>NC_066317.1:35899291-37210005 GCF_022539315.1 Serinus canaria
TCTCAGTTTAAGAACCAGAAACTTCCTTTCCTTAGGGTCAGTTACTTTGTGCTCCCAGACAGAGGAGAGGATCATGGGCTGAACAAAGGCTGTTTATAGGTGACACTTCAAGTGAATTTACAAGCTTGTTTGTAGACTTCAATGAGTTCTTGTCTACAAGAGCTCCTTGTGTGGCTTGTCATCCACTTGTCAGATATCTGTATTTTTAACCTGATTGATGCAAATCTGAGAAAATATTGGTTTCATGGGGTTTTGCTACTCTTTGTCTCGATAACCTATCAGTAATACAACATTTCTAGCATTCAATTTATTATTATATTCATCACTTGTACGGTAACTTTAATGAGTAATTTTTTGCCTTGGTTAGAACCAGCATCCCTAGATGATGTGTATTTCCATAACCACAAAACCTGAGCAACCAGGGGAACTAAACAAAAATAGAGGTGGCAGGGAGGATATTTAAAAGATCTTCTTGCATTCTGTTTATTAATACTAAATGTAGAAAATTATAAGAAAAATTATTTCCACCCTGAACACTTCAGACTTTAAACATTTGGAAACAAAATGATACACCTATATTTACTGCATCCTTTTTCCTATTTTTGTTAGGTAAATAAAGTATGAATCAATTGTGTCACTCTCAGATCCTCACTAGAATTAACTGTTCTGGTAAAGAATAAAAAGTGAATGACTGTACCACTTGGAGGAAGGAAAATAATGGTTTCAAATTTTAAACCAGATTTTCATCAAATGTGCTCTCAGTCATATTTTTAAAGGAACGTCTGCAGATGTCAGACAGTTTTCAAGTGCAGATCTATGAATATTTTTCTATTTTACTAAGAGTTTAATATGGTTTCTCAGTATTCCAAAGCTGTAGGCAAAAATATTAATGAAAATTATGTATTTCTATGAAAATAAATGGCATTGTAAACAGAACACAGGCTGAGCTTTCAAAATCCATATTTGGACTCAATTTTTTCAATAGCTGATAATTTATTTTCCTTTATTTCCTTTAGAGATTAATTTAGTGTGTGAAATTTTGGCACAATTGACACCTGAGTTTGTCACATCATTTTCCCTGACTGGGGTGTTTGGATTTGTGCTCTGATGAACTTGTTCTGTAAGAAATTATGAGAATTCTTCCTGGCAGGCTGGGTTTTTCCACAGTGCATTTATTTTCTCAGAGATAATTTGTTGTGTCTGTTAGGACTCATTTAAGAAAACCCTCCAGCAGCAGAGTACCTAAAGAACAGTTACTTTTCAGCTCTTTTCCTTTAGAATTTAATTCAAGCTGAATTTTAGTTTTATTACCCTTTCCCTCCCCCTGTGGCAATCCCCTGGAGAAATGCTGGCATCCAGGGATGTTAACAAACAACACAACCCCAAGGTCCCACGGCTGCAAAGCGAAGGGAGAAGCAGCAGAGGAGAAAGGGTGAGAGCTGGGGAGCACAGGGGCTTGGAGGGACAGAAATCAAATCAGCTCCCTCTAAATTTCTTTTTGTGTCTTGTGGCACTACACATAAAGATTCCCCCCCACCTCTTGAAACAGGGAGGAGGAAAAAGAAGGTTAAATCAAGAGCACTGGTGGCCACCATGGAACAGAAAGCAGAGCTGGTCCTGCCCCTGCAGCCCTGGTGCTTTGGGGTATCAGCTTCAGTGCTCAGTTGAACCACTGTGACAATGGCAAAGAGGAGTTCACTGCAGGAGGTTTTGTTGTCCATACAGAAACAAATATTGAAAATTATATACAAGAGCAACACTGATGTGATGCTAAAATTGAAAAATCTAGGCTTCCAACATGAAAAATCTAACGCCAAATTCATGGACACATATTTTTTTGCAGTCTGGTCTCTGCAATCCTAATTCTGATATAATGTGCATGAGTATTAAGATGTGACTTTTAGTTTTGCTAACTCATAAGGTTTGAGAATCACTAGCATGACATTTTTAGCATAGTAGTGAGAACTTTGCAGCACAGACACACTTTTGCGCTGAATTTGAAACAATGGTATCTTAAGATACTTTTTGAAATGTAACTTCAGAAGTAATTTGAAGGATAATTTTCTGCTTAATTTCCCTGTAAAGATCACCAAGATTTTTGAACTTGAGGAAAAAAAAGTATGTGATACATTCAGAAGATAAGCCAATAGTAGCTTAAGCCCCTTAATACTTTTCAAGTTGAGAAAATAATATTTTCAGCCATCTGACTTATATAGTGATGGCAGAGTGAAAAATTTACTAAGCACAACTGAAATTATCACAAACTTTTCAGTAATGCTGAAATCATAATTGAAAACATTTCTATTACTGCATGACACGTTAAATAATGATCTTGGGAGAAAATATGAAGATAAGTAGGAGAAATTAACATAATACAGGGATAAATCACTTATTTCCTACTAATCCCACAGAAAATTGTACTGAAATCGTAGCGGGGGGGTTTAACGACGAGTATGAAATTTTGTTTGCTTCTTTTCGAGTCGACACTTTCTCAGCTGCAATTAACAGCTCTCGGATGGCCCAAAAACTGCGAGTGGTTGATTTGAGGGGTTTCTATTGCCACCTAGCGGCTCCGGAGCCCTTCCCCTGCTCGGTGCGCCGGCCCGGGCTCCCGAAAGCTCCTCGGCTGCCCGGAGCAAACGCTCTCCTTAGCTGACAGGAGAGAGAGGGGCAGTTCTTTAAACTTTTTAGACATAACAAAAAGAAAAGCTTGAATTTAAACGTCCTCATTATATGGACAAAAAAGAAAAAGTTCTTTGAGTAACTAAGATATCCCCCAGCTGACATAAATTAGGAACCATACAGTAACTCAGTAATGAGAGCTACTTTGAAAAAGAGAAGTTTATACAAGTGTGCTTTTTGTTGTTGCTGTTGTTTGAAACAGATTATATAGATTTGATTTGATTTGATTTGATTTGATTTGATTCTGTCTTGCCTGAGCTTTATTCTCCTGAAGGTCTTGCTGATTTCTGTTGAATTGATACATTTTTATCTCTGGAGCAAAGCCTACTTATACTCTTCTATAAAGAAATAGAACTCCATGTTGGTCATGGCAGGGTATGTTGAGATAAGCTGTAAGAAACATAAAGTCTTCAGTTTCCTTTACTTTTTGTTGATAATGGTAAATATAAAAAATTTTATGGGCTTTCACCCTTGCATGCTGACATCTGAGAGTTAAAATAGAAATGAGTAAGAGTCTTAATACCTCATACTTATGCCACCATAAAGTCTGTGGTTTCCCTGAAGCCAGTGGAGGTACTCATGTCTATGGACGTAAGACTTGCTGTAAATTAAATTAGATTGAAAGCCACAAACCTGAATAAAGTCCAGAAGCTTTTCATTGTACCTGGTCTCATGTGGATAGTACAGTACTGTAATGTCGATTATAATACATAACACCTGTATATAAGAGCTCCTTATATCAGTTTCACTTCTCCATGAAACAGTTTTTCAAAATATACTTCCTCTTGTATTAAAAACTTTCCTCTATAAAAATTTGCAATTTTTTTTTTATTTCAGGATAGACTAAAAATAAATGTGATTTTATTTCTTGAAAGTTCTATTTTAATGACAAATAAAAATCGTAGGGATTAATTTTTGTCTTCACTGCTTCAACAGAAATAGTGTGTTCTGAGTGATAACCACTCCTCCTTTTAAAATAAACCACACACTTTTGCCTTGGCAGACACTCAGCTCTAGAAGACTTATCTGCTTGTAAAGTTTTCCTTTGCATACGTGGTCACTCAGTTTAAACACATTTTAAAAGTATGGAGCAAACTACAGAATGGAAAAAAGTGTGAAGGCTTTGATATAAATATATATATATATATATATATATTCTATTTTTGCTCCATGAATATGCAGCTAACTCTCTCTTTTCTGGTGAATGATCCATTCCCCTGGACTTGGTATGTCTTTCAGCCACAAGAACTGCCCATCTCAAACTTTGACTTCCTACAAATGGAGGCTTTTCTGAATATCTTTAATGCACAAATTGGCTGGGAACAGGACTGCAAGGAGCCTGACATGGAACTTGGAGACAAGCATTAATTTTCACACTCAGGCTCAGCCTTCCTCTGTAACCGTGACCAGTTCACTTAGCCTCAGATTTTCAACACCTTTAAATTTAAGAGGTACTTTTAAAACACTCTTCTGCCTCAGTTGCCCACCTATAAAACAGCCTGCTGCACTGGGCACCTGCATTCCCTGTCTTGTGCTTGTTTGTGGAGGGTATTTAGGAAGAGCAAAGCACTTACCTGGCTTTTGTCTCTGCAAATCCCTCTGAAAGACTGAAACTTCTTGGAGGTTCAGCCTGTCCTCCCACAAGAGGATCTACCTCAGCTAAGTCAAGGAGGCCCCGTGCTGGGTTTAGACTTTGAGTCACTGCCACGTTTCAAGCAGTAAAATAGAACAGGAAACCAGTGTGAGTGGTCATTCTTCAAACTGAGTATGGCTTATTCACGCTGAAACTCCTAATTGCAGAATGAGCAATTGCAATGATTCTACCCTAAAAAATGAGCACAGCTGATGGAAGAGACAGCACACTTCAGGGACTATTGCAGGGCTATCTGCCAATCCTGCACCCATGCTGGCTTGGCAGCTGCAGGACAGGAGCTAAGCTGGTGTCCCCAGGAAGAGTATCATCTCCAGCAATTCCTCAGGGAAAGTAGAGCCAGTAAGAGCCATCAGTGGTTTGCACTTTCAGGTTTCTTACTTAAATGCAATTGTTCTATCTACCTAGATATATGGGTATTTATATAAACATTTAAACAAGGAAAATGTTGTCAAAATTCACGGTTCACAGGGAAAATTTTCAGCGTTCTCTTGCATTATTTCTTCAAGTGTTTCAAAGTCCATCACTCCAATACAATTTAGTAAGAAAATACATTTAATATCAGATTTTTACTTTTTTTTTTTTTAATCACTCTAGAGACTTTTTTTTCTCCTGAATGTCCTGATTATGCTAATGCAATAACCATCTTTGAAGTAGACTCTCTAAGTGGTTTGTTTGTATCATATTTCAGTTACTTTTCTGAGTAAATTTAAACTCTGGGCTTTTTGTTTGGTTGGTTGACTATTTTTTGGGGAAGGTTTCTGATTATTTTATTTTTCTAATGGGAAACATAGGTTCCAAACACTAGGGTCTTTTTTCTCAATTAAAACAAGAAAAAGAAAACTCATCTGTTGTGCTTCAATATGGTGAAAAGTAAAAATACCTTAGTTTTAGGAGAGGTGGCAGCCAACTGAACAGTTTCCCTGGTTAAAGGCAGGAATCAATGGAAATGTGAAGTTATTGTTACAGCTCAGTCATGTGTTATGTTTCCCTCTGTGCTGCCAGATTAAACTGTGCTTTCCAGGTCCTTGTGGCAGGTAACTGGTATCCTGCTCCCACAGAGCAGTCACACTCCAGACAAATGTAAACTTTCCATGTGCAAGCATTGGAATGGCTCTGTTTAAGCCACAGAAGCCTAAGAAAAATTTCTGTAGGGACATAACCTAGAAAAGCTCGACAGCTCACTGATGGGGTGAGAAGGTCACAGGGAAACTCTGGTCACTTGGATGCCTGAGATTGTAAATATCTTTCTGAAATGTTAGGATGTTTTGTGTGTCTGCAGAGAGTGAGCAAAAAGGAGAATGAGGCATGTGGGAAAAGACTGAAAAGTCTGAGATACTGAGAAGTAAGTGCTCCTAGCTGCTCTCCAACAGGCTCAGTGATTGATGATGGGTTTTTGTGAGGCTCTGGGTTGCAGTGGGTATAGATACTCAGCACCACAGCCCTCCGGGGTGAGCCCAGCCAAGTTCAGGAGTTGTGTCCTCTGCTGGTCCTCACCAGACACCCCTTCCACAGTAACCATACCTTGCTGTGTGCTGCAAATATTTTCTTAATGGTTTAGGATATTCTAGAAAATGAGAAAGACAATTTTACTTCACAAAAATAGACATGATCATGGAATTTTTCTTCTCTTCCATCATTTTGGAAGTTAAAATTAGTACTGCAGCAGCTTCTAAGATGCCTGTGCTACCAAATGGCAGTGTGTAGCTTATCTCCTAGGTAGCTCTGGGAGAACACTTTCTGCAGTTCATTTGGGCTCTGCCTGGGATAGCCCTGCTCACAAGAGATATCAAGAGGAAGATGAAGAGCAAAATCTGCTGCCTCACCATCATGAAATCTGCTCATTGTCCTCACTGTGACCCAGGAAATGGACAAACAATTGTTATCAGTCTTCAGGCCTCCGCCACCACACCTTCTCTCAGTGCTGATGTAAAAGGACATGAAGTCTCCCATCAGTGAAGTGCATAATCTGAGTAGGCAGGTGAGTAACCCCCTTCCTCCTTAGTGAGGCAAAGCATGGCTTTAAATCCTATGAAAACCTGTTGGACTTAAACACATACTTAAAATTTGGTGAAGTTGAAAGGCAGAGCTGGAGCCGAAATGCAGAAGTGGAAAATGAAGCTGAAGAAATGCATCTCTGCCTGCTGGTTTAACAAAAGGCTGACTGTGCACTCTCTGTGTGTGAACTCTAGCTGCAGTGTTTTACTTACACAAATGTCCTGCTACAGACAGCTAATATCTGTGAGAGCATTGCCATGCTTTGCAAGTAGATCAGGATTTAGTGAGATCCTAATTGCCTTCATTACCCAGGTGATTTGCCAAAGTTACATGCTAGGCACAAGAATGTTTTTTTGCTTCTACAAATTTTGGGCCCCCTACAAGTATTTGACAGAGAGAGAGATGTCAGTCTATTCTGAAGATAGTTTGCCTTTGGAATACATATTTTCTGAAAACTCCTCTCCAGGTAAATAAACTCTGCTAAAAAAAGCTCTCAAGCATGAAGTTTTAGCAGGAAAGTGAAATCCCACAGTGAGTGAAGGGATGTGTTATGGATTTTTTAAAAAAATTATATTTTCTTAGGTGAAAAAAATACCTCTCACCAAAAATGCCCCTAACCAACACCACCACTGATTTTTCACTAGTTGATGATTCTGAAACCCACTCTGGGAGCAGCAAGTCAGGCTGCTGAGGTGGGGGAAAAAAAGCCCCCATGCTATCAGGCCCCCTGGGTTCTGTACTGCTTTGCTCTCTGATGACACACAGTTCATTTCCTGACCTCTGGAGAGATGACAGGGGTAAAAAAAGAAAGGAAGAAAGCAACTCTTAATGGTAAGGAACGAACATGGAGTTCAACTTGAAATATAGGGAAGAGAGTCTTTCAAAAGTTGTAGCTGTATTTAGCATCAGAGTTCATGAGATCCACATGTCCCATCTTCTTTTTCTACAAATCCCAGAGGGGAAAAAAAACATTTATTCTGATAGCCTGGAAGGAAAAAAAAAATGTCTGTTCATCAATTTCCCCTTTTTTGAAGAGATAACCACTGACTCTACCCGTATGTTATCTTTATCCTGAGGCAGCAAATTTATCATAATTTATTCTGGTATATTCTAAATTTACCATGTTGATTACCACTGTATAAACAACGTCTGGCATTTGCCTCAGCCAAAGAATTGAGGCTGGCGCTGATTTGGAGTAGAGATCTGTGGAAGAGCTTCAATTTACTGAAGTGGCTGTAATATCAGTACAAACACCAGAGATAGATAGTTAAGGACATGGTGGTTTTAAAAGGAAAAAAAAGTAAGGATTCTTCTCCTGTGTGATGCTAATGAGCCACTTACTGAAATGAATCTGTTTGGAGAGGGGAGTCTGAATGACACAAGGTTAAAAAACTTTAGAAAGTGGTCTGCAGGACCAGCTGACTGGACTCCATCATGGAAAAGCTGCTCTTAATTCTTCTTAGGTATCAGTGGGTAAGGGTTGAGAAAATCTTTATGTAATTACTGCATACAAATATGAGCAACATGAAAGGATTCTCAGAAGATCGGACTGAAACCAGTCCTAATCTCTGGAGACTAAAAAAAGAACTTGAAGGAGGACCAAAAAAAAGGGGAGAGACTGTCTTGACTAGAGATAAGTTTCTATTTACAGTAAAAAAAAAGATTTATTTGATCAATTGGCCAAACTGCATATTTACTGAAAAATAGGAAGATGAAGAGGAAGATCTTCCTCTTTTTTCTACTTGAAACCCCACCATGCAAGCAAGAAGATGGAGCAAATTTTATGTTTTTTTCCTCATAGAATCACAGCGTATTTCCTTTAAAACTCTTCAATCATAATTCTAATTCCCATAGTAAATTCTGATATTAAAATCAATTTATGAACCCAACTTTTAAAATAATATGATGAGCTCTTTCATAAAATAGCATATTCAGGGTTTAATTTCTATTTACATCCTTGAAATCATGTTTTTCTGTTGTCCTCTGATCATACTTATTCTAGAACACCACTTTGGCATTAAGACCTTGGGTGAACTGTGCCTGACTTTAATGAATCTGAAAAAGCCTTATTTACCTCCCTGGCCAACTCTTTCTTGTGGTCTTCTTTTCTTCATGTGAGAAATACTTGGTTAAATGATACATCTTCTTTTCTTACAAAAAACCCAAAAAACCCCAAAACCAAAACAAAATAAAAACCCAAAACACAACAACGACAAAGAAAACAACCAAAAAATACCCATCCAAAAGCAAACCAAAAAAAAATAACCAACTGAAAACCCCACATGAACTTGTCATTTTGGAGTTCTATCTTGTGTGTTGGCAGATTAAAATGAAAAATTAGCTCCTGTTATGTGTGGAGTGTGCACTGTCATGATCTGTGTAAACATGAGAGCTTTTAGGCAAGAAGTGTGTGTATGAGCTTAGCAAATGCTTCTTTGGAAGCATCTTAGAAAGTCTGTCTCTAATATTCTGTGGCTTTGTTTGGAATTCTTTATCTTTGCTTAATACTGTTAGGAAAATTCAGATCTAAACTATGTTTCTGGTTTTCTGAGTTAAGCTAGAAAGATAATTTCAAATTGTTTTCCTCCAACTTGGCACTTTCTGCTTTTTCTGCTGTACTCTGCTCTTCTTCCCTTAACAAGTTTGCTTAAATTTAGTATCCAAATAGGATTCATTGCTAAGGAACAGCGAAGAGAATGGCTGAGGCTATTTACAGCAACAATAATAAATGCACTTTCCTCTGTTTTCAAAGACACAATGCATCTCAAGGGGAAGGCAGATGATAAATGTGCATTCCGTAGAAGGGATGTGGTGGCAGAAAATTGTGTTTCCCCTTAGACCACAATTGCCCTGAGCTCACATGTAACTTCAATCACTTCCTAAACTCATGACATTGGTTGCTTTGTGGATGAAACTGGATGGAACAAAATCTTGCAGGACTAAATATTAGAATGCATTTTTCAGCACTCAATTGTGTCATTTCAGCCTCCATTTGGCATCTTTGATTTATGCTATGCACACAGAAGCAACAGAGGTGTAGCTTCTAAATAAGAACAACAGGAAAATATGGGGATCATGTCTAAATAAAAATAAAATCCATCACAATTTTGAAGTCGCTTTTGTGCCAGTTATCATGTGAGTAGAAACTCAAAGATTGACACAAGTGAGTGCACAAGCATGCACTGACCTTTCAGCATGTCACCGGACCTGTAACACCACATGCTTGTAGGTAAGCACTCTGTTTCAACATTTTGCTTTTTTGGGATCTATAAAGTATGGTGGCTTTCCCCACTGAATCCAAAGAAAGTTGCTGGTTTTGATCTTTGCTCTTTACAGGATCGTATTCTGATATGGAGCATTATGCATGACACAGAAGCAGTATGGAATCTTATTTTATGGGGGATTTTTTCCAATACCTGTCAACCAGGAAATGAGATTATTATAAGAGCAGCTGATATTGTACTTTTTTTTTTTTTTTTCATTCGAAATTATTTGATGGTGTGCTAAAATAGAGCCCTAAACCCCTATGTTGCTGGCCAATTCAGACTCTGACCTCTATGCTTATGCAAGGTAGGAAAGAAAACAAGAATTTTAAGACTCCACATCAGCACTGGGTGATTCCTTTGCCCCCTCTAGCACAGATTTAAACATTTGCAGCAGGACAGAAGCCATTTGGGACAGAAAAAGGCAGCTGTGGGATGTGTTTGTTAATGAGTCTGTGTAACTTTCTGGGGAAGTTTTACTGCTCTGTGCATGAGTAGTATGACTGTGATTTTTGATCTGTGTGTTTGAAACATGAATAAAAATGAGGGTACATCTCTGCAAAGATAGTTGCTTTATCCAGTCAAATAAAATTAAATCATTTTTGCTTTAAAGTGACAACACCCAGCATCCAGAAAGTATTGCAATGTTTGTTATTCCACCATATACTGTGATTCTTTTGGCCTTCCTTATTCCTGAATCTTCAGCTTGGTTTTCTGTAAAGTCAGCAGACGCTGTGTAGACTCCTTCTGTCAGTCCCTTTTTTGTGTTCTGTTCTGAATGGTTTCTCCATACTTATCATTCTAAGTACATTTTTATAAGAGCATTTTGAAATGTTAAATTTCTCTTAATGCCATCATGATTTCCTGGGGCTTGAAGACAGGGACATTTGTTCCTGCTTGATATCTTTTGAATAACACTCTCCCTAAATCCTGTATTAACCAGGGGAAAATACAATATTACCTTCCAAATGGCTTGAAGGGCTTTTTGGCTGGAAGACAGAGATTGTGTCTTTGCTAATGTATTCTTAAGAGTGCTGTATTGTGAAATAAAATATTTTGTTGATAGTACAGAACAAACACACTTTACCAGGAAACGAAAGCTGTGCTAGTCCATTCTGTGGTACAGGAGTTTCTTCTGTGGTTATGGCAGGTAAGCCATGTTATTCATAGATCAGTTTGGAAAGCAGTTTGAGATCATTCAGAAAATTATGGTTTAAAAAAATGGGTGAAACAATTGTGTGTATTTACATCCCATTCATATACAGCCATGTGTCTAGTAATGCCTATAAGAAAAATGTCAAATTCTTTCACAAAATAAAATATGGCCTAAAAATTAATATAACATTGTCCTGTAGTATAGCAGTTATTAGAAAAAAGTGCAATCCCTCCACAAAAGAATGCAGTTTGTTTCTCCTCACAGACTGCACACTAGGGCACAGGCTAACAAGCAGAGAGGAGGAGTGCAGTGTCCAGTTTAAGCCATAGGATAGAAACAGTCTCACTGCTTAGGATAAGGCTGTATAATGCCATGGTGAGGGACACAGAGACCAGGCTCACCTCAGAGCCTCTGCTCACCGCAGACACTGATGGTGCTGGGTGAAATGCAAGTGGTGACCACTGCTAAGGGCAGAGCATGGCTGTGGGCAGCACTGCTCCTGCTCCTCCCTGTGCAATGCCCTGGGAGTCTGGGGGAGCTCCTCTGGCCCAGCTTTCCATGCAGAATCACCTCTAAGGGATGGCACTGCCCCCTCCCAGGAGGGCACTGGCCAACCTCTCAGCTGTGTGACAGTGGCTCAGGAAGGAGAGCAATCATCCTGCAGAGTGGTTGTGGCTTTATTTCGGTGTTGTGTTGGGATTTCTTTCCTAGGGCGGATGGGAAGATTTAGAAGCTGAATAGAGAAGCTCTGTGAGAACAACTGAAGCCATAGCTCGATGAAAAGTATTGAGGAATGTCTGCCAGCCCATATGTTGAATGAAATACACTGCAGAACATGATGTTACACAAAGAACTCCTTAACACAATTTTAAACTTGGGAGCAAAATGGATGTTCAAAGAATGGCTTGCTTTCCTCACACAGTGTACAAGCCCCCATGCTCTGATGCAGTGTGGTGAAAATGGTGGAGGTGCTAATACCAACATTTTGGGGAAGAAATTGTTACCAGAGCCAAGGAACATTGTCTCTGTTTGTAACTAGAATTATGAGATCAAGAGCTGAGGGAAATGTCACAGCTGTCTCCTAGGAGACTGTTTCACAACATTCCAAAAAGACATGGAGTTGATTTGGGCAACCAAACACTAATCCTGGTACTTCTAGTATGAATGGAACAGGGAGAAACCTGCAGATGCCATAAATAGAATTGGCAGTCAAACAGCCTACATTTCCTGTGAAAATTGCTCTTTATGTGAATGTTGGTTTCCCCACACCTGTTTTGCATTGATGACATTTTTTTGGAAGTTTTTCTTGAAATTTGGTTGCTGAAGTTTAATCAGCTGAACTTCTCTACTGACTCAGCAGGGTGGGCACAGGATCTTGAAGGTAAGAGCTTGTTTTCCCAGAATAATATCACTGTGTCTGTTTAGTTTTATCCATATATTGGAAGCTGTTTCCACTATCATGAGTCCAACCAAAAAAGAAAAGAGAAAAATTATCTAAGTCTGTTTATATTTTCAGCGTTTAATTTAAACAAGGTATTATGAGGTCCTTGAATCTAAAGGAAATTTTTGCTGCTTTGACACTGCAAAACGTGATGCTGTAAACTAACTGGATCTTTTCCAGCTCTACCTTATGTGCCTGGGTTGGCCTAGAACCAGATTTTAATGGTACTATTGGGAGTACATTTTCAAAGTAATAAACAATTAAACAGTAGCAATGTGGTGGTGAGTAAATTTCTTTACTGTTAGACTTCAGTTGGCTCAGGTTTCTGTTTCCAGTGATTTTACAAGCAAACACTAAATTCCTTCTTCATTCTTTCCTTGGATGACTTACAACCAAAACAGAGCAGGAAAAGTTTAGTATCATAATTTTACAAAATAAAGTAGATTTTATTAATTATTTAATTCTGTGATTCTCTGACAATTATCCAGAACCAGACTTCTTCAATCCACGGTCTCTCTACTACTATTTTTATCATACTTTCTGTTGATGGAATTGTAGGATACATGCTATAGAAGGTCTCACTGAAGTGTAAGTTATATTAGTTTGATTGCTATGGACTGCAAGAGTCATGAAGAAAATAATGTAATAGTGAATGAGAATAAAGCTTTGAGGGAATTTTTAAAGACTATTCAGCTCTGACTTTCACACTTTTGTAAATGTGGAATAGTAAAAAGTATGTGAAAACCTATCCCCATCCTATAGTTTTGTGCATTCTTGGAGACATATTTTCAAGTGTGTTACACACATTCAACACACATTTTCTCTGTCCTGGAATTCAAATGGAATGCTCTACACTTTCCAGCATATTAAAATGTCTATGGGGTTTTCTGTGTGGGTGCTCCATGGTGTCTGTGCTCATAAAATAATTTCTGAATGTCAGTCGTGTAGTGTGCTAAATTTAATGATAACTTAATAAGCAGTCAGAATAATGGATGGACTTGTTAGTGGAGAGAGTTATTTAAAATTCTCAAAGGACAAACATACTAGCAGAAAGACAGAAAAGCAAAAGCCAGAAAACCAAATTGCATTGGGAGGAAAAACCAAACTCAAAAGTCTCATCCTGCACTTTGGATGCACTGTTTAGTATTAGTGGAAATGTTAGATAGCAATGGAGGGGCTGCTGGAAATCCTGAGAAGCAGTGACTTTTCTTTGGTTGCTAATTTCTTTGATCTCCACCGGTTCCAGCAGCATGGGCCTCCTGACACATGCAGTGTGCCAGCGGTGCTCCCAAACCTGTGGAGCATGGATTGCTGCCCTGAGCTGCAGAATGGGCTGAGGCTGTGCCTCTACCTCACTAGAGGTGACAGACTTTGAGGTGTCCTCCTCTAGCTGCAGTTCTCATGTGACTATTACCCAAGGCATTCTATTTCCTGCTCTAGCCCTTTCTTACACTTGATCCAGTGCCACAAAGTTTCAGCATGCTTCATTCTTGCACAGATGGAATAAAGCAATGCATGTCCTTGTAAGCTGAGATCAAGACTGTCCCACAGGTAAAAATGGTGTAAGATAATCCAGGAAGCTCTCTCCCTCCCCACTTCTAAGAAGGCTTTTTTTGTGGTGTTGCTTTCCCAGACATTTTTTCAAGGCATTTGACTGTAGCGTCACATTTTAAATCCTTGTTCAGTAGATGTTCCTTCCACTGACTTTAAAGAGCTTTGGATCAGGCCCTAAGTAAATAATAAGAATTTCTTCCACCTTAATTTATGTTTAATTTCTAAACTAAGCAGTTATGTCTTTCATCTTTATTCTTTATATTTTCTCATGACTCTGCTTGTTATTTTAAGGAAGCAGTAATATATACAGCATCTATATACACAGACTGCAATATATGTGTACTGCCTGAAGTACAGTGGATTGTCTTGATGAAGGGATGAATACAGAGCTGTAAGAAGCCCTTTAGAGTTCATCCAGAATACATAGTTACTTATTCACTTGTAGCCTGGATTCAGTCAAAGGTGTATTCAACAGTAATGTAAGATTTTTCTTTTTAGGCAGAGCACACCATGATAAATGTTTTGGAAAAGATGCATATCCCAGGAGGATAAGAAGCACTCATAGTATCAAGCTTGCTCTTTGAGACTGCAAAAGTCAGGAAATGTTATTAGATGTTAAATAACAAAAAATAAAGACTATTATCTCATCTACCAACCAATGGAAAGTGGTTCTCAACTGCACATTTTCTAGTGTTCAGTCCCCAAACTAAGTTCTTTCAATTCCATTCCTGTGCACGTGTGCATTTATGTGAGGGCTTTTCAGTACAAAAATCACATCACACTAAAGATATTGGCTTCTCCCTTCCACTTTCCAAATTAACTGCTGTCCATGAATGATATCATCATTGGCATGCTGGCTTGAAGCTGTTTTTGCTATGACATGAAATGCTTTGCATCATACTGTACATTTTGTCACACATCAGCTTTCATTTTCATCTCTGAGTAGAAGGATAAATATTGCCTTTGCAAAGAGTGGCAGCAGAGGAAAGAGAGAGATTGGATATTGCTGTGGTTGTTGTGCTTCAGCAGAGCATCCTGTGAGGTGTCTGTCTGCATGCACCCCACCTCCCCATCAGGATGGAAATTACCTCTTGCATTTGAAGTTACCTGAGCTGAGACAATGTTACCTTCACCTTACCTCACTTATGTTAGCTTTGAGCTGCACAACTGATAGAAAGGCGTGTCCAGAGGGGAATTTGCATTCCAGGTGCCTCTCCTCACTACTAGGGTGAGGGTAATGGGTACCTCTGTCCCTGTGCACCTTTGATAGGTGTTTTAGCAAGGTGGGATTTATTGAAATTTTGTGATGCTGTGAGGAGCAACAAACATTTCAGGAAAAAAAATTGTATCTAGACATTTTGTGTGTAAAAGGGGCCAAGGCATATTTAGGGGACACACAAGAATTTTCGTGTGTTTTCACTTGTGTAGATGAGGGAAAGAGCAAAGCATAAAAATATTAATATTGTCATTCAGATATTGACTTTATTTTCATAATTTCTTAGTTTAACTAATATGAAAGAACTGTGGCCAGTTTTCCAGGGCTGTTGAGCCTTCAATACTACTGCTGAAACTGTTCAGTGCTGACATGGAAAACCTCTGTGCATAGTCAAACTTTTCACACTGCTATGTGTGTGAAGATTGTCTTACAAATTTATGACTTCTGATAAATTTTTTGTTTCTCTATGAGGATAAAAACCTCCAGTCATTTCTTGTTTCTTAATAGTAAGGTAGCATGAAAAGAAATCTGCAAAGTACTCTGTTAAGCTGGGTGTAAGGGGGGAAGGTGGAAGTGGATATACATACATGAAGTTCATAGCTTTGTATTTAAAGCAAGGCTGGATAACATGTCTCTGTGTAATGGTTAAAGATACAATAAATGCAGAAGACATTAAAAATGCAGTATCATGATTTCACCAAATAACATAGGAATCCTCTTGAAAATCTGATGCAGGATCATAGAATTAAAGCCGGATAAAAGTGCACTTGCATGAAAAGGCAACTGGTGTGGGTAGATCACATGAATTTAGGCAGTACCATTGTGGCATTTCTAAAATTAAGGCACCAGCCTTTATATTTTCTAAGTATCCTCTGGAGCATCAAATTTATAAAGGATTTTCCCATTTTGCTCAAAATGTTGGGAAGAGTTTGTTTTGCCTTTATCCATAATAGTTTGAAAGTTTAGACTCAGGAAAGTAAGGGTGGTTTCAAGCAGAAGCTGATACACACGGTAAGAACCCCATCATTCCTTGGCATCTTTTGGTTATAATTAAACATTTTCCAGTTCTGTCACAGATTCTCTTCATCTAAATGCACACAATCTTTATTAATGTTGAAATGCATGATACTACTATAAACACTCTCAGAAAAAATATGTATAGACCCTTGAAATATTTAACTATCACTGTATTGTACTACGTCAAGAATTCAGGATATGCTGTTTGGGTGTTTTAAATTCCACTTTTGCACAGACAAGATGCTGAATCTGAGATTTGATACTAATAGGAAATAAACAGCAAAGCAACTGTGACAGGAAAGCGACTGTGTTTCTCTGAAAATCAACTCCAACCACACCCTAGCTCCTTTTGAAAGAGGGATTCTCCCAGTCCTTCCTCCTTCTGTGACCTAGGGAGAGAAAACCTATAACAGAAATTTATTAAGTTCTTTATTTGTATTCTTGTACTGCCTTTAAGTCTCGGTGTTGGTCATGAGGTAAAGATGTTTCTTTGTCTAGAGACACTGATAGAAAGAGGATACTGTGTGAAACTACAGCACTTAAGCCAATAAATATAGTGTCAGCTTGGAAATTCTGCAGTTTCTTTAAGGTTGCATGTTTGAGTGTGATGCCTAAGTTATTCACAGTAGGAAATTAAGCAATTTTATTTTGTTAGTTTAGAAATACCGTGTCTGAATAGAGAAAAGATTGAATTACTCTGAAATGTGCATGGAGTGCTTTCCTGACTGTGGTTTTGACACATGATATAGGAAGCAAGTATAACACTACTGTTCTGATCCTATGTCCTGGTGCAGTAAATATAAAGCTTTTCTAGGTACAAAGTACCTCAGGAGTTTACAAAATAATCAGGGTTTACAAAATCAAGCTTCAGAAAGTTAAGCATATGCACTTACAAATATAGTTTAGAGAATTGTGGATAGTAATATCTGTGTAAAGACAGACTTTTTCACCTCTTTCTGTTTCATTTCCATGCACAGTGTACACAACCAAGCATAGCTGATACCTTGATAGCTGCACACACAGTGGTCTGTTAAATTTGCTGGTATCATTTAACTTTCTCATAAACATGAGGGGTTTTGTGAAAGTAATTAATGAAAGGGAGATTACATTTCAGAATCTTAGCTGGTGAGGAGATAAGAAAAAAGCTGCAAGATAAATATGTCAATATCATTCCTGAAGCAGAGTAAAAAATCTCAACTTTAGCAATGTCAACAAAAACATGTTTCTTTTCAGATTTAATTTCCATGAGAAACTATGTTAAATTAAAACCTTCCAGTGCAGTGTCCTTCCATTTTTTGCATTTTTACTACCTAGAGATCAAACAGTTTGACACAGCAAAAATTCTAGTGAGTTAAGAAGAAATGCTGATTGGTTTGTTGGCTGGTGGCCGGGGGAATGTTATGACCAAGTAATTATGTGTTCTGGACAGATGTATTAACCAGGCTTCAGGCTGGAGCCACTGCATATTATTTTAGTCATAAGACTAGGGGAACTGAATCATTTTCAAAGAGCTGGCTGGCTGACACTGCCTTAGTGATGCCTGTTCCAATGATTCTTTGGCAACAACTTCCAACGCTGCACTTATGACACAGTAAACAAAAAACTACATTAAAGGTTTGTTTTTTAATCATAGAGAAGTTGAACATTTCCACTGAGCTATTTTGCTATTTATCAAGAAGCACTGAAGGTTATTGTACAGCTTCCATCCTTGTTTCCCTTACCAAAGAAGGGGAGCTGTTTAGCAAAATTGTTTTAGATCTGGTGATAGTAAAAATACTACAGAATTCAAGGTTTTTATCAATTCATTGAGTTCTTATCTAGAAACCTGCTGTGTCATGTTTGTTTATTCACTCACTTTTTGAGGTAAGAATGTTTTTTTTTTTTTAATTGGAGTGACAAGTAAAATGAAGGGGGCTTTCATTGTCAGCCTCAAGTTAAGAGATGGTGAGATTTCTTCTGTTCTGGTAAGTAACAACATTGTTTTGCAAGATTCTGAAATATTATATTGAGAGGTGAAGAAAGAATTTGGAAGGGAAAAAAAAATCTGTATAAAATGCAGCCTTTGCTAAAAAAATGTAATTTTTGCATACAAAACCAGCATAATGTGTGCATACATTAATATTTAGAATCTCCTAAAATGATACTTGAGGTGTTTCAGTAAGATTAGTCACCCAATAAGCATTAAAGGGCCTTTAAGTTTTGAAGAAAAGTTCTTTATTAATTTTTCAGCCACTTGATTTTTGCAACTACTTTGTAAATGCGCATTGCCAAGGTGTGGTTAATTTGCAAATGCACATTGTACAAGGGTTATTTTTTGGGGATGGGGGTGTTCTGTGTTTTTCATAGTTGTAATCCAACTGGTTCTTTCCCAAGGACACGACATAGAACAAGAGCAGCCCTTCATAATGAAGCGGGAAAGAGTCTGTTGTTTTGATTTCCCTCTGCAGTGATGGATTATGAATGTAAACTGTTTTGTAAGGTCATTTTGAACATTGCCCTGGAGGCACTATGTCAAGGGAAGCATAGCAAACAAGTCAAAGATTCTCTTTCTTGGAATTGCAGTGGATTTAAATGAGAAAGGCTCTTTGCTGCCCTCTGATTCTAAGGGCACACTCTGTAACTGGAAAAATATAGATCTGCACCTAGAGCCCTGGCAGCTGGTTACAGGAGGCTCGAGAGGAAGCTTTATTTTTAGGTCTCTTACTTGCTCCTTTGACTGTGGTAAATGGCAAACCCTGTGCTCCAGGTTCACCTCCTGTAAAGCACAGGTGATAGAGTGTTGGGGCTGACAACAGCTACTGTAGTGCTGAACGTCTGAGGCTTGTGGGGTTTTTGGTTTGGAGGATGCTGTGAATAAATGAATAGTAAAAAACACAAGGGAAAGAGTGTGTTATGGTAAAATGTAAAAGTCAGTCAAAACTCTCCTTTCAGATTTGTTTCAGGGGTAAATTATCCTTGTCCCTGGTGATTCATGGTGTCTTTTGATGTGCATGCTGGAGTCCCTTATAATTTGTACACACCAGGCAATTATGAAGGACCAATTTGGCCTGCAAATTTGTCTTCCACCCAACTCCTATTGGCAAAAGAGGGGTTTGTCTGCAAGCTTCCTTTCCTTATACCTCAGCTGCCAAAATTCCAGGGTCAGTTTGCTAAAAGAGTGAACACGGGAAAAGTGAGATCTTGTTAAGGTATTTGTTCTCTTTTTTCACCAGGGCAGCACAGTGTTTCAGAAAAGCATAATGGTTTTTCTGAAAGAAGAAAAGAAAGATACAGTAATTTGGCTCCTGTGCAAACACATATTTTATTGTTTAATTGGTTTAAAATGTTTTTGAGAAACTGTAAATTGTTGCTAGTGAAACA
Organism: Serinus canaria; assembly: GCF_022539315.1. NCBI lineage: Eukaryota > Metazoa > Chordata > Aves > Passeriformes > Fringillidae > Serinus > Serinus canaria. Next base: position 35,918,630 of record NC_066317.1, read on the forward strand.
TTGAGTGTTGACAATTTCTATATATATTTTTGGCTTGATAGAAACTTAGTGAACAGAAGACAAAGAAATTCTTCTCTAACACGGACCACTGAAGGGAGATTCAAGGCATGCCCTCTGTTTCATTGTTAGATCAGTAACGAACTTGGTCACTGCTCTGATTTGGATCTTTCAAGAATGTTTTTTGTCCTGGGAAGCTTTGAAAGAAAGTAGATATTTTTTTCTTGTCAGAATCATGATATGGAATCAGAGAAGCAAATGCTTAATTTTCTACATAAGTCTTCACTCTCTTCATGTTTGTGTGTATCCATGCATGTGCCTCTGCCTGGGTGTGTGCTAAATGATTCAGATCATAACCTGAAAGGCATTCAGTGGAAGACTAAAAGACAAAAATTAAAGCCTTAAGTGGCATCTATAAATTTGTTCCAAACTCCCAAGGTATCTGAGCCTGTCCAAGAGAAAGTCTGAAAATGTCTTCAAGATCTGTTTTCTTCAACAGGCCAAACCCAAAACGCCCTAATCTGACTAGGAGACCCTCCTTTTGCATTTGACTGGTTTGGAATGGGCCCAATGGATCCAACAAGTTGATGTAATGAGAAGCTAAGGGATTGCATATGCATAAATAAAACCCCGCTGTCAAAATTCCGTTAATTTAAATCCCCAGAATGTATATGAGTGCTCAACAGTTATTTATTAATTCCTTATCCACCAGGATGAGCTTAAATTGTGAGCTGAGTCCCTGGCAGATTTATGCAAGTTTCTTCTTTTCCTTAGTTGAAAAAATCTGTGGTGGAAATTTTTTTGTTGATGGTGGTGTTTCTGTGGATTCTTTTTGTGTGTTTGACTTTTTTGTTTGCTTGGTTTTGGTTTTGGTCTTTTAAGAGTGAAAATAAACCAAATCCTTCTGGTTTAACAATGATTTATTTTCTTGTAGTTACATCCGAGATGTTAACACTAAAATGCACAGCCCAGACCCTGGAGTCTCATGAGGCAAATATGTTAATGGCTTATAGATTAAAATAACTATTATCTCATTTACTCTGGGAACAAGCTATGAGAGCTAAAAAATTAACAGTATAATGAATAAATATACTCCAAACAAGACCAAAAGATGTCTCCTAAAGATGAAAAGTGGAAGATCATGAGACTTCAGGCTGGCACTTTTTAATAAATTGTGCTGCCAATTGTGTCAGGCTGCTATAATCCTTAGGCTACACTATATATACTCCTACAAATTTCTGTAAATGGAAATAAACAATGGTCCTCAGGGGGACTGGCTTAGCTTACAAAAAGCAAAGTAACTCACTGACAGTACAAGTGAAGACCATCTTTTTTCCCTCAGTTAATTTCTTCAAAGAGTGTGTATACAACTAAATCTATGAAAAAAATTGAAATGTAGTCTGCATTGGATATATGGCTATGCACAGAGAAATGGAATGGATAAATGCCTCCAAGCAATAGGACCAGAAATCTATGCTTTTTGTGATTTTGAATGGTAAGTGATCAACTGGTATAATCCTAGGAGATGAGAACCAACAGTGTGTTTAGTGAGCATTTACCAAAAACTGACATCTCACTGCTTCTTTGGTGTTTGGAAGCCAAAGGAAGGCAGGAACTGCTACCTTGAAAAAAGCTGAATCCTGCTCATCTGCAGGTTGGTGACATATTTCCTCCTTCAGTCACAGCAACTCTTGAATCCTGGGTAACATATACATTTAGTTTAAAAAATCTGTTAACGCAACATTCACCAGTGCCCTTAAAAGCCAAAGCATTTTCATCTTGTGCCCAGCATGGAGCTGATGCCAAGTGCCACCTCTGCTTTCCCCTCTGGGTTCTGTGCTCCCCAGCTGTGACACCCAGCTCAGCCTGGTGCTGGGCTGCTACCTTGCTTTTCAGTGATTAGATTAAGTGTGGGATTTAGAGGCTGATTTGCTTCACCCTGTTATCTTCCAAGCTAGATTTTTTTTTCTTTTTTTTTGGTACTGGCAAGGCTCCTGATATAGATATGTTATGGATACAAAGGAAAGCAGAGTATGAATGAAGATATTTCCTTTTGGTTTTGAAACAAAGAAAAAAATACAAATCCTGGTGCTTACTGGGTTAGGGATGAGGATGTTTACAGGATAATTTGAGTGGGAACCAAAACAATAAGAACATTTTCATCCTTTCTGATTAATAGGTGTTTGTACAGCACCATGAAGATGAGAGGCATGTTAAGTGTTATTAATTAATACTCTTTCAAGATATTTATAAGATATTTATAATATTTATGTATTTATGACAACAAAAATGTTTCAATATCAAAGTGAATTATCCCAGAAAAAATGCCAAGCTTTTGATCTGCTTATACATCACATCCCTGCAAACCTTTTCCTTTCAACCTAGAGTTACATTCAAAAGCAGGAAGATATACAGCTGACGTTTCGAACTGAACGACACTACGATAAACTAGGGTTTCTCTAGAAGATAAAATACATCATAAATCGGTGTAACACTTACCTCATTTTAAATATTACTGTCTCCTTTTATCAGGTAACACTATATAACCTCCCTTTGCCTCTTTTCTTCCCATATTTTATTTGGTATATTAATTCTGAACAATGATCACAAGCAGAATTTTTTTTTAATTAAAATCAAATATATGGCTGTAGAGGCTTAGGTTATCTGATAAAAATATTTTAATTAAAAAGATTCCAATTCTTTTGGCTCCCTGATGAATTGATAATAATTGAAATGTACAGTGCTAATTTTAATCTGCAGGCAGTTGTTTAAAAAAATAATTCTTACCCTTTCTCAAAATCAAAAATAAATAAGTAAAAAGAAATTGTTTAAGGGGAAGAGGAACCTCGCCCGATGGTATTTTTATTGCAGATTGTCAAAGAATCACCCCATATTGGACAGAGCTTATTACATTTATTTATAAAGTTATTTTATTTTATTTTATTTTTCTAAGGATAAAGAAATGGTTTTCTGACTAAAGTAACTGTGTTGTTTCTACTTTCATGGCACCCTACCTCTAGAGAGACTTTATATCTCTTACAAATGTACTTTATTTACAAAATGTTGACTCTGTCATGGTAATTGGGAAATGTATTTCACGAAAGCGAGGCGTCACACCTGGGTCTTGCCCTGAGGAGTGTGCACAAAGCAAGGACAGATTTCAAACAGAGAAAGTTGTTTTTATGTTGGGAACGAGGCCGTCTTGCAGCAGCCCTGCAATGCCCCATTAGAGAAATGTGGTTTAAGGAGAGGATAGCAAGTAGCATTCTCATACTTCAAGAAAAATATCAAGATCATACAAAAAACAAGAAAGGAAATGTCCACTTCTTATTTCTTTATACTGTAAACCACTATCAGAACAACTTATCTTTTCAGGTATTTATGAGAATTTCTGGATCAAACTTCTACAGGAAAATCAATTTTAGTACAAGCTTTTTAGGATGGACCAGAAGTTTAGGAATGGATAGTTACTATTTTAAAGGAACATCCAGTGTAACATGAATTTGAAAGCTGATACTGAAACAAAGTATAGATATTGAGTGACAGTTACCATATAAGAGCTTCTATATAAGAAAAGTTGAAAATGCCAAGTACAGTGCATAAGTCACAAAGAAGTTTTATTTTTTCCTTTAGAGATTTTAGGACTTAATTAGATATTAATTCCAGGTGGGATGTTGCCTGGAATTCTTTCATTTATAATGATTGATTTTTAAGATCTAATCCGTTTTTATAAATCATTGGATGAGTATGGCTTCATTCAAAAGAGTGATTTAATTCTATTGTGACTGTTCTGACCTTAAATAATTTGCAAACTTGGGATAGTAAGTAAAATAATTTTCTAAATAAATAAAAAGCCTGATTTTTATTTTCACAGAAATTTGAAGTTTATTTTCTAAGTATGACAGTGGTTATGCAAAATCAACTGGCTACAATCAAAACCTCCGACATTCAAATAAACGATCCTGGTTTTGTTTGTGGTTTTTAATGTATCAACTTAGATTGATCAAGACTTTAAAATAAAACAAAAATAATAAAATGTTTGGAGGCAGAGCCAATCTGTTTGTGCCATTGAGCAACATATCAGAGTAAAAAATGTTAATGTGCTACCCACAGAAAAAATAGCATCAGCTATGCACGGGAGCAGACCAACTACACCTAAAGTGTACATGCAAATGTTAGGATTTGGAGGGCCACTCCCTGCCTTCAGTGTGTCCTCTGCCTAACCAAACACCTTAGCTAGGCAATTCAATAAGGATTGCAGTTTCCAAATGTGCAGGACACCTTCCACTAACATTACTGGGACCTGTTGGCCAGACTTCAGCTAGGGGCTAAATAAGATCCTGAGAGTTCAGCCACAGGCATATATCTCTAATGATTTTGTGCAGCAGCCTTAACTTTTAAAATTTCTTGATCTATTCATGGTTGATTGCTGTCATTCTTTCCAAATATTCCTGTCTCCAAATATTCCTCTTTCCAAAGATTATTCTTGTGAGTTCTGTAAATAGTGCCTATAATTTTTTTTGTGTATAACTTTGCACGTTTTGCTGTGATCCTAGAATAGAGAAAAAATTTGTGCATACTACTTCTTATTTTATATAGTATTTCAGTGAAAGTTTCATGAGTTTTTATAAGATTTGTAATTTTTTAATATTTCCTGAACATGTAAATGTTTTTAGGATATGAGAGAGAACTTGAGCTGGTAGATCAACAAAATCAGAAACCAGAACTGTAGAAACAGGTTGGTAGCTGATTTTAATTCCTTGACATTAAACTAATAAATATTGGTGTCTGAAGTGGTGTCGTTGTTTTATCATCATTTAATGTTATAACTTGACATTTTTGCCTTTCTTATATCTATCTAATTACAATTATGTAACCATAATAACAGAATTAAGGAGCCATTCAGGATAGATATTTTAAATCAAGACTAATCCTTGGTAAGCAATAGTCTTTCTTTAAGATAAAATACATTTGGTATGGACTCCACAAAAAAGCATATTAATTTGGTGGGTTTTACTCCCTTTTAGCTCTGTAGTAGGAAAAAATAAATTAGGATCACCATAGAAATCTTATCTTCACTAGGTCAGTGGCATGGTTTAGAAACAGGTTAGTGGCAACCAGATATACAGTGGCTTTACTTGTCTTTCCTCTCATGTCTATAATGTTTACTCCATAAGACAACTTCAACAGACAATATCAAGAGGTTTGGGCTGCTTAAATGTTATGTCACTCAGTCTGTGCTTTTCTTGAGTATTGTTTAAAACACCGTATTTCTTCCCTCCTCTGTTCGGATTTTTTTTTCCTTTTTGAAGAATCAATCTTTTATTATCTCCCTTCACAGAAGGGCAACATTTGTTTCTTTATTTTTGTATATGAATTTACTACAACAGATAACAGGATATTGCAGTCTTTGTGATGATTTAGAAGCAAGGGGGGGGTTCTTTCTTTTTCCTTTTTTTTGTGTGCTGTTTCTTTACCTCCTTTGCTTTTGGTTTTGCTCATGTTGGATTGACCTGCACATGTGCTGTAGACAGTCTTTTGGCTTGCATGCATGCACACACATGTGGTGCCTATGCCAAGAGGATCCACCACCAGATCTGCATGCACTCCTGCAATTAAAACAGCTCTCGTTTAAAAACAGGGCTTATTGACACGTGTCACTGCAGACAAACAAAAGAAAAGAAAAAAACAACCTCAAATTCAGAGTTTCCTGAGAGAGGAATGCTCAAAAGAGATGCTAATATCTGGGGGAGAGGTCTGTTTCTGTGACTGCTTTTCACTTCCCGTTTCTCTACGGGAGGAATCCCAGGACTGTGTGGGGTAGGCTTTCAGCTTTGGAAAACACACACAGCCCACAGAGCCCACAGTCCCAATTCGTGCTCATTGCATGTTTTGGTGATGATCAATACGTGTTGTTAAGGTCATTTTTGGTTTTCTGATTAAGAGGTAGAAATAATCGTACAGATCACAGAAAACCAGAAATTTCTAAAAAGCTATATATTCACCAGTTAAAATGGCAGTTGAATAGCCTGCTGAAGGAGAACATTGAACAGTTTAGTCTTAAAAAAAGTCAGAGGAAAATCATATGAATTCTTTTGAGATAGCATTTATAATTTTGATTGTACATAGAGCAAAAATGCAAACTCACTGAGTTTTGCCTGAGTTCAAATTTTGTTCAGAAATTCGTTGTACTAATAAAATAGGTTTTGTCTTAAGAAGGAATAAAGAAAGACCTTTTAATTACCACAAATTTTGATACCAAGTTTTGCATTTTATAAACTGCTATAATTTTTTACATAATTTTACTTTGTCATAAGAAAAAAAATAATCTGCTTCTAGTTGTGCTTTACTGCTAAAGCTATGAAAATCTGTTAAAAAGTTAAATTTACTGTTAAATGTATTACAGAAGTGAAATGTTAAAACACTGCATTGGTATGTTGGAAGCATTTAATTTTGATAGGCATGATGTATAGCTAGGGAAGTAAATGTACTCAAATTATGCTGTCTTTGAAAGACTAGGTAATTTAAAAGTAGATTATCCAATGAGACCGAAGTAGTAGTTGTCAAATTTTCAGGAAGTAATTAAACAAGCAGAGGGTCTCCCTTTTTTACTGGCTGTTTCTGGGTTGCATAGAGATTATGAAGAGAGACAAGAAAAATGACAGAGCAGGCTAAACAGCACATCAAACTCCCCTTGAAGAAAGCTTTTTTTTTTCCCCTTAGTGGCTTTCTGAATAAGGTAGGTAATTTTTTATGGTATTTTTGTTGCAGGTATCTGGTAAAATGTGCCATTTGGAAAAGCAAGAGACACCACAGGCAACTTCTTTTTTTTTTTTTTAATACCTCTTAATGAAAACTGTGTTACTCCAAAAGGTTTCTTGCCCAAATATGGTTTGGTTTGGTTTTGTTGTTTTGTTTAAGATTTTTGTTTAGATCTCAGTTCTTCTGGTTGCCATCTATCTAACACTCTGCCTTTTCTTTCCAAATGTAGGGCCACAATTGCTTGTCCAGCTGCTGCCAGTGCTGCCCAAGCTTTCACACAGCTCCACACTCAGAGAGCACCTCAGTCCTTCTCTGGCACACACAGCCTCACTGTTACTCTGCTTTTTTCCAGTTTGCATGCTGCAACACGGAGTAGCTGCCCCTGGTTTTGTCAGCACCACAACATCAGGCAATGAGATGGGGACTCAGTTTGCCTAAGAAATGCCAGTGCCTGCCCCTCAGAGCAGAAAGCAATTGGGGATGAAGTTGGATGATAAAACGCAATCCTCTGGCCAGTGTAAACTTGGAGGGCAGGGCTGCTTTTTATTTTGCAAATTCCTACGTAACCATTTTAGGAATCAGCCTTCCACTATCTAGGTAGTAAGTGCTGTATCAAATCAAGAGGTTTGCTGACTTCCAAGAGATGAGAACAATGAATGTCTTGACATTACAATGATAATTCTCAAATCCCTCTTTCTCTGTGTATTTCAGTAGTGCAGATGCAAGAAAAGAAATCACAATGGTACCAACTCAGAAGGTGAGGCAGCAGATCAGATACCTTGATAAATCAGCAGTAAAACCCACTCCTGACTTTTCAGGAAACCTCCTGCAGTGTCCCATGTCCAGATTTGTCATTGCAGCACACAGAGCAGTGAGGGACCACCTGGGGCTATGACAAAAGGCAAATCTGATTGACCTCCCAGAAAAATAGGAGGAAAACATAAAGATTTTGGATAGCCAGACTGACACTACAATTACCTACAAGTAGCCACTTCTCCCTCTACTTCTTCTTAGGGATAAAATTTCTGCTGTGGATGTTCTGCTGACCTTGCCCTTTTCAGTTGCCCAAAGAGCTAATTCTGACTCACAGCAGTCAGTGCTTCAGCCACTCTTTCACCTAGTGCTAGGACTAGAGTGGAAACTTTCCATATTGTCAATAGAGCCTCAAAAGTCCTTCTTCCCCTTCTTTTTCTTGCCCTTGCATATGACAGACTAATGCAAGGTTTCTCTCTAAGACATGAGGATTTATATGTGTTTACCTTACCTATTCACTGCTTTAAACTGTGGGATGTAGACTGCTGATTAATGTTGCTAACTACTGAAAACTGCTGCTGTGCTCCCTGAGGAGGACTGGAAATCACCAGCGGGATCTCTTGTAGGCTATAGCTGTCTGTGCATCAAATAGTCTGATAACATTTCCATAACTAGACCTTATAAATTGACTAAAAATTAAATCCAAACTTTAAAATTGAAAGTAGGAATATGAGAAATTGAGTAAGAAGAATATTTTTTTAAATTCTTGAAACAGTCACCTTAAATATTTTCAGTTCCAGATCTCATGACAGGGGGGACATCTTTTTAAAACGGAATTACCTTTTTAAGTTATTATTTTATCAGCTTCATATTTCTACATGAACATTGCATTTTCAAAATACTGTTTCTGGTAGCTGGAAAATTAAGATGATAGGAAATTATGACTAGATGAAGGTGATAGTTATTTTTCTGAAGGATTTCTTCAGACACAGTTGTAATGGCCTAGAGTAAGCTAGAGGCCACTGCTTTTCTGCAGTTGCACCATCTGATTAGCAGTGTAGGCATGGCTCTAGATAGCACTGATGACACTAAACAGGCCATTTTCAGCCCAGTTATGCCCCTGCACATCAAGAATATTCCACACCCGTTGAGAAAGACACTTCCAACTGCATCTACGATGTACGAGGGAGGTATCAGAAAAAGCACTGATATTTGTTAGAAAAATGCATATGTGTACATTTAGTTTCAGGATCCTTTAACAGACTGCTTTTTTTCTTTACTGAAACAGATGAATGGAACAGGTTGTACTGTCTATGGAGTTACCAGCCTGATGTTTTTTATGAAAATGATGCTGGAAGCATTGTCCAGGAAGAGGCTGACTTAAGAACAGGCTGAATTCTTGCAAACAAGTTTGGGATTGGTGGGGAAAGGCTCCCCTTGATAACAGGGAGAGGAGTACCTAAAAGATCATGTTTGAGAAAAGAAATGTTGAGAGATCCTCTGCATATGGTAGTAACAGTGAAAACTGCAAACTGCAGATCATCAGTATATTTTTATTTGGAGAACACTGGAGATAGAAAATTGGAGCTGTTAATCACAGTTGTTATTACTGTGGGTGAATTAGGGATTAACAGAAGGAGTAAGATTGATTTCAATGTGTTTACAAAAGCCTGTGTCCAGAGCATCCTTTGGTATTATGCACTCCCTGGAGAGCTAAATTCCTCAGACAAGTGCACTGTGAATAAATTCATGGTTCTAAGGAAAGGATTTGATCATATTCATTATCCTCTACATTTGGGGAATTATTGGGCATTGTAAATGCAAGGAGAAAACTTGTGGTTGTACGTAAGACACCAAAAAGTTTTGAGTTTTTTTTTCCAGTCAGTTATCAGATTAGGTTGGTTTAACAAAGTTTCAGCTTTGTCCACAAATAATTAAATATAACTGGTTTTGGAAACCCTGTTTGATCCTTTGGCTTCTATGCAGAGAAGCCAAGTCACCTCATTTAAAAAGAAAAACTCCAAAAGTGCTTTATCTTTTCACCAGGTTGGTTTGCGCTGTTCCAGTTTTGCTGCCCGTCTGCCCCTGGCTCTGCAGGAGCGTCCCGTTCCCGCTCCCTCTCCTCCCCAGGGGCACAGCGAAGTCTGATTCCCTCCCCGCAGAGGGACAGCTCTCCGCGCCGCTCAGCCTTCGCCCCAGTTACTGGGCTTCTCCCAACACTTTTTTTCCTATTTCTGTCTGTCTCTCTTTGGATGGGGGAGACAGCCGGGCGAAGGGAAATCTCCCGCGGGCAGGACCAAGGGGAGCCCCTGAGCTCCCCCCGCTTTCCCCGTGCTCTGGCTTTCCTCTCCCTGAAGTCCTGTGTACACAAAGGGCTCGCTTCTGCCTTTCAATTAGGTAACCGAGATTTATTTACTTTTACTCTTTCTCCCGTCCCTACATGTATTTGGTGTCTTGGCTCCTGTCAGCTTTGGGATTGGGTGTTCTTTTGATTTCCCCCTCTCCCGCCCCCGCCTTCCTCCTTATTAAGTTATTTTTTTGCATTTTGCCGGAGGCAGATTTAAATCAAATGTCCGTGTGAGGGAGGACTCCATCCAGCCTGACTCGTACACCCAGCGGACAGACGCGTCTGGGCCACCCCGCCGCTCCGGCCGAGCCTGACCCCGGCCTCGGCAGTGCGGGGGCTCCCGCGGCTCCGGGGGTGCCCGAGGAGCCCCCGCTGGCTGGGAGGGGCTGGCGGAGCTCAGCCTCTGTACATACCCCCAGGGGGAAAAGCCACCAACAAAAAAACCCCAACAACAGAAAACACACCAAACCCCCCAGAGCTGCACAAGGAGGGTTTCCCCGTGTTAGAGGAGCTGAGGCGGGGTTGGGTGACACGAAGTGTCGGGGACAGCGCTTGGCACCGGCGGGTTCTGCGGGGCTTTCCCGGAGCGCCTTATATGGCGGGGGCGGGGGGGCCCGGCCCGGCTGCAGGCCGAGCCCCAGCCCGGGGAGCGTGTGCGGGGGCCGCCGCAGGGTGCACGGATCTCCGAGGAGACCCCATCCGCCAGAAGGGAGGACCATAGCAACCTTCCCGGCCGCGAAAGGTAAATGAGATTTGGTCTCTGATGGTTGTATTGCTGTTGTTTGGAACTTTTTGTTTGGACTGGTTTGTTTTGTGTGGGAGTTTTTCAGTGTGTGTTCGTTTGTGATTTAAACAAAAAAAAAAAAAAAAAAAAAAAAAAAAAGTATATTTTTTCATCCTCTCCCTTTTCCCTCCTCTCGTGGTTTCCTGAACGGCACGGAACCTGGTGTGCGGAGGCGGCCATTGGCATCCCGGGGAGCGCCGCCACCCTGTCCTCGCCAGCTGTGTGTCCCCGCCAGCTGTGAGTCCCGCGGGGGACGCGCCCCGCCGGCGGGGGACCAGCGCGTTGGGACGCGGAGCGCCCGGTGCTGCTCGCTCTCGCCGGCGGCCCCTCCGCCTCCCGAACTCCTTCTGGTCGGCTCTGCCCGGCCCCGCGCTCCCTTTGCTGCCGGCCACCGCGGGCACTCCGCGTCCGCTCCGAAGCTCCACGCGTGACATGGGGAAGAAACGAAATGGAGGAAGTTCGAGGAATTTTCTGTTCGGCATTGAAGCTGGGAAAAAGAAAAACCGCGAGTTCGGTCACCTGCTCTGCGTCCTGACCGGAGGAGAGCCCGGCCCGGCCGGGGCCTGGGAGCTTTTATTGCCCATAAATAGTACCGGGGGAGCGGGCGGTAATGCGATCAGGAAGGGAGGCATTAGGCGGAGCGGCGCTCAGGCACCGGGTGCCTACAAGCGCGCTCTCTAAAGACGCTTCGAGGCGAGCCGCAGTAAAGGTTTTATTGCTAACTGGGAAGCGCCTCGCAGCCGCAGGTTTGGCATTAAGGAGCGCGTCGGCGGGTAGGAATTACACTGCCGGGCTGGCGGCGAGACCCAGCGGGCAAAGGGCGCTGCGCGGTCGGAACAAGTATTTACTAAAGGAGTTAGTGCCAAATGAATGCCGGATTTCAGCCTTCGATCTCACGGATAAATTTTTTAGTAACCATGAAAGCAGGCCAATAACTTTTATAGAGGAAAGAAAAATATTTGAAGTTACAAACTTCTCTAATAGCTGAAAATTAACTTTTGACAGCAAGAGGGATTTCTCCTCCTCGTTGATTCAAAGAAACATCTATACTTAAATGTTACCCTAAAAGATCTACTATTCTAAAAAATAACAGCACCCCGCTGAGCAATTTTCCAGATGTAGAAGAACCTTTAAAACCAAACCGCAGCGTTGCCTGTGGGTAGACGTGTTTAATGCCGGTGAGAGCAGAGCATCCACAATATTTATGTTAGGATTTTCGGGTATGCAAGGAGCACAGGAATGTTATTCTCTCCTGCAGATCCTGAAGCCCTTCCTACAAGATTTTCTTTTTGATCTGCTTGTTGTCAAGTAATTAGTAAAAGGAATTTCCCACTCCGGCGCTGTGCCTTCAGGTACCAGAGGCATTAGGGCTGTAAACTTCGCATTTTCTGCATATCTCCGGCTCGCTTTCCTCCCCCATCAGCAGCTGTCCTTTCAGAGGGGTTAAATTTTAATTTAGTTCCTTGTAAGCTGTGAAGGGATGTGTTATGTCGCCGTCTCTGCCCATTTGAAGTTAGTAGACTGGTTGCAGTGAGTTTGCCTCTCCGGGCAAAGGCAGCGGGGGTTTCGTGGCGAGGCAGTCCCGGTCCTGCCTCCCTGCCAGCCCCGCGGCAGGGCGGGCAAGCACCGAGGCACAGCTGGCAACATCGGACGGTGCGACCATCAGAGCAACTTCCACTGTCCTTGCTGTCCTTGGGAAGGTCTCCTTTTGTCTTTGAAAATATCTCACACGAATTTCCCCAGGTGGACAACTGTATTGTAATATACTCTGGAATGTTAAGGTTACCTTGGGGGGCGGGGGGAAGAGGGAAAGAGAAGAAAGCAAAGGCACTTGTAGCTAATTATCTTTGAATTTTTGCCTTTTCTAGGACACGGATTTAACATCCGTGCAAACGAAAACAATAAATACTGAGGTACGGATTTAAAGATACCTAAATGAACACAAAGTGTGACCGTGTGGGTATGGATATAAGCAGTTCTGTTAGAGCACTTTCATTGAAAAAGAAGAGAAGCTGACAAAACGATTATCCCTTTATCAGATTGAAAGCCGTCTGCTATTTTTAAATGTTTAGATCCTTTCATCAGAATTATGGCTGTATTCCAAATGATGAAATAGAGGAATTTCTCTTGTAACAGGAAAAAAACCCCAAACAAACAACAAAGCCAACAAAGCAATAAACTACTCCACCCCCAAAAGATTTTTTCACCTTCCTACCTACAAAATAACAACAAAACCCCAAAGTGTCCGAAAAGTTTTTGGTTTTATTTTGATTTCATTATTCAGTGCTGGGATTTGACAATTAAAATTTGGAAAACCTATCTGAAAACAGTAGAGCCGCGTTGCAACAAAGGTCTGGCCAGCATTAATCTAGTGTTTGGAAAACACTTGACAGTTGCGAGGGCTCCCCCCTTTCCTTCGGTTCCTTTAAAAGTCACCCCTTTCCAAAGAGAATCACAGCCCCTATCTCTGTTTCTCCAGAGAGATTCCCTTCTCTCTTTCTCTCTCTCTTTCCCTTTGCATGAAGGGGTGAATTGAAAAATCATTTAATTATTTTCATTCTAATCGCCTTAATCCCCCTTATATTCGGAGCAAATGATGATAATGGGATCCACATGGAAAAGACCCCCGGATGGGGGGCAGGGCAGGGATCCTCCTGGCCCTGGGCCTGGCAGGTGGAGACGGGCGGGGCAGGGCGGGGCGGGGCTCTAACATAAATAAAGCATTGGACTAAGCCTCTTTAACCCGCGGGCCACTTACTTGTCATCATTTTATTTTTGCTCCAGGTGACGCGGCTGTGAAGCGACCCGTTTGTCGCTCTAGGGGAACAGGGGACCCTCCTGAAACAGGAGAAGAAAAAACAAAACCCAGCTCACTCCCACCCCACGCCATCCTCCCTCCTCCTCGGAGCCTAAGCAAGGACAAGCTGATTAATTTTCCCGGGTCGCCCTGGCAATCCCCAGGGGCCGCTCCGCTTTGCCGCCATCCGCGGCCGGCGACCGTGCAGAGCCCTCCGGCTGCAGGGGCTCAGCTGCAGCCCGAGGCCAGGAGGAGGAGGAGGAGGAGGAGGAGGAGGAGGAGGAGGAAGGGCAGCTCGCTGGCGGCATTAGTTATAAGCACCGCCGTGACAGTACTGCTGTCTGAGGCTGCAGGAATAGAGCCAACAAAGAGATCACCGGGGCGCTGGGTTTTCTTGGGGCGTTTGCAGATCTGTACAAATACGGGGCCTGCCGGTTTTCATAAACAACTTTCAGGACACAGTCAATCAATCATGCTGCAAGCAAGCAGACCAGGAGCCTAGGATATATACAAGGCATAAATATATACGTATAAACCCTGTCAATTTTGGAGTAGTTACAATTTTTTTTCTATAAGCCTAAGGGAAACAGTATCTAGAAAGATTCTGACAAGTCAGGAAATCACAGTGGAAAAGTAGAAGGTATTGTTAGAAAGTTATGTTACATTGTATGTTTTAATACCAGCAAGAGAAATATTGGAAAACAGAAAGAAAAAAGTGTCTAAGCAAGTCAAAGATTTATAAAAAACATAAAATATTACGCTTACAGTCAGAGAGAGAATTTCAAGAATATGTGGCTGAAAACATGAAACCTGACCACTTTGAAATACAATGCAATAGATATATCTGTAAAAGACATGAGTTTACCAGATTTTGTAGTCAGCAAAGTATTCCTTATGTTGCAGTCATTTCTAGTCTTAATTTGAAACATATTTTCTATCTAGGGATAGGTCCATGCAAATGCACTGTGTTGTTTTGTTCTGTTTTTAAAAATGTTTTTTGATAATTAGAGCTCTGCACAGCATGGAGTTTGTGCTTTCTCTTTCTGACACTGAGTATTTTTCTTGCAAAAGGACACGTGTGAACCAGGAACCCATAAAATGGAGGGTGCAACAGGTTTGAACTGCAGAAAGAATAGTTGCACATGAAGGTAGGAGAAAGATAATCAACTTTCTGGACTTACAAGAGAAGGACATATTCTGTGCTGGTGTAAATTAGGAGTTCCACTGAAATAGAGGACTGGTTGGTACTGCAGAAACTGAGTGTTGTTCTCATGATGCTATGATCCAAAACTGTGGCTCCTTCTTCTGCCTAGTGAGCATTGAGGAAAGCCTGGGCAATGATGCTCAGAGAGCAGAAGCTTAGCTCTAGGAGAAAGCATCAAGAGGGGCTTTTCCCAGCAGGTAAAACCTGCCAAACAAGATGGTAAAATTGAGGACCAGAGTATTGACTTTGCTCAGGAAAGACATTGTGACAGCATTGCCTCAATGGCACTATTGTCAGGAACAATTTTATTTTTTTGAAATTACTGCATTTGTTGTGTAAGTTTTTTTGCATCCAGAATAAACTTGGTACTTGGTCATTTCACTCTGTGGCTGTTATCTGTCAAAACAAATCCTATAAGGAGCATAAGCCAAAAACCACTCAGGTCAGGAGAGTGGGTTTTGGTGATGACCTTCCAAGCTGATATAAATAGTTGCAAAATTGTGTCACTGCCTTCTCAGAAACTTAATGTGCTTAAAGATGTGTATGGTCAGAACAACAGGGATTGGGTTTACATCTAAGACCTTCCCTTTTTAAGGACTTGTGTTTAAAATGGGTGGATCATGTACTTGTTTAAAGGCAGTTTCATTTTTATATAATAATTTATGCTTATCACCATATAAGTGAATGCTTCATCAATTACAGCTTTATTCTTGTAGATACAATGCATTATTTTTTTATAGCAATATATTATGGAGGCCTTTCTCCGAATCTTGCCTTGATTTGTGTTGTGTTATACTGACACAATGAGCAATAAATGTATTAACAGACAATCTCCAGTTAAAATACCATATAAAAAATAAAAATTAAAGTAGTATCTGAAGACTCTGTAAATATTTAATAATTTTGATGTTATTTTAATGTTGTGGAAAGACTGTGAAAGCTCACGCACTTTTTTTACCCTCAAAGATTCAGTTTGTTTTGCTGGGGCTTTTTTTGTATTCCAGGTTAAATGATTGTTAAGACTAATATAAGCAATCTTCTCTGGAAATGAAGAAAGTGAAAAGGGAAGAAAGGGGCACAGAAATACACCATATGTATTGAAAGTATCAACACCTCACCCCTTCCACACCATAACCTGGCTTCCCTCTGCCTTTGAGTATTCCTTCTAAACTTTGTAATATGGCAAGTGACAAATATCTTCCCAGAAGGTTTTACAATGTTACTGATTCCCCAAAGGCTGTTTGTGAGAAGTGCCTGCCACAGCAGACAGGTTTCCTCATCAGCCTAGTAACACACAAATTCTCCTGTGCTCCATTATGTGATACCACTATGTACTGAGGCCTGGCAACAAAGGGGGTGAAGCCAAATGGATGTTTGAATCACTGCTTGAGAAAATTATAATATTATATATATAGTTACATACTAAAACTGAGACACCCTTTCCTTTACACCAATATACTGCTGCACCTGTACAGGTGGGTCTCTGCTATTTATTTTGCAGATCTCCTTTGCATCATAATAATTGAATTTGACTAATTCTCTTTGCTCTGAGTTAAATGATTTTTGTATGAAGTATAACTTGAAAGAAGTAATGGTAGTAATAGCACTGCTTGTAGTAAGCATGAAGCCTCCAAAGTCTCAGACTTGTTTTGGCTCCTCTTCTTTATTGAGAATACTTTATCCAAGAAGATGTGAGAATACTGCTGTTTCAGCTGGTAACACAGTGACCTCTATTACCTTACACAGTGAGTTAACCATGGCTCTGTTAGGAGGTGTCATTTAAGATATTCCTAAACCTTTACTTCTTCCAATGCAATCACATCCTGAATCTCCTCCCCTGAGTTACCAGTTTGCTTTTGACAGAGGCAGGGCAACAACTTTACTAGGGTATAACTTAGGTGTGTGGCAAGGAAAATGCAGATTAGCTTCTCTAAGCATTATTTCATATCCTGGGTAAAATTCTTCTTAGTTCAAATTCATGGTGAACAACTTCTAAAACAGACTTAAGATCATTAATTAGCATGAAATGAATTAGTGTATGGTTTTGGAACAGATTGAAGCTAGTGACATTAAACTGTCCACTTTGCAGCATGGGCTTCCTTTTCTATTGCTTTTGTATAATAGAACTGCCTGCACTTAGAAAATACTGATACTCACTGAGAATACCTCTTAACTGCTAATTTCTCTTGTCTCTGTTATTTAACCACTGTGAAGAAATTACAGAGAACACTTTATATTTTAAAAATAACCAGATTACATGCTGTTTACTAATTTGGGTGGAAGAGGTATTGATTGCAAAGAAAGACTGCTCTGTTTTCCTGTGGACAGCTGTGGAGGAGCATGGATGTGTTGGGCTGGGCAGAAAAGCTGTTATGGTACTGCAGGAAAGAGGGAGGATGAGGTATGACTACATCTGGAACCTGGTATCCTCTTACAGAGACCACCAATCTCACCTCTTCAAAACTTTTGTCTTGATCTACACTAAAACCACCAAAATTTTAGCTTTAATGAAGTCTCATCACAGAAAATTTCCTTTGCTTTTTTTTTGTTTTACTAATTTGAGTCTTTAGACATAGGCTATACATCTTGACTTACGACTGACAATTTAACTTAATATTATTAAATATGACTAATTTAATTTTCAATACATTTCAGAGTCTTTATGATTTTAAATAAAATCTATCTTACATAGGAAGCCAGAATAATGTCTATGTTCCATTTAGATCTTCAAATTTGCCCTTTAAGTGCTGTGATTTTCAGGATATGTTATGCAGCACTATACACATTGTGAAGACAATGCCAAGAAAGGGAGATCATATTTTACTTTAAAAAGTTGAAAAAGAATTTATCAAAAGCTGATTATTAATCATGTGACTTCTGTATTTTATTACATATCTAAAACTTATTTACATGCAAAAAAAATTCAAGCATTTGTTATTGTATTTTTGCAGTAATAGATGAACGTTGAGTATTTACTTTAATTTTTTTCTGATACTCCATGGGAAAAAAACCCCAAAAAAGTCAGCTTTTGCTAGTACAAATCAGAAATGGCACTGTCAGACTTCAGACAGTGTGGAGCAGTAATAAATACTTTTACTGATATAAATTCCTATGTGGAATATAGAAACAAGAAGTTACATTTAATGTGAAAAAATACAGCACCTTGATTGTTACTAAGAAGCATGCTGAGAGATGCACTTCTTTAGCACTTGTAAAGAACTCCTGTGATTTTCGTTTGTTTTGTCATTAATCAGCAGGTGATTAATGCTGCAAAAGGCAAGTAAACTCAAGAGGTTCTCCAGTTAGAAAAATACATTTCAGTTCAGTTGTGCAACAAGAAATCATGACAATTAGCCTGAATTCTGGATATGAAGACAGGGAAACTGCAGTTGTGAAAATATTTTTTAAACATATGAAAACAGCTAAGATAAAAGTAATGCAAAGAATACATGTGCCATCATGTCCCTCAAAGGAGTATGACCTGCCTGGTGCAGCAGAGGAGTACAAACTCCTTTTCAACACCTACATCTCTGTGAAGGCTGCAGGATTTTTTGCCTGCTGAGTTAATGGATGGAACTGGTGTATAAAAGTGGTCCACAGGAGTGAATTCAAGGTCAGTTTTTTGACACAGCACTATGTGACTGCAGGAGGACTTGCACAGCACAGGCAGGCATGTTTTCTCAGAAGGGGAAAGCTGCTTTTGAAATTGAAATAATCTTTCTGAGTATTTCATGTAAGAAAACAAAATGCTCAATCTGTAGACCAACAGAACAAACTTCTACAAGGAAAGCAAAAGAGGACAAATTGTAAATAATTTTCAATATCAACCTTAGATTTCAAAAGAATTACTCATTTGCTTATGTTATGGTCATATATGAGAAGTATTGCAAACTTGTTGGATTTTGGCTCTTGGCATACACACTGATGCATCTGTCTCAAGTCCAACAGAACGTTCCTTGCCACTCAGCAAGCTACTGGCATGCATAGTGCTCAAAGGATGAGTTCCTCTTAACAGAATACAATATTCAGATTGAATAGATGGTCTTTCTCTGGAAAAACTTAGCTAAATAAGCTTTGATACATATTTTTCCTTTTTAAAGTCTTTCTCTTCTGCACGGATTATAGGATTTTCCATACGGTTAAAAAAATGGCTATGCTTGCTCTAAAAATTAAAGTTCACACTGGTATCCACTGTCAAAAACAGACTATTGAAATAACAAATGAGGTTCACTTCCTCAGAATGTGTAAATGTCCCAGCTTAGAGTTAAACTTTCAACAGCTGAAAGACAATACCATTGACACGTACCTGGCACTAGTTACTCGGGTTTATTTTTTCCTGGAAAGCAGTTTTGGGCGACAGAGTGGCGTCCGGGTTTCCCAGGTTGTTGTGCTGACAAACTGCAGCGGTGGTAAAGGCAGGGAGTCTGACAAAATCTCATTAATCATTTTAAATTAAATCCAACATTCCACTCCAACACTGCCAAGAAGAAAGCTAACTTTTACAAATGAATACTCTCTCAGAAAATAACTGGTATCCTGACCACACTGCTTTCACAAAAACATGCTTGATTTCTGTTAGGTACACATACACTACTCTTAAGCTTAAAAAATGCATTTTTTTGATGCTCAGAATCAGAAAAGTGCTTTTTGCTTCTTTTCTCTATTATGGTCTATGAGTGAACCACACAACTGAAAATTAAGAGCTTCTTTTTTCTTTCATCGAATTGAAGTTTTTTTGCTTTTCTAATATTTTAAGTACAGAAAGTTTGTTTTTGCAAGTAAATTTCACATAGGAAATGGAAGTACTCCATTTAAATATTTTGTCTAAGAATATTTATATGAATAAGAAAGGAAAACCGCAAATCTACTAACATTATTATCAGTAGAAACACTGAGGTGATAAAGAAGCAATGTGATCTCTTTTAGGTTTTTTACAGACACACTTCTGTAAATACTCCTAGCTATTTGATTATGATTTAATTACACATGGCAAGTCTGAACTTTAAACATCTCATAAATAATATTAGATTATCACATAAAATTTTATCTTACTAAAATCACTAATAAATTCAGATTATAAAAGTCTGCATTTCTCTTTCAAGGCAAAATAAAACCATAACATGCTGATGTGAGACACAGGAATCTGTTCTTTGCCCACTTTAATAGTGCTTTTGAGCTTAGAGTGGGAGATTTTACAATGGTAGAGAACAAGTTATCAGCCTCAATGTTTATTAGTTTGAATACAACCATGAAATATTTTAAAAGGAAAAAAACCCTAATTCAATAGAGGGCAAGTAAGTCTGACTTTCCCAAATACTTATTATTATTTTGACATTTTAACATAATCAAGGAGGTATACCTCAATTTTGTTTAAGTGCTTAAAATAATACCTGTTTCCTAAAAACAGAGCTATAAACAGTATCAGATTGCACAATGACATCCTTACACAGAGAACAAAGGTATTACCACACTGAAAAAGAGCAATTCTTTGTTGATAAACTTGTTTATGTTAGGAACATTAATAAACTGCAGAATACTGAAGAAGAAATAATAACATTTATTTGCCCAGCTAGTCAGTTTATTTTCTTAAAGCTGTATTTTGAAACTGTTTACATTTTTTCTTTTTCCAGCGTGGGGGGTGGAAGGGAAAGGTTAAGGAGAACAAACTGAATTCTTTTTCCTGAATGCAAATTTCTCACTTGCTTCAAAATTGACAAACATGTCTCAAACTTGTTTGGGTTGATATATGTTGCAGCAGCTTTGATTTATTTTAGAAAGTCAAAACTGAATAAATGTGTTGTTTAGAGTTTGGATGGAAAGTATTCTAGACAGAAATAGAGTTTGAGAAAACAGATAATATCAGATGCTGTCTATAGCTAAACTATGTGAATATCTAATATATGCCATATTTCCTCAATAAATGCAATGAGAGCCTCAGACTTTATAATAAGCAAATATGAGCTGCATTTGTGTGACACTTTACATGAACACAGGTACACTCATTTTCCCAACACAAACAGAAAAGTTTTCCTTCTGTCACATCTGTGTATACTGAAGTTACCAAACTTTCAGAAATGGCCATTCAGAAAAATTCTAGTGTCCTTTAGGACAGAACAGTGAGTGTTTGCAGAGGGATGGGCTTCAGGCTCACTTCTTCCTTCAGTGCTGTGTACAGTGCATACAGGTAAGAGTTAAGGCAACACCACATGGCCAAAATTCAAAGGACATGCAGTGGTGGAATAGCAATAGCTTGAGAAACACTAGACAGTTATAAGCATGATCATGCTCACATAGTTGAGCTTGAGATCCTCTGCCCAAGTCTTCTGAAGTGCTTGATCAAGGACCTATTTCCACATCACATCATTTAGTGACACATGGATCAATGAAGCATCATTATTTTAAAATGTGTGTGGAGACACCAAGTGCATTGAAGAAAACACTGCAAAAAACTTTGTTTTTTAAAGAGCTTTTGGAGGACAACCAAGACAATTTTTTTCACTTTTTAAGAGTGATTAAAACTTTTTTTCTCTTTTTAAGACAGAAAATTGCTTAACTTCATGAAAAATCTAATTGCTAAAATGCAAAACATTACTTCTCAGCCACTTTAGACTTAGACTCAAACTGGAAAAAGAAAAAAGACAGAAGTAATGTCTGTATTAATTAGTTGCTTCGTGATTGCCTCTGAGGGAATTTGCACTTGGCATGTTGTGTTTGCTATTTTCTGTTCCACTCTGATTTAGTAACATACTGTAGAGCATGAATTGGGTGCTAATCCTCTAACACTGCTCAAAATCTTGTTGTGAAGAGCAGATGCTGTTATCTGCATGTCATTAGGGTTTCGTTTTCTTTTACCCTAGCCTTGTCTTATGGAAACTTGAATTGTATCATTCTGTTTCTAATTTATCTTCTTGGCTGCTACAGTGGCCTAGAAGTTTTCTAGACCGTGCTAATAGATGTACTCATCTATTCCAGAAAAAACACGTTCTGTCTGCCTGCAGGTTTTGTACTGCATCAGGGTAACAGGAAATTAGGAGAAATGCAGATTAACAATTCATACTTTCTTACTAGTGCAAAATCAAAACCAGTATCGCTAATGTCAAGCTAAGCATATGCCAGAAGAGAATTAAACCTCGTTCTGCATTTGTGGTTTGAGAAGATAATATTTTCTAACAAGAAAAGTTCTAATTTCAAAATTCACTGAATTCTTCTTTTAAAATGTGTAACCTTTGAGGAGTGTTTCTTAGGAAACTATATTCTGCTGTCTCCACTTCAAATCACTTTAAATAGCCCAGAGGCACTTGTCCTTTATAACTGGTCTTACAAATTACATTAAAAGCTTTCAAATTTTTTTTTCTGTAGTACAGTAGCAGACACCTGTGCCTTAACACTGTACTATACACTCTTATTTTGTGTTTGAGATTAAGTGACCACTGCAGAACGCATCCTTGGACTTTCTGCAACACTGGGTGAGGAGTAGTTATCCTGAGCAAGGCAGGTGATACTGTAAACCTGCCTGTAACACAGGGCACAATAGTGATGGGCCACAATACTGCTGGCTCCTGGCTTTGGCTGTGTATGCTACATAAATGCAATGGCATTTACACTTGCTAAAAGTTAATGCAATAAAAAAGTACTTTTTTTGCATGCATTTTGGTTTGTGGAGCAGAGCTATAAACACTTGAAATAGTAATAGCTACATCTTTTTCTTCCCATCATTTATGTAGCCCTTGTATGGACTGTCCTCACATCTAAAACAAAGGTAACACTCCCTAGGTGCTAAACAGAAAGCAGCAGCATAGGCAAAGGGCATGGCTGTGAGGGGTCACTCCTGAATTAAATTCTTGGCTCTGCAATAGGCTTTCTACATAAAAATTCAGATTAGTTCTGTTTTACAGATTAAGAATAACTTCCCACATCACCTCATGATAAGGTAGGGAAAAAGATGAAAGATACTTGTTACCATGATGTATCCAGATGCTACTGATAGCTGAATATTATGTAAACAAACATAATCAGGAACAGCTCTTACTTCAACTACATGTTATATCAACTGCTCCTAGAGTTGTCTGAACAAAACTAGGCAAATCCTTAGTCAATTCCTGCACATGCACAGCAGTTCCACTGCTAATATTCTTCACACTTCAGGAAATGTCAAGACACAACCTGAACAAGTAATTTTTGAAGTATTTCCACAAATGTAGAGCTGTTTAAAATCTAGCTACATGACCAACTTAGAAAGTAATTCAGTATCTGACTCTGAAACAGTTCTCCAATCCTTGACAGCCACTGCTCTAATCTTGCACTGTCAGTTTTTAACAGCTTTAGCAACGAGTCATCTGGTATACATTTGCCAAGGCATTTCTATCATTGACACTTCTAGACTGAGGGAACCAGTTGAAAGCAGCAACATGTTACTCACTCCTACCACTTTCCCTGTTCAGATTTTTCTTGCTTACTGTGTTGAACAGGTGATTGTAGTTGTCCTGTTTCCCAAAAACCAGCATCTGCAAAATAGGTTGTGTATGTAAATGATGTAAACCTCTCTGTACACTGCATGATTTCCCCTGGATAACCCTTTATGGCATCAGGGTTCATCTAAAATAGAGCCTGTAATCTTTAAAGTTGGGTGAATAGCAGATTGGCAACATGCTAATTCAAGTTAATAAATACAGTATAAAACATCAGCTTAGATATTTTACAAGTGTTCTATCATCTCCTAGAATAAACTTTATTGTAGTATTCAGATCAATGTTCCTCTAACTTAAGTATCTGAGGTAGTTAGCATTGTAAAAAAATGCAAACGAAAAGTCCAACACTAATTTAAGAGATAAAAGGAGAAATTTTAGTTAAAATACTTTACAATAAAATAATTATGATTATAAATCTCTTTAGTTAAATATATACACATTACATGGTATTCTAAAAAGAATGAACTTATTAAAGTTTCAAGCAGATCTAATGCACAAATTCACCACTTTTTCAGCTTAGACTGTAATGTCAGTTTAACATTCATAAATGGCCGTGTCAGACTAATGGCATTGTTTTGTGCAAAACTAAAATAAAAATTATGAAAAACAAGTCCTTCTGTTCCCACAGTTAATAGATAGAAAAGGTAGTTTACACATACACACACTTACACACACAAACTTTGATTGCATACAGAGGTTAGAATGACCAGCACTAAAATAACCCCCATCTCTACAAAATAATTAATATCTTGAATTGATGTAGTTTTTGAAAATTACAAATTTTAAGTGCTAGCAAATTGTGCTTTTAGGCAGCCACGTGGCCAATAAGGTAGATGTTGTCATAAAGGTGCCCTACAAAATCTTCACTAATATTCTGTGCAGCTCGTCGCGTGTTCCGGATGAATTCCCTCTTTGACATTTTGTTCTTCACGTGAGGGCTTGTTAGATCAATCGAAAGGAGAATCAAAGAGTAACACAGTACATAAACTGCATCTAGACAAGAGAGAATAAAAAAAAGTTTAAAAAAGAAACTGTGATCATTAAAAGTATTTTTCCCTAAGAAACTTATGGTCATTATCATCTAGGCTCATAATTTTACATATATATACATACACATATATATACAACTACTCAGAAGGGTATCCATGGAAATAAAATTTAATACAGCAACTTTCAAAGTAATAATTTCAGCACACTGCCAAATGAGAATTTACAAATCTCTTAATATTTCTACATAATCTAAAAGCCACTAAGGGCTTTAAAACATTTTAAAAACATTTTCATTTAAACAGATTCTTGAAGTTTGTATAAACTAAAGCCAACATCCTGCAAAAGCTTATCTTTTAAATATGTAAGCAGTTCCACTGCTGAAAACTGCCTCCTCCAACCAATTAGAAATGCTTGTTAACTTGAATGTGGCCCTATATTCCCTTCCATTTCTGTGAGACTATCCACAAGGTAAAATGTTAAGCGTGTAAGACTCAGCAAGAGTAACCTCAGAAAAGAAAAAAGCTCAAAGTGGAAGAAAAAAATGGAAGAAAGATACCATGGAAATAAACCCAACTAATCAGCTAAAAAAAGAATCTGTGTTTTTTGGGCTTTTTTTCCAATTGAGTAACTTTGTACTTTCAGATATACATGTTTAGGTGCTGCTTTTAAAACTATCAAAAACAGCAGCATCATCCAGAAGTATAAAGACTGATCCACAGCTCATTTTTGCTTACCAGGGCTAAGGCCAAGCTCTCTCATCAAATCAGGATTACAAGCACAGAATCTGTGAGAGAACTTTGTTATGAGAGTTTCAAGGTACTCCCCACGCTCCTCAGGAGCGTGAATGTGTCTGAAGAACTCTCTCAGTGCATTTGGCAAGAACTGATTTCTGAAGTTGTGCAGCGTCACAAGGTCATCCAAAACATCTCTCCTGGAAGAACGAAAACCCGTATCATTAGAAAAGTTTCTTTTAACTGTTTCAATATGAAAATGTGTAGATGTTAAAAGTAAAAATTAAAGCTTTAGAATAGCATGAGCTTTTGTTTTTGCTAAAAGGCAAAATTATCACTAACAGCCCAAAGATAACATAAACACATGTTCTTTGCCTATTTGCAGCCAAATACTGCAAAAACATACATGAATCAGAACTCAAAGGTTTTATGTATATTCAATCAAGGTCTACACAGAGGCTTTGATTCCTTTAATCTGTGGCAAACCATTTAAAAAGACAGTAAAGGGAATAGATTGATGAGTGCCACACATTTTGATGTCTAAGTAAAAGCTGTTACAGGATTGTCTTGTTAAAACCAGGCTTCATCTGGCAAAATTTGCTCATGGGAGTCCATCAGAATGTGATGTTCCCAAGTGTTTTGCACTGAACACATACACATATAAATGATTCTGACCACACCTCTATTACCAGATGTGCAAAAGACAGTAGAAAAAAAATTTGGAAGCAAATTTGAAGTGAACCTAAGAATATTTTCCTGTTTAACCTGATTTTAACCTTGCTTGTGAGTTTCAACATTTAAAAAAGTAGTTTTTATTTTTAGTGTCTGATCATACTCTGTTTATGAAAGGAAGATAAATGGCAGTAGGAGTCATTAACATTAACTAGCAATCTCATCCGTTAAATGGTTTTGTATTTTTGTTATTGTCTAAAAGATTTATAAATCTGAAGTTTTACTGCACAGGACTGCCAGTGGTGATAACATTACAGATTCTTTTTATTCCTTTAGTAGCACAGGCTGAAGATGAGAAGCAGGAGAGGATTCCTGCTGAAGTGCTGTTGGCCCTCTGCTCTTCCTATTCAGGTGCAGTTCCTATTCTCCTTCATGGTACTGCTCTCCCCCAACCTGATGGCAGGAGTAAGCACTGTGGAGACAGAACACCAGGCTACAGCAGGGAGAGAGCTCCCTTCTGCAGCTCCTGATGTCTCCAAGAGGCTGCTCCCTTCCCTGTCAGGAGGTGTATGCAACTTCCAATCAAGAACTATCAGACAACCAATTAATGGTCAGATGATTCAACATTAGTTAAAAAGCTATCAACTCTTAGTAAAGTGATACTTTTCTGAATAAAACCCACAAGAAAGGGAACAAAACTTGTCAAGTCAAAAAAAGCAGCGAAATAACCATATAAGATTTTGTGAAGATATGAGATTTATCATTGATAGATGATATTTTTGAGGATTCTTATTAAGTGCTACAGTCATATAAATACTTGAATGAAGTAATTGTTCAGATTTAGAAGAACCATTACCTAGCTGCATTTTTTTGCCTTTTTACATCATTGAAGTGGCATCGCTACATTCAAAATATTGTTAAATGGGGCTGAACATTGAAAATCAATAGAAAATGTCTTAAGAGAAATTTTAATTACCTTTCATCAAGGTAGATTCTCAGCTTCTTCCAATTCAGTGTTCTTGTGCAAAAGATAAACTTAGCTATTTCTTTCGGTGAATCATCTAGTATGCCTTTGGACATAAAGTAGTTGACACCCTGAGATAAAATAAATGTACATATAAATATGTTTAATCTTCATAATGTATTTAGGAACAAGTACTGTACTTTACAATGTAGGACTGTAATCCTACAAATTAACTGGTTTGTTTTTTCAGATTGATTCCTCCTCCTCTAAATCACATTTCAACATGCATAATACACTCTAAAATTATAAATCAAATGCAAAGAAACAATTTAATGTTATGGTTGAGATTTTACATATAGTCATAGTAGAAAATTTTAAATTATGAACTCCACAATGAGCATGATGGTTCTTTAATAATATCTTTACAGTGCATATCAGTATTTTGCTTTTCATACTATTGTAATAGTATTTAAAATGTTGCAGGGACCATAACCAGAAACTTAATAACTTTTGCAAATAAGAAAATCTTAGCCATAATGTGTTTAGTCTTCAAAATCTTTCATTAAAACAGTAATGTTCTCACATGTATACAATGTATCACATTCAAATAGATGCATTGAATGCATTTGTTTAAATGTGTAATAATGCAAATAAACACAAGCACGCTGATTTCAAAGCATAGGTAAGTATCAACATATACAAATATGCATACACAAAAATAAGAACACTATACCTAACATAAAAATGGTTTAAAAATACAGAATTGCATATAATTTATACTAATGATTTCCAGAATTTTACACTTTGACCAAACACACATTTCTTATAGAATAAACACAGCAAATTTAAAGTATTTTAGTGATATTCTGGATTCTCTCTGGTCATTGAAATATCCCAAAGCATAAAACTATTTTCCTTACAATCTCAGAAATCAAACCCCAACTAATGGATTTAAAAAATGTTCACACTTTTCAGCAGCAAAAATCTAAACCTGAGAATAACTAACCAAGTTCTTCTGATTCAGTTTCGCAGGGGCTGGGAGCAGTTCTCAGCATTTGTTACCAAGAAGTGTTGCAACACTTAAGTACAATAGATCTTGACTACAGCAGAAGGATGAAATGTAAAATAAGTAGGACAGTGCATTTCTGCATAGAATAATGTACCAAGGCCACAACCTAAATCACCCTTAAAATACGTCTGAAATATTTTTTTCATTAATCTTCTGATATCAAACTTCACAATATTTTTTAAGTCTGCCCTCTAAGTTTACATTACAGCTACAAAGCTGTAAGGGCAACCTGTCATTCAGTGTATAAACTAAACTTCCCAGTGCTCTTGAATTTTGTGTGAAAAAGAAATAAAGAGCTGAGTGCAGGTTTGGAACATTTTGTGAAGTGTCTTAGTAAAGCAAAGTCTTAGTTGCATAAAGCAGGAAAATAGTTAGAATATATGTTTAAGAACACAAATTAGAAGCCAAAAAACACGTGTAGTATTAACTAGCTATTTTTACCAGTCCATAGTTTTGCTTATATATTTATAGAAAACAGCAGTTAATCAAGATACATTTATTTTTTAAAAAAAATGGTTTATAAAAATAAATAAAAATGTAAAGGTTTTTAGATAGATAAACCAAAAAAGCTAGTAGTGCTATGCCCCAGTTTTAAGAAAAATCCATACTTAGATGACAATGTAATATGTGTTGCTTTATCAGCTTGCATTTCAGTCCAAAATTAGTCCAAATTAGATCATATTTAAGTTTGTCCATACATGATATTAAGTACTTTCTTGAGCCAGAGCTAAATAAGAAATTAGAAATGGGAGATAGCAACAAGGATTTGGGCAATTTATGTAAGATGAGCAGCAGAATATCTCCTTTACATATATCCCAAGTTAATGAGATTTATGTGTTTGCTTCAGTAAGAAGCATTAGTTTAAGGTAATACAAACTGAAGCCTGGTGGGGATGTCTTGAATAGCATTCCTGCTGCAATTAATAAACACTTCTGCAACACATCCAGAAAATGCCTAACATGACATAGCAGAGGCAGGATGACAACAACACCTTCTTTAAGGTAGTGGGTTTCTTTCTCTGAGACAGTAAATGCTGCAGTTTCTTTCTCATGCACTAACTCGCAACTAAATGTAGGATATCCATCTGACTACAAGTCAGGCTACAAAGTCTTTGCATTATTAGTCTCTCTCACTAATTCCTCTCCCCTACCACATGTAATGCTAGACAATATCTTTCCCTGTGAATGCATTTTCCTCCGCTCCTTCACAAGTAAACAGGGTATAAATAAAATATAGTTCACCACATGCCATGATTTTTAGTTGCTTTTTATTTCATCCTAAGCTATCAAAAATACTTTGCAACAGCAGAAGCCTGATTTCTCTTTTAAGTTCTTAAATTTTGTCTCACAGCAAATGAAATTTATTTACAAGATTTACAGCATGTCATTGAATCTGTTTTTCATAACACCATAAATACTACCTTGAAAACCTCTCAGAACCCTTGCTTCCAATAAATCATGTTTGGTAGCTAAAATGGTCACTTGTGGCATATATACTAGCTGAAGTAGGTAGCCCTACACACTATTAAAACCTATGCTAGGATTATTTATCAGTCAGCTGCTGATTCTCTTAGGAAACATTTGACTGCAGTCAGGTAGGCTATTCTGTGCCATGATCTATCAGCTCGGAAGAGGCCTTTTTAACACTTGGGAAACATTGCAGAATAAACATATACAGTATTTTTTTTAAAAATTCCAATTCAGAGGATTGAATTGGAATTTTAAAAATTCCAATTCAGGTAATATTCTTAGCATTAGAGAATTAGGAAGGATGCCTTAAACCCCCCCTCCGTGGCAAGCATGTTATCTCTGAATTTCAGACAGCTCTGGATAAAATATTAATGTATGGAAGTGTTGATTTAAATTACACATGCAAACAACAACTTTAAATATAGACTAACAGTAACAACAAAAGCCATTTGTTATATTTCAGTATGCTATTTTTTACAGTTGTTTTTTTCCCCTCACACACAATGCTTGTTTTGCCAGCCAATTCTATTACAGCACTGACACTCCTTGCTTGTTTTCCACCTGTTTCCAATAGTCTTTGGATTTGTTTATATCCATACAGGATCTCTAAAATGGAAAACTTTTCCTTTTCAGTGTTGATTCCATTTCTGCATTGACTGTCTTCTTTGCTAAGAGTACTTTCAGAGCACTTCAGTACAGCAGTCAACATTAAAACTTTTGTAGTTGCCTTTGAGGCCTCTATTTAGATATGCATACAAAACAAACCAGACATATTCTAAGTTAATGGCACAGAAATTTTGGAATCAGTATCCAGTATAGTAGGGTCTCAACTTCTGCTGGTGATTCTAGGTAACACTAACATTATTAATAAATAATAATTAGACACATATGGTATCATTGTTCCCATTTTTCTAGGGAAGTACACTACCTTAATATATCTAATGGTTTCTAATGGTGCATCTTCTGGAACAATGCAGAGTATTGATGAGATACTGTATAATACAAATTTTCATGACTGTTTTACTAAGTTATGAATCAAGTCATTTGGTGACAAATGTGGACACAATATGTAAGATACATTTCAAACAGTGTCTCTCACTGTATGCCTTTAAAATACAGTCTCAGTGATTCAAACAGGATAGCAGAAATTGCAAATAGATTGCGGAAATATTCTTCACGTTACACAGAATCTATAACTAATAATTTACAAGATTAAACCATTCTGATTTTAATGTAGAAATATCAAAAGGTTTCAGCTCAATGTTCCTTTCCAACTTTTTTTGGTAAGTCAGATAAAAGAATTTCTTTCCTCAACAACATACATGTACTTATAATATTCTTCAGACTGATAAATCATCTCAAAACTGGCTTGCTTAGTAGATCACTATGAAATAGGGTAAGTTTCAAAAACCTTGCTTAGAAATACAGCACAGCAAACAATCCATCATCTACAGACTATCTATAATTAAAAGTCAGGTGAGATAGCTTTACACAAGTGGCTAACAATTTATAACCAGGAAAAGGTCAGAAAAACCTAGCCTCACTTAGTCAAAAACTAAGGGCAGCTTGCAGAATGAGACAACCAGAATAGTGGAAAGACAGGTTTAGAGTAAGCACTGTGTTACTGTACTTCATTATTATGCTATGCAAAGGAAATCCTGACCTCACTAAAGACAGTTTTGGTATAGTACAGATTCCACAAGGTACATAAAAATAAATGCTATTTAATAGATCAGCTAGAACCATTAATGATGAAACAAAAAAATAGATCTTTGCTGACCAAAAGATTCTTGTTTGCACCTTCAGTTTCAATTTTAGCTACATAGCATTGACAAAATATTTTGTAGGGAGTTAGAAACTGGATATAAAACAATGGGAAATAACTTCTGGTTGCTTACAAATTCCTAGTCATAAGCACACAAGATGAAATGAGCACTGCATGAGAAACATTTCACATACACCATACACTCTTTAAAATAAAATATAGCAGAAATCAGGTAGGCAGATTAAACACCATATTTATATTCAAGTGCTAATACTAACACTAAACTATCCCCTTTCTCCAAAGAAAAAACAAAAACCAGATTCCAAAATATTGACTATAATGGTGGTGCCATGTGAAAAAAGCCCAACAAAACCAACCAACAAAAAAATCCCAAACCCAAAACCAAAAGAACAAAACCAAAACAAAACAAAAAACCCAACCCAAACATGCACTGGAGTTTTTTTTTTTTTTCAGATTACATGTCATGAGTTTATGCACATCCTTTTAGCAGAATGTGAGCACCTGCTATGAATTATGCAAGCTCATGCACACAATCAACACGTTAAATTACAGCAGATATCACAACACCATGCACACAACAATGGCTAACCAGAGAATCCTACCACAAAGTGTGCAGATGCTCTTCCCTACCCCGTGAGCCACCGCTAGCTCTGGAGCTGTTGCTGTGGAGCCTGGTTACCCATTTTCATGACATGGGCGGTGTCCTTTGGAGAATCTTGCTCCTGTGGCTGTAAGTATTCCTATTTTTATAGTAATTTGATCAGGTCTGTTATCAAATGTAAAGCAGAGTTTGGCAGGAAATTCGGAGACACAATTTGTAATAGTGGAATGTCATATCATTCGTTCCAGTCACAGTGTCCTTATAATAATAATAATTCTGCCAATATCACAGTTGTAAACACTAAAAGCAACAGTATTTGTGAATTCTCCTGAAACGCAGGCCCTGAATGATTCCTACCAGGCTACGGTGCTCCAGAGGGAGAGAGGAACAGAGCCCTTAGGAGATACCCTGAGGTTCTCATCTCTCATTGAAGCAGAGTATTTGTACTTCTATTGTAAAATATAACCACAATGAAGAAGCAAGAGTAGCAAAATAAAGTTAATACCTAATTTATGTATGCCGTAAGTTAGCTCTAATTTGCAGATTTAAATTGCCTTTAAAAATAATGAATCATCTATTAAGTGCCTTTTCTGAAGGCTCCAAATACTTTAAAGATACCAAGATTACTTTAAATTAGGTTGAAATATAATGGCACATTATAAACAGAGATAGTTAGGTTAAAAAACTGTGTTAAAAAGTTGAAATACAAAGAAAAATTTGGACGTACAATGCTACTGGTAATATACTGAATGTATTACTGAAAACATGTAAGTTACCTAAATATTGCATCTTTTTTGAAAGCTTTCACATTTATTACTAAATTTGTGAGAATTCTGCAGAAAAACAATACTAATCACTCAAGTGGCCAGGTGATGATGTCTTGATGCTGTGCATCAGAGTTCAAGGCAGAGTTCTACCAGAAAAATTACAAAATACTCTATTTGTGACTGATAAAAATAATGGTCTCTAAATCAAGCAGAATATGAGATAAAGCAAGAACTTAAACAAAATTACATTATTGCAATGATTCACAGAACTGCTTTATTTATTTTCCCCCATGGTCACAAGTTCACACGTTCTGTATCATATCAGTTGAGTGAAATTTGCTTCTAGAAGTGTTTCTTTTCATATCTCAATCCTTTTTCTACTTGGGATTTATTCAATTACTACTTCCACGTATATGTGTAACTATATGCAGGAAGTTGACAGCATTTTTGTTCAGTACTGTGTACACTCTTTTCCAAGGAAACATGAAACAGGAGTCTGGTTTTCTACACAAAAGACTCTCTCTGCCAATTGGGCATTAACTGTCTATCTCCCAGGCAAAAGCTGTCTACTCTCAAACTGTTTTCTTCTTTGAAAGGTGATAGACTGAAAGCAGAAACTGACTTTTCCAGTTAGTTACATGAACTTAAAAATGGAAACCTTTCAGTCTGACAAGGGATGGTTTTTTTTTGAAAATAAATTTATGCTGTTCTATAAGAAAAGATTATGCACAACAAACACCTACAGAAACTAAATCAAACTGATCTTCAAGATAGTTCAGCACTAGATCTTTTTCATATTTCAAGATTTGCTCCTTGATAGTGGGAATAGGTGAAAATCTCCTACAAGAAAACGTGATTGCAATAGAAGTAATCAGACTTTATACCTCATCCTGCTTTGTCTAAAGTGAACCAAACTCAAACTCTGCATTTTAACGTTTTTATTTATGTCAGCTCATTGCTATGCTCTTCCAATTCACCACTGTCTCTTCAGTTAGGATATCTGCCTCGTTTCTAAGTTAATACGTGGTTATGAATTTCTGGCATCCACAGAAGTGTACAGAGCACTTAAGAGGCAAGTCATGTAAATGATGTACACAGGTACAATACTCAAAAAAACCACCAGAATACTGCTGTAGCTCAGTATTAGCCACCCCTACAGTAAAACAAACACTGATTAAAACTTTGTTTTTATATGGCTATAATTATTAAAAAACAATCACAATTATTGTAACTTTTATTACTGTCAGCAACAGTTCACTTACCTCATCAGGGTTGGCATTAAAGGTGAGACTGCCCTCATCTAGCTGCATATACAATTTTCTAAAAGAAAATCCTAGAGGCGGATTCTTATTGTATATAGAACAGTGACCCCAAGTGGATTTGCACAACCTATGAAAATAGAATTAATCTATTATAAAAATTCCTTTCCAAATTTCATGGATTTTACAGAAGCAAAATGTAATCAACACTGCAAAGCTAATACTCGAGCTATAGGAAAAGTCAGAAGTAGGTTGTTGTAATAGTTATTTAGTCTTTTTGCCATGTTTTTCTAAAATCTTCAATTATATGATTAACATTTTCTTCTCATAGAGGTTTTGGTGTATTTGAATGCAACATCAAAACATATCCCAGTAGGTGGCATCATAATGACAACCAGACAGCAGACACCTCTGGCACTCCTAGAACCTCAACACTGGCGAACAGCAACAAGTTGTTCTCCTGGGGTACTATGACAGATTAAAACATTCCGTTTCTTTTCCTGTGCCCCAGTTGTGCAGTGAATTGGACACTGTATCTGCACACAATTATGCCATTAATTCAGCACTTTCCTCATCTTCCTTCTTCACCCAACTCTTCTTCCTCTTGTCCTAATTGGCCAGTCCTAATGACTAGATCCAGTCCCATCCCCCTTTATCTTCTATAACTTTTGACCTTCTTTCCTTTTTATTCCACCCTGACTCCATATCAGTTTCATCAGTTTCTGTCCCTCATCTCAGTTTCTTTGATGGTACCATCTGCAATTCCCGTTCTACACACTCTAGATTCCTTATTGAACTGGTAGTTCTGCTTCAACAAACCTGCCCTGTAACTAATTAGGAACAATGTTTAGGACCCAGGTAGTCACTGGAGACATGGCAAAGATTCTATTTTCAAATCTGGAACCTGGGTCTTATTTGGACTGAGTTTGGAACTGCAACCACAGTACTTGCCAAAGCTAAAACACACCCTTATACATGTGGAATACTGAAGATTTTTATAGAGATTATGCAAATTGTAATTTTTATTTATTGCTAAATCAGGATGCATTTTCATTACCAAAAGAAATGTGGTATGAATGTGAGTATTATTTGGGAAGACTTCACAAAAAATAGTTGAGTTGTTTCCTAGAATGAACTTCAAGGAAAATATGTATTTCCATCCCACATGTTAAGAATATATACGGCATGTAATTAAGAAGCTCTACTATCTTCAAGCTTTGGTCTGGGGGATTTATTTGTATTTAGGTTGGGTTTGATATTAAGAACTGAGCACAGTACAATGCACATTGATAAACTTAGAAGCTTACTGGTATCCTTCACTAGAATTCCTCTTTCCTGGCAATAGAATAGTTCCCAACAGCAGAACAATTGTGACTAAGAAGTTACACTGCATCATCCTTTTGCTAGGTTCAAAAGCATGATAGGAAGGGAAGCTGCTTAATTCCTTGCCAGGCAAGGAAACACATGAGGGGAGGAAGAGATGTGGAGCATAATGAAAGGTAAATAAACAACCTGAACAGCAACCCAACTGCTACAGTAGTAATACTGTCTGTTAAGGGAGAAGAAAATGTTGTGAAAGAAGTTACAAGTTCTGCTAACCATCTACTCTAAAGATAAGTATGATTTCATGAGTGCTTCCTAGTGCTGTAAAACATAAAATACCAAAGAATACGTTAATGACATTTTGATGTTACACTACTTTATCTTAAAAATGTTCCTTTATTTATTTCCCAAACATACAAATTCTGCATATATTATACATAAATGTGTTTCAAATGTTAGGCTGAAGAGATTTCACTTGAGAAAAAAAACTTTTCTTTCCTCCCTCCAGAGCCATCTTCCAAAAAAGATACACTTAATTTGCTTCAAGTGTAGTAGATGAGTTCTCACTTCTCTTCCTCTGGAAGTCTGGCTGAATAGGTTTGCTTGCTTAAGCTAGACAACTGTTCAGAGAAGTAATGATACAAACACCTGAGATGTGCTTCGAGATAATACAAAAGTGAAGACAAGTCATGCTATCTCAAGCACCAGGTATTTAATAATACACGTGTATACTTGTGCCAAGCACACTTGTGTATGTAGCAACCTCCAGTAATACCCCATGCTAATTAGAAATCCAGAATAACACATTTTTAAACTATATCTGTTTCCTCTATATAAATCTCATTTAACTTAGGAAACCTTTGCTAGGATAGAAAGGCAAAAAGCACTTACTGAGGCAAATTTAAAATCTAATTTTTTTTACTATGTCCAGGTGATATTTCTCTTTTTGTGCTTACCCTTGCCAGAGGAGCTCATCATTAGCAAGATCCTGCCAGACACATGATGCTAGACAGAGATCAGTTGCATTCAAGTATGACAAAATGGTAAAACTGAGCTCTGGTGGCAACATTTCCAAGTTAATGAATCCTTCTTGTTCTTTAGATTTTCTTGTCTTCAGCAGGTGGTAGATGTCAATGCCTCCTTGAGCTTGTTTGCGGTGGCTTGTATTGGAAACATTGTTAGCAGGTATCCTCCTACCATGCTCCCTGGTAAGATAGCTTTGTCCACTGTATCCTTGCAATTGCTGGTTCCTAGCAATTCTCCAGAGTCCCTGACCCATCTGCGAGCCTGCTGGACATAAAATCCAAATTAGATGTTGACAGCTATTTGTAAACATTTGTAAGACAGACTTAGCACATGAGTCAAATTTTGGGACTGATCTGAATAGGCAGAAAGTGAGTACTGGCAAAGTTATGTTGACCAGGTAATTGGTCTTTATAGGGCAACTGAAAAAATACTGAAAACAAAACCTACTTAAAACACCTAGATTTTTTTCAAAAGTTTCCATGCTTGAATAGCTACAAAATTAACAATAAGCTTCTTCAAAGAGTACCAAATATTATCCATGTCTCATGCAAGTTAAGAAACCTTAGGCTTCAGAACATTTGGAATCTTCGAACTTCCTTCAAAATTTCATAAAAAGAAAATTCATTCTAGAGTCAATGAAGGACTCTTTAGAGACAACAATTGGATAACACAGTGACTGACACAGAAACAAAGCTTAATGACTTCAGTGATAATGCAGTAAGGATTTTGAGTGCTCAGAAACAAGAGAATAAGTCTCTTTTCAAGCTTTCTTACTTAGTAGCATAACATAGAGCCTTGATAATAAGATACTCACGTACTTATACAGAGAATATCACTGCAGAAATAGTATAAAAAGCCTTTTTGTAATAAAAAAAAATTAAAAACATATTTGCCATTTCAAGGACGAACTGAGGAAATTTCACAGAAGAAACAAAATGAGACACAATTTAAACCAGTCTAGAACCAGCTGCTGAAAATCCACAAGCTCTACTATTTGTGTTGCTATTCAGCAGCTTATATGTCATTTGTTAGAACACATATAATTTTCCCAATCATGTAATTACTTTCAGCATTGTAATAATCCAGGATGAATGCTTTCATAATAAAAGATGAGCAAACCTATTGTTACGGAGCCTTTTAAGTAATGATGTCAAAGACTATATTTTGAAATAATTTTCAACCTGTATTTCCAATCTTCAGATTCAGACCATTTAAATGCATGTTAACAAACTTCTAATAATGTAATCTTATCTAGTAATTTAAACCACTTGATAGCTTGGCTATCAAGAGTAGCTACCACAGTAAAAATAACATCGAGCTTGTTTATAAATCGCTGATCTTCTCTAGCTCTGTCTGCTATCTATCAAAGTCTGATTTAAATTCTAATTGCGTCTTCCTCATGTTACTTTGCTACTTACTGCATAATAAATTCTTTTGGAGTGTTGACAAGCATGATAGGATGCTAAAAGTAATCTAGATTAATGCTGCATCAGTATTGGATTCTACTTGATTAAATAAAAACCAACATGCACTCTAGATATAAACACTCTTCACTTCATAGTAACTGAGCCCTACAGTTGCTGATTTGCAGCCACGACTATCCCAACAGGAAAACGTTCCATCCTTCGACGCAAGCCCATCGAAGCTAAAGCTTCCTTCATAGCAGCTGCATTGCAACCGAGGACTGCTGGTTTCCCCCAGAACGTGAAAACCCTACAATCCCGACTCCGGGCAACCAGGCTGGCGGGCGGAGACACAGCCCGTCCCGCAGGCCCAGAGCCGCCCCAGGGAGCCGAGGCCCGAAGCCGCCCAAGGCCGCACCGTGCCCCGAGAAGCTCCGCAGCCGAGCCGCCGCCTGAGCCGCTGGTCCTTGCGCAAAGCGGCACCGGGACCCTGCCCGGGCACGGCCGCCCCGCTCGCGGCACCGGCGGTCGCGGCCCGGCGGGTGCCGCCCCCCGGCCCCATTGGGCCGCTCCCGGAGCCCCCGCTGCCGATTGGCCGCGCCGCCCGCCCGTCCGCGCCGCCGAGGGGCCCCCGCGGGCCCTACCTGTGCCAGCTCCGCTCCAACCGCCGCCGCGACGAGCCCGGCCCGCCTGCGTGCGAGGGCCGCGCCGGGCGGGAGGGGCTGCACGGGCCTGGCGGCAGGGAGAGGCGTACAGGCCCAGGGAAGGAGCCTCGGCAGGCAGTCCGAGCCCGCCGCCGCCGCCGCCCTGACTCCTGCCCGGGCAGCTCTGACGTCTGCTGTTGTTGCTGGAAGTGACGTCCACAGGGAGGGGCGCGCGGGGAGCGGAAGTGCCGGTCGGGTTCGGCGGCGGCAGATTCGGTCTGCGCCCGCCGCCTCCGGGAACGGCCGCGGGGCCCGCCACGCTGCTGGGGAACGGCGGCGCTCCCGCCGCGCGGGTGAGCGTCAGCATCGCTCTCGGGGCGGGGTCTGTCCCCGCCGCCTGGGCCGCCTCCTGGCCCGGGGCTCTCCCTCTCTGCGGAGACGGCGAGCTCTGGGGAGGGCCTGGTCTCCGCTTTTGTAGGGGCGAGGAAAGGCGGGTGGGGTTAGGGTTAGGGTTAGGTTAGTGGCCCCGGTCCCACTCTGGCGAGTTTGACGCAAGGTGCTGGTTCCGGGACCGCAGCCCGCCTTGCCGTGTCCTGGCTAGGACGCGTTGTTTTTCCGCTGGTGCCCAGGGCGACCAGCCGAGGACGCGCAGTCCCTTGTGCCGCTCGCTGGTGTGCAAGTGGCCTCTGCGCGAAGGGTGTCGCAGCTGGCACGGCGGAGAAGTCCCGTATTTGTCGGTGATGTTTTTGCAGCTCTGCGTTAATGGTGCGATTTCCCCCAGCTCCCCGTCCTGTGCAACTGGAGAGTCTGGATTCGGCTGGAAAAAATCAAAAGTCTAATTGTTGGGCAATTCAAAGACAGCGTTTACAGTGTTAACATACTTGGTAACTTGCATGGGATCGTTTTTTTTAGTTTTTGCTTGTTTGTTTTGGTCTTTTGCTTTAGTTTTTTACATTGATCCTTTGAATATCTATCATACACATTTTTGACAGCTGTTCTTTGAGCCACTTCCTCAAAGCTCTATATTATCATACCTTGAAACTTTGTTATACTCGCTTTTATTCTTCATAGCCAGTGGTCTGTAAATTTTACAGATTTCTACAGACGAAAGCTGTGTATCTCATTTTGTGTATCTCACTGGGTTCACCTTCCCAAGATTTGCTACCAACTTGACTGTAACTTTTATGATCTCTTAGGCTATTTTGTAGTGACAGTAGTTACCAGTTTTTACATCCAGAGGCCTGGTGTAAAAAGAAAGGATTGTTGATACTTTTGGGAAACAGCCTATATAAGAGTGTCTTCTGTGAATATTTGCGTTGCAGATTAGAGCTTCAGTTTTATGTCGTATTCTTTGAGATTTGTCTTGCTAGCTAGTTATATTTGCAAAACTGTAGAAGGGATCACATTTTAATATAGTGCACGAAGAATAGCTGCCTCAATTTCCAAATACTTGGTTAAATTCTTTCAAGCTTTGAAAAGTATTGTGTACTTATGTTTAGTGCAACTAATAACCCAGAACCTAATGATTAAAATAAAGGAACCTCATGATTATGTAGGAAGAAAATCCTTTTAGCAAGGGTAGAACACATGGGAAGAGCCTAATCTTGAGGATTGCTGAATAAACATCGCAGAAGCACAAGAAGAAAAACACCCACAACAAACCCAGCCCACTGTAACTGGAAGTTTTAACTGTTTCTTGAGACTATTGCTTCGTTTATCAGCTGAGTGACTGTGCCTCTTCACTGCTTCCATTGGTAGGCTTCAAAATACTTGTTTTGTTGCAAGAAAAGAAATTTAGTGAAGATAGTGGCAGGTAGTTATTTCCCAGGTTCTAGCAGAGAGTTGAATTTAAGTGATTATTGCTTTTTGTAATTTTTGTGTACATAATTCTTTTTAACAGACACACTTTTTTATGTTTATTTCATAATCTGAAAGAAGAATAGTGTTTGGAATAATGGCAACAGGAGACCTAAATGGAAGTTTAAGAAAAATAGAACAAGGACTTCGCTTGTTAAATTATCCACGAGATGTGGATTATACAGTGTAAGTGGCAGTGTGCAAACTTATGCTAATACATGATGACAGCAAGATGTGTTAACAAGATATGTATAAGGATTAGCATTGCACCCAGTGATAAGCAGAATATAACTGGGAACTGGGGGTGTGGTCTGTGTGAACTGGAATATAAAAGTGTGCAGTTTTGCTCTTCTAAGCAATCCTTGGAGCAATCCTGGGCTGTATTACTGCCTTGCTCCTCTTCTGCCCTTCTTGTCTTTATTTTAGTTAATCTCACCTTTCGGATTCTTCTGAAGTGCTTGCAAAACTTCCTTCAGGAAATTTCATCCTGTAAAGATTAGAAACAAAAAAATTGTCTGAATGTTGAGCTGGAAATGCTGGTGGGCTTTAGACTTGACAGTGTTTAAATTCTATGTTGATCTCAAAAACATTTTTTTTTACCATTTTACAGATAAAAGCAAAGATGACTGAATGAGAGATGCCTGGACAATGAAACCTTAGAATGAAAGATATTTAGATAGAACCTGCTGTGCATTTATTTCTTTCAAGTTAAATGTTGGAATTAATGTAATGAAAAACTTTTGTTACCTTCTGCTGTGTAAAATACTGTTGTTTCTTTATAGGTTAGTAAAGGGTGATCCAGCTGCGTTTTTACCCATCATCAGCTATTGTTTTACATCTTTTTCAACTTGTATAGCAGAGCTTTTGGTTAAGTGTGAGGTGGAACTGACAGCCAAGAGCGACTTGCGTTTTATTGAAGCTGTTTATAAGGTATCCCTTCTTGTTCTTTGCTAAAGAAACAGGGGTTTGTGTACAACTTCACAGAAATTAAACATTTACTATGAGCTTTACTACAAAGTGAAAGCTTTTGGAAACAAACATGAATTTTAGTTCTGTTGGGATTTAAGATGAGTAGTAAGTCACTGTTAGATTTTAATGAAAATAAGGGTGGGTGGTTGTAGCCAAATCTCAGTTTTGAGACATTTGCAGAAATGGTAATATTGTTAGATATTAGTTTTGAAGAACACAGAAATTTTTATTGGACAAAAAGATTTATAGAAGTGACCTTGGCAAAAATCTTAACCACCAAAAAAAAAAAATCACAAGGAACTCAAAAAATTATAAGCACAGTTTAAAAATACAGCTATTTTGAAACACTATGCCATTTTAATACATAAAGTTAATGTTAACCTTTTATAAATCAGAATCAAATTCTTAACTGATTGAAAATAACTTTGAACTATCCTTAAAATATACAAAAACACGTTTTTATGAAAGGTGGATTGATGAATTGAATAATAGTGGCTTATTCAGGCTAGTTTTTCATCTGAGAGGAAAGACTTCTTTGGGAGCCTTAAGTAGCCCTCTCATGTATTTTCTGGGATTAATATAACTTTTTACTGTAAATTCACTTTAAAAGCTCTTAGTTTTAAGTTTTTTTAGTATTAATTTGTATAGTTGGTTATTTCTTGAATCTTAAGACTGTGAGTTGAAGTTTACAAGAGTGATGTGAATGAAAGAGGAGATATTTTTAAGACCTAGTTAAAAGAAACAGCTATATATTTATTGATTTATATAAAAATAATTGAATGAGAAAAGGCTGAACTGCTGAAGTGCAGAATGAAAGACAAGACTGTAGTAAAATAAGAATATGGAGATGCCATTCCTGCAGCAAATTGTGAGATGAGTTTGAAAGTGAAGTAAACTCTTATTTTGTTGCAGTTTCTTCGAGATCAATTTCAGTATAAACCGATTTTAACAAAAGAGCAGTTTCTTCAGGTTGGCTTTGCGGAAAGGAAAATGCAAATTGTTTGTGATGTTATCAACTGTGTGGTGAAGAAACATAAGGAGTTGAGTAACTCTAGTAAGGTACTGATGAAATGGTGGCCTTTTTTATAAGTTTCTTTTGACATGTTTGATGTTGCAGATAAATTGGTCTTCAGCTTCTGTT
This sequence comes from Serinus canaria, assembly GCF_022539315.1. Lineage (NCBI taxonomy): Eukaryota > Metazoa > Chordata > Aves > Passeriformes > Fringillidae > Serinus > Serinus canaria. The sequence goes on from NC_066317.1 coordinate 35,960,414, forward strand.
TGAAGATGCAGCATTGCTCATGGACCAAATAATGGAAAGTTAGGATGAAGTCTCATTGTAAGATGCTTGAATGCTTTCATTCAAGACATGAAGCTGCCAATACTTTGTAGCATAAAAAAATTAGAATGAAGATAAATCTAATTGTTGTTTTTACAGTAGATTATATATTTTCTTTTACACTTCTTGATACAGTGAACATGTGTATTAATAAACTTCTCAGATAAATTTAAAGGCAAAATGAAATCATCTCTCATGTTGAATTTCTTTAACAATTCAAAAATGACACTTGTATTTGTTTCTCAAATCTGATTATTTCATCAGTGATACTTGTAATGGCATTATTTTTTATCAGTGTGTGTGATATATTGGTCTCTGCTTTAATGAAAGGAATTTCCAGTCTTTATATTTCACAGTATTTTGTTTCCTTTGAGTATTTAACTAGTCTTCAGAACTTCTGCGTACTTAGTTTGTCAGTTTTGAAGACATAACTACATTTTTTGTATTTGTTTTTCTTTCAACTCTGGTGCAAGTTGTCTTGCACCAGATGCAAGACAACTTGCACCAGAGTTGAAAGAAAAACATCTATTGATGCCACCTAGCCTAGGTATTAATGAGTGTAAAAGTATGGCATTTACTTCTGGATCCGTGTTCTCTATAAATTTGGGTCTTTTTTTTAGACATTATTGTACTACAGTGGTTTAAATGGGTTGTGGGGGGCTGCCGTGAAATATTCCTGTCAGTCAGTAATGGTGTTAAAGTGGGGTGTGGAATTCTGAAAATTTTCCTGTGTTTTCTTCTGTTCACTTTGGAGGTTAAATCCCAAACAAGAAAAAAAATCAGACCTCTTAAAAATGAAGTATGGTCAAATTGTGGTAAAGGTGTTGCTGATCCAAGTCGTGGTGCTGTGAATTCCAAGCAGGTATGAAAATAATTTTTTATGTCTAAAGGTTAATCTTGTTTGTTGTAAGTCAGGCTCTTGCTGGAATTTTTTGCTTTTGTTTTGGTTTTAATATTTAATCAAACCAGTTTTCATGTGGGCTGGTGGTTTTTTGTTTGTTTTACTCCAAAGTGTGGTTGGCTGAACTAATAACTGAAATTCAGAGGATGTTGCCTCTCTTGAATAGTTGATCTCAAAGTCTTGCTGGTAATGACCTAGTGTTGTTTGTGCTATATTTGAATTATATCAAGTGTAAGGGAAAAAGATGGAATGGGACAAAGATGTATTTTTTCAATGGAAAAAGATACAATGGGACAAAGAAGCTGTATGGTGTTTGAAGAGTGAAGTGTGCTTGGCCTTGCATGTGTTTTCAACACAGCTTTCAAAACACTGTTTGGTGTTTTCTCTGAATCTGTTCAGCAAGTTTTCATAATGTAGCATTCCTTTTGGCTTTGGTTTTACAAAGGTGAAATGATTATGCATCAAGTAAGAATGTCTATACATTATGCCACACTCGACATGTGAAGGAGGCAGCTTTCCTGATATTATCTGCTAAAAGGGTACAAAATAAAATTATAGAAAACTTTTAGGAATATGACTGCCTGTTAATAGCTGGTGGTTTCTACTTGTAAGGAAAATACTGCTTTTATCAAGAAAAACTTTGAGGAAAGTATTTGGAATGGCTTCTCTCTCTCTTCTAGTTGTTTAATAGTAGCACTGAATGGGATAGATACATGTGTTTTACGAATTCTATAGTAGAGGAGAGTTTCAGCTTAACATGTACAGATTCCTCAATGTTTTAGTTAAGATGCTGCACAGAACTAGTAATTGTGCATTCTTAATCTTTAAGTATTTCATTTTGTGATAGTATCATAAGATTTAATCCACCTTGAAGGAATTGCAAAATTTTTCCTTTGTTTTCTCTAAGGAAAGCCTTCAAAGGAAACTAATGTATATCTCACAGAGCTATTTTGCTGACAGTTGTCAAGAAAAAGGAAGAATTCTAATCTTCCTAGTTAAGCCTTTTTTGTTCCTAATGTTTTAGTCATGGTTTTGGTGTTGAAACTGTCTATACATATGATTTTCACTGTAGATAATAACATATTTTCCAGTCCACACTTAGAAATCTAACAACCTTTAAATTAAGAGAGGACATTTATGTCTTCATTACTGTTTATGGAAAGGAAACAAGGTACACGGTATATGTGGTAAAATACAATGCATGTTTGTTTTACAGCACTTTCAAGTCTGTATGATTTTTTAAAAAAATTAAACTGCCTGCTCTTGCTTTCTGTATTTTGTAACCAGTTAGATTTAAGTAAATTTTGAAATAATAGGTCTTATGTGTTACTACTTGACTAATGAATTGAAATATTCTTGTTATGAATAACACCAGCAGTTAGTTGGGTTTGTTTGTTTGTTTTTTAGCATACTCAAAAGAAGCCTCTAGTCGAACGGCACTCGGGAAATGAAGTTAGAGGTGATCTTTGTCCACTACCCCTTCCAGAACAGGGAGGGACTGAGGAAGAATTGTGCCCAGATTATGATATTGTGGAAGTTAAATGTGAACAAGTAAGAACTTCTATTTTAAGATGTCTTTTTATTACGGGATTTGTCTAAAGGGATAAAAGTTTTTACATTATATCTATACTTCAGGAGCATGCAGTGGATATTTAATAAATGTATTGGAAAAATTGGAAGAAGGAAAAGTCAGTTAAATTGTACTGTCTCTCAAGACACAGTTCTGTCAACAGCTTCTTTTCGAAGATGTGTTCCCTGAGTAGGTATATTTTGATAATTCTGGAAGAAAAGTAATTTTCTAATGTAGCAGGATGTGGTTACTGAACTTGAAGATTTGTACCTAATCCATTTGATCAAGCAATGAATTGTTTCTGTTTTGAAATTTGAGGATGTGTTCTTATCGGTATTTTCAGGTCATAGAAGAAAATTCACAAATTGAGTTTTTAAAGAATCAGCTTTCAGATTTCCAGGAAAAGCTTCATAAGCTAGATTGGATGGAAGATAAGCTACAAGTTTTAGAGGAGAAACTGCAAGGAAAGGTGATCATAGATGAGAAGGACTGGAATAACTTACTGAATCGAGTTTTACTTCTCGAAACAGAATTGTTGTTACAATCCAGAAAGGTGTGTTAAGTTCTCTTTTAATTCTATAACAAAAATTGCCCAAACATAATCTTGTTGGTCTGTTTCTGCCCTCCCTGCCTCCTGATGTGTTTTTGTCACTGGTTTTAAAGGTACAGTCTGAATGCAAGTGCTGTTTATGAAGTTGATGGGTTTTTTTCCTTAACTGTTAAATTCTATTCTCCGAGACTCTATGAACCAAAGCTCGCCATCTGTTCTCATTAGTAATGATTCAGTGTCATTTTATTTACTACTAAAGTTACAGAAGAAAGTGTTTGAATATAGAGTCGTCATTCTCTACAACAGATGGTGACAAAAATGGATGGCATGCGCAGTGGAAAATACAGGGTTAATCAAAAAGTTATTTCTTATTTTAGTCATATGTGTAATTTATGGGTCCTTGAAATATCTGGTCTAATCAATGGGGTTTTTTCTCCTATTCCCACTCTCTTCCCCCACTTCCTATTTTTTGTCAGTGATGTTCATTGCATTTTTGAATGTGTGAAAGGACTACAGTTGTGATGTGGCTACATTTGGCATAGCAAATAAAGGCTCCTGTTGCATTAAGACTGGGTTATTTTTCATGCTGTTGAAAGGTCCTTGTGTGCACATTATGTACTTTGATATATGCACACATGTAAATATTTTGAGTTGCAGTGAACCATAACATCGCTTTGTTAAATCAATAATGTAATCCAAAAATTTTGTTCTCTCATGCATCTCGTGTATCCTTCAGACACTGTCAGATGCTTTCCAGAAGTTGAAAATCCTTGTGGAAAATAGTTGATTGGTGTTGTATTTTTCTTTGCAGCTGTTAAACTGTTGAATTTATTCACAACCAGGAGCTCTGTGCATTTTGCTGACCCCACAAATTTGAAAATGTTGCTGATACTAGTATACAAGACATGTTTTACTGTGTGCCTTGCAAGTATGGTGGTTATGCAAAGTCTTGAAATAGACAGGTGTTCAGACTGATCAGTATGTTATTTCTAAAAGCTGTAGCTCAGTTAGTAAGGATAGATATTCTCAATCACTTGGAAAAAAAAAGTTTTAGGTCAATAGTAGCTCATGTGATTTTACCATCTGAAATCAGATTCCTGTGGATCAATAGACATCTGTCCAAGTAATGCCACCAATGATAATTTTTTTTTTTCTGGCAGCAGTCTCAAGAGACCTTCAGATGTACAGCCACAGACACTTTTTCTCCTGTTTCAAATGTATTATTTTCAAGAAATTACTGTAGCACGTGGGAAAGCTCATTTCAGACTAGACTTGTTCTTTTGTTTTTGTAAATTTGGTTTATTACTGCTTCACTAACATGTTTATTGCAGTTGTTCATATGGTTGGAATAGCATTTGGAAAATACTCTCAAAAAGTACTCAGATTTCCAGTGATAATTATATTTCTGTACTGCATGTTACTGAAAGAATTCACCTGCAGAAACAAGTTCAGTTATAATTTCTGTATGGCATTCTATATACAAAAATATAAGACTATATATATGTATATATATCTATGCATAGTCTTCAAAGCTAACTGTTTTGCAGTAGACATTTAAAAACTGCTAAGAAATAATCCTTTGGGCCACAGAATTGCTGCTTTTTTGTTTGATGAAATTACATCCAAGTTGTGCTTCACACATACAGAAACAATTCAGAATTACTCCTCTCCTACTCTTGCACTTTACAGAGAATTTTTGGCATCTAGCCAACATAGCAGGCTCTGTCTTTTGCTGTTGCCAAAGTAGCAGCAGCTGTGCATTTAAGTTCTGGGAAAGTCTGAAAGCTACCAAGTCCATTTCAATGAAAGGAATTGAACAGATGAAGTCTCTGCAGATTCTGTTTTTGTGTTTTTTAAGAGATAGACATTATTACAGGTTTTTTTCCAGTGTTTTCCCATACAATACCTACTATTTCTCCTTCATTAATTTATTTGGGTGTAGTATTCTCCTGTTAGCTGATGTACTTACTCCAGTATATAAAGTGACATATTTTAAAGGCTGAGATATCAAATCATAATGTTTACTCATTGGTAAAAAAAAAATCTAGATGTTGTTTGAGTGTTTCATTTTTTTACTTTGAATTTAGAAAGTTGAACTCAAAAATACTATTGTTTCCTTGCTTATGAACAACCTTTTTAAAGTTACATTGAATTAAACTGAGAATGTTTCTTAAAAGAGCCCTCTCTCATTTAGGAGCCTGGGAAACCAGCTTAAAATAGCCTTCTGGGTTCTAAGCATTTAGGTGCAATGAATTTCAGTTAATCTATAGGCTATTTTTTTAGGATATTTTTGAATATCAACCAGCAGTAGAAGAAGGCACTTTAAGCTAATGACAACCAATGTTGAGATGAAATTATTAGTACAGGCTAAGATTATTCTGATTGTCCAATCTACTCATAAGTATATGCACTGTATTTTGACCTCATCATGAACAGCAATATTGATATTTTAAAAAGACCTGTCAAATTGATGAAGTGCATTTATGGAAATGTTGAATTTTTTTAGTCTTGTGAAGATATTTGTGCAGTGCCGACACATCTGCATGGCGTAGCAAGCAAGTACACACATACCTGGTACTTAAATGTAGTTTTGTTCAGTCAGAAGATGATTTAAACAAGGTGTTTGGCTAAAATGTAGTAAACTTGTATTTCAGAGAGACTTTCCTAAAGACTTCAGCAATATAAATCAAAAAAGAACTTCTAGTAGCATTCCAGTTTCCCTTGGTGAGTATGAATGATTTTCCTTTTAATTAATGTGAATATGCTAAACATTTCTTGCTGACCTTGACTAAAATAATATAAGTAGGTAACTACAATTTAGTGACCTCTGAATTTAAAACCATCCTGCAGATTAGAAGTTTACCTCCTCATCATTTCATGTTTCTAACTTATTCTTTAGATGATTTAGTTGCTATTGCATAGTAAGTAATAGTTTAAAATAGCTACTAAAAATATCAAAGATGCAAATTAAGGTTCTGTACTAAAGCTGTTAATAATAATACTGTCATTTGGATTTCAAAGCAGTTATCATCATGTTCTAAAAAAGTGCTGTTCTCAAGCACAAATGGAGTTATTTTTGCTGCCACTAATAACTTTTAGGTTGCTGTTTTCTTCTTTAATGGGGCTCAGACAAGTCATGATTCATAATCTTTGTTGGTTTTCAACTCACTACTAAATGTTTTCTGTATTTCATCTCTGAAGCAGTTAGCAGCTGTCTGACTGGCATTTTTGATAAACTTTTTTGTTTTGAAGAGAAAGTCAAAATCTTTTTTTTCTGTTTCCAACTTCCGTTTAATTTTGATAACCTACAAGAAAACAAAGCAGACTTAGTGGGAAAGAAGTTAAAAGCACTGCTCAGGCCATGAGTAATTCTTCTGTCTTCCTCAATGGTAGCTCTTTAGCCTTTAGCTCTATTAGCTCCCTCTGTTCTCTTCCTTGATTTGGCCTGTTTCCCTTGTGGCAGCTGTGGCATTCCTACCACCAGTGGTAAGGAGGATATTCTATTTTCCATTGTCACATATAAGGCTTTTTTGTCCAGTGTTGGGCTTTTGAATTGTAAATAAAAAGGAGTCTCAGTAATCCAGTTTCCATGGAAATTAGGAAGGCAGTTCTTGGTTATGTTGAAGCTTGTTTTTATCATGGAGTCTCAGAAATGGGACCTTCATTTTACAGGACTCAGAAAACTTCCAACATGTTTACTTCCTGTGATAAGTTTAGTGGTGTCTTACTGACACTGGAGGACTTTGTAGAAAGTAAACAGGCAGATGGGTTTTTGAAAGAGAATTTTCAAACTCCCCAGATTCTGAATTTGTTATTCCTGTTTTTCTAAAATTCAGGAAATTTTAAGCATAAAAGTTATGAGGACAGTCTTAACTCTTTTATCTGAGAGTGTAGTACTTGGGATCCTTTCTGGCTCTTTTTGGTTGTAGTACTCTTCAGAAATCACAGCTGTACCAAATAAAAAATTTTTATTAAAAGACAGTTTACTATGAATTTTAGATACAAAATAGTGTAGCTGTGTTTGTTCCAAAGGTATGATGTATAGATGGTGACTTTATTAAAAATGGGTATGGGAACATGTGTTTTTTCAAGATACTAAATTCTCTTCCCTGACAATAGTAATGTAAAATTACAAAGAATATCACAGCTTCCAAATGAAAAAGGAAAAGAAAAAAGAAGACAAAAATTCTGCTACTTATAAGGCAGGTTACTTAGCACAAATTATAGACATGTTTGAGCAGGCAGTTTACAATAAAAATAATGTAAAATATATGAAATTACTATTAAATGTTTGGCTCTGTTCATAAGCTTTGGTTTTACTCTAATCAGGAGAAAATAATCTTAGTAATCTTTAGAATTTGCTTTTTGTATTTTATATATATTATACATAGTGTCATATTGCACTTGTTTTAAAAAACTGAGAAACCTGTTTTGGACTCTCATAGTAGCTTTTTCCTTCCCCTCTCTAAACAATGCATTCTCTTCTGTTATTGCCTACTGTAAATCACGTTATTTGATAGCTGACCTTGCAAAAGAGAGCAAAAAGGCAAAGGTGACGTAAAACTGAGCGTTTCTCTATAGATGCAGAGAGGAATGAGGATATGCCAGAGAGTCATCTTCAGTTGTCTGGATGCAGTTCACTGTTATCCACAGACCAGTCTCCCAAAGACATGACCATTAATTCTCATGATCTGTCAGACATTTCAAAGGTAAGTAAAGCTGGTGAATGCTCAGTTGATTTCCTTTGAGGTCAAGAGAACAAGTAAGCATTGGTTTTAGTTGTATATACTGATAGAAAAACAAGGAAACTATGCAAAACTACATCTAGGTCTGTCTCATAAAAATACTTTTCATATGTAAACAGTGCTTAAAGTCACATTTTCTCTGAATTTAAATTAAAAGTCCATCTGAGGAATGTAAGCTTTGAAGAGTTCACTAACTATGTTGCTTTTAAATTGTAGGAGACAATAAGACAAAGAATGGAAAAGATAAGTAAAATGTAAGTAATAGGAAAGGGCAGCAGGAATTTATTTCCCAGGAGGGAGTTGTGCTGGACTAAGGCACACAGAGAATGTACATATGTGTTCCAAACCTCAAAGGTCTGTACATCAGGTGTGGCATTTCCTTATGGCTCTACTGGATAATAAATCCACTTACAGTTTTGTATTTGTGGGATGAGTCACTGTTTTGGTTTCTAAAAAGCAGTAGAAAGCACTCTTAGTAGTATTAACTAAGAGTGCTTTAGAATTTGGTTGATAAGAAATAGGAATATTATTTATTTCCTGATTGAAATTCCCTGGTGCTTGCAATTTTTCTTCCTGAAAAATACCTGTTATCTTAACTTTTTTATTATTAAAGGAAAAGTAAAACTCATTTCAGCCTAGGCATTGTAATAACTATATTAAGATGTATTTGATATTAATTCTGAGATCTAGAATAAAATTTTTGTTATATTTTTATTATGCTTGGAAGAGAAATGTGTTGCTTTACCATGTTTCTCTAGCAAGAGGTTTCTCTTCTGTAAGTGTGTGGCCTATAAAAAGCTTTATTTAGCCTTTTCTGTAATTTTAATTTTATTGTGTGGGTTACTTTTTTTTTTGTGTACTTGAGGTTTATTGATATATGGTAGGCATTTAAAATAGAAACCAACTGCGGGGGAAAAGGGAAGGATGAGAGAAAATGTATGGGGTCATGCTGCTTATTAGTATTTTGGATAATTAGGAAGTTAGCAAGTCAGTTATTTTGTACCCTATTTTATTAAGTGTATGTAAACTAAATTTTTTTTTCAGAATTGAAGAAACCTTCAAATTGTTCAAAACACCAAGCCCACCTCTGGCAATACCTGCAAGCACAGGTCTTCAGACCTGGTCTCTGCAGACTTACGGATACCAGAAATAATTTGTATGTTTGTACAGCGTTAAATTTTTAATATATCAAATTTGTAATGATCACCAGTGCTTTTATTGCTTTGAATAAATATTTTGCTCATGCATCTGTGTATTGATTTCCCTCCCCACAACCACAATTTTTGATTTTAAAGACTGTTCAAATAACTTCTTTCCCTCTCCTTGCACTTTTGTAAATTGAAGTCATTACAGCAGTGTATTCTTGTGTTGACATTTGTTAGCAGTGTGCTAAGTAATATGTTTTTTAAAGTGTGGGCTTGAGGACTGTGGTTTACATCCTGTTGGAAACATTCCAGCTGGAACTTGCATATTGCACCCAAGAGGCATTCTTACATACCATCTTACCATCTGTACTCTTGAATAAGTCTTAATAAAAAACTTACATACACTGTTTCAAATATGTACCTTTTTTTGCTGTTTCTTTTTTTTTTTTATTTTTAAATGTAAGTTTTCATGCTGAGCTGGAGAGCACCAACACTTTATGGCTTCCATTAACACTGACAAAGTGGGGGTCAGTTTGATCCTAAACACAAAAATGTGCAAGTCAGTCCACAGACTTTGACTGCAAGAGATGTGTTGAGTGTTTTAGTGCTCTTACCCAACACATTTTAAGACCAGCAGCACAGATGGAGACCAGTCAGTATACAAAGAAACACAACATTTTCATTATTTGAAGCCATATTAAGATTTCTTACATAAGTAGATGTAAGACTTCCATAAACATATGATCAAATCAAAGATGTGTGAGGCTTGATTAGATTAATTTAATTGTTTATTACTTTTTGGAAATTGGTAGCCTATCATATCAAGATTCCTTTCTGTTTTAATACTTCACTTTAAAAGATTTTTGGAGTTTATTATTACAGACCAGTTAGAATTTTTTGGGGGAGCTGAGTTTGCAGATGAAGGCAAAACCAGCTGTTTAACATGCTCTAAAAAGTGATTTCTATGTTTTAACAATAATTATGATTTTTTTTCTATAACCCTATTGTATATAAATTAACTTTATTTTACACAGAAACAGAAGAGCTTATGGTGATCTGTTATGTTATATAAACTAGTTCTGGGTTTTTTAGACTTCTGTGACTTCTTTAATTTTTCAGTTGTTTAAAAGAACCTATAAAGATTGGATCATAGGAATGTGTTTTGCTCTTTAATTGAAAATAGGCCTTGCAAATCACTGTTCATTATTCTAACAGTGAAATGAAATGAGGTTTCCTTCTAAATGTAAGAACAATTAATGTCTTAAAATATGACTACAGCACCATCTTGTGGAAATCTTTATAAAGTCATCAAAGAAGTAAAAATTAATGTTTCTGTCTGCTTTAAGTTGCTATGATCAAATATTTTGAATTATCTCTCTCCTATTTTTCCTCTTTGCCTTGAAGTCAGAGATGCTTTTATGTTCAGTAAGATATATATTTTCTGTGATATTTGTTTAAGTTTGTGGCAGGAAAGAGAGGAATGGCAGTTTATTGAAGTCATGGCAAAAATGAGAAGTCTTAATATACTTGATTCAAATTACAGAGACTTATCATTGAATGCATCTGGGGAATGCAACAAGTGTTAGAAAAAGTTCTTTCTCTGTGTGTGCAATTCAATATCATCTCTATTTAGTGCTGTAAAATTGAAAATCCCAAGTTGTTCAATTATTTACTTCTTCCAGCAACATATATAGTACTGAAAAGCTAAAATCAAGGATGCGGACAAGCTGAAGTTTGAGCAGTGCATTATGGTCTTGCAAAGGTTAATTTTTCTGGAGAAAGGGGAAAGTAAGATGATCAATGTATATTAGAAGCTACTGATTGTGGAAATTATTTAGTTACTTTGTATTACTGATGCTTAAAAATCTTTACCAGTCACTAGTGAACAGGGCTTGAAATAGCCTTTTTCTATCAACTACTAGTTTTGACATGTTAGCATCATTGCAAACAGTTGCAGTCGTAATATATTCTACTTTAAAATTATTTATTTGTTAATTATTTACAGTTATCTTTTCAAACACTTCATGCCATATGTAGTTTCCATTTATTTATTTTTTTAGGGTCTTTTTTAACTCTGTGTGGTGAAAATAATTTATAATCCTCAGACAGCAAATTATGCTTCCTCAGGAAAAGTATTATATTTGCAAAAATGGTTTAATGATAGTATTTTGCTTCTTTCATCTGTAGGCAGATTTCTGTGTGTTAGAGATCTTTGTGGTGGACTTTGTAGGAGATACTGGGGATGATGCACTCTTGTCACTTGTGCCAGATGAACAGTCAATACAAGGATAGTGGTTAAAACACTTTTAACTTGAGTGATCCAAATGAGGAAAAGAAGTGTTTCCAAAACTGTGATATTCCTTCCCCTGAGCATCCTATGGCTTATTTAATGAGAAGTAGTAAAGTTAGTATTTGTGTTTAGGCAATGTGACCTTATCTGATAGAAAAATGCTGTATCAGTCATTGCAAAACTCATTCTGTTTAGACAATCTAGAGCAGATGCTTGATTTGGAAGAGGTGAAGCTTTTTACTCTCTAGGAGCAAACTGCATTAGTTACAGGTTCACAACAATTAGCGGTAGTGTGGAGCACTGATGTTCTAATGGAGCATTGTGTGTTGGTTTTCCTCTCCCTTTTCCCTATGCAGTTATTTTAAAGAAAACTTATGCTATAAATCAAAATCACTTGATAATAGACTCAAAATCAAGAGAAATATAATTTTTCCATTGTTAGGTTTATAATGATAAATTTTTAGCATAAGCAATGTCAAAGAATATTATGCCTCAGGGTGTTTTAATCAAAGGTGAAATTCTATTTCTAAAACATACTGATAGGTCTTCATAAACTTTCACACTTGCGTGTCTGTTCTCTTACCTGGTGTTGCTGCACTGCATTGAGTGCATGTTGAAATATGAGCTGGGATTAAGAGTTAGAGAGCCTTGAATACTTTCCACGAATGCTGAGAATAGTTTCACAAAGCTGAAGTTTTTGGCAGCTTAAGGGATTTCCTCCCAATGCTGATCATTCCCATCTGTCTGTGTTATCAACTGTGTTTTGTAACTGATGTGACTTAAATATACCCTTCTGAAAATAAATAGTGAGGGATATTAGTTGTATTTTTTGGGTGGTCTTGTTTTTTGGGGTTTTTTCCTCATTCACATTAGCTCTGTGATCAGGTTAAAACATTGCATCCAAATGTTTGTGCCTGAACTTTCAGTTGGAGTAGCCTGCTATGCTGTCAACAAGTAACTGTGCAAGAGGAGAGAAAATGGATCAAGTTGGTGTTTTATTGCTGAAAGATACCTTTCTCTGAGTCTGCAGAGTGCTAGAAGTGAAGAAGTTCCTATGCAAACTCCCAGTGTGCATATTCATGAAAGCTTGTTTAGTGTATTTTTGAATTGATTGAATGAAAGGGCAAACATGTGTCTGAGAAAACATGGAAAACAGGATTAAAGGAAATCTAAACCTGCAATTTGGAATTGGGTCAGTTCTCAGGAGCTGAAATAGTTCTGTTTATTACATGTGCATTTTTGGTTTTTGTTCCTTTTTTTTCCTTGGCCTGTTCTCTTGGATTTAGAGGCATATTTTTCATATGTTCAAAAATACCTTAAAAACTCAACCTGTTCTTTGCTGTGTAAAATGACCATAAAATATACAGGCAAATGCAGACCCAATCCTTGGGGAATATTCTTTGTAATCTTTTGTGTTGTGTAATAAATATGTATGAATATGTAACACATTTAAAATATTTCACGTAGGCAATCACTGTATTATAAAAATAAGAAGCATATTCTCTTTACAACCTTTGTTTAACTGTAGTGATAAACTAGGCAATATAGTTCATGGATTTTGAAGCATTTCATTGCTATCAATATAAGCAAATTTCAATATGCAGGAAGACTTCTCATTAATTTCTAGCAGTGTGTGTTCATTTGCTCCATAGGTGATCAAGTAGAATGCACTATGCCTTTCCTGACTAGTGGTCTGGCATTGCATAGATTGTGTCCCTGTATTATTGCATAAGACACTGATAGTGATTTCTTTGCCTGCTTGCTCTGACTGCAAAATGAAGAGATTCCCCTTGTTTTTCTCTCGAGTATGATGTGGTTTGGTTCATTGTTTTTGCCCACTTTGAGAATTACTTAGGAAAAAAGCCAATGGAAGAAAATGTAGTCTGTTTTTTCCTTGTAATTGAAACCATCCCATTGGAACCTATTGAAGGAACTAAGGGTAAGTTCATGAACTTACTTGAGCTTATGTATTAGTGGTAACTTCAAGTCCAGCTTCTTGTAGTTATTAAAGTGGTTGACAGCTGTGATAATTTCAGTACAAGTAGTTGTGCTTTTGTGTCAACTACAGAAAAATAGGTGCTGATATGGTAGAAGATTACTAGCCTGAATGCTTTATCAAGTTCCATTTTAAGCTGAGATATAACAATTTAAGATCAGTGACTCAAATTTTTTTTGTAGGTTTTTTCTTGTATTGCTGTTGGAACATTTCTGTATTCGTTTTATTTTATATAGCCTTTTTCATGAAGATATACCAGCAAACAATATATTGCTTTTAAGTATTTTGTGGTTGGATGTCATACTCAAAATGTAAATATTTTTGTTTAAAACTGACTTGGGCTGTGTTGATTCACTGACCATAAGTTGTCTTGGATATAAAATGTACTGAGGGGAGGGATACAATAGTTACATTACTTTAGCTTGGAAAGAACAAAATGTAATTTTTCTAGTGATTGAGAAGGCACTGAGATTAATGTTATTTCATTGTTGTTTTAAAGGCTTCAGCCTTGACTTGAAATATTTTTGTTGCAGGAATGACTTTGACAAGTGTTTGGATTTTTAGTGAGTTTTCTGATGGTTTTGCCCTCATTTTAAAGATTGACATAAATATGTGTTAATATGGCTCTAGTACAAGCAGCAGCAATGATCTGTAGGTGTTCTGGTAAGGTTTGTGAGCTTTGCTGTACAGGTGTGGTTTCACCTTAGCAAGACATAAAGATAAGTTATCTGTGAATCCCTTCTTGCTTCAGGAGAGAAGTTGTCTTGAGTAAACAGTAAACTGAAGTCCTCATAGAGGTGAAGCCTTGAAATATCAAAACCCAGAATACAGAGGACTTTCCTGGTTATTAAAGTAAGGTCTGTGGAAATTCCTCTGGAGGAGATAGAAATGGATCTACAAGGGAAGCAGGAAGAGGGTCTGGATGATCCAAAACTGGGTATCAGCAGGATAAGTCGTGCTTTAAAAGTTACCTTCAGAATGTAATGTTGTGACAACCAAGCAGCACAAAATACCAATGAGGTGCATTTAATTAAAAGTATCCTCATGTCGAGAACCATTTGAAATTAAAACAGCTCAAATGAGTAGGAAAAATGCACTGTAGTATGGAGGTCATCTGCATACGACAGGGTTAGGTACCATACCCATGTGAACAGACCAAGCAACCCTGGGACCTGTGGCTCCATACCTAATACACAAATGTTTAGATCAAAATTGTTTCCAACCTCCTCTGGACAGATTTGTTTTATCTCAGCTCTTCATGCCCTACACTGGGCAGCAATTAAGGCTGTCCTGGTTTAGGTATGGTATTCCCCAATTCAGTGCCTCCACTGAGACTCCGAAACCACACTGCTGCTCGTTCTTCCCATTTTGCCCTCCCCTTTCCTGCTGGGTGGGATGGAGTTGAGAATTTGAGGCAAAAAAAGCAAAGATCATGACTGGGACAAGAACAATTTACTAGAAACAACAATGAGATCAGAAAAACAGCAATAGCAACACGATTAATAACCAAAGGGCTCAAAAGAGAGAGTGATTCCATGTAAAATACTCACTGAGCCTAGAAGGAACTCCTACTCCTGGACAAGAGTGTCCCTTTCCCTGCCCTCAGGAATGAGGTGAGGTGATATAGAATAACCTCTGTGTCCTAATCACACCCTCTCTCTGCTACTGCAAAAAATTAACCCTGTCCTGACTGGAACCTGGATAGACAGCAACATTAGCAAATAATTTCATAAATTAATCAATAAAAGGAGGTGGAATGTGACAGTACCTTGAATTTTGTACAAGTCACAGATTTTTATTTTTATTTAAATAAGAGGTGAAAACTAAATTTGACAGGTTATCTAAAACTGCACAGGTGTCAGGGAGGTTTTTTGAGCTTTTGGTAGTAGACCTTCGAGACCTGTGCTGACTGACCTCAGTAGCACACTTTAGCACGAAGCTAATTTTAAAATGTCTGCCTAAGTTAAGCTGTCTTGATTACTCAGCTCCTCATTTACAGTGTCTTGCATTTTTATCACCATTTGAGTCCCATCAGACATGCTAAGTGTTTTTTTATGTTATGCTTACATATTTAATGTTTGGGGGGAGGAGAGCGAAGAATGACTGGTGTGGTTTTTTCTGTCTACCTGAGTGAGGTTTAATGTGAACACTTAAAACTCCTCTGTACTCAGAAGCATATGGTAGCTCAGGTAATCACTCTTAAGGCCATGTAAATAGAATTGTTAACTGTAGCCAGTGGGAGCATTCCTAAGTTATCAGTAACTTGAGGAGCTCAGGTCCTGACTTGTTGCTGGGGCTAATGTTGGGGTCAGCAGAGGCAGCAGGACCCAGGAAGTTTGTGAGTCAGAACACGCCAATCTCTGTTGCAATAACTGCGCTCTTGCTGATAACCGGGCTGGTTTGGTGACTCCAGTCTTAACATCTTGGACAGCAGCACATACATCACAAACTGAATGTGAGATCTGAAGGTAAATGGTGCTCGTGTTATGCAGTTGAATTATCTCATGCATCCCACCATGACTGTTGTATGTGTGCTTTTCTGTCTACCTATGGGAACTGAAGGGACTGATATGTTTATAAATATCAATAAAATATTCAAAACATAATTAATACTAGTTTTTAACAGAAATGGTAAAATCAAGTAAGGATAACCTGAACTCAAGATTTCTGTTTTTAAATGGGCTCAATGCTTTCCTGTTAAAAATTGAAGTATTATTTGGAGTGATTTGAGAAATAATATCCTGTTTTCATGTAAAGTAAGCCTGTAGTTCAAGGAAAGATTATCACAGAATATTCCAGGTTGGAAGGGGCCCACAAAGATCATCATCCTGGCCCTTTGAAGGACTGTTCCCAAGAGTTAAATGTTTTTAAATCTGAACATTAAGTCAGACAGTTTGGTAAAGGGTCATTCTTTTTTGTTCCTCCAGTGCTAGTTGTTGCACAAAATTAAAAGTTGACTCTTACCAAAGAGATCCTAAATAAAACATGTAAAGTAGGAAATGTATTTTCTATTTTGGTGTATTTTACTGGAAAATGTAGACAGACTTGTCTATTATAATGTAAACAATTTAGTCTTTAAGCTACATTTTTTTCATTAGAGATTGACATTTGCTGCTTTTTCCAGATAACAGTAGCCAATGTTGTCTTATCAGGAAACGGATTAGCTGCAGTTCTGTGAGTCATGGAGAAGATAAAAACAACTTTGAATAATGGAGTAATGGTGCTCCACAAGGTCCTTGTGTTTGAGAAAGATTAAACAACAAACTTCCCAATAATCTAACAATCAGCCTTTTTTTCCCCACATAAAATTTCTCAATCACTTAGAAATTTGAACTTTAGATAAAGATGTTAAATTATAGAAACAAAATACATGAACAGCAAACATCAAGGATGAAAACAATGTTTGCAGAACACAAACAGGTCAATAGGAAAGGAACCTGAGGATTTCCAGTGTTATTTGGATAGGTAGATGTTAGCTTGAGATTCTGTATAATCATACAAATACATTCCTGTCTTCTGTATTCTGTTTGAAACCTGGATTCTTCAAAGCAAAATGCAGTGTCTCTGATATTTTCCAAAGGGGCTATTTTGCCTCTGTGCAGTGAGATACTGTACATCCAGTGTCTCATTTTTGCATAGGGAGCATTAACTTAAAACTCATTGCAAAATTAGACTTGTCATATATCTTGTTTAATGTTTGTCAGCATTGAACTGTTTCAGCAAATTGCTTTTTCACTCAGTATTTTCAGTAAATATTTTTTCATCATTTCTGATCTTAACATCCTGAATATTATCAGCCAAAATGATCATACCACAAGATAACCACCCCTTTCCAGAACATTTATTATTAGATTTGGATTTGATATTTCTAGTAGGAGGAATACACATTAAATCTTTGTCCTAACAGCCTCTTTTAAGTTTTCTTCAGCTTTTTGTTGTCTGACCCTTAACAAAACTTCATTCTAGAAATTTCAGAGAATTGTCTGAAAGAAAATGTCCCCAAATTCAGGAATCATCTGAACCTCTTTGAAATTACTGACTTCTTTATCCTTATATTTCTCTTTCTTTACTTGTTCCTCCTGATTTATCCAAACAAAACAGTTTTATCTTTTCCTTTTATTTTTTCCCTTCCTTAGGTGAAACAATGGGTTCTTTTTGGCATGTTAGGTCTATATGAAATGTGACCTGTAATGGAGAATATTGGAAGCATAGTATTAAAAAGAAGTTCTCACCTAAAAATCCCATTCAAATGAAGATGTTGAAGAAGGGTTCTGCTTCTCCTTTTGAGTCCTTTGAGGGTATTGTATACCTAATGTTTATATGACATGAAGAAAATTAGGCATTTGTCACAGAAAAAAATGGATGGATTCTAGGAAATGGGCATAGTTATCACATAATTGCAGCACAACTTTGAGTGCAGCATCCTTCAAAGGGAATTGAATTTCATACTGTCAGTAGTGTAACATAACTTATTACTTGGTGCTTAATAACAACTTTAACTTGGAGGTAATGATTTTACATGTAGACTCCCATTAAAAAGATAAACACCTTAAACTGACCACTCAGATCACTTAACCATGGTGTCTGTTTCATATAAAAGATTTCATGAATTTTTTTCCTCTTTCTTTGGGTTTCTGAGGCCCTTTCTGGCCCTTTCTTTAACAACTTGTCTGCCTGAGCCCTTAGGGCTGCACAGGAACCTCTGATCAAATTGAGGAAGATTCAAAGCTCCTTACATTGCTAAAGGTGCATCAGGTGACCTGTGAGAAACAGGTATCATTGCAAATTCCAGTTAATGTTAAGATTCCTGTCAGCAAAGGCAATCATTTAAGCCCTTTCTTGCAAAGCAACCAAATAAAATATTACTCAAACATCTGTCAGCAGAGACTTGAGGTCTAACCCTCAGCTAAGCTAGAAACCCATAATGAGGGACACCTGGTCCAAACTGCTTTTGCTTAGACAAAGCTTCAGCACTTCTTTGATATATTGGTAGGCCACACTTGTGACAATAGAAATAATCTGTCCAACCTAATTTATGCAGTCTGATTAACTCCTCTTCATTAGGTCCTGCTGTTTTTCTTCATATTAAAAAAAAATTCTGCATCTAAATGTATTGTGCCTTTCTTTAAAACTTCAAATTTAAAGTGCTAGCTTTCACTTGTACAGCAATTAAGCATTTAATAATTCTTAGATAAGCAGAAGCTTTCTAATCTCCTTTCCATACTTATGTACTATAACAAGCCAGCAGAACCTACTTCCTTCCTTTTCTAAAATGGTCAATACTCCACTATTTATCCATTATATTCCCTGTGACTTCTTCCTCTGCTTTAGTGTGCATGTTTGCTAATTCAATCTTTGACACAGGGTGGGTTTATTTCGTTTAGATTCGCAACCTTTTTAAGTACTCAGGTGCTTCTAGAAGTTTTTCAAAGCTCAGGTTTGTCTGAAAGCTGAGAGCTAAGAAATAAGACTTAACATTGCATTTCCAAATAGAGCAAAAGGGGGAAGGTGAAGGGCTGTTTTTAACAAAACAGTGGATAATCATTGTCACCTCAACAGGGAATCTAACTGCTGCTCTTGACTTGAGATGGGATAGTTCATTTACTTGGAAAAAGCATAAGAAAGACCATTAACAGTTGTTTATAGAGCATGATGGACATCACCTTACAATTACTGATATTCTACTGAGAGTAACATGAATCTTAGAGTTGTCTTGGGAAATAAAAAAGTCCGACAGTAAACATGATCTTTGTCTCATTTTTTTTCCTCTTCTCTTAAGTGGTGCTACTGTTAAAAAGCTTTGAAGTAAATACCTAGTTTAAACTATTGCTGAACCTAAAAATGTTTTACACTGTTGTTCATTTTGTTTTTCAAATTTGAATTTTATGTGTTTTGTATATTGCAAAAGCCCTGTGTTTTCACTTGTAGCCTGTTTGTAGGGATCCTTGCTTCTTTGTTTCAAGAACCATCTAGAAACTCTTGAGAACAATTTAAATTGCCAATTACTTAAGGAGTGGATCTCTCTTATGGTATCATAATGGAGGATATTTTTTTAAAAAGTGAGTATATACAATGAGAATCCTTAATTTCTCAACCATATAGATGGAAATCCTGAGGGACCTTAAAGATCCAGCCCACCTGCCATGGACTGGGGCACCTTCCTCTAGACCAGGATGCTCAAAACCCCCTCAAGCCTGACCTTCCAGGGATGGGGCATCCACAGCTTCTCTGGGAAACTTGTGCCAGTGTCTCACCACCCTCAGAGTGAAGAATTTCTTCCTGATATCTAATCTAAACCTAACTTTTTTGAATTTGAAACCATTCCACCTTGTCCTGTCACTACATGTCCTTGTAAAAAGTCCCTCTCCATCTCTCCTGCAGGCCCCCTTGAGGTACTGGAGGGCTGCTTGGAGGTCTCCTCAGAGCCTCCTCTTCTCCGGGCTGACCAACCCTAACTCTCTCAGCCTGTCTCCATAGGAGAGGTGCTCCTTGTAATCTCCACTGTACTTGCTCCAACAGGCCCATGTCCTTGTTCTGGGATCCCATAGCTGGATGTAGCATTCTAGGTGGGGTGTCACCATAGCAGAGCAGAGGGGCACAGTCCCCTCCCTCATCTTGCTGGTCACAGTTCTTTTCACGCAGCCAGGCTGTGCTTGGTTTCTGGGCGGCAAGTGCACGTGTCTGGGTCATGTTGAGCTTCTTGTCAACCAGAGAAAGCCATCTGTGATCAAGGAAGGTCTTGGCAAACACTTTATCAGCACTGTTCAGGCAGTCCAACCCAGCACCCTGTCTGTAGAGCATTTAAGTTAATTTTCCTTCTAATTAAGTAAACCTGAAGTATATCAGTGAAGGTTTACTTTCCAGGAATTGAAACATAGAACATAATGGAAGTGACTGAGTTGCTCACTAATTGAAGCAATCAGTCAAGATAATGAGGGAGGATTTTCTAGTGAGTGGTAGTGGTGGCTGGGGGGTAGGGGAGACATTCAGAAATTCCTTGAAAGTAGAAACATAATTAGTGGGTACAGACTCAGAAGGATTTGTGTTAGGTTTGGCAAGGAAGAAGTTGTGCACTCTGGACTCAGAAATGATATTTGAAAAGGTTGTTGCTTATGTTTGTTGTACTAAACTGTTTTATTCTCTGACAAAGCAGGTTTTTCTGATATATGGCAACTGTGGAATAACTACTGGCTTAAAATGGAAGAGTAACTGCAATTCTAATTTAAATTGAATTGTTACTTAAGGGTGGAAATTTTTCTTGCTTGCTGTGGTTCTTACATGTATGTGATCTGGATGGTGTTCAGCACTCATTAATCATGTTTGCATACCCATTTTACAGCTGGATTTTCAAATCTGGTATTAAAGTTCATTTAACATGCCTTCCAGAAAGTAAATATGTCAGTAAGTTTTGGTTGGTTTTACATACTCATTCTTCAGGTAGGTCAGCTTGGTACAAATCTGTACTGCATTCGAACTTTATTCAGAGTTGGTCAAGACTAGTTTCATTTCAGATTATGGAGTGATACAGGAACACCTGGAAACAAGATTTATGTCTTTACCTAAATTTTGAAAGTACTGTGTTTTTATAGCTCTTTAGAGGAAAGGCAGGAACTGCATTAACACTTGTTAGAGCCACAGTTAATGCAATGCTGACTAGAACTTAACCCCCTCAAATATTAATGTTAAAATGTAAAAAAAAAAAAAAAATGAGGGGGGAGAGGCAATAAGTTTAAATATTTGTTCTTGGGAAATTACTTTTTCTCCTTTAGTTAAGAAGTAGTCAAGTTTTAAAACTTTTGGGAGACATTATAGGAATGTGAACAAGATTTGCTTCTTTATCTGCTGCTCATCTGGTATGAAAAGACCTCAAGTCCCCATAGCAGTTATTTCACTGGAATAAGCATGTGAATATTTTAAAGCCCAAGAGGTTATGTACACCAATCACAGACTTTGATGCATTTCTCAATTGAACTATCTCATTGAAAATTACTCTTTGGTTAGCTTTTTCTTGTGCCAGAGAGATTCAGACCCAGTATGTTAGAAATCTAGATTTCAACCTGCAAGGATTTGAAATCATCTAGCTTTGAGTGCTTCTGTATAGTAATGCTATATCATTTAGAAAATTTGTGTCTGCATAATGTTGTACACATATTTAAATCCTCTCTCAGAGTTGATGAAAATTACAAACTCCCTTGCTTAAAGTAGGTAGTAGAAGGCCAGGGGTTATAGAAGTTCTGGCAGGTTTCAGCACTCCAGCCTGCTTTCCCAGACTGTTAAACAGTGAAATGATACCATCTTTTGCTTTCTTTAGAAAATTTCAATCAGCTGGAATTGTTGTTCATCACTGACAGCACTCCATTCAGTATCATTTCACTTGAGTCAGGGTGATAAATCACACTCTGCAATTTCTCTCAAGAATATAAAACCATTCCAAAACTACATCTGTTAAGAATATAGTGCTTGTCTTTCTATGCAGCAGAATGTAGATTTAATCACCACAGCACCATTTAGGAGTGTCCATTCATGGATTTGAATATTTTGCCTAAGCGAGATGGGTTACTTTCTGAATAAGAAACAGAAACGTCTTGGGATAATCTCTTTTATTCAAGATCTTTTCTCTATGAAAAGAGATTTTGAGATATACTTGTTTAAAATACCTTCAGGAACTTAAAAGCAACAAGTGTTTCCAGTATTTCTGCAGCTGTGTGAAACGTTTTGCACCTCAAAATGAAGGTGATGAATTATGGTTGCACAAAAGGGGCAAGCAAATTCTATTAACACAGTCAGCAAAAGTTGCTTTTGTAACTTCCTTGAAAATGATAAAAATTTTGCTGTTAAAAATCACCACAAAATAAATGAAAAATTATGTATTTGAATTTTCATTTATTTTTATGACAGTGTTGTGATGCATTATTTTTTGTCTGCCCCAATAAATATGTTCTGGAGAAAAGCAAATTTTTTCAGGTATTAGGGTGACCTAACAAAAGTTGACAAATCTTATCTAAACAGACTATACACTCTTCGTTTCTTGCCTAAATCCCCATGACTCATTCATACATTATCTTGTCTCCTCAGCCTGTGTTCTTTCTGCCCCTATCCTACCTTGTGCTCTGGACAGGTTTTACTCCTGTGCAGCAATGTGACCCTATGGTGGTGACAGTCTGCATGCTCTGATTTGGGTTAGACCCAATCTGTCCAAACAGACTGAATACCTGTCAGTAGTTTGAATGTTTTAGCTCCCCCACATCCTGCAGCTGGCAAACTGTTGTTGTTAAATCTGACCCATTTAAATTTAATCAGAGGTATATGTAAATTTGCCAAATAAGTGACAAAAAATGAAAAAAAAATTCTAATTTCACTTGAAAACTTTTGCACTGGCTGCATGCTAGCACTTCTGCTGGCATGCAGTTAGTGCAAAATTAATTTGATAGTATACATTATAATGCTGTAATTGTTTGTACTTTTAATTTTACACTGACTGTAGCTTGAACAAAATGATGGTCAACTTAAATAAGGACACCTAAAAAACTGTCCCTTAAGAGCCACCAGGATTCAAAAGAAATACTAAAATAAAAATTCATATAATCTAGAGCTTGATAAACTTGAACATCTCTTTTTGTCCAGTTCTAACCAGTGCTGAGAAGCTTCTCACATGGTCATTATCCAAAACCAACCAGCTCATTTACATGTATTTCCTGGGGATTGGTCTGATGGATGTCCTTGGAGCCCACTTACTGCCCTGATCATGCAAGGCTGGTGGCAGGATTACATGGGGGGAAGGCTGTGGATCCTGTCTACCTGGACTTCAGCAAAGCCTTTGATATTGTCTTCCACAGCCTTCTGCTGGGAAAAAGCTGGCATACCACAGACTGGACAGATGCACAGTTCTCTGGGTTAAAAACTGGCTGGATGGTAGGGAGGAGAGTGGTGGTGAATGGTGCTCCATCCAGTTTTCAAGCAGTCACCAGTGGTGTTCTCCCCCAAGGCCAGTCCTGTTTGGTATCTCTGTGGAAGAGGGGATTGGGTGACTCTGATTTCTGAGGGAATATTGATCTGCCAGGGGGCAGACAGGTTATTCAGCGGCATCTGAGCAGGCTGGGTCCTGGGCCAAGGCCAGTTGCTTGAAGTTCTACAAGGCCAAGTGCCAGGTTTTGCTCTCGGGTCACAATGACCCCATGCAGCACTACAGGCTGGGGCAGACTGGCTGAGGAGCTGCCCAGAGGAAAAGAACCTGGAAGTGCTGGTTGGCAACATCTGAACATGAGCCAGCTGTGTCCAGGTGGCCAAGAAGGCAATGGCATCCTGGCCTGTATCAGCAGCAGTGTGGCCAGCAGGACCTGGGTAGGGATTGTCCCCATGTGCTGGGGAGGATGGGTGAGGCTGCAGCTCATGTACTGTGTGCAGCTCTGGTCCCCTCACAACACAAGGGACATTGGGGACCTGGAGCGTGTCCAGAGAAGGGCAATGGAGCTGGTGAAGGGGCTGGAGGAGAAGTGTTGTAAGGACTGGCTGAAGGTTAGGGTTAGGGAGGACTGGCTTGGGAGGACTTGTAAGGACTGGCTGAGGGAGGTGAAGTTGTTTAGCCTGGACAAAAGGAGGCTCAGGAGAGACCTTGTGGCTCTCTACATCTCCCTGAAAGGAGGGTGTTGCCAGGTGGGAGTTGGCCTCTTCTCCCAAGGAAACATGACAGGACAGGAGGAAATGACCTCAAACTGCATAAGCAGAGGGTGAGGCATCAGAAGGAATTTTTTTCATGGAAAAGGTTGTTAGGTGTTGGAACATAACACCACCAGGGTGGTGGTGAGTGTTCAAGTAACTGGATGTGGCACTTAGTGCTCAAGTCTAGTTGACAAGGTGGTGATTGGTGGAAGGTTAAACTTGGTGGTCCTGGAGGTCATTTGCAATTTAAATGGTCCTGATTCTGGGACTTGCCTTTTGTGTTATGGCTTAGGACATGCAGTAGTTTTCTCAGTGGTGGGAATGAGAATATGTGTCTCTACTTTCAGGAATTGTCTTAACCACCAGTCTGTAGAGCAGTTCTTATAAGAAATGTGGTTTGGTGGTTTTTTTCCTGCTTCACAAAACTTTTCACTTCTTATTCCATTATATGTAGAGCTACAAGGTGAGCAGTCTTGGGAATAGCAAATGGAATGTAAACTGTCTCTCTCAGAGCTTCCTGATGACTAGACCAGAATTTCATGGATTTTTTTGTCATTGTGGCCCAGACAGTTTCCTCTGGATTACTTTATAGATGTCATCACCACATGTGTTTTAAGAAAAAAATATCTTCCTTCCAATAGTAAGTAAGTACTTGTAACTTCGTGTTTTCTTTTGTGATCACAAATAGAGAGAGACATTTAACTGGAGGTAAAACACCTAACCACCAAAGATTTTTTTTTTTTTTTTTTTTTTGGTGAGAGTTTTCTATTATTGGTTTATTTCAGGGAGCAGCTTAAAGGAAGCAAGGAATGGCTGGGGTCAGGGAGGAAATGCATGGGAACATCTTAAACTGGCTTTACTGTCTGAAGACAAGACAATGAATCATGTAACTACACTCTAATACAGATGTTTGTATTCCTTTGAGGGAGGAGCTGGTCAAGTGCTTAAGTAGTTCTGCAGCACCTCTAAACTTTTTAGATGTGAAATGACAATTTATTGGACTGTGGAGTGCTTCCCAATCCCTATCAGAATTATGCACTCTCAGCAGTACAAAGAAAAAAAAAATCAACACCTTTGCATATAGTCCCAAATGTAAAGCTGCATATTTTCATAACCAGCAATTAAGTTATTAAATAGGTAAGATAGATAAAAAACCCCAAACAAACAAACAAACAAACAACTTCTACAAAACCCAGTTTGCATGTAACCCAAGAGATAAGTACGTTGGATGCAGTCGGTGGGTTACTTTTTTCTTTTGTTTCCCTCCAAGAACAGTTTAAAACAAAAACATAAATTTATCACCCTTGGCCAAAGAGTTCATATTCAGGGAAGACATTTTGTGGGGAATGAACTCTTCTCCCTGCCACAATGCACTTGGATCTCAAATGCTTTTCTGATTTGGGACCTCTGTCAACACATAAGTACAGAGGAAAACAGGCAAGATTAGCAAGTGAGTTGTAAATAATTACTTAAAGAAGAAGGTTGGGAAAATGGGGAAAATTGCTTAGGGAATATCATTTCATGATAGATGCTTGCAGGTGGTGTGTATATTTGCTGTTCTTCTTGAGCAGTCCTTGCCAAGAGAGATTATATGCATCAACTGCTTTCCATGATTTAATTTAAATTTACTAATTTTGTCTCCATTCAGATGGCTAAAAACAATTACAATGAAGTTGACTTTATTTGCAAAGATCACATTTTGTTCTGCTTTTCTCTGAACTGTTTCATGTTTTCTTTCTAATGTCTTATTTTTTTTTCAGTTGTCTTTTGAACACATGCTCACCTGCTTTAGAGGATCCAAAGCTGCTAATAAAAACACCCCATAATATATAACAGATGCAGAAGTGTATATAAGTGGAAACAGTTGAATAAGGGGAGCAGACCCAGAGCTGTCATCAAGCTCCTCATACTCACTAGATTTTTTTTCACCTGCTCATGCAGTGCTTGCTCAAGACCTGTTGGCAGTGACTACGTTTCATCTCTCACCATTTTCCCCCCTCCACCTCACAGGCTTTTTCTGAAAGTTTGTGAGTATATTAAATTCATCTTTAAATCCTGCTAAATGTGCTAAACAATGTAAAGTGGAGGCCATTAAAAAGACAAATATATGTGCTGCCAGTATTTTAACTAGGACCTCCTTCTAAAATCTGTCCTTGGAGACTTTCTGGAATCCTTCCAGCTTTAGAGAAACTGGTGTGGAAGGGTGTATGTCAGCTTGGTGAGGACACCCTTGGAGGGCTAGGAGATCTTTTGACTATTTTTCTTTATAAACAAAATGCATTTTGGGAAGAAATATGGAATTGCCATATGGCAATTTTATGCAGTATTTGGAGTCTGTGGCCTAGTCATGGTAGACATACAAGACCTATTGAAAATACCTTGGTTCTGTGTGTAAACTTGAGAGCAAAAGAAAATTTATCTTTCTTCAAAATTTTTTTGAAAGCAATTGAAGTTTGCTGTTCTCTATGCACACGTGAAAGATGTATTTGTAGATTTTTTTTCTAGATGTGTGAAGAAAGTTTTGGGCAAGATGTCTTTAAACAAGATGCTGAGAAACTTTGATTTGTATCCAAAATCAGTACTCCAGAAATTGTAATTTCTTGTGCATTCCTTTCCTTCCAGGAGTGTTTTCAGATTCCACACCAGGCTTTGTTGTCTTACGTTCTTTTTGGATTTAAAAAAAAAAAGAAAGTAGAGGCTATTAAAACAAGCTTAGAATCTAACAGCTGATATGTAGTAATACAGTCAGTCACATTTTTCATTGTGAACCTTATCTCCATTTGCTGGTTGTAGTAATGTGGTTGTACAGTAAAGTTATGGAAGAAGGACCTTCTTGGTGGCATACCAGAACAATTCTCTTGTGTTAAACCAGAACACTTAAAAGGTTGTCAATTTGATTTCATTTAAATTCTGCTTATGTGTCCTGTGGTACTCAGCAGTACAATGCAGGAGTGTGAAATAAGCTATAGAAAAAAATATCTTTATAGAGGACGTGTGACCTGACCATCTCTGTTGGTAGCACAGAGAACACATCCCCAGTTCCCTACCAGAGAGTACAGAGAAAAATCGTTCTGGTCTCCTTCCCTTTCTCTCTCCTCTTTCCATTATCCCATGTGAAATGAAATGCAGTGCTCCTAAAAAAAATTACAGCTTTTTTTTCCCCAGCTAAATTAAACAATGGCATTTCTGCAATTGATTGGTGCATGTTCAAAGGAGTTTTGTGTTTTGTGGTGTTTAGTGAGTTGATCTGTGTTCAATATGACTGTTTGACTTTCTTTCTAGAACTGAGCTACAGGGTCTTCTGCTTTCTGTTCCACAGACCTCTTGAAATCACACTTCTCTCTTTGTTTTGCAGTCCAGTGTCGCTTGCCTGTTCAGAGGCAGAGCAGGACAGCTGTGAAAGTCAGTTTGTCATTTTGTGTTATGCTCTGCACTTCTTTTCCCCCTGCTCAGTATATGCCTTTAAATATAAACTCTAAATGAGCTCTGAAATGGGGAGACCTCTCCCTCTGTTTGTTCACAGATGCTTTGTATTGGGCATACAGACAAATTGTACATGGAACTTTATTCTCTTTTGTTTGCAGCCTCTTTAGGTCCATGTGGTTGATAGTTTAAAGTATACATAGAAATAAGCACACGCTAAAACATATGGATCCAAGTGCTGACCTCAGTTACATCATTGTAAATCTGGACAGGAACTGTTATCATTTGGTTTTATGCTGGTGCTATTAAGATAAAGAAAGGGAGTGATTTATTAGTGATGAACGGAGTTTTTATAGCTGTCTCAGCCTTGCACAAGTTTATAGGGGTGTTTAAGTACCAATACTCAACAGATTTAACTCCTTCTTTTATTATGTGTAAGAAATTCTAAGATAGGTCATTCCTTGCATAGTAAGTGAATGGTATGTAAGGGTATATTAATTAAAAGTCCTGTTATTTCAGGAAATTACTTGTTGGATTTTCTTTAAAGTTTCAGAGCTCTTGTGCAATCCTTAATTCAACTAGTTTATTGTTTTTATGCAATGTTTTTGTCTGACATGTATCACTATTGCATGAGCATATGCTTGGCTCAAAAGAGGATCATTAGCAAGACAGTGAATGTTTGTAATTTCTTTTAGGGGTACAGACACATAAATGTGTATTGACACATTTTCTGGACACCTCAAAAAATTTTAACCAACATTCAAAAGGGAGAGAGGCACAAGAAAAACTTTTTACAGGAGTATTGATTGTGACTCAGAATTATCACTGCTGCTTGGTCTCTTCTTCTCTTTTCCTTCACAGATATCTGTATTTTTTCAGGCTGTACTGTAAAGAGGAGAGATAAACCGATAAATAAATTTGCATATGTAGAAAGAATAAAGAATAATATATTTGAAGAATAAACACTTCAGTCTAAAAACTTTTGTCCTGGTTATTTTAAATATTTAATGAGCACAAAATACTTATGTCTTTTGAATGGTGTCTAAATAAATTAACATTGTGGGGTATAGTTAATTATATTACTGATAAGTGTTTTGAACATTTTAAGCATTTTTTAATGTGCACAAATGAAACTTTTTGTGAGAAAATTTCCAATAAAAAAATTTTAATTTAGAAGTCACAGAAAAGGCAGAAATGACTGCTGTTATTAGTCCTGGCACTGCACCACTGAAGTCTGGGCTGATATTGTTCACTAATCACTGACTCTGGATAAACTGTACCATTTCCCTTTAAAAAGGCACCACAGTCATTTAAGAGAATTGGAAGGCTCAAGATATATTTATCAACCTCCTCAGAAAAAAAGTCAACTTTTAGGAGGAATGCTTAAAAAATAAATCTTTTAAAGAAGATTTCTGGTTTCTGCATTCTGAAAAACAGTTCAATGTCCAAGAGTATAGCACTGAAGATATTGAATGCATAATTTTTCCATTAATATAAGCAACATGTAGGAATTTTCCTGAGATACATATATAAATAAATGCAAAATCAAGGCCCTTAAACAGCCCAGAAATGCTTAGCTCTCAATGTCTACAGCTTTTCAGAGCTGGCACTACTTTCACTTACCTGAAAGTGGTTTTTATCTTGAAATGCATATATAAAACTTTTATGAGTTCCCAAGAATCTGTGAGAAATTATGCAAGTATACTCTGGGGGAAAGGGGCACAAAATCCCCTAAAGGTGGATGTTTAAATAATACAGAGAAATTGTGAACTAACATCAAATCCTTATTGAACAGCTCATGGAGACATGGTCCTTTCAAACACACTGAGTTGAGGGCTCTAAAATATTAAAGTGATTTCTGATGTTCAGCTTTAAGGCAATAAAAATAGATCTTCAAATATTTATGTATGAATACTGGGCTTATACAATAAAAATGGCCATCAGGGGGATGCTGCAGTTTTGCAGACCTACCATTTTCTGTGGTGGTATGCTGCACATATGTTTCTTACTTATATAGTTTGAAGTGGAAATTATTTGATGAAGGTTTTTTTTCTGTGAACACTATTAAAGCATGCTACACATTGGTCAAGACAGAGAGAGCTGGCATGTAAAGGTACAGAAAGTGTATTTGGTCTTAGACCAAATGAACAGATGCACATTTATGGGTATACATGGTTTCAAAAGAATGGATGTTTCTATTAATTAATTATTTTTATCCTTGTTACCATTTACTGAAATTTAATAAAAGATGGGTTCAGAATTTCTCCCATTTCTACCTGGATTTATTCTATCTTCACTTGAAACTCACCCCTAATCTAGTTCCTTTTCACTTTCTTCTCTTGTGCCAAAAATCCCAGGCTGTTTTGGGTATTGACCTATCTTGGGCGACAGTACATTCCCCAAAGTGTCTCTGAAAAAGTAACTTCATGCTATACAATATTCACATATCATTAATATAGGAATAACATTTATTGAATGATGAATATGAATAATAATTTAAATAAGTAAACATATTGCATAAAACCTTCCTATGATTTCGTTATTATTTCTCACAACTGGAACTGCTGCAGAGGGGATGAGGATTTCTGACTTGGGCCAGAATGTGGTGCTGCAGCTGCCTTTGTAGAAGAGCCTGAGGACAGAGGAGGGAAGAGGACCAGGATGTGCACAGAATAATTCACATCCTTAGATAAGAAACCATTTGGAGTTATTTCTTATAATAAAATAAATTAGGCAGCTTTATAGTTTTTAAAAACTGTAATGTAATTCTTGTCTTTGGAAACAGAGGTTTTACCTTTCCCTTTGGTTTCAAAGCACATCAACTTCTCCATTTTAACAGACTTGCAAATTTAACAGGCAGGCCATCTTAATAGGCTATGCAGAAGATGATCTTATATTTGCAGGATAAAACCAGGAATTTTTGGTAGAATTTTGCTTGTTGCTAAGACAAGCTCCAGCTCAGCTTAGCTGCTGCAAAAGAAATTAATTCATTGAAGTTCCCTATTGAACCAGCAACTGTGTATAGAGAACTACTTGGGTGTTTCTTGGGTTTTGTTTTTGGTTTCCAAAGGTGTGTTTGAAATAAAAAACAGCTGGATTTTTGTGATTGGGAATTTCACCTCTGTCCAGGCCTGTGGACCTTCTATATGTCATGAAGATGATTCTAACTTAAATTTTACATCCAACTCTGACTGGAAAAGCCTTGACAGCTTTCAGTCAGAAAATTTATTGTTGTTTTCCTCATTCTGAAGTCTACCACACTGAGGTGGGCAGAATTTTATGAAGATTTTAAGGTCTCTTTATCACTGTTAATGTCAAATACTTTGTCATAGCAGGTAATTGTTATGCCACATACTTGAACTTTCTGCTTACTGACACAGAAGATCTCTTTGCTCTTCCTGTAGGAAATATTATCCCTGGTCTGGGCAGGCCTATTGAATGACTCTCTTATGGTTCATCATAACTAAGGAGGGTCTTATTGGTTGTTGCAATTTTCCCTCAGGTAAAACATCTTCCATGTCTCCCAGCCCACTTTGGGCAGTAATCTTCCCCATACATGATGGACAAAAGTTGGCTTGTTTGTGTCTTGGGGGCAAGCAGGACCAAAATTGTCTCTTTTGTGGCATTCAGGATCTTAGAATTCAATAGTCTTCCTGCTGAGGACAATGGAGGAACACTCTCTTAATAAAACAATATATAATTTCATGAGCCCAAGAATGCCAATATATTTATTTATGGCTGTTTGGAGAGTATAATGTACACCAAGACATATTCATAGTGGCCCGTGGAAGTGTGGTAGAGAGGGATAAGGGAGCATATTTAGGAAGATGGCTTGAAGATGGAGAAGGTCCAGATAAACATGTGGAAGACTGGAATATGTATTTTTAAAATATATCAAACTCACAGCCCCCCCCAAAAAAGCATCAGAGCACATTTGCAAAACTTCAGACTTGATCCCAGCTGTAGTTTCACTGCAGTTAGTGTTCATGCTGCACACTTTTGTATCCTGTGTTATGGTATTTTGCTTTTTTTAAACTTTTATGGATGAACCCTTCAAGATCATCAATCTCAATATAAAAAAAAAAAGAAAATAAAAATTTAGCAAGTTGTTCTTTGGTGAGAACATGGATATAACACCATTTGGAACTGATTAATGTTTATTTACCACCCCTGAGTGAAAAATACATGCCTTGTGGTTCTTACAGCCTACAGTGGAATGGAAGTGGCTTTTAACCTGTATAGGGTGATGAAGTGCTTCATTCATGTTTGCAGGGGAGCTATTCTCACTCTGACCATGAATTCTGCTCAGTGACAGCTCCTCCAAGGCTGAGAAATGTTGTACAGGTGTTATTGGGGACATCATTTGAGATGCTGAGCAGGGGCTGTTTACATTTTAGGTGAGAGGATATGTTTGAAAGGGGGATTTTACAAATATGGTTCTGGAGAATGAGAATTCTGGACCAATTCCATTTGGTCACAGCTGCATTCACTGTACTATGATTTTTTTTCTCTCTGAGTTGCTGTTTATCTGAGTTGATCTTTGAAGTACTAATTTGGTGCATAATCTGTCTCATCATTTTTATGTTATATAAAAAAAAATAGTTGAAGTTAAACTGATACTGACCTATTAAAAAAACCAAAATGTTTATCTGTCTGATAGGTAAGAGCAGTGTACTAAAAGAAAAGGAAATTTCCTTTTGAGGGGGTGTTTTATTCAGGAAAGCTAATCAATAGAAAATGGATACTTTCCACAAGATGGCAGTGTAGGTGCATTTTTTTAAACTTTCCTGAGTTAAGAGAAATAGTTCTGAAAAACCCAGGAGAGGATTAGTGGTAAATTAGCCATTTATGACTACAAAATAATTACTAAATGTTGTATTAGTGTAGTTATTAGTCATGTTTCAGATTCTGGGTGATACAGAATTTCAGTAACTTCCATTACTACTGGGTTTTAGTATAATTTATTTAAAATACATTTAACTGTTTTCTTGCCGTTTGCTTTGTGGTTAGAAAACATAACCACTCTAAGAAATGAGCATATTATATATTGAAAACATCTGATAAAGTTGAATCTTGTAAGCTGGAGAGTTAATATTACTTTTTGGCTGTATTTCTTTCACCAAATATTTGAAAACAGAGTTCTGTGAATTATTGTGTGGTCAGAATTTCTGTGGGGAGACCTGTGGTTCTTTCCTTGGATACCCATTTCTCTGTGTGTGAATTCTTAAAGGTCTCATCATGCATTCAGTCCTCTACTTGGTATTAACTGCTATCTATGTTGCAAGCTTAAAAAAAAGGTAGGATGCTCTTAAATAATAGAAATTGTGATTTGAAACTCTTCTCTGCATGGTGCTTGGGGTTTTTTGGTATTTTTCACTAAATGCATGGAGTAAACTTGATGAGATCTTTCTCTATTCAGTATAATAATTTTTTTTTGCTCATAAATGCTCCAGGTGGCTTTTGCACACAGTGCAAAATGCTCAAAGCATTTGCTGTTAAGTGACCTGATTTGTAAAATCTAAGTTATTTAATTTTCTGGAATTTAAATAAAATAAGCTTCTCCCACCTGTTTTCCCAAGTACTTGAAAAGGCTGGAAAAGAAAAAAGGTCAAACCATGGCATTAAGAGTGTATTGAATCTCTAGGGAACAGTTTCTTTTGATTTCATTTTGTAAAATTATCATGGAAGTAGAAGTGATAGAAAGTTTCTTGGATTTTTTTTTTGAGGACTGTATTGCATTCAAACCAGATTCAAACCAGATGATTGCTACACAGTGCAATCTGACAAACTCAATTGTGTTTTAAAATCCCATTAATTTGCTGTTAAGCTCCAAGTTTGCTCCAAGTTGAGGGTAGCAATAATGAAAACCCAGAATGTGAAGACTTAGGCTTCCTACAACTTGATTTGATTACAGCCACGGGAAAGTGGAAAAAATGGAGAGGTTCTTCAGTAAGAAGGAACCATCTTTCATCACCATGTAAAATGTGATGGTGTTTATCTCTGTTCAGTACCTTGCTGTGTTGTAGCTGTGCACAAAATCTCTTCTACAGTCTTGGAGGCCTAACAAGTTTATCTTTGTCCTTTTGGCTTATTTCTTATCTGGCTGGCACAATCAAATCTGTGTGGGTTTCGGGGAAGTGTTGGGGCTTTTAGTGCTTTATACAGGTATGTTACTGATTAGCAGTACAGATGGATTGTGTATTGTATATCTCCACAACTGTAGTGAGGATGAAAAAAACAACTTGACAGCATATGGAAGATGGAATATGTTTGATTAATCCCAACAACCAGTGATTTTGTGCAAAAATGTTTATTATTTTGTGGCCAGTAGGATCTGTGTTATGTTACCTAGGTTATCATACGGTTTCAATATGCTTCTTTCATTGATATCAACTTCTGATGTTCAGGAATTTCACTAGTTGACTGACAGTTATTGTACTGAAAAGTAGTTGGTAATATGTTTGTCGGTGAAGTCATGGAAATTTACTGTACAGGTTAAGTACTGGTGTTTGTTTAACAGATTTCAGTACCGTGTTGAGGTCTCACTCACTGCCCTGAGGAATTTACAATCGAAGATACGTAAAGATAAGAAACCCACACTGAGTTTACTTGGTGAAAATTGTTAGCCAAACCAAACATGACACATCAAGCATGATAGATAGCATATACCTTGCATTCCAGTGTCAGTGAGCCAGTGAAAATAATTCAAATTTATAAATTAAATACAGGAAAAATTAAATTTGAATTAAGACTGGAGGAATACTGTGGAAAATGAGGTAGCTTTCATTGCCCAGTGAAAGCTTTAAAAAGAGAAGATTTTTATATTCAAAAATGATATGAAAGCTGGAGAGAGGATTATTTATTATTCAGAGCAAACTGTTTACATAGAGAAACGGCCCAGAAAGGGTTGAGTTTCAGTATTGTGCATAGAAGTCAGGATGAGAGAATGAATGTTTAATACTAGGAGATTTTCAGTTATTCCTCAGCATTTTGATGAAAGAGCTGATATAAACTTTGAATGGGAAATTACTTTTTTTGATTGCCTTCAGAACAGACTTTTATTCCTGAAAGCAATTTGTCTCATTTAGCTTATTGGGTCAATGAGGCCCCAACCTGGAACTGAGTCACAAAGAGTGCCAATTTCTTGGCAAGCTCGATGCTAGCCTGCTTGATTCTCAGTTTTCTCTGTTTGAGAACACACCACTTCATCACATCAGTGTCAGTACTTCACAGAGCATTCAAGTGCAAGTCCTGCATAGTTATGTGTGCTAAAATAGGCCACTGAATTTTAATTAGACTTAAAGCTGTCGTTTCATATCTCATCCAACACTGATAGTGATGTATTTTATCACTTACAGAGAATTACTGCACATAAATTGAATGTCTTGTCAGTAAAACCATTGTTATCTATGTAAATAAATTGTTACAGATCCATTGTCAAGGTCACCTCAATCCTTGCTCAGTTTGACTGAACAGGTTTATATTGGCTTTGTGCAGTTAGATGGAAAAGATAAAGGAAACACAAGAAATGTGTTTTATTTTCAAATTTAAAGATTAGTAGAGCAGATAAATTGAGTAAATCCAGATTTACCTCATTCATCTTCAAAGGTTCTCATTTGTTCAAATGACAAAAGCTTCATCAGATGAGAGAAAAAATCTGAAGGGGAAAGCTGTGTGCTCTAAAGAAAGAATCTTTTCAGTTCTTTACAAGAACTTGTAAAAGGAATTTTGGATTACAAAACCCAGACAAGTAGCTCCAGGAGCTTTGATGACATGAATTTCAAAGGACAAAAACAAACCACTTTTAAACAATGGTAAGTAGAAGGAAGAGCCATCAGAATAGTTTAAATAAGTAGGCACTGGAACAAAATGGTAAGGAGAGGCTTAGAGAGCCTTTTGGAAAAGGGGACATGGTGTATGGGTAGAGAAAAAATACATCACTCTCTTCAATTACCCAAAGGAAGGCTGTAGCCAGGTGGGGATCACTCTCTTCTCCCAGGTAACAAGCTATAGAACAAGAGGAAATGACCTCAGGTTGTGCCAGGGGAAGTGTAGGCTGGATATGAGGAAAAATTTCCTCACCAAAACCATTGGAACAGGCTGCCCAGGGAAATGGTTGAATCACCATGGCCAGAGATATTTAAAAGAGATGTAGATGTGGTGCTCAGGGTCGTGGCTTAGTGGTGGACTTGGAAGCACTGGGTTAAAGATTGGAATAGATGCTCTTAAAGGTCCTTCCCAACCTAAATGATTCCATGATTATTGAGTGATCTAGAGCGTGAGAGAATATGCATACGGTCCTTGCACAACTACCTTAATAAAAGTAGTTACTTGGAGTAAAATAAAGTCTGCTTTTCACCATGAGAGGGCAGAGGGATAGCTACTAGAAATTCATCCTCTACAATAGTTGTGTTTGTGAATGTTGAATGTATATAATGCAGGCAAACCATCAGGTCTGGTAATCACACTTGATGTTAAATTCACTAGCAAATTTTTGACTTTTCATCTACTAAAGGAGAAGCAGTGAAAAGTATCTTCTTTTTTTTTTTTTTTCAGAATTAGGAATAAGTTATTTCTTTACTTTTTCTTATCCTTTCCAGCTCCAGGTCCAATAGAATATAATTATGTTATTTTATGTAATTATTTTTCATATCCAGGTCATTTCAATTAGAATAAGGCTTCCAAAGGGTTTGTGCATTGCAGTCTAAGCAAGCTCAGGAGTATGTTTTAATTCAGATGGCTTCCCCTGCTTGTGGATTGATGGACCCATGTATTATTCTCTTTTCAGTTTTCTAGTGGTAAAATTTAGCGTGAGGAACAGGAAATTTAAATGGCACTCGAATTATCAAAAACCAAACAAACAAAACAAAGAAAAAATCCCAACACAAAAAATATCAGCAAACCCAAGAAACCATCTCTGCAGGAGTGGGATGTTAGTTTAGAGCAGAGGCAGTAGACTGTGAAATCATTAGAGCTGGGTGGGAGTTGTGGCTGTGTTATCCGTGCTATGGATATTTTGTACCTGTTGAGAGTGCTGTACTTTGATGGGAGTCACAGCAGGAGATTTGTAACCTGAAGCTAAACAGTCCATTAAGGGATCATGCTACTGCATTTTCTGCTTCTGTGGTTCCTGAAATCATAAACCAATGGGTGTTTAACTAATAGGTCTAAGCAATAGCACCTTTTATTTTATGTGTTGCTAGTAAGGTAGCTCTGGAGTTGTGAAGACTTCTGTGGAGCCCTGGCAGTCTTGGCTTGCTCTGGATCTTATAAGCACCTCTCATATATGGTAGGGTAGGCTCATAGCATCATTCTTTATTACCAGGTATGCACACAGTTAGAATAGGTCCTTCAAAATTCTGGAGAAAATAGAATGATGAAAATGATCTCTAAAGGTCACAGTGCATTTCCCCTTGTTTGTCTTAAAGAAAGAGATCAAATGAGGAAGCTCCTGGCTGATGACGTCCTGCTTGCAAGTGAATGATTTCCTTCCCTGTTTCTTTAGAACTTTGTAGCACCCATATTTTCTAATTCAATCTCAATGACTCAACAGCAATATATTGTTGAAGGCTATCAAGTGTCTTGTCTGATTGTTAATCCTTTAACAAATGTATTTCGTATTTCAGATTTTTCTTTTCCATTTTCCTGTACATCCTGGCATCATACTGTGTTCACTAGCAATATGCCCTTTGGGATGAATCACACATGTTATGGCAGTAGTAATATGGACTGGAATATCTCACTGCACTCCCAATAATAATAATAATAATAATAATAATAATAATAATAATAATAATAATAATAATAATAATAGTAGTGAGTATGAGTCAGTGCAGGAGTGGCTAAGATTAACTCAGAGTTTCAGGGAGCCAAGAGATGATTCATCCTTTGAAATAAAGAGAAGCTGCTAATAAACATTAATAGACATTTTCAGTTTTGTTTGCAGCATACCAGCACTCTCTGTAGATACTGAGGAAGCAATGTGAGGAACTGAGACTGTCATACCAGCAGCAGTTTTATAATCACTGACTTATGCATGTTGATTTGTCACTGCTGTAGATATTGGCACTGTCTACTGTCATGATACAGCAAAAATTCCTCACTGTTTTTGCTGCTGTAGCAGATTTTTATCACAGTCCTTAGTGCTGATCTTTTGCACTTGAGATTTGCTGGGTATTTCCTCGAATTTCTGAATGCCAAGTGCATATCAATAACAGGTACATTAATTTATAGTATTTAAAGTGGCAAATGACTCAGACAACATGAAAGTCACTCTGATGTAGATTTGCTGGACCGTGGAATGAATTTGTTCTCCATAGAGTGGATGTGCTTGCTCTTTCATCTCTGCCAGATTATTTTAATTGGGACATCATGCTACTCTGCCTTCTGTGACAGTCACTCTGAACCCCCTACTTCCTTGTTGTGACAGTCACTTTTGAACCCCATCCTTCCCTGAAGCCATCACACTAAAATTCAGAACTGTACCCAACTATTGACCATGTGCTCCCAGCTCATGGAGAGCTTGCTTGCTTCAGGTGAAAAACAGTGTGCTGCTTGCTTTTCACAGCTGTCATGCAATGTCTCTGACTTCCTTGCTGCTGTGCTTTCTGCCACTTGCAAGAGAGCATTTACATTTTCTAGTCACTGCAAGTGCTTGGACTGGTTCTGTCTGGTCAAAGGAAAGACCCAGGTTGGAGTCAGACTCGAGAGTATCACTGGAGAGTGATAAACTCCCATTGGTATCCAGTGTGATCCGAGCTTTCTGCCCTCGGGAATTCCGTTCCTCCCAACGCCTTGCTCAGAGTGTGAGCTCTTCTGATGTGTCACACACTGTCATCTTTTCCTGTTATATTTAATGAGTGTACCACTGCTGCTTTTGTTGCCTGTGCAGTGCCTCAGACCATGGTGGCCACTAATGACTTATCTTTATTTTAGAAACAGAAACAGGACAGAAAACATAGATGATACTTTTACTGGCCATGCTAGTTCATGTCCTTGATTTTTTGAAAATTATTTATTGATTTTTTTTTTAGTATCAGGCATTTAAGTTGTCCCATACCTACTGCACAAAAAAAAGATACAACAGGCACTTTCCTTAACAAAAATACACTCCTGTCATCTAAGTGTCTGTAAAATTAATCTTCAATACATGCTCTTAAGCTATGGTTTTGGTTTTTTTTAATCAAGAGGAAAAAAACCCTATAATTTTCATTCCAATTCCTCTTCTGCATTATTGGTTTCTCACTGACCTTGTACCTCCTTTGAGAGTACCATTCGCACACAAAAATGTCCAAATTTTTCTAAGTTTTCCTACATGTCTTCTTGAACAAAATTCTCCTGTACAAAGGTGAAAATACTCAGAAATAATTTTGCAATTTGTCGTTTCTTTCAGCCCTCAAATATCTCAAATTCAACATGTGCGCTGTTAAATGTTCATTAGTTCTCTTCTCTCAAAAAAAAGATTGACTTAAAACCTTGGGATAGCTGTTTGGGTTGTGTCTGTATGTGCCTGTTTTCACATGAAAAATTCATTAAAAATTACTGCAAAGTACAGGTTTGCCTTTAGAATTTGATGTTTTACTTTCTTTAAGTGAAAAACATTGAATAAACAGTGTTTTCAGAGCCTCTACCCCTCCTCTTAAATTTTTTTCCCTTTTCATGGCTTATAGCCACCTTATTTATAAATGGATTTGAGCTGACTGTCGCATATTTGACCTATATATTGTTAAAAATTTTTATATGTTGTGATTACTTCTTTCTTGATGTTTGTGAGTGTACTGGTTTTGGCTGGGATGAAGTTAATGTTCACAGCAGCTTGCATAGTGCTATGCTTAGTACTTGTGACCAAAACAGTGTTGATAACACGGGGCTGTTTTTATTATTGCTGAGCAGTGCTTACACAGAGTCAAGGTCTGTTCTATTTCTGTCCTAATGGACTTGAGAGTATTGTGCTGCACGTGAAGAGTTTATTGATCTGCCCTTCTTACCCATTCAAAAGTGGGTGTTCCTTGGCTTCAATGAATAATCTGTTTGCACGGAAAATATTCAGACAGCATTTGAGTAGCTGCCGCAAGATAACACAGTACAATTATCTGTAAGACAGATGGAATTAAGAACATGTAAATATTATTTTTTTAAAAAGAAATGTAAAACAATGCTTGTGTGATCAGTGGAGTGATTACTACCTTTTTATTGCGCTGCATGTTTTATGAAATCAATAGTTTTGTCCTGTCTAACAACTCTTCAGAAAAGAGAGTTGCATTGTTGTATTGACATGCAATATTAGCGACTTTCTATCCACCACAGGCACAGGTAGAAATCCTTCTACCTTAGAGGATGAACTACTTTGTACAAGTACTTTATTTTTATTTCTCACACTATCTAGTTATTACATGTTACTTGAGTGGCATACAAGCAGATTAACTTTGTTTCCCTTTCAGATTGGAATGCACACACGTAACACTTCTCTTTTCCCCAGGTAGAACTGGCAAGTATTATATAAATCAGATACTTCCTAAAAGTTTTTGTTACTCAGGGAAGCTAGACAGTTTTCCCAGGTTGAGGCATCTTTCTCCATACCTTCTTACAAAAGAACTCAACTCTATTTAATTAGCATTGACGTGATATGCAGTGATGATTGTACAGTGTGTTCAGAGACCTTTGTGTTGCAATGTGGTGTTTCTTTTCATTGTGGGATGACTCTGCACTAATGGCCATGATCATAACAAATTAAAGTTTAACCCATTCATGTTCTGGAAATAACGGGGTTTGCCAGGTCCCACTACACTTCTGTGTAGGGGTGGAAACCTGCCTTTGTGGAAAGGTTGCATCTTGAATAATTTAATGGGAAAAACTGTAACCATTTTAGGATTTCTGGATAAATAGTTCTCAGACAATAATTAACAACATCTATATACACACAACAAAGTTCACATTGTTGAACATGGAGCGAGAAATAAGGAGAAGAAGAACAGGTGAGAGAAATGAGAACCCAGGTATTTTATGCTGAAGATATATCAGATTCCTGGTAAGGCAGGGAAAGGATCAGAAAATTGCAAGACAATTTAATACTGAGCTCTCAGGCAGATGGAGTCTATTGTGTTCTTTTACTCTAAATTGTAGACTAATGCCTCCCAATTAAATGTGCATTTCAGAGTGGGAACATTCCTGTGGCCTTGTGAAAGCCAGACTTGAGGTGATTCATAGTAAGGCTCTCCTTTGTGGGAATCCCGAGTTAATCAACCTACTTAGAGAGAAAATAATGTAGACAGCCAGCATCCTGTAAGACTGAACAGTGCTGCTCAAATTCTTTTCATATGGTCTATTTTTCTTCATCTAGTTGTGCATAAAATGCTACTGC
The DNA here is from genome assembly GCF_022539315.1 of Serinus canaria. Lineage (NCBI taxonomy): Eukaryota > Metazoa > Chordata > Aves > Passeriformes > Fringillidae > Serinus > Serinus canaria. The sequence goes on from NC_066317.1 coordinate 36,001,110, forward strand.
CACGTGAAAGGGATGTAAAAGTGATTCACCCCCTCCTCCTGTTGTGAAATAAGTCTTCACAGTGCTGTTAGTTTGGAAATTTAAAGTACATTAGTCAGTTACTAATTATTTATTAAACAGAAGAGTTGGCATTGTCAGTTATTTTGGAAGTTTGCATTGCTGTGCTGGTTCCCAGAGTATCTCACACTAACTGTGGGAAATTTTCCTTCACTTTTAGAGCACTTGGTGGCCTCTCTCTTTTCTATCTCTGTTTTTTTTGACACTCAGCTGTGACATGGCCTGCATCTCTGTCCCAAAACTATTATTTCAGGTGCAACAATGAGGAATTATTTAGTATAATCCACTGAGCTGGAATCCAGTACAACAGGATGGAGTCTGTAAAATAAAACTCAGATTTGAATATATGAAATCTTCTCGAGAGTGAAATCTATGAAGAAAGGGACATTTGGTAGGAGTTGTGGAAGTCCCAACATGGTAGATTTTTGTAGAACAAACAATCTTGCCTGGAAACCTGTCTGTGTGCAGATATGCTGTATGATCTAACCCAGCAGGGTCTAAGTTTTTTATGAAATGCCATAGAAGGACTGGATGCAAATGATAAGGAGAAAAGTTAATTATTAAATCCTATATTACTGTGCTAATCATCTGATATGAAAATACCCAGCAACAAGAGGAACATAACCTGCTATTAAGGTGAACTGCTAAATTAAAACTCTCTCCAAAGTTTCACCTAAATCCTTCTACTAGGTTGCTTATTTCTCACTCAATACAAGAACACTTTTCCACCCTAACTTTTCCTAACCTTTTTTGAAAATTATGATTCTATAAAATTTTATTCACTTGACATCAGATATTGATGAATAATATTTTTTAAGCTTTTGATGGAGAAAGTTACGAGTTTACAGAGATTCATGTTATTATAAAAATTATTTAAATTTATTTAATGCTTAATTTTCTTTTCAGTTTTCTGAGTGGAAATGCTCAACATTCACATTGAAAAAGGTTCTTTTCCAATTTTCTTTTTCAAATCACATTTGAGATTACTTTGAAGACATCATGACTTCTTACAGGTAAGAAGAATACTAGGGCTGGAAAAAAAATTAAATTGTTATTTTGGTTGGTTTCACATCATGCCTTAAAAATTATATACATTTTTGGAAGGTCTCCATGACTTCCAAGTTGTGTTGTCTGATGCTAGGAGGCAGCAACAGGTTCAATAATAAAGTAGAGAGTGTGAGGGAATCTACTTTGATATTGATAGCACATTTCCATAGAAAGTTGAGTAATAATATCTAATAAATTCTGAATTTTTATGATGGCCAAATACATTGCCAAATACATAATTTGAACATCACTGGTATATCTTGAGGGTGATTGTAGAGTAGAAACCTGGTTAAATTTGTTTCTGTATGCTGCCACTGGCAATACTGCACTAGAAGTGTGTCTTCTGCCTGGGAAAAAGAACGGTCTTGTATTGTTAGGCAATAAAATTGAGTAAGAGATGGGATCTTGTGATGTGATGGAGAAATGAGATGTTCTCTTGGAAATACACTAGGAGGCCAAGAATTTTCATGTAACATCAAAGCCAAAGGACTAAAGAACAGGCTGCTGCTTTGTAGAGGTAACAAGACTATTTGTATTTTTTTTACAGTTGTTTTGATGTTGGTTATCTTCTAGACATGAACCAGTTTCAGAGGGTGGGAACAGCTGTCCATGTTGATAGGGATATCTTGTTACCGGCGCCTGCCTTCTTCTGACAGTGATAGTGACTGCTATCAGAAACAGGATATGGAAGTTTGACAATTCCTGTGTACTCTCATACATCCACTGTTTGCGTAAATCAGGGGGAAATACTTTCACTCTGCCTTCCTTGTAGTTTTAATGGAGAAAAGATCCAAAGAGACTACATGAAAAGCCTGTGTGCCAGAAAAGAGCTTCATTAAACGTGCAGGAGAAGTTGCATGCATTTCAGATATGTAACTTCTTTACTAATTTTTTTCTTTCCTCACCCTGTAAGAGGATGGAACACAAAAACTCTGCTGTCTCAATTTCAGTGATTTCAAAACAATTTTGACCCCCGCTTTTCTGTTTGAAAAAATACAAACAATGAAAAATAGCTGCTAAATATTATCACTAATGTACTCTGCCCAACTGTAGTCAGTTTTGGTGCTTAGGATCTGCCCTGTTTACAGGGACAGAAATGGATAGATTTTCTGAGTTTATTGGATTTGTCTTGGTATAAATTCAGTACCCTTTGTTGCATTGCATTGCAATTTTTTTTTTTCTTTTTTTAATGTGGAAGTGCTTTAGGAAAAAGAACAAGATTAGAGTAACTGCTAAACAGAGTGTTCCCAAAAAGCCCAGCAAACAAAAGGAAGCCAAGATTGCGACAGATAAGGAATGTCATTACGAGCATAGCTCAGGGCTATTCTGACTTGTGGCCATAAATGCAGGAAGTCATTTTCCTCTTGGATCCTTTTTAAATATAGGAACAAAATAAAAGTCTGATGATTGCAGGTATAGTAGGTACTATATAGGGAGGTATTGAAAGGTCACATAAATATCCAGGCAATAAGATGAAGGTGCATGTATGTGAACTCGTAACTCCTAACTGTTAAATTTTTTAGGATGTTACCACCAATCCACCAGTATCTGTGATGAAATTACATAACTTCTTAGTAGTACTTCCCTTCTTAATAGTCAAATAATGTGGTAGGATGTCCCTGTTCTTATGCTCTGAACAGTATGTTCACAAAATTGCTTAGAAAAACTCTTCAATTCTGTTTCCATCGTGTCAACTACAAGAAGTACATGCAGAAGCTTTAGGCATTTTAATAATTAACTGGAGAACTGTCAGGATTGCTTAAAAATCCCAGACAAACACCATGTATATGAAACAAATTAACCCTGCTGAGATAATAAAAAAAAAAAAAAAATTCCACAACACTACCTTCTTTAGTACAGATCAAATGGTGTTATATGTTTCTCTCTACGTGCACATTTTATGTTTATGAGGTTTTTTTCCTATGAATAATAGGTAATTGCCAGTTTTATTTACAGCAAAACCAACAGTACTCTCACTGTTTTCTTATGAGCATTTGTTAACATTTATATCTGTATATTATACACATGCTCTTTAATCTCTCTATAACTATGTTTTTTAGAAGGACCTTTTTGGTACTAAAATTTAGTTGCAAATCTTGCTATTGCGTTTTTGACTCAACTGCATTTTTCAATTTTATTTCACAGTTAATTCTTGCAAATTAAAATTGGTATCATGTTCAGCAAAAAAATACAGTTTATTGCTTATCTGGACATCTCATTTTCCAGTTGCATATTTCACTGATTTTCTGTGATTTTTTAAAAAAATATATTTTACATGTAAATATTTTCCCCTTACTATTTATTCTGCATTTTAAATTAATTATTTCCCACATCTCTCTTTGTTGGAAATAATTAATAACTAAACCCTGAGGGCAAACCAATTGCCTTCCTTTTAGATTCAGACAAGCATCTTCCAAAACAAACATGAGTGAAATTCTGGTGACATAAACAGTTTACACATTACAGGCATTCATCCTGTAAGATTCAATTTAAAAATCGAAGTTCTTAGAGTATGAAATGACAACACTTAAGAGTGAAATAACCTTCTGTCTAGCTGAGTAAGGGGTTGATGTTGGTGGTAATCTTGCAGGTTTTTTCATTTCTCAGTTTTCTAAGGAAAGTGCTATTTTGCTTTCCTCCACTAATTAAATGCTTGCTAGGTGCAAAGAGCAGCACTGGTTTGTATAAAAAGGAGAGTTAAAGTGGTTAAAGAGCTACCCAGAAGTTTTTTATAACATTCCATAGCCACCAAGTGCCCATATGAATTTTTCCATACAAAATACTTTCTCCTTTCAAGAAAAATGTAGAAGCTCATAGACTTCCTGAAGGTGGGACTTCATCTTTAATGTCTTCCTGTTTCAAGTGCTCCACTGAAAATTGTAGTTCATTTCTGCACAATCAAGCATAGAAATTAAAGAGTATGCTTTATTCATGTGAGACTAGGTACTGGTAGTAAAACACAACATAGCAGTGTAGAATGTGATTACAACACTGGGATTTCTCCAATGTATTTAATTTTGCTTAAATTTCTCTCTGTATGGATCCCCAACAAAATTATCAATATTAAAAGGGAAAAATATCAAGTAGTTAGCATCCCAGAAATCATACAGCAAACTCTAGGGGAAAGCATGCAAGCAAATTAAGTAATGCATATTTAATTTCATCAGGGATTAGAAATTGTGTTGATCAGTGTATAAACAAAAGATGGCTGTTAATTTTTAACTCTGAGTGAAGAAAAATGTTTTAATTAAATCAGTTGAATTAAAAAAATAAAATTTATATGGTCCATCCACTTCAGAGTTCAACTCGGTCATTCTGGGTCCCTTCCAACTCGGATGATTCTGTGGTTTGATGCACATTAGAAGAATGGAAAGCTGGCTTCAGTGGCTCCAGCTCTAGACTGCTTTTCCTAGAAGAGGCTCACCTATATAACCCATATTCAGCAAAAAACTGTGTTTCTGAAAAAGGATTCTTGGTGTTTTCTTGTTAAGAGAAAGACTTTTGGGTTTGTTTCTATATTAGTCATGTAAAGGTTTAGGGGCTATGTCAAAACAGGAGCTGAATAAGAGATGAAACCAGAAAACATTGTGTAATATTTCTATTGTAACTTCTGGTGTTATTTGGAATGTCAGTATTACTTGTTTTGACCTCCTTTTTTCACTCTGTTTTCTAGTTAGATTTTTAAGTCCTTTGCCAGTCCCAGACAGAAGCTGCTGGTACTGACTTCTGCAGGTTCCCCTTTTCCAGTGAGGGCTTTTTGAGAAAGCAGTTTAGGATCATTGTCAATGGTTTGATAGACCCGAGGGCAGAGTAAAGGGCTCCAACGAGTTCCTCGATGAAAGAGGCTCTAAAGTGTGGTGCAGTAAAAAAAAAAAAAAAAAAAAAAAAAAAAATAGGAGAAGGAAAGAGGTTGCTTGCTCCTGTAAACACAAACCATTTTTCATGTTCTAGTTCTGTCTTTGACTGAGAACAGCTTGTTGGTAGAAGACAATGAGAGGACAGTCTGCCACTGCCTAAAGACCACATAGCACTTCACCATTTTTTCCCTGGTTTTCCACACACAAAGAATGTAACTTCTGCCAATCTTATAACAGGAAGTTAGGATTTACAATGAATTTTTGCAATTTTTCTGCAGAAAACTTTTTTTACTCAGTCTAGGGCTGCTGATTTTGCACTGATTGTACTGTTTCTTCTGAGAAAAAATTTCACATGGAAATTTCCCAGAAAGTAAGGAATTCACAAGGCCTTTTACTGGCAATGTTTCTCTCCATATTTTTTTAGTTACTTCATAGATCTTTCATATTCTTTTGTAGCATTGGCTGGTGCAAGGTTTCTAGGGAGAGAGAGAACATTCATATTTGTTAAATAATGGTTTTGTAGTGTACCAGAAATAGCAATTTTTTTTTGAAATTAATGATACATTGAATCCTCTGATGCAGAACATTCAATTGTAGAGAAATGAAAGATTTTTTTTTTATAACAAACTAGCAACAGACAGCTAAAAGGCAGAGAAAAAAGCCTGAAGCTAAAGGAGAAAAAATTTAACTGCACAATTTAATCCCTCAAAATTTCAGCATCCATAAATCAGCAAATGTCATCTATGCTTTAGAAATGAAATATTTAGTTAATCCAATAGGCTTTTCTCCTCAGGCCAACTGTATGAAAGAAAAGCAGAACATGCAAGCCTGGTCATGTACTTATAAACATCTTTCTGCGAGATCAGGATGTGGGTTTGCTAGTCATCCCTGTGCCTCCACCATCCCCACCAGTGCTGATGTCAGTGCTCCCCAGTGGCACCAACTGGCTCAGCCTTCTGAAAGCTGTCACACGTGCTGTGAGGTACAAGGACTCTTGGATTACTGTGGCACTTTGCCAGCAGCTGGCTTGTTTAGAGGAACAGCTCGTTGAGGAAGCCTGTAACAGGATCAAATGGGATGAGCATCTGGCAGTGAAGGATGGGGCAGTGTGGGTATGGGCAGGCTCTTGATTCCACTGTCTCTTCCCTTTTAACCTGTCATCCTACATTTCAATACTCCCTGTGTATTTGAGCACGTCCTCCAAAGCTGAGGCTTTTCAATGAGCCCACTTTTGTTGCTGTTTTCTTTTTTTTTACACAAGAAACAGAAGGGGGTATGTTTTGTTGCTTTTTTTCTCATGTAGCCTATGCAGTATAAGGGATTATCTGCGAGCAGGAAAAAGCCCCAAACAAGCATGCACACATATTGCTCTATCTAATGTTTCTTTTAAAAAAACTTAGGAATCACAGGTCACATGTTTATTACTACATATTGCCACAAATCAAAACAGAAACGTGGTATTTCAGCCTTTTTATGAAGCTTCATTCATAGTAATGCAATGTGACCTTCAAAAACCTGTCTGGCTGCTTCAAGTATTTACAAGAAAGCAGGGAGGTATGGAGTGCTGTTACATAGTTGTTTTTAAAAATAAATAGAAAGAAAGTATCTTTCAGCTCTACACCCAATCAGTTTCCTTCCTTCTAAAATGTGTTATACTTTGAAGCCTGATCTGTTTGCAATATGAAAACTAGTGTTCATGAAAAAAATAGAAACTGTATTTCAGTGTCAGTTGCTAGTTAAAAGATAAAATTGCTACCCCTGCGCAATAGGGTAGTCACAGCACTTCATTGTGCAGGGTCAAAGTGAGTTTCAGTTCCAAGGAGGTCATGGATTCTTGAGAAAAAACAATATGAGTTCAGGCCAATAAGGATAGAAATGCTTTCAATGGTGAAACAGCATACATTACCATTGAAATAGAAATATTTTGGCCTGAGCTCCCTACCTGAGAAGGAAAATAATGTTAGTGATTGCATCTAATTATCCTAGCCTGAAACAGGTTAAAAAAATTCAGGACTGTGCCTATCACCAACAATAAAATTATCATATGGAGTGGTTCTGGGTTTCCCCTTAATGCTAAAAAAAATATTAAAAGCCTTTTCAACATGATGGTAGCACAGATTTTAATATTTTCTCAGAAAACACAAGGAAATCAGAGGTATGAAAATATTTAACTATTTAGAATTTAGTGATTTAGTGTGAGGAATCCTGCATTAATAAAGTAATCTCATTTAATTTCTTCACTGAAAGGAGTGTGTAGCACTGGAACAGGCTGCCCAGGAATGTGGTGGAGTCACCATCTCTGGAAGTGTTCAAAATTCATGTGGACATGGCATCTGAGGACATGGTTTAGTGGTGAATATGGTGGTGTAGCTGGGTTGGCACTTAGACTTGGTGATTTTAATAGACCAATCTTAATTGGTCTATTAATTAGACTATTGGTCTTAATTGGTCTATTAATGGACCAATCTTAATTTTTCCAATCTTAATAATTTTATGATTCTATAATTCGACTTCCATTTTGAAAAGTGTCTGGTTTTGCAAAGACAAAAAGTGCTGTATCTCCATAAATCCTGCAGCAGTGTCCTATGAGTGTAAGTTCCTTCTTTAGCCTTTCAGTCCATTTTGCTCTCCTGCTATCCAAGCTTGGAAATGTGGTTTTTTTTGAGATGATTTGCAAGCTGTACTATTAGGAGAACCTGGGGATGCATTTCCCCCATGGTCCAGACCAGCTGAACAATTCCTGCTGGTACATTGGCCAAGAAAGTGGATGAAGAAAGCAGGTACAGTAAAATCCCCAAACCTCCTTCTGGGCAGAATTGATGTTGAAGGGATGAACAGGCATTCAGATTATTCTGTTCCATCCCTGTCTGTCATGTCTAGACTTTCCTTAATGTAGCAGCATATTGCAGCCTAGGAAGCCCTTTGATATTTTGGATCCCTCCTCTCCACAGCCATTTCCAGGCCAGTGTAGGACAAACTCTTTCTTTTCTCAGACTAGACTAGATGTGTTATTTTGTTTGACCAAAGGTAACTCAGAAGAAATGAAAACATTGTGTGTGGTGCCCTCATGCTGCTAACAGCGCTGGGATTTTTCTACCATAAACAGAAATTTCCCTTCTTTCATCAGGATGTGCACATGGAAGTAGAACCTCTGCTGTTTTAGGCAGAGGCTGACCTCATAAATGGTTTCAGATTTCTGTGTATTTTTTTCCTTCCCATTACACCACAGTTAGCAGTATTATCTATTAATTTTATCAAGGTAAAATCCTGCAGCCCATTCTTCTGTATGATTTCTAAACCTCTGGATCTGGTAATGGAAAGTAGAACTAGGCAGCCACACTCAGTGTTACAAGAGAAATCAAAACAAGGAAAAAAAAAAGGGTAAAAGTTGATTTTTCTTTAGGAAGGAAATTCCATACACTGTCACGGTACAGTGGATCTTTATGCCATTGCTTGCCAACATTTGACATGAACTATTTGTTGACAGATTAGAGTTCTGACTGGTTATGGGGTGTGATGGTGGTCTGAAAATTAGTAGTCCCAGAAGCAGCATAATATAACCCATGTAGAGGATATTAAAAAAGCAATGTGCAGAACCACAGAACAGGCTAGTTTGGAAAGGATAAAACCATCTGGTCCAACCTTTAATTGAAAACGGAGCATAGATGAGATTATCAAATCCTCTAGAACATCAGAGAGCTCTTTGTCCCAGACGATATGTCCCTAGAAAAGCTTTCCTGCACCTTGTTTGGATTCTTGCCTGTCTCCTTATCCTTTATTCCCTTGACTGATACTGGCTTTTCTTCCCTCAATAGAATTTTGACACTTCACCTCTCAGGCTGTGGACTAATCTACAGCCAGTGAATGACAAATTTCTGTTTAAGTTCTTCTCTGTTTAGTCTTCTGATGCATGTGTTACACCAGAATTCAAGTGAAACTTATCCAATACCAGTCTGATTCTAAAGAGCAGGGGAAACACACTGATTCTGTGTCCTCTAGGGTGATCTCAGGCTCTACAGAGTCTCTTCCTTGATGGATTCCTTTACTTCACCTTCTCATCCTGGACCATCAGACTCCCTACCTCAAAATGTAAAAAGATGAAGTTTTAGGTGTGGAAAGGTCAAATATGAAAAATAGTGTAATTCCATTTCAGCCTGGCACTAATAGAACATGAAAATAAAAACAATGCTTTACTTGATAAGGAAGGACTTACTGCATGTAGAGAGGCCACAGTCCTCAACTATCAGATGTTCTATCTGAAACCACATCATTTATAACAGGAAACCCAGAAAAATATGTTTCCTCTAGATCATATTGACGTAATGGTGTATATAAGGTAATTAGTATTCTGGATTTCAAACTGGCCTAATGGAATCCTCCAAGGCAAAATGATATGAGAAAGCAAACAAAACATTTCCTTTCTTTTCCAGAGAAAGATGAATAGGAATATCTAAGCAAGTCCTGACAAGCTTTAAAATCTGATATGAAGTTCAATTGTATAATACCACCTAAACAGGACGCCAGAGTTGTTAAGAGTTGGTTGTTCCATTAAATAAACCTTGTTTAGGAGCAAAAAAGTAGCAGTTGGTGACCAGGAACTTTTTCAATCCAGAGCTAAAATGTGGTGTATCAGAAGTTTAAAAAGCCTAACCATTTTCTGTATGTTAGAGCAAGCAAAACAAATAATCTCTCAAAGTGTTTACTGTTTGAGCCATTTAGTTAGGAAACAACTCTCAGAGGCATGAAAACTGCATGAAAATAGCAGAACAGATCTCTGAATGGTGGAGACCTATTATTTTGGTATTGCATCCAACTTAAGCTTAAAGAGCAAACAGATGTGCTTGAAGTTTATTACCCTTTGCACTCTTATCCCTAATTTGATTACGTAGATGGAGAGAAAGAGAAAGAGAGAATGTGATTTCTCTCTCCACGTAGCGCTGGTTATCGATATGCAGCAGGCTGAAGTCAATGCCTCTTGTGACAAATTGATTAAATTTGCTTTTCTGGTATATCTCCCAGCTTCTGCTAAAAGAGACACTGTCCTCATGGATTTTAAATCTATTCTTTTAATCAAAAGTCTGATGTAAGGCAAGAAGTTTGTGTTTTACCAGCTTCAAGTTCTTGCCTTTTCTTTGACCGCCAAGTTAGAGGGTGGTGCAGGATGTAAAAAAATGCACTGATCTCCACTGGATTTAATGAGTACAGTTTTAAAACTAATTTTCTACAAATTTATCACTCTATTTATTTTTTTGATATGTGAGTGGAGTTATGTATCCAGTAAGAGATATGCAAACCCCTCAAAAGCTGCCAAAGAATACAAGTTATACAAGCGGGCATGTCACAGGCTGACTTGGTGACTCACGTCTTGGCAGCTGCCCTATAAACAAAGCTACTGAATTGGTGGAATCTGTCAAATCATAAAACCTTCTGTGCAGCTCACTTTCAAAGATTTGCTGTAAAGAATTACTAGAGAGTGAAAATTCGATCAAAATGCATTAATTACTAATGATTTGAAAAATTAGACTAGGCTTTAGAAACTCAGTTATAATAGTTGCATTTCAGTCTCTGAGTTTTAATCAGATATGAATGCATGTTAAATCTAAACCAAAGATTTGGAAATCAAAATGCATTCTTCTAGTAATTTCCATTTCTGCTCTGGGAGTCAGCCAAACAGCAATGCCAGGACTTCTGATCATTTGAAAAATTTTTGAATATCAGGTAAATATTGAGGATCCTGCAGTCATAGTCGCTTTAAAAGTGATTAGAGTCCTGCTTATATATTCTGAGTGCTTTAAATATTCAAGAACTTCTGGAATGCAAGGAGAAAAAAAGTAAAAGAATTAGAAACCAGTAACTATGATTCTGCAGGTCAGATCTTTCCTCAAGGTTGTAGTACTAGAGAGGTAGCCAGGTTCCAAGACAAGGTAGCCATGCTGCTGATTAGCAGTTATTATTGGCCATTTTCTAGATGTGTAAAATGTATTTATACTCCACAGTTCAAGAGAAATGAGTGTTAAGCATGAACAGTTGAGGATAACTTTGCTGTGTTGCAAGCCCCCTTTAGAAAATCCCAGTACTGAAAATTTAGAATGATTACTATACATAATACTACAGGTAGATTGGTGCTAATCTGCAGCTGTGACTGTAAGGTCTTATCTATCTTTCTATTTTCTTCTAGAATGCTGGTTTTTTGACTTTCAGAATAGAGGACTCAATCACCTCTGCCTGGAGGGGTGTGAAAAGTATTTGTGGTCAATTTGCCTAGACATTAACATTTTATTTAGAAATTGAGTGAGAAGTCAGTTTATGGAGATTTTCAACTATTCTTAGAAAATCTTCACAGTCTGTCAATGCTCTGGAGCAGCATTGACTGTTAGATAGTTCCTAAGTCCATGCTTATTAATTTCTTCTGCATTTTCTCCAGAACTGGGCAGCTCAGAAGCTGTAACCCAATACATATGGAGATGAATTTTAGTTTTCTGGGATAGGCCAAAATGACTTTTAACTAAATTTTTTCTTGAATATCAAGAAATTAAGGGACACTGGAATCAAAGAGCTAACAAACTAAGACAGTAAACGCAGCTCACTTTTATCCAGAAGGTGGAGAACAATGCCATGGAGGAGGGAGGGAGGTCTTGGAGAGAGGCAGAAAATTCCATCTTGTTTCTTTGGGGGATTCTTGCATAGTTTTCACCTTCCCTGACTACAAGCGCTGTCCAAATTCTCAGTCATCACAGAAAGACTTGGCAAAGAAGGAAGACTCCATCAGCATCAATTTGCAGTTAATGCAGTGAATGTCTCAGTGCTATCTGCTATGCCATTATTTTTTGTCCAGCACAGACTTGAACACAGATTCAGCTGACTTGTAGGCTGGTTCAGGCTCACTGAAGTTGATGACATCTTAACATTTCCCTGAAGCTTAGCATGCACATCCTGCTTTAAATACAGATGTTTTCCCAGCATGACAAATGTTTCAGTGCTGAAGTGTCATTTAAGTTGAGAACAAAAGTGCTTTGTTATAAATGCAGCACCAAGGCTTGAAATTTACAGAAATTAAACAAATTTAGTTTATTTAAAATGATAATGATTGCTTTTCAAGCTGTTGCTTACTGAAGAGGCCAAAACCAATGTCCAATAAGGTTTTATTTTTCATGTCTCTTACACAGACTCCACAGATCTTTGTTGGCACCCTGGAGAATTTTAATTTATGCTACAAATGTGTTTACAGGGCCAAATGTTTTAAGAAACTTTCATTGGAAATGAATTTTGAATTTCACTTCAATGAGTAGAGTGAGTACTGAAAAGTTTTTTTTCCTTAAGCTGTTTAAATATTTTTTTCCTAACAGTGTGGTACAATGACAAATTGAGTGAAAAATAGTGGCCAATAGGAAACTTACTATCCATGCTAATATTTATACAGGCTCTTTGTTGTTCATGGGAATGAACCTTACTCTTTCAGCCACAGAGTTTGCACCATGTACACAGCATAGACAAATATCTGTACTGCAAGATACAGCTATGTATCTTCAGTTCAGTTGGGTGGCATAAGCTTTGCACTTTATAGAAACATTTTGTTCTGTGTTTGTGCTTTTTTTCTTGGCTTTTTTTTTCTAAATGTTTGACATATTAGACCTAATGGGGAATGACAAGGAATAATGAGGCTAATCAGATGATATATTTGATGATTTTTCAAGTAACATAGTCCCAGAGGTCGGCCTAGTGACCATATTTTTGATTTTGGCCACAGTGTAACACAATTGCTCTTTTTAAGCAGAGCCCACTGTTGCATTCAGATCACAGTTCTGTTCAATAAATGAAATGGTATTGTATGTTCTTTTAGGCCTTTTTTGAGTTTTGGCATTATTGTTTCATTTGGTTTGCCCATTCTGCACATAAAAATTAGCAATGCTAGCAGCATAAAAAAAAAAAAAAAAAGGAAAACCAATATGAAAAAAATGTAAATTTGCCCTGTCACAAGGGTGCTCTAAATTGTCTTAAATCTCTTTTCCAACCGAAGTGATTCTACAATTCTAAAGACTCTGTCATGAAATATTTGGGAAATGTCCTGTGTATAGCATCTCAAACCTTCCAGTGACTGTGATTATCTGTGATAGTATATAAAATAATATGTAAGAAATTATAATAGATAAGAACATACCCATGCCTCAGCAGGTGACATTTGAGGGATCCATAATATGTCAAAGGTTATACATCAGCTAATGCATAATTGTTGAAATTAAAGAGCAAGTCTAATTTTGATATATTTCAGGAACTGAGAAGAAAAATTAAACAGAAAATTCAATTAGGCAAAATATTCTCAATAAAATTTACAATTTTAAAATTTATACAGATTTAAGCTTATTTCATGATCTTAAGACACCAAATTTGGGAGATAAAATCACTGTGAAACAATTCTTCTCATGTTTTATAGAAGTTGCAGTAAGGGACATACAGGGATAGTGACTACTGCTCTAAAACAAAAGACTTCTGTTGTACCTGTAGATTGTGAGGTTCTGATTGGGATATATGTGAAGATATATGTGTGTGTGTATATATATATATATGTAAAAAAATGCTAGCTGGATTTTCCCTAGTCTTGCTTTAATATGTACCAAGTACAGTAACTCTCTTAAATCAAAACAACAGCAATAGTTGTGATAAGTGTCAGCTAATTTGTAAGCATTGCTGAGGGCAGTGTATTTAAACAGGTTTACAATTGCAGAGAAGGATAAAAGCTCCGCAGAGGAACACTCTATCTGTTTGAAGTGAAATTGCCAGAAGGATTTTGTACAAGGAAGCTCTTTCATTTTTGCAAGAACTGTTCCAGAATAAGCAGTAGAGAATTGAGTATTCTCTGCTCATCTCTAGGTCTTTCTTGAGAACTGCACTGTTTATGGGTGTATGACGTTAACGGCTGGAAGTGTTAATTGCTGAAATAATGCTTCAAGGTCAAATGCTGTTCAAGATTCTGAAGTGTTAGTAATTTAAACTAAGTAAATCCGAATAGCTAGATGAGCTAAAACACAACTATTTTTTTTTTTGAAGTGTTTTACATTCCTGTATTCCAAAAATGTCTTTATTTCCTCTTTGCTTCCATTGCAGCTGTGGGAAAGTGCATTGAAAGTTATCTATGTGTGGTTTTTTTTTTTTTTTCTTTCCTGCAAGCAAGCAGAAGTGTGCTTATTCTCACGTTCTATAAAGAAGAGTTCAAAGCTGTCTGACTGAGAGCCTGATTTCTCATTCTTCTTTCTTTCCTTTCTGAAGATTGTGGCTGCCAGGGAAAGTTCCCATTGCAAAGAGAAAAAAAGTCTGCTGAGATACCTTGAGCCATTTCTTTGATGTGGAGCATCATGTGAACTAATAATCTGGCTTTACAGTTTCTCTGAAATCAGTGAAATGAGTGATATCTTAAGTGAATATGTTCTTGGAGGCTGCTGAAGAAGCACAGCTGTTTTGGTGTCGCTGGAGTGGAGTTCACTTCTGAAATGCTTGTGTTTAAGGTAGTCCAACGCAAAGATGTAGAGAAGGAATTGGCAGAACCAGGGTGACAAATAAGGAGTTAAGTAGATCTTCTGTGTTCTGCTTGGATGTCACTACCATAAATCTCTGCTTGATGAGGCTAAATCTAGAGCCTTCAACCATTCAGAATAGCTGGGCCAGATGTCAGACCTGTCACCAGATGATCGTCCTGTCCTGTGCAGCCTCTCTTCTGTGTGAAAGGAGGAGGACTAGGAAACCTCTGATAAAAGTGAAAGCAGAAAAAGTGCAATTCTTGTAGCAAGAAATTCCACCTCTGCAGTGGTAATAATCTCTGTAAATTTTGCCCAGCAGACACCAGCAGTGAATTAATACAGAGCTGGTGAAATATAAAAGGACCTGAATATGTTTCAAATGCTTCATTGCTGAATTATTGCTTGAAAGAGTTCAGTTTTTTCCATTAAGATCAATTTTTACTGTGAAGATCCTGATTTTATCCTCTGAATCCCTGAGAGAATGTGTGTTAGACCGTCTTTGTACAAATCAGAAAACATCCAGATTTAAAATTGGGCCAAAGGGCATAGTAATGGCCTTTCACTTAAACAGTGGGGTTTAAGTTACTTGTTTTAAAGATGCTCCAGGTTTAACATCTTTGCACCTTATTTTACCTCATCTGATCTCTTCCTATTTACTGTTTCCTCTTTCCTATTCCTGTTCCTGTCAGAGTAAGAGCATTATGCTTGTTTACTGCCCCTTTCTGTTTTAATATAAATTTGACCTGACATTAAGCTGTTCCTTTATGTACTGGAAGGGGAAAAAAAAAGAAAAAATTGAAGTCATATGGTGTTATCTTTCACTTTCATTGCACCATCTGGATTCCTGGAGCTGGAGCTGAAAACTGTCAGCATCTCTTGATGCAAAACAAATAGACTTAGCTAAAAGGGAAGTTCAAGCTGGAGAATCATCCTGTTGAAAGTTTAGAGCAGTTCAACACTGGAGGAAGGAAATCATCAGCTATCAAAAGAGGCTGTCCTGCCCAAAAGCCACAGCTTTAGGTACCTAATGCTTTCCTTTAAAGATTAGTCTCATATTCATGATTTCAGTGGAAATCAGGTTTTGGTTCTATTGAAATTTATTTTTGGTCTACTGTTTGCAAAGCTTGTGATCCAAACAAGAGGAAAAGGTCTACTGTCTCACGTCTGGACTTCCTTAATTTCAGAAAACTACAAGAAGGAATTGTTACTCCATGGTTCACCCCGTCAATAACAAAATTGATACCCATATGATTGATTTTGTGGCACTCATAATACAAGTTAATTCCAGGTCATTCTGAACTCTACAGAATGCAATGAACAATCCACATAATTATGTAGATTATATACCTCTTAAATGCCTTGAATTAAGGCATTAAATCATTCAAATAAGCTAATACTGTCATGTAATAAAGCATTTAAAATGCCTTATGATTTTGGCTTTTCTGTAGGATCATAAGCACTGAAAAAAATGGAGTTCATTAGTAATATTTATGCTTTACCCCTAAGAAAAATCCTACTTGAAGTGCTAAGGACACACTGAAAAGTAAACTTGTGCTACACGGGTTTGAGTGTTCATTCCAAATAATGGTCATTATATCAGTCTAGAATATTACTTGTTATTTTATGTTCTTGGCAATTAGTGTTTCCCATTTAAAATATTTATTTTTCCTTTTGGCTGAGTTTCTCTATAACACTGGAATAGTTGTCTTAAAAATTATGGTGTCTCAGGCAAAATAAATTAAGTCTTGGAATTATGTCAAGACTTTTAACTGAAGATGAAGTTTCAAAACAGTCTTTCAGCAAAAAAATGAAACTCACTTTCCCCCTTCAACTCATCTTTCTACCCACTGCTTCTCTGGTGTTTCTTTCTTCAAATCAAACATATGCTCTCTTTCTTTCTGACTGGAAGTCTTCCAAAGTTTGGGGGGAAGTCTTACAGGAAACCCTTCCAAAACACATGTAGAACTTGTTCTTCCTGTGCAGATAAAACCCCCAGATGTGTTTAAATTCAGACTATGTGAAACTGGAAAGCTGTAATTGGTTTGGGGCGCTTTTTAATTAAAACACAGAATTTTGATGGTTATTTTTCACATGATGATTTGCATCAAGGATTTTGCTTCGCAGCACAAATTTCTTCCAGTAGGTTCTGGATTTATCTTAGTTTAAATGTTTATTTGATTCTGAGCCTTCCTTATCAGATTATCAGATGGAAATCAGTGCAGTATATTCCTTTCAGGAAGTTTTCTGTATGGTTTTGATTTGAAAACATCTGTCTTTAGAGTTACAAAATTAATCCAGAAGAAAAGACCTATACATGTAAGATACAATTTAAATTCTTTCCCAGACATAGGCTTAGATTTTTCTGGTGTCCTGAAGCCTAATTGCATTTTTTATGAATCTAATTTTTTTCTTGTGTGACTATTGATATACCACATAAATGGAATCTTAGAATAATGCCAATTAATAGATTAGATTTTTTATAAAAGTGCAATATCACAAGTTAATTGAGCAATTAGTAAAATGATTAGCTGTAATTAACTTCACATTTCTTTCTGGTTCTTTTCCCTCAGGGAGCATACGTTGGACTCCTGGTCTTTTATTACTAACATTATTAAATTATTTATTCTTTCATTGGTTCCCTGGGAAGTCAACCCACCCTGTTGAGCAGGAATTTCTTTTGGTGTATCAAGGAGCAGACATGAGCCAAAGCAATCAAGCCAGCAGAGTACCATCAATAATATTCCCATCATTATTTGAAGTATGTTGCTAAGAGAAGCTGCTGAGTTACTGTCCTAGTGTGGAGTTTGGTGGTTTGGTGCATGTGCAATTGTTATTATTAAATAATAATAATTTCCATAGTTTCTAGACTATGTTGAAATCCTTCTTAACAAGGAGATACACAGAGGTAGATGATTTTCAGCTTAAGGACCTAACTAACACATGCTGACTTCAAGTTTTCATCACATCTTAAACACTATTCTGCCATGTATTGGGAAATGCTCTGGTTTAATGAGACAAACATAGAAACAAATACTATCAAATCAGAAGGTAGTTTTTAATCCAGAGGCATACAGATACTGTCAGGGATGCTGAAGGTGTGCTAGCATCCTGTGTGTGTTCAAAATGGGCTTCAAAAATAGTGTTAACATACCCAAAAATGCAGGCATTGGAAGAAGGATGAGCAATTCAAAGCATGTGTTTCTGTTTCTTTTCTTCTCCCTGAGCAGACTTACTACTCCCTGACTTCCACAGAAGGCAAGTGCTACTGTTTCCACTCTTTCAGTAATAAAAACAGTGGAATTAAAGCCAGTACTCTTAACAAGGGTAAATATTTACTTTCCAGCTTTCCCTTTATTTTTTTTTCTTCTTATGCTATGAGCCTAATAAAATTACCATGCAAGAAATTATTTTTGTTAGGCATGTGACCCATGAAGTATGAAGTTTTTTTTGCATAAATATAGGTGAGGATTACCCTGGATTCAGAAGGTCCAGTACTGCTCAGGAGATAGGAAGCTCAATTTTTATTTTTATTGCTACTATATGACATGCTATATCTGAGAATATGTACTGTGAAACCAAAAGGCATGTGTATAAATCATGATAAAAACCAGATTATTCAGGATTGAATTGAGATTTTACTCAATGAAGGCAAGAAATTAAAGGTTTAGAAAATAAGATTTAATAGGCAAGCAAACATTTCAATCAATGCCAAAATATTTATCTTTGTATATACAGAGTGAAAAAAATCACATATATATATATATATATATATCTATAAAAGACAATAAAAATATTTCTGAAATATTTTATAAATATCTAAAATCCAAGAAGTTAAAAATCTGTACTTCCTTATATGATATACAACATATTAAGTTGCATTTATTTAACATTTCATAAGAGAAAGTTAATTCTTAACTCCTTATGGGTATATTTGTGATCTAGATTCCTGAACTGAATTCCTGGTCTGAAGAATTCAAGATGTAAATAAGTAGGCACGATAGTGAAAAGAATTATAACAAAGTAAATCAGATAAACTAAACTATGCTTGGAGTATGTAGATCAGAAAAAACAGAATATAAAAAAAGTGGCCTCTAATACTAAAAAATAATAAAAAAAACTTCAGAGCAGTATGTTTATTCTACTAAATAAATACTGTAACTAGTGCTTACAGAATCAAAATAGAGTGGTAACATCTTCCCACAACAGATTTTCTCATTTATCTCTTTGTTATTGGGATGCAAATGTTTGAACATTGTCACTGATCTAGAAACAACATTAATCTTTTTTCCCACCAAATTACTCTTTTCAAAAAATTTTCTATGTAAGAAAAGCCAAAAGTAATTAGCCCAAAACAATTATTTATCTCTTTGATGATGTAAAAGGTGTTTGACCATATTGGTGAAAATGAATTCCTTGGGATGCTGTGATCTTCATAACTTCTCCATTTAGAGTATCATCTTCAATTATTGTTATCAATCCCTCAGCAATTATAGATGGGCTGAAAAAAAAAGTTATTTCAGAGTTATGATATCACAGAACATGTAAAAAGGACAAGAATCTCAATGTAAATCTACATATCTGAAAATTTAAAAAATGGCATTTGAACAAATTTGTTGTGAGGAAGAGCAGAGGTGGTATGAGTGTTCCAGGAGAGATATGTATTCTCTCAATCAGGACATACATCTAAAGTGGCTACTTTAAAAATCATCATTTGTTTGCTCTAGTTGCTGATAAATGCCTGTGGACATCCCTCTGCCACTGGGCTTCCTAAAGTTTTCTCTGTCAGGGAAATGGACAGAAGCAATCCCTACACAATCCTCTGCAGCTCTTTACTGTTGATTTATCCTTCTTCTGTAGCAGAGCTGACAGACAAATTAGCATAAAGGATAATTTCACACGCAGTTTGCTGTGGTCAATAGGTGAAAAATATTTTACATAAAGAAAAGTATGGGTGAAACAACATAGTCATAAAATTTCCTTAGTGCAGAAGCATCTTGGAAGCTAATTGAAAGAAGCTGAGAAAGTGTTAAAAAATATCACTTTATGCTTGCCATGCTTTTACAGTCTGCCCAAGCTGTCTGCTTTTGGCCTTTGTTGGCAAGATTGCAATGGGCCAGGTAACTCTGTTCTGATCCATGGTGGCTGCTACTGTGCTCTTAATCCAGTTTTGTCAGTTCCTGGTCTGATTTCTACCTTGGTTCACTCGACAATTTTGTGAAAATTCTTTGCAAATTATACACCCTTTATCTCACAACAAGTTTGATAAAACAAATTCATGAGGGAACACCAAAGGCTATTAAAAGCTAAGAGAACCATACTAAACTTTCTAAATTGATTTGGACTTTGCTGGGAAAGGGGAATGCATAAAGGGATATACCACTGTGCAGATGGTGCTCTTAAAATAAGCTTAGATATCTGCCTTTTTTTTTCTTTCTATACAGATAACACATTTGATAGTCTCTTATTTGAGGCAGTATTTCCCTTTTGTTTAATTTTGCTGAAAGTGTATCCTTGTTCTTCATCAACAAAGTGCAAAACCCACATTGTATCTGACTTACTCCATCACGCCATAGAACTGCATCATATTTTTTATCTCATCCTTGTATGAATAGTATTGTCCCATATTCTCTTCTTTATCTATTGACTGAAGAATTGGTGTGTTGACAAATCCTGGACAAATTGTGTTCAGTCTCACACCATAGTTTTCCATGTTAGCAGCTAACTAGAAAAGAGAAAGGGGTAGGCATTTGTCATCGACATTTTCAGACAGTATTGTGTAAGCAAATTTTCAAAGAATGAGATTTACCACAAAGTACTTTTCAGCCTTGCTAAGTAAGGAGATTTTATTCCTAACTGATTGTTTTAGCAACTAAGTTTGAAGGGTGTTTTTTTCTAGTAATCACACTAGATTACTGGGGGAAAAAAACCACATTTCTTTTGTTAGGAGAATAATTCTATGAGAAATCAGAACTCTTTCCATGAAGCTGTTTTTTTTTTTTTTTTGTAATACTTTTTTACTTAGTGGTCTTTAGTATGACATTGACAGTATTCTGGGTGATGATATAACTCTTCTAAGCAAAAACAAGAAAAGGCTCTCCCAAACGTATGCTTCCGATCTTATAGGAGCTTTTTTTAATTAAAAGAAAACTGTAAAATAAATAAAATAATCTTTAAGATACTGTATTAAGATACCTTCCTCACATCAACAGAAATACAACATGTTCTCTATCCCTGCAATGCTAAACCTTTCTACTTGCTCTGTTGTCCCTGCCAAGGAATGAATCTATCACTGAACATCTCCACTGGAAAGTCCCTGTGAACTGATTTTTTTTCAGGAAGCAGCTCAGGAACATGATGCAAGAAAGAAGAACAAGTTGTTCTGGGAGAGACAGACCCCTTGTTTGTAGTTCTACCAAAGTGTGCATGTAACAAAGAAGTCTGATCAACATCCAGGCATTAATAAAATGACCTGGATGAGCTGGATGAACTTCCTTAGCAGTAGCACAGAACTGATGAACGATATATCCAAGAATAACCATAACTGTTAAACACTGTGTTCTATTTATTGCAACATTTAATGGACTCCTTTCAGGTATAATCTAAGTCACATACTGTTTTCATGGCATGATAGCCTGCCCTTTTGGTCTGGGGAGACAGGACACTGAAGCCATAGATGTAAGGTATCAGACCTGCCCAACATCAGGCTGTAGTGCCTTTCCTGGTAAATACTGAAGGCTCACTATGTTTATTATTCTTTTTTTCCTCTGCATTCTCATGTTCCTTAAATACAACATTTCCTCTAATTTACTTTTGAGCTTAGATGTGGCATTTATATTTCTAATGAGAAAACAAAAATGGAAAATTAGGTTTCATGTTCTTGATGCATTTGATGTGATATATACAACACTTATCCACCCTATTCTCTTTATGTTAATCTGAAAAAGGAGTCATTTATGTGGGGATGGGGGCATAAAATATGGATAGAGTGCAATTAATGTAATTAAACTGATAGTGTAATTTCAGGTGTTCAATTCTGGGAATCAGACTGGAAATCTTATGTGAGCAGATTATCTTTAACATTAATCTATTAAAGTGTATTTGTATTTTCTCCCTCCAAGTTGTTTTATTACACTGCTTGTTCAATTTAACTAGAAAGTTTTGGAGTTGGAGGCTGAAACTTATAATATGGTCATCTTACATGCCCTATCCTGAATGTGTCATTTTTCCTTTTCAGAGTATTAATAGCCAGTAAGAATAAACAATGATGTGTTCAAGTAACCTTTTTGCACTTCAGTGCCTGTTTATCATAAAAAAGTCTTTGACCTGACTTAAATATAAGGAAACCAAAATTTTAAATGACTGGGACAGGGTTCTGAAAAAGTATTTTTAAAACTTGGATTAGAATTTTGCTTTTGGACTCCTCTCACTGTCCTTAAATTGCTCTGCAACATCTTTCTTCTATGTTCTCCAAACCTCAAATTGGTCATAAACACACAGCTGCTGTAGTTATTCCATCTTGGGATTCCTTTTGTGAAAGGAGGGAACCTCCACTGCTTCACACATTTTGTTTTCTTTCATAAAATGAATTCCAGTTGTGTGGCTATGGAGGAGGAACATGAAAAACATAAGTGTGTTCCCCAGGAGCTGCTGTCAGCCCTTTGGGAAATGCATACTTACTGCTATGGACCGTGTGAATCCAATGACTCCGTGCTTTGTAGCACAGTACACGGGCTGGAATGCAGCAGGCATGAGTCCTTTAAAATAAAAAGGTAGCTGAATGAAGATGTGGCATATTCCTATTTTATGATGACCTTAAACACATGTATAGGTCTACAGTCTAAAAACCTTGTGTCAGAGATGTAACAAAATGGATTAGTAGGCATTTGTAAATAATATTCTGTAATCTGGGATAGGCTTAGAAAAAAATAGATGAATATAAATGGGCAGGCAGAAGAAGAGTAATAAAAATCATAACTTTGAAAATAAAAAGTTGTATCTATGAAGTATGACTTAAAATAGAAGACACAATCTGGAAGGAAACACAAAGAATGAGATTTTTGAGGCATCTATGAATCAGTAAAGTATTTAAAGTATTCTGAGGAGCAAAGTCTTTTAGGTAGGCTTTGATATCTAACGTGTGAACTGGATACCTGCAATCATTTACAGTGTGTTCAGGGAGGAAGTGTGGGAATAGGAGAAGCAAAATAAAAACTTTCTGCTAACACTGTAAATCTTTATGGTGTGAGTGGGAGAGCACAAAATTTTTATTGGTTGTAGAGAAAGAAGAGAGAACAGAGGTTTTGGAAGAAAACGAAGAACTTAATTCTGGTAAGATTGAGTAGATGGCAAAAAGGTAGTCAAGAAGAAATGACAGACCACGAGCACATATTCATTTCTGCCAATTATGCCAACAATTTCTAATATACAGTGAAAGCTGAACTGGGCCAAATAGATGTTGTAGTTCCACTTGAAAATTAGGCCCTTATGAATAGCAAACTTCAGCCTGTCTGAAAGCTAGAGGATAAAATGTTTTCCTGAATGTGCTATTGTAAAACAGGATTGCAATTTTAATGCCCTAATGTTTGATTCTAATGGAAATAATCCAAATTAATAACTCATTTTTTTAACTCTTTCATACTTCAGATCTTAAGGTGATACTTTCTAGAAGGGGTGTGTCTTACCTCAGTGGAGATGAAGAATTTGCTATCTAGCTCTAAGTATGGATTTGCCAGAAAAATTACATGTGCCAGACTTGCATGGGCTCTTTGTGCTGGGATTTATTTTGTCTGATGGAAAGAAGTTTATAAGATAGACCAAAGCTCTAATTACCAACCTGACAGCTTCAAGGTTTTATCTTGATTTAAATGCTACCTTGATGATCCTGTGAAAGAAGCACTGTTCAATACTGGGAAATGCAGAACTTAACCCATTGTCCAGTTGTTCTTTTAAAATTGTATTTATTTGCTTAGCTTGGATTAATGCTTCTGCAGAGAACTCACTTTGTAAAATGGCTTTTGTACTGTCTCCTGTGGGTTGTGATCACAACAAATACTTAATATTCCTCTGTTTGTTGACTTTTTGTGATCACCATTCTTCAGATTATTGAAAGCACTGGAATATTGGTACATTAGAAATAATACAATACTATTAAAAAAAAAAACAAACAAACTCTCAAGTACTTTTACATGCTTCAAATAAAGGAAATTCTAATCAGACTGCAGTTAACAAAAATAAAACAGACAAAGTCTACTGGGAAACAGAGAAGCAGAATTTAGAAGTAATTTTATTTTTATTATTTAACCACAGTAAGAAAAATTATCTTTTACTTGAGAGGGAAGAGAAACAAAGTCAAAAATAAACAAAGGAAGGGCACAGCTCACAATAATGAGGTGGAATAAGGTTCAAAGACTTATTCAAATGCCAAAGACAGCAGGAATAACTAGGCAGAAAGAGAGGAACTAGTAGCATTTTGGGTTTTTTTTTGAAAACCAGTTCTTCCCTAATTGAAATTATTATCTTTGCTGAAGTGGAGAACCAAGAAAAAATCATCTCACTTTTGGATAAAGCATCTAAGACTTGTCATAGCATTCCTCACATGAAAAAATAGCAGTCCTGTGTTGCTTTTGTTCCTGAGTTCAGTACTCAGAACCCCAGTGAGGATTTTCCAGCTCTGATCCACTTCCCTGCCCTGGGAAGAGCTGGGCCTCTGCTGGTGGCGTGTCCCAGGGACTCTCCTAAAGGATTTTGTGATGAGCCACTGTGTCACACTGAGTCTGCTCTGCCCACATATTGATTCAACCACTGAGCAGAGATGAGTTCCTAACAAAATTTGTTAGAAAATCTGGATTCCATTTGCTGCTGCTGCCATGAATATTTAATTATCTGACGCAAAGCAGAATGGCAGTGAAACAGACTGGAGACCATTATGCACAAAATAATGGGGAGAAGAAGAGGAGGGTGTTCAAATGACTGGTGATGGGTCAGTGTACTCCTGGAAAGTGATACATTTGGGTTTTAACCTCTCTTAGATGGGGAGGAGGGGGTTGCTGCTATGGCTAGATTTTTCCCTCTCTGGATGTTGCTGCATGGTGAATTGAAAATGACTTTGTGATGACTCAAGATGCTCTTTGGTTTACCAGAACCAGTTCAAGCAGACCAACACTAATCCTGTGCTCCAATGTTAACTGCTCTGTTCTATTTTTCTCAGCTCCTGGCAGGATGAGAGCGACAGTTCTTGCCCTTGCTTATATTCTCCTCTCCTTGTTGGTGTCAAGAGCACTCTACCACTGATGATGTAGTCCCAGGTGTCTCAGTAGACTCCTCATTTATCATGGTCAATAGTTTCAAAAAATACATTCTGAGAAATTAATACTGGAGGTGGAGAATTCCATCAACAAATTCGAATTGTATCAGTAGGCTTTGCTGAAACCAGTATTTCCTTTCATTCCACTTTGATGAAATGAAAGAACTTTGGTAAAAACAGAATTAAGCATTTTTCCCCAGTTATGCTCTCCCACAGAACATGTTGCTCTCAGAGATTTGAGTAAGTTCCTTTCTTTGAATAAGATTTATTAGCCTTTTTAGTTTTAAGCTGAATTTGGCCTTTCTGGTTTTCTCTCTGCATGCCCCCATGATATCATTTTGGTCATCCTGAGTGCCAAAACAAAGGTGCAACAGAAATCCTAGCAAAAATTCTAAGCTGTGCCATTTCTAGGTTTTTTTTTTTTTTGATTGTGAAGTCTGAAGGGAATAGCTTCTAATTCTTGTTAACTGCATTCTGGCAGATTCTGCTAAGCATTTTGCTTTTCACAAAGGGGAGGGACCAGAAGCTCTGTCATGATGCTGAAGTGAAGGCCTCAGCTGTACAGCCATTGACATTTCTGGTCCCCTGTATTCCTGTGACAGAGTCCCTGCTTGCTGATGTAACCATCTGCTTAGTTTTTTTCTCATAATACTTATATGATCTGCTCCTGAAAAGGCTTGTTTGCTGTGACAGGTATTTTAGGTATGTCTTGTGGCTGAAGCTTTCAATAAAGGGAAGGCAAACCAGCTGTTTGAGGAATCTGAATGTTAAATTTAGTTTTTTATGCTTTCTCTGTTGCTTGTCACAATTCCATTAAATGCAATTTAAGGTACCATGTGTAGCTTACTACAGAAGAAATTTTAGAACATTTTATTACTTGAATTTGAAAATTAGGTCTATTCCAATGCGAAAACCGGCAAACATTGAAATTGGTTTTTATGCAGCCAAATTTGAAGTAAAGCACATTTCGCATTATCTCACTTTAGCAGAATTACTTCTTCTTGGTATGAATGCACAATCAAATAAAATAAATTTTGTAGCTTTGAGACAAAGTTGAGTGCCTGCTGCATGTGCTCATGTATTTCTTTCTCCATCTTTTAAGTCCTGTCTGGGTCAAGACTAAAGAAAGGAACTCATTACTGGATAGACAGGCTCTGGCTTTGATCCAGTTGAATTAAAACTTTTAAGCATCCACTTCACAGAAATAATTTCAGTGGTACCATGACTGTTTGGAAATGTAATACTGTAAGGCTGGATTCTGTGCCTAGTCCAAATCACTGGCCAAATTCCCATGGTGATGTACTGATTATTATTAATGTAGCTAATTAATGTGCAAAGGAAATATTATTGAATTGTAAATAAGCACTATGTACAACCCTTCTTGTTGCTCAAAAAGACGTAGGAAGGTTTCCTGTCTGTATCTTACAGAGAACCTGGACAGTGGGGATCAAAACCACTCAGAAGTTTAATGATCAACAGAAACTAGCTCTGAGAAAACACTTGAAGGGGATGTTAAGCAAGCCAATAGAAGCTTGTTTTTCATATATGGAATAAACTGCAGGATTTAGACCTTCAGACTGGAAAGAAGAATTACAATCAGAAAGCACAAACAGTAGCAAGTAAATAAGCAATCAAAATTAGTATATTTTAGCTTTTGAAGTGTGCTTTTCCTTATGACCTTGGAAACAATTGTTAAACACAAGCCATGTAAAACCAAACAAAGCAAAGAAACTCTTGTTTGTCTTAACAAGCAGAACAGCCAAGCTTTTAGGTCTTTAAACCAAAATAATTTTGTATTCATTTGAGACCAGTTAGAAAAGGAATCAAACCACTTACTAGTCCTACCCTCTCTTAAGCACTGCCTTGGGCATTGGTGTCTCTGTGAACATGTTTAATATTTTACTTGTGTTGATGACCTCTTGCACTGCAACAGCAGTTTCCTTCAGGTTAATTTGGACCCAATACAATGTCCATTTCAGCCTATAGAGAGAAACTTTCTGGTGTCAGTAGGCAATGCTTCAGGCAGTATGAAAAATGCTGACTTCTAGGGTACATGGAGTCTTTTAATAAGACCCCTCACCCTCTGGACATATGTGCATGCATTAGGTCAGATCCTCAAGATCCATATGCATTGTGTCAGTAGGGTGAACTGGACCTTTTATCACAAAAGCCAAGGTTTACTGGAGAACTTAAACTACTCAGAGCACCCACACCTGTGAACAATCGGGTAACTATAGCTGGTATATCTTAACTGGCTTTTCATTGGTAAAACACATAGGAATATCCTGGAATGAAATCACTAGAATTTGGTGATCTGCAGAGACACAATAAAACCCCTCTGACAGAGTGTTGGGTAGCAGAGGTATTATTTTTCACAGGCAGTCTGACAGTAGAAAGAGAGAACAACTTCTCCAAACAAAAAAGAGAGAATGCAAGTACTACCCCACAAAATTTTTGAGGAGGGTTGTCAGGTGACTTCATTCTCCATGTACAGTTTCCCCCTCAGCTGTGCTTTTTTGCTGGGAGCCCAGTCACTGAAACATTGAGTATATCTACAGGAAATTATGAATTCTATTACCTCTAATTGATGTAGGATCCAAAGAATTCTATTTTTATACCAATAAATTGAAATACAGTTATAGAATAGATAAGTAGGGAGCAAAGAAAGTGCTTGCTTAAGCTTGGTGAAATATGAGTGCTAATTTTATGACTCTCAAGTACAGGAAAATCACAACTGGGAGGACTTGGAACACAGAGTGGGCATGTGAAAATCTTTGTTAATAACCTGGGTACAGTCTAGCCTTAAAGGTTCCTACATTTGTGTTCCTCTGGAGTTGAATGGAGGGATTTACATCAGGCTCAAGATTTTAAATGAAAGACTGATAGGTTGGGAAAATTACTGGTTTTTTTTCTATTGAATTGTGTTTAAAAAAACAAATGAAATTTGCGGTTGTTTGATATTCCTTCTATTGCTACGATGAAAACCAGTTCAAAATATTTATAACCAGGAAAGGGCCATAAAAAGAAGATAAAGTAAGACTGATCAGTATGACTCATTTACTTAGGAAGAAAACCCAGCAGATATTGTTTATGTGGATAATTTTCTCACCTGCCAAGGATGAGATATTAATGATCACTCCTCCATCACCTCCATTTCCTTTTCTCATGTATTCTATGCCAAGGTAGGTTCCTCTGATCACAGATGTCTGGTATAGAGAGGAAGGAATTATTGGAGATACTCAAAGGTTATTTGAAACTATTCAAAATATTTTACTGATTTATTGATGTTATTCAAAATATCTATTGTGCTTTTACAAACTGGAACTCATTTTTATTGTGGTTCTTAGAATCTGTATTGTTTTACTTTTTATACTTTGAAGTTTTTAAGCACAGAGACACTCCACAGTATTGCAACTCAATAAGTTCAGAAGCACAATTGCAGTAGACAGAAGTAATAGCAGTTTACTTATTTTTCTCAATAAGATATAAATAAACAAACTAAAATATTGAAATGCGAAATAAGAGCTATGAAGGAAATGAAACAAAGAGTAAGTAAATAATTTAAAGATGAAACACACACCTTATCTAAAAATATAAGTGGCAGATGAACTGATCTAAATCCCATCATTTTTGTTGAGGTAGCCTGTTCTATATTACAAAAAATGTACTGACTGTATCTGAAGATAACATTAACACTTAAACCTGCATTAGGCTCAAGTGAAAAGAAATTCACGTTTTTAGGATTAAGTACTATGATATATTTCCGGTCCCAAGATATTAAAAATGTGTATTATTTTCTGACTAAAGTTACAGGAGTTTTACCATTCCTCTCAAATGAAAGTTAGCCCACACAGGCCAATACAGAGAAGGTAAAAAATTTTAAGTAAAATTTCAGATTTCTGAGACCTGTATGTATCATCTTGATTCCTTAAAATCTGTTTTTGCAGTCAGAAATTCTGCTGAGATTCCTCTCACTGAGCTTCAGCCTTTTAAACTGAGATGTCCAAAGACACACCAAGCCTTGGGTTACCAGCCTGCTGGGGGTATCATGAGAGAGTTTCTCCCAGAAAGTCACTTTACCTGAGAGTGAAACAAATAGTAAGAAAAAGGCAGCAGACATGGTTCCTGGTGGAAGATAATAACTTTAGAGAAATGTAAATTTCTCTAAACTTACTGTATTAGTGATGAATTCCATAACTATTTACCATTTTTTTTTTAATCTCTTTGTAAGAATTTCATATTTGCTTTACAATTTCAATTTAAATGGACAAATACATTGAGACACACTTTTAGTCTTTTGGAAATATTATTTCAGCTTTTAAATGAGAACTTCATTTGTACTTTATGACTGCTTAGTGCTATTTATTGGCCCAAAGAAATTAAGATGTCCAAAAGGTGATTATTTAAATATTTTTGACCAGAGAAGGTCTGCAGAATAATGGAGACAGAAATTTCCCATAAAAAAGCCACTGAAGAATCTGTATTTGCCTAAAACCTAATGGATAGTGACTTGATAAACTGGGGGGAGAAAAGAGAAAAGCTTTTAAAATCAGAATGTTAACAATTTTTCTGTCACTATCTAAATTCCCAAAGCAAAATTGGAATAATCTTGAAATGGGTATTCTATTTTATTTTCATTAGCTGATAAATGTTATAAATCATAAAGTAATACTTCTAATTCATTTTCAGTTATCCTTCATGCTTTTTTGGTTTTAATAGGAATCAAATTTGGAAGAGTGCATGTCCTACTTTATTAATATCACTGGTTCATTTTTCAATTAACACGAGGCTGCCCATTGACAGAGATACAAAAACCTGAGACCTCATTACCAAGTTTGCTTTGGAATCTTGATAATGAATCAGCTTCTCCCATTTTCTATAGTTTAAGCACTTCATGAGATATTTTTATAATAATGTATTTTCAGACTATTTATTTCCTGGAATAGTGTAAAAATCCATAAAATATGAATATTTCAAAATTCTGAAATAGTATTTAAAATTTTTCTTAAAGAATTTTTTTTCCTGGAAAGTCTTGCTTAAGCCATCCTTTTTAAAGAGATATTTTGATTAATTTAAAAAGGATGCTGTTGATCAAATGCTTTAATAGAAACTTTCCAAAGAATCGTCTTCAGTATCTTGACACATACCAAACAAAATCAGATTTCTCTTGCATGTCTTGGAAAGTAGCAGAGTCCTTATGAAGGTTGATCTAGTGCTGTTTAATGTTGATTGTCCCATGTAAGTTTGATTTATTTAAAACAAGATTGTTAATGTACAGTAGTGTTGCTGTAAGATACACTTATTCTGATCATAAACTTATTGGCACCTCAACCAAAATTAGATTTGGACCTAAGAGTGGAGTGTGTTTTCTAATAAATATATGTATATATGTATGAGAGGCTGTACAGAAGATATTTGAGGAAGAAAGAGGTTAATAATGTCTTTGGAGAGCAGGTGCAGGTCCTGTCATGCCCTGGAGCAGTGCCTCAGCCTGCTGAGCAGAAAAGGAGAATTCCACTCAGGATGATTAGGGAAAATAAATCAGTTGAAGAAGGAAGTAGCCTGGGGCTCCTTAAAGGCTTTTCAATTCCTTCTAATTCAGAGATAATAGAGCCAGATGAGTCCTTGGCCAAACCAAAATTATAAACCAAGAATAAAGTGGCTGTCCAATCAAAATTACCGTATTGTTCTTTTTCTCCCTCTGGAATCCATTAACTTAGAACTTTTTCAAGAGGCTGGAGACATCTTCTCCTTTACATAAAGGCATTGTGAGAGGTGGTCTTCAATTAAATGCAGACCTCCATTGCCCCTTACACCTGGTATAGCCTTGTGATGCTTACCTGTGATCCTTGCAAAAACCTCCCTGAGTATGGCTGGTCTTGGGTCAAATGGCTGTTTAGGAGGTTTGGGCTGATAAAATACAGAACTCTTCTGCAGGTTAACTCTGAACCACATACCCAGGGTGAGAAGAACCTGCCTGCACTCTCAGCAGAGGGCACTTTCCTTCTATTGTGTACTGGATTTCCCATTCTCTTGAAAGAATCCACCTCTCTCCAACCCTCCCCAAACTGATGAGTTTTCTGAACCCAGTTGTTTTGGTTTTGGGTTATGATGAAAATATCTGTCATTTCCTTTCAATTAAATGAAAGAACAGAAGAGTATCTTCAGATAGTGCAGTTCCCCAATCATACTTTTAAGACTAATAATTTAATCCCAGGTTCTTAACCAACAATAATTTATAGATTATCTGTTAAATAAAAATTATAGGAAAGTTAAATTTAAATCTACCTAATTAAAAAAATTGTCTGACTCAGTGTAAGATGAAAATATACTGGGAGACTGCATTTTAGAGCTGAATTTTTTATTATCCTTTTGTTTACAACTGCATTTAGCTCAAAAGATGTTTGTCACAAATATGTCAAGAACAAAGAGTATCAAAGTAGTCAGCTTTGTAACTAAATGTAGGTAAACCAAAAACTGGTACAGCTCTTAATTATTTTTCTTTCTTTTTTTTTTTTTTTTAATCCTGGCTATGGAAAACTAGTATCCTTGAAGTCAGAGAATAATGTAGTAAACTATTGTTCTTCTAGATGTTGAAAAACATGATATCTCAGCAACACTGCTGTTTATTTTCTTACCAATATACAGTGTTTTACTACAGCACATAATGAGGGTAGGCAACTAAAGTGCACTGGAGGTCTGAGTGTGCTCTCAAGGGAGGCAATTTTACTCTTCAACTGCCAGCAGAAAATTTAGGATTCTTTTTAACAAAGTTATGGTGGTGAGTGTGGGAACATGTCCTGGCATTAATTTACATAAATTACAGATTTAAATTAGAGGAGATCAGACATGCTGAAGTATCATACAGTAATAAACCCAATATGGTATCTGACATCATGGTAAACATTGCAAAATAATTGTGTGAATACCCCAAATATTTTCAGTTGCTTTTGAGAATAACATCAGTAATCAGTAACTTATTTAATGATTTCTTAAACAGCAATTTAGGTTCCAGTGTCAAAATCAAAACCAAAACTTACAAAATCTTTAATTCTTTCTCTGTGTCCTTTGGCTGTATAGCTTTTATTCTATCATTCTAAAAAAAAAAAAATCATATATTGAAACTCTGATATTAATTAGGCTCAGTCTTCAGTAGAGCACTAATTAATTTTCTCCATCTTTAGGAACCAATGTCAGCCAATGTGTACAATGTTCTTGTATTCCAACATTATATCTGTCAGTTTTCATACTTCATGTTTCACTTTAGATTTATCTATTTAAAAAAAAAAAAAAAAAAAAAGGTGTTTTTTTGGTGATGGTACCCAGGATAGCATTAATCATCATTTTCAAGTGACAATTGCTTTGAAAGCAACTGAGGACGTGGTGCTTTTTTTCCTAGTGTTTCAGGGCAGCTGTTCCAACTGACATAGTTTCTCACACCTATTAAATAAGGTTTTGCTTGCCACCACTTGTCAGATACATCTGGTACTTCGTGCTGAGAAAATACATCAGCATCCTCAGTGCTGAAGATGAGCACTATATTGATATCAAGATGATATGGTAATATGAATTCCTTTGAGAAAACAAAACAGTTATCAGTCCTAACATTTTATGTAGGCTCCTGAACTAAGATATTTCAGTGCTTGGGGTACTGAATAAAAATGAAAGAGCCACTAACTTGTGGTTTCATAAAGCAGGTTAGCACAGAGCTGGAATTTGACCCAAGATCATTTGCCTTTCATAGAGTGATGTTTTAATCAATGGCTATCTATAAGGAAACATTTAAAAGTACTTTGTGAACTCTGTAAGGCGGGCTTCAAAGTTCCGAAACTAAAAGTTCTGCTTGTGATATCCATGGAAAATTTTAGCATTTTGCCGTTGGACAGGAAGGTGGGACTAATTTTTTTAATGTAGATTTTCTAGGATGTAGACAAGTTGGAGCAAGCATGCAAGTTCCTTGGCACTCTTATGTATAGGTTAGTTTGATTGCTATATGAAATTAAATTTTAAGCTCTTGAGTATGAATTTCCAACCCAAACTGTGGAAAAGAAGAAGTCTAGAGAGAAAGAGGCAGAAAGAAGAAAGGAATGTATAGCAGCATTAGATAATTTGCTACAAATCAATAGCTCTTTTACAAGATGGGAATGAAACACTGTACTTTAGTTTTTTAGGGTGCAGATTCCTTTACTTCCCTCTCCCCTGTTCAATACAGCTCCACATTCCTGAAGGACATAGGAACAGTATTCCATTTTGATGGCTGGTCTTATGTTCTTAGTTGGAAACCTTTGCTTTCCATTCTACTTCAACACTGTTTACTGTAAACATACATTAAAATCATAAGCTAAAGAATTCATTGACTTATTGTGCTATTAAGGTAAGCAACTGTGTCCTTCCTAGTACAATATAAACAGCAAAAATAATTACAGCTAGAGGCTTCTTTATGTACTTAGAGGACTGATTCTTGTGCTACTTATTTCAAGGTAAGTGTCACTTCTCATTTTTTGGCCACATCTCCCCTTAGACATGTAGTCTTCTGACATCAAATTATGCTGAAGAAGATGCAAGTAAGCCATTGAGGTAGCCACTGGTTGTCAGTAAACCAGTCACCTATGCCATTTCACCTACTCCAGATAGCACTGCTTGTTTTGGTCTTTTTCTCTCTTGCTGGCACTGAGAAATGGTGCTTGCCTTTGTCTCTGCTGTGGGACCTAGTGGTTATTTCCAGCTGCTGAATCCAGCCATGTGTCCAGGTTACACTACTTTGGGATGAAAGTTCAGTCACTCTCATTGCTCCTGGTATGCTGGGAAAGGCCAGCAAGGTGTATGGACCAGAAGAAGGTTGCAGCACACTCCCTTTTACAGCTGGCACAGTGGAATAGCCCTGTGATGATCATGATGCCATCGTCACAAAAATAAATTCAGTTAATCGCTTCTGGTGTTTGCTTAGTTATCCTTCTGCCTTCTGTTGAAACATTAATTGGCCTTCTGAGAAACAGGTCCGTACTAATAAGCAAACAATGATTTTGCAAGGTTTGCTAGTTTCTGGAAGATGTATTTCACCATGAGCCATATTGAACAGAGTCACAGATAAATATACAGTGCTGCATTATCATCTCTGTAGTTCCAATCTAAGTATTTTGATGCCGGTAGACTTCATTTTAGTAAAGGACTTTTCTAAATTCATGGAAATTTGTTACTTCTGTCACTTATGGAAATAGATTGTGCAAACTCATGAAAAATGTAAAAACTTGGAACTCTTGCATATTTATACATTTTGCCAAGTAATGAAGAATAAGACTGTCATGCACTTAAAGAAACTTTATGTGTGCATTTGAATTCTACTTACTTCTGGACAACACTTATATAATTGAATCCCATATGATTGGGGTGTTTTGATGTGCCCAGGTTCTGGCCTGAAATTGAAAGTTTTGCCAGAATCTGTTAAAACTGCAACATTATCACGTGAACAGGAGGTAGTCGTGATTTTGCTTTCAAATTTTTTCAGAATTTCATTTGGAGAATTGGTTTAAATATATATATAAATAATAATAAAATTGTAAGGTGGTCAAAATGCCACATAAACTACTTCTAAACTTTTAATTCAGGTAATATTTAAAATGTAAGGACAGGTGATACTAGTACTGCTACATTTAACTGTATACCGCAAACTATGTAGGTTTTCAGAAATCTCTGACATGAACATAAAAAGAAACTCTGTGTGTAAATTGGGGGATTGTCTTTAGT
This sequence comes from Serinus canaria, assembly GCF_022539315.1. Lineage (NCBI taxonomy): Eukaryota > Metazoa > Chordata > Aves > Passeriformes > Fringillidae > Serinus > Serinus canaria. The sequence continues at coordinate 36,035,630 of NC_066317.1, forward strand.
ATAAAATGTGCTGAGTACATTTTTAATGACAAAAGACACTGTAATTATAGTGGCCTTCTAATTAAAGTGGTTCCAGAAAGCCACATCAACACAAGATAAAATTATTGAAGCTTCTTAGAACACCCAATTGTGTTTAAATAGCATATATGTTCAAGGCTCATAAAGATGTGGGCCCTTTTCTTGCTTTAGGGATTTGAAGAATAAAAAAAGTCAGACTATAAAATTTCTGGATCCCTTAGGTAAAAATTTTTATGAATGCAATAAAGACTGTCATGATGGAGGACTGTAGGTAGGACCCAAATAAAGAGTTTATTTGTCATACACTCTTGTGTTATTCTGTGCACAAATATGTGTGTGTGACAGACTGCTGAAACTACACTGGTAATAACTCTTCAAAATGGAATTCTTGTATGGTTGCCAAGTTCATTTTTTTATGGGTCATAATAACAAGAGTGTATCCTTGTATGAGTTTCACTCGTTGAGGCCTTTGATGATCAGGCTGATATCAATGAAGTAAACACCATGAGACTTGGGGTTTTGAGGTGAGGAATAGATGGCATTGCTGGACTACTTAAGTAAAAAATATTGATGTATTAATAAAGTAATGAAAAGATGGATGTTTAGCACAAAATGGTGGAAAGCACTGCAATAGAAATATCATTTTAGTGTCAGTACTCCTTCCTATACCCCCTCCCCAGCTTTATCAAGTTGTCTTTTCTTGTTCTCAGGAAGCTGTAACAGACACCACTAGGAATTACATTTTACTCCATTTTCCTTCCAAATCAAGTCCCACTTTTTGAACCTTCTTCTTCATGCTTTCTCAAGCAGTACTATCAGAGAACTTCCTTACACTCCTATAAAAATTCTCCTGAAGACCAACCGGTTCTGTGAACTGCTTTAGCTGTAGAGAACACACCCCAGATGTGTTTGTTCTGATTTATCTTGCTCTGTACTGCTCTACTTTTGTACTTTGTACTTTAAACTGGGGCAGGGAATATTTGTTATACCAATATATAAATGAAATCACTAAGACAACGACTGGCATGTGGATTTTTCCCCCCTTTTAAAATAAATAAAATATGTCCATAAAGCATATCACACTGTGTGACTATAGCAGCTATTTCTGTTCTTGGAATAAAACAAAGAGTGCTTAAACTATCCTACAAGCAGGAAATTTAGATATTTTGAAATAATCTATTTCATATATATTTTGCTCCTTTCTAGAAGAAACAGAAAAATGTTTTATAAAATCAACCCATAGAAAATATTACATGCATCAGCTAATTTTTTGTGGTTTAATTTAAAAACCAAAAGGTACAAAGTGTTATATTTTGTTTTACAGAAATTACACTAACTAGGTAGAAATGCTTACGGAGATAAGCTAGTTAGTTGACTCAGGGAAAGAACAATCAACATTGGATCCTAGAGACATTTGGATCTTAGAGTGGCTTTGATTTAATGCACACAACTGTACTTCTATTCTGTTTGATCATTTTAAATATTCCAGTCACCACCACGCATTTATAAAATTTTTCAACACTCAACTCTGTATTAGGTCATTAGGACATTTATGGTGGACTTACATATATAATAACATATAAACTACACAATATTCCCTTAGGGGAAAAAAATAGGGGACTACCTTGATAGTTAAGCATGTGGGTTTCTAAGACTTGAATTTCAGAGTTTCTGCTACTTGAGACCACTTATGGTCTGCTTCTGCTCAATTACTTGTAATAAGCAAAAAGAAAAATAGAATAATGGAATTGTTTAGATTGGAAAAGACCTTTAAAATCATCAAGTACAACTCAGTCCAGCACTGCCAAATCCATCACTAAATCATGACCCCAAGCACCACATCTACAGGCCTTTTAAATGCCTCCAGGGATGGTGAGTTAGCCACTTTCCTGGGCAGCCTGTTGATAATCCTTTTGGGGAAGAAATCTCTCCTCATATCCAATCTAAACTTCCCTCAGCCCTTCTGACCATTTTCTCTTGTTCTATCACTTCTTACCTGGAAGAGGAGGCTGTCCCCACCTCATTACAACCTCCATTCAGGTGATTGTAGGGGGTGATAAGGCTCCTCTGAGCTTCCTTTTCTCGAGGTTAAACAACCTCATCTTCCTCAGCTGCTCCTCATAAGACCTTTCACAGCTTTGCTGGCCTTTTCTGGGCATGTTCCAGCCCCTCAATGTCTTTCTTGTAGTGAGGGGCCCAAACAGAACATGGGATTTGAGGTCTCACCAGTGCTGAGCACAGAGGGACACTCCCTGCCCTGGTCCCACCAGCCACACTATTGCTGATCCAGGCTAGGATGCCATTGCCCTTCCTGACCACCTGGGCACAGCTGGCTCATGTTCAGCTGCTGTTGACCAGCACCCCCAGGTCCTTTCCCAACGGGAACCTTTTCAGTCACTCTGCCCCAAGCCTGCAGCGATGCATGGGGGTGTTGTGACCAAAGTGCAGGACTCAGCACTGCACCTTGTTGCAGCTCAGGCAATTGGCCTTGGCCCATCAACCCAGCCTGTTCAGATCTACAGAGCCTTCACAAAGCCTTCTGACCCCTCAGCAGATCAACTCCCCACCCAACTTGGTGTCTTCTGCAATGTAGTAGGGGGAGGTTCTCAACATCTTTTGTTTGAAACTCTTGACATTGAAAAACTATTAAGACATCACTCTAAGAGAGGATATTTACCTTGACAGCAAGCATCACAGTCAAACATATTTCTCACAAGGACTTCAGTATTTCCAGTGATTAGATTATTTCCAGACTAATTATCTGTGCTTGCAAATTTGACAGATGGATGGCTGCCTGAATTAACTTATATCCTGTGTTAAAACCAGGCTTTTTTTACTTTACAAAAGTAAAAAGAAATATGTCATCTAGAACACAGACTTCTTTTACACTCAAGGGATCTGTACTAAGAGATACAGATGTTCCCTATCACTGAGGATGACAAACTACTGTTACTTTACAATATGAAGTTTCCTAATGTTCAATTTTGGAACATTTTAGAAATTAAGAAAAGGGATAGGAATATATTTACTTAAATCTTGATGAATATGTAAGGAATAGATACAAAATCAACCAAGAGAAAGGTGTTATGAAACCTAATTTTTTTTTTCATGTACCAGTTTTCTCAATAATTTTTCTGCAACTTCTCTCATATACAGCTTGTGTTATGTGTCCTGGAGTTATTTTGTTCATTTGTTTTTTTGGAGGCATTAAGATTCAAAGATGGGTATCTTTGTCCTTAAATTTTTTGACAAAAACACACCTAATTTTCATATTCTGAGCTTTCTTGTTGCACAACAAATTTCAAAAGGGAAAATTCCACATTTTACTCTTCAAAGCTTCCTTTTGCTACTTTCTTTGCAGTAAGTTTGATCATGCAGTGACACTGAATCAGGACTTCCGAGATGGTAGACTACAAGCTGAATTTCATTAACCTAGAAATTCTATTAATGCTAGAAAGGTCATTCCTTGGAGCTTAGATGTCCTAAAGGTGCACTTGAAGTTAAAAACTTTTCAGCTGAGAAACAGATATTGTGGTTTCTTCTGACGAGATACCAGATAATATCAAAAAAGTGGTAACTGTTTGAAAATTAATTTTCCAGGCTTGTTGAATGTATTGGATTTTAGGGAGTAAGTGCCCTTAAGTAGTGTGCTCCTACCAGTGATGATGGTGAAGTGGCCTGTGTTAAAACTCAGATTTTATGCTGGCATGGTTGGTGAGGAAAGCGTGGAGGTCTTGGCTGAACAAATTTACTTGTAGTATCAACAAATGGAAACTCTAATGAAGGCCAGCTGAGCCTCACAAGTCACTAAAATGTTCTAAAACATTCATGTAAACAGACTGGCCTACTGTAGATGCAGCTCTACTGCCTTGGGCAGTCAATTCTTACACCTATATGGGAATTAATTGGATTTTCTAGACAGGGAATTTTGTCTGGTGATAGATAATCTGAGCACCTCAACACAGTGCTGCATATTTTGGATAGACCATTTTAGGGACCCACCACACACTCAGTTACATGGTGACTGTTTCAATAGCTGTACTTACCAATCCAATAATTAATGTTCTGCCATCTGGCAAAATCTGTACAAGCCACAGGCTGTCAACTGTATTCCAGCATTAAATACTGAAATACAGACAGGAAAGAAAAGATAGTGCTTACCAAGTTAATTTGTATAGTGCTTTCCCAGTCCTTCTCATTGTTCACTCCAGCATTATTTACCAGAATGTCCAGCCTTCCAAAATGTTCAATTACTTTCTTGAAAGCACCTATGGTAAGATCCAAGAGTGACATTTCTCAGAACTTTGGAAAGTAATATATAAAAATACAAAACATGCATAAAATGTCTTCATTATTTTCTTAAACATTAGTGAGCAACATGCAATTAAATACTTTATCTAACATGCACCAACATTAGATAGATTTAGGGAAAGTGAAAGGATTAAGATAATATTGTTGCCTTTTCATGCAGTTTGAGAGCCTGATAACAGGAGCTGTAAGTTCTTAGCACTTTTACATTTGTATTAGATAGGATGTCTGGCACCCCAATTGTACAAATTAAGCATTTATAATTTGATTTGTAGTAGTTTTGTATAGCTAGTAAAGTCAAGTTTTGACACCATCTATTTTGAATGAAAACCAAAAGCTTCAAGTGTTCAGAAAATTTTTCTTAATTCAGTCCAAATGTAACCTAATGACACAGTTTTTATTTAATGAATAATTGACATGAATATTTCAACTACAAAAATTAATCATGATTCTTGTTTAGATGTATCTATTTATGGATCAATTATTATATCTCCTACTTGTCAGGTAACTTTAATAATGTGTTTCTTGAATTTGAATCTTCCTTTCATTCTGAGGATAAAAATAGTGACTTGTCTTCCAAAGAATTTCAAAATGAGAACTGGGAAACTTCCACAATGACATTGTGTTTTCCCAGGTGACAGTGATAGAACTGAGATAAAAGATGTGTATAGAAAAACATGATGATGTCATAATGACGAGCAAACTTCTCAAGCCTGGCTCTGTTTTGACAAGATGGATGAGATGACTTCCAGATGTTCATTCCAGACTAACATGTTCCAGGACTGAGGACATTTTCTGACATGTATGTATATAACTTGCTTGTTTTCCCCTCCAAATATTGTTCCTTGTCACTAAATATTTACTATTTTATAAACCAAGACACCACCTCCCCAGTATTATTTAAAAAACCATTGTTTGTTATTTGACTCAAAATCAACAGTATTTCAGGTATACAAAACTTGTGCTTGGTAGGCCTTGATGAAATTTACTGGAAGGTGATCCCAGGAGCATCTTCCTTCTCTGATCCTTGGTTCTTGGCCCTTCATGGCAATCAGGTGCATAGTATCAGCTAGCAGACATCTATCTTTTTCTGCAGCAGTTGCAGGGGTTTGCAAAGCTTTTCCTGCACCAGCCTTTTCTCTGCCTCAGTGCTTTAGGTCCATCATAATCGTCATCTTGTGGTCAAAACAAGAGCTGGGCAGCTGATGGGACAGGTTTTATTTGTCCAGCTGCCTTTATTGTACAGATTTTTATAATATTCTTATTCTACACTAGAATATTGTAATATTAATAAATCTTCTGGTTTGGTCTGTGTCCCCTTTTTTTTCCTTCTTTATGTTTGTTGCCAATTCATTCTCTGATTTCTCAACTATTCAGTCACTTATCTTTCCAATTCTGCATCATCAAGGGCTGAAATGAAAACCTTTGGCTTTATTAAAAGCAGAAGTGATTATTTAACTTATTTTGAATGAGTAAAATAAATACAATTTGGGTCCTTATTTATCTTCCAAATTTTGGAAACTGGCTGATTCCCTTTTAAGCCTTCTCTAAATAACATCTTTTCTAAGAAAGATGTTTCTGAAGATTCTATTTAGAATTAGAATCTTCAAAACCCACCATGAATAATAGTTATTTTGCCAATTTTTTTTAATTAAATTTACACAGACTTGACTAATTGTAGTTTTCTCTTTTACATATTGAGAAAAGACCAAATGTTTTTACAAGTCTGTGTTTGGAGTATTTCTGGTAAAAGTTTATCTGCCTACAGTAATCCCATCTATGACCTAGTCACAAAAAGAAGAATCTTGTAAATTCTTAGTGAAGTTGTCACACATCAGTATAAGCTGATTTATTCTTCCCTCTTCAAACATGGAATAATTCTGTGTTTGCATTGCACATTAATTAGTGTTTATGGAACCATAAAAAATTAAAAGCAGATGTCTGTTTGAAAAATAGAGTAGGGAAGGAAAAATTAAGAGAAGGATCAATTTTAAAGGAAAGGTAAGAAAAACAATGCAAAGTCAGCACAAACACCATTTATATGTGAGCTTCTTAAATGTCCCTGGAAGGCAATAGTAAATATGGTGATTTTTCAAAAGTGGGATGAGATAGGAGATTTTTGGGGGGGATTAGGTGAAAAGAGAAAAAAGTACAGGCAAGACTTAAAAGTAGATTAAGCAGATGATTTCTTGCCCATAAGCCTCATGTACTTAGAAATACTAGTTCTAGTACTGGGACTTTCTTCCTACTGTAAGGGCTAAAGTTAAAAAAAAAGAGGAACTTCATTCACACACATGAACTTCAACACAAAGTACAGGACTTGATTCATCTGATGAAACCTTTAAACCCAACATGTGAAATTAATCTAAATTTGTGAAGTAGTAGCTTACAATTGCAAGTGGAAAAATATGAAAATAAAACAGTTAAAACCAAAAAAACACAACACCAAAACCAGCTCAGAATCCCCAATGGATTGTGAGATGTGATTGCAAATTTATGTAAGAAACCTGCAGCAGGATTAATGCAATGATCAGAGAGGCATCAGCAGCAGCAACCGCCTGTTCTTGTTCTTTTCTTTGCAAGAGCCACTTCCAATTTTACTCTGATTGCTTTTTTCCTACTAACTTGGTTCCAAAAATTCCCTTGCTGAGCTGTCCTACTCACTCCAGCTCCTGGTTCACACCCTATTGGTCCTGCACTCGCCTGGCACTAAAGAAAGGAGGATGTGTGGGAGACAAGGATCACTGAGTAACACCCATGCAGCAGCACATGTTATTCCTACCCCTAGGATGCTTTTTCTTGTTCCTTATTCCTCCCACTTGGAGAAAAATCAATCATCAACGTAGCTGATAAAAACTTTGCTGATCGCAGCAGATCCCATATTTAAAGTACAGCATCTTTCTTACAAATAGACAATGTAAAGCTATATAATTAGGAATAATCATGCTATCTTGGAACAGTGGACAGTACTGCTGAATTCTGGAATGGCAACAATGTTTTCTGAAATGGCTGTGCTCAACGATCACTGTTGAGAAAGTGACCAGTGAAGTGTAATGAACGAAAACAGACCAAAACTGTTCACATCTAGTATGGCAGAAATTAATCTGGGGAAAGGGCACTGTAAAAAGAGATGTCAAAATCTGAATCTGAGTCACTACCTATGAATGTACCACTTAATAATGAAACTTTGATGAAGTGATGTGCCTGTTATGAAATATTGTGAAGGTACATCAATGCTATACGATACTCAGTAGGGAACACTTTATCCACTAAGTGAAAACAGAAATGCAAATCATTCATGAGGGAAGCTGCTTCCATGCCATGCATCTGCAAAATGTGTGTGAAGTGTTATCACCCTGTAGTTAACCCCACGATGAAACTAGTGTGCCAGTTTTTGCCAGTTCTTCTTTCAGCTGTGGCAGCACACAATGAAAGTAATTGCGCTGCATGTAAAGAGCACTGCAACCCAGCACAGAATTTATTACTCCTGTGACGAGGGAATGCAGCTTGGAATCTGTACTGAAACCTCATAAAAAGCAAGTCTGAGCTTTAAAGTTTATATATATTACTCATAAAATAGCAATTATCTTCAGCAGAGGCTTTCATGCAAAAATATCACCCACAACACTCAATGGAATCGACTTTTTTGGCTTTCCTTTCTGACGTGCCAAGGAACAAAGTGAAATTATGGTAGTAATGCTGGTAGCACTATTTCACATCTGCAGGTTAGGAACAAATGGTTTTTGGGTCAGTGCCAGAAGCGATCGGGAGCAGGCTGTCCCGCCGAGCTCTCTCTCGGCGGAGCGCCCGCCGGTGCCGCAGCGCGGGCGCAGCGCTCAGCGCTCACCTCCTACCTTTCAGCTGCTCCTGGTCCGTCACGTCGCACTGGATGAACAGCGTCCTCTGCGCTTCGAACTGCTCGTCCAGGGCCGCCTTGCTCGCCTGTCCGGCCTCGGAGTTGCGGTCCAGCAGGGCTACCTAAGCGAGGCGGGAGGAAAATGAGTGGCTGGCGGGAGGGCGGATGGACAGACGGACAGGTTGTCTGCCGAGCCGAGCCGAGCTCCGGGGGCTGCAACCAGCCCCGGCCCGCGGGTACCGGCTGCAGGCAGAGGCGAGGGAAAGGGAAGACGCGCTTCCCGGGACTTACCTTGGCGCCCTTGCCCAGCAGCGCCTGGACGAAAGCCCGGCCGATGCCCTGCGCCCCGCCGGTGACCAGAGCCACCTTCCCATTGACGTGCATGGCCGCAGCGCTCCTGCCGCCTGCCCCGCGCCCGCCGAGCAGCAGCAACCAGCGCGGTGTCACCTGCCCGCTTTCCTTTCTCCCTCCTTCGTGCCCTCCCTCCTGCCCTTCCTCCTGCCCTCCTCCTCCCGCCGCCGCCGCAGCAGCGGCTCATTCCCCCCCCACTCCCCACTCGTGTGACAGAGAGCCTCCCGGAGCTGCCTGGGCGGGGGGAAGCAGGGGCGGAGCGGGTCATTAAATCGTCCTCCCGAGTGTGTGGATGAGCTCTGGAGAGCAAGAGCCGGAGAGAAGACCAGCTTCATCCCCTCTTCCCAATCTCAGGCTTTTTGGGGAGGACAGGCTCGCGGTGTCCCCCGGAGAAAGAGTCCCAGGGCAGCCAGAGCTCCGCTGGGTGGAGAGGGGGATTTGTGTGTGCGTGTGTGTAAATCGCGTGAGAAGCTGCTCTGAGCTTTGATAAGGGCTGTTGGCAGTTCCTGAGGCTGTGTAAGTTTTGGTTGGCCCAAGTCGCATGAGGAATAGGGTGAGGACAGCCTCTAACACGCACTCACAAAAAAATAGGCCACTTTTTCTCACTGCAGAACAGCCCACTGCCTCTCATTCCCTAGTAGGCAGAATCTATTTGCATGAAAAAGCAACCATTTAATGTTACAGATACTAGACATATCAAGATAAGTATTTTCGTGAAATTTTCAGGTCTGTGGTTAATGTAGTTTATATCTTAGAACGTGTTTAACTGTTTTTATAGCTTATAAGCCAAATTCTGTCTACTCTATCAATGTGAACTGTAAGCAACTAAAATTCCTCAATACAAATGCATATGAGTGTACAGTAGAAATAAGAGCACCCTTAACCATGTAAAAGCTGAAATAAATGCTCTTGTTCATTAGCTGGTTACGAGATTCACAAATGTTATCCCACAGAAAATGCAATGTTGTGGAGTGTTGGGTAGGCAGGAAAAATCCTTTGTTTCATTCCTGAGCTCTATAAACATGTACATCATGCAAGTGTGCACGTATATTAACACACATACTTGTCGTTTATGTTCTCTGTTTTCTTTTGCCTGGTGTATCAGGTTTAAAAGTTTTACTTATGCTTTCAAGGCCCTAAAGTACTCTGACTCAGACTGCATCTCTATCATTAATGTCTTGTAATTTCTCCTTGTTTCTCAGTAACAGTGTTCCTATTTTGCCCTCTCTCTTATCCCTCTTCTGTTTTCTACTAGTCTGCCTGTATGTGCGGAATTCCCTTCTTTTGTATTACCTAGAAGAAAGAAATTACATTACTCCTAGCACCCAGCAAACTGTTACAGAACCATTGAGGTAACTATGTTACCTAATTGAATAAATCGAATAACACAAGATCTCGTTATTATGACCTTTGTCCTTAAAAATGTGAACTAATATAATCCAGCTGCTAAAATGGATCCCAGCCATTACGTTTTCCTAAAGATCATGATTCACCGTACTTCAGAAGAGCAGTCAAAGGTGGCCTCTGGGATAAGTGATTTGTTAGCATATGATACCTGTGTTTCTGGGAGGACTCCAATTTGCTTTGGAGCTGTGAAAATTATGCCATCCAAAGTGCCATGCCTAATGAGCTCTGTCCCAACCAGCTGAACCAGCTTTCATAATTTTTTGGGGCACAAGTACAGTGCCAGGTTAAAGTCACATCATGAGAGCAGTATTACCACATAGGGATCTAACAATAGCATTGCAATGGAGCCTTTCACCTGCAATTTAACCCTGATACCCACCTGCCCCTCTTTCCCCTCCCCCCCCTCCTCCTATGACAACGGTTAACCTCTGTCATGGTCTGTATTTCCACAATGTAATTTTTTAAAAGAGCTATGCAAAGGAAAAGATCAATAAACCCCTCTGTATTCTGAACAGCTGTAGTTGGAATGACCTTTGGCAACAGTTTTCTAAATTGTTGATAATTTGGCATGAATGTTAAGAACAATCTGGACTCTTTAGAAATGCTGGAATGCTTTAAGATCTGAGTGCACACACTGTTTCCATATAAAAAAAACAAAAAAAAACCCTTATAATTCTGTGTCCAGAGATCAGCTTGGTTGAGTACAATCTTGGGTATCATAAGCTGAAATAGTTCAGAAGTATTCTGATAAACTAAGCCAGAGTTTCTAACCTGGTTTTGTTGTCTGAACAGACTCTTGCCATTATTCCATTCAAGAATCTAAATGACACATCTTACAAGTTGGCAAAAATAGGATCCACACTGATATCCATTACCTTGGAGAAATATGTTTGATGTAAGAGACAATGTTCCCAACAAGAACAGGATGTGCCAATCCTCTGCAGGATGAAGTAATTGAAGGATGGCTCTGTGATTTACCCCTGAAGTCAGCAGGGATCATTTGGCTGTAAGGGATATGTGTGCTTTGCTCTTTCAAATTGCTCAGGATCTGTTGCCAACTCACTACAGGCAATGAGGACTTCCACTGTCAATTTTTCAATGGCCCACCTTTTTGAATAACACAACCTTAAGGAAAAAAGTACCCAACCTCACAAAAAAAGTGAAGAAGCTCCGGGTTGTTTAACTCTATTTTTGTAGAGAAGACAGAAATATGACCTCTCTGACATATGTCACCCTGTTCATAATTTTTTTTTACTGTGTTCTCCTTCTCTGCAAGGTGTTACCCAGCGTGCTGTAAAGACCAAGTGGTATCACCCTGGGAATGAATTATCAGGCAATGTGTGTAGCAGGGCATACAAACACAGCTGGTCAGCATGCATGCTTTGGTATGTAGCTCAGTGCATTTCCCCAGCTTCTACTAAGAAGAACAGGTAGAATACAAAACTAGAGAAATGCCACAAATGTCCCTGCTTTGCATGGGATAATTAAAAGACAGAGTTCAGGCACATACTCAATGTGGTACATGCTTTTTCATTAACAAGGAACTTACAGTGAGTATAAAAGAGGCTAATTCATAATGCAATTTCTGTATTTTCTCCCTGCATGTATTATGTTGAAAGGCATAATACTGCATAAGAAGAGGAGTTTATGCAGCTATGCTACATTTCAGATATTACACCTAGCTGTGTATATAAAAGAGTTCAAGATATGAACTGACTGCCAGAAATATCTAACTAACTCACTCAGAGGGCAAGAAAATGAATGAATAACAGGCTCAGAGGTTTGCCAAAATACATTTTTAGGGGACGACATCATATCAGCTCATGGCTAGCGCGTGGCTAGATTATTTTGTTCACTCAGGATGACAGCAGAACATGCACAAAAATGTAATGTACTTGGGCCAAATCAGAGAAAACCGGATACATCAAAGTAGAGTACAAGAAAATAGTTGTCAAAAATCTTTTTTCGTAGTGCTTGTACTATATGTTGAACATGTCACGATTTTCATGGTGAGATTTGGAATAAGACACTAAAACAAATGGTTCTGTTGTCTGTCTTTTCAAAAATAGCATTCAGGATAAGAAAAGCAATTATACAGTTTTTTTGAAAATACAAGAAATTGAGGTTAGTAGTATTGTCATAATAGATATGGTAGTTGATCTAAATAAAAATACTTTTTTTTTAGCTTAAAGAGACCTATACAGTGGGGGCTGGATCACTTTGCTTTATAAAGTAGAAAAGGGAAGTCGCAGGAGATGATAAAAAAGAGACAGAGTAACTTGTACGGTGCAATTTCCTAATTCTTGAAAATGTCTAAAAAGTATACATTTTTGTGGAAAGATGTGTCAGAGCATGTGGGAGGATGTGACAATAAATGAGACAGAGAGACGATGACTGGTTTTGAAATTGCCTCTAATTTACTTTAGAGAAGGAAGGTTAAGAGAGATTCTTGTCATTTTGGAAACATCTACTACTAATGAGAGAAAAGTTTTGCAGTTAAGAAAATAATGTAGTACCGAATATCTAGAGAAGATGTGAAGAAAATAGCTGCCTAGGAAACTAAGGACAAAAGATTTAGAAATCCTCTCCTGAGCACCCATTCAGAGAGGATTTCTAGCTCTCCAGCATGCCTTTCCTTGATCAAATTACCTCTGCCTTGCTCAACATTAATTCAGTCTGTATCTCAGGCATCACAGTGATAAATATTTCAATCCATTGTCCTGCATGCAGGCCATATAACTGAGGAGCACTTAGCTGCTTGTGTTTTCCCTTAGATACTTAATTCTGTTAAAAAAAAATAAAAAAGCTTAAAGAATTAAGGTAACACAAGTTTCAATGTGGATAGAGGCATTATTAATAAAATCACTTTAAAAAAGTAACTAGATAAGGGAATTTGGGGTTAATCCCATGCTTGAAAATCAGTAACACATTTAAAAAACATATAGTCTGCTGGAAGAATGAGAAGATGAGCATGAGGCCTTGCTAGGAAGGCAGTTCTGCAAGGTGTTAAAACTTCACAAGGCTCAAGTCAAGCTCTAGATGAATAAGGAAAGATTCAGTGTTAAAGCATGCCCTGCCCTTTCTCTATCTGATATAATTATAGGAGAACCTTTAAAACCCTGTATTTGGCACTGTCTTTAAACACCACAGCAGTACTGCAGCTGGCAGCAAAACCAAAACTAAAATATGTGAACCCCTCCCATGCCTCTTGCAAGTCTGGCAACACACCAGATGCAGGAGTGACTGTCTTCCCTATTAATTTGATTATCAACCCATCAAGCACTGCAAATATCTATATGTTTGCAAAGAAAAAATATTGTAAGCTTACAATCAATTTGTAAAGGGCTTCCTAAAAAGCTAGGGTGAGCAATTAAAGTCACACTAGCTACCCAGTACAGTATCTTGAGTTTCTTAGGACTGTGTAATTCTAGTGCAAGTGACTTGCTGTCTATTTCTTTAGAGGATTATAAGCACAGAGTTGAATGGATTTTGATATTTGTTTAAATCATGGAGTCTTATTAATTTTCTTTTTTTAGAGATACTACTAATGTGCTTTCTTTGAGTGCTGTCCAGTTGAGAAGAAATATTATTTTGATTATGTTTTAACCTTTAAAAGCAAGAACCAAAAAAAAAAAAAAACCCAAAACCAAAACCCCAAAACCAAACAACAACAGCAGAACAACAAACAAAAAAACCCAAAAAAGAAAGAAACCCAAAAAAACCTTCATTCCAAATCTGAAAAATAAGGAATTAGCAGGGAACCACGAAAAAGAAATCAATCCTTTTATTGTGCTCTTCAGATTTATGTATAGTCTGATGGTGATAGATGGTCTGATTATCTTTCAAGCTAGTGTTTTGGCTCCCTCTGTTTTTCTATACATTTTGTCACTGTCCAGATACATCAATTTGTGGATGCACTGTTTTAAGAAAAAGCTATCACATACAGGGGTGGCTTTTTTGAGTTGAGGCAGATTATTTTGCGCTGCAGAGTGATTGTGAGATGTATGTTTCAGGAAACAGTTACTACTACTGAAAGAAAAGGTTTGGAGTAAAGAAAACTTGCAAAAACTTTGAAGTGCTGCATAAAACTTGTAGCATGCTAGAGATTAACAGCTGATCAGAATAATGAGGTAATCACATCCAGAAACAAGAAAAAGTCAACCAAAAGTGAAAGAAAAGGTATGAAAGAGGAAGTAAAAAACTGATGTGTGATGTAGTTTCTAGAAATTATCACATTAAACGAAATTAAGAAATTAATAAAAAATCTCAAATGTCAGCACCATGGCAATTTTTCCTACACGATTTTCATTCCTTTAAATTAAAGAATGCCATATGCAAAAGAAAGTTGTTATTGGATTAATTCCATCCTGAGGTAAACCAGGCAGAAGCTGGCAGCAAAGATAATTTAACCTTATTTCATTTTGTATATGCACATAGAAAAAATTGTTTTAAAAGATTGTCCCATATATCTTTGAGCTGGAGAAAAGAAAAAAAATATTTACGGGAAATATTTCATTTTTCTCACACACGAATCTATCACACATGTCTATCACACATGTCTATCTATCTATCTATCTATCTATCTATCTATCTATCTATCTATCTATCATCTATCTATCTATCTATCTATCATCTATCTATCTATCTATCTATCATAGTATCTATCTATATCTATCAATCATCTGTCTGATCTATCTATCTATCTATCTATCTATCTATCTATCTATCTATCTATCTATCTATCTATCATGTATTAATCTACATTTAATGACCACTGTTCAACCATCTCCAACTGAAGCAATGCCATGCTATGAGGCACCTTGTCCCAGCTGGCTGACTCAGATAACTCAGCTGAGGCCCTTTATACATAAGTTTTTGGTACAGTTCATTGAGAGAATGAGGTATGTGGTCTGAATAGGAAACTTTTCTGCTGAGCTGCTTAGAGCTTGTGAGTATGAGTTAAACATCCCATAGGGTTTATGGATGAGCCTTGTACTTCAGGTATCTGTTCATTTGGCTCCTCAGCATCAGTGTACAACTAAAAAGTAATACTTGACTATCTAAAAGACATGCTAGTGGGGTCAGAATCACTGCAACATATGGATGTTCATCTCAAAGAACATTTTGGTGAACTAATCTGATTCCAACCCTTTAAAAATTGTGCTTGTTTAAATGAGAGAAAAGAAATTTCAATGTGTGATATTTTTACACTTATACAGTACAGTTTTTTTTTTCTCCTTCTGGATTTCATGAGTTTAAGGCCAAGCCCATATGTCCAGGTCCTGTGTGATTCTAGACAAATTTCAGGCAAGCTGCAGGTGTTTAGTGGCTCTTATGAGAGTCTGGTATGATCAGATTCCACAACCTAAAGACAAAATTTAACCATAGAGTTTATCATATGGCTTTAAACAACAGAAAACCAGTATTTTAAAGGGAATGAAGGAAAAGAAAGGCAATGGTTTTAAGAGACTTTCATACATGTGTTATTTTCACAAATTATAGAGGTACAAGACATTAAAAATACACTTGAAAATATTCTGTGCCTCTGTAAAGCCAATTACCTTACTCTAATTCTGTAAAAAAACCGAGTATTCTTCATAAAGAAGAGTAATAATAGTACCATAAATCTATTATCGTGCCTGTTACTATCAATATATCCCTAAAGATATTTATTTACTTGATTTTGGACTTTTTTGCTTTTACAAGTAAATATGGTTATTTATTTAGTTCATGCATATCTTCTGTAAGGTAGAAATATGTTGTATTCAAGTCAGTTACATAGGGGATTCCCAGGAATGAGACACAATTAAACTCTGTATATTTTGAACAGAGGGCTCCAGTAAGTACAAAGTCTACTGCTAGGCTGAACCCTTCAGGTTTCCTTTTTGCAATTTTGCTAAGGTCATGTTTTCACAGTGTTAAGTGTGTAGATGGAGCATTTGTTTACTCAAAGTTTTCAGTGTACCTTCTGTGCATGAAGAGTGAGGGTGGATCTTGGCACCATTGTGGGGGTTTTTTTCCATATCTGTTTTGGCTTTTTTTTCTTTTATTTTTTTCAGTTTCTGGGCTCTAGCTCAAAGTTACTAACCACATCTGGCATCTGTAGCAGATAAAGTTCAAGGCAGGATGTCTCAACAACCAGCAAAGTTGTCCAAAAATTTAGAGAGTAACTCTGTGCAAATTCAGAATCACACATTAGGAATCTAGAAACCAAGACTAATCAAATATTGTGTGACTAAATGTAATCCAATGAAGCTAAGACACACGTGAGTTATTTTATGCTGACTCACTTAGGTCTATGACTAATCAGGCAGAATTGACACAGGTTAATTAACACAGTAGCAAACTCAGAAGAGAATGGCAGCTGAAGAAATCAGCAAACTTTGCAAAAATATCAGTAACTGGGAAAACACTTTACTTAACACTTAATTTATTGCACATTAATTTATTGCAAATTCATTGCATGGTTTCCTTCTATTGCTCTGAGAACAAATAATCAGCCTAAACAATCAGAGATGTGTCTATACTAGCCTTTTGCCCTACATCTCTCAACCATTAGCCTTAGTGGGCAGTCCTCATGGGAGCTGGTACAACACTACTAGCACCAATAGCTCCTGGCGTGCTGGTAGCTTGGGAATCAAGAGCAGAGTCAAAGCTTTCCCACAGCAGATTGCTACAGTTTTTCATAGCACTGTTCTAGCTTAAATCAAGACTGAGAGGGTTTCAGGCCAAGATCCACAAAACTATTATAGTGCCAAAAGTGGGTCTGTAGATGGTTCAACCTTCTAAATCCAAGACTGTGATCCTCAAAATTCCTGCTGAACCATGTAAGGGATTGTATTTTTTGTGGCAAAACTCCTCAAATGCAAAAGATTCCATTATTTTCAGTGACTGCCATCTTGCTAGGATTAGGAGCGGTAGCTGTTTGAAACTCAAATGCAACTATTAGTCTGAACAAATGGGTTTTTTTCTGCCCATGTATTTACCTGTGCAGCTTCCAATCAACTTCAGTCAAAATCTGGATGTTTTGACCACTTTTTAAAACTTAAAACAAGATGTGGTAAAGGCAATCTGTCTTCTGTTTTGTGGAATACCTAAACAATTAAAGCCTTCACATAGAATAAGGGGCTAAGGGGTTCAAGACTTTCCACAAAATGAATGAGCTGAAATCCCTGTCTCCTAGAAAGTGCTTTACCATAAGGCTGTGAGGCTGTATGGTGATACTGGCTCTGGTGTGAGGAAATGCCCTTCTTTTGAAACTAGGGCACTCTAAGTAGTCCTTCAGTGGTTCCAGAAGTATGCCTGTGTATATTAAACGAAGTGATCATTATATGTAGCTGCAGAAACATCCAGGCTTATGTGAAATATTTATGTTGTTTATATGAATACCAACATGATTAATTAAAATTCTAGACAATGTAATTTCTTGCAAAGAATCCTGTCTTACTCCGTGGGCTTAAAAAAAAAGTCCTGCAATTATTAATTCCAAATAGAAATGGAAAATTTCAACAGAGAAGTCATTTTATCATAACTGTGGATTAATTTTTGCATCTAGATACTGCAAAATTAGTCTACAAGGAAAATAAAAAGAGAGAGAAGTAAAGCAGAAAGATCTCTGAGTCTATCAAATTCTTACATGAGATAGTTTCTGGCCATTTAACCTAGAAGTTGTATCAGAAGGAGGTGTCATTTATCTTGACATTAGCTAGTTGTGACTAGCATTTAAAAAGGAATATTTCTGCAAAAAATGAGGTAAATAAATACAGCTGAGTAACAGCCCGCTTTGAGACAGCTGTTCTCTTTGATTTTCTGGCATCAGGCAACATTTTTTGGTCACCAAATCTAAATGGATTTTCAATACTGTTATTATGAAAGGCATATGTAGTCAGAACTGAAGTAAAATAAGAAAAACAGAACTAAAGAGAGAGAGACTGAAAATGAGAAGAGTAAATAAACACACAGTATGTGGTAACTACAATTTAGTGTACCATAAATGTGAAATACAGATGGAGTTTCCTGTGACAGGGAAGTTGCAACTAAGCATCTGTTTCTTCCAAATTTCCAGAGAAAAATAGATTTACAAATTATGTCAAAATACTTAAGAAACTGGACTATACAGACACGTCAGAAAATGTCAAATTCAAATTTTAGCAACTTAGTTTTTGTGTTTATAGACTCTTTTTAGTACAGACATTGTCAAATAAACAATAACCGATAACAATGCAGATTTGCACCATGATTTTTTTTCCTTCAGATCCATCCCAAGAGAAGATACGTCACAGACTGTGTATGTGTACTAATAAAAAAAGAAAATAGCCCAACTTTTGAGCAGTGGCTGTTATGGCCATCTTCTGTTCCCTAAGAATTATTCACAGAAAGCCTCAAAATAGTTGTGGCTCAAAGCTAAAGTATTGAACTAAATCTTTGAGGTGTACTGTATTCTGTGAGACATCTTTTACCTCATTTTAGTGACAATAGTGGCAAGGATTCTGTTGCTTAAGCATTGGCACACACATAATTTTATATGCTTTAAGGAGTAATAGATACCCACAGGTACATTTGACATAGAGCACTCAAGAAACCCAGATTTTCTGGAGCAACAGGGAAAATGTAATCATGTACATAACCGTGAAACCCAAGTGTGCCCAATGCAACAAGTGGAGTTTTCCTCTAAGTAAATTACTTTCTCTGAGACATAAAGACTGTTGTATCCTCTTGATAGTCTTTACAATCCTGAGATCCAAGAATTATGCTGAGGAGACAGAGCATATAGGTGTATGTGGATGTGTGTCATACATACACAGGTGGAGACAATGAGTTAATGAGTTCATCTTTGAGATGTTTGAGACCACATAAATGATTAGTTCTTAATCCATGGTGAAATGATTTTAGATTAAGCCTGGTGCTCTCTCACCTCAGAGCAAATCATTCTAAAGGCATCCCAGCCATGGAACAATATCAGTTAATAAATAGAAAAGAATTTAAATGTTTTTGTGTCTTACCAGGATGTTTACAGCCAACGAGTATGAAATGAATTATTGCTTCAGGATGACTCCAGGAAGATGGTATAATTGTATTTGGAAGACGGGAGACTTAAAAAAAAATGTTGCCTCTGGCACATGAGAGTGTTTTTCATTTTCATTTACTTAATGAATTTGTTACTGGTGTGTAATTTAACTGTAGTGACTATATGCTAATAGTTGCTATATAGATTCTTTGCAGCACAAGTACATTCATGTGACTATTCACTTACATGTCTTTAGCAGGATTTTAGCTCCTCAGTTTGTTCCTAAATGTTAACATCTCTGTATCACCACTGAATAAAGAATAGGTTTTGCAATCAGTGAAAGAATACTTTGAAGATCAGATCTCTGAGGTTTTATGAATCTTCTCTGCACTTTGCAAGTAGTTTTCACTAAAGTTGGTCCAAATTTTTCATGAGTAACATTTTTTCCACAGTAAATACTGGTAAACCAAAGCCACATAATTTGTATTTGCTTCAGAAAAATTTCCAGTAGCATGCTCGAGTTAATTGAAAAATAGGTTGCCTATTTGGTATCCTGGTGGTTTTACTGTTTCATTCTGACTTGACTTCGGGAAGTTCTACTTTTCTTGCATGTTATTGCATGTGTCTGTTGACTTTGTGAGCACATACTGAAGACACACCTGGCTCAGCCTGGAGAGGAGGAGACTGAGAGGGGATCTTATCAATGTATAGAAGTGTCTGAACGGAGGGTGTCAAGAACCAGTCCCTTGGTGGTGCCAGGCAACAGGACAAGGGGCCACAGGCAGACACTGGAGCACAGCTTTTCACATGAACATGAGGAAGAACTTTGCTGTTCGGGTTACTCAGCACTGGAACTAATTGCCCTGTGACGTTGAAGTCTCCTTGGAGATATTCAAAAGCTGTTTGGACACAATTTTGAGTAACATGCTCTAGAGGATCCTGCTTGAAGAAGGGAGGCTCCTGGAGGACCTCCAGTGGTCCCTTACCTATTCTGTAATTCTGTGAAACTGCAATAACACTTGAAGTCTGCCCCTTGTCATAGTTGTAAGATTTTCCAACTGAAACTGTGTCTATTTTCAGTGGTGAAGGGAAGGGACTGCCCAGAGGAGCAGGAGAAATCTGTAAATGATTCATTAGAAAAACAGATCGATTGCATACATGAGTATACTGTTTGAATGATGAAAAGAAGGATGGGGATTTACTAATTTCCCTAGTCCCAAGAAAGAAAGGGAACTACCTCTGATAATTCAATATTTTCACTTGATCTGGCAATTTCATAATTCCCAAAGCCACAGATTGTGTTTATGGTTCTAGGAACAGCAGTACAGGCTGTTCACAGCATTCCTCTGACCTTTATTTCAGAAGGAGAAACAGAAAAAAATCCTCTACTTCTGGAACATTGCTAAGTGGAACAGTTAATCTGGAAGTTTTGCAACATGAATCCCAAGAATCCCAAGAATTGTGGATGACCTAAGCCAAACTGACGTAGAGGTGCAGCCCTTCACTTTGAGAATGTTAATGATGTGGAAGAAGGTCATCTGTAATCAGCCTAGGATCACCTGAGAAATCTTCTTCAAAGTCTCAAATCTCATATAATCTCTTTTCCCAGAGTTTGTCAATTAAATCTGTAATTGTGATCAACTTTCAATTACAGAAAAAATATTGTTGCATTTTTTTCACAGCACCAGGCTAGATGCACCCCTGATTAAGAGATGAGGTGACATACTACTTGACAGAGGTCATCTCCATTTGTAATTTTTTTAACCCAAAAATATTGATTGGCCCTTTTGATGGCCATGAAGACGTTTTGACTGTGATCTGAAAAGGTGGGGGACGTTGGGCATGACAAAGCAAATTAAAAACAATCACAGAAAAAAGTATTCCCAGAAGGTTACTCCAAGTGAAAAGGAGTCAAGCACTTTGTCTGCTGGCAATGTCAATATAACATTTAACTGTTGCTTCTCATGATTTCATCAGCTCATTCCAGCAGCATGGTTCAACACACTTTAGCAAGTCTTTTCAGAGGCAGCAAAAATATCATTACAAACACCCTGGAGCCCTGAACTCCACCAGGTAACGTGTGTAGATGCTGACCACAGTTATGCTTTCCTCTAGGGCGTAGCAGAGACTTTATTTGCTTTGCTGCAGCTCCTGCCTTCACTGACAGGGTCCTGGTAATCCTAAAAAGGGCATTCTCCAGGCTCTGCAGTGCCATGGGAAGAGCACTTCTCTATACAGGTGATGTTGGCAGAGTACAACTCATCATCTACCTTGTCCACAAGTGTCTGTAGGATGGCCCTGAGTCATGTATCACACAATTAAAAACATATGGTAAGGAAGACATGCCCAAAAAAGAGCAGTTTACCAGGTGGTGCATTTTCTAACAGGTGATGAATAAAATGCTCCCAATGGTGTCCATGGAAAAACACAGCATCGTGAATGTGCAGTCCTAGAAGTTTCTGCTGAGTTTTTGGAACATGACAATAAAACTTCACAGGCAGCAAAAATGATAACTTTTAGCATGAAAAATTAGAAGTTCTTTAAATGTATCTAGACCAATTTTGAGGTGGATGATATTGTTTTAAACCCCAAAATATTATTTGCTCTTCCAGCAAACTGGTATTTCTGTGCATTCAGGAGCCAGAGCGCTGGTGCATCAATTGTAACTTCCTTTCTTTCATCAGGAAGCCACAATGCAAGGGAAAAAGAAGTCCAGAAGAGCCTGACAGACGTTACTGAAATCTATCTGTTTTCAAGGCAACGTCCTCATCAGACTGAATCAGCCTTTAAATTTGTCCTCAAAACCCTTATTAACACTTATTTTTTGGTTGTGTCTTGAGTAGAATATCCCTCTTTTTAATCCTGAGGATGGAACCATTGAAATGGCCTAAATAGAGGTGTTCCTCTAAATGTTTTATCCTAATAGGTCTTCTTCTGACTTTGATAAAATCACATACACAACTGTACTTTAATAAAATCACATACACTACTGTATGCACTGCAGCATACAATTGTGTGCTGCCAAGTCAAAGTATATTCACGCACAGCCCCTTAACTGTGAAAAAGAAAATAACAGCCACAATTATAAAAATGTTTCAGAGATATTGAATAAACCAAACTATCATTGACAACCCACTACAAATTCACTTCTGAATGGTGTAATTAAAAGCAATTCTTCATGCTTACACTATTCTTATACAAATCATCTGAATGATATGGTCTCAGAAGATTAGTCTTGCGAAACATTCTTTACAGAATTTAGACTTTCTTTTAATGCAAATGTAGTCACTACTTTGATAGGATAGCATTAATCTGTTGAGGATTCAGAACTAACATGCAATATATTTGAATTAATAAAAATATAAATACCACATGTTCTTAAAACAGGCTGAACTGACTTCAGCTTTAGATCTCTTGCTAAATCTACTTACTAAAGCATATTCTCTCAGCTAGAACAAAAGACAGATAACCTTCAAGACCTTGCACAATTTTACAGAAAATAACAGGAACTAAACTGTCTAAAATTGAAAACAAAGGTCTTTCTGCTTGAGTAAATGGTCATAAAAAAACATTTCAAAAAGAAAGTAGTGACCTTCTTTGAGGAAGTTAGGAGTGTATTTCTTTGGGGGATGTCTGGAGCCAGAAGCTATCTTTTGGATTGAAGGCATACCAGAACACAAGCAAATGGACTGAAAGATTGCATTTTAAGGAAGTCAGATGTGTTGATGTGGCGGTTCTGAACAAAATGGTCATTTTACACAAAAATCCACACCGAATACAGAAGGTGCGGTATTGTAAATGCCGATTGTTTCTGCAGGGATGTGAAGAAAACGAAGCAAAGATCCAGGATTTGATCTGTGATACTAAAGTGTAAACTTCTAATATAAACTCTCAAAAGCACTCATCCTTATGTGGGGTATATTTTGCCCTTAAATTTGCTTGAATGCACAAGCTAACACGGTCTTGTTTTGAAATCAGTGTTGTTGCGCAAATTCCAGCTGATCATCTGCAGCTTTAGAAAGAGCTGAAGTCAGTGCCTGAGGCAGGGCTCCGTAATAGCATAATAACAGAATTCCATAAAGAATCAGATCAAACAGCCAGTGTTCCCCAGTGGCAGCAATGAGCATTCTGATGTAAGAAACAAGGCAGAGGAGAATGGTTCTTTCCCTTTTATACACATAATGATTTAAAAAGTAAGGAAAAGCTTAGTCCAGTTCCCCTTTAAAAAGCATTATGTGTTCCCATGCCTCAAACAGTGATTCCAAGTAAGAGAGTCATTCCTTGGCCATTAGGCAGATCTGGAAGCATCTGTCAAAGTGTCAAAATATGCAGCTGCAGGACACTGCAATGACTAAAGATATGGAAAAGGGAGCAAAAAATAAGTTCTCTGTTTTGGCTTTAACCAGACATTTAAAAGAAAAATGTATTTTCTAGTAAATGGATATGTTTTGTTTGCTGTACTGAAATAAGCTTGATCCTTACTTTCATTCCTCACTTCTTAGCAATACCATTTGTTCAAAAGGAATGCTTTCCAGGTTTTTTCAGAAAAGCAAAAAGAAGGAGTGTATTCACAAATCCAGTCACCTTTTCTTTTGCCAGGATGTTGAAATAATCAGACATTGAATATAGAGTCTGGCATTTTCTATGAGGAATTTTTGAGATTTGAAATAATGTCCTTTAACTCCTGAAAGAGCGTTCTAACTTCCTGAGTGTTGAATGGCTCTCAACTATTCCTGTTACAGTCCATCTTATGGAAACTGAAGAAAGAAAAGGGTGAGACACTAAAAACTGGAAGAAGAAACACAACACTGGTCATTGGGACATTCATTATGGAAAGAGACACTTAGATTCCCATTTCACTGAAATACTATTGCTTGCAAGGATAGGTAGAGAAAACATTTTACCACTAAAGAAAGTACATTTAAGAGGCAAGAGATGTAAATAGTCAGCAAGTTTTGAAAATATTTTTTATAACTTTAATCTCAAACAGATTTTTCTGCACAGGCTGGTGCTTTGTATGCATGTGTTCAAATTTTGGGAAGTAAAAACTGTGTTTCTTTTTGCTGTTTCCTTTCTTCTGAGGTATGAAAGCATGCAGAATTTTTAGTAAGTTTGTTGTATTAAGTAATTAGTAGTTTAACAAAAATTTTACCAAACTTAAAAAAAAATTACCAGAAAAAAAGAATCCAACCACTGTGTATTTATTTACAATATTTGTTTATATTTCTCTGTACTTGGATGCTGCCAAGTTTGGCTTTTCTCTCTCTCTAAATGCTTATTTTGTTATGTGGAAGCATTAAGCTTAATCCTATTGTGGTTAAATAAGAAGGTTTAGCAATTTCATTCCATGTCTTCCACTGTTCTTAGCCATGCGTGCATGTCTCTTGCTACTGTTTGATCTGCTCAGGAGAGATTTGGTTCAGAACGTCATCTCTATGGAGACTCAGCACTGTTATGAACACATGATTTGGGGGCTGATAAAAAAGATATTTGCTGTAAGATTGCATCTTAAGTAGTTGATAAGTAGTTAAGGAAGAAAACAATAAAGCATTTTTGATGGTCGTGTCATGGGTGTAAATTGCTCAAGGGATGGAGCCATGAAAAAAGGCAAATGAGACAGAAATATTCCCCTCCAGGAGAATCCTAGGGGAGCTGGTGAGCAGGACGATGGGGCTGTGGTCATCAGGAACAGTTAAAACTCCAGTCACAGATATGCAAAAAATTAAACAGAAAGAGGTTCACTTGCAGAGAAGACTACAAAGATAACAACAGGAAAGAAGAACCTAAGTAATGAAAGATAGTGGGTGTGATTTATTTAACTTTGCAAAAGGAAGGCTGAGAGGGACTAAGATTGCTCTCCTCAAGGATAAACACCATGAAGGAACAGATCTGTTTAAGTTAAAGAACAATGCTGGCACAAGAACAAATACATATAGACTGACCCTGAAATAAAATCTTGGATTGGATGTTAGAAGAATATCATTAAATATTTATAAAGTGGTCTTCAAGCAGTCACAACCATCCTGCAGGATGACTGGTGTATATCTGCAGGTGAGGCTAAGAGATTTACATCTTTGAGTGAGAACGCATAGTCCAGAGGCTGAAAGCATGGCTCTGTAAGGTGTATTTCTCTAGAAGCACCAGTGTTTTTCTCTTTAAATTTGGTTTGCCAAAAGGTTTTATTAACATGGACTCAGGTATAAAGGCTCTCTTCCGAGCTCTCTTTCCACCATGTATTCCCAGATCATGCTCCCATTATTTTCTTAAAAATTAGCTGATAGAAGCCTAATTCTTCTGTATTGTGATAGAATTCAATTCAAGAGAAACTTATTGACTTAATGCAGCATTTACTTGCAGATCTGCTCTGCCTGTGTGTACTTGGTCATAACAAATGGTCGTAATGGTACCCTCCAGGCTTAAAGCCTATTAATCTGTGGATGACCTGACCATGGGTTCACTGGAAACCAGGGTTCCATTGTTTCTTATAGATAACAAACACATTTTTCTTAAACAGCAAAGTATTTTGCCAGCAGGGATTTTGAGGTGTCAGCTATAAAAGCTGCCATAAGCTTTGTTATGACATCGCAAATAGAAAGTAAAGGGGCTTTGAAAGTTACATCATTTACAACAGAATATTTACTTTTGGCTGTCAGCAATGAAAGATTTAGAGGCCTAGTTTTATTGCACAACAGCATTAGGGGTTATGAACTTAAAGGCACCTGGTATTATAAGACTGATATGACATTTGCTGTCATGTGCTGTAATATTTTTCTTGCAGGTAAAGCCTCTGTTCCATTACCAGCATTTTACTGAGGAAAAAATATATCCAGCTATTGAAGACTTTATCTAAAATATATTCACTGTCTTAGGGAATACAGGCATAGGAGCAAACACCTGGCATAAAAACCGATAAGGGATATTGAGAAGAGTATAGTTAGATAAAAGAAAATAAAATTATTTTATAGAATAAACTAAAAGTCTTTTAGTTTCAAGCTTTTTAAAATTTACATATCACTGAGGTCTTTGTATTTATTTTTTTTTTTTGTAACAGAGTTGAGTAGCACTTCAATGATGAAATGAGAACTATGCTCCTAAAATGGGACAAGAAAGGATATTTGGGTTAGGAAAGAAATCCAGTGGAACTTGAGGTAAACACAGTCTGAAGGGGGAATCAACCTGTCCAGACTAACTCCTGTTCCCTTGATTGAACAGTAGGTGAAATATCTGGCACATATTTTGGTGCTTGCTATGTTTTATCCCTGGATCCCTGGAAATCAATTTTTGGTCTCCAGAAGAATATTTTCAGTGTATGCAGATTGACTCATAGGTAACATTTTTTCTGTCTTTTGTCCGTCTGCATGTGTCCATCCTTAAAAAGACTTAGCTGCAATAAGAAAGAGTAAGAAGAGTATTGAATATTTGCAGTTCTGTTGCAATATGTGGCCAGTCTTCTGAGAAGAACTCTGAGGGATTTCATGTGATCTGCCAGTGTTTTTTGCATTCAAGATCTTAAAGAAAATAAGGGAGACTCAAAGTCATATTAGCCTGAGCTTCTCTTTCCATGTGAGGAAGTGTAATGGCATGTGCCATTACACTTCCTCACATGGAAAGTGAGAATCTTCACAGGAGAACTAAATTATGGATTTTCAGCTGGAAGACATCAGGACTGAATTCTTGCATGCGGATATTTCTCTGGGACATGTTCATTATAGGTTGAAAATTGTCTTTGGTTAACTCAGTAAAAGGCAGTCTTCCACTTTAAAGTCCATCCCAAGTATCCTGGTTCATAAGATAATTTATTGCCAGAGGTCATGCTGAAAGGTGTTTACTGGCAGAGGTGAATACAAAACAAAGATAGAACAAATGTGCTAATAAGGGAAATGTTAGAGACACAAACTTTAAATAGCTTCCTGTTCTCCCCTGAAATCTGGAAGAACAAGCTGTACCTCCAGCACCTGCCCCATATTCTGTGTATCATCTCAGCAAACATCCCATCTACTAAGCCCTGATACAGAGAAAAAAAGCCTTCTTCAGGCCTGTGACAACATTTAAAGGGCTGCTTAGTAGCTCCTTATTTCAGGCAAATGTTTAAAAGGCAGATTGGTGCATAATGTACCGCCAGTTTCGTGCACAAGATATATCAAACACTTTTTGGTTTCTCAACAATATTAGTATCAGTAATTTTTCAGTTTAGAGTAGGTTAGATAGATCAGTGGTGGTATTTAGACAAAAACCCCAAAACCCAGAAGCCGAAGAGGTCACCATCAAGTGGATTGCCTGCTGCTGGAACTTCTCTGAGACTGTGTGAAATAGCTCCCACATCGCCATCCTGACCACTGGATATTGCGAAAAGAATAAGGAATGGGACTAACACTAACAGGTAAAAAAAATTAAAAGGAATTGCATTAAGGGTAGGAGACACTTTTTGTAACTTACCTGTTGCTTCCATAAGTTTTGGAGAGTATCCATCCCTGCCTGATGCTGCTTTCCTGGTGAAGGGCTGTGTTTTTATGTTATCTGGCCAGGGACCTTCACCCCTTCTCAGCCCCTGGACACTGGGGCTAAATATGAGGAAAGTTCTTCAGCTCCCCATGATTCCCCTCTTTGGGAGTGTCTCGCCCCTGCCTGTGTGTCCAGAATGTTCCAGTGTCTGTGGAACAGCAGGCCACCGCACACAGCCCTGTCCCACCAGGTAACGTGGGGAGAGGAGGCTTCAAGTGGTCCAAGGCAGGGCCTTGGGAGCCACCTTGGGCTGGTGCATGTCACAGGCCCAGCCTGAGCCACTGGGAACAGCTGTGGGTTTGGGATTTGGGCTGCCTCCCTGCCACCAGACCCTTCCCACTGCCCACTGACAGCCCCAGTTCTGATGGATGCTGGGGGAGATCCTGAGGCTCTCACCTGCCAGGCAGAAATGGAGTCTGAAGGAGGAAAGGATATCTGATCCTCACGTGCACAAGCAGAGAGTGATATTTTCCTGGGTAAATATTGGCACTTAGTAACCCATGCCTTTTTAAAGCTCTGATCTCTGAAAAGAGGTGCTCAGCTGACCCACACATTCAGGTAACTTCTGCAAGGTGACAGGAGGGGCAGGTACTGACAGCAGTGTGTCTGTGGTCACAGGGAGAGCCAGCCATGGAAATCAGGGAGGAGGGAGTTGGAAGTGGGAGAGGAAGAAAACATGGGCCAGGGGATTCCAGGCAGGAAAAGCAGCAAGCTGCTGCAGACCAGAGGCAACAGGAAAAATGCTCTGCTCTAACATTTTACGTATAATATTAAGATTTATGTTTAATCTGCATAGCTGCTGAACTGCAATGGATTTAGTGGGTAATCTGGAAGTTATAGATGGACAAATATGATAACAGTGTGTGATCTACCTGTCCTTGTGCCCAATAGCAAGAACCTGGAAAAACTTTTGTTGTTGTGAAAACTGTCCCTCCCTCAGATGCTTTAGGCACTTACAAATTCAGTGTAAGAATTTTCCTATAACTTTGAGATTTCCTGTGATTCCTTATCAGACTATTTCTTGTCTTTTCTACCATGTTCTGGTACCAAAAGTTCATAGAGAACCCTACTCAGCTAACATACCCAGCTAATACCCATACTAATTTGCTGGGAACACACCCACTCACTGATAAAATCACCCATATTTGCCCCATCCTCACCTCCCCCCCAAAAAACAAATATTGTCAAGGTAAGGAATATTTTTTCCTTTTGTAGTCACACCCAGCATACTGTAACCATGACTCTGTGTTCATCCTATGTGGCAAAACTATCAGCCTCCTTTTGCAAGGGTTGGAATAAATAATCATATTTTTTCCAGCTGAAAGCATAACAACTATACATATTTCTTTCCAGAGGAAAACTGTATAAAAATAATTTGCCAAATATCCTACTCTTAAAAATTTCTGACTGTGACTAAAATGTGAAGCCAATCTCTACTCTTACTCGTAGCCATTTAAATATGGAATATATCCATTGACTTCAATAAAAAGATTCCAGATTTTTGGTTCTTTAGGCAGAACTTGGCTTGAGTCCTTATGGATGAATATTCTTCACAGGATTACAACTTTTAAAATTCATGTGACATCATAAATCCTGAAGCAAAACTTTTGCTTTTATTTTAAACTTTTCTAGAACAGCTATTACATATGCCAAAAGTACTATGAGACTATCAGGGGAATATAGGGCTATATTGCTTCTTTTATCTCCAAATCTCAAATAACTTTGAAATAATTCTCATTTATAGACTAGAAAACTATGACAGGTCACAGCTTTTTATTTGCCTCAGGGACAAAACCAAGGGATCTTCCTAATATACAGTTAGTATACAAAGCTATTCCTCTTAAAAAAGAAACCTTCTAAATATCAGATCTTGTCAATATTTAGACATGTGCTTAAACGTGTAGATAAGCAGCTTCAATTCAATGGAACCTGGTCATGTAATAATTGAAGTGCTTTGAGAATATAATATATATATATATATATATAATATATATATATGTATCCAAAGCCATTATTTGCATTCATTTTATTTGAGCACCCTTGTCATAAAGGTATGCTGATCTGTTGCTCATTTAGCCTTATGCATAATAATGATGTTAATGAAGAAAATACAGGAGCATGATCTAAACATCTACAGAATATGCAATGAGGCATAAACTGGTATGAAGTTAAAACATGGAGATGAACTTGCCAGGAAATATTTTGATATATACTACGAGGACAGAAAAGATTTCAAAAAAGAGATTAAAAAGCTATCAATTGTTATACAATTGCCTAGGTTAATTGATATAAGTAATTTTTCTTACAATTTGCAGTTCATTGTTACATAAGATTGAATTTCCTGTACATTTGATACATCAGAAGTAATTTACTGGATGTTGGAGTGGTCATGATCCTCCCAAAAAAGGTGACCATTGAAGTACCATTGGAGAAGAAATCTGTTGATCCCTGTTTATAATTTCTTGTTTATATGGGTTATAGAACTGACACCAACTAAATACAAACCAAATCAACGCATTTCTCTACTTTTCCTGAATATATTTTTTGAAACCTCAGTAAAGCCAATGTGGTGTTTGAGAGTTTTACCTCAAGGTAGACCTTCAGTTCACTTAAGTGGTTAAAAATATATTTATGTCTTGTGTTGTGATTTATGAAATTTGTGTCACTGAAGGAGAACTTTAGATGTACAAATAGTATGCTCTTATTCTATATGAATAATATGTGGAAATGGAGAGGAAATAGAACAATATGTAGGACAATAAAATAATGAGTATATTTATTATTTTAAATAGTTAACCTCAGATACAGATGCATGTTTCAATAAATATATAGCCCAACTATTCTTCTAACTTGTTTTTTATTTAGATTGTGTGTATATTTGTCTTTCAGTGTGTTTATTTAATTTTGTTATCTCCTATTAGTGTCTTAAAAGCAAATATTCTAGAAGCTCTGTTAATTCCTTAAAGTAACTGGACAGTCTCTTGCTTTAAAATAGAACTGTTTTGTTTAGTCTAAAACAGCTGCGACAGAATGAAAAAATGAAAACACAGCATAAATATTAGCATTCCACTCTGCCTCTTAGCTTACTAACAGAAAGTCATATGAATTTTTATGTCAGGAAGACTATCACATCTCATTTAAAATCCATATTATTTCTGTATATAATATATTTTAATGAAAATTCTAGCTAGTGCTACAATTTTGTCTGAGATGGAAAAATTAAACCTATTTCAGATGGGTGGACTCAGGTAAAATATACTACTTCATAAAGCACACAAATCACAAATTTTCTTTCAATGTTAGATAAAAAGGTGTTCTTTCGGCATGAAAAATTTCCAGATTTCAATAAGACCAAGGAAGCAGCTTGTTTCCTGAAATGGGAAACAGTGCTTATACCTCTTCTCTTCTTCCCTTTTCTTAAAGAAAGAAAAACATTAAAGGAATAAAGTACACCTATCTTCTTTCTCCCTAGTATGAGATCAATTACAAAGCAGCAATGTCAAATTTGTGTTTCCACAAAATAAACCCCAAATCATTGCAAACTAGAATACACAGCAAAGAAATCACATAGGATCATTAATTATGCTAATCTTATTTACACCACTGTCAGAAGAAATTGTGAAGAGAGGACATTACTAATTTATCACTTTTCTGATCCTGACAGTCATGCATAGGAGCTGCTCTTCATTGTAATATCACTTTATATGTTAGCCTTGGATGAGTCTTGCTGTGGATTGCTTTTGATTTACACATCCTGCTCTTTCAGCTGTCATGAGTTCCTCCTTAGTCTGTCCTCTGGATTTTGTAATTCACCTTCATGAGACTCATCATCACATTAGGATGTGATCCATTGGTTTCTATACTTTCTGATTTCTCTTCCTAACTGTTGCACCACCAGGCAGGCAGTGAGGACAAAAACAGGACATTTCAGACTCTGTGACCTAATGAGATTGTGGTTGACAATGGCTTATGTTGATATGTGAGACTCACAGGTTTGGAGCCTCACATAAGAGACCTCTTGCTAATAGAAGTTTTCTGATAATTATTTGTGACTAATTTGGAAAGTTAGTATCACAATACACTCCCTGCCATTTCCCATTAAAAATGCCTCAGACAAATAATGTCCTCATCATTAGGCCTGAGGCACACTTGTGATAATCTGCTGATAAAACCAGTGTAGGTTAGAGATTGCTAACACTTAACTCATCTGAGCTCAGTCTTTATCACCAGCTCAGTCTGGTTGTGAATACCTGCCCAAGACTGTCATGCAGGTCTTTGTATTGTATGGTCTAAACAATTTGACTGCTTCTTTTGGCATAGTACCTTCTTTGTATCCTTGAATATTCTACTGCAAATTTACTGAGACCTTGTGAATCACAGCAGTGTATGTTACATAGAAAAAGTCATTCTTCATGTCCTACTTGCGAATAGATTTTCAGAAAAACAGTACATAATTTCCAGTTATGCAGACCTCTCCAAAACCATCTGTATTGTGCATCCATCTCAAGAAGCATTGGATTTTCTCATCTGACCAGTTTTTGTTGAGTTATTATCATGATTTTAACATCCTGTACAGTACTCCTTTAGATGTGACTCATGGTAGTGTAACAACAAAACACCACCGTGTCTCACCTGTTCAGTATTCTGCTGTTGAAACTTAGTGTGCTGTAGTTCCTACTGGAAAATATGGCAGCCAGGTTTCCCTTCTCAGTTTCTATGAAATTTCATTCAGCTTCAATCAGAATTCACTTTACTCTTACTGTAGAAATTTCCAAGCTAACTTGCATACTGAAATGGTGTTTGGGTTAGAGAGATTAGTCTAGAAAGGTATAGAGTGCCTGAAAAGCAATGTGATGTTTGGAAACTCAGACAATAGGAGAGTTAAAACTGTGAATTTATGTCCATTTGTTGGACAGCAAGGACTCATATAATAGAACACTCTATCTAGTTGCTCTAGAGCTTCATCACATTTCTCCAGCCACTGCCAAGTTATCCTGTTTACTTCCCTTGGGTACCCTCTGTGGTTACTCTAATCATCTGCAGAATCTTTTGCACAGCTTCCTGTACTATAAAATTTTCATTTTTGCTTCTGCTGAAGTCTTCATCTTTTCTGTCATCTGTCTAAATTCCTTTTGTATTTACCATCTTTTAGTCTTCACTTGAATTAAATTAATATTTTCTACTTGGATCTTTGCCTTCCCTTTCATCTGTTTCTGATCATGTTCCACCTTGATTGACATTGTAATTATCATGTCCCAGCCATTACATGGATGTCTGTAATAACTCCATATGTTTCACTGTTGCTTTGTTGAAACAATTTCCTCATTGCCCTTGTTCCAAAAGCTAGATGTTATCTATCTTGTAGCTGCCTTAGGAGTTCCACAGTCTAGAGGATTCCTCCTTTAAACAGACTTGCCAATATTGGTCTTTTTTGTGTGTCAAGTAGAGTAAATATGTTTTCACCAAGTAGTCTATGCTGAACATCTGTTCATGAGCAAATGGAATGATGCCTAGCAAAGACCTGTTAAACTGTCTGGGATTAAGATAAATTATGACTTTTAGCTGTGACAAAATTATAAACCTTTTTTATTATGCTCATTTCAGCTTTGGCTGTAGTTTATGAGATACTTGGGTACAATTTTGAATCTGTCTCATGCAGAGAGTGATGATAGTGACTGACTGATATATGATAATGATAATAGTGACTGTCTGATATATGTACTCTGCTGGCAAATTTGCGCACCTACAAGGGCTTCAAAAGTTCAATTTGGGTTTGTTTGTGTGTGTATGTATATGTGCTGGATGCCTTAAATTTCAACATTCGTTTTAAGATAATGTGGTTTCTCAGTCGTAAGAGAGAAAGAGCTGAAGACTTGACCTTAAATGGTGTTCAGGTGACTCAGTTTGGAACTGCCATGTCCTACAGGTGTAACACCAAAGTAGATGGTATTTATTACCGCCAGGCATCCAATTCCAAAGTTGAACTGAGGAAAACTCAACTTCAGGCCAAGTATCACTCTTGATTACCAAAATATGGAAAACACATCTGCTGCACATACTCAGCTATTTTTCCTGCTCAGCATTAATCTGTTTTGGGTTTAAGCAGAGTAAATTCCATGCATACTTTTTAAGTATTACCATAAACTAAACTTAATTCCTGTCTGCACATGGAATCATAGCAATTCAATTTTATAAATTTTGCAACGTTCTACTCTGAAGGCTAAGCAGAATTTTGCTTGGGTGCTATAGCACACATGCATTATTTGTTCCACTGAGCTATTGATGTCTCTCTTTTTCTGGCTGTATCTGCCTTAGCTGGTAGCAATCTGTTGAGGACATCCATGCAATGCCTTTGCAGTGGTAGAGATCACTTCAGGCTAGCTCTTGGCTTACATGAAGGGAATGTCTGTTATCAGCTGAAGTGTGATGTGGAAGTGAGGTCCTGCACTGTGAAACAGTCTCACCCAAAAGTGCATCAATTCATGCACTCTGATTCTGCCCTGCAATGCAAACCAGTAGTGATTGGAGCCAACTGAGGGACTTCCTTCATGAAGCCGTTTCTGGTCTGAAATAAAAAGCTGCTTTGGAGGTAACTGCTGACTCTAAAATCTTGTGAAATTTTCTAAGATCCTTTGAAATGACAGAATTGTACAAATGGGACAAGATTTCTATTTCTGTGCCTATGTCTTGGAAGATACTGTCTTTTCTAAAGCCTCCTATTCCTTTATACAGCTCCACCCTGACTACATATCTTTTGGTATTTCCAAATACATAATTTCTTGCCTCTCACCTCAGCTATATTAAAAAAATCTTAGTGCTTTTTTTTTTTTTTTTGTATGTGTAAAAATTGATAGTCTGTAAGTACTTTTAGGACTTTATCAGAATTAAAGCATATTCATAACCATTACACACAATGAAAGGCTATTATGAACTTTGAGAATCCTTGCTTCTATGAATATTGAAGCAAAGCTTTTAAATCACTTAATACTATATTGTTTCCTGGAGCCTTGAACTGTTTGAAGAATGGTCCAAACATCTCTACTTCTCTGCAAAATTGCCAAGAAGAAGTTAGACTGAGAATCACCAACAGTTCTCTAGTGTGATTTATTAATATTGCTTTTAAGTTTGTTTATCTTTTGTTTTGTCTTGTGTCTTTAATTTTTGTTGGTCATCTATCTATCTATCTATCTATCTATCTATCTATCTATTTATCTATCTATCTATCTATCTATCTATCTATCTATCTATCTATCTATCTGTCTGTCTGTCTGTCTGTCTCTGTCTGTCTATCTATCTATCTGTCTAGTTTATGATAAACTGATCTCTTATTGCTTTAACCCAAATGGTGTCATTTTAATACAAGGTTCCCTTGCTGTTGGCTACTCAGAAATTTGGAATGAGCCAAAAGGATGATGAAAAATTCTCTTGCCAAACACCATGCTTTAGTTCTCCAGACTAAGTATCTGTTTGTATGAGAGCTACTTTCAATTTCTAACAGAATCTAAGCTATTAGGAATGAATCACTGTAATTCATCAGCACTACAGTATAGCATTTTGTGATGGCTTGGGAGCTGGGGGTTGCACTTATACCCCTCTATTTCACGTAGTTGTAAAAGAACCAGATAGCCTGTCCACACTAGAGCACAGGGCATTCTTCAAAAAGAGGTAGCACTTCATCCATTTAGATATCTTCATGCTGTTTAAAAGGTGACTCAAGTAGGCAAAATAGTTCAACATTTCATTTTTTAAGGGATCATAATCTTAATGTGGATTAAATTAATTGAGGGTAGAAACATGGGTAACTGCAATCCTTTGGGAAGGTTCAGTATAGCTTTACTAAAGGGAAGTCCTGCATTGTAAACCTCTTGAAGATTTTCAAAGGGCTCATCAGAGATGTGGCTAAAGGTAATCTGACTGCTAGCTTACCTCTCCAAAGACTTGTTGGGTATTTGTCCAAAGACTTTTAAGGGGACTATATTATGATGGAATTAGAGAGGAGGTCACGTTGATAAAACTCTGGTTAACAAAGATAACCAAACCAGAATTTATATGTTTTCATTACAAGAGAGAGAGAGGTTACCACTGTAGTTCCGCTGCATTCCACAGCACCTTGGATAAGAATCTTAGTTTATCAACATATTTCTGAATTATTAGAAAATTATATTCTCAGTGGGTGAAACAGTTTTCAGCTATTATTTATGAGAGCACTTAAAGACAGCTAAAGGACCTTAGAAATCAATGTGACTATGTAATGAAGGGGCAGCTAACATTCATTTTTGATATATACACCAAGATACACATGAGGAAAGAAAATCCTAGCTTTACATGAGACCTGGCTATCTGCAACTTTGCTCCTCATAAGTGAACCAGTGCAATGATAAATAGCTCTCTCAAAACACTGAATTAACTTTCAGCAGTGGACAAAAAGGAATGTTAAGAATTGTTACAGAAGGAAGCAAGAGCAAATGCCAAATAAATGTTTATGCCACTTTGTAAATACACACTTCATCTTATCCTAGACTTCTTGATTTTTTTCCTTATCTCACTTCAGCAGAATATAGGCCTACAGCAGAAATCAAAAAAGTTCAAGGAACAACAGGGATGATCAAAGACAAAAAACATCTTCAGAATGAATAATGATTAAAATGAAGGATGCTCAACTGAGAGATTACTGGGTAGGCATATGGTAAAGCTCTTCAGAATCATAACTATCTGGAGGTAGTTGAGTAGAAGCTACAGAGACCTCTTCACTGTCTTTTACAGGACAGGAACTGGGAGCTAATGAATGAAGAGTAGTTTAAAACAGAAAGAGGTGGTTGATCATACAGTGGCATTGTATATATTTTGAAGTTTTTGCTAAATAATATTTTATATTAAAAAATGAACACCTACTCAAGCAAATAACTGGAAAGAAACTTGGAAATGTGATGCAAGTACTTGGGAGGGGTTATTAAATAGATAAACTACATGAGGTTCAAGAAATTTGATAAACTGAAAACCACTGAGACCAGGAAAGTATTAGAGAAAATATAATCCGTGCTTGTCCTGCACTAACTTTTTCCTAGTCTTTTTCCTTTGTCTTTTAGAATCAGGATGCTGGGATACCAATTTTACTCAGAACCCATGGTCTCATAGTTTTATTTACTTCAGTTCTGGTTCATTATTTATTTACATTTTTTATTTATTACCTTTTTATATTTATTCTTGTATATTAAATCGGCATTAGTGAATTTCAGCAATCACTTCATTGAAACGGATTGATTTGCACTGATATTCTTAACAAATTTGTCCGAATTTGCTCCTCTGTTAAATACAAGCAGGCTGCCAGCCCCTGCAATAAACACATTCAAAGAATAAAACTGTCAAAGAAAGATATTCATGTGATTAATGAGGAGGGTGAACAAGAACATGTATGTATTTACTGGAAATTACTGGATGAACTTTGCCTTTTAACTAAGTTAATTAAATTTGTATTAACTCAATTTAATAATTATTGTATATGAGTTTCTAGGTGTAGTTTTTTCTTCCAGGTTTATACTGACGTTGCTTGCTCTGTTCAGGAGCCATGGTACAGGATAAAGTGCAGAGTTTCCTTTAAACTTTTCCTCAGAATGTACCTAGAGATATTATTTTAGAAAAATTTTATCTGAGAGCGAGACAGGAATAAGCTTGGTTCCCTGTAGATTCTCTTGGAAGGGAAAAGTAAACTTCCTAATATTTAATAAACACTAGTAATTTCAGAGTACTACCAAGCAGGCATCAGGCTTCACACTCTGACCAACTGCATGCAACCAACCTTCCAAACCCCACAATTAAAAAACCTCACTCTGTCTTTGATTATTAAGCAAGCCTTTACCTCAGGGTAATTACTACAAGCAAAATGCATGCAGTGACAAGGAACCTCAGCTTTTCTACCAGGTAAATAAATATGAAACAAAAAGAGACACCTGAAGGCATACTGCTAACCCAATCTATTTTACCTAAAAGCAAAACTGAAGAACCTTGGCTCTACTAAGCTTTTTATTCAGCATAGGTCTGCAACTGAATGTAAAAATGAAGCAAAGCAAAACAACAATAAAAAACAAGTCCTCTCAAATTACCATTTTCTAAAGCAATAAAGCAGGTAATTATCTCCACTAAAAAACCCCAAAGCATAACAAACAAGATTCTAGAAACATTACATGTGTATGTTTCATTTGGAAAATCAGGCAAACCACCAGAACCCTGGCTTTTAAAAGAATGTTAACCTTATGATTGCTTGCCAAGAAAAAAAAAATATTTTATTTAAAACCTTCTAAATGGTTGAGTCTAATTAGCAAATTTTGCCAAGAAGGCCCTTAACAAGGGACCAATATCTGTCCCAACACATAGTCAACTCCCCTCCTCCCTGTAGTCCTTATGAGTTATTTTGCATCCTAATAGTTGAAGAAACTTCCTTCTTTTGTAACACCAAGATGATAAAGATCACCAGACTATTCTCAGTGTATTCATTAGACTTTGTTTTCAGATGAGTTGTAATTTAGATCTCAAGTAAACAGATGAATTTTCACACGTTTTGTTTTCTCCAAAAAATCATTACTCAGTTTAGCTAGCACATGATAAATAAGATTATTAGTATGAGGTAAAGTCTTTATGAAGACAAATCTGCTCAGAATTTCTACATGAATTTAGAGATCAAGCTGGACATTTGCTGCAGCAGAGTCTGCTGTGGTGAATTGCTACTCTATGAAAGCCACACATTGCCTGTATTCATTAGGAATTTATTAAGCACTTGTTACCTTAGGTGACAGCACACCTGGTTTCCTACTGGAGACACATCTCCATGAGGATGGCTTCCATGCTTGGAAAAGATTTTGCTAGCTGCAGGCAGGTAAGTAAGTAAACAAGCAGACACAGGCACACAGAGCTTACAGTCATTTGGAATACTTGTCTGCTTCAAATTAAGCAGCAGTTAAATGTTTTGTGGCTCATAGCCTAAATTTTGGAATTTGAGGCCCTTCCCATTCCCCCATCGGTTTGAGAGAGCCTGCTGTCAAGACCTTTGAAGACAGTCTTATGCAGGCTTTTAAAGTTTTTGCTTTGAGAACTCTGTAGGGTAAGGTTTTGTTAAATGTTTTTCTTTTCAGCAAGAAGTTTCTTATTTTTGTTTGTTTCAGTGTTTTTTCCTTTTTTTGTGTATGTTTGTTTACTTGAGAATGCATTCATGTTGAGGTAGGAAGGTTGTGGATCCTAAATAAAAAATACTGATGATGCTATATGGATAAATAGCAGCTAAGATAGATGAGAAAAATGATAGTAACAAGTATCTAAACAAAACGAGTGGACTTCTACTTTCTTGTTTCCAAGAAAGTTAACAGAAAATAAATTTGGCAAATGGCAAGACTCCAAAAGCTGTAGCTAGAACATGCCATAATTAATTTCACATTTTTTTTCTGATGCATGTCAGATAATGATTCATTTTGCAATAACTGTTTAATACAATGCATGACTTCTCTCTCTTTGTTTTTGTTATGGAGGACTGAAAACAAAACAAAGTAGGAAAACATTGTCTCTCTATGCCAGTTATGGCTACAAGAAGGCAGGGGATGCAGGAATGGACTGATGATGTAGAGAGGTTCTTTTGCAGAGAGTCTTACTGAAATTCTTCTTTCAAGTGAACCTTTTGTGTATCAGTCATATACTGGTAATTTGCCCATAGCACCACATATGTTTCCAGTCTCCTATTAATACAGAGTAAAATTCTTGGCTTCCTGCTAAGTAATTGCTGTCTTCTGCAGGCTTGCAGGAGTAACAAATATTTCAAGTAGCTAATATACAAAGTACTGTTCACATACATTATATAGGCACACATATATAAACTTACATGCACATAGGTGTATGTAAGCAATACAATTCAAAATAATCAGGTGATATTCAGCCATGCCACATGCTCCTACCTATTTTCACCTAAGTGATCTACCTACTGGGCCTAGTGGAAAATAAATGACACGCTTGTGAGTGAAAGCTCCTACAGTAAATGTCAGAGACAGTTTTGCTGTGATACCTGTACATCTGGTGACACAGGACTTTTGCAGGAAAATGATGAGTACATCCAAAATCAGAGTACTGTAAATTGAGCTGATCTTGTATCTGGCTCAAAGA
This sequence comes from Serinus canaria, assembly GCF_022539315.1. Classification (NCBI taxonomy): domain Eukaryota; kingdom Metazoa; phylum Chordata; class Aves; order Passeriformes; family Fringillidae; genus Serinus; species Serinus canaria. The sequence continues at coordinate 36,075,220 of NC_066317.1, forward strand.
TTTTATTGTCTTACATACCTCTCTTTAGGCAAGACACACTTGGTTATGCATATCAGTAATTCATCAGTTTCATGTGTGTTTTAACTAGAACACACTGAATTGAAACACATGGTCACTATCATTGTGTGTACGTAAAGCCTGTTCAGGGAAGGCTTCTCTCCTCAATTTTTTTTCCAGAGGAAACAAAATTATCAACAAGCATTTTAATATCCTCTTTTCCAAGGCAACAGCTTGACATTTTTATAAGTCAACTGGAAACACTCTTGGCAGGTTTGCTGAGCACAAATTTAACATGTAACAGTGAACTTCTTGTTTTTCATAATGTCTGCAAGAATATGTACACAACGGAGAGTTCTAAATTTAGGAGATTGCTTTAGGCTTAAAAGATGTTTATTTTAACTGAGCAGAAGACCACAAGAAACAAGTCTATTTTGTACAACATAGATTGTACAACATTTTCCTCCTCCATCACCTCATCAGGTGGATTTTCAGGGTGAAAGAATTCTCCATCTTCTTTTTCCTAGACTATGTGAAATGAGCTATTGACAGGTACAAAACCCCTCAGTGGCACCAAACCCTTTCTTTTATGTATTTTTTTAGTTAACGGGATCAAGTGAGAGACAGTACTACATCAACATTCTCATTACAAGCTGACATTCAAATGAGTGGATGAAACTGGTGAGAAAATGATAAAACAGAAGGAAACCATTCAGGATAAGTGATCTCACTCTGGTTTGATTTCATTATTCTTAAATGCACAACAACCATCCCCCACCCTCCTCTGAAGACATAAAGTCAAATTCTTTTACACTAACTTCCTGGACTATGTATTGCCTTAAAAAATGCTCATCAAGGAAAATCATTCAGACTTTTTCAGGGAAAAATGAAAAGCAAGCAACACAAAAAAGGGAAACAACAAATGAATGAAATCTTTCTCAATTTTCAAGAATAAATTCTGAATTACTCAACAAGAATAGCTTATTTCAGGTTTCAAAAACCTCTGCATTGAGAGGGCATTTAGCCATAAGTTGGGTGTCCAATTTTTCTCACCTTTCACAGCAGTCCCCTCTCCAATACTATTTTTTCTTAGGAGCAATTGTCATGATTGTGCAAAAGCAAGGTTTAAAGTTCTGTGTCATACAAAACCTGGCTTTCTAAAACTGTGCAGGAACTTTCATTCAGCCTTTTTTTGTGAAGTGAATTTCATCATATTCTTTTTGTCATAAAACACTCCAAAACATCTCCTATCATGCAGATATGAAAAGGGATGGTATTCTTGGGACAAATTCACATTTGAGTGTAGAAGTTTGAGGAAGTTGCATCAAGTGGAGGGTGAAAATAAAGATACCAGAAGAGAAAGAAGAGCACATGTCAGTGGCTTTAATTACAGTGACAGTGAAGCTCTTGTCCATAATGATTTTTGGACTTTGTGTGGTGTGAGATAAAGCTTTTAGAAGTTTCATGAAGACATGAAACTTACCACTGACACTGTGGGAAAGAGGAACCCAAAGAAAGCATTCTGACTAAGCATCATAATTTTTACAGAGAAATTAGTTCCCAGATTTTTCTATAAAATCTCTAAGGGTTAAAAATCATAGATTCGTAGTTTAGAGTAGATTCAACAAAGAAAAGAGAATATTTATTACTTTCAATTGGATGATGGAAGACTTTCAGTCCAGATGTTATATACTCTATAAAAGCAGATGTATATCTGTGATTTTGATTATTTTTCAGCCAGTGTTTCTTAAGACCAACTAATAGGTTTTGACTCCATCCAGTCTGACTCACAACAAAGCAAAACAATATTTCCTCAGTACAACTGCAGCACTTGTGCTTTTCATGCAATTCCCTTCACAATGGGGAACCTTTTAACAAAAATAACTAGGGAATTGAAAAAGAGTTTAAGGGAAATGGAAAGGTATGATACTTATAAAAATTTGATTGCAATCTGTTTTCTGCTGAGGCACAAACCCATAGCTTAATCTGTAATCTGTGGGTCTGATGGTAACTAGCTATTTTAGCATTTCAGTGAAAGAAAGCATTTTTTTTTTTGACAAAGAACTCTTACTAATGCAAGAAATACAAAGGGACTAAAAAGGAAAGCAGAAGAAAGAAACCATTGGAATTGCTTTTGCATAAAATCTTTCAGAGCTATATATGCATAAGGTGTTGTGTTCTATCAGTTAGACAGAAAAAAACTGCAAATAAATCAGCACAACCTTACCACGTTTTATTGAAAAACAATGTTATTCAAATGCACAGTTAGTGGATGCTGAGTCTTTAGGAAGAGAAAGAAAGGTTGTCCCAACTGCCTCAGTAGTGTCTGGGTTTTTCTGTTGGGAGTGGCTGAGAGCATGCTGCACTGCTTCTGCTAATAACACTGAGCATAAAAAAGATGGATGAAGGCAGTAAAATAAAAATATTAAGTGTATCTGATATTTCTTTTGTTAAAGTTACTTCACTAAAGAACTTAAGGACAGGACATGATGCTGCTGTTGGCTTAGTATTAAGTAATTTGGTGAATTGCTTTTGTTTAAATTTAAATTTTAAAAATAATTTCTCATGGTATTTATTCATAATTTCTGTATTCATATATAGAAAAAAAAAAAAAATTTTCCACCCAAAGAGGAAGTGTAAAAATACAAATGGAGCTGTTAGATAACATGGTGATCAGTATTGTAGAAAAGACACTGTATCTGTAAAAGAATAAGATACAATTAAAAATGGTGGAATTTAGTGCAGAAAAACTTTAGCTTTTTCAGTGATGATTTCCAGATTCTGCCTTGCATTAGTAGTGATTAAATGGCTCAGGTTTAACAAGCTGGGTGTGCTGGAGATAGCAGGCCACGGGTCTTTTTTCCTGTGTCTCATGAGGGGCTTAAGGCATTGCTCTACAACATAAAAGGAGTAAGCTGGCTGGAATTGTTCCAAGCTGGAAGCATATTATGCAGTTTTGCCAAGGACCACAGTTCCATCAGCTCTGTTAGCTGAACTACTCATGTTTTAGTTCCTGGGGTCGTTTCAGTCACAGTGGGCCAGTCAAGCCCAGTTGCTCAAACTAATCCTGCTCAATGTGAGGACTGCTCAGGACTTCAGTAACTGAGCCCAGCAAGCCTGAGAAGGGCTTGGGTAGGGCCTTTGCCAGCTCGTTCAAGAAATACTACACTTTCTTTTCCTCCTTTAGAACTATCCAAGACACCCTCCAGTACTATGGAACAAATATTGTTGCTTCTTTAGACAGTTTGGGTTGCTATCCTGCAAAATATTCTAATCACCAATGCCACAGGTATTTTTGGCTATAAATGTTAATAATGAGTTTTTAAACATGATATGGGTAACTGACTTATTCTTTCTTTATATACATACAGTACACTCACAAATACATGCAAATTTTTACCCATCCAGAAGTAATTTAGAGTTGAAGATTAATGCTAAATGCAAATGACCATATTTTTTGGTGTATTTCTTGAAAAATTACTTCTCCTTCTGGTTCCTCAATGTTTTGGTAGAATGATTGCCAAGAAGGCATTTGTGGAAATGGCATTATTGGTCTTGAGAAATAGGTTTTTTCATCCCTTTTGTGAATGCAGTTTCACACAACCCAATCAACTGAAGAATATTTTATACCAAAAAGCACAGCCTTGTCTCCCACGATCCTGACTTAGAGCACCTAGAACTAACTCTCCCTTCCCTGTTGTTATAAATAAAAACATAATAAGTAGTGAGCTTAGTGACCTGGATTAGATTTCTGAAGGGCAGCCACAGAGCTGGTATGAGGAGAGGGCAGGGCTGTGTATCTGGGTATCAGGGAGGAGGCTGGGAGGGATGACATCACCTCTTTCACTGTCAGTGGGTTGCTGGACTGCCTTAATTTTTAATCACACCTTCTTGAAGACTGTGCTGCACTCAATACAGTGAGTGAGTTAGTACCAATTTCAGTAATTCCATCAACACTGTGGTTGAACTAACAATAGTAGAAATAGGCCCCACTTGGCTTTCTTCTGACTAATTGTAAGTCCATGATAGAGCAGGAATTGAACAATCCTCCAAAGCTGGTGCCCAAGTGAGTCACTCTTAAATTATACAGTGTTTTTTCAGGGTACACTAAGGTACACTCGATCCTAAATAGTTCCTGGAAAAATGTGTTTGTTCTTGCTTTGTAGTTGTGTTTATCTAAAATAAAAAATATTGTATAACAATTTAATGTCTAAAAACACTGACTCAGGGCTATACACCCAAAGTACATAGTTTGCTTTTCAGTGGCAAAAGGTTATGACATTTAATTCCTAGCCAGCCTTTCACATATCTCTATTTACTCTTCACATGCATACAGTCAGATCAAATACTGCCTTGGCTAAAAACATACTGCCATGGATAAAAACACACTGCCATGAGTAAAATGCACTGTACAATAACATATAGTTTCTACACACTGCAAATTTTATCTGCATACACATGGATGTGTATGTATGTGCACAAGCACATATTCACACAGTAATGGAAACAATGACCTAGAAGGAAATAAGTCAGGGAGAGAAATCCAATTCTTTTGTAGGAAAGCACATTATGTTCCTGCAAAGTTCTTTATTTGAAGGCTTTTACTTCTACTGATTTCACTAGAACTGTATTCCAAATACTGAAAGCTCTAAAGGTTAGGACTCTTCTATAAGAAAAATGTCTAAAATACTAATGACCTCTCTTTTTTCCCCCGGCATCCTTTCTTAGCTTAAAAGAGTTCTTTTTTTTGTTCTTGGTGTTTATCTCTCCTCAGCATTACAAGGATATGTTCACTTTCTGCAAATCAGTCTTATATGCTTGCTGTTTCTAATTCCAGATTAAGAAAATTAAGTTTATGTGAAAGATATTGAATATGAAATATGAAATTTCATATTCATTTTGTAATCTAAATAGTCCTCCTCTGGATCTGCCTTAGGTGTTTGAACATATTCATTCAGAACAGTTCCAGGATTGTTGAAAGGATCTGATTATGCTTCCTATGATTCCTTTTGCCTTTTTCTCTCCTGCAATGCATGACAGTTTAGTGCTATTCTGTAGTCATCTCTAAATCCTTTTCTCTGGACATTTCAAGCAGACCAGATTCTTGTTGACTGAATAATTTGAAGACTTTCTCTTTTATACTATTGAATGAAAGTTGGCTCCTCCTTTCTTCTCTAGCATCCAAGGTCATTGAGAAGTTTATGGAAACTGTTTTACTCATTTCCAAACAGTTGTGTTTGGAAGTTGTGAAACTGAATTTCAAGTCACACGTTGTTGGAGAGTTACAGAACTTGCTGTGATGATGGATCATGTGTGCTGTTAATGTTGATCTGGCATTGTACCCTGTGCTTCTAAATAGTCACAGGATTGACCAAGCAGCAGCTATTAAATGTAACTTAATCAACTGCATCTAGTTCTTGGAAGGAGTTTTTGTGACCATGAAAAATATATGCCTATGACTTCATGTTGGCCCAGGTGTGACAGGAGTGCAGAGCCACCCAGGGAATTTCCATGTTCAATGTCATGTGTTTTACTGAAGCTTCATACTTACATGGAAATGTTATTCAGTTTTCCGTTTTTCTCTTCCATCGTTGTATTTCTTTTATGGCTTTAAAAAAAAAAAAGTGAAGGGAGTGACTGTAAGGTTGCAATTAATTTTCAGTTAGCTATTTTGTTTCCTTAACTGTGGTCACAACCAGCTGTTCTTCTCTGTTAACCTGTATTTTTGTAGTAATTTACCCTGTTGCAAGCTTGGAAAAGAGCAAAGTCAAAGTTATAGAACATCCTGGATGAGCTATGAGTAAAAACAACAATTCTAGGGTCTTAGAGAAAGAAAGCAAAAAAATAAAAAAACGAGCAGAAAAATGGTATGGGAATTCTTCCTACCATGCTGCATAATGAATTCTGATTTCATTCCTGTTTCAACAGAACCCCTTTCTCTGCATCACAGATAGAGCACCACTGAAATAACATTCTGTCACTTATTTTAATATATTTAGTAAAGCATGACAGCCATTAAGTATGAACCACAAGATAAGGACCTTATTAGAAGAATAAATTAAGGTGAAGAAAAAAGGGACTCTTTTTGGAACATTGGAATTCTCAGTGTCTTATTACTCCTTGCTACTTGCTTTGGTTCCCAGGGGGCACATAAACTCATGCTCGCTTTCTCAAGAAGAGATTTAACTGATATGGAAGAGGGAAGCACAAGGACAGTTCACCATCCCCAATTAATGGGTATTGTCTTTTCTTCAGAAAGTGCTTAAGAGGACAAATATTCCACAGTGGATCTGACACACCTGATATAAAATCAGTTTACAGTTTACATCAAAAAGCTTACTTTTGATAGAGGAAATGCTTCACTGCCTTCCCTCTCAATTTTAAAATTAGTGTCTTCTTCTGTACATGTTTTGCACAGATAATAACTATATGAGACAAAATGTACTGAGAATTAGGTCTCTTTTCTTGTTTCTTTAGTAACTCAGGACAAATCCTTAACAGTGGGTTACTAATGTTTTTTCCGATGTTTGAAATTACATCAAGGGAAGCATTTGGATTTGCTGACATTTCTGGATTTTGGAAGAGGACCTAGGTCTTCTTTCCCCCATGTTCTATCTGAAATAACTGGCAGTCCCATTTAATAATCTTTGACATGCAGAAAAGTTTGGCCGGTTCAGAGAAAAATTAAAAATAAGTATTGATTCAAGACACATTGCCCTTAGCAACGGGAAGGAGGGAAGAGAGGTGTGGATGTATTCTTGGAAATACTGGAAACCTAAATGTATGAATATTTAACTGTTTTGCCATATCTTATTGCAATATAGATCATTGCAATTATGTAAAAACTCAAAATATAGAATTACATCCTCTCTAGGTGGGAAAGACAACTTTAAAAACAGTTTTCCATAGAGATATTACAGATTTCTGAATGCACCTTCTTCAAAGGCTTTTCTTCTCACTACATCCAGATATCTTTCTGTAAATGACACTGTGATGACCTAAATGTGTCAATCCTTTAATCAGCAATTTCAGATTTTTCTTTTCTCTCTCTAAAAAGGTACTATCATGCATCCAACAAACTTTGAGGAATTACACCTAAGATGTTGTTCTAACATTTATCACAAAAAATTTCCATTCAATGACACCTCTTTAGGTGCCAGCTGTATGCTGAGAACATTTTAATAGATCTCTAACACTGACAGAATCCTCCATAAGAAATTGCTTTGCGCCTGTGAGCATACATGTACGAAAAGGGAAGGATGGAAAATCTGGTTTTTATTTTCTGAAAGCAAGAAATGGCATGAGATGAATATTTGCTCAAAATTTCATGCTTTCTTCCTTAAAAGCACTCTTATTACAGCATGTGAATAATATGTATCTTGGCTATGATAGGGAAACTTTGTTATAATTGAGTGATGGGGACAGCTCCACCAACACAGTCTAAAAACCTTTGAAGACTTTTGAAGCTGGGGAAGGAATTTTAAAAGGAAGGCTCACAAGAAGTGAGAAAAATATTTTGCTCAAGTAAGTGAAGCAGGAGGCTTACCAGTATTTGTGCACAAAAGAAAACCAATGGATTAGTATGGCTCAGCATGAATCAGTAGAGGCATGCAGCTGTGAAAAGGGAAACGTATAAACAGAACTGTATAACCAAAGCAGGCAAAGCAATCCCTCTCCTCTGCACCTCACTAGCAAGGCTTTCATTAGAATACTTTGTTCAGTTCTGTTTTTCCCTCTCCAAAACAGGTGGAGGGTTGGCTGAAATGCATGTAGGAGAGAGAAGCAACAGTGATTTCAGCTCTGGAAACCACGTCCTGCGAGGAAAGAATAAGCGATTTTGATTTTTTTTTTCTCTTGAAAAACAAAAGAGAAGAATAAAGGAATATTGTGTGGAGAAGGAATGTAATAAATAAGCCATTAGCAAAGAGGAAGAGAGTAATGCTTTCCCTGTTTGTTGTAGATAAAATGAGAAATAATCCAAATTACAAAAAAGAAGGAGTTATGTAAGATATTTAGAAATAAACAGCTTTTAAGAGTAAGAATAATGAGCTGCTGAGAAGCTGGGAAGTTCTTTTAAAGCAGGTTTAACAAGTGTCTGTCCACACTTGTATCTGATTCTACATTAACTCAAAAATCTCTTTTACTTCTATGATTTTAGGTTCACTCACAACACACATTTTAGGTACACTGAACACATACACTTGCATCACATAACTGGAACTAGACCTTTTTTCCTTAACCAAAACATTTTGTTATGGAATATTTCAAGTGCATCCCTCAGTCTGGGGGGAGGGATTCATGTTGGAGAAGTTGATGGAGAACTGTCTCCCATGGGAGGGGCCCCACATGGGAGAAGATGAAGAGTTTAAGGAGTCTTCCTCCTGAGGAGGAAGGAGTGGCAGAGACAGTGTGAGATGAGCTGATTGCAACCCCCTGTTCCCCACCCTCTTGTTCCACTGAGAGGCAGGAGGCAGAGAAAATCAGAGTGAAGCTGAGCTTGGGGAGAAGGGAGGAGTAGTGGGGAGGTATTTTCAAGATCTGGGCTTGTTTTTCACTATCCTACTTTGGTTTGATTGGTAATAAATTCAGTTTATTTCTCCAAGTTAGCTCCAAGATTTGCCTGTTATGGTGACAGTGGAGTGACCTTTCTGTCCTTATATTGAACCATGAATCTTTCTTTATATTTTCTCTCCCCAGTCCAGCTGAGGAGAAAAGTGCCAGAGTGGCATTGGTGGGCATCTGGCATTCAGAATGGGCCAGCCCACTACAAAATATCTAAAAATAATTGTGTTATAATTTTGAATTTTACTCAATACATTTTATTTATCACCTACTTATGTCTCCAATAAAATTGCTGATTTCACATAAAAACGAAATTTACTTTGATTAAAAATAAACAAACATGGGGCTGGATTTTATTTCAAATTTTTATTTGTGCAGTAATAGGAAAACTATGATCTATTTAGACAGATCTATTTCATAAGGAATTTTTACTCTCTCCAATATCCAGGGATGATTCCTCTGCAGGTAAAATATTGGTAAAATCTGTTCCATCACCTGTGCATGACCCTGCTTCTGATAACCAAAGGGAAGTTCTTATCAGCACAGAAAGCCCAAGGAGGCAGTTCATATGTTGGGACTTTGAGCAGTGTCTAAAATATTTCTGTTCAATGGTGTATCTGTCTGGAGGGTACATGCAGAGTCTGAAGTCCACTTCCTTCCACAAAGGATTTGCTCTGTTTTAATAAGATTACTGTCTGGGGAAAGACAAGAGTTGTTATTGTTGAAGGGATTTAAAATGTTGATAAATAAGATTTCAATTTGGTTTTCAAGTGGGAAAGGAATAAAGCATGAATATTCTCTAAAATTTGAAATATAATGGGAAAAGCAATCTTTTTCTAAATCTGAACACAAATATGTTGTTTAGAGATGGATGATTTAAGTGTTTCTTTCCTTCTTTTGACCTCTGCCGACTATTTACTGTCTAGATATAAACAGCACAAACAAAAATATTTACTTTGTTTCCATAGGTTTTTATTTCTAGAATTAAAAAAAATAAACAGCAAACCAAACAATAACAACAAAAAATAGATTGGAGGATAAAAGAAGTGCCAAAAGTGGTATGATGAAAATAATTTTTTTGGTGGTGTTTCTGGATGTTGCATGATTATTATGTTACCATCTCTGACAATATTTTCCATGTTTATTTTACTAGTTAAAATATTATAGTATAATTGAAACCAGCCACTCTTGAGCTCTGTAGAAATATTTTTGCTTAAGGCAGAGCTAGAATTGATGGCAATAGAATTAAGAGAGGCATGATGGCAAGCATAATTTACAGATGTTCAACTTTGGTTCAGATGCTCGAGTTCAATTTAGATTCTGCTGCACTTCATTTTTATGGGGAGAATAAATAGCTCATTAACTTGGAGACACACAGCAATTAAGCACTGGAAAGAAGTCACAGTTTGCCTTACTCCCTGAGTTCAAAACATCTGTTTCGGGTCTGAAGTGAAGTTTTCAGAAAGATTATGTCAAAGATGGTGATTCAATTTCCTTTGAAAAAATGATGATTAAAATTCCAGCTCAATGAGATCTATAACCACTGCCTTTTGTAAGCAGGTAGACCATCCTGATCCAATTTCTCAGACATTTTTGCATTTGCCTCAGACCCACAAAGCAGAGCTATTGGTAACGTCCCACACAGGCTTGACAGTAAATTCCATTTCAAAATAGATTCACAGAAATTCCAGCCACTAAACTTCTGTCAAGGATATTAAGCTCAGAGAATTACAACCACAGAATTACCTGACTCACCCCCTGATTTAAAATATTGACTATGCAATTTGAATTCCCTTTTCAATGGAGGCTTGTATCAGGCAACAAGAATGGGTGTGCATAATTTGTAACATTCCCACAGAGGTGATATTATTTTTCCCCAGGTAGAGAGCTCAGAGTGGTCTGGTAGCCTGGTTAGATACTATGCAAAAAAATTTGTTTTGGGTGGTTTTGCACATGCCCCAAAAGGCTTGCAGGTTATGTTGCTCTTGTGCTTGCAAGTAAAATATTCTGCCTTAATTTGAAAAAAGTGAAGTAACCTTGCAAAATTCACAGATCAGCTAATGCTGGCTGTACCCTGAAATGACCCTATAGGCATCTCCTAAGTATTGGAGAGTGGGATGAGAGCTCGTACAGGCTCAGAAGAGATTATGAGGGTAGACAGGAAAAGTGTATGGGATTTTCTGTGTATTTACAGTAATTATCCTGTCCAAAGTCCCTTTGGGCACCCCAAAAGAATTGTGCCCCCGAGGTGAAAGCAAGGAAGGACAAAAAAATTATAAGTTATGATACAATTTAGACATAGGTTTGATACTTTGAAAATGCATAGTGAAAAAGATACTTACAGAAGACTTAAGACAACTTGAACTTGCTAATAGTGAAAAACTTTTCCAGGATTAGGTAGTAAATGAAGAGGTGAGGAAGGGATCTAAGTACCTAAATTTACTAGTAACACTTATGCCAAGAGAATGCTTGGGGTTTTCATGTTAATCTGAGTCCATACTTTCCCTTGCAGGGAGTGCCAGAGTAGGACCCTAAGCATGAGTATTATAGGTAAGAATAAAATATTAGAGGTTTAATAAACTGAAAGACAATGTAACAGTTCTACAAGTGGAGTAGCTGTGTGAAATATTGGTGCCAGTCTCAGGGCAGAAGTAATTAGAAGGTGAGCAGGGATAACAAAGCAGTTTAATACACTTGCCCTGTGTCACAGGGTGGTGTTGGAATGTACTGCCTTTTAAATGACAGCACTGTTCTGGAGGTGTCATTAAGAAATAAAAGAATTAACTCAGGGGTGAAGTGAGTATGTAAGAATGCCTCAGAAAGGGGCCTGTTTATATCAAGACTTTGCCTGAGTGCAGAACTGCTGCCTACAACCAGTAGTAACTTCTCCCTGCTCCCTCCTCTAGCAGCTGCTTTGATAATGCTTCAGAACTATTCAGAAATTTGCTTGGCCTCATATATTTGCAATAAAAAAATTCAAGGGGTTTTTTTTTTTGTACTTATAAACCTTAATTAAATCTGAGGCTACTGGAAAGGGGACAGATTATTTTTGAAAGTGCTTTTAAATTTATTTTCTCAAAATTGTGTGTAGTGTAAAATTGTTTCTGTATTATGTCTGACCACAGTCAAACACAATTCAAAAGCTTCCTATCAAAGTGAGTTATGCCCTTCTTGACTTATTTTTACTGATCTTCTTCTATTGTCAATGAAGTTAAATACAAAGTGTAAACTATTTCTGTTGAATGATCATTGAGGAGAGCCTGCAAAGCCTATGGGGAAAAGAAACAACCTCAATATTCATTGATTTTAAGTTGCAAATACTTCTGTGAACTTTAAACATAGAATTCATCAATTTTGGAGAGATATTTTATTGACTACTACTAAATTCAAAATTAGTAATGTTCATAGTGGTCCTATTTAATTACCTTCTAAATAATGAAAGAAGCTGTATGTTGTACTCCCTTGAGAAATGAAGGACAAACAATAAAAGGGTGTTAAAAGTACAGTTTGGTATCTATTCTGGTCTGCAACTATTCTGTATTACCTATCTATAATAACATTCTCAGTATCATTTTAGATCAAAGTTCAGGGTGTTCTTACAGCTCTCTCCATATTTGTTCAGTGAATGTGTGAAGTCTGCTAGGAAAGCAAGAGGGTGATGATACAGCAAGCTATTGCTAGACAAACTGAGTTACAGATTTACATCATTAATGTTGCCAAAATGCATGGGCTCTCCTCATCTTAGCTAGGAGATGATATGAAGTTATCTATTCCTCAACGAAACATATAAATCATAAAATCATAGAATAGCTTAGGTTGGAAGGGTCTTTAAAGATTGTCTAGTTCCAACCCCTCTGCTGTGGGCAGGGACCATTTCCAGTAGACCAGATTGCCCAGAGCTCCATCCAACTGCTCTTGAACACTTCCATGGGTGGGGCATCCACAGCTTCTTTGTGAAACCTGTTCCAGTGCCTCACCACCCTCACAGGGAAGAATTTCTTCCTAATATCTCATGGAGACCTAATGTCTTTTAGTTTCTAGTTTCTATCCACTTCCCCTTGACCTATGTAAAAAGTTTTCATACCCCTGCAAAAAGTCTCCATCTTTCTGGAAGGTTCCCTTCAGCTACTGGAAAGCCTCAATTAAGTCACCCTGGAACTTTCTTATACTTCCTTCTTTGTGTTTATGACAGCATGACCGCCCATGTGTTGGAATGAATGGAGTGGCTGTTTTGCATATCTAATTAGTGATGCATTTGTACTCGTAGCTGCACCTGTACTCTGAAGGCATCCTTACCCTGAGGAATGTTCTCCAAAGAACTTCAATGTTTAATTTAGTTTCTAAGACCACTGCCTCAAAATGTTTCTATCACTTTCAAAATGAATAATGATTTGCAGCATGAATAGTTATTATATTTTATAAATTTCTTTCTCAATAATGACTGTCGGGGGACGGAATTTCTTCGGGAAGAACGCATTTTGCTAAGACTGTTGTCCTTGAGCAAAAAGCGCGCTCCCAAAAGGCGCCGCAATCCGTCTGCGGAGCGCCATCTCGTGGTGTGATTTATACTGTCCTGAGAAACCGCCCTGCCTCGGCTGCCCTAAAACCAGGAATGGATGGGCAGGGACACCTGGCTCGTGGATGAGTAGCTGAGGCCCGTAAAAATGTCCGATAACCTATTTCAAACATGTTAAGCCGAACTCGAGTAACTTGTGGACTTATTCTGATCCCTACATGAGGTTTACTCTTCATACAGAATCAGACAATGGGTCAGGTTGGAAGGGACTACAGTGGCTCATCTGGTCTAATCCCTCTGCTTAAACAGGGTCATCCTAAAGAAATAGCACAGGATTGTGTCCAGGCAGCTCTTGAATATCTCTGGGAGAGAGATTCCACAGCCTCCCTAGAAAATCTGTTACTGTGCACACTCACCCACACAGTAAATTCTTCCTCATGTGCAGGTGGAAAACCAGCTCTATCCTGCACTTTTAAAAACAACTGGCTAATGTCTCCTGTAGCTGCTGAACATGCCTAATGAGGATAACCAAACACATCTGAAGTAACACTGAGAAGTTTTCAAGGCAGGTCAGTGTGTTGTTTGGCTTGTTATGAGAGGAGATAAAACATAAGGGGGTTTGAGGCTGAACTCAAAACCTCAGGAGAGGCTTTAAATGCAGATTACTGAAATGGGGACTAATACTACAAGAAAAGTATTTTTAGCCTTGTTAGGGAAAGTGCAAAGCCCTGTCCCCGGGCAGTGACAACCCCCAGGCCCCAGTGTGTGCTGAGGGATGGGCAGCTGGACAGGGGGTGCTCAGAACAGGACCATGAGCCAGAAACCTGTGACAAGGACTCCTAATGCCAGGCTTGGCTGCCCTAACAGTGTTGCCAGCAGCTTGAGGAAGGTGATTGCTCCCTTCTGCTCAGCACTGGTGGAGCCACACCTGCACTACAGTGTCCAGTTTTGGGGGATTCCATCAACTTGTGGAAAAATTTGTGTGCAGTATGTAAAGATGATGGAGTCAGGCTCTTTTAAACAGCGCTCAGTGGCAGGATCAGAGGCCATGAACACAACCCAAAACACAGGATGTTCCCTTTGAATATCAGAAAACACTTTTTACTCTGAGGGGGACGGAGCACTGGCACAGGTTGCCTGCAGAGGCCATGGAGTTGTCACTGTTGGAGACATTCAAAAGCCCTCTGAGCACGGCCCTGGGCAACTGGCTGTAAGTGGCCCTTCTTGAGCAGGGCTTTGCACAAGAGGCCCCCTACAACCTCAGCCAATCTGTGACTTTGTAACTCTGGAAAATAAATATCTAAATATTTCATTTTTGTTAATGAGAAAATATTAAATATGAAATATGTATTTCTTTACTAACATTTTCAAAATATTAATACAATTTCGAGAAAGTATGATTCATTTCCAAAAGGAAAATTGCTTTGTAATTCTAGGTCTGTGACTTTTGAGGATTGTTGTCCTGGGTTTTAAATTCACAAGCTGTGTCTTATTCAGAAAAAAAAAATAAATTAGGTTTTCAGATCTGATAATGTATAGATAATACAAAAAAATCCACTGTATGGATTATGTGAAATTAAAAATTTTTAAAATATTTTAAAATATCTAGGTATTTCTAAAATTAATAGGTCGCTATATATGCAATAGTGAAAAGAGAATATTTGATATGATTTTCCAGAACACTGTCTTGAAAGGGCCATATAGTTTATGCCATAAATCACATATTCTCTTTCAGATCCGTTACTTCTTTTTCCTATGATTCTCAGGTCACATTGCCTGGCTGTTACTTTCCTTTTTAATTGCTTGCTGCACACCTGCTATGGTGCATTTGCAGTTTTCATGCTCTGGGAAATGCGTACCTCAGTATGGAAACGTTTGCTTCTGCAGCAGTTTCATGACACTGTTGCTTGTGAAAATATCTGAACAAGGGCAGAGGTACCAGCTGTGCTTTGCTTTAGGGAAGACAAGATGGTGTAGATCTGCTGGAGCAGCAGCTGTCACAAATAGCAAAGATCTGAGAGTGCTGCAGGTTCTGTGAAGGCTTGCTCAAGATTTCTGCTTCTCTGGTGCTCTTGTTTCTTTGACTGCTCCTTTGAGAAATTTCCATTTTATAAAGCTCCAAGCTACAGGTGTGCTGCACTGAACCACTTGCAACTGATAATGGAAGCACTTCATTTGTGAGTATGTCAGAGTTGCTGTTTTGTGTCCCATGGACAAGATAAGTAAATTGGGAGGTGTGAGCTGATGTCGCCTTTTGTGGGCAGGGAGTGACAAACAGCTGGGTTGTCTCCTGAAGACAGGGCTGTTACTGACTGTGCTCTTTATAAGAGCATTAACTGTTGTAATCAGATTAGAAGAACTCAGACTGTTCTCAAATAACTTCTTATCTGCTAACTTCAAGTTTTCTATCAAGGAGTACACAGGAGGTGCTCAGACACCTATAAAATTTTCATAAGGCTATTTTGCTGCAAGTGAAACTCTTTGCCTTTTTGGTAATAAGTTCAGCAAGACTATTTTGGAGTGGCTGTACTTATTTCAATAGGCATTTATCAAGATAACATTCCCTGAGTTTCAGAACAAGGGGTTTTTTCAGAGCTAGAGCCCATATAACAATCAAAGGCACTCTACTCAAAGGCACCCTACTCAAAGGCACTCTACTCCTCTCTCTTGCTTTCATTCCTGAAATACTGAATGGTAGTGCACAGCAACTACTGCTTTGGGTTTAATCCTTTTTTCCAGTGGTGTTGTCTGTTCCTCTTTTGGCTTTAAATTAATTTAAATTCAAAAAATATATTAAAAATTACTTCATGGTTTCTGAAAAAAGATAAATTTATTTTCTTTTTTGAACAAAATATCTACAATGACATGGGTGACACCATAAATTTCACATTTTTAACACTTCTGACTGCAGAGAATGTCAGTTTAAGTGCAGTATGATACTGTAATACAATAAAAAGGAATCTAATAAAATCCATGCACAACACATTTATAGATTTTTACCAAAAAAGGAACTACTTTGAGATGAAATTGCTGTCAGAGAGAACTCACAGGAGAATATTTTGAAAACTCACAGACAAGTTATTAATACACTATCATACAAATTTTTATTTTTTTCTTGCTGTAGCCTTTAAAAAGCCAAGATCACTAACACACAAAATACCATATATTATGTTAAACCTTTATGTCAAAATCTTATGGCACAATTTCTTTTTATACAGCTCACAATTCCACATTCAAGAACATCAGCAGCTACTTGAGTCCATTTCATCTGTTAATATCACTCTGACGTACATTAAAATACAAACATAAGAAATGTTTCTTGCATATTTCACAAAGATGAAAGTGAAGAAGTGCAGTAATATTTGAGAATGTCAAGAAGACAGGATGAGCCAACACTTTTTCTGGCATTAATCTACTGCTTCTAGCAATCTAACCTGCTTCCACAAGCCTTCCAAACTGATAGTACTTCAGTAATTACTGTAGGTTATTGTTGCCTGAAGACACCTTTTCTGTAACCACTCCAAACCAGAACACCCATTCTATTACTAACAGGTAGTCTGGTTTGAGATTTATGTTCCTCTTCTTAGTTGTCTCAAAAAGGAAAAAAGCTGTGAAATCTGATATTGTACTCATCTGAATAACCACATGATTGTGCAGTAAGATGTGGATAAAGTTGTTTTACTATCTCACAGGGGTACTGTATGCATTACTAGCTCATTCAGCAGTTTCACATTTTAAGGCCAAATTCACTTCTGTTGCATTAGTTTAATTTCTATGATAGCTCAGATGAGAGCAGAAGCTGGACAAAAAGTGTATCTTTTGCAACCAATCATGTCAGCTTGGGCTGGGAATGGTATAAATAAATTCATTTCTTTCTACTATAAAATTATTGCTGAAAATAATACTTTTTCTTTTTCTAAGGTTAAGGAAGACTTTTTATCTTTCCCTACTGTTAAAAATATAAGGTTTTGTACAGTTTATTATAGTCTATCTTTATCTACATTATCAGTCTACAGATTATACACAAAGTGGAAGCAATATCTCACCCTTTAAATGTAAAGTGCACATTTAATCACCTAAAGATTTCTGTCTAGTGAGTAAACAGAATCATCTCTCACACATCACAAATGATTCTTTATAAAGCAGATTTTGGGATGAACGATAAGAAAAGGAATCCAAAGAAACCTAATGTATGAGTGAGCTGAAAAAATAATCAAATCTTAAGTAAATGCTCTATTCCTCCTGAATTACACTTACCTGTTTAAACAATACTGCTTGCTCTCAAAAGTCCTTCAAAGTAAAACGTTCTTTATTTTGGTGTTAGAATAGCTGAGTTCTAAGTAGCACAGTATTAGTATTCCTTATTCCCTTATATCTTCACATAGTTTATCAGCATTATAGAGAAAAAAGCCATCCCTCTAACCATGCAAGCCTATTGTGTTGATATCTGAATCTAGTTTTAAAAATAAAATGCATGTTGCTGTTTGGAATTTAAGTAGAATTTTGGCACAGTGATAGTTGAATATTTCTGCTGCATCTCTAAAGGGGCTTTTCTTCTCCTCTCTTAAGGTACTGAAGTTTTTTGCCTTATGAGGGGTGACACGGATTCAGCCACATGTCTCTTTAGAGAAGAGTGAAAAGAGTCATGTAAGGCTCTGCTTTGGGCTTTCTCACTCCCTGTGCCTCCTGTTCTGCTATGCACAGCCCAAACTTTTCATCCTGTACCTTCCTATTTTGCTTCTCTTTCTATCAAGAAAGAGGATGGTGTGGAAGTCAATCTGCACAGGGAGAAACCACTGTCACAAAAGAATATAAACTTTGCAGCAGATGATGTAAATTGTTTCCCCCTGTAGTTACTGCTTCCACTTGAGCAAGTGTACCTCAAGAGACACAGCAGGACTGGGTAAAATACTGAGGGTGCTTGATCCTTTTTTTCCCTTCATGGTGACTGTGTTGGCTCCTCAGCAGCTCTGTTACTGGGGTATTCCTCCAGATCCTACAGTGTCTCTGTTCTCATTGTCTTACAGTGTCCTTCTAGTAGCAGTATTTGATTTTTGAAGCATAGGGCTGGTCCACAAAAACACGACCTGAGAAGTCCAGGGTCTGCACCTGTGTTGAATGACAACTTGGGACAAAGCTGCACTATCCTGTCACACAGGGATTGTGCTTATGAGAAGCTTTTTGTGTGGCTTTGCCAAGGACTTGTTCTCTGCAGAGCCCAGCTCCAGTGATAGTTAAGTGAGGTAGCTATTACTTCTTCCTAATGAATGGGGTCTTTTTTATATGTAGGAGGAACCCTGCTAGGTACCATTTGCCTCAAGCATTATCTCCCTGATGAAATTTCTCTGCATTTTCACTGTCTCTTTGACAGGAGTGCAACAAAAATACTGCAGTCTGGTAAGTACTGCAGAGTACCTTTCAATTCTTGCATCTTAACATCATTTCCTGCTGCAAAAATATCATCTCTTAGAGTAATCTTAGCTGATGTCAGTAGCTGTTGATTCCAGCTTTGCACAGAGGGCTGGCATGCCTGCTGGCAGTTTTGGACTGTTCCTGTTGTCAGTGGTGAATAGCAGGCATTTGTGCCTTGAAGGTTCTCATCATCTTAAATGACATTTCTCTTTCTCTACCATGTGAATTTATGCAAAGCAATTTAGGAATAATCTAAATGAAGCTTGACCTTAAAGTTGTTATTTCTTCTGAAAAACACATTAGTGGACTACAGAGGCTTATGTTACCTTAGTGAATGTTATGGTTCCATTAAAAAAGTCCACAAAACCATCAGCTCCAGAGAGATCTCGGTTCCATTGTATCATAGTAGGATCACCAAATGTTATGTGCATTTGAAAACAGCCTTAAACAAAATACAGTTTATTTTGCTGATAACAGAAACATGTTAACAACCTTTCCATACAATTTAACTAACCCTAACTTTGAGAGAGGCGAATATCAGCTATAAATTCGTGATACGCCCTCACACCTTCATAAGTGAATGAGATTTTTTGGAACATGCACATAAAGAAATCAATAAAAAAGCAGACAAAAAACAGCAGGAAAAAAAAAGCAAAAGTGGATTGAATTAATTTTAGATTATAAATTAAGCAAAACTATAAAATAATAATGCTTTTAAAATAAAGGTGGATTATACATGTTCTTTCTGACACAATTTAACAAAATGCGTGAGCTACTATTATAGAATCTCTCTGAAGTAATCCTGGGAGGAAAACAATAACAAACCAAACCAAACCGAAGGTTGCTATGTTACAAGCCCCAGAACAGAGTTGCATTGCTTCTGTTACTTCACATGCACCATGCCTTTGGCGGTGCACCAGATGTTTGCCTCCAGCCCATTTGATGATCAGAATGTGTATGCAAAAGCCCCCTCCAGCTTTTGCATACACATTCTGATCATCAACAAAGCACAGATTTTAAACATGTCCAAAATAAAAATATTTTGCAATGAAAAGCAGCCTCACTGACTGGACTTAGAGTATCTAATAACTCAATATTATATTTCTACATCATAGCATGATTTTTTTTTTGCCAATGGATTGACAAAAATAAATACTCTTTCCTGGACTCTGTGCCATAAAAGTGTTCCATGGTGTTACAATTCAAAGAAGCAACTAATATGGCTTATTTAAACCTAAACAGGAAAGATCTAAGAGTTTTTTTAGTTGTTCTCTTATTTATTAATGTGAAATCCAGAAAAGTAAAAGACATTCCAGGTCTTTTTTTGGTTTGTTTTAGAAGAGCTGCGTGCTTTTCCAAAGTTGTGAAGTGCTTCTTAACCAGTATCTAAGTCACATTAACAAACTTCAAGGAATGAGTCAGAAAATTGGACACATTCATAAATTAAACTTCCTGGAATTATGCAATGTATAGGAGATGAATGTGCATAAGCATAACTGTATTCATCCTCCAAAAGCTTCAGTGAAACAGTTGACTCTTTGCTTTCAATTTTGGTCCAAGATCTCTTTGCATTGAATCAAAATGAAGCATTGCAACATTTTGATGTAATTTGTCTATTTCACAAGCTGTATGAGTTTTATGAATTGAGAAAAAAAAACCCCTTAAAATATAAAAAGGTTAAAGAACATGCTTCAATTAACAAAGTACAGGTAATTTAAAGAAAAAAAAATCCTTTGCAGGAATCAATACTTTAGAAATCTTAGTTTATTTCTCACATGAAATGTAGATTGTTAGGCTGTATACCTTGTGCTGAGATTATTTCAATGTACAACTTCCAGGGGAACAGTAATATGAAGCACATTGAATAAATTAAATTACTTAAAACTGTTAAATATGTTCACTGTAAAACCACCAGTACTGTCCTTAAGACTAGATCAAGTCCTTCAAGCTGTCTTCTCCAATCAGTAATTTGTCATTATATTGTAAAATTGAACAAAAACTTACAAGCACTAGTCTATTCTGTAATACTGTGGGATTCACCTAGGGTATTCTGGAAACATTTTCAAAATTAAAAATACACCAGAATTAAAAAAATTTAAGGACCATCAAAGAGTACTGTACAATTATACCACTATGTAACAGTATGTATAAATACTTGGCAGTAAAGCTTCAGTAGAGAGTGATTTTCAATGAAAATTTGTTAATTTCTTTGACAAGGAAAGTTTGCAATAGCAGATGTATCTTCTCTGGGTTTCATTCTTCCATCCCACTACAGCTGGTCATGGCAGGCCATGCAGGATCCTTTTTCTCCCCCTCATTGTTTTTAACTCTTCCAGTCACTCCTCTGATGTGCATTCCTAACAAAAAGCCTCCTGCTGAGTGTGACAGCCCGATTTTTACGTACTGCAAGCCTGAATCTTGTTACTGGTGAATGTCTTCATGCCTGATGATTTTGTAGATTACCCAATAAAAAATGTTGAAAATCAGAAAGGCTAATGGGAAACAAGCTCTGGATATTGTGTCTATCTTCTTGGCCCGGTCAATGAATACCTTTCTCATCTCATCAGGGCTTTTTGGTGCAGGTTGAACAGGATTATTTGGCCCCTTTTGCGTTATTCCGTCCTTTGCTTGCACACACGGGCCCACTCCGTATGCTGTAATGCTAAACTGACTGTCACGTGTGTCATCATCCTGTTGGGAAAAAATAACAGAAGAAAGAAAAAGAGCAAGAAGTGTTGCTAGTTTTTTTTTTTTTTAATTATTGTTTACAGAAATCTTACCTGTTGCTAAATACCAGTTGGACCATTACCTCATTGACTTCCTGAATCCACACCTTATCTAAACTGGTTGAAATTTCATCCCTAGCAGTCTGCCAAAAAATATTGCTGGATTGTTAACAAGCACAGAATTTTCCTATTTGTTTATAGATTCTGTAATCAATTTAGAGAAATGAGAAAGCCTGGTAAACTAGTGGCAGCTGGGCACACAACTTGTGATTTGGTTTAAGTTTCCCCATTTACAGTAAATATGTGCTGTCTTCAAAAGGACAAATTTCACCCTGCTCTTTTAGAAAACAGCTGTGAAGTCTGTACATTGCCTTACAGCCCAGGATCCTGGCCTCTAGAGATGCTCATCATGAAATCACTAATGATATGCACTTTCATATATTAGTGAGAATGCTGCCTATTTGGCCACTGTATATTTAATTAATCTTATCTGTATGGCTAATTTCTGCCGTTCCCTGTGAATGCATCAGATAAAAATAATAGTAGGCAAAGTGTCTCAGTTGAAAATAAAGGAAATGGAAGCTAAAGGCCAGATTTTTCTTCTGACTCATTCTTTTGTCAATTCAGGGGAAAACTGGCAAAGACATTCAGGATTAAGGAACTATAAAAGAAAGTCATTCTTAATCACACGGCACAGAAAAGGTAGATGTTTTAAAGATACACATATTTTCATAGCACACAATTTAAAAATGTAGCTCTTGTCTGGAGACATCTTTTTACTTCTCTTTACCTAGGTATCCTCAAGAAATAAAAAAGGCACATATGCAGACAAATAAATGATGCATAATCTGTGAAGTCTGGGCTAGATTTGGTTCTGAAATATATTCCAGCGTGATCCTTTTTTTCATAGACTACTCAAGAATAATTATGTAATTTTTATGGCATTCACCATTTTTCAATACTAATTTTAAATTCAGGAATGTAAATTTTTCATGTCTTATATAGCCTAGTTGCTTTAGGATTTTACACTTTTGTGAAATACAGGATTTATGACATTAATTCTTGAATAAATATTGTAAAAACTGATTTTTATGGGTATTATAAAAACAGTTGAGCAGATGTCAATTTTTCTTTTGTAGGAGAATTTTTGATATTTTAAAGCTCTTCCTAGCTGAAATTAAAATAAGTCTAAAAAATATTTATTTGCCAAAGCAAGTCAAATAATTACTATTTCAATTCAATAGTTAGAAGCATTTTTTGTTGTACTTTACCCTCTTTATAAGAATGCAATTTCTCGATGAGCACAAATTAAATCCAGAGTTGCAAATTTTTCATTTTTAAAATATCTGACATTTTGAAAATCTGAAACCACTTTTCAATGAAGAGTAATTTAAAAAATTTAAAACTTTCATCAAATAATTGTTAATTACTTTCTTTTAAAAAGTCTCAGTTTTATTATCAATATTAATTGACTATGTTAGCTACAAAAGAATGCAGATAAATTACTATATTTAAAATGAACTATTTGGTCATCAGCATGAGAATCCAGTAGAGCTGTAAATATCAACCTACTGAAAAACTTCTTCATATATGTAAATTGAATAAATAGTGAGACTGATAAAGTTCACTGAAACTGCTATATCTAAAATCTACATTAGAATTTGCCTTTAAAAACAAAATAAAGAAAAATTAACATGAAAGTAAAGGAGGTGGAAAAATCACTGACTGACTTTACTATGGAAATGAAAAACAGAAATACAAAATGATAGGATCATTGTTTGATGACGTGATAAAACAGGGATTTAATTACTGCAATAGTGTTCCTCTCCTGTCAGCTAAGACTGGAAAATAACATATTTAATATAGTAGTATTCTAGAATAGTTGTAGTCTTGTGTTGCAGATAAGAGAAATATTAAGTTAGAAATGCATGTACTGTGAGAATTTACTATAAACTTGCCATTTAAATACCTTCATATGTACTGCACAGGCAGAGTAAGATAATAAAATTATTATTTTGAGTAGCAGATTTCAGCTGTGCATGTTTTCAGGATCAGGCACTATATAATAAGACTTTACTGTCTTTGTTTCAAGTTTCCCTGAATGGAATGATCCCCTAGAATGTTTTAAAGGCCAAGTCTCTCCTTATTTTTGTGCTCACAGACCTCCTGTATTTCATCTGCAAGCAGAGTCCTTGGAAATGCTCTCTGTATTGAACTGATGTGAAGCTCCTTGTAGGAGTCCAGCATTTCTGCCCAGTGTCTGTTGGATGGTGTCTCCACGAGGGCAGGCAGGATGGCTGGAGCCAGCCAAGTGACACCCAAGTGCTAGGGCTGATGGATATGCAGGAAAGGACCTTCTGGAGGATAGCAAGAGCCACCAGAATTCCTTTCGGGGGCAGCAGCTTGAATATTCAAAATAGGGTTCTGCAAGTTTTCCAGCAGATTCATAATGCAGAAAGATCACTAGGTTGGCTTCAGATTCATATCTGAGGGTGCTTGTGCACAGGAGGAAAGATGCAGTCACTGTTGTTATCAATACTAGCTTTGAGCGCCTTTTTGAAGGCATTTCTGTCAGTGACTGACTGGCTAAAATCCCTCTTTTTGACTAGAAATATGTCTCAGAATGCATGTGCCTGAGTCTACAGATGTAGAAATCATCTGAAGGACAATACCCTATATGACCCAGTTGAGAGCCTTTACAGTGAATCTTCCTGAAAAAGTCCTGCATATTGGCTGAATGAATAGAATTATTTTTTTAAGTGATAAGGAAGCTTTTGTTTCTTTTGTGACCTTTTTCGTGCATTATCACTACAGAAAGCTATTTATTACAGATTTTTGATAAAACTTTAAAAATCTTATGAATGAACTTTAGTAAGAGTTTGATTTGAATACATTTTTTACCCATTCAGGTTTAGAATTAACAACTTGAAAGTTGTTCTGCATGCAGTTACATTTAAATATTTTATCATTTCTATTAAAATGCATGCAATTAAGGAATGGAAAAAATTTAGATAAGAAGTTTTATTTGGAAAGTTAGAATTCTTTGGTGGTCCGACGAAAATAATTTCAATTCATTTACTTCTGTATCAGTCTTGTTGTACAAAATACTTAGCTATAAATGAATAGAAAACTGTGAGTTTGGTGACTATGGTGTTTTCAGTTAGTGTGCTTAGTAACAAATTTATCTTGAGAAATAACACGTACCTAAGGGCTGAAAAGAACTCCACAGCCATTTGATTGTAAGGGGTTGTAACAACTTGAAAACTTATTTGAAGCCTTGACTTTGGTAATTTGAACACTCTCTTTTTTGTTGCTCAGTTTTGAGAAGGAAAGTAGTATTGAGTACTTTTGCACTACAAACAGTGCAGAATTTTAGTAGTGTGTTTTAATCCAGATTTAGACAGATCGAAATGGATTATGAAATTGACAAGACAGTACCTTTAATAACATTTCACGTCATCACATACAGGTAGCAATGAAGGTATATGAAGTTCACATGGGAAGATGTTATTGTAGACAGAAGGACAGGGCCTCTGTAAATGATTGGATAGCACATTATGACAAATGGGACATCTTCTCAATAGTTTACCCTTAAATTTGTACTGTAGATTTGAGGCAAAGTCCCGTCTATACGTCCTGCACATCTCAAGCCATTGCTATGCTGTAATGATTCACTGATTTCATTTCCATCAAGAACTCCCTCAAAATACTTTCATCAAAATGGATGGTTGACCAAAAAGAAAACAAAAGAAAAAAGGTGCGATTACCATTAAAGACAATTTAGTTTTCATGTCTATTTTCCTCTCTAAAGATATGGTGATCTTTAGATATTGAAAATAGAACTAATAGACTGAATATTCCCAAAACCTAAATATTTTAACAGCTAACCTAAAATGAAATTGTTATTATTCAGTATATGTACACAGTTAATATTTTTCCCATAGAATGTAAGTGCAACTAAGAAAAAAACAAAGATCATAGGTATGTTTCAGTATCCCTGTATGACTTCTTTTTCTGCCTTTTTTTGTTTTGTTTTGTCTTTTAGGAAGGAAATGAATAATTCACATTCATTCTGAAGGAATGGTAACATAATATTTCTGAATTGCTCTTTTCACTGGCCAGTTTTCTTTTTTTGTCAAAGAACTGTGGCTCATATACTAAGTATCAAATAAAGTCTCAAATTGGGAACAAAATTCTCCCATTCTCAGGATTGGTTATGCCATTTGTGTAATCATATTAGACCCTTTAAAAAAAATCTCCTATACCTACTGTGATGCTTATTGGAAAAAAACATTGAGTAGGTTGCACATTATGTTGCAACAAAAGCTTTCATTTGTAAATGAATTTATAAGACAATCGCAGATACTTCCAAATTTTTGCTTCCTCTTTGCAAACTGGGTTGGGCCTCTGAAAAGAAATTTGCCTTTAAGTAATTTGGAATCACTGAGTGAAGTCCATACTTACAATCATAAAAATGGTAGCCAGAGGGTGCAGTGGTACCTAAGAATTGCCTTTGATGCTGATGTTGTTGTCTGGGAAGGGAGGCCACAAATGAACCAGATGGTGTGTAAAAAAGGCAGTGACTATAAGTGGAAAAAGCATAAGGAAAATGGCAAAGATAGATGAACTCTGGATGCCAAAATGTCTTATTGCAGTTCTGTACAGAACTGTAATTTGTATAACAATAGAAATTACTGCAGGGGGTCTTATCCGAGTTCAAACATATGGTTCTTAAAAGAGAGATTCCAGTTCCTCTGTGTTTTCAGAAGGATATAAGCCATAGTTTACATTAATTTTTAAAATATTCAAAACTATGAAAACCTGAAAATTTGTTTGAAGATATGTTTAGAAATAAAATTGAATTCAATGATTTGAACAAAGCATCTGAAAAATACAGGAGAATCAATAAATATGACATTTAGCCAGAAATAATCATCTTTTTATTAGATGGAAAGCCATTGTCACTGCAGGGTGTTTCTCTGGAAAAAGACCCAAAAGATATGGAAGATCACAATCATGGTATGGGTCAGTAACATGATGTTGTTTAAAAGGCAAATGGTAAACTGGTTCAGATAAACAGCTGTATTACTTGCATCACTTGGTCCTTTGGCTGCTTTCAACTGTTACTGTATAGGTTTCATGTTGTTCATGTTGCAAACATAGTTTTGAGGAATTATATGGACTTATTAGGAGAATTTCCAGGGAAGGTGAATGAGAAAAACACCAAAACAAAACAAAAACCCCCAAACCCAAAGCAAACCAAACCAAAAATTTTGTCCACTGGGAATATTTATAGAAAAGACTGAATGGAAATGTGCAAATGGTGACATGAAGGAATGAAGCAATCTGGTTTCTGTGTCTTTTCTAGACAAGCTATGACAGGTAAAAAAACCACATCAATAAAAAAAACCTTTTTAAACAATTGGAATAGATTTCAGGGGACCTTCAGGAATTTTTTTTGGCTGGGATGAATTAGGTATGAATGACCTTTACTTAAGTCAGGAAAATGGATCCACTTACCTCCCAAAGACACTGAAATTCAATCATAGGACTATTGCCTTTGTTACTTGGTAAAAGTAAATATTTCTTGCAACAAGCATATCTTACTAATTACAAAGAAAATAGACTTTGGAAATTCTTCAGCTGCCCTAAGCATACCTGAAATGAAACATCTCCAAACTGAAACTGATCTATTTTTTGCATGTTTGCAACATGTCTAATCATTAGAAGTTTTCCTGTAACCTTGTAGATAAAATGTTAGTGCCAAAAAAATCTGTATTCAACACTTAGACTTCACCTGGTAAAAAAAGACTGATCTTAGGAAAATGTTCCAAGATGGTAAGCATACAGAATGAAAAAGTCTAATAATGTATCATATCTGCTTATTTCTCTAATAGTTTTGTACATAATACTGAATAGAATATTGTTTTTCTCTTTGGAAAGGAAGAAGATGTAATGTCCAAGGAAGCCCCTGAAGTTTACTTTAAATGCAGCCTTTTTACATAAACTCTTTTCACCTCTTGACTTTATGGTCAAATGAACATTTCTTAATACATGGCAGTTTTCAAAGTCAATAAAATCTAATCCCTGAGAGCCAGTGGCTGTTTGATCTAGTCCAAAGGAATAACAAACATGCAAAATTTTATAAGTTTGAGCTCTAGTAACTGACTTTGAAAAAGACAAAAGAAGAAGGAAAACCAAGTTAATCTGAGTTATGATCCTAGGCCTGCATTTCCTGTTATAAATTGTGGTGATAACATTTGTGGTAAGGAAGGCAAGTTATTAACTGCAGTTTTTAATCTCTAAGACTCATGTATTATTCATATAATAGAGGGTTTAAGATATGATCCAAATTTCTTTCTGAGAGATAGAATCTCAATGCTGTAATGTTTCAAGTCCTGTATACTTGTTGGGCAATGAAAGGTTTCATAAAACATTGAGAAAGAGAGAAACAATTAGCTGAGGTGTCTGTAGAGTTTGAGAAGCTGCATTCTCAATGGTTAACTCTGTCCAGGAGCTCTAACTCTACATGGAATTAGAGTGAGTTAAAAAACCTTTAATCATTTAAATTGATATTTTCTGAAAAAATTACTATTTTCCTAAAATGATAAACTTGTAGAGGAACAAAGAATTTTGTAGTAAATTTAGACTGAGAAGCTTGTCTCAAGGTGAAACATATAGGTACAGGGAGAAGGGAAAGCCCTATACCCCTGAATAGATTTAATACCCTCACCTGAAGTACATTATGAAGAAAAGCATTGCAGATCTCCATCCTTCAGAATCAAAGCAAAGTACTTCAAAAGTGCTTTTTAAAAGTGCACTCTAAAGTCTCTAACTCTAACTCTGTAATTTTATGAGAATTTAGCAGGCAATCTACTTGAAGCCAAAGACTGTCTAACAAAGTGTAAAATTAGAATAAAGACTTTTAAGTGTGAATTCAAAAATACCATAATCCAGAAAAACACTAAAGTCAAAGTGGTTATTCATGCACAAACCTTTTTTCTGTAAAAGTTCTTTTATTCTTAGAAGTCCTTTTTATATTGTGGTTCCTCTCTCACATACCTCTAGGCTGAAATTTAATTGACTGCAATTGCTGAACAAGTGTCTTTGGTGAATTTGAAGTCTTGCTAAGAGGGAGCTGAAAAGAAATTTAGTTTGATTCTGAGGAAGGAAGATACTTTCTGCCACTTCCTAATCCTGTGGTCATAATAATTGACCTGCATTTAAAAGTGATATCACTAAAGTTGAATCTGGTAAATTTGCTTGAGATCCAGAAGAAACAATAATACATGGTGAGAAAGATGAATGGACTAAATATATTACTTACCATGGCTGTTTGTTACACAATTCACTTGTTGTGACTTACCTAGACCCTATCCAGTAATTCCTGTCTGCCCCACCCCATTCTTCCCATTCCAAACATTAGGACAGCTTTCAGAGAGCTGCCATATTCCAAGAACTAACACCTTGTAACAAAAGTGCTGTTTTTTCTGCTACTGTCAGCAGGAAGAAAGAAGATTTTTCACAGGGTCAAACATTGAACACAGGTACTTGCAGTCAGACTCATCCTCTAGTCTACAGTATGTGAGTTTCTCTGAGCAGCAGAAAAAGTCCGGGAATCACCACACAGACAGGCAAATGTATGAAAATGTCATTTTCACCTGGCTGGCTGGCCTGCCTTTTAACACTAACAGAGACTGCTTAGGTAGGCTTTACAGCAGTGCAGATCTTCTAAGTAAGAGGAAAACTTGTAAAATATCTTCTTCTGCTGATGTATGCAGCAGACTAAGTCTTCAGCAATGAAAGATGGTTGAACTGAATCATTTAGCTATGGTCAGACTTGCATCCACTAGTAATATTCTAGATAGTGACTGATAGTGACAGGCTCTGCATTATATTGGTGGCTGGGGGGTTGCTCATTTAATAAGTAGACTGGAGAACTACTTACGATTTGTAAAATCTGAAGTAGGAGTTACACATTGTAAGAAATGTTCCTTATTGCTCGACTTAACTACAGTTTTCAAAATTCAAACTTGTAACCTTAGCTATTTGGCTTTGCACACTGGTAGTGAGTTATCTTACTGGTAGTCTCTATAGCTCCAGCTCTCATATAAATACTAATAACCATTACTATAATTAAGTTTCTTACCAATAATATGAGCACCTAAACAAAATTGTTGGACAGAAGAAGAAAACCCCAAACTTACCGGCATTTTAAAGTAAAATGTTTGTTCTTCTACCAATAACGTTATTTGAATAAGCACCTTGTGTATTAAAAAATATTTACATGAAACATGGCTGTTAAGGCTTTGAACTGAGTATTAGAATAAAATGGGGAAACAACATGTGTTGAATCTCACAGTAGTAAAAACTGCCTTAAATGCCAGTAACATTCATTCACGGAAGTATAATCTAACTCTTCCAACAGAGTGAAATTCATGGTGTGCAGATAGCTTCTGCATGGCCCATGCCTCATTTAAATCCCTCTTAATCCCTCTTTCAAGAATTCAAGTTGGATTCATGCAATTCATAGTCCTTGTAGTGACCCTCTGCCTAGAGTGAATTTGATGCTGTGCTGCCATTTTATTTCTATTGCCACTTCAAGCCACAGTGTGTTGACTAAATTAACTCTGTATCCCGGCACAACTCTGTCAGACCCTTCAAAAGCTGGGAACACCGTTACTTTTACCTTGCTCTTCTTCCTCTTGCGTCGGAAACGCAGGAGCTCTTTATGCTGCCTCGACACAAAGTTTACAGCTGCATACTCCAGAAGGGCAGAAAACACAAAGAGCAGACACACCGCCATCCAGATGTCAATGGCTTTGACGTATGACACCTAGGAGAGGAGGCAGAAGCAGCCTGAGTGTGTTAAAATGTTCCACAGATGTGAAGTTTAGTACTTCATGGCAGGAGGAAGTGCATTAATATTTCCATATCCCAACAATACTTTCATCAAAAAAAAACTTGCATGAAAGTTAGACAATAATAGGTAGAACAACTCAATTCATAAATGTAGAGTTTTTGTTAAAAAAATGTATTTTACAAAATGTGTTTAAATCATTAACAGATCCTTATAGTGTATTACATCACAAACAAAATAATCCTCAAAAAACACATGCTCTTTCTTCATTTGTCCCATTGAGATCTGTAAATGACACTAAGGAAGTGAAAAATAGCTTGTAGTGGGACCAGTTAGAACTCCTGTATTAAAGTGGATGTGGCTGAAAGTTTCTGGAATAAAAATTAAGTAGAAGAAATGAGATAGGTAAAGGAGATTGGCCTGATAGGTTCATTCTTTGCTAATATAGGCACAGGAAATCTAATGTATAATTTCAAATTAGTCGTGTAGTTTTGTCACAGTGAAAGTATTAAAAATCAGAAACAGGACAGAGCTCATTGCAATCCTGTTTTGCCAAGACCAGATATAGGACATGATCTGAACCTACTCTGTCTTTGCAGAGTTACAAGAGCTTTTCTGTACAAGCAAACATAGCTAACTTCAGGCCTCAAAATGTGACAAAATAATCTGCAGTTCACTGTTAGCCTCTTACATTGTTGTTTTTTTGAGGTTTTAGAACATTCCATTTTATCTGTTGATGCTAATTTCAAATACATTCAGTTCCATATATTTGGGACACAAAGCATGCTCAAATCTGTTAGGGCTATCTGTTTTACTTAAAAAAGAAGTTAATTAGATAAAAATATCATGTTAAAACTAATACAGAATTGAAATTTGTTTATTTTATTGTATACATTTTATTTCTATTAGCTGCAATGGCACATGAAGATGGTCAAAGAGTAAGCCTTAAAATGAAACGGAAAATGAAATTATTAATAGAATTAATCTTTAAGTGATTTTCACTGTGTTTAGAATAATTTTGTGCAATTGTTTGGATTTGTTAAGGTTCACATTTTTCTACATCTTAATGTAAATGTGTTTGTAACTAGTGAGCTAATTCACAATTTAGGCAGTTTTAGAAAGGAATACAATTGAGAATCTATGGTAAGAATCTATGGCCTTTAGAATTTCAGTCATACCTACTAGCATGTCACCAGATACTGGGATGTGAAAAAGGATGAGTCTGACACTTGATAAACAGGGTTTCTATAAAACTGAATAATGTTGTTTTCACTACTTGTTAAGGTTTATGGAATTAACTAGATACGTGGCTGGCTATATAGCAGAGACAGTTGAGAAATAGAATATTTTTGATTGGAGGATCCAAAAACCCCTAAATATTTCAAAATTATTTATCTGGTTCAGGAAATGATTGGATGCTAATAATTAAAACACATAAGGTTGACTGAAAGTGTTTGCCACATAGCATTATGATTAATATAGTACAAAAAAAAGAAATTTAGCCTACCTTTGGAAGAGACGCTCGTGAACCTGAGCTTTGTGTTGTCATGGTCAGTACAGTAGTTATGCCTAAAGCCACTCTGGCTGGAGCTGCATCCATATTGATCCAAAATGACACCCAGGAGAGAATCACGATCAAGAGGCTCGGTATGTACATCTGGATGAGATAGTAACCCATCTGCCTCTCCAGGTGGAATCGGACTTCAATACACGTAAACTTTCCTTTTTGCAACAAAGAAGAAATATTCAAGAGAAATAGAATGCTTTTACTGCTAACATCTAGTGCACACTCTTAAAGAATATATGCCATGTCAAATATATTTGTTCTCAAGAAAAAGATTTATGTTTTGAATTCTCCACAGTGACTTGTAATAAAGACAGCCCCCATTATAACAGGAGTATCTATTGGAAAGAAAAGGGGCAGAATATCTGAAAAATTAAGAATTTGATAAAATTTCAAATTCTTATTTTCTTATTAAAAAAACCCCACAATTCATTACAACAATAGGAAATTTCCTCTGTGAGATCACACTTTTTTTGCGACTTATGAGTTGGAAATCATTCTGCGTACAAGGAAAATGCTTGCTTCCCCATTGTAAAACATCTTTTTATTTGGTTCAATTTTAAACTTGATTTTATTTTTATTAAAAATTGGGAAAATATAGTGATATCAGCATGGGCATTAGGTTATCAATAGGAGAATCTGCTAAATCTTTCCCTGTGTCCCCATTTAAATGGTTTCAGCTCATAAGAGAAATGATCAAGATTCAAACACTGTCTGAAGACTAGAAAGGCCAGAGAAACTTTAGGAAGGACATTAAATGACCTAGTTTTTTCCAGGTACTAAACATTAGGCAACTTCTACTGACTTATTCAAACTAGAAAAAGAAAATCTACTGGTAGCTCACAAAAATTTCATAAACCCATATTTTTAGATTAACCAGATTGTTGTGAGGTTAGGTATTTTTTTCCCACCCTGCAAACTGTAGATTACTTCACAGATCTTGACCCGGCCTCATTAGATTTTCTAATTCTGCCCAATGGCCATATCAGTCACAGATGGATGGTGCTGAAGGCAATGCTGTTACTGCAAGTGGTGTATACATAAAACAGTTTCTCACAGCAACAAATACCCATAACTCAGTTTTCTTCCTTATTTTGAGTGAAATTTTTTCCTAATTCTGAATTTAACAAGGAAGGCTATATTCTTATATATTTCTTAAGTGGTATGAAGTTTTTCTGTTATATTTTCCACTCATTTTTGATAGATGTTCTCCTAATCAATTTCTAGTCGCCAAAATGCCATTTTATAAAACGTTTTTCCACGTTAATATAGGTTTGATACTTATCAGATTAAAAAATTATGTAATGGATTTTTAAGCTTATACTATACTAATATATTGTGTTTTATGCTGTGAAAATAGTGTTAGGCATACAGAAATGAACTTCAGATAAAGTCAAACAAATATTTTTTATTCTGGGAATAATGAGTGCTTCTGAACTTTATTATTTTCACAACAGTTCTTTTAATTTTTCTATGATGCCATAATAAATGTAATTTAACGGCAATTTTATTCTGCTGAGCCACTAAAAAAAATAGAAAGACATTAGTTATGATGTTTGATTTTAAGGTTACATTCTGTATCTCAGGAGTTTTATATCTGCAAGCTCAATTATTAGTCCATTCCTAATTGCCAGTTTTTTCTGAATCCTATCTATACTCCCGAAATCTGTGTCCCAGATCCTGGCTCAACCATCTGCTACCACAGCTTCAAGACTAATTTCTGCCCCAGTCACGGGATGAAATCCTGGTTTAAAAAAGTGAATGGGATTTTGGTGGTTAGTTGAGGAAAGGCCAGGATATTCCCCTATGTTCCTCTTCCATTGTGCTCAAAAGTACACCTATGCAATCTAGTGTTTCACTTGGCAGTTCAGTACATCCCACATACCAGAAGTTCTGCACTAACTGGCCTTTGTTGGAAACATTTTCTTACTACAAACTGGTTCTTACCCTGAGGATTTGTTTTTTTGTAACATTCTTTGTGTTAATTCAGCAGCCTTGGACAGCAGCAGTCTGTGTCTCATACATCACAGTAAATTGTGGTGGTAAGGAGTGACAGAAATGCACCAGCCCAATCTAGGTCTAAGCAAAGCCTTTTTATTTGGCATCATATCAGCAAGAGTGGCTCAGAATATAACATTTTCTTCTTATAGGGTCCTATATTCTCCTTTTAAACCAAATTAGGAAGGAAAACTAAGGAGCATCAGACTGCATAATATAAGCACATGCATGCATGAAGTTTCAATAAACATTAGCTATTTTTTGCATGTCGTTTTTTTTCCATCCCGAGAAATGTGGGATGAGAGATCTGACTTTCTTTCCTGAGGATTCCAGTGAACTTGGACTATTACAGACCACTCAGGACAAAACAGTGGTCCTAAACAGTGAACAGTAAATAATATAGTAGCTATGGATTATTTTATGTGGTTGCAAATTTGACAGATCCCATTGAACTAAGGAGGAAGACAAGAATAATTGTAAGCAACAGAATCCTAAAAAAATTAAAGAGATTCTAAATGAAAGAAGTGTGAATGGAATACATTGTAACCCCACGGAAGGAGAGAAAAAAGCAGGGATAATGAAGAGGCCAGAACAAGGACTGATTGATGTGTCAGAGGAGTTATACAAAAGCGTTTTTTGCTTGGTTTAGTATTTTTGTAAACATCATTGGCCAAGAGAAAAAAAACCCTCTAAACCTATAACACCATGACCAAACAAAAAATTGAAAAAAAAAAAAGAGAAAGTGGAATCTGTCTCAAAGTAGAAAAATACCTTTGTTTAGCTCCACAACATGTGTGACCTAGAGTCCTGCCTTTGTCCTAGACCCAGAGAGTTTATGGACTTGCCAGGCATACTTCCAGTGCTTCCTAGTCAAGACTACTGTGTTCCTCTCTTCCAGGGCAGCACTGAAAAATTAATATATAGCATCTCCTCAGGAAGACTGGTGGCTACCCAGCTACCCCTCTCTGCTGCTCCACCACTGAGTGTTGGAGAAAGGCTGCAAATGGCAGTCAGTCTCAGCACTGCACTTGAAGCAGTTTCTGGTCTAAATGTGAAAGAGTTGATGTTAGCTTTTACCCTTCCTGACTGAAATCAGAACCACCTGCATAAACTTGGCTAATGAAGCTGAGTGGAAAAATAAAAGCCTTGCACTAGCAGATGTGAGCTCCAGCCAGCAGGGGCTGTGCTGTTTTTTCCCACCTGAGGCAGCAGCCAGCTGTGGGCCTCCTTTCTCTTCCTGTATTCCATTTCAAACTCAAAGCCAGGTTAGCTGTGGTTTGATCTATTGGACTGGATGCTTGAATGGATCAGAAGAGAGATGCCCATAAAGAGACATACCCATAAAGTCATCTCAGCTGGGGAATGAGATAGAAAAGCAACTAAGAGCATTGCTCTAGTAATTCATTTCCAGTACATGAAGGGTAAGATCCAGTTAATTTTGATATGCACTGTGAATGTCCCAGAGAGTGCCTAGCAGGAGGACAGGAATCCCTTCTGGTATTGTAGCTTTGCTGAGGCTGAGCAACAAATTAAGACCTGATGGTAGTTTCAGACTAAGGCTAAATATAAGTGTGCACACAATCCATAAAATGGATTTTTGTTACGTAAAGGAAAGAAAAACTGTGTAGGACTTCCCAAAATAAATATTTTTTCTTGAACTGAGATTACAGTTTTTATGTTTGTGAGTCTAGCCCAACCAGGGATTTAAGTGCATTAAAGGCCCCAAAAGTGCTGACTTGATGAGCATCACACCTGTGCATGTGAAGTGAATATACTGGTGTATATGCATGTGATGGTGCATTTTTATCTCTTACCCATATTCTATGGTAACAACAATGTTAGAGCTGCTGAACTGGCAAGATTTCCAAGCAATGTCCATACTGAAACCATTAGTGTAGTGGAAAAATAAAATTGTAGTCAGTCTATATGACTTTTCCTCAGAAAGCATAAATTGCTTTTCTTTGGAGTCAGTGTCTAGATCACATACTATTTTTGTTGTTTCTTCCATGGCCAACCCAAGAAGAGCATTTTTCTACTTGAGGTCATCTTCACGCTACACAGCCTCCTCTGACAGGGGCATGTACTGTTTAAAAAATGGGCTATGCAGGCAGCAGTATGCTTGTGTCATTAAAAGGTATTGTCAACAGTGTGGGATGTGCAAGAAAAAGCAAGCATAAGTTGTAAATTCAAGCCATAAAGACTCCTCTCTTATAGTTTCATCTGTCTCAAATTGTCCCAGAGGTAAGAGTTGGTAGGAGTTTAAAGTATTTTTCTCCTTTTGGCAGCCCTTAAGGTGTCTTTTGGGGAAAGGTTTTCTTACTGTACCCCTACAATGTCAAAAACATGTTATGATTCCCAGGAAGGCTGAGTAGCTGTTTCTGAAGCTATACAGAAAGTTTTAATAAGGGAGAATTACTTCAGGATTCTGAGTCAAGGAAATAGTGTGACTTAGAAATAATTAAGAAAGGAGTAACAGTTATTAAACTACTATAAAATTTAAAATTAATAGCATAATAAAATATGAAATTAATAAGTATGAACAAATGAGAAAAAAACTAAGCATGCAGAGTTAAACTGTTAATCTATGCAGAATGGAGATTTATCTGCTGAAGATTCTTGATACTACTTTAGATAGTAGTAAATGGTAGTCTGACTTTGTAAGCCATTGATAATGCTAATAAATTTTTTTGTAAGCCATTGATAATGCTAATAAATTATCTACTGTGAACTATACTATGGATATAGAGAGGACTGTGGCTAAAAGACTATACAGCTTAATGAAATTACATTAGTCTATTCACTTAAAAGAAGAAACTTATGCTTGGTGAATAGAGATGATTTAAAGCTTAGCAAAATTGAACAGAGTTAGGCAAATCTTAATAAGTCTTTACAGTGCTCTGCAGAATATGTGTCTTGGATATGGAGAGTAAATATTTCATATTCTGATTCCAACACATCTGTCAGTATGGATGTAGGCTACACAATTCTGATTTTACCAGTGACTGATAGCCAACAAGCAGCCAGTCTGGCAATCAAAATATTGCTAGTTATGGAGATTTGCTAACAGAATCCTGGGGCAATTGAACTGTGATGATGTTCTGTCCTGGTTCTGTTCCTTTGCAACAACACTTCATTTTTCCTCTTGAGAAAACAGCTAGTGACAAAGGCTTAGATGAAATTAGAGAAAAAAACTGAGAGATAGCAAGAAAGGAGAAAGGGAGAGTGAGACTACTTCAGTAGTCTAGGATATGCTCAACCTAAATGGCTGACTTAGATTTACATCTCTTAATGCAATAGAGAGCTTCTCCCACTTGTCTGTCTTCTGGAAAACCATTTCTTAAGCACCTCAATTCCTCTACTCCCTATATCCTGACAGAGATCCTAAATTCAAAATGAGCTGGAAAATTGCATTAGACAGAGGATTTCCTTCTTGGTGTTATTCTAGACCTCTGCTGTATTTAACATTTTTAGACATGTAAAAACCAGATTTTGTCATTTTATGGGGAAAAAACAACATATTGTAGAAGCCAGCTGACACACTTCTCTCTATAGAGATAAAAGTAATGACAGTTCTTTCTTCTCAAGACAAAAGTTAGATTCTTCCTCCAAAAGAAAACAATAGGTGGACTCAAGAAACAGATTTTGTATAGGTTGATGTAATATGTGTACTGTATCTCATGTCTTTGACTGCTTTCTAAAGTTTAATACCTTGGATTCACAGGTTTTTTCTAAATGGTTGTCACCACCATGCTTTGAGTATTCCTATCTACTCCCTGCGCAAGGACAAATATTTACTCAAAACAAGTATCTGTTGCAGGACAACCCACACTGAGGATAGTTCATGACATATAATACAAATTGCAAATATGATCTTACTGCAAGCCATCACAGACTTTGACTTTGCTCTATTTTTCCAGCCCTTCCTTAATGCTGATTCTGGCACTTGTCTCCTCCTGAGCTGGTAGGGTGTGCTAGCAGTGGAAAGCTAGTCCTTTCAATAGCTGTGTGTTAAAGGTCCAGACGGATGAGCCTTGATCAGTACTGTCCTGAGACAAAGCCATTCATAAGGTAATTAATCAACGCTTTTATTAAAGGCCCTGCATTTACAAACCCTAATGCTTTATCTAGGACACAGGATGGAATCACCCTGGCAAAGGTCACTGCCTTTTGGAGCCAAGAGAGTGTGGCTCTTGGCTCCAGCTGTCTTCAGACAAAACGGATTGGTGAAAAAAAAAGATTTGTTTGAAGTTGTCAATGTTGAAATTCTGAGGACAATTTTATCTTCTATGTTGCCATAAGAGGGATCACATAGACCACCAGCACTTTCCTTTTGCCTCTTGTTGAGTGCTTTTTTTTTTCCCTGCATCTGCTAAAATTAAGATTGCAATTAACATCTCTTGGCAACAGCATGTTATACATAACTGAGTCAGAATAGTGGATGATTTTCATAGAGGGGATGGGGGAGAATGAAATATATAAACTGACTTTTCCATGAGGCAATTCTGTCCCCTTTACTTTCTCTCCTGTTTGAGTTATTATCAGGATCACCACAAGAAAAGCAGTCCACTCGATTTTACCTTTTTCAGTAAAGACATTTCCTTTTCCAGTAAAGACATTTCCTTTTTTATTCTTCCAAGAATGTGACACTTATGTTTGAGAGCAACTCTGTTTTATTATTACTGAAATACAGCCAAAAGCTTTCTGTTCCTCTGCCTTCTAGTGATGAAATTTTTTAAGCAAAAAATAAAATTCATAAATTATGTGTATGCAAAGCTCATTATTTCAAGAGATTTTACTTATAAAACGATTGCATATAAGTA
The DNA here is from genome assembly GCF_022539315.1 of Serinus canaria. Lineage (NCBI taxonomy): Eukaryota > Metazoa > Chordata > Aves > Passeriformes > Fringillidae > Serinus > Serinus canaria. The sequence goes on from NC_066317.1 coordinate 36,113,675, forward strand.
AACTTAGCTGAAATAATTTTCATACCTTTCTAAGAAGAAGTCAGGATAATAAAAAAAGCATTTGTTAAGTGCAGTCTCTAGAAACTTTCCAATTTGCACTTTAATATACATTGCAATTTGAGTGTACTTTGCGGATAAAAGCTGCTTATAAAAGTCCTCATGTTTTCCTCATAATAAAATGTATAAAACACCATATCTGTCTTCATACAGCCTGGATAGAAATTATGAATTTCCAATGTCTAACACATAGCACTACACAAATTTTCATTTACATGGCATTTGTCTATGAATCTAAAGCAAAGATTATCTAAATGACACTAGGAATGCACTACCATTCAGTCTTTCTTTCAAGTCTCAATCTGAGGATATCAGCAGTTTATTGAGGGAAATCAGTGCTGAGGCTATCACCTGACTTAGGCTACATAGATTACTGGATAGGAAAGAAGTGTCTTTACATAGCCCTTTTTGGAAGAAAATACTGAGGCAGGTGATAAACTTGACATTGGTGTAAGACTGATAATGACTGCAGTAAAAGGCAGTTGAAAGTAAATGTGGAAAAGAGAAACTATTTCTTTCTCATCTTGATAAATTTGCATTTGTAGTTCTCATGTCCTTCAGAAAGGAGAACCGAGCTGCCTTGAGCAGGACCTTCGTAGGCTGGAGAAGCCAGCACAACATCATGGCAAAGACAAATGCACAGATGGGTGATAAGGACAGGGTAAACCCCTGCCCTGATACAAGCTGGGGGTGGACTGGGTAGGCAGCAGGTCTCCCAGGCTTGGGAGCCTGAGAGATATCAAGATGAACAGAAGTCTTGTGATGTGAAAGACTTGTCATGTGCTGCACTACATTAGCTGGGTCAGAGAGGGGAGAAGTATAAGCTAAAGAGACATCCAGATGTAATGTTTCCACTTCAGGACAGATGATGAGTTTTTATTCAATGAATCTTTAAAGTAGAATGCTCAAATTTTGATCAGTGCAGGGCTGACAATTGTAACCTCTCTGCCCTTGAGAAAAATGCCTTGTTGGAGTCAGGCAGTGCCATTTTGTGTGCCTAGGGATGGTCACATCCTCAGCCTGCCATAGGCTCTGTTTTTCAAAGTGTTTGTAATTTCTGCTTTTTCAGTGAAGGAATGAGCAGCTTTAGAGATTCCACACCCATAGACTACCTCCTGGGTAAAAAGTACAAGCCTCCTTTTTGGAGTAATGCTCTAGGAAAAGAAACCTGAGGAAGTTAAAAAGTCATGTCTTAAAAAGCACTCCTACAGTCTCAGAAAGAGTGTTTTAGGTGTTTGTCCACACAAGCAAGGCTTTGAGTTGTTGTCAGAGTAAGACATCAAAGTTATGTCCCCTTTAATCACTGTCATCAAGCTGGCAGCAAGATGGCTGAATAAAAGGCACTAGGTTGGTTGAAGGTGAGACTTAGAAGGGCCACAATCTACAGGTGTTAAGCACCTTTTTTGACGATGGGGGAACAAATGGGATCATGAGAAAAAAATGTGTTTGGGATGTGCATATTAGGAAGTCAGATGGGAAGCGAGGAGCTAAGGAAACATGCTGCTCATCAAGACTGCAATTATCAGACAAGGTTACTCACAGAATCTATCAGTTCTGCTGGTGAGTGCAGCAATCACAGCTCCGCTGTTTCCAGGACCACTACATCCAATTCTTTGATGCAAAAGGCATTATTAGACCCAAGACAGTTCTGAGCAGCATCACTCAAGTGTGGATGTAAAGCATTATCCATGATGCAGGAGTAAAGCCAAGACTCATTTATGCCTGTTAGCCAATGCCATTATGTATCAATTCATGCTAATGTATAATGGGCTTTTTGCAGCTGTGTTTGAAATAACATTTAGGTGTTGCATAACAGCCCAGGGAAGAAATTAATGTCACATAATGTGACAAAGCAAGACCATCCTTGTAATGTAAATGGTTTATGAGTGATTTTTCTAGTTGTTATGATTCTACTTCACTTTCCAAATTGGTCACTGTGGATATGCCTGTAGATGCAAAACATGAAAATTATCAGAAATGTTTCTGTGTCACTGCAGAACACAAGATTTGATGAGCCATTTTGCTGTACTGTTGCTGAAACTGGTATGTCTCTATATTTAGACATATATTTACTTTATTTTTTGAGCTCTGGTTACAGTGAACCATTTTCAATTGGGCATGAAACACTGATGGGACATGCACTGATGAGTTTCTACATACTGTCCTGAAGCTTCATGCTAATTTACTTCACAGGGAGAATTTTGGGATGTTTTTTCTGTTTTACAGGATGTCTCAGAAGAGATTTCCACCCTGTATTGTTACTTAATTTAATTTGAAAACTCTTCCTTGGTCGCTTACTGCATACCAGCTGCAGTTGCTTAACATTATTTTAAGAATTCATTTTACCTAATCTGTCATAGGCTAGAGAAACAGACTTGATATCATGTTTTAAAAATTGCTTTTTGTAAATTTTGGTTCTTGTGGAGTATCCTAAAGGCAAGTCTGCCTGCAGTATCTCCTTGCAGAACCCTTAAGAAGATATAGTACTGGTCACATATCCAAGTGACATAATGGAAATAGTTGTTGTTATCTTTTAATATAATGTTTGTGGGGTTTTAGCCTACAAATGGTAGTTAATAATATTGGTTGTAACAGAGAAATAAAAGGAATTCTTACTCTCCTAGAAACCAAACCCCTCTAATTTGATTAAATTTGCTTCATACTGAAGATTTGAATTAAAAAAATAATACTTTGGACAAAATACTGTTCTCTTGAAGAGGAGACTGTCACAATAAATGTAGTCCTTCTTGGGTAAAACCACCTTGTCTTTCTGATGTGCCCTGACAAAGTTCTGCACCTGTAATTTTGGTGCTGTAACTCAGAGCAGGCCACTCAGCTGCTTCCTCTGGTGAGGACATACCTTTCCACCTGCTGCTCAGCATCAGCATCATATTTCTTCCCCCTGCCCACCACAGGCAGGTCCCACAGCTGTGCAATTGCTTTATCTTTTGCTGACATCTTTTAACATTCCCATCCTCTAACTGCATCCAGGCTTCCAAGGTTTCTGTGTTATCAAATGCCTTGATTTTTTTGTGGACAAGTTAAATGGTCCAATTACTTTCTCAGTACAGTCATGAGCTTCATCTTTCCAGGGCTGTGGGTTGCACTCACATCTCAGAGTATGTTTGGCCACAGAAATGCAGTTTGGCCAAAGCAAAACAGAATACAGCAGGCTGCTGGTTGGCCACACTGTCCTCTAGAGCTATTGCATAAACCCCTCCTTGCACCAAATGTGACAGAACTGCAGACACAAGCACACTTGTAGCCACATCTTGAGAACCATGCAGTTAATAACACCTGGTGCTCCTGCTTCTGCACTCAGCTTAGGGCAACAGTGAAAAAACAGCACATTTGAGTTGAATCCACGTAACCTAACATAATGTGCCTAGGCATAGCATATTTTCCTATTTTTCCTTAGATAAAAATTGCTACCAAGTTAAATAGGCTTGAAACAGAGTTGGTGCCATCAAAATATTGAAAAAATGAAGTTTTAGTCCAAATCACAAGGTTTGAACTCAGACGATTAGAATGTAAGTTCTCAGACAAATGAGTAAGAGTACAACTCAGCTTGGGATGGAGAGTTTGGAAATCACTGGAAATTCTGAGATTTCAAACCAGGTTTCCATTCAGTATGAGGTTAAGCATCACAGTAATGCCTTAATTTCTCGGAGATTTTTGATGCATCATGTTATGCAAATGAACTTTAGAAAAAAGAGAAGACTACTCCACACCATGATTTCTCATTAGTTAATATCATATACAGGGTATAGAATGCAATTACAAACACTCATTAAAATGGAACAAAAGCAGAACTCTATAAAGAAAGGCTATGTTTTGTGTATATCTCAAAGGAGACTGGAAAATAATGAAAATAAAACTCTTATTTGCCATAAGGATTATGGTAGAAAGGAAAAATAGAAATTTCTATCTCACCATTAACAAAGAAATGTCTGAGTGAAAAAATTACTCTGCTATAGGATAAGTATCACAAATTTCAGAAGATTTTCAAGGATCATCCAGATATTAATATTTGTACAATAAAAGTGCATGTTAAGTATTTACAATTTATTTTAGAGAACACTTCAAAATATTTCTATCAGCATCTTCCTCCTCTAAATGGCAATTGAGAGAACCTTCCTTTCTCTTAGGGCAGCACTGCAGTTGTGATAAAATTCAGTGCTGGAAACCATTCCTCCTTAATTTTGATTGTAGCAGGACATTCCTTATAAACACAACTTATTCAATTTTTCTCTCCCTGAAATTTCAGCAGAATCTAAATGAATCATTATAATCTTAAATTTTAAGACATGTTTAATCATACTGGAAAGCAAAAATTAAAAGATATATGGATTAGAATGGAAGAGGCTTTGCTTCTTTTTTTCTTAAGAGAATATATAAACTATGCATTCTTAGGCTTTGATTTTCAGGATTATTGTGCTTGTGATTGTTCAGTTATCAAAATAATTTTTCACAATTAAAAATAAAAACATAATAACTATATTATTTATGTTAATCCCCTCCTTTTTCAAATAATCCCAGAGATGAGCTAAATATCTCAGTTCAACAAAGGCCTCAATTCAGGATCATGGAATTAGAGAATTATAGAATGGCTTGAGTTGAGACACCCTAAAGATTACCTAGCTCCAACTCCCCTGCCATGGGCAGGCACACTTTTCACTAGATCAGGTTGCTCAGAGCCCCATCCAGCCCGACCTTGAACACATTCAGGAATGGGGCAGCCACAACTTCTCTGGGCACCTTGTTCCAGTGCCTCACCACCCTCACAGGAAAGAATTGCTTCCTGATATCAACACCTACTCTCTTTCAGTGTGAATCCATTCACCCTTGTCCTGTCACTGCATACTCGTGGATAGTTTGTACAGCTGGCCATTGCACACCAAGAATCCTTTCAGTTCACTCCCTTACTGCATGAACTAGGGCAGGGATAACTTGGCTTGGCAGCCCTGTGTCCCTTTTTCCTGACTGATCCAGGCTATGATTAGTACACTGCATGTAGACCTTTGGATTTCAGTAGTTCTTCAGATCCCACATTGTAAATGTGGTCACAGCACCTACTGAAAAAGTAAAGCCCCTGACTGAACAGTTTCTGAATTACTTCAACTCTATTTTGTTAAGGTACCTAAAATTAAAGTTTGTTCAGTCTTCAGGTAGTTTTAGTTTCTTTGCCAGTAATTAAAACTGCATTACCTTTAACAAAGCACCTGTATGTTTTAACCCTCTTCTGAATTCTGTGAGAACATTTAATATATACCCCAATTGTGACATTTATTATAACAATAAATGTTAAATATCTTTTCAGTTGTAATCACTTTCCTACCTGTATTGTAATGCTTGGTGCAGTAACATAAATCCTTTTCTTCTTTCAGCAGAAACTGTGGCAGAGTGAGACCTTCTGCTACTTGAACCGCTCCCTTTTCTTGCCACTCAAAAATGAGATCATTCATTGTGTATCCAACTAAAACAAAGAAAAACCCAAATGAACTCTAAGTCTGCTGTAAACTTTGAAAAGCAGTACCATATCAAATGAAAACATTTTAAGTAAATGTTATACCAAGGAGGTAATACAGATGGTCTGCTTGTTCCTCTTAATCACAAATTTTTATCTGTCATTTTATACCACATTGAATTGGAAGAGACAAAACAGCTGTCTTATGAAACTCTTTTAAATCCTTATAATTAGATGGTCTATTGATGGATTCAACAAAAGCATTTAAATTAGCTAAACATCCAAATCTCTTCAGTGCTTGGGAACATCTTTTTCTCCTCAACACAGGAAGGATAAAATAGGTCCTTTACACTCAGATCTCCTCCTCCTCCTTTTGCTTGAGGTGAAATGTAGATTGTCAAAGTTATGCTTATGGATTGATGTCAATTTGAATGGTTAAGTGCAAATTGTTCAAAGGCAACAATGAATTCAAAATTCTGCAGTAGTATTAGTTGAATTGAAAAACTGCTTTTCTCTCAAACTGGAACAAGACATGGGAAAGGAATTGTTTTTAATCTTCTCACATTAACTGACTGTGACATGTAATGATATTAAGCACTCAGCTTTAATATTCAGACTCCTGCACTTATCCATACCTCATGCATGTGTATAAGATTAGCTATAACAGCAAAAGACATACTAATCAATGCTGAGACTTTGCAACAGTCAAGTACTTTTCCATTCTATTTCCCTCTCTCAGATAAATATTTGTCATTGGGGAAAATATCCCTGTTTCTTCTGAGTATATGATTTGTTAACTTTCCCAGGCATTTCATTCTAATTTTCTTTCTAAATAAATTTTATCTGATTAGTAAAACTGGGAAAAAAAAAGCTTCATATTTTCATTCAAGTTTAAGCCACATTCACTAGAAGGAACAAGAAGGTAAAAGGAAAATTTTTCTCATCTGATTTATATAGCTTTCAGCTTCATTGCAATATTTCCTTTCTGCTTTAATCCAATACTAATAAGCTGTTGAAAGTTATTCACAGGAACTCAGGCTGACTGTTGCTTTAATTGGCACTTTTTTTTGAAGCTGGATAAATATGATAAAAAAATGAGAGCACCAAATCCTTTTAAATAAGTAAATAGAGCTCAAGCCACTACAAGCGTATATCAATAGAACACTTGCTTTTCTTATAAATTGCATTATATTCCATAAACACAGTTAAAATTCACTATTAAATGCCATAAACTGTGAAAAATCAGAAGGATATATCTTATCAAATTTGCATGAATTCAGACAAAAAGCAGTTGCGTGTAAAGCAGATTACCACTTGAAGCACAAAGATTATGGCCAGAAGTGATATTCCCTGAGTAAAACTCATTGAACTGGCAAGAGTGTCAAAATGTATTTCACTAAATCAGGTTCATCTCTAATGCATGCTTTTAATTTTGATTTTCTACTCTGCCCACTAATTCTTTTATAATGCAATATAGTACAAATAATAGCAGCATATTCAAAATGCTGCTGTAGTAATCAGTTTTTGTCATGTTTACATTTTAAATGTTCAAGTATAGCATTCAAAAGTGTAACTTCAGTTTTCTAACTCAAGGTCACAGGCATAAATTAAAAGTGTCTTGAAATACAGAGAACTTAATGGAGATGTGAGTTTCTGTTATACCAAATAAATTTAAAGTAGTATAATGTTTCCACTAGTATGTTAAATTAAACCAGCTTGAATGAAATCAAAAGAAAATGTGTATTTCAATTCATTTTATGAAGAGGACCTGCTGAATAGCACACTGCTTAGCATTCAGAATCCTCATGGTACTGTGTATTTCATGCATAAGGGGAAAAAGACATTTTTATAGAAATCACTCCTTAAAACAACCAGTGGTTACCATAGTGTAGTATTTATGCTATTTGAGTTTAGATATGTGGTGCTATGTATGCAATGAGCCTAAAATACTGTCCCCTGGCACACTGTTTTTGGACTTCTGCTGAATAATCGTAATAACTGTCCCTGTCCTGTTCTAGAAATACTAAACCTGAAGTCCACCTGAGCTTTTGATTCTTGCCTACTTGATACCTGATTACCAAATGTGCATTATCTTTAAAACAATTTTAAAAAGCATCATTCAGTAACATAAATTTAACTAAAAGTCTAAATGCCTGTTTCTGATACTGGTCTGCTTTTGAAGATTAGAAATACACTGTGTGTATTTTCCAAATGGCCTATGAGATAAAAGATATGACAAGTTGTGTTCCATTCCATGGTGATCACTGTGCAAATGGAGCAGTAAAGCGTGTCTTGAAATGTGAAGGCTTTATTGTGAATGGATGTGTGACTACCCATACAAATTTGTGCTATATGTTTCAGTTATAGTGTTAGACATATTATCAACTTGTAGGAACTGCACTGAAATATGCAGCAGTTATAAAGAACAAGAGATTTCTCTTTAAGGCCTATAAGGGATTAACTGCAACCCAGTATGATATTTAGCCTCTCGTTGAAACAGAAGCTTTTCTTTTTTGACTATGAGGTGGTGGTGATGACTATTATAAATTGCTACCAGATATTTTTATTCCCAGTGGCAGTGAAGTACAATGTTATGTAGGGAATTCCCAGTGGATAAATTTTATTGTTGAAAAAAGGACAGTCAGTGACTAGCCTAGGTAGAATATGAGGGCGCAGCTCACTGGTGCAAAAAGTGAAACTTTTAGTTGCCATGAATAGATGAAAGTGATGGAGGCTGTAATCCAACATGGTCTTCAGGACCTGCCCAACCTAAACTAAATCAAGTGGACTAGTAAAGGTTTCTGTCACTGAAATGCAGTGCACTAGGGTTCACGTTTGCAGGGCATGAAAGAATGAAGACTGGGAAGGGAAGTAGAGATGTTAAATTGTGTTTTATGGGACAAACACCAGCTTCTCTGGCTGAAGAAGAGGGCAGTTAGCAATGTACTTTGTTTTGTCTGGCTACTGTGCAGCACTTGCTCTTACTTTATTTTATAAAGGTATTACTAATTATACAAAAATCTAAGTAGTATCATCATTGAACTATAAAGAAAGGATAGAAAAAACAACCTTGTTATGTTTGAACAGTGGTGCTCAGGAGTTATAGGGCTGGTTAGGTTACATTAATACTCTATTAACCCAAAGTCTGAGGTCTTGAACATTTAAAATGCAAAAGCAAGCAGTAAATTGTTGGTAATTGTATGAAAAAGACATCATCCCAGGAGGAGAATGTTTCCAGGGGGAATATTTCTCAGGAAAAATCAAGAACTGTGTGAATGCATGGCACTGTAGCCTCTGTGCAAACAGTTCTCTTAAAGAGACAAGTAATTTTCAGGAGCCTGAAGTCATTCCAGGTAATTAGCTAATGCACATATAATGGCAGACTGAGAGCTCTGCCTGAGATGAACTTGACGATCTAGGGAACATTTATAATTTACTAGAAGGGAAGAAGGCCTGAAACAATTGGTAACTTGGACTTGGTCTGCAGAAATATTATTTTAGAAAACAATGTTTTCTGAAACAGAGTGGGTGATAAGTGTGACAAAATAAAACTCTGTCACACTAACAGAGGGAGAAGGGATAAGGCACAGATGAGAAGTAGCTCTCAGGACTTGTGTCTGGAATAGTTGATGAAACATTTTGAATAACTGGACATCAAATAAAATTGCATTTAAGTGGTATTTTATTTAGTTGATGTAATCTGTAAAAAAACTGGCAGATGGTTGACAAGACATACATAATAACTTTAGCCTTTAGACAGCACAAAAAATTGTTTAGCTAAAGTGAAAATTTTCAGCATTTTCCATTACAGGTTCCAGAAAAATTTCAGGAAAAAACAATGTGATCCCGCTGAAATATTTTTAAGGGCATCTACTGTGTCTTGAAAGAAAAACCATATTTTTCTCTTGGTCTGACTCATCTTTCCCAGAAAAAAATATCTTTTCAAAAACAGTGTTGACAAATTGTTTTCAACACTCATATGAGATTCCTGAAAGAAAGAGTTAGACTGTATCTTTGTATTTTTGTGCACTACCATTAATAACAAATATCGACTTTCATTCATCCAATTTTGAAAGTATAGGAATAAAGCCTGCCTTAAATAAATAGTGTCCCATTCATCCCACATCAGTCCACATTACTCTATAGAATTTACTGGAACCAAGATATTTATATCGGTTGCATGCTAAAAGTAGGAAGATTTTATTTTAGCTAACTCAGTATCAGTGGTAGGTGTTAAAAGCCCATTATCTCATTGACAAAACAGTGAACAGCCAACAAATTTGTTTTGAAGAATTGTTGAAGTGTCCAACATCTCTTCTCCTGCTCCTCCAAGGACTACACCACTACAGAAACGTTATTCAGGGCAGCTGCCCTGTACCTTTAGAGACTCTACACCTTTGAACTGTCATTGTCCTGGCAATTCCAACTTATTCCTTTATCATATCTGCTGACACAGTTTTATTTGCTTTGTCCGTCCATCTTTAGCACACCTTTCCAAGCCATGAGCAAACTTGTGATCCAGCTGAATATCAATATATCCTATAAATTTTCTACTCATTTTTTTCATTACAGGAAGGCTGTGCTTCCCTTGTGTCATTTCAAAATACCTACAGGTATATTAAAACCCAGCTCTTTTCCTCATGTTCAATAAACAGACATGCTCAGCTTGAAACAACAGAGTATTTTTTTTGTAAAATAGTTTAGTTTAACTGCAGCATTTATTTTTTAAGGCCAGTGATTTATCTAAATTCCATTTTCATTTCTTTAATTTTTAGTAAGGTACAGGTACAAACCCATCAGTTCTTCAGGTCTCCAATTGAAGCAAGAACTACAGTCATGTTGACTAGGGTTATTCCACTACTCTTCTGTTGGACATCCCATCAATTTGCCTCCAGGACAGGCTGCCTGCACATTACTGTTCCTAAGAGCATGACAGACATTTGAATTGTGCCCTAAATTCCCAGCAACATAGCAGGGGGAAGATATGACAGAGCTAAGGAATCTGCCTTTGGCTTGAGGTTAGAACAAATTCTCCTACATTATGCACTAAATACATTAGTTTCAGAAATAAGCTGTGATTCATTTCAAGGCTAAATTTGTGTTGGAGATCCAAGAAGGCAGGATTTTATTCAATGTACTTCTGAGCTGCTTTTCAAAGTGTCTGCCCCTTGCACTGCCCTCTAAGTCATTCTGAAGGAATCTCTCCCTGGGGAGTGATAGGTTTATTCTTCTTAGCCAGAATTTTGGAAAAGAATAACATTTCAGCTCAGCACTCTACCACATCTCTCAAATCTGTTCTTGCTGAAGCCTATAGGTGTTCAGCTATCACTTTTATCCTAGTTTTTGTATGCCAGCAGCAGTTGTGCAGTTCCTACTGTCCTTTCATCCTGCATTGGTCAGGAGCTGATGACTATGGGTGTGCTGATCTTTGTAGCCGTGTGTCATGTCTCACTTCAGATAGACACAATGGTTTGAGTTACCCATCGGCTGAATAAAAACCACAGCCTGAGCAGCTGATAATTTTTGTGCTGCTGAAATGGAAAGGAGAGAAGCAGTATGGTTCTACATCTTCTGGCTCAGACAGGCATTGACCTAGTGTGTCCATAATTTCTGTCATTCAGGTAGACCCTGAGAATTCCCCGGCAGATGAGAAATACACTCCAGTTATTTCATCTCTTTTACATTATCTTTTTGCTGTTGTGGGAAAGGAAAAATGTGCACCTACTTTTATGTATTGCATGAACTTGTACTGCTGCAGCCTGTATACCCATCTTTCCACTTGTATAAACTCCAAATTAGAGACTGGGGGGAAAGAAATTGTGCAAATAATCATGTACTACAGAGGCAATTTTCTTTTATAATCCAAAAGACAGAAGTATGATTGCTTAGAAAGACTAAAAAGCCTCCATAAATCAAAAGGGAAAAAAAAAGGCCACTGTTAAATTTAAAAATCAACATCAAATTAAAATTATGAGGTAAGAAAGTGTTTTATACCTTACCTATGCTGCTTTTCATAGTATTTTTTCTTTTGTAACAGTCTTTTCAATATTCTTTGAAAATTCAGGGATATTAAATGTCACATAAAGTTATAATTGTAATTTATAGGCAAAGGAATGCTGTGAGGTAAAAGAGAAACTTATAAAAGAAAGACAACAAGCTCTAGCATTTGAAAGAAAAACATTTCAGGGAGACAGGCCACAGAAATAAATACATATCTAGCTGACATTTCTTTGTATCTTATTCAAGCAGAATAAAACTAAAATTATCCCACATGCCTATAGGCTGCCCTGGTGTAAGGCATAGAGCTGTAGAAGGGATTATTTCATATGTGCATTTTCATTTGTTCCCTTTCTAAGATAAAAAGGCAGCTATTCTAGCTGCTGAGAAATCATTTGGTAAAATAAATCCTTTAAAAATAGAAGACATTTCTACTGAAATATTTTTCAGACACTTCATGATCTAATGAAGTACTTTTACCAGGGGCAAATCCAGCTGCTCAGAGTGACCTTGGAGAAAACATTACATGAGAGAGCTAAAAATAAAGATATCATTTGGGAATAAAAGCTATACATTATTTTTTTCTCTTAGAATTTTCTATGATGGAGCAACATCATCAATACTGAAAGTATCCAGTACTAAAAGAAATTACTACTTAAAGAGGAACAAACCCCATGATCTGTCTGTTATAACTGTCAGTCTTTGCAACCTGGTGGTAAGATGAGTGAAAAAAAAGATGAGTGATTTATTCTAATTTTCTTAGTTACACAGTCTGGAACAAGGCTTGCAAGATCTGACAGAGTTTACAGAAACTGTGAGACAAATGGGCCTTGGAAATTCTTAATGTACAATGCCCTACACAACTTGGAAAAAACAGCAATGATCATCACTTCAAAAAGAAACATCTGGAAGCTTGGCTACTGCTGTTTTGCTCCTGCAAACTCTTTGGTTTCTTATAATGTAGCCTGGTGGTCAGATCATTCACTCAGGACAAGAGAGGGCTGTGTTTTCTGTTTTGAACCCAAATGTCTTCCACCTCCCCAGACAAGGCATTAACCACTAGGGTTCCTGCTTTGATCCTTCTGTTTACATTGTCTCACTGTGCACCAAAAAATGCAAGGCAGACAGAGCAGAGAATGACACTGTGGCCTAGAAATTAGAGATGCTTGGATGGAATCAGGCTCTCAGGGTTATGTCAGTTCTTACCTCGGGAGATTTGATGTGAAGCCTGGGAAAATGCCAAATGCACCATCCTCCTTTTTTCTTCTATAATTTTAAATAGAACTAGATGCCTTTTCTTAGCCAGAGAGTCTGGAATTTGAAAGTTTCTGCTCATCCTTTCCTAAGTTTTGGAAATTGGTCAGAGTTCACTTTCATATAAACTACTTTTTTTTTCTTTTTTTACCTGGTTACTCTTCTTCCTGGCATGTAGATATTTTTTGTAAAACTTCTAAGTTGTTTATTTCCTGTCCTTGCTGTACAGAGAAACTGGCTATGGACAGGTGAATTCCCACTCTCAAAGGTCTAGGATCTTGGAACTAAGGTCACTGTACATATCTGTTTTGGATCTGTCCCAAAATAATCTTAGGGAACTGCTGCCTTGCTCTTGCAAACCTAACTGGTTATTCAGCTGTCAGACATGCGAGCATATCCAGAGCTCCCACATGCTGCAAAATTTTCTGCTTCAGGCCATCATCTTTTCCCATAGTCTGTTTTTTGATGTCTGAAGTTACAGGTAAAATAGACTTAGACAAGGCAATATGGGAAGAGCTTTATTACTTGCAACTTCCTTATGAAATCAAATTTGCTCTTTCTCTGTGAATAAAGAATTTGAAGCAGTCATCTGTATTTTCTTCAGCTCTTCTTTTGTGAGAACCTCTCTTTACAATGTGAATGTGCAGCTGGGAATTTACTCCCACCGAACTCAATGATTAAAAACAAGTCTTCAGTGAAAAATGTTCTGCTGGAAAATACAGTAGAACATCAACAGTGCTATTCAGCTAATAAATGTTGTTCCCTGTGGTGTAGTTTGTGGGAACTGTGGGCTCCTGCAAGGTTTCTCTAAAGCAAACCAGATGCCTGTTTGTTCAAGTATGCTCAGTTGTTGTCTGACCTGTCCTCACAACAGCTGAAACAGAGGAAAAATGCAGCTGAGTTTTATGAAGCTGTTAAAGCAAAAACTTCACAGCTTTTCAAAGCATTTTTTACTGATACATTTTGCTTGCTCAGTCAAACTCTATGATACTTCCTCTTTGAAGCATAATTGTATTTCATGAGGATACCTGCCATCTGCGTGCAACTGCCTCCTGTTCACCTTTTGTTTAGTCACATTCATTATACAGGTGACATAGGTTATCAGTAGGACTGTCTGCTCAGGTTCATTGTGGAGTTTTGCTCAAATCCTGTATATATAATATTGTCCTAAATTCCTTGACATTTGCAGCAAATAATGATCTCTCCATTTTAGTCAAGAAAATTTCTGCTGTCAGATTCAGCTGTTGCCTTCATATTGAAAGGCTGCTTCATAATGCTACCATCTGTCCATTGTAATAAAAGATAGATCTGGCTTTTATACTCACCCTGCAATAGTCTATAAATAGTACACCATACAACAAACAGTTCTGACATACTGACTGATAGATAATTACCTTACCTTCCTCTAGGTGCTGCTTTGTTCCAGTAAAAGAAGAAAAAATCCTCCAAAAATCTTATTAAAATTATGTGTGTTGTGTTTCTGATCTATGATATATTTCAAACAATCCAATATGTTCATTCTATATGCATAATTCTTTTATTTTTGAAATATTTTACTTATTGGCCCTAAATCTAGATCTAAATCTAGATCTTTTAGATGAATCCATCTCAATCTGTCTTACTCCTGTCATTTATTTTCACTAACTTCAGATTGCTGGGAGCTTTCAAAGAATGCTTTACTTTATTTTTGTTCTTTGCATCATTAGGAGGGTTTTTCTGCTACAGCTCTCTTTCAAAGTCCTCTCAATTTAAGAGAAACAGCAATTCCCAAATACTTCATATCACAAGGAAAATGAGAATATAATGCATCAGACAGAATAGTTGATTTCTCCTTTTGTATGTTCATGCCTTGAAATGGCATAGCTGCTTTACACTTTCCATCTTCTTTTAAATAACAAGATATCAAGGTAGATGATAAGTAAAATGTATGGTAAGTTAGAATATAATAATTTTATTTCAGATAAAGTTCCATCAATCACTTCTCTAAGTTATTCCTGTGTTTCCTTTATGCTCTCCCTATTATTTACCTCCTGCATGTATGAACACAGAAAGACTTATGGTGACACCCTTTATGCAGAAATTCTGTATAAACTGTCACTGAGTTTAATGGCAACTTCAGATTTACAAAAAAATGGTTTTTCAGTTCAAATAGGTATGAAAGAACCCGTTCCTCTTAAAACCATGAATATTTCATAGATTCTATTGATAAAAAAGAAGATTAATTTTGAAAATTTGTTCTTGTACCACTACAAGGGGTTTTCCTACCTCCTGTATAGCTGTTGTAATCTCTGCAAAAGATTGTATAGGATAATACATTACGCAAACTTACAGCTTTCCAGCTGCATTATACATGTTTGCACATCCATTGGAAAATTTTTGAGATCCATCGGACAGGAAAGTATTAAAGTCAATCTGAAAGAACACAAAAAACCCATTAAAAACATAACCCCCAAAAAAGCCATAGAACTGGGCAGGAAGAAGGCATGAATACAATGGAAGCAATTAGAAATAGAATACATGTTTCAGTAGAAAGCTCTCTTAAAAGGTCTCTATTAGCTGAACCCATCTAACTCAGCCTAGTATGAAAAAAAGCATGGAGATGAAGATTGATTATGTTCCCACAGTGGTAGGCTAACCTCCTTTTGAATATGAAATCCTCATAAGAATTTTAACCCAACCCTTTCTCCTTTTGTAAGCTTGGAGAAGTGCTGCCTAATGGCACTGGAAGGAGGGGAGGAGGAAGGAGACTCTTGCCACTGACACATACACGCAAGTCATAAAGTTTTCTTTTTCTCCAGAACACTAAGTGTTTAGAGATTCCTGATGTCTCTTCAAAGAGTCTAATTTCACATTAATTCAGTGTCATAAAAACATGCAAAGCAAAACACCGAGTGAACAATAGTATATTTATTTTGAAAAGAGTAACATTTTGCACAAGTGAGTCACTGCTTCAACACCAAATCTAGTGGGGCATTAGCGTACTTATATCTAATGTGTTTCTCATTAGATTGGGTTTTTGATGACAGTGGTAAAATGCCTACTGATGTCTGTATTAAATGGAAAGTGGTGGGAAGAGAAGTGAGATAATTAGATTTTGTCAATACTTATGATTACTGCTTTCAGCTTCTTAAAATCTTTTCAAAAATTTACTTTTGAGTTTTCTCTCCATCTTGAGAGATGACTAAATGACTACTCTTTAAATGTCATACTTTCTCAAACAGGCCATATTTTCAGGTTGAAGTGCAACTGCAATATCCATAAAGGGGGAAAAGAAGTAAAATTGGATTGTCTGGACATTGGAGGACACAGACTGTGAAACTTGTATATAGGCCAACTCAGATTATAATACTCAGATTATAATACAACGATTTTTTGTTCTGTGCAGTGTCCTAGTTCCTCTAGGCTCAGTATCAGTACTTTAAAATGGGAAAGAAATTTTTCTTATTACTTTTACTATGTGCATGCCTAATGAGTGATCATTTTCTATTTTAATATAAACAATGAACGCTGACAAAATTCTGCATTCAAAACTCTCAAATAATAGTTCTGCACAACTAGCAATGGAATATATGTTTTAGAAAATCCTAATTATACTTTTGAGCTTCTATCTGAAAAAAAAAACTCATTAGATTAGAGGCTCACCTGATGGAATAAAGCACATTTCCATTCTTGAAGATCCGCAACAACTTATTATCTGTTGTAACTTCATGAAAGTTGGCACCTTTTTCATTAGCAAAGAACAAATCAGGTTTCCAAATGGAATCCAGCATAGATGGGTCTAAATCTAAAGAGTCATCTGGATATTCACTGTATGCGAGGCGTGGATCATTCCAGTTCTGACGGAGAAAGATGTTCACTCGGTAATCCTGAATAAAAGAGAAAACAGGCAAAGCTTTATCAAGCATAGGGATTTAGCTTTTATTTCATTTCTTAGCCATGTAATCCCCTGTCTATCTGTGGATGACAAAAGAAATACTTAGCTGAATGCCAGAATGATACCTATTTATGTTAGTGGGGACACAATGGATAAGAATAAAGATGCATTTCAGGGCAATTGAAAAACATCCTAAAATAAGGAAATCCAACGTCCATGTGCAGTTCATATAATTCTATACAACTCTATACCCTATCTATCTACTTACTCTATCACAAATTTGTCTTGAATTTGAAATGAGAAGCATAAAAAGAGTTTTATGGTGTTACCTTTTTCTGCTCAAACCCTGGTTGGGGTATTCCCACTTCCCACTGTCAGTGAGAATCTGTCCCACTTTAAGGGAAGTTAAATTACTTTTTTTTCTCTCTCTCTAATCCTTACTTGTTTTAGACCCATCACATAGGCTTTCTGTGCCTCAGTTTCCTATGGAACATTGTGTGAGCAGTATCTTGCCACAGAGCAGTCTGAGGAGGGCACATGTTCCTCCCCTCTTCAAATTGGGTAGAGACTCTATAAGCCTTTTTGATAAATTAGATTAGCTACTGGTGTAGTCACCTGAATTTCTACAGAAAGTCCTGTCTTAATCAAGAGGGCTTTTATAGAAAAGATAAGTGAGTGCTTCAAACTTCTGGAAATCATTTTGAAGCTGCACATACATTCTGTCAGAAATGTATTTATGGCTCCACTTTCTTACAACTTTACCACTGTGAAAATGCTTGGTTTTAAATAAAGGTGAATAATAGCTTCTTGTTGCATTTAGAACTGAGACTGAACATAGGAGCAGAGGAACTAACTTTTATTGCTCATAATAAGATTTTCCTCATTATTTGAACTGCATTAATGAAAAAGATCAAAATAAAATAGAGAAAAAGATAGGTTAGCTGCAGGGAGAAAATGGCAACTGGATGTCAGACCTTACATGACACTTCTAAATATAACAGAAGTAAAAATAAATCACTTTTTTATGGTTAAAAAAGATTATTAAAATTAATTTTAACAAGAAAACTTCTTGAGTCAGAATGGGAAATGAAGTGTACAGGGTTGAGAAATAAAATTTAGCCAAAAACTATGGATACTAGATTTTATAGGTTAGACTAACTCGTTAAAACCCCATTGGTGTGGAAATTGTTGGTT
This sequence comes from Serinus canaria, assembly GCF_022539315.1. NCBI lineage: Eukaryota > Metazoa > Chordata > Aves > Passeriformes > Fringillidae > Serinus > Serinus canaria. The sequence continues at coordinate 36,131,518 of NC_066317.1, forward strand.
AAAAATCTAGTATTTTATTGATATTTCTCTTAGGAAACTTGGAACATGCAGCCATGTAGTGGGAAGAATCATGGCAACAGACATAACAAAGGACAACAGGAACCTCAATATGCAAAATTTATCCATGAGAAACAGTTTTTCATATCTTCAGCATCCTGCTGCTTTGCTCAATTTAATTACTCAGCTTGACTGAGTAAGTAATGTAGCCAAATATGCTAAAAACACGCTTACTAAGTATTGCAAATATATTTGCAAATATTGGCAAGTATTGCCAATACTCTCCAATATTTGCAAATCATATGAAGTCCCAGTAAAGAATTTTATGTTCACATAATTGTAACAATTTTTAGCACAAAGAAGGTAAGTAGAAAACTACACCTGAAAAATGAAATTAATTCAGATTACTGTTTCCAGCAGAGGAAAAAGGCTCTCTGACCAAATGAAAGCATGCAACATTAAATGCATTGGAATTGTTAATCAACTGCTTTATTTAAAGAAATAAACTCTTAATTAATTTGTTAAAAACACACACAAAAGCACACCCCAACCCCTTTCAGGAAAGGACTGAAAGACATTCTCTTTTTCATCATGGGTAAGGACAGCCTCAAAAATCATAAAAAGTTCCTACGAGAACCTGCTGGTATTTTTCATAATTAGTACCACGATGTGGTAAAACCAGAGCCAGGGATTTGTACTTTACAGATGCAGAAACAAAACTGTATTTTCTGTGTGTGTCCAAAGTAAGACTAAATTCTTAGACAAGCTTGTGCCTCAGTACTCACAAAACTATATTTTTGGTGTCTTCTAATAAGGGAATAATAACCCCTGAATATCCTTATTTCTTTGCATGACATCCCAAACATCAGGTAGTACCAGTTTCCATTCCAGACTGCTGTATAAAATCAAAAGGACAGGAGGAAGAAGGATGTGGGACCAATGAGGGCTCCACTGCCTTTCCCAGCGTGTGTGATCCTTGCACTGAAGGAAACAGCTCTAAACCTGGGGCACTGGGGTGGGAGCACTGCACCTCTCAGGACTTTGTATTTCTGCCCAACCCAAGCTTTAGATTTTAAATTATATAACCTGAGGTATGTTTATTTACTTTACTTTTCTCAGTAGAATATGAAGACTTTATGGACAGGATTAGTTTCAGAGTAAAGGTCTTCTCACATTTGTCAGACAGAATAGTTGAAAAATGCATAGCGTGAAGGCCAAATAAAAAAGGAAAATGGAGAATGACAAACTATGTAATAGTTTCAAAATTATATTAAGTTATTCTGTATGTCAGTATGAGTAAAGTCTATTGGTTTAAATTGTTTCCAGCTTTTAAGATGAAAAAAGTCCTGGTCAAACTTCTCACTGAAGCAACTGGAGATATTTTTCATTGTTATCTCCCTTGAAAACTCTGCCATTGGCACTCATTATTCACTTTAAAAATATCCTAATCTACCAAAAGGAAAGAGACTTCTATTTGCTATTATATGAAGGCCAAGTATTCATCATCTCAGTTTATAATTACACATTATGAGCACAAGGCCTAACTACTTTAAACAAGTATGGTTGTTTGATGCAAACACAGACACCAGAATCAAACTGCCTGAATTGATTTGTTATCCCACAAGAGGCTCTGTATTCTCATGTGCTATTTGCCTGAAAGGATGATCTTAATTCAAATAACTGTGGCAGAAAAGTCCCTTGAGGGCAGGAAGAAATCATTATTTCAGTTGTGGTGACTTTCACAGCCTCATGTGTAACCTCAAGGCTGCCATTGTGGGAACAGCTGCTGTTCCCTGGCTCTACAGAATGAGAGTGAGACGTGGGTCTGCATTTATTTTGCCATACTTCAAAACCTTAGCACAAGGTGAACCTTCTTAGAGGCTCAGGATGCTGTTCATCTGCTTCATAAGGCTCAATAAAATAAAAATTGGAGATCAGGTAATTGCTCTTTGCTCTACATGCCAAGGCTCAGGCCACTACGGACCTTGGTACTAACATTTTGATTAATAATGTCCACCACACAGAAAAATCTTAAACACTTACAGGATATTTTGATTTCTACTTCATTATACTTCTACAGATAGAGATAAATTACCACAACATACAGACTGTGGCTTTATGGAGATTTTTGCACAAATCTTCAAGATACTGATTTCCTAATTCTCACTATTTCTTTAAAGTATTTTTCATATGCACTTCATGGGGAATCCTTCCAGATCTGAGACATTTGAAAATATGCCCCTCATTTGAACATTGAATATCACCTGTTTCTCATAAATATTGTATGCTGTTATTAGAACCAAGTCCCCAGAATTTCATGCATAAATTACAGAACTCTCTCTGTGCCATTCCAAATATAATAATTTTGCCTAATATATACTTATAAGTGAAGTCTAGACTTGTCTTTTGTATGCAGTCAACTGATTCTTCCGTCACTTGTTTTAACTCACTGTAAAATTATAATATTAAAAAGTCCTTACAAACTTTGGAAGAACACTGTTAAGAGTAAACATAAGACACTATAACAAATATTGTTCTTGTAGAAAATTTTTTCTTCATGAGTAAACTGTGACACTTGTAATGACTCATTTTCACTGCTGTAGAAGAAAAGTTTGTATGTTGCAGAACAAATTGATAATTTTAATTTTTACTACTGAGAGTTTCCAAAATAACTGTCTTGGTGTCTGAAAAACATGAAACTTGACATGCTTTTTATTGCTGCCTTGATTGGTATAATTAGACAGGTTGGCCTTATTTGTGGCAATAACATCTTTCCATTTCAAATTTATTTGCTGTTCTTAAGTACTGTGGCCGCACATCAGGTAATCAATTACTTTGTCCAAATAGATGGAATTTTCTAGTTTTCCTTTACATAGCTGAAAATTTCAGACTGGACCAAAACTTTTTCAGCTAACAATTTCAATATGCCTTTGTCAAAACATTTCTAGTACAGAAACTCGAATATTTAAAATTGAAGCTAGCCACTCAAATTGTCAGGTCATTTTCCATGCAGGTAACCAATGCCATTGCAAAACCAAAGTAGGAGAAGAACCGTGAAATTCACACTCACATTTGAGAAATGCAAATATAGTTTTTGTATTCTGAAGGATTGCCTTGTATTTCCTCATGCTTAATCGTTGGAGTTGCATCATTACTGAGATTACTTACGGTGCAGACAGCCTTCTCTGTTCAAGAGGATGTGTAAAAGAAGTGCGGGGAAGGATGATACAGGACTGGACAGGGCAGTCAGTTCTATGAGAGTAGACATGAAAAGTTGGATTTCTTTAAACTGATAATGCAAAGGACTTGCATTATGACTTAATAATTACTTGGTTTCTTTCTGTTACTATATCAAAGGGGAGGGAGAAAACATTTTAAATCTAAAGACAACAATATCCTTTCTTAACTTTCAATAAATTTATACTGAACTGAAATGGTTCATTTTCTTATGCTAACAAACAGTGGTGATATTTTCATTGGTCTTATTTATTATAGTAAATAAGGGGATTTTTTTTATTTATTACATCTTTGCAATATTACTGGGTTACTGTTTAGAGTCCCTGTGTTCCCATCCTAAGAAGGAACTGTTTGAGCAAGTCCAGAGGAGAGCCACAAAGTTGATAAGAGGACAGGAAAACCTGTGCTACAAAGACAGGGTGAGAAAGTTGGAGCTGTTCACCTGCAGAAGAGACAGCTGAATGAAGAAATTTTTTACTGTGAGAATGGTGAGGCATTGCAACAGGGAGGTTCTGTATGTTGCAATCCTGGCAGCATTCAAGGGCAGGCTGGATAAGGCTTTCAGCACCCTGGTCTAGTGGGGGGTGTCCCTGCCCATGGTCTTTAGGGTCCATTCCAACTCCTTAACATTCTATTGTTCCAGGGTTGAACTGCAGTAAGGATAGTGCCTATATCTAATCTCTTTGGCATTTCAATTAATGAGTGAAAACCAATTGCAACAAGCTTATTGCTCCACCATTAACTGTAACTCATTAATCTGTCAAAGATTTACCATAGCAGCTACAGAGAAATTAACTATGATTTAAATCAATTGGTTAGTACTTAGCTTTAATTGACACATTAAATCTGTGTCAGAGTACCAATATTTGACTATTGCCAAACATCCTTGAGAACATGCTGTTTTGTCCTGAAGAGCTGTAGGGCATTCATTACAAGAAACAATGCAGATATACTGTTAATTTTGATAAAGTACTTGTCCATGGCACAGAGAATATTTCTTGGTGATCTGTTGCTGGATATTTCCACAGGTGGGATCTCTCTTTCAAAAACTAATTTTGGCAGTGGGTAAAACTAAGGATGTCCTTTTTGTTCAGACTCTGGAATTACAGAACCCATGGAGAGGCTGAGAGCAACTGCGGTACTGTACCCCTTCTTTAGTACGAAGCAACTTTGTGAATTTTCTAGAACCACATGATTCCTCCCTCAGACAGCAATGTCTTCATGGATGTGCCTTAGGAAAATGACTTCTTGCAATTTTTGTTTCTAATCTTCCTGAGATTCTTCTGTATAAGGAAAAAGATTCAGATCCCCATGCAAACACATGGAAAATTTTCCTGTCTGGTCCTGCTTGAAGTTAGTTGGCTAAACACACTGTGGGTGATTAGGATGTCTAGATTTCAGCCCTTGAAGGCAGAGGATGAGCAATAAGGCCTGCTCAGTTCCTGGATAAAAGCTCTAATCCCAGTCTATAATGAAAATTGTGGGTGCTCCTGCTCCCTCCATTTAGTAGGATGGCCCAGATGGATGGGAGGTTTAGGTGACAACTAACTTGCCTCTGATCTCAGGAAGATTTAAAAATTATTTGAGCTATTCAGAAAATACTGTTGATAGATTTGAATGAACAGCTTCTCTGAGCAATAGATTTTAAGGTGTGTATCAATGTTTTTAATATTTCTAGGATTGTGGGGGTTTTTTTGGTAAGTTGATTTTTGGGGTTTTAATTTGGTTTTGTTTGTTTCTCATACATTTCAGAACTAGCAGATATCCCAGTGGGGGTCCTGTGAATGGTTTGGCTAAAACTTTATTTCAATTTTACCTAATTCCTTTCAGAGTTTGACTCCAATAACCATCCATCAATACTAATATTGAAGTCAATAGAACTAGAAGTCACTTGGCAAAGAGCTGGCTAAAACTAGTACTTCAACATTGTTACCTGCAATATCAGACCTCTCAGCCTTCCTTACAAACTTAGAGTTCAGCAAATAAACTTACACACCACTTCTGCACCTAGTACTCTCCCTAGGTGTGCCACCTGCTTTCATACCCTTGGATTCTGAAGTGGTATGGCTTCTGTTAGCATTCTGGCTGGCACAGATGACCATTCCTTGCTTTATTTTCTTCTGGGATAAGTAATACTTCATTTGCCACTTCTACAAATGATGGAGGATGAGAACCTACTGCAACTACTACAGTTCTGTCTTTGCCTTAGAGAAAGTATTGGGTCATTTATAGGATGCTTATTAGCACAGAGCTATCAGACTTTATCATTCAATCCACAGCTAAAAAAAAGAATATAGTCAGAGGCTTCTGAGAGAGCGCCTTAATTTTTGCCTTACTTACTCCCTTGTCTTTTTCACAAAACATTCAAAATCAGTTGAATTCAAGAATGTGCTACAGTATCTGCTTATTTTCCATACCTTTTAGGGATAAAACATTGCAAATGGATGGGTTTGGTTTATTTTAGCATTGAGGTATTTTGTTGAGTTTATTATCAGTAGCAATACTGAATTTTAGTTTCTGTGCTCACATATATAGTCATCAGAAGTCAAAGGTAGTTAATATCTAGGGTGCTTATTCTTAAAAAGACTAATTATAGTACTGACACACTGTATAATAATGTTTGTCATAGCTCCCACTGCATGTCCCAGAGTATTTATTAATTAAAGATTCAATATACAACTCCCATATTTAATGGAAGCTGTGTGTTCCCAAGTCCTAATGCATTACACTAAAATCACATTTTGAGACTTGTTCAGCGTAATTGCTTTTTTAAGCTTTAGCTCAGGGGCTTTTAAAATGTTTGCACTTTCAAGCCGCAGTATAAGGGATTAGATGATAAAGGACATGACAATTACATGAACAAACAACATACACTAAGCCTCTGCCTTCATTTGGTCCTTGCCATGTTCTCAGTTGACAAAAGAGTCTAGGTTTTTTTCTGCAGGCAAATGATGTGTCCCTGAAGAAGTTTTTGCTCTAACAGCAGAAGGTACTTCTTGCTAAGTGAAAAGTTAAGTTTTTCTGAGATTTTTCATTTATTCACATGAATTTTTGCTGCTATATATTCCATTTTGTTATAAATGAATTTTATGTTAGCCCTTTAAATATGACTGGTTTCAATGAGTGACTGAATGGGCTAATTTTATAATTCTTTACTGAAAATATATATTTGAAATCACCCTCTGTTTCATCTCCTCGGAGAAATATAATGAATTAGATCAAAAACAATTTTGGTAATTCAATGTTAAATTTCTCTGATGCCTTTCTTACATTGGTAGACAAGCATGACATTGTCTAGAATGGGGTAAATAAGGCAAAATGAAAAGTAAAGCTAAACTAGGTCAAGCCCAGAAGCAGGGCCTGCTAACTCCTATAGTCTAAATACCTGCTGAAGTGGCCTATGAGAAGGAATATATTTATAATTTAAACAAACTTGGTCAGATATGAGTTGACCTTAAATTTACTGATATGCATGAAATGCACCAAGAGGTCTGTTAGGAAAATCATGTTGACTTAGTGGTTTTACAATGATACCATGGCAACATGTAAAATTTTATGTATATTTGAACTGTACCAATACTGAGGAGAAAGAGAATGATTTATTTGTCTACTGAAAGACATCATATGGTGGCATCATTTGAAAAGCCCTAAGATATTTTGCCTTTTGGCAACTGGTTCAAAAAGATGCAGGTCTCCTGCAATCCTGTGATATGTCTACCTTCCCAGATAACTCAGGGAGTCTTAGGCGTTATTAAGGCCACACTAAATACACGTGGGCAATTAAATAAAACTCTTCAACAGACACAAACTCCATTCAGTATTGATTTGCAAACCTGTTCCTTTCATGAAGAAATTAACTTTGTGAACAAGTACATGTGGGTCTAGATGAGTACTAAGGGAGAAAGAAGAAATATAAATTTTATGGCCTTCCACTAGGTCCATGATGAAAGGGGTAGAAGTAAAGGTAACTTATTGAAAAGTGAATCCTTATTTTAAAAGATCTCAGCTATGTGATTTGTAATACTACAGTAATAATAGAACAGTAGTCACAGGCACAAATCAAAAACATTTTCCCTACATTTTGCTAAGCTGGAAATAGTCTTGTTACCTTGTAAGGTCTAGTATAAATATTTAGGAGTTGAAGTAAAACTATCCAAAATTAATGAAAAAAACAACCAGTGTAAAATATCAAGATATGTAATGAAAACTGTTGTTGTATTTGTATTTAGTACATATTTAATATACATATATGATATACAAAGATATATATATATATATATAAAGATATATATATATATAAACAAGACAAGATATATATATATAAACAAGACATGTATTTAATATAGCCAGTTTTCTGAAACTGTAGAGCAGCCACATTCACAAAAATAAGGAAAAATATATTGCAAACAAGGGACCTAATAATGGCTGACTAGAAACATCAAATTTCAGTATTCTATCCCTTCAATCCTACCAGGAGTTAAGTAGCTAAACCCTCATTCAATTTAAATCTTTTAAAAGAAGATAGAGGAACTAAAAAGAAGATTGATAGAGATCCGGCATATTGTAGCTTACAATGTTTGTAGATGGAAATCAGACTAGAAATCTCCTTTAACTAATCCTGTTATGCCAATAAATTAGCTTAAATGTTCCTATACATTTACGTTTTGAAAATCCATTAACTGGAAAAGAAACCTAGTGTCTTAAAGATTATGCACTGTAAAGACTGGGTATTTTTTTAAAGCAGGAAAATAAATTCAGATTCTCCAAGAGTGCTTTTGAAGATTATTGTTTTATCATTGAAAACAGGTAAACAAGAAATAATGAATACCTACTTTTTCTCAGTTATGTGTGTTCAATATATTTGTTTATAATTCGCCTTCAATATCTTAATGGTTGTAATAAAGTTTTAGGTTAGCATTTAATCACACTGCCTCAGTTTCCATTGAAAAGTGCTTTGAGGAGGTGGCTGCCTGTTTCTTTTTTTTTTTTTAATGGGAAAGAAAGATATGGGACTAAATTTGCTCCTAGGCAAAATTAAATTTTAAGCCTAGAGGCTTGCAAGTTGGGATCTTTCTGAACTCTGGAGAAGGCTGCACCTTGTTTGAGCTGAGGTAAAGTTAATTTACTTCACAGCCGCTGTTACAGGGCTATGTTTTGATTTGCTGAGCACAAGGCTGATGACATAGATGTCTTCTGTTATTGCTGAGCAATGCTTTAACAGAGCCAAAGAATTTTGTTTTGTTTTTCCAACTGCTGTGCTGGTGGAGAGACTGGGGGTGTGTGGGAAATAGGGAAGAGGCAGAGTTGGCATGGCTAACACCACTGACCAAGGCAATACACCCAGTAGGACCATACGGTGTCATGCTCAGTATATATCGGGGGGGAGAAAGGGGTATGGGGGCAAGAAGGAGGAGGGGCCTATTTGGAGTGATGGTGTTTGTATTGCCAAGCAACTTTTACCTGTGATGGAGTCCTGCTTCCCAGGGAATAGCTGAACACCTGCCTGCCCACGGGAAGCAGTGAATTCATTCCTTGTTTTGCTTTGCTTCTGTGCGCAGCTTTTGCTTGCCCTATTAAAGTCACAAGTCCTCTGACTTTTACACTTCCAATTAATTCTCTCCCTGATCCCACTGGTGTAGGAATAAGAGAGAGGCTGTGTGGTACCCGTTTGCTGGGATTAAATCATGATGAGGGATTTTTGTTGGCTTTGCAGTACTTTTCAGCCTGGATGAAATTGCTGAGCATTGCAAAGCCTCATTAAACTAGAGGCATAGGAGCAGAGAAGCCTGTGTGTTGGGATTGCCTGCAATTTGGAGAGAGGGAGGAAAGTGTCAATCTGCAGATCTCTGTCTAGAGACACCTGTCTGATCAATCGAAACAGCAGAGTAGCTGTTCCTGGGTAAGACGGTTATTGGATAAAGGGTCAAATGGAAGTGCTTAGGAGTGAGAGAAGCAGAACCCAGTTTCTGTGCTGAAGGAGAAGGCTGCTGCTGCTGAGGCCCACATAGTATGTCTGAGATGCTGAAGTCATAAGGGTTATTTTGTGCAAAAAGAAATCAAACTATCTGAGAGATTATGAGTTTTTTTAATTTTTAAAATTGATATTAGGATCTGAAAGGATTTTGGGGAGGAAGAGGTCTAACACTACTGATGTAATGGCAGTAATGACATAGGGAGTGGCGTGTCAGTGGAAAATGCATATCAGACCACACCTTGCTGTGGTCATATTGACTTGTAAAGAAAATTAATGTCTGATTCACAGACTTATAATACTTCTTGTTCTGCAAGCTTTTAATGGCCATAATTGTTAGCATGCTGTGTATCATCTATGGAAAAAAAAAAGAATCTGGTATGTAAAAAACAGATTCTTACAAGCACTTTTGATGAATTGTATAATTTTAATGTTTAAAGTATTATAAAATGGTTTCAACTTATATTTGAAGCTAAGTTTACATTAATGTAAACAAGAATTAAAAAACATGTGACCCAGCACACAAGCAGCAAGGCTACTACTGCTACCATTTCCCTAGACCTAAGAAAAAAATCTCTGACTAATGGGTTTTGTTTTCAGAACTTGTTTATACCTGAAGTTGGTGTAGATAGTTGTATACCTGATCTGACATTTCTTCCAGGACCAGGAAGTCAAAGCAGAAGATACTGTAGTAGTAGCATTTGGTAGTAATAGAGAGATTTTCTGGGTATATCAGCAAATCAGATACTTGACTCTCATGTTGCTATGCACAGCTTCAAATTGAACTCATTCTTAAGGAGCACTTCTAAAAACATGTCCTCAACACCTGTTAGTGATGTGCAATACAACACATTACCCTTGATCCACTGTTCAATGCAACGAAAAATAGAGGGGTCTATATAATCTGATGTCCAATGCAATGCCACGTCACACCTTGCAACTTGGTCAGCCATCTGGAACATGGCTGTGCTACCTTTGCCTCATATTTTCTTGTCCCTCTCCACTTTCTTATGCTGTTGTAAAGCCAGCCAGTGTTTTACGTGATATCTTCCACCCAATTTCCAGGAAATTTCAAGATTTACTTCTAAAAAGTTATCCTAAACTAAAAGTTCCAGAGCAAAAAAGTGTACATAAAAACGCTTTCCATTTCTGCTTGGAAAACCAATGGGTATAGGAATTCCTTTTTAAATTTGGAAAAAAAAAAAAAAAGCTATTTGTTTGCTAATTTATATCTTGTATACATACTGAAGTGTTTTTCCAAACAAATTTGGCTGCATCCTATAGAGTTTCCGTATAATATGGAATAGATGCTGTATGTCAGGAGGGTGATATGATCTCTCTGCTTAAAATGCAGGTTCAGCAACAGGATTTGCCTGGATTACTTCTGACATGTAACAAACTGGACAGCTGTAGACCCACTAGAATTTGTAAAACATCTGTCTACTCCTGACTCTGTAACCCAGGATCAGGGTGGCAGAGGCCAGTGTATGAAAAATAGAGGGGTCTATATAATCTGATGTCCAAATTTGCATGAGAACAATCAATTTTTCTGTGCCTTGGTAGAAGGGAGTTTATTGTCAGCTATGGATTTTTTTTTTTAAATTCTGAAACTGTAAAGTGGCCATTATTAGGAAGCCTTGCTTTCACTCATCTGAGATACAAAGCATAGGTGTTTGTTCCTCACACTTCAGTATTAACACATTGCTATATATACTGGACAGATTTTTCAGTGTATTTTCAGTAAAGAAAGACATCTATTTCCTACTATTTGAGATATCAGCCTAAATGATTAATTTGAGGAAAAATGCTTGATGAAACTTTTTAGCAGTGAGGTTTGTAATGTGTACAAGGGGACACTGCTTCCAAGCAATCTACTGAAAGACAACCTAGAATAGGTACAATAAAAAAAATCAGAAATGCTTATTGAAAAAAGATAAAGCCTAAGAAATTAAGAGCTGTGGTTCATGACAGGACTGTAATTATGGTGGCTTAAAAATGGGCGGGTGTGGTTTAAAAGCAAATTTTATTTGCAAATGCAAGATAATCTCATTAATGGGGAGAGTACAGAAAGATCTGTAACGTGCTTCCTATCAACATTCAATTCTTTTCATACTGAATCAAGAAATACCCCTGAGCAAAAACACGGTAAGGCCAAATAAGAGACATATGATTTTCAGTTGTTAATTGGGATTAATTAAGAGTGTTAAATTAAAATTAAATTAATTAATTCAGTGTTAATTGTCGTCATTGTTGTTATTTGCCATCACATCTCTCTGTGAGTGTCCCCTTCACTGCATTATGAGCACATGCATTATGCTAAGCGTATTAACACACACTGACTAAAAATTGCTGTAAATCTGCATTAAGGTCAGTGTTGTACCTGACCTTTAAAACTCAGAAAACCTTGAGCAAGTTTATCAGTCACATTTCCTAGAATAAAAGCAGATATTTTGGTATGGCCTACTAGGTACCCGACAGAATAATTGTTTTGTGTATTCAATATTCTGACTCCGAACATTTGCAGCTGAAAATGTTGGCACTGATATTATTCTGACCTTGTGTGACTGAATAATCTCTTCTCTTATTTTTTGGTGATTACCAACAATATATATGACACTGCTCTTAATGATCACAAAATCTTTTAGCTTTAGAAGATACAGTACGAATACAAGCTGAGTGCAGCTTGAACTCTCTAAGGAACTTTTTAGTGTGTTGTGATAAAAGCTGAAATTTAAATTCCACTGCACCAGTAAGAAAAGAATTTTCTTTCCTTTTCTTCACATATTGCCAATATATATTTAATTTATGTGACCAAGCAATCCAACTTATTATCAGATCTTTAATGTTATGTGTGCTTAGGTTTTACTATTTATCTCAAATGAAAAACTTCACATGTTAATTTGTATTAAATATTTATGTTAATTTCATTGTAATAAAATAGTAATTTTATCCTGTGTTTTCACAATTTTTTAATCTTTTATTCTTCCATGTTTCTAAATTCTTCTGTGTAAAATGCCCAGAATAACAGCAACATGTAAAATATGAAACACTGGTCCTAAGTTTTCCTTTATATGTGTGAAACAATAAGAGTTTTTCTTGTCTAGAGGATGAGTGTGAAATTCTTACTTAGTAAATATCATTGAGACATGCAGAGACAGATCTAATGCAACCATTGAGCTTGATAACACAGAAAAATTGGTGAGGCTGGATCCTAAGTGGTGCCAATGAGAAAAGTTTGTTTAAGGGTGTTTTCAATTATGTAATTTACTTTTTTTGTCTGCCTCCTCAGAGCATACATAACACAAATGAAACTGCTCATATGATCACCTAAAATCACTGAGGTTCAAATCAGCTTCCTAGAAAGTGGTGGCATTCTTTTCCCTGCTGTGAACCATCTGACTTGTATTTTGAGAAAAAGAAATAGAATATGAAATAACTAGAACCAAAGGAAGGAAGGAAGGAAGGAAGGAAGGAAGGAAGGAAGGAAGGAAGGAAGGAAGGAAGGAAGGAAGGAAGGAAGGAAGGAAGGAAGGAAGGAAGGAGTAAGGAAGGACAGTAAGGAAGGAAGGACCGAAGGCAAGGAATGCAAGGAAAGAACGAACGAAGAAGAACGGCAACGAAAGACAGTAACTCAGAACAGAACGAAAGACAGAAAGAACGAAAGCAAGACAGAAAGAAAGAACGAACGACATCACGAAAGAACGAAATGACACCGAAAGAAAGCAATACAAGAACGAACAGAAACGCACGCACAGAACGAAAGAAGAACAGAAAGGAAAGACCAAGAAAGAAAAGAGAACCAGTTTACAGAGTTGACAAGCTGTAAGCCAAATGATGCTACTTTTTCAGTTTGTCTGCCTCTCCTGAGCTGTTAGAGCAGGTGCAGATGAGTTACAAGGAATGTGCTTGCCCGAGAGCCACACACTGCCCTTCCCATTGCACACTGCCACACCCTGGCCCTTACTGAGAGCTATTCAGCCCAGCAGTGTGAAATTGGCACCGGGCTACTTTGCAAGCGAGCAGGCTTTTTTAACCCCTTGTTTCTCTGCCTGTTTCCTCTGTTATGCACAGCCAAGGCAGAAGAGGGAGCTCAAAGATTTTGGACATCAACAAGAGACCCTGGGAGGCCCGCACAGGGAAGGACACATCCAGGGGCAATTGCAACGACAGAAGAGGACAGGGCTGATGTGTTTGGACTCCTTTAAAGCTGGTATGCAGTTTATGTATCCCATTATCAGCTGATAGTTTTAAATGCAAGGTATCAGTGGCCAGATTTTATTTTGTACTTGTTGCTTCCTTAACCGGTTCTGTTTACAGTTGGGAAAGAAAGGTATTTATCAAGAATTTAAAAGTCCTTTTTGAGTCTAAGCATTTGTTCTAATGAGTTAAGACCTGAGTTTTAAGAGATACAACAAATTCAACTGATAAAATAGTGAAAATTGAAGACATACTGACCTGCAGTGAATTAACTATAATTAAAAATTCAGTTTGCGCCATGCAAGATTGTTTTGATTGTCATGTAAAGGTAGAAAGATTTTCATGTTTTTCAGAAGTTCACCATCAGTATTTGGGAGAAGAAAAGCTAATAAACCACACAATTGAAAGTCCTATCTAGACAAGAGCATTTGTTCTGCAAAGCAAGATTTGAGTCTCTGAGAGGTCATCAGTGGCTGACAATAAGTAGAAGTCTGTTTTGAGCCATGTCAGTGAATACATTATTAACAGAACACAAGCATCTTGAAGGTAAAGGTTGTACTTAAATGTCCAGTTTCTGAATGCATGAAAATAGGAGAATGAAAAACCTTGTGGTTCTGACCAGGTTTGGCATTTTCTGTAACATATTAAATTACCTGGAACTATTTGTTACAGACCAGGCCTTTGGCTACCTTGACTGTTTCAATTTGCTTTCAAGCTACCACAGAGCAGAATGTAGTTTGATTATAAAATAGAAATATTGTACTAACTTAACTAACTTGCACTGAAAGGAAATGTTTATAACTCAGGTTTTGGAAAGAAAATCCAATTGAGATGTGAACTTGGTCATCCTCTCCCCAAACTCAGAACAATTTTTGTGTTAAGGACTCCAGCTTTGTATATATCCTTTATATAGCAATCGAGTGGCTAGGTCTTTGAACTTTACTGACCTTGTGATCTGTCTCCTCTTTTGGACCAGATTCATTCATCCAGACATTAGGAAGTAGCTGTGGAACACTATTGTAATCATGTGGGTATTGCTTAATCCTCTGATTGAACCTGAATAAATCTCTCTAGATGCCCTGTCAATCTGTTTGGGATTTGCAATCTGGAAAGGCCACCAAATACAAATTAAAGTAATTTTCTATCTGAAAAAAAAAAAAATCTACCTCTCTCAATAACGTCTACTACTATGTTCCAAGGAAAGTGAAGAACAGACAGTTGCTAATACCACTTGGAGACAGGGGGCATAAACATTTGACTATATGAATTTTTCTTTTAGTTTTCCTAACAGGCCCTTGGTGACATTAGGGCTTTTTTGTAGGTTTTTGTTTGTTTGGGTTGTTTTTTCTTATCTTTTTTCGCTATATCAGTTCAGTTCTGTCCTTCCAAGTACATATCCTGACTCCTGAAATTGTTGGGATTTCAGAGTATTTTATATATTTGGATCTTACAAACTCCCACAGTTTTTCTGTCATCTCTCAGTGTTTTAGCACACTCTGCCCCAAAATTACTATGTAACTGTTTTTAAAGAGGTGCCTCTAACTTTCTTCAAACAAATGAGAAACACTTGTAGAGAGAAGGAATGCCAGTATCTCCCCACACTAAATTTTAGTGATTATATCTGTACTCCAAGTTACTAGCATGTTTCTCACCTTTTAGTGAGATTACCCTGGGGGTTCTTGTCAATTCACAGTTCAATATCTAGTTTTTCTACCTTTACACTCTGACCTCTTTTCCTTATTTTGTGAAAATCTCATCTTTTTGTACTGTATCATCTGTCTTTCTTTAGTGGACAAATTTTAAATGTATGTACAAAAGCATGCAACCAACTTCTTTTTATTCCAAATTTTATATACCAGTTAAAAGTTTTAGTAATTTCTATTATTTCAGTGCAATAAATCTATGGAAGAAGGACTTTTGAAAGAAAGTATGCATCTCAATACACACTGTGTATAATGAAATTAAAAAAATATTATTAACAAAGTTGCTTAATGAATTAGCACTTTTTGAGGTTAGGAAGGTGGAACATTATTGAAACTAATATCTATCTAATAATTAGTTTATTTCAACTGTCAAATAAAACTTAGGTAGAAATAATTAAAAAAAAACAACTTCTAGACTTGACATTACTTTTACTTGGGTGTGATGGTATAATGATGAAATTTTTGTTAGGAAAAAAAAATCAATTGCCAAATTAGGAATCCTCACTTTCCATTCTCAGAAGTGGATTTCCTTCTTCGCTGAGTTCCAGCTGAAGAGAAGCCCTAGCTAGCTGTAGAGCTCATGAAACATATTTCACTTGAACTTCAAACATTGACTGAGTTAAAATATCTTACCATAGTTGTCTCTGCAATGGATCCAAAGCTGTTTATAAATATGTTGCATGTGACATTAACTGGAGGACCTGCAAAAGAGAAAAAAAAACCCACCAGTCCCTGTTCCAGAATTATTGCTTATTGATTGATTATTCAATATAAACCATTATAAACAATATTTAATGACTTTGGAAGAAATAATGCTACATTCACAACTAATTTATTGCACAATTAAATTGAGTGGTTTCTAATAATTTTCTTTTGATTCTTCTCAAAGGTACACTACTTATCTGACTAGGTTTAGCAATTAAAAAACCCACAGAAACAGAGCTCACTATAAACCTGCACTCATGCTTCTATAAGAAAAATGAAAAAGACCATCCCATTTGAAATATATAGTAAAAATATTTTATGTGTATTTCAGTGAGAATGCATGTCACTTCTCACAACACTTAGAGGGGAAAGTGACTTTCTTCACTCAAGGCAGCTTCTACCTTCAATGTTATCTGTCATCACTGGGAAAAGAAATGCATTATTGCTTCTCTTATCTCTACTGGTTACAGCAAAGTCATTTAGATTCTATTCCCATTTCCCTTAAATTCACAAAATGTTTGAGTCCATTTATAACGGCATTCTTTGTTACCATGGGCCCTCATTCAACTGTTGTTTTGTCTTATCTTGCATTTTGAAGAATCAATAGTGGCAGAGCAGTCATTATGAAAACTGAACAAGGAATTGCCTCCATGGAAAAGGGTTTAAATTATTTTCCAGAAGTCACTTTAAAAATGCCACTGTGGAAAAGCATGCTAATTTTTCCATTATTCCTTTTCAATTTCAGTCCATGTCCAATAGAAACAAGGTTTTTACATCTTCAGTTTTTTTTTTCCTACAATCAATATTCTTATATCAATAAACCACTTCAGCATTGGAGAACCTGGATTCTTTTTGTAGTTGTAAGCAGTCTAACAATGAGAGATCTGTATCTGGAATATGAAGCCTGGTCTTATAAACCTTTATGTAATATCTCTTTTTAGTATCACTGAAGAAAAATCCTTGGCTGCTACTGGTGGATTCCAACTAGCAAAATCTAACATGACCAATAAATTTCACATTAAATGCTTGAAGAATCAGAATGTCCATTAAAAATTCTCCCAATAGGACAGAACTTGGAACATTTCTGAGAGCAAAAATTGTTTTGAAGTCCTGTACAACAATTCTAACAAAACACTTCTACACATACTTCAGTCTTTGCAATACACAAGACTACACGTATGGAGCAGAATTCTCAGGTAAGGAGGTAGCACTTGCAGTCACTTTGGTACACAGTTAATTATTTAGAGTTGTTGACTATATCCAGTACTTCTGAGAAATCAGTAAAAGCTTTACATGCTCGACTCCTGAAAAGAATGAAGGGGAAAAGGAAAAGCAGGGACCATGAATGAAGGCAGTCACTAAAGCCTGTCAGGGAGAAAATTGTACAACTTGCCCATATTAGTCATTTGTTTGCAAGTCAGCTTTTCTTTCAAGCACTTCCATGTTGTAGTACCTGCCATCCTTTCAAATTTCTTGTGATGCTACCTTGTTTAAAATAGTACTATTCTTTAAAATATGTTTGCTTAATCATCATAGTTGCTTTTATTAAGAAAAAGCTCTAAATCACTACAGTGCTGATGCCTAATTTCAAGTTACAATAAAATAGCTAATAGCGAGTTAAAAGGGGCACAAAAGTAGAAGCTAAAAGTAGCCTCCAAATGCTTTAGAGTTAACTCAAAGACACTGTGCTGAGAGTAAAAATGAACTTCCCAGAATATGGTCACAAAGAATCACGAATGAGAAGCTGTAAAAGCTGGAAGTCATCTTCCAACACAGGAATTCAGGCAAGTTGAACATAGATTAAAGAGAGGCAGGAAAGAAATAGAGCTAAAACTCACTAGAGACAGAAAACCTAACAATGATTGCTATCTACAAGGCATTAAAAATAGAATCCTGCCTGGATCTGAAAGCTGAAAGAAGATGATTAAGGTATAAGGGTATCCATGGAAGTGAAGAAGGTCAGAGCAGAAAAGCCAAATGAAGTCTTTGTGGCAGCTTTTGTCTCCATTTGCTGGCTGTGTCAAACACTAGAGCCATTCTGCTGGAATTCTGTATGAAGACTGTAGAAGACATTTCAGACCAAGTGAACAAGCTGAGGTGATATAAATCCAGACATTACAAAATCTTCGAAGAATCATGGAAATACAATTCACTGTGAGTCAGCTGTCACCTGTGTCAATTTTGTAATCAGTGGAAATGTGTACCATGCTCTGCAAGTATAACTTGAACCAAAACCCCCCCCCCCCCAGATTTCAGGTATGATGGTGGGGGACATGAACATGAACTTTATCTCTGCAAACCTTACCTCTGTACCAGCCAAACTGGTAGAAATAACAAGAACTTTTCAAAATAAGAGATACAGATTAATATTATATATAAATACATCGCATGAATTAATATATTAGGGAGAAAGATGTCAAAATGTCAAAAAGGATCAAAAATTCTATGAAAAGCTGCCACAATTCTATGAAAACCAGCCTAAGTAGAAAACTCTAGAAAAGGTATACAGTAGGCAGTAATCTGCAAATACACAATTTTGTAAACATCAAAAGGAGGTAATACTTCTCCATGTCTTACTATGTCACATGGCAATAAAATCAGTATACTAATCAGCAAATTAAAACCAAACAAAAAATATCTTTTTAACATTCCAAAAAACAAAGGTTTTATCACCAGAAAATAATGAAAAGGCCAAAAATAGAAAGAGTTTTCAGAAGGGATCAGGAGAGCGTATGTAACTAAATTAAATTTTTTTTAAATTAAGTCCTGTTTTTCAAAGCTTCTAAACTAATGATTGCTGCAAAATTTGTGCCAATATCAGGGCAAGTAATACTTTGCATTTGCCTATATAAATGCCCAAATTTTTACTTTAATATTTAAATTTTTTACATCTGGGTTACATAATTGTGTTCAAATTTAAAAGGCAATGAAGTATTTTCCATACTTGCAGGAATGGATATCATCTGCAATGAGGAAACTGAGTAATAGAAGCATTTTACAATAAGTTTGATGTAACATTAAAAAAAAATGTAACTGAAAAAAAGCTTTTACAATGATTCTCAATTTCCTGATGTATTCTATAGCTGAATAAATACCATGTCTTCTCTATTATATTTTTGAACAAGAACTCATATGCAGTATTTTATATCCAAAAGCAGAGAACATAGACAAAATTTTGTCTCCTTGACCAAGATTAATTATGAATAAAATTGGTAATTAAAAATCTTGTCAGCATAGGAATTTTCCTGGAACAAAAAATAATTTAAAATAATGTCTGACTTCTCTTATTAGTTCTTACCCTCTTTCATTAAAACTGTAGCCAGTTTAAAACCTCAAAAAGGCATTAAGCCCCAGCACTTGTGGTAGGAGAAATAAAACCAACCAAAAAGTGGCAAAGTCACTTAAGGAGATACTTATTCTTAGTGGTAGGTCTGAATCATTCTGGACAGATCTGTTCAAAGTGCATAACTGTCAAGAAGATTTAAAATACACACTTTTTGAAAAGGAACAACGTCAAATTAGGTTTTGTCTCTTTAAGTTTCAATAGTTACAAAACAAAGCTCTAAATCCTTTGAATTATACTTTCAAGAAGTACTGCATTTAATTTCATAATCTCTAAACCATCTGCCTATTCTTCACTGCTGCCCCACCAGAAGACTGTGATTGGATGCTGTTCATGACCAACTATAAAATTCAATCCCCAAATCATATAGAGATGTGTTCGAAATTCCAGTGCACGTTTATAATTTCCTGAGAAATATCAGCACCACCAACTTAAAAAAGAGCAAAGCATTTCCAGCTGCAGTAAATCCTGGGTAACAAGTTTATATATACACAACCAACTGTTTATGGTTTGCTGATGAGGAAGTAATCTGACAAATCTCTTACATGGTCCTTATGAATCAGACTGAGCAAATTCTGGTAAAACCAGCACATGGCAGTGGCTTTAGAGTCAAAACCACTTAAGTTTCTGGAACTTGGACATGTCAAAAAATTATAACATTTCGTGCTGAGTAAGAATTAAGATGGAAAGGCAGTGACAGATGACTTAGAGGAGAAAGCTCTGCCAGCTTGAAGGAAAATTTTTGTAGTAAACATGGAGTAAAGCCTTATATGGGGCTTACGTGAAATGTTAGAGCTAAGAGAATCCTTTGGACTCAAGAAGACACACATAGGACAAAGCAACTAAGGCAAAGTAAGAATAATATAATTTTTAATCAAAATAGGTTTGTTCTTTCAAAACTTTATTTATATTCTAGGTAATTTAAATACTGATACCTTGTTTAAAATTTCAGTAATAGAGTTAAATATGGTTCCACTATAACATTGGATCTCCTTGTTTTCAAAAAGAAGAGTAGTCAAATTTACCCAGACTTCCCAGGCTAGAATGGATGGCCTTTGTACGTATGATACTTTGCGTATTCATATAAAAATATGGTTTGTGTAATCCTTCATTAAATACTCTAATGTGCCTGAGTCTGGATAATATGCTAAGACCCTCAGGAGATGTAGTCATTCCATTTACACACTGTTTCAGCCTTTGAATCTGCTTTATTTTAATTGAATCTCCTTTGTGATAAGTGCATTAAAGGCATATGCCAAGACAAAATTCTATGTATTGAAAACTTACAATTTCAGTGGAGAACTGGGAACAGGGAAAATAACAAGAGGAAAGATGGTCCTTTTGGCATTTCAAGGCACAAATGGGGCCCAGGAAAGAGGAATATAATTCGGTGGTAGAATTGGCAACTAAGATAAGCTGTCTTGAGTTTGATGGTCAACATCATTAACACACTCTTTAGAACCAGACAAATATGAAGATTGGCCAGTCTTTCACAGAGCTTGCTTTCTATAGTGTTTCATGCTATGGCAATCCAAGATGGGAATCTGAATCCATCAGTAAGCATTTCAGAAAATGAAAGAAACTAACAAAACATATCAGTCAACTGAAATCTAAGGATAAGGTATATTTACTAAAGGCCTGCAATTGGGCAGCTGTGAAAGTGGCAGGTTTAGAGTTTATTGCTACTGAAATGAGCTGCCACACATACAAAAGAAAGGCCCTTTTCTTCTTTTTTTTTCAGTGAATGTACTTATTAGTTCTCATATTTGTTTCAGAAATTGCATTTTTGTGAGCAGTAATACAGACATACTGAAAACCTGAAAGTTTAGTTGTGAAATTACCTTTGAAATTTGGTCTGATCCTGGCATCATAGCCTGACATCCTACCCATTAGCTTATCCAGGAAATCGGATGGCGACATTGGCATGCTACGAGATCTTGCACTGTCTGTTTCCTTTGTGGCTACCAAGCTAACAGCAAGGAAAAACAAACAAAAAAAAAATTGTTAGAAGTTTTGTTAGCAAAACTTTGATTTTATTTAGTCAGTCATAGCTCATTTTTGTAGGAACAGGAAAACAGGAAAGCTAAGACGGCTTTTCAAGCTAGTTAATGCTTCAAAAACAGTAGTAGTAAAGAAATTGAAACAGCAAGTTCTTTCTATATCTGTCACTTAATACATACATTGTATTCTGCTATGTTGCACAATTATAGGTTACTTCTTCCTCAGAACTTCTGAAGATTAATAACATTTTCAGTCAGCAATAATCAATATCATTATCACAGAGTTAAATAATGTCATCTCCTGGAGTAGCTGTCTATGTCCTGTTTTGGACTCTATTCTGAGATTGATCTATTTTTACTGGGAGTGCTGTAATAAAAGCCTGGATCAGAAGCCAAAAAAAAAAAGTACCAAGGACTTGATTAGAACAGTTCTGCTATCACCAATTTCTGTTTTATGTTGATAGGTAACCATAATAAAACAGATCAGTCTCTTGGCAGGTGGTATGTAACATTGTCTTCGAGTTTCATTTCCTGTTAAAAGTGACTGCTACAGTGGGTAAAAAAGAATCAACAAAAATCCAAAACAAAACCCTTACGACTTACTGAAGAAACTATTCTAGGGCAAACTTTTCTTCTCAGGGCCACATGTCAAATGCCATCTCCTACAGCCTCCTCTCCATAGGCATGCACAACTCCCACTGACATTCTAAAGTGTGTTCTGCACATGCTAAGAGAGCAGAGTAGTGGCGCTGTGATCAGCCATGAGACCCAAAGGAAAAGTTTTTGTTTTGTGGAACAACTCTTGAATACTGTCTAACACACTGGAAAAATAACAGTCAGAAAATACATTAATTTTGATTAATTTTGTGATACACGGTGCAGTTGAAACCATTTGTGGCTTTTAGACTCTCAAAAGAGATCAAGAGCTTTGCACGTTTGTGCTAAATTCAAGTAAAAAATCCATTACAGAAGGACTTCAACCTCTTTTACTTACCCAATTCATTATCTCCATGTCAATTCACTCTTTTAGAACCACTTAAATATGTTTTTGTTTAGATGTAAACTCAGAGAATATGTAAAGCCTTTAGGAATTTTCTGACTCATAAAATACCCGTGCTAAACTGTGCTTCTTAACAATGGATGGAATATCAAAATGGAAAAATTCCATACAAGTATGTATGTGTGCAGAAGCCATGTGGAGCACAGACTGAGAATGTAATTTCTTTCTTTCCAAGACTCTTTTACCAAGGGTGTTAAAAGTTACAGTTTTACAGAAACTTCCACTTAGAAGGTCTGCTAAAATTTTTGTCTTCAAGTTTGAAATTTGGATTTATTATCTTAAATTAAAAAAAGATTTCATGTTAGTCCTTGATAGTTACAAATTTGGGCACACATAGAATATGAACACAGAAGAATATAGAATTTTATGGTTTGCTCATATTTTAATTAAAAATGGAAATTAAGTCTTTTAGTTGTAATATTAAACCAGAAAGTTTAACTTTTATCCTTGAGTTAATTGCTTAGCAAGTGTTTATTCTATTCTGTGTGTAAGTTGATTTGTATATTCTTAAATTGTTCACAAATTGTTTAATTGTTGGATATTTATAAATTGTTTTCAATATTTTGGTATCTTTTTCAATAAAAAATGTTTCTTTACTCTCTTTCAATATCTAACCTAGGTCTTTATTTCTTCGCATAGCTGCAGAATGTATTTCAATTTCTGAGAAAGTAAGTATTCAACATATTCTTTTTATAGCTCAGTTTGGAATTATCCTAGTGCCATAATTTTCATTATCAATCATTCTGAATGGATCTGATTCCTCATGTTATTACAACTTGTAGTGATTACTGTTTCTGTAAAACATCACTAATGTCTATAAAGCAAATAAAATACAAGAGTCAGATTACCCTTTGTTGGGTATTATCTTCTTGGAAGGCAGGAGAGGCAAGTTATTGTGTGTATACACTTAGTATATACTCTTAAACACTTAGATTTCTTTCTAGTAGTCTTCTGTAAGGAATTCATATTTCTATTCTTTAGGTATATGAAGTTTCTGGACTACGGGATATACAATCCTATATTTTTATTCTTAATATCCATAAATTATCCAGAACTCAAATACAGAAAGGCCCATTGTTTGCTTGAATATCACTTGCTGGAAAGGAAGAATTTGTTTCTTTGCTCTTTTTTTACTTCACTGGAATTTTTGTATATCTTTCTTTGTTGTACTTGTAGCTCTTGCTTTGCCATGGAATAAAGTAATTTGAAATTAGGGTAACTAATGCTAACTGGGAAAAATAGTAATTGCTGTGGCTGTGGATTTTCTTAAAGTGACATTTACCTCTTCGTATGATAGCATAATTAATATTTGCTTTCATTAGTCAATTTTAAGTCTCAGAGTATCTTGAATAATTTAATGCCTGCTTATGAAAAGAATACATTCAGCATAGTTAATACCTTTTGTATAAACAAGTTTTATCTCAAAAGTCAGTTGTAATTTGTAACTAAATATTTCTTCAAGGAATGTTTTCCTTTTTACTAAGCTTGGGGTGTAATGAGAAAAAGCTGTGTGAGTTCTGCAGAGTTCTGTCCTTTTGATTTAGCTTTTATTGAAAATATGTATTTAAAGAACAATGTTGAACAAATAAAACTTTCATCAGTCAAAGCTGACATGTGGAATACTCATCTAGTTGAAGAGGAGCTAGACTTGATAATGTAGTAAAACCCAAGTAAAGCACTGGATTTTAAGAAGGGATTTTCTGTTTCCAGATAAATATAAAAATTTACTCTGCATGGTAAGGGCTTTTCAGTTTTATTGCACACTGTCTCTGAAAGCTAGAGCTCTGGCTAAGGGGTTAGAGGAGGGTTTACTCCTTTCATGAGCCAAGAATTGAGCTCCTTTTAGTGTGAATAATGCACATAGCTTTGTCCTTGACACACTACTATTGCATAAGTCCGGGAATTGCTTTGCGTGCCTTCAGAGAGAATTCATTCTGACCTGTCACAGTTCTTTAAAGAACTTGTACATGCATTTTCTAACAGGCAGAATTATAGGAGTTTAATATCAGGAAGAATTTTAATATCAGCAAGGTACAATGGACTTGTGTTTAACATAAAGTCATAATGAGACTTTAAATTACTGAGAAAGAAGGCTGTACATTTTTCAGAGATAGAAGCTTCCCATTGCTGAAGTCTTTTATTTGAGAGAGATTATAACCTGACAGTCTTCTTGTCTGTTCATATTTATGAGGAAAAGTTACCAACCAGAATGCTCTCCCTGGTACTGATTCTGAGTTGTTCCTGTGAGCTATTCACAAATATTACTATCAGTTATAAGGATTTAAACTATTTTCCAATTTCAGACTTAGAACAGTACTGGACTTCAATTTCCTGGATGTATCCCAAACATCTTTGAAATGTAAATTAAGCCTTCAAAAACAATAGAAAAGAAATTTGATAACTGAAGTTGTGGACAAGAAACAAGAAAAAAATTGAAAATGTCAAAAGATACATTCAAAAATTATTTGTGAGCAGATCAATTTACACCATCAAAAAGTAGGGTAAGAATTTTTGTTTCAAATAAGCTGTCACACAGCACCAGACAAGATCAGAAAATTAGAAACACAAGGACTATAATTACTCCTGTCTCTGGTCTATTCTGTCCATTAACTTACTTTTTCACCTAAAATCTAAGGACAGATGAGCTTTGCATCAATGTCTTGAAGCCTGTCAAGTTGGAATTTCAATCACTGAGATAGGAAACTCTTCTAAATCACAGGTACTTTACCTACAAGAGTCATATTTGAATCAGAAACTGTTAGGTCAAGCTGAAGATATTTCAAGTGGGATATGAATGTTAGAGACTAAGAAGCAGCATGATACAGACAAGATGGAGGTTCTCTAGATTAGCTACCACATCCTAAATTTGAGAAAGCAAGCTACTTGTAAGAGTAGTGTTCAGCAATGCCATCTACAATCTGGAAAGAAAATGCAAAGTAGTTGATGGTTTAAAACTAAGAAATGCAAAAAGGATTGACAGAGACATAAATTCTGATGATGTGAAGAAAACAACCTCTTTCCTGAAGCCAGCCCATTTAAGTAGGAGAGTTTAAAACAAGTAGAGGAAGGATATTAAGAGATCTATGAATTGTGAACATGGGCAGACTTGGAGAAAGCAGTGAAGAAGGACTCAGAATTCCTCAAACAACTCTGCAGTGTTGTGGTGAAGTTCTCACTGCACTACTGTGTTATCCAGTGGTGCAGAAAGATTGAAAGAATGAGTAGAAGCATGAAGGACACTTATTATTTTATATGATATTAATGAGACCAGTTCTGGGATGTTGCATCAAATTCCATGTCCGAGTTTTAAAAGGACATTAAAGCATTTGGAAAGGTACAGAAAAAGGCCACCAAACCATGACCTGAGAGTTAGGGAAATTTGCTTCAAGAGACTTTAGGAGCCTAATCTTCTAAGTTTATCAAAAAAGAAGAGTGAAAAAAAAAAGCTTGATTGAAGTGTATAAATGCCTCCAGGCAGCAGAAAATGCTGGACATTTATCTAAAGAATAAAGGCCGAAGAAAAACCAAAGAGAGTTGGAAAAATTCAAATGGGAATTTGGATACACAATTTAATAACTTAACAGAAGATCAGACTGTACTAACTAAGGCAATACAGCTTTCTAGAAGGAACAATGTAATAAAATATAAGGTATTGTTCTTCATATATGGCTAACTTGGTGAAAAGGAATGAGTTCTGATACACAGAAATTCAAATTAAACATTACAAATCTCATGCAGAAATTTTCATACTGTCAAAAGGCACTTGATTGATTTGGGAGCTTAAGGAAGGTAAGCAATTGGCATAGTTCCAAGCGTGAAATGATGTCTTCTCAGAGTCCTTCTGCACATGGGTTGGGTTGCAGGCTTGCAGTTGCTGTAATGAGGTTTGAAAGTTACAGCTGTAATGTTGGCTCATCTTGCTCAATTCCTTTCACAGCTGGGTATTTGACTTACTAAGCAGTTGTATGAGCATCAGCTCCTTGCACAGTAGGAACTTGAGCTCTGGAATGGAAAGTGCACTTGAGCTGCCCATAAACAAGAAGCAGCTTAAAGAATCAGTGGTTGACCACATCTAGGGAAAAAAGAGGCAAATATTCTGTCTATGGCATGCACCTGCAAAGAATAAA
The DNA here is from genome assembly GCF_022539315.1 of Serinus canaria. Lineage (NCBI taxonomy): Eukaryota > Metazoa > Chordata > Aves > Passeriformes > Fringillidae > Serinus > Serinus canaria. The sequence continues at coordinate 36,157,858 of NC_066317.1, forward strand.
GAATTGTAAGCTAAAAGATAACGTTGTCATGAAAACAAATGGAAGTGAAGTTGCCAGGAATAAATTTAGATCAAAATTAAACACTGAAACACTTTAGTTATGGAATAGTTTAACACTCTGAGCAGAGACAGATAGCCCTGTGTGTTTCAAGATGGAGCTAGGCCTTAGGATACTGTGACATGTATGACTGTGATTGCAGGTGATGGGATGCAGCTATTTTTTAATCCTCTCCTGAGAATATGTTTACATTATTATTGATTCGTTTATATTTTTAAAATATTTGCTGCTACAGAAGTCTGAAAAAATATGGTTAACACAGCTATACAGGCAGAGCACCAAAATTTACAGAATTTAAATGGGAGGTCTCATCTATCAGCTGGCAATTTAGCTACCAAGATAAAGCATAGGTCATGAATCTGTGCTATTGAAATGTCTATCTCTCCTCTCGCTCTCCTCTCGCTCATCCTCTCCTCTCCTCTCCGATCCTCTCCTCTCCTCTCCTCGCTCCGCTACTCGCCTCTCCTCTCCTCTCCTCTCCTCTCCGCTCCTCTCCTCTCCTCTCCTCTCCTCTCCTCTCCTCTCCTCTCCTCTCCTCTCCTCCTCCTCTCCTCTCCTCTCCTCTCCTCTCCTCTCCTCTCCTCTCCTCTCCTCTCCTCTCCCTCCAAAAGAAAATAATTGGAAAAAAACTCTTCAAAGGGCATTTGCAATCCCTACAAATGTTTCCTTCCCTAAAACATTTAAGGCTGAAAAAATTTGATTGCTTTCCCATGTCTTTTTTTTTTCTTTTTCCTGAAGAACTACTGTGTTCTACCTGTAAATTGTGCCTATCTATCTGGACCTTCTGCACATTTTTACCAAAGCACAAACAGGGGAAAGAAACTTTATATATAAAAGTGCTTTATACAAGCTTTATTTTAAAAGGCATATTTTCAAATGTAATTTTCAGGCCTACTACCTTGGAGACTTATCATTCTTGTACTGCAGAAAGTGCTGCTTTTTGCTGATTTCCCTCATTTAAACATTCATCTTCAAGGTGCGGTATTAAAAAAATTCGTTTTCAGTATGTGGTTTCAGCCTTAAAAATATATATATATTTGTTTGAAAATATTGAAGAAAAAAGGTGATGAAGTACCATCAGCATTTCTATAAAAATGATTGTGTCACTCCAGAGGGGCTTAATAAGAACAGTATAGATAAAAGGGAAGGAAGAAATTACGTCTTAAACCATTTGCTGAATCTTCTCATTTTGCTGCTACAAGGAGGTGGCAGAGATAAAGAAAGAATATGGTGTGCTATAATTATACCTTCCACTGGAAGCTTCCTAGAGAGATGTTTCCAAGTCCATTGTAGGACAATCTGCTCATTTATTCCAATTAGCCTGAGAATAGTCTCCAGAGTCTAACAGACTTACTTTTGAACACCACTGATACAAATTATCTTTGAATCATATGGTAAGTTCATTTTCTCCCTTCCACAGGTAAACTACTGATGCATTTTTTCTTGAAAAAATGTTTTGTCACATTAATACCAAGTTACTGTCCCATTTGTCCTGGGAATTCTTTTCATCTGATCATTTGGTATATTTGGTAGGATTAATGGGGAAAGCAAGCTTTTAATTTGATGAGGTCAGAAGCATTTTTGTAATGGTACAAAAATGGGGTTTTTTGGTAATGGTAAGGTCTCTAACTATCTGACCTACTAATTAAGCAGGTAAAGGACTAACAAAATCAGAGTTTATAGTAAGCAGAATTTGTACATATTAGTCAAGAGGTACATAAACCTGAACAAAACCAACTTATGTTCCAGCATGTGACAGCTTAAAAAAAAAAAAAAACAACAAAAAAACCCAGGAATGATTACTGAAGGCCTCAAGCTGATCCAAATTAGTGTTTTCCTTGTTTTTACAGAAATAAGTCCTGCTCTTTTTAGAAAGACAAAAACTGCTTTCAATTTTACACCAAATAATGTAATACATAAATGTAAAGCATAAACAATACTAATTTGTTTGATTTTTGGGGAAAAGTTGAAGGTTTTTCCAAATTTTTGCACAGTTTATCACTAAAATTCATTTGTTCAGTTAAGTGGCATGACACTGCTATTCTTTTGAGGTGTGATGTTTTTAAACTGACTAAGATAGCTGTGTCAGGAGAGAAGTACAAGTCTCCATGTTTTAATGCAACAAAGAATTTTAAATTTGGAAACCTTAAAGATTAGCAAATATTGTGAAATGGAGGTTAAAAACTTTTTAAGCAATTATTTTTTAAATTTCAATAAAATTTAAACCCAACCTGTTTACTGAAAATTAAAATGTTTCATAGAAAATAAAAGACAAGCAGACTTTTCTGATTGGAGGCCATTCATCAGCAATATTTATTTATGAAAACCCAGGGCCAATCTGGGAAGCCAGGAGCTATGTCAGGGGGTCACAGCTGCATGGATCCAGTACTGAAAGTGACATATTAAATAATCTGTCACTGCTGCTCCATTCTGGCTCACAAAGAGATACTTTCTTCAGGGAAACAAAACAAAATACAAAATTCATCTCCTTCTCTGAATTATCCTTGGAAGACAAGCTCCTTACATTATCTGTATTGTGAACTCTGGGTAACTGAACTCCTAGTTTAGATGCCTGAATTAGACAATGTTACCTTCTACCATTCAAGGTTAATATAAGGAGATAATTTTCTTCCAACTCTTTGTATTCCATTATGAAAATAACTCTATTTGAATAATGATTTATTGGTGAATAAATTAATTTCATTCTGAGGGACAAAAAGAAGTTTCCTGTGGTGAAAGAATAGTGGAAGAGGGTGGCATATAATAAAGCAAAAGACAGTAAATGGCAGAGAAAGAAGTAAATTTGCAATGTGTTAACAAAAACTGAGATTGCAAGTGCACTTCATTGTATTTCTGCTAAAACTGACAACAATGTGTTTCTTGCTAATTAAAGATGCAATCTCTTTTACTTGTCACGGGTCATAAAATTGACAAAAAATCTGCATTGACAAAATTGACAAAAAAATTGACAAAACTGACAAAATCTGCATTTTCTTTCCTTGTGCAAAGAAAATGCAGATTTTCATATCCTGCAATGTTTTAGATAATAATAATTTTATCAGAACAAACACTGAATTCTTAACTCATGTTTGCCAGAGTGTCATATCAACTAAGAGGAGCAGAAGCATTGTATCATCAAGACTTCAAAAATGTACTTTCTAAGAAAAACCCTCAAGAAAATTTGAAATATTTTGTGTAAAATTTAGATTTTCTACTGATTTTTCACAGCTGTGGAAATTATGGACTATAGTTTTGAAAAACTTTGTACTGCTGTGGAATGTTTCAGCTCAACAGAGAGAAAAAAGTACCAGAATAATGTGATTTGAAGTCTTCTGATAAAGTAGCTCTGTCATGGTCACCATTCTAGTACATTATAGTCTAGATAATGTTAGATTTATGTACTTCTTTTTTTTGTTTGTGACTTAGTACATACATATAAGCACAATGCTTTACACCTTCCTTAGGAAAAAAATCTCATAGGTTAAAAGAAGAAAACTAATTTGCCAGCATTCTTCATAATCCCATGGGCAAGGCTTTCTATCTTCATTAAGATATGGATTAAAGAAACTGCAGGTTGTGTCTGTAATTTTGCCTTGTTGTATAAAACAAGTTTATTGTTGCCAGTTTCCGCAATGCAACATGTGAATTAATATATTTTATAAATTAGGACTCTGTTCTGAATATTTTTCATTGTTTTCCCAGAAGCACCTACTTAATATTCTTTTAGCCTGTTTTATAGACTGTTTTTATAAATTATCTAAACTCAGGTCGTAGTTTCTTGCCATTTTCTAATTTATTCAGCCTATTTTTGGGGTGGGAAAAAGCTAACTCAAAGAGGAGCAGAGAATATTTCAAATATTCAAATTCTGACAAATCTCTCACTTTTCCAAGGACCTAATGAATGGGTTTAGGTTTTGACAACTTTATTTTTTAATTAAAAATAGTTTAATATTATAGAATCTGTAAACCACTTATTTCTAGTAGTCTGAACTTGCATTATTATCTCACTATAAAGAGCAATTTGTGTATTCACTAAATAATGCAGAAAAGTTATAGGCATAATGGAAAGATTGCAAAATGACCAAGTAAAATAATTTCTGGAATATTCTATGTTATTACATCAGATATTCTTCTATAAAAGCTCTCAGGGTTGAATAATTACATTTATTGTCATGGTTAATGCTGGTTCCCCTAACCAAGTGACCCTGCACAGGACCTGACTGGTGTCTTTCACCACCATGAGGATGCTAATGCAGCTGATGACAATGAGGCAACACAAGACTGAAAGGCAAATTAATGCAAATGAGACTTTTGACTGTAAACTGCTGCTTCTCAAGGCAATTCTTCCTAGGTCTAGGAAACATCCTTTAAATTGTAGAGATGCTTATCATTGAGTTTTTTAGTTCTAATGGATTTTTACTATTATGGGAGTGTCCCATCAGCTTTGCATTTATTAGGTTGCTGTACTCTCAACAGTATAACCAGAACAGTGTTCACTGAAGTGTACATCTGTAGAAGAGACGTCTTCCTGGTAATCATAATTAATGGCCAATTAGAATGTCATATGAATTCTGTTCTTTTTTTATCTTGTTTTGGTTTTAAAATTGACTGTAATGGGTTGTAAACACTAAACAAAGCTGAAAATGGGTTTCTTGCTTTGCTTCTTCTTAATTTTTACTATGCATAAAAATTTTTTCAGAAAATCTTACATTAGAATAAAATGATTGAGGTTTATCAAAACTAGATAAAATATTTATTTTGAATTAAAACTCCAGATTTGTAAAGATTGAACCACAATTCAATGAAACACTATTCTGCTTGCCTTAGGGAAGCTCTGGTTATATCAGTCCTGTATCTTGAGTGAACATGTGAGATGGCTGTTTAGAAGATTTTATTTTTTATCTAAAATAAATTTGACAAAAGTTCAGTTAGAGAAGAGCTGAATATAGCCTGAAAAGTCACTATTTAAAGTATTTTTTTCCCCAAATGCTTCTTCTGAAATTGTTTATTCTGACTAGCCAGCTAATTATAGTGCAGATCTGGGTTCTTACTAATAATTTAGAGTTTTCAAATAAGACAAAATATTTCTAGTTTAAAAAATACTGTTTTCATGAAATGGAGTTTTAAGGAAACATGTTTCAATGTAGCTTTATGAAATGTTGAAAGGCTTGGGTGGACTATTGTTCAGTGTCCTTTCTATTTTGTCAGTAACAATCAGTTTTCCAATGTCAATGGAAACTGGAGTCTCAGGTTCTAATTTTCAAAGACTCTGAACATCTTCCTCACAGAATTAGGAGATTTTTCCTACTTTCTGCAACTTAAACTTCTTTTAGTGCATTGAAAAGTGAGAAAATCCTTTCAGAGCTTTGGAATTTTTTGCGAGACAGGAATGGTGATGTTTAACCAACCATGTTAATTTACATGAGATATGTGGATTAAGTAATTTTTTCTTTTCTATTGACTCTATCCAGGATCAACACTGTAATAAATCAGTATAAGACTTTCTTTAACAAGAACAGAGTTGAGCTTCGGGGTGATGATGAGAGTGACAGAATTCATGCCACATAATGACAGAACCCGGTATTCCTAATGCATGCACTGAAGCATATTCCTTACGGAATAAGTCAGAAAATAATGTGAAGGTTAAAAAAAAAGTGCTGCTAGCTTTTCGTGCTTCCTCCAAAATTATCCTGGTCCACTGCACTCATTCTCTTTCACACACACAGAAAGTGGTGTTTAAACTTCCCCTCAGATAAATATTTAGTCTTTGCTTTTCTAGTCTTCATTATGGCAGCATCCCCTTAAATTATCATCCCAGTATTAGGAACTTTGTGTAAAGAATTCCAAACAGGCTGAGGGAAGGAAGGGTCATGACCCAAGCTGATCCCACACTGCCCTCACAAATCCTCCACCAGATGAGCAAGGGGTCCAGACAGAGCACCCTCTCCCTTTCCCTGGATCATCATGAAAGCATTGAGGACACTGCCCCCTTCCCAAACAGTGTTAAAGGCTTTATTATGTGCAAGACCCATTTTTCTCCTGAAGTAGCCATCCCTGTTGAAAAGGAGGAAAAAGAGCATTCTATTAACCATTATTTAGGGAATCTGAACAAGTGCCTTTGTGCTCACGTCTTAATCACTGATGAAAATTTGAGCACTCTTGGATCCAAAGATATGTGTAGAGAAACAACAGAAATAGGTAAAGAGAGGGGGACATTCTGAGAGCTCATTTGCATAGTGTTAGAATTTGGGGATAAGTTTTGAAGAGAAAAGGTAAAATTTTAACACATATATGGAGAAACTTCCAAATAGTATTTTTGATTCCAATTCCCTAATTTATTGTACTTTTTGTAATAACAGATTACTGTCTCAAGTGGAGACATTTCATATTCACTTTGTGTGGTAAATCTTGCAATACTATGGTTCAAAACAATTGACTATCAATTTTTAGTGCACAAGAACTGAGGGAAATGACAAGATATTTTATTCTACTTTAACTCTTGCAAATTAAGAATTCTTAAAAATGAAGAATTCTTTGCAAACAAAGAATTCTCCTAGTGAAATAAAGCACTAAAGAATTCTCCTAGTGAAATAAAGCACTAAATTTTCGGAATAAATCTACTATTGATTTTAAAAAAGTCTTTTAGGGGATGTATTCCAGATATGATGCTGAAATCTGCCTGCTTTGAATTTAGTTCTAATATTGCTGAGTCAGAGGTAATGCACCTGACCCAAGAGCATCAGGGAAAACATCCCACAGATGCACATCCCTTCACAGAAATTCTGTGTATGTGCTAAGGCACAGAATGGACATTTACCCTCAAACACAGGAGTTAGGCACAACTTTGCTGTGTGAAGTCAGTGCTTTAGTCATGATTGATTTCAAGTATTTATTTTATTTTTGCCCGCAATTTACCACTTTGGGACATTTATTTTATCTAGTAGGGCACTCTTAGTCAGCACATATATTGCTCACAAACCTGGAAGTTCAGTTGGTCCCTGAAGATGCCTTAGCCCACCTAGCCCAGAGAATTTACTCTCCTGTGCATTACTGAATCTCATAAAGGACAGTGGAGTTTTGAGCCATTTATGAAACTACAAGACTTAGCAGGACAAAAACTCAAGATCCTTTTAGAAATTGAGTCCCACTCTATGCCAGAACATTCTAAACCAACTTTTCACAAAATAGTCCCTAAGCTCAGTCCCAAAATAGTCCCTAAGTGTAGTCTCCCACTAAGATGTAAAGTCATATTAGTTTTAAAGATATACAAAAGAAAAGAAAAGAAACCTATGAGAACCATGCTGGTATAATTGTATTAGCCAGATATTTCTGCTGAGTGGTTACTTGTGAAATTAAAATTAATTAAAGTTAAGTGTTGGTAAAAATCATACAAAATTGTTAACAGCCAATTTTGTAGAAGGTCATCTGTGAATTTGCATCGTCTGGTACTTTTGGATCATAAGAGATGCTAGGATTACATTAGGTTCACATTTTACCTTACAAAATTCAGAAAGGGAGAATGTATTTGGAATGTTTTTTGTAGGAAGGAACTGGAACTCTAGACATAGTGGAATCTTAACGTAAACTGTACATAGTATATGAAGCCTTGAGCAATGCTGTGATGGGCCACATAAGCCAATACAGTTTTAGATTAAATGTGTTTCTATCTATCTATCTTTTATCAAAGAGGGAATGCAACAAAGAGCAAAATATTAAGACAGTGATGTAGTTGTAACTACAGCTTGAATTTTATTAGAGGAAGAAACTGAGTTTGCTTTTTTAAATTTCATAGCTGTTTTGATTTTGCTTCTGATAGTTTTTCTAAATTAGTTGTAACTGTAAGAATCCCATGCAGGTTAATAGCAATTAACTCAACCTAAGGAACTATTTGAGAAAATTTAGTATTCCTGTGTTCTACTGTATTGTTTCACCAGAAGAGCCTTGGGATAACCTGCTGCCTTGCTTTTTGCTCTAACCATTGATTTGTAACAGTCAGTAGCCCCACTACTTGTACAGCTCCACTATTTCAACAGCTCCATCAATGACCATGATCATGTCAGACCAGAGTGTTCTTGAAATTTTCTACCTTTTCTGTGGTCTTAAACTCTTCCCTTGAAAACTGCATTTTGCTAGTATTTCATGCCACCAGAAAGAAACTTTAGTAATAATGATATTGAAAAGGACTGATCTTCCTTAAGGAAGCTCCTACCTAGAAATAGCCCTGACTCTCCCTGCTGTCCCCACTCATTTTGTACATCAGAGGTAAGCCCAGAGAAGTTACAGGGTGGTATGTGGAATGGAAAAATTGTATAAAAATTTGGAGAGTGGAGTCACTGTTTCTGCAGATGTTTATTGAAAGACTGGATGTGGAACTTAGTGCCATGTTGTAGTTGACATGGTGTTCATTCTAAGATTGGACTTGATGATCTTAGAGGTCTTTTCCAGCCTAATTGATGCTGTGATTCTGTTCATTATGTGGAAAGTCCAGTTAAGTGTAGATTGGGTGTTATTACCCTTTTTGATGTTGTATTCAAGAATGTGTATTGGAGCAGTTCATTAGACATCTGACTGGAAATGTAATAATGAAATGCATTCTTTTGTACTTATATAAATATATACCATCTATATTTTTTTCTCATTCTTTCGTTTTATTGTCACTTCTTACACTTCCAATGCTACACCATCTAAAGGGAGAAAGGAAAGCCAGAAATGATAATATTGCCTCAGAAGCTATAAAAAATAATAGATTATGCAAGGAAAAAAGTACAGTCCTTAAGATTCTCACCATTTTTTTTTGACTTTACAGTGCAAACTATCCTGCTTTCTGATGCTCTTCTCGTTCTTCTGTTTTGGTCCTGTACTCTTGTTAAACACAGTTTTTTACAGTGTATTTTCCTGCTCTCTGAGATGTTCCCTTTTTGCTGGTAGTTGATATCCTCAAAAAGGTGCCTTTTACATGACCTATTCATGATGCCGATTTATCAGTGAAAGTGATACCTATCTTCCTTTACTGATTCTTTCACTAAACATCATGAACTTTAGTAGGAAAAGCAGTAAAGAGGACAAGAAGCAACACCACACAAAAGGGCTCTTCACCATTCATTACTTGAGAAAAGCTGATTTGCAGGAATAATTCCCTATAGGTATTATTACATAATACTCAGTAAGGTCATTTGAAGCCTGTATTCTGAATCTGTTAAAATAAGAAGCTCTAATCTTGTAATTTTTTTTTCTCTGAGTGTCATGATTTCTAGGATGCCTGGACAAAACTATAGCTCCTCTATAATATAATAGAGGAGCTATTACATTTATCATCATACAGAAGCATAGCACTTATCTCACAATATTACTTGCTTTCAGTTGTTGTTACCATCAGTTGGCTAGCAATGAATTAAAAGAAGTTGAAAGTAAGAAAATGTCACTAGCACTGTAAGAATTGAAACAGTCATGGTTTTAATTGAAATTTCTGTGTTATATAATTTTACTAAAGGTTATAGTACTATAAACACAAAAATAAATACATAATATATAAATATATAATCCTTTCCTGAATTATAAAGATGATAATCACTTAGAAAAATCACCAAGTTTTTATAGAAATTAAGAATGGATAGCTAAAGCACTAATAAAATTTTTACTCATGAAAAGTAAAAATTGTATCTATTTGGTACAAAAGGATTTCATTGTCTTTAGTGGTATAGTTGAAATACAAGAGAAATCAGCAGAGCTGAAATACAAGAGAATTTGAATTACATATTCGAAGAAGGGTCACAAAACCCCTTTTTGTCTGAGTTTTGGAAAACACAATGCTTCCCTAAAGGTACTGATGCTCTCTTCCTAGACTTTTTGAAGGACCCTCCATCACAGGTGTTTGAGTGACTGAGCTCAGTGTGAGCTTTGAAACAGAGATGTTTGTTTTGTAGAACCCTCAGCAGGGGTTTACCTCGCTTCTCTGAGGACTTGTGTTTGTTATTCCTTTTTTTTCACCCTCAGAAGTGCTGGGGAGATTCTCGTGCTCTCTGCATGAGCCAGTGTGCAAGCCTACTTCCACCCAGTCTTGTACCTTCATCATTTTGATCATGAGCCTGACCTGCTGACCTGACCCTTTGGCTTTGACCTTGGGCATACCTCTTCATTGCCACCTTTGCCCATCAATTTGGACTTTTGAACTGTTTTCCTCCTGCACAAGTGCTGTGGGACTGCAAACTTTTCTGGCAGAATTTCCTGCCTTGCTGTAAGTCTGAGCTCCCAGCTCGCCTACCCTTCCTTTGCTACTCCCTGAGATGTGCTAAGTGCTTTTCATGGGACCTGGAGTCTGCCAACTGATTTATTGCCCAGAAACTATCTTTCATATTAAGTCTGGGCTGCTGAAGAAAGGTATTGTGCCTCAGTGCTGTCATCTTGCTTTAGCAGATTTTCTTTTACACACTTTAATTCACATCTTGATTTGGACACTTTTACTTCTTGAGTAGCATTGTAGGTCTATTTATTAACATATTAATAAGCTACTGAAGCTTCATTAGAACACCTGAAAATCTTTATCTTCAAAGATGTTTGTGATGCTAAGTCAGAATTATTAGTTTTTAGCTGTTGTATTTTTTCTCTTTCTTAATTTGAAGGAACTAATATTGGCCTAAAGGATAATAACTTCTGCCTCTCATAGCTATTCACCTGAAATCAATTTGCAATGAAATGCAGGAAAAATTTCAAAATCAGTTAACCTTAAACACAGATATGCCCCAAAGTTAGTTTGCATGGAGGTTTTTCCCACAAAAATCTGGTTTTTAAGAGCAATTATCTGTGCCTGGGATACTGTTTTCTTCAATGTAAGTTCAATGGAGTAGTGAAAAGAGCAAAGAAAAAGGCAAGAGTCTAATTGTAGCATGATTCTTAGTCTATGTTAATATGGTTAGATAAAGAAATACCACATAGGGAGAATCTATTTTGCATTTCCCCAGTGCAACCTTTTCATCCTGTTCTTTCACCATGCACAGGTCTACATATAAAATAGATACATTACACCCTCCAAGGAAAAAGCAAATCCCTCCAAGTCCCTGACAGCATAGTTCTAACAGATCAGTGCTGGTATCTGTGAAAGTTCCTGAGCTGTTATGAAACTGTTTTTGACTCACAAATCTGAACTTCGCATTTACTCTACAAATATGATCTTGCTTTCATCACGACCTTTTGGAATTCAGGCAAATCCAGAGGATTTTTTTGTTAATGCTATTACTTTATTGAAAACTCAGGAGAATACTCAGTCTTAGACATTATTGTAACTTTAAACTATATCTCAGAATTTTTCTTTCTTTGGTAGTAAATTACAGTTATTTCAAGGCTACATTACATTATTTTCCCTAGATTTTGCCTCTTTTTTGCACCTGGACCTTCTTAGTATCACACTCAGGCTCAGACTGGCAGTAATATTAATGAGTAATAGGGTTTTTTTATTTTGGGTCTGATAATAGATTTTCTCTCTATCCTCAACAATATTGCATAAACCAGAGTGTTTTGTGCTTTAACCATTGTTTTTCATGTTTAAAATCTATTAATACATTATCAATATGTGTGTTTGTCTATGACATAACAGTACAAACATGCACAATATTATGAAAGACTGTGGATAATCACAAAATCATTAAGGCTGGAAAAGACCTCAAGATCACAAAGTACAACCTTTGACTGAACACCACCTTCTCAACTTAACCATGGCCCCCAGTGCCATGTCCAGTCATTTCTTGAACACCTCCAGGGATAGTGACTCCACCACCCCCCTGGGCAGCCCATTCCAATGCTTGACCTCTCTTTCCATGAACAAATTCTTCCTGATATCCAATGTGAATCTTCGCTGGCACAGCTTGAGGCCATTTCCCCTTGTCCTATCACTTGTTGCCTGGGAGAACAGGTTGATCCCCACCTGGCTACATCCTCCTTTCAGGGAGTTGTGGAGATCAATAAGGTCTCCCCTGAGCCTCCTTTTCTTGAGATTACACAATCCCATCTCCTTCAGACTCTCCTAACAAGACTTTCTCTCTAGACCCTTTCCCAGCTTCATTGCTCTTCTAATTTTTTTCCCTACATCTTTCAGAGACCAAATAATATGATCCCATAACGACCAATATACATCTCGTTTCAGTCATTGCAATTTGAAGGATCTTTTGATGTGGAATGAAGAATGAGCTATTTAAAAACAAAATAAATCTGATGAAGTTTCTTCTTGCTAAGCATGCATCTCGAGACTTTTCTCATTAAAAGAGCCAGTGCAAATTTACACTGAAAACCATCTTTTCTCCTAACTTCACAGGCATATAATTTAAACATTAATTTTAAATAGCCTCAGGGCTGTTGGACAAGTAATGAAGGCTTTTCTTGTTAGTTTCATTCAGTTTTTTCTTAAACTCCAGCCTTTAGTTGCTTAATGAAGAGCAGAAAAGTTTCAAAGTTGCAGAATGTAAGAGAAGATAACATCATTTCTTCCAAAATGTGTGAGCAAGTAAAACCACTTTGACTGTTCTGACCACTTCTCATCAAATATTATACAGGTGCTAAGGCTGGAGTCTGTGTCTAACAGAGAGTGGAAGCAGCATTCTACTATTCCCTGCTCCCTTTGCTCCAAAGGAAATCATTTCACAAGGTTTAAGTTGGAAAAAAATAGAATTAATGGCTTTAGGAAAGTTGAGAATTTTACAGGTTTTCATATTTTGCATTTTTTTTTTCACTTTTATTTTCATTTTTCAAGGGTGGAGAAGATTCCTATGTGTTTTGAACTGGCTCAGGTTTCTAATGTATTATTTCTAGACCAAAAATCATAAGCATTCTCTATCCTGAGATTCACATGGAAGATAAACATGGATTCTGAGCAGCTTTCTGAACTCTTTCTCCAACTATATAATCCATGGGCACAGTAACCACGGTCATTATCATAAAGTGACTATTTATGAGCAAAATGTTATTCCAATACCACAGTTATCTGAATGTTGAAGAGAATAGTTTGAATTTATGCTACATAAGATAGCTACGTAATATAATCTGCATAAGTTTGGAAACAATTCAGTATTAGTGCAGATTAATGTGATGAAAAATACCTGTATGACTTTCATAACTGACTTTATGGCTTTTTTCACCCTTGGAATAAATGCTTTTACATCTTTAAAATAAAAGATGAACAATTCAACAGTAGGATGGCATTTGCATGGAATAATATGCAGATGAGTAATAAGTTCCATAAGTACACTGAAATACAATAATAATAGCATAGTACTGCTTGTATTGCCTACGCTACAAAAGTGTTTGGTCACCTACACTGAACATTAAATACTCACTGCAAAATTTAAAGTGTGATACACATGCATTGACTCTTTCCTCAGTGTCAATCTCATACCAAGTTTCTTAAAATCTCTTTCTTTTGGCACAATTACAATAAAATAGCATTATAAAATATTTATGTTACATATGTTGATACATCATTAAATTAACTTCAAAATGGAAAGATTTGCTCTAAACCTGTGACCACTTGTGAAGTGTGCCATCATTGTGGGGCAATACATGCTGCTGGCTCAATCTCATGGCTATAAATTCCTTACACATATAATCCCCAAACTCTCTTTTCAAATTTAAGTTTCATTTTTTGTCTGTTAAATAACAGTGTGATTCTTAAAACAGTCTGGCACTGTGCTGTTATATGCCATAGTTTGTTTATTGTGATACAGAGCTAGAATGTTTGTTGATAACAAGCATGGCTAGCTGCATTAGCAGTGAATATATGACACTGAAGTCTCTTTCTTTACATGTGCGATTTTTCTTTTAAAGTTTTCCCTTATGGAGGACTCAAGTTCATTTTAGTCTGGTATCACCACACTTCCAGAGCTTTGTGTTAAAAGAACACTTACATTGATATAATAACATCACTTTACCTGCTAGGCTGAGAAAGCCGTATGAACCTCGGTCTTCGACTCAGGTCATAATTTATGGATATGTTGCCATCTTTCATAATACAAATCCTAGACTGTCAGTACCATAGTAAATGCTTTCCCTCTTAAGGGAACTTCTGTGGATCATATCCTCTCAGAAACACTCAGCTAGTGTTTCTCTGCCTCTGCACAAGATTTCTGACCTAACACAATCTGTGATTTTCCTTTTGCTGAAAAGAACTGACGGTAATAAAGAAGTCTATATATTCCCAACTCAGATCATCTTCCATAACTTTTACATATAGACACTTTGCACCTTAAGAATTTTCAATATCACTGATGTTACAATTCCTGCTAAAAGCAATGATAAAATTCACAGATCTTACAGGTAAACTCTATCTGCGAGCAAGTGAAGGAAGCACACAACATCCTGCTTGTAAAATGCAAAATAGGATTCGGGACAGAGCGATGTTAGGAAGCCGTTCAGGAAGTGTGGAGCTCAGGCATTTAGTTTCTGTGCCCACTGCCTGGCTGCCGAGGCTAGCCGGGCGTTCGTGGTGAGGAAAGGCGGTGACAGCGGCGGCTGTCCGCATTCGTCCCGGGCACTTCAGCTGCCCGACACCCGGGAAGGGGGACACCTCTAGTTCCCCAAAGAAAGCAACTCACCTGAGCAGTACCGCAGCTTCCCACAGATAAAACCCCGAGACAGCCGCGCGGAGGTACCTAATCCGGGCCATGCTGCTCGGAGACGCGGCGGAGCCCGGGAGCGGCGGTGTCGGAGGCATCGGAGGGGCTGCGCGGCGCGGCTCCCGCGGGCGGGCAGGGGAGCGGGCGGGCAGCAGCCCAGCACCCTGGAGAGCTCCGGCGGCTCCTCGCCCGCCGCCCGCCTCAGCGCCTGGCGGCGCCCCTCGCCCTCCCTCTGGGCCCCACCGCGCCCGCCCCGCCGCTTCGCATCGCAGCCGAGCGGGAGCCTAATCCCAGCTGCGGCGGCGGCGCCGAGCCGCGGCGGCGGCGGCAGCCCCCCTGCCCGCCCGGCTGCCCCCGGCTCCTGGCAGCAGCCGGCGCTCGGCCGCCGGACGCATGCCGGGCACGGGGCGCGCCGCGGACGGCGGCGGGGCGGGCGGGAGGCTGGGCCGGGCCCGGCTGCGGCCGCCCCCCGGAGAGCGCGGCCGCCGCGGGGGGCGCGGGGCGGGACCGGGCACGGCGGCGGCGGCGGCGGCGAGGGGGCGCCCTGGAGGGGCCACCCCGGGCGCGGGGGATGCTCCGCTGGGGATGGCTGTGCTCAGCACGGCTCCTGCCCGAGCGCCTTCCCTGCCGCGGGCACTGGGGCGGCCGAGTCGATGCCTACAAGGGGTAGCGACCGTCAGAGAAGTTGGGTGAACTCGGAAAAGACAGGGCAAAGAGGGGCGCTTCTGCTTTGCCTGTTGGTCTGGCGGTAGGCTTTTTCTTAGGAATTGGTGAGGGGGTTGAGATACCCATATCTGTATTTCAGCCTCTTCTTTTAAAATACAGTGCTGATTAACATAGAAAAAGTATTCTAATACTGTTCTAATTGACTTTTTCAGTAAAAAAATATGAT
The DNA here is from genome assembly GCF_022539315.1 of Serinus canaria. Classification (NCBI taxonomy): domain Eukaryota; kingdom Metazoa; phylum Chordata; class Aves; order Passeriformes; family Fringillidae; genus Serinus; species Serinus canaria. The sequence goes on from NC_066317.1 coordinate 36,173,404, forward strand.
CTAGAGCCATGGAGAAACCCAAAAAGTCTGAAAGTTAACTGGGAAGGAGAGTGGAAGGGATTATGGGAAGGAATGAAGGAATAAATATCTTAAGAGGGAAACCAGAAAGTTATTCATGAGAATGGGGGGGGGGGGCGACGGGGGGAAAGAGAATTAGGTTAAAAGTACAGGTGGCAGTAGGAAAGTGACATGATTACATTTATTGTCAGAGAAACCAAACATTTCAGGCAAACCAGGTGCTGCTTTCCTTAGCAAGGGTAAGGCTTTATGAGTTGATATTGAGAAATATTGTTTGAGAAATTCTTGCGGGAATCTGTATGGCTTGTGCACAAAGTAAAATGAGGGATTTGTCAGGAAGGGCTACACCTGGAGAAGGCAGAAGGGGAAAATATCTGTGGGATTGTAAAGTAGGGCTGCTCTGTGAACCTAAAAGACAATGGCCTTTGAACAGCAGTATCATGTCAGGGAGAGCCAGTGGAAGGAGAAATCTGGGAGGACCAGTTCAGGACACAGATCTGCATTTGTGAACAACATCTCCCTGGGCCCATCTCCCTCTCCTTGACTGCTTCAGTATGATCTGCCTGCTTTTTTTTTTTTTCCCCTGTAGCCACAAACAGGAAACACTAACAATTAGATGGCAGCCCCAATACCTGTGCAGCTCCAATAGCTGCAGAGCCCACAGGATTATCTCATGCCAGACTCTTATTAAAAGGCCATAGAAAACTTGAATGTCAAAGATGGAAACAGATGTGGAAAAAGGCAAAGGTTCATCAGTTCATCAAGATAAAACGCATGAAGCAAAGAAAAAGAAACTGAAATTTGAGGGAAGTATAATAAATTCATTACAGTAAAAGGAAGAAGGAAAGAGAGAGTGAAATAGAGAAAATCTTTTAACACAGAAAAAAAACCAATTAAAAGGTCATCAAGTAGAGGAGATGCAGGAAAGAAATAAGAAACAGGGATTTTATGCACTCCTTATATCTAATGATAAGTGTGAGTTAGAAAGAAGGCATTTCATGAGAAACCTTGACACTAATCACATGTTCCACCTGCAGGTATATTGTCTTTTTTTTTTTTTTCTCTTTTAATTTCAAAAAATACCCCACATGTGACTTTCACCACAGTTCTTAATTTACATTGTCCATTTTTACAATATTGCTTTTTTTTTTTTAGCTCTTCTTCAAGGTCGTTCCAAGCAGGTATCACTAAATATTAATGCCTACCACACATTTTAGAGCCAGCTGGGATTTCTTTCTTGATACCTATCAAGTGTATGGCAAAGAATGCACCAGAACATCACTAACAAATTTTCCTCATTCTCTGAACATTTTAATTAGTAGTGTTTACATAAATGAAGGGATGCTCCAGGTTTCTAGGTCCAGTTTGCACAAAGTTAATCCTTTTAGTTTTTTTTTTCCCTCTCTGTAGCCCTAAATGTCAACAATGATAATGAAAGAAACTTGTTTAAACCTTCAACTGAAAACACAGTAGCAAACAAACTGACAAATCCCTCTGCTCAGGGACAGTCTGTCAATGCAGGTGCTCTGCAGAATCAGTGGAGTACTTTCTTCCTGTATTTAGAAGAGTTGATTCCTCTCTTTATTCTTAAAATGAGTGTGCAGTGAGGCTGCTTCTCCAGGAGCTATTTATCTTTGTGCATTATGTACTTCAACAGTGAATTGTTCTAATTTAATTTATTTGCACTGAGGCATAGGCAATTTTTTTAAGGTGCTATTAGTTGAAACTACCATCAGGAACTCTCCATGTCTCCAATAGGAACAGTTCTATTAATTATAAATGCAGGCTACACTTTAGATATGCAGAGCTCAAGCTTCTGAAAATCCTTGTGGGAAATATATATGCTTGCTTGTGCTTTAGGTGGCCAGTTTACCATTGCAATATTTTATTCTGCTAAATGAGGCTGTTTTCAAACTTCTGAAACTTTTCTGCTGGTGGTGTTGAATATTAAAATATTTTCTTCTGAGGGAATTAAAACAACACACCTTGATATATAAAAAGTTTGAATTCAACAAAACACTACTGTTGACTTCCAACTTTGATAAAATATTTCCTACTTGTTTTAATTCACTATAATGTTTTAATTACCATCCTTTTATTCTTTCCATATCATTACTGGTGGACTTATCTGCTTATTATATAAAGCTAAACTAATGGCTATGTCCCATCTTTAGAAGATCTTTATGGCATCTTTTGATACTTCTGGCAGTTACAGTAGATTGAGAGATGAAATTTTTTTGAACATCTGTTTTAAAACCAGAATCCAGAAACCAGAGCTGCTGTCTTAAATAATAATGTTGTTTATTTATATAAAAATCAAATAATTTTGCTCTCAAAACATAGTAGCTGGTGTGTGCCACATGCATAAAAAATACAGCTGCCTCATTTCTTTTCAGTAGTATTAGAGGTGAATTGAAGTACATTCTTAACAAATGGAAAACAGTTTGTTGAAAAAAATTTTTCACCTAAATATTCTAAAGTCAATCTCTAATTCTCCTTATAACCAGTAGGATGGATAGCTACTATATGTCTGGTTCAGCCATGATTTAGGTATATATGAAAGTAAATCACTTGTGTTTATGAGCTTGAGAAGTGTTCACCAGGACCCACCTGTGAGGCAAAAATGGTTTAAGGCTACTGAAAGAAGATGCTTCTAATGAGAATCATAATTTTTTTTTTTTTTGTTCTAAAAATGGAGATACTTGAAAAACTTTGTTTATTAGGACAACAAGAAATATGATAGGTCAATATTATAGTCTACCTCAGTTTTATGAACACAGAATTTATACAACCGAATGCAAGATAATGTAGCTACTTCAACGTTTTCACACAGAGAAACCAAAGTGGATATATGGGTAGAAGGATTAATTAATGTGCTTTTAGGTGTGATAGCATTATTCTGGAAAATTAAGACAAACTAATCATAGTTGTAGTCATGAGAAGTTATTATTATCATTTTAGTATGCCCAATCATAAACACATTATGGTTCAGTATGTTTAATCATCCTGTAAAAAGGCAGCTGACAAATTTCCAAGGTTTCTGAAAAGAACTACAAGAATGCTACAGTTTGGAATACTTTTTTTAATATAAGATTAAACTTTATCTTGTGAAAAAACTGTGAGGTCTTTAGACACCTGCATGAAATAAAATAAATTGTGAAGTCAAGGTAAAAATTTTAAAGTTTGAAGTAATTAGAGGTAGTAAATTGGCAAGACTGGAACCTGATAAAAGATTAATTCAGAATAGAAAAAGAATAATCTTAATTTTGAAGCAATTAAATTTTTGAAATACCTAAAAAGGGAGCAAAACTGATCACCTTTCTTTAAAGGTTGTATATTCTGGGTTTGCTCCAGAAGCCACTGGGTAAAGTCTGATGACCTTTGAGATTCAGTTCAAGTCAGCCATGGCTCCAATGCTTAAACATGTGAATCTATAAACCCCAAATGCTTTATAATGATACCTTCAGCTACAGAGATATAATTACTTTCTTATAAGATGGGCTTCCAAAGTTACAGCTGAAAACCCCACATATCATAATGGTAAGGAATAAAGACCTCATTCATGTAGTCCTTACCACACTTGCATTGCCAGTTTGTACATTCCAGCATTTAAAGAGGGTGTTGTGATGGGATATGACATCACTGTAGTTTTAGATACTGGTTTTACTGAGACATGTTTGATTATGTTAATTAGTCTGGCTTTCTCAGTACACAGGATTCCCCAGGATGTAATTCATTCGAGTGTGAAACCCCAGAGGCTTTGACCTATTACTAAACACAAAACTACAAATAGAATATATTAGCTTTTCAATGAATACAGTCCTAAAATAGAAAGGCCTTTTTTAAAATATGAGAGTAACTTCACTAAAAAGAAAAATGTAGTTGTTCAATGTAGCTCAACCAGCAAGAAAAGGCTTAGAAATATATTTCAGTCTCTAAAAAGAAAGTAGAGTTTGTATGGAATAATTTGCCAGATGGTTTTCTCTAAATAATGAAATGTGTGTTGCTCACCACAAGGCTGAAACATAGCATTCTGAAAATGTATTGCCTCAAAAGCAAGACTTGGGATAACTAAAATAAATAAGCTTTTTAGCCATTGCATTTAATTTTGGGGTCCATACAAAAAAATTGTTTCTAATTCTTGGTTGAATAAACTTTCAGTCTTTTATCAAACTGCAAAACACCAGATTTCATGATTTTTTCTTCAGATATTTTTTCTTCTCAAACACATTCTACCTTTGACCTTAATTCTCATAAGTCAGATGGAGTTCCTGAGTTCCAGTGGCAGCAGTTTTATCTGTCATGATCTTTAGATCTGTGCTAATCTATATGAGACACCAATATCTGCAGAGGTGGCTGACAGTAGTAACAGAAATTAAAATGCAGATAACTGGTCTACATTTTCTTCTTAGTGTAAGATCCCAGTCAATGTTAAGAGTTATTTCAGTGTAATATGTAAATTTTATTTCAGAGTAATAATATGTCACAGGAAAACACTTCCCATCCTGTAAATAACAGTTCTATACATAAAAATACCACCAAGTTTTCTGATATTGAAATATGAAATCATTGTTAAATATTAGTCATTTACAAAAACTTTAAAAAAGTGTCTGCATGTATTCCCTTTATAGGAAGACAGCTAAGAAAGTATATAAATGCAGTATAAGTTTGTACTCCAAAAGCAGTCATCACTGAAAAGAAGTTCTGAGGTGTAGCTGATCTGTTGTCTGTGGTGAATTGACTGTCTTGGAGCAAGATATGATCTTCTCTTTATGTGCTTGTAATTTCTGTTAGAAAATAAGAATCAACGGGAACTTAGTATTTTCTCTCAGATATCAGAACAGTCTGTAAAGAGGGTTGAGATGCCTATGAACCATTGAGTGCACGGTTCAATCAAAAGCAGAAAGATTTCCAAGTTAATTTCATACTTTGTATGAAATGCTCCATTAATTAATCAAGGGTTCAATCCATTTAACTCTGCTTAGCTCAAAGCAATTGAGCTGTTCTGCTGGAGTCAGCTGCCCTGTGAGTGTTTTGCTGGCTCAAGCCTCAAGGGAGACCATTCCTGCTAGTAAGTGAGTGCTCCTTTTTTCTAAAATTTAATTACTCCATGTAATCATATTAGAACAATTCTTAAATATCCAGAGCCTGCCATTTTCCCAGTGTGAACCTTTCAGTTTCTTCTGTTTGTTTGAGTGGGCTTTTTTTAATTCACCCATGGGATAATTTTGCATGCAAAAAAACCCCAAAAAAACAGAGAAGCATATTGTACCTGTGCAAATTAACTCCCATGGATTTTGATGCTAGAAATATGATTGCTTGCATGTGTAAAACATAGTAGGGGCTGAGACTATTTTTTAATATAGTTGAAAATCTGTGGGTCTTGTAGTGAGTAGACTTATAATGAGGATGTCTCAATGCTTTATATTTTAGGTTGTGTTGATTTTTGTGCTTAAAGAAGAGGTTTAGATAGATATTTTTGAAATCTCTTTGGGCTAGACTACCTTTGTTTCTACTGAAGTATTATAAATTAAAATGTAATAGACCCACACCAAAACCCGAAACAAATTGCTTTCTAAAAGCACTTCTCAGTGGCCATGAAGAGATGCAGCAAATTCATAGTGACAGCAGGTATACATAAAAAGAGAGGAATGATAGCTGGACATCCAGATTTTCTTATCCTGCCCTATTTTACAGCATTTTCCTTGTTCATCTTGAGAGTATACAGGTTTTGCAGTATGTCCTGTAAGTGAGAAACACAAGTATGAATTTAGGCAGAGAGTAAGTACTAAAGACATAGAACAATGGAAAATCTCCCAGTGATTGTTCTCTCCCCCTTGCTGTGGTTTGTGCTCAGCTCCTTTCTACTGACTGTACAGAATTCATGCATCATAAGGATAAAGAAAGGACATAAATCTAGTAAGGATATTATGAGCTGTGTAAACAGTCAATAACCTTTGGATTCCTGTATGACATAAATAGGTTGCAGAAGATCCTTTTTTCCAGGAGATCTGGAAAGTGATTCCAAAATGTAAGACTGGGCAAACTTAGTTTAGTAGCTGGCTGTTTCTTAATAAACAGTGTTCCTCAAAACTGATTCTCAGAGTTGGGAATGCAAACCAAACTATTTTTTTCCACTTTTTCATTAGTAACTTTTCTTAAACAATTTTTTACACCTGTTTCACCTCTTATTGACCTGTTTCAGCTAATTAATTTACTGTAAAATGTATTGGTTTTGTGATAATCAATTACATTACATTGGGTTTACATTCGTTACTTTTAATATAGAATGAGTGCTTGAAAAAATATTTTTATTTGCTTATAAGGGCTTGAATGACTGGACCATTTGCATTGAGGTGTAATAATGCCTACTACTAGGGAAAAGGCAGAGATGTTTATTGGACTTCTCATGTTGCTATTTTTTTCCCATTTGTTTCAATTCTATTAATTCTCAAATCAATCTGCTTGCTAACATAAGCTTTTAGTGTCTTGCTCCTTATTTCATGTTTGTAGTATCTGTCACACCTCTGAAAAGGATCATGTTTAATTATTTGGTTTTTTTTTTCCCCTGAAACAAACTGATAGTCTTTGGTTTTGTTCTTATCTAATGTTATCTAATGCTTCTTCTAATGCTCTAGCTAGTGCTGTTCATCACTGAAACACAGATGTGAGAGGAAGCACATATGAGAAGGGCTTGTAACATGACTTTCAGTTGGTGTTAGTATAGCATTTCCTAAGTCAGTATTGGGTTTGTGCCTATATTTTGGAATTATTTCTAGGAGCTGTTTGGCATTGTCTTTCTTTCTGATTTTGCTCTAAGTGAAAACTATTTTGATAAGTCTAGTTTTAAGCCAAGTGCAAAAACTTCTCCATGAGCACTCTTAATGTCCTCTGAAATTTGACTGTTCAACTTAAGCTATAGACTGTGTAGAGATGTGCTCTAATTTTTTGCCTAACAGTAGCTTGACAGTGGGAGAAGATGGTTTCAATAATTGACCACTGTTTTTTTGGGTTTTTTTTAAGGTGTGCTACTCTTGACTCCCTGTCCAGCTTTTATCTGTGTGTGGCAAATTGCTTAAATGGGGAGGGGTCTAGGAAAGATTTGAGAGATGTAATTCTAAACAGTTACTCCTGTTTTGTTGATTCACTTAATGCAACTATTTGCCCATCCTTTTAATGAAGTTTTTTCTTAGCCTCATTCTTCTGGAAAGGTGGAAGGGTTGAGTCTATCACTCTTAAAGAGATATAGTTTGAAAATATCATGTAAGGCTTGAAAGCATAAACTTTCAGTAATGATAAAGCTGCGCCAGGCACTTTGCACCCAGAGAGTTCTTCAATATTAGAAAATGGAACTATCTAAAGTAATTTAATTTTCCAGGTACTCTGTTTAACTTGAGTTTTAGGACAAGTCTGTCTGTCTTTTGAGGCTCACTTATGTAGAAATGGCATGTACAGCTTGCAGGGTTGTTCTTCAGCATGTGTGCTTTAACGAGAAATGCATATGGAACATCATTTTGAGAATATTATACACTGGATTGCACTAGATAGTGTGGCCAGCAGGATCAGACAGTGATTGTCACCCTGCCCATGGCACTGGTGAGGCCACAGCTCGAATCCTGTGTTGAGTTCTGGGCTCCTCACTACTAGAAAGACTTATAGGTGCTGTCCACAAAAGAACAGCAAAGCTGGTGAAGGATGGGAGCACAGGTCTGATGAGGGCTGGCTGAAAGAGATGGGGGTATTTAGTCTGGGGAAAAGGAGATTCAGGAGGACCTTCTCTCTCTCTCTCTCTCTCTCTCTAAGTATCCCTCTAGTGGCAAGGTGGAGGTCAGTCTCTTCACCCAAGTAAGAAGGGATAGGAATGGCTTCAAGTTGTGTTAGGGGAGTTTCAGCTTGGATATTGGGAAAAAATTAATCTCTGAAAGGGTTGTCAAGCATTGGACAGAATGCTCAGAGAAGTGGTGGAGACCCCATCCCTGCAGGTATTTAAAAGTTATATAGATGTGAAGTTGTGTACTTGGGGATGTGGTTTATGGGTGTCAGTACTGGCTTATGGTCAGATTCTTAAGGATGATGATGCTATTGCTCTAAATGATGCTATGAAATACTTAGAGTTTCAACTTGGTTGAGCATGTATTTTATAATAACTTATCAAAAATGTGGAGTTAAAGTTAAATTTGGTGTCCAAGTGATCATATACATGCACTTATTGAATTAAAAATCCTCTCATCTACTGACAAAAACTATATATCTGGAGATGATTCAAAGTCAACAGCTGTCTTTGTAGAGCTGTAAAGATCATTGTCCTGACCTGATCTGTGAATCCAATATCTGTGCCAATCTGTCTTCAAGTATCCATATCCCATAACTCATCTTTTGTTTCATCAGATGTACTCTTCATTGTAATCCTTTTAGAGGAAAGTCAGAGGAAAGCTATTGTACTGGTGCACTCAGCACATTACTGTTGAGTCTTGCAGATAACAACTTGTGTGTTTCTGAAGGCGGATTTTTTTTTAACACAGAATATGTTAGTGTCACAGTGAACAAGTTATTTCAGCAATAACTCTATCAGCTATTGACTGCAAAGTAGCACTTATTAAATACATGTGGTTTTGTCTCTTAACATGTGACTTCATCATATTCTTTCTTGTAGGAGTTTTAGCTGTTATGGGTTAGGTTATTAACAAATACACTATTAGATACTTTTTTTGCTTTTTATTTGTCTCTAAAAATCTCAGATTTAAATATTAACTGCATCTTCTGTAACTTGTATGTGCTGGAATATAAAGTGTTACAGAAAGTTTTTCCTCTCCAAACGTGCTGTAAACAAAGGGTTTCCCTCAAAGCTGCTAATCAAGTTTCCAGTGTATTCTTCATTTTTATGAAATAATTGTTAATCTATATCTAGTATTTTTTTAAATCCCTCTTCAATGCTCAGTGTTCTCTAAATGTATGTGCTGATCATTCTCATGATGCATCTCACCTTTAAAGTGTCTATAACAAACTGAATCTCATTGAACTGACTTGTAAAATTATTTAAGTGAATAACAAAAATCTGAAACAGCAAGCTTCTTTTTATTTCAGCTTATTTTTGCCAGCTTTCTGGTTCAGCATGGTAATTATTTTGTTCCTGGATGATCCAATTACGGAAATTCATAACACTGCACTCCTAGATGCTTCAACAGTGGGAGGTTAGAGTGATGGCCAGACACTTAAAGGAGGCTGGAGTGACTATCTTGCTCTGGTTATTGTCAAGTTGTAGGTAGGGGACAGATGTGACAGACAGCTTGTACTACTTAGCTGTATATAGTGCTTCGGTTTTTTTCTGTTTTATTAACTACTACATGGCCTGAATCAGATGTGTATTTGTGACTTGTGTGCACGTGCTTAAATACAGTACAGCATATGCTTAAATCTGACACAGCTCTAGGTTTTGTCTTCAATATGGTTCAAAAGAAATATTGAAGCCTTATCTTGAATTAATGATTGGCAATGTTTATACCTTAGTTTCAAATATTTATTTTTTATTATCTCTGCCCTGTTATCATTGAGTGGAGATAATGTTAGAATTTTTAAGTTCCTTCTTTGACATAACTACAACATAGTAGTAGTTACAAACTAACATAACTACAAACTGAAGACTCTTCAGAAGTATAAAGTGATAATGAATCATAAAAACATTCAATTTTAGTCATTTATATGTTTCACATATTAAATGTAATCTCCTCGGCTGCATTTTTAGTTCAATATAAGATGAATTTTACTTTAGGGGTGACCATAAAGTTGATATGGAACTTAAGGCATTATTTTATCTGTTAATAAAGAAAACATATGAACTAAGGTAAAGAATTTCAGAAAAGAGCAGGCACTGCATGCAAAATTTATAGAAGTGGATTTCTTTCCTCACTTGTAGAAAAGTCATTAAGCAATATAAAATTGCAGCAGAATTGAGATTTTTATTTCAAGGCTTAATTTAAACAAATGCTTTCTTAATGTGAAGAAAGACATTGCCCTTGTACAAGTTTTGCATTAGTAGATAAAACTATTTTGGGGACTTAATGTAAGGACTTGAAGAGGATAGCTGCTGGGAAATGGCAGAGGTACTCTACTCAGAGACTCCCACTCACTTAGAACATGCATCTGTTGTGCACTCAGAAATTATCTGCTTTGCCTTTAAGTGGGTGCTTGCAAAGCACAGGCACATGAGGGACCCTGTGGTCCTGCCCCTGGAGAAAAAAATATGTCCTACTCTGTAAGCAGACAGGTGTTTGTTCTTTCTGAGTCGTATCTCAGGGGATACATTTACAAGGCACAGTTACAACAGTGGGACTCCATAGGTTACATTTCACTGTAGCTTTAATGATTTAGCTAATGGATTGAAAGCTAGCAGTTTCTAAACATTTATGATTTTGGTAAATTTCAGAATGACAATATCCTTGAGGATGCTTTGAGACATGAAGATAAGGGGATCAAAGGAAGTGGAAATCTGTAACTCTACATGCTCATGTTGCAATACTTGTACTGTCAAAAAGCCTAGTTAAAACACCTTCCTAGGAACAATCCTTTCTCCTACAAAACAATACCAGTGGAGTTCTGTGTTTGTTGGCAGGTTCCCATGCATTTCACAGCTTTGGCCTTATTGAAGACTGGCAATCACAAAATTGTAGAATATTCTGTGTGGAGGGACCCATCAGGATCATCGACTCCAACTCCTGGCCCTGCACAGGACACCTCAAGAGTCACACCCTCCTGGCTGCCAGGGCACTGCTGGTTCAGGTTCAACTTTCTGTCAACCCAGACTCCCATGTCCCTTCCCATGGCACTGCTTTCCAGCCTCTCATTCTCCTGTCCGTCTGTACATCCAGGGCTGCCCCAACCCGGGTGCACATTTCCTTGTTAAACATATGACTGGTGAGTGCTCAGCCCTCTAATTTGTTGGGGTCCCTCTGCAGGGCCTCTCTGCCTTCAATGGAGTTGACAACTCCTCCCAGTTCAGTATCATCAGCAAACTTGCTTTGTGCTCCTTTGAGTCATTAATGAAGGCAAGTTTTTTTCTGAATTAAGAAGCTTCTGTCATTGAAAGATACCTTGGTTCTGCTTATGTGTTGTAATGCAATCAGACTTGGAGTATCAAGTTTCTTCATTCTGAATGATGTTTCTTGTGTATTTTTACACTTTAGTTTTTTCTTGAGGAGAGGCAGATCTTGAAGCAAGTCTATTTCAGTCAGAGATGTAGACAAATTCAGATTCCACTAAAATCATAAAACTGTGGTGAAAGTGCCATGTACTCTCTGTATGTATTTAATACTGAAGTTTCAGTTTGAACACTGAACAACTCCAGAAATACTGGAAGAATAAACAAGATCAATTTATCATCACTGTTTCAATTGTATATAATGATATTTTTCATTCTTAATTCTCAGTAAGGGTGCTTCTTGCTGGAACTGTTATCAAACCATGTTTTGGATTTTTTAAAAGAAATCATCCTGTATGTCAGCTAAGGAGATGAGACATAGAAGACAAATATGCCAGTTATATTGAGTGTGAAATTTTTGAACAGGTGAGGGCCTGGTGGATCAAATTCAAATTAATTCATATTTCCTGATAGAGAGCTGTGGTCTACATGCAGAAATGATGTAGAAGAGTGATTCATACTTTCAATCTGGAGACACAAATGTGCAGAACTCAAATAGTCTCTGGCTGATGAGTAATCCTATAGTGGATTTTTGTGACCTCTTCCTTGGAAGAAAGGAAGTTGGATGAAAAACTGCAATACAAATGTAAATAGCCTTGCATTACAAATGCAGTGTGTCAGTTCAGCAATTAGGATATCTAACAATATGAGGCCTATTACCAAGGGAGTGGGAATGCAGTAATGGCAAAAAGCAAATTAAGCTGGTGTGCATTTTCTGGGCCTCAGTAGGGTTAGGATGCAGTCTTCAGGAGTACAGAGAGAAACTGATGCTGTCAACAGTTCTGTTCTTGTCTCTGTGCCACTGCCTTATACCACTTTAAGGGAAGCAGAACTGTGTTTTTAATTCTCTGACAAACTGAAGAGTCTCCAAATGCTTTGGAGATTGTAATGTTGTCTGACCCTGAGAATGTGTATAGTTATTTTCAAAATCTGTTCCATAGTATTGCTATTTCTATTTTCTGTCCAAACTCTAAAATGTGACCAAAAATTATTTCTTGTCTGCTTCTTGGCATAGCTGAATGTGGATGTGAGATCCATCCAGCTCATTGAGTGATGATGGGGGCAAAGAAGAAATCCCATGTCTGAGACATTAAAAAATCCTAATATATAGGATTTTCAAACAGACCTGATCTGCTGGAAATATTACTAATTTTTTCATTAGTATCAAGATACTTCTGCCAGAAGAAAGTTCAAAATATTTTTACTGTATAAAAAATGTCTTCACAAAAATATCTCATTCATCAAAAGCATTTAATAAAGGTAGAAGAGTTGAAGCTTTTATGACATCTTTGTCAGCAGATAAGGCAAGTCAAAACACATTGAGGAAAAAGATGACTGTTAGCTCCACTTAGTTTGAATGGGATTCAGCAGCAATAGTAACAGACAAATTTAGTTCAGAAGCTCTGTTTGCACAAAAGATCCAAGCTATGTCCCGCATTCAAGAAAAAAGAGGTAATACAAAATCTGTATAAAGCAAACACAAGCTAATTCATATTGATTCTTGAAAGCATCTCAATTCTTTATTTGCTCAGCCAATAGTAATTGTCTGCTTGTTTCACAATCTGTTTCTGTATCTCACAAAGATTAGCAATGAATGGAGTGAACCCTGATGTCAGTGAAAAATAAGAGAACATAGTGTTTCAAATATCTGAACAGTGTTTATTAAGAGTCCAGACTTCAGCTATGGTGTTTATTTTTCTTTCAATATTAAAATGAGACAGACTATTTTCATTATAATGATGTAGTCCATGCAGCATGAGGAGGAAGCATTTAGGAATGTATTTAGACTTATCTTGGCAGTTATGTTTCATTTAAATGGTTGCAGTTAAAACGGAGATTAAGGAGTATGATTTGAAAAAAACTTCAATATAACCAGCATGACCCTTCTTTCACAGTGCTCTTTCTTAAAGGTAGTATATTATGGACTATTACTTCAGAAAAATGGTTTTTCATTATTATGAATGCCTGGATACCAGTGGGAATCACTTTGAATAAGTGAAGGCCATTAGGTGAAACAAATGTAAAATGGAAAAACTGTTGTGTTGCCAGAGCCAATAACAAAGCTATTTCATCTGATTTGGCAGTAAGTAATGAGACATAATATCCTTTATTGTAAGGTTGCACATATAAATGAGTTTCTGAAGTTAAATACAGTGCAGGCATCTTGCAAAGCCAGTGGGCAGGAAACACCTGGGCAACCATGAGACATTTGGAGCCTGGCATTACAGTGAACCAGAATTTCTTTCCAGCTACAAGAAAAGCAAATTTCAGTTCTTTGAAACATTTTCTCCAAAAATGAGTTATGTGCAAGGAGCTTATCTTAATAGACATTAGAATGCAGTAAGGAAGATGGCTTAGTGTACCCCAGTTTTCCCCTTTCAGCATAGCATTAAGAAAAATTTTTAAGGTGCAACAATTTTGTCTAAACGTGTTACAAAATGAGATTTTTAAAAAAAATCTATTTCTTATTGAATGAAGGCAAAAGGGAGGAGTTTCAGAATGCTATAAATGTCTCATAAAATGCTAGGATACTCAGGGCAGCCTCCTCAGGGGTGTGATCATCATCTGTCCTTGTAACTGAAGATTTTCAGGATGTAATTGACATTGCTAAATAATCTCATCTAGGCTTCCTTTACCAAGGAAGGCTGGACCAGATGATCTATCAGGGTCCCTTCCAACCTGGGCTGTTTTTATTCCCATGTCTATGGAATAGACAGCTTTTACAAGATTTGTGTTGGACTGGGTTTCAGGCTGATCATTTTCAGGTGCAGATGCTTGTCTGAGGCTTCTGAAGGGTTTGTGTTTACTGCTAGGGGGAAGGAATTTTTCTTTCTTCTTTTTCATTTTGAAATATGACTTTTTTTTCTGACAGCTTGTCAAAGTCAACAGTAATTTATGACCAGTAGTGATTGATATGCCTTATCTGAGATAATTTCCTTTTCATATACTGAAACAAATAACAAACTACCCATTGTCAGTTGGATCTATTTGTTTATTGAAAAGCTTGTACTGTTACCCTTAACTGGTTAGCTCAAAGACAGGGCCATTCTGCCAACATAATGTTGTCTAGCCCTTGCCAGGTCATAAAAATAACTGAGATTTTAACAAACTTTTTGTGATTTGAAGTGCCTACAGAAAAAGCCTTAAAGTGGCATACAAAAACAGCCTGTGAAATTAAGAAAACACTTAAGCGTGGATCAGTTTAGCCTTCAGTACCAGATTTTTTTTTCCAGATATTTTTCCAGATATCTTTCACCAAACTCCGAAGGACACTAAATAGACACATAACAGTTGCCACTGCATTTGCCAAGGTGAACTGACTAGGAAAATATTTTGGTTTTCTGTAGTTTTTCCTCTTCTAAGATGATTTTCTCCAGTAGAAACCAGAAGTTGGATATGTAATGACTTAATGACTTTTCACTTTCCTATTTTAAGAGGTGGATATATATATATATATTTCTGTTAAACATGAATATAGTATCACCTAGTCTATTGAACAAACATAACTATTTGTGAATGTTTCTAATAAAAATTTTGAAAGAAGAGTGAAAGAAGAGATATATAAATGTAGGCCAGGTCCCTTCTTAACTCTGCCTAGCATCCAGTTAAATAATAGAAAAGAGTCTAAGGGAAAAGCTGAAGAGCAACTGTAAGCTGTTGAATGTTCTTTATTTAATCTGGGAAAATGCTTTTTAATGGACTAAGTTCTTTTCTCTGTTGATACCCTCTCACTACTGAAATTTGTCAACATAATAAAAAATCTACCTGATTCACCCAATGGTCTTACCATTGAAGTGGAAACAATGCTGCAATTTTTCATGACTTATAGGATCTTATGAAGAGAGTTCCCAGCTACATTGGGTTTTAGTGGGGGAATTGGGGATGGAAATGCAAGCAACACTGAATGCTCTTACTTTTTTTTTTCCCCATGAATACTATAAAGAGTTTTAATGTGTTATTTCACCAAAGCTGTGTAGAGTCTTCTTCACAGCCCGTAAAAAATCATGTGTACTGACACTCCTTGTGTGCTCAGGAGCCTGTGCGCGTTGGAGATTGTGTTTATCTGTTGTTACTGTTAATTCTAACAGATCTGACATATGGTGTTGCACTTGAGATTACTGAGACTGTGTTGCCTAGCTGCCAATTTCCAAGTAGTATGAAACAGGGAAAGCTGTTAATGTGCTGTGAATTTGTAAAATCCTTTTAAAAAGATCGGGTGTTAAGTGACTTCTCTGATGTGTTTAACAGGATGCCTGGTCAAGGGTGTTGGTTGAGCAGAATCTAAGCTGTCCGAGTAAAAACAGAAGCTTTGTAGCATTAATATCTGGATGAAATCATAGCTTATTACTGACAACAAATGGTGTCAGACTTAAAAAAATCACCAAGAGCAGCAGATCTTCACCTGCTGCAGGTGGTTCTGCAGTGCCCAGTCCTGAGACTGTAACAATCCCAAAGCAAAATCTCATCTGGGTGCCTGAAATCTCTGCCTTCCTGCTTCCAGAATAGAAGCACTGCTCTGCAGCCTCAGCAAAACACAACTAATTCCCAGGGCTGTGAGGCTTATTGAAAATAAGTTAGTGGGATTCAGCATTATTTGATTTAATTGTAACAATAAACTGTACAGTAAAATATTGGTCTAATTTGTAGCAGTGTCGTTTGGTTTCCTGTGTTTATGCTTCCCATAAGAAGAAATTTCTTTGCACTTTTTCATATAATACACAAAAGTAGGTTTTAATAGAAGCTGGCTGACCACTACTTCAAGAATTAATACCAAGATGTTGGTAACACAATTCAGAGAGTCATAGAATGGTTTGGGTTGAAAAGGACCCTAAAGATCATCTAGGTCCAGCTGACTTGCCCTTAGGCAGGAGCACTGCTACACATGTAGAAACAAATGCCTTTTAGTCACTCCTGGGCAGAACAGGTGCTGAAAGGCACACAGCTCCACGTAGAGATGACTTCTGTGGGTTGCACAGAAAAACATTTTATTGAAGGTTCTACTTGCCCAGTAACAACTTTGATTAGAACTGAGAGAAGTCAGGAGGTTTTGTTTCTCCAGTGCTCTTTACAGAATATCCGAGCAATGAAACAAAAGAGGGAAAGCTGTGTCTCCAAAATGTAAACTGCCACAATTTACATTTGATTTAAAAAAAAGAGTTTGATGTAGAATACATTATTTTTTAATTTTTAAGAAATATTGTCTGGTGTTTTCGTGTACAGAATCTCAATGTAATCCATTTATACATGATGAGATGACTGCTATAGATATCAGACTGCTTTTCAGCCTTATTTATGCCTCCTCCCAAAGCAAATAAAAATATATGGTAAAAACAGATATATCAAAAACTACTAAAAAAATACTATCAAACAATACTAAGGACTGAAATGTTTACTTAGAAGACTGTCCAAAGAGGAGAACTGTATCCAAGAGATAATGAAAATGTATTCTTTTTCCTGAAATTGCCAAGAGAATGCTTTTTTTAAAATTAATGAATTTTTCTGTTGTAATGAGCAGATTTCCAAACACACATATTTAGCAAAAAGTTGCTTGCTAACCTTTAAACTTTATTCTATCCCCTCACACTTTTTTTCTTCTTAAATTCCTTTTTTCTCTTAAAGAATTCTTCTGGAAAACTGGGTTTGTATATAGAACAACAAAGATATACTTGCTGATATTTTCTTTGTATTTATATTTTTTTAATATGCAGTGAGTGTTTTGTTGTTTTCATATTTTTTACTGTCTTGCACATTCAGTAGAGTGACATGAATCTTAAATGTGTGATACTAAGATATTCTGTAATAAAAATCTCTAATGTTGCTCTCTGAGCAACATTCTCTGCCTTCTTGTGTTACCTTGTGTTTTAATAGAGTGAACAATACATCATTTTTCCAAGTGTCGTTCCAATGCCAATAGAGTTTCCCCAAAGCTTGACCAGATCTTACAGATCTAAGCATAGTAACTTTAATTTTAGAGCAAAATTATTGACTTGATAACCATACCTATACATTAGAAAAATGTGTGGCTCTGGGGTATTAAAACCTCAGCTGTGAATGCTTGACATCCTGTGGAAGTGGACAGACTGTTGACTACAATGTGCCTGATGACCTTAGAGATCTTTTCTAATCCAAAAAATGCTAAGATTTGATATGGTGAGGTTTTGGGGGCAGATACATTTGTAGAATTTTCTTCTGACTCCCCATTCTGGTTGAAGTTAATTTGAGGTACAGATGGCTTTGTTGACTTTTGTAGCTTCATGGCTAGGAGAATGCTGTTGGAGGCAAAGTTTAAAAAAAAAATGAGGGATATATAATGATTGCTTTCAGACACAGGAGGTCTCAAATACAGCCACAGCCATTTTTGAGTTTACTCTGTAAGGGTTATCAAGCATCTCAACAGTATTGCACTTTATACTCATCTGGGAACAATTCAGTTAGGAAAAGTGAGTGTGAATTTTCTGTCTAAAATGATTGCTTATATTCTATTAATAGTTTATTAATATCTAAATAGCACCAAATATAAGGAGGAGGGAGTTGGATTGATGTTTATGGGTCCCTCCCAACTCGATATATTCTATAAATTTATGGACAGAAGATCTAACTTCTGATCAGGCAATGAGAAGTCTCAAATTTGGAGATTTATAATTCTAGTCTTGTATGAAAAGCAAGAGAAAAATGTAGGTATGTATTCCCAAATTTAACAGTGTTCTGAAAGTCCCTCTAATGCAATAGATATTTGGTTTTTTAATTTTATTTTTATTTAAGCATAAACAGGATAGCTTCTTTAGTGTTTGTAATATCTTAAGAAAATATTAAATACTTGAATATTCCTATACTGCTTTGTTTTGTGCTTTGTTCTTGACTATTTTTCTTTAGTCTCTTTAGTGTGCTGGCATTTTCCTTGCAACCTTCTGTCTACCCTACAGCACTTCTAGCAGCAGATCTGTTTTCATAAATCACTTTGAGAGAAGCCAACACTCATAAAGAAAATATATGTTGATTTTTGCACAGTCCTGACATCTAACGGAAAGTTAAAATAAAGGCCACAATAAAATTCCACTGCAATTCATACCATGCTTGGTTTGTATTCTGTGGATATGCAGTTTTTCCTTTAAATTAGAATATCATTCTGATCTTAATGGGGTTTTTGTTTGTGAAATAAGATGGTAATGAAATGAAACACAACTAGGTTCCAGTCCTGAAATCCGTTCTTGCTTGTTCATAAAGGCAAAGCTTTCAGTGATGTCAATGACAGTTTTGCCTGATTCAGAATTGCAGGATTGGGCTGATAGTGTCTGACTTAATGAATTTCAAAGAGGAAATTTCATTCCATGACCAGACAGATCATTTTGGAGTGTCTTTCACAGCCAGTGAAAATGCATCTTGTGACTATGTTTTTGTTTTCCCTTTGTTTTCAAGCTTTAATGCTTTTTTTTTCCCTGAGAGATGCTAGTCTAAATACTAAACAGAGTGTTTTACTTGCAAGGACAGTAATGAAATTAATGGAAGAGCATTTTAGAATCTTCCTAAAGGAAATTCCATGGGATTTTTTTTATTATTTT
The DNA here is from genome assembly GCF_022539315.1 of Serinus canaria. Classification (NCBI taxonomy): domain Eukaryota; kingdom Metazoa; phylum Chordata; class Aves; order Passeriformes; family Fringillidae; genus Serinus; species Serinus canaria. The sequence goes on from NC_066317.1 coordinate 36,192,175, forward strand.
TGGTCTTTTTGGAAGTAGGACTGAAAAAGGTTTTGCTGCAACATTATTTTCTTTTTCTGTAGAAGTTTTCTTTGCTGCTTGGCAACTGCAGGGCTTTTTTAATTAAAAAAGACAAACTCCCACACACATTTGAGTCATCTTAAGGTTGGTTAACAATCACAGATATTTAACAAGGAGTGGGCTCAGAAAAAAGAAGTCCATAGTAAACAAGGGAAGAAATGTGTATGGAAGAGGGGGTTGGTGTTGGGTTTTTTCTTTCCCATTTACTTTGATAACAGAATCTGTACCTGTTCTGCCTAATATGCACTACCTTGCAACTGATGGCATTTTTGGAGTAATAAATCCAACCAGTTCTAACCCAAAACAAGGCCTGTGGGGATTGATAAAGGGAAATCACTTATTTTTAGTTCATCTGCTATGTAGAACTTATGATACTGTGTATAGTTTAGGGATTTGTTTGGGTTTTTTAAGCCACAGACAATCTTTGTTTTCAAAGCTCTCTACCAAGCTTTGCAAGTGACCTTAAACTGAGGTTTCCTATTACTGAAGAGAGGTAACTCAGCCACAGGCAGGTTCCTAGATGAAACTGCCTACTGGTATGCAATTTATTGCCGATTTTAGACTTGAACTGTAATGACTAGAACTCCCTCTTGGCCACACACAAAATTATATTAACAGCACAATGAAAAACAGATTTTTAGCCTTTTTTTGAACAGATATAAATACTCATTTTTTTTCTCCCTCTCACACGCTTCCTTACCATGTGAATATTTTAAATGGTGCTGGATCAGAACTGTGATATCTTGCCTTTGTAAACATTTATGAGAAAACATGCATTAATAGTAATTTCTCAGAAGGATGTTGTGAGGTGTTTAAGTTGCTCTGTTTTACAAACCATGTAAAGGGAGAGGTTTATAACAGCAAACCTGCTGAACTGAATTCTGTCTTGTGTCAGACTTCTCACTTTTCCCTGCTATTTGAAACTTGTGACAAAAAGGCAGGGTACTAAGGAGCTGAAACTACATTTTCAAAAAGGTTGAGAAATAGGTAATATAGGAAAACTGGATTGGGATTGTGGAAAATATGCCTCAGGATGGTCTGGTCTGTATTAAGGAAAATAGCCTAAATATATGTGAGTTTTAACTACAGCATGGATCTTTTTTTCCCTATGGGAGTCAGCGCAGTAGTGTTGCTTCCTGTGCCTCTTTGCTGTGAAGGGGAATTATTTTTGATATGCTGTTATAATTTTAGCAATGCTTTTCTCTGTTGTAGCTGCAGCATAGGAAGAGGAACATGAGATGTCCTCTTCAGCATAGCCTACTCTATGGCTAGGTGGGAGTGGTGTCCCTTTGGTCTGGAAAGGGGAGACAATAGTACCCACACCATCTGCATTAGATCAGACTTTGGGAAGACTTGCTCTTCTTTATGAAGACACCTTTGTCTTGAATACTGACCTAACTATTTAAAAATAAAAATAAAATAAAAATATCTCAAACCATTGGGACAACAAATCTCAGGAAAAAAGAATAAAACAGCAACCCATAGAGCTAGACGAACTGTCTCACCTCCTGGCCTCCTTTTATCTCTTTTGATATTGTATAAAGGAGGTGATATCTAAAATATTTAGTCTGCTAAAATGCAGCAGACTGGAGCAATGCTAACACACTTTTCCTGCAGCAAGAGAAGAGATGTAATCTGAACACTAATATTATGTGTAGTCCGGGACCATGTGCTTCAGATAAGAGTAATCAAGTAGTAGGGCATGAAATTGAAACCAATTAATTTCATGTTTTAGAGGACAGAGCCAACAAGAGATGCCCAGAGCTTGTTGAGGTTGCACAGATCATTAGGACCACACCAAGGAATTCTGGTCACTTCAGCTTCTTTAGGTATACCAGCAATAAGGGAAATACTAGGGAAAATAAAAATTCTCTCAGGAAGGACACAGAGGTCATGGTCACAAGGACATGGAGGAGGTCAAGGAGGTGAATTAGTTTTTTGCCTTGGTCTCCACCAGCAAGTGCTCAAGCCACAGCACCCAAGCTGCAGAAGGTGAAAGCAGGGATTGGGAGAATGAAGCACTGCTCACTGAGACCACCTGAGGAACCTGAAGGTGCATATATCCATGGGACTACATGAATTACATCCATAGGTTCTGGGAGTACTGGCAGTGTAAGCAGCTTAACCATTATCCATAATATTTGAGAAGTCATGGCAGTCTGGTAAAATTCTCAATAACTGGAAAAGGGAAAGCATAAATCTCATTTTTAGAAAGAGGAATAGGGAAGGCCCAGAAAAATAACAGCCCTCACCTCAGTGTTTGGCAAGATCATGAGGGGGATCCTCCTCAAAAGTATTCTAGGACATGGTCAGAAATAAGGAGGTGATTGGTAAGAGCCCACAGGGCTTCTCTAAGGGCAAATCACTCCTGACGAATTTGGTGGCCTTCTATCATGAAATTATAGCAGTAGTGGATAATAGAAGGGCAACAGATGTCATATATCTAAACTTGTGCAAGCATTTGACACTGTCCCACATGCCATCCTTGTCTCTAAACTGGGGAGACATGGATTTGAAGGACAGACCACTCAATGGATAAGGAATCTCTTGGAGGGTTGTACTCAGACTTGTGGTCAACGGCTCTATGTCCAAGTGAAAAGCAGTGACAAGTGGCATTCCTCGGAGATACTGTGTGGATCAACACAGGCAGGCAGCCAGAGAAACCCCAAAGCCACAGCCAAAATGCCAGGAGTAAATTTATTTCATTACCTCACTACCCAGAGGATCCCAGAGCAACCCCCAGGCAGAGGCGCACAGGCAGGAACAGAGACCCTGTCAGGCTCAGTCCATCCCAGAACACATCCCAGGTGGGGCTGCTGTCTGCACCCATTTATCAAGGGTCCACACACACCTGGTCTACCACCAGGCTGTGATCTCACTGTGCTTTTTAGGAGCCCTGAGCTTTGGTCTCTCTCCCAAGGCAGGGAGCTCAAGGAGATCTGTGAGAGCACATCCAAGTCTGTTCAGGCACCCATGTTATCTCCAGACAGAGATTCCACTTCTCAAAACACACAGATAACAAGCAGTGGGCATAGTATATGGTTTATACATGAGGTTCCCACACTTATTCTCCAGGCCTCAACATTCCCAGCTGTGAGGTCACTTGAGCGAATCTACCATCCTCCTCTCCACTCTTCCAGTTTTAACCCTTTCCTACCACTGTTTAGCATCTTGGTGACATGGACAGTGGGACTGAGTGCATCCTCAGCATATTTGCTGAAGACGCACAGCTCTGTGGTGCCATCAACATGTTGGAAGAAAGGGATGGCACCCAGAGGGACCTGGACAGACTTGAGAGGTGAGTCTGTGTAGACCTCATGAAGTTCAACAAGGCCAAGTGTAAGATCCTGCATCTGGGTCAGGGCAATCCCAAGCACAAGTACAGGCTGGGCAGAGAATGGATCAAGACTAGCCCTGGGAAGAAAGACTTGGTGGGGGTGTGTTTTTTTAAATGAAAAATTCAATATTACTAGGCAATGTGCACTCACAGCCTAGAAGGCCAACCACATCCTGGGTGTCACAACAAAGAGTCGTGTTCAAGGAAGGTGATTCTCCCCCTCTGTTCTTTTGGGCATCTGAATTTACTTATTTTTCATAAAGTACTGGTATTGTGACCACGGTTATCTGTGCACACAAAGAGAAATATGCAAAACCCACTTTTTTCTTGTAGGCACATTAAACATAAAAGGCTGATATTAAGTGAAATAACATTCCAGGCTTCAAATATCAGTGGAATTTGTGTTGGCTTAGCTGGAAGAAATAGTCCAATAAACTTTGTCAGGGACTATTAATATTTTCCTGGTTTAATTCAGGCATAAAGCTCTGACGTAGTATATTTGTGAGTGAATCCTAGTACCAGCTATTATGGCTCAAGGCCCCTTTGTATAAGGAATGACTGGGGAGGAGGGGAGGTGAGAGAGCTGGGAATGCACTTTAAGAAAAAAAATCAGAGTGATGGAAAATGTACCTGTAAAAATAATATGATTCCAGAACACCCAGAGTTTTCAGAAATCCATGAGTTCAATACAATCTCTGTTCAGTCTGGTGGAGCTTACATATAATGCATGTTCTGCTCCTTGATGGAAAACTGAATCCCTTCTGTGGTGACAGCAGTGAAATATTTCATGTCATTAGTGGTTTTGCTTTGCAACACATTTCTAGGTAGCTGGAATAGTTTGTATTTCTACTGTTAAACTGTTCCAAGCTCTTGAGAATTGTTAAGTGCACAGTGACAAATAACTTACCGACTCAAATATGTTAAGAACTTACTGATTTTTTAAATTTTTATGCAACTATCTGTTTGAATTATGTTTTTATTACTCTGTAAGGGGTCTCTGGAAAATCCTTTTATATTGAATTTGGTATTCAGTTAATGTTTCTCAGCAAATATTCACCTTATTCTGAGTGTTTCATATTGGAGTAATTTTTCATTTGCATGTCAATTTGCACACACATAAGTGGTCTTTGATAGCTTTATTTGTCAATGTGTGGATATTTCTACTGCTGCTAGGTGTGAACATTTGGTTTTGGTAGGAAAAGTTGCTGAATCAACAATTGGATAATGAAAAAAATATAACAACCAAGGATTTTAAAACCTAACTTTGCCACACAAAAAAGTAGGTGGTGTTAATTTTTCAATCAAAATCTAGTTTATATACTTTGATAACAGGTCTAGACAGAGATAAGATTTAGATGATCTGATTGCTTTTAGAATCTTTAAATGTTTTAATCAATCAATCTGTTTCTACAAATAAACATCCAGGCTGTTATAAATGATACGAGTATCTTTGGATTTTTGAAGAACTAAGTGGTTGTGTCATAGCGAATATGCTTCTACAGTTTGTCCCTATATTGATGACAATTCTTGCCTCAAACAAAGTGCTAGAAATAATTGGAAGGGGTGCAATGACAAGGGTGAAATCTTTCTTTTCTTCTCCTCCTTTTATATTCCTAGAGGAAAGTCAGCTTCATTGTCACTGTCTTTTTATGGCCTTGAGTTGTCTGGCTAAAATATAAAAGTTTTCTTTAGAAGAAGATTTGAAATAGGAGAAAGCTGCATGTAGTGATTTCCTTAAACTGCTTCTCATGACAGACTTCCACATAGATTCTATTCTATTTGTATTTTTGTATAAATGTGAAGTTAGTATACTGAGTACTTCTCTGCTATCTTCTTTTCTCAAGATAATTCTAGTTAAATATAATTAAATGCTTTGCCAAGACAAATTTCCAAAAGCGAATCCAGACATTTCAAAATAAATGTATCAGTATTGCTGAATGAAACAGAAATATTTCCACTTTCAGAGTAATTTAAATACACACTTTGGGAAACAGTGATTTTTTTTGTCAATCAGAGGAGGATGAGTTATTGTGACCAAGAAATTTGGACACTGGTGGGATTGGTGCTTATGCAGAATGGAACATGCATGGGTATATGCAATCACACAGTTTTTTTTTTTTAGACAAAAAAAACCTCCACAACAACTGAATAGATGAGATCAATATCTTAGTGTAAATGAGGTGTTTGTTTATGCCACTAACTTGGTAGAGAATTCTGTCAGCTGTACATTGAAATGCTCACTGCCAAGACACATGTAATCCACTTCCACTTAGAATTAAATGCCTTTAATTAAAAAAAAATATATAAAAGATTATTTAAACAGTTCTTGCTTTTTTTGAATCATGTTAAATTTAAATAGAGATTTTACTTGTGACTTCATGGGTTTATGAAGTGATAATGTGTGCTGTCCCCATGGGATCAAGATCTAAACAAGGGTGGTGTCACAGCTGAGTCAATGAGATGTCCCAAAGAGAGCCAAAGCATAAGATACTATGATTGCAGCCAAGAAGAGAGTCATAAAATGAGCCTGCAGATAGAAAAGTTTGTAGAACATTTAAACTTTCATGGTCTTTTAACGTAATGAATGGAACTAAAAAGAGCTGAAAAGAGAATAATATCTATTTTGTAACCTGAATAGAAGATCTATTACTTTGAATTAAAAAGACTATATTTCTAAACAAATTAATAAGGAAGTTAAGGGATATTTATTCCTGAAACCAAAGTTTTCTCTGCCAGTGGAGATGTATAGGCAACTTTATTCATGCTGAAAATCTTCAGGCTGTCGTTGCCTGCAGCAGTGATCATGCAAGACTAACTCTTGTGGCTACCATATTCAATGCTAGCAAGGTTGAGAGAACTTTGTCTTGCCAACTGCAATCTGACCTTTTGATGAACACTTTTTAGTTTTGTTCGTTTGTTCTGGGTGCTTTGTTTGGGTTTCTTCTCTCAAGTAAATGGTATTTATTGCAATGCAATGGTAGGTCTTGAACTGTGTCAGGAAAATAAAATACAGAAATACAATTAATCACATATTTTCTCCTATTATATGTTAATAGAGCATTAAAAGTACTTATTATTAAGTGTTTGTATCAACAGAACCTTCAGGTGTACTATTTAAGAACTGAAAATACTATAAAAACAATTGGAAGATTTTTTTTTTCCTCACTGTTACATGGTTTCAGGATAACAGTTAACTCTGTGTGGGAACAAGTATTTGCCTAGAAACCTCACCATGCATTATCAATTGCTAGCCCTGAAACTACTCATAAAATAAGAAAGATATGCCTTACAGTAAAGGGGAGAACTATATTTGTATTGAATTGTATACTATATTGTATTATTTGTATTTAATTTTATTTATATTTGTCAAAATAACCTAAAGTGGCTAAGAGCAGCCCAATGAACTTCTGTGGTATGGATTATTAAGTGAAATATGCATGCCAGTCTGACATTGTCATTGTGACTTGATCTGTTACAAGGATAGTCCAAATCTCTTGCTGAGAGATAAACTTCTACAAAATCATTTGTGTTTTCCACAAAAAAACCCCAGAAGATTCTATTTTTTCCCTACTCTGTTATACCTCAGGAAACTACATGTGGTCTCTAAACTACACGCCCTGAAGAGGAATTCTAGAGCTTGATCTTGCTCCTGACAAAGTTTTGGTATGATTACATTTTAAGACAGATACATCACACCGAGGTGTTTCTGGGTTCATGGCCTGAATATTAACATTATGTGGGCAGTTCTACAGCACTGTAAGGCTCTGTGCTGAGCAGCAGTGTCCTGCAAGTAATTAGGATTTTAAACTTCTGTTTCCAAAAGGCATTTTTGTGCAGAATTTTTGAAGTGTTTTGGATTCAAGGAAGAATTAAACATTCTGGCCAATAATTTGGCTTATATTTGATTTTATTTTCATTTATCATGTATCATCTAATACATTTTGGAATAAATGTGTGATTAGGTGAATTTTTATTTCGCCAGTTTTGGTCCTGTGTCCTGGATGTTGCAGTGTAGAAGTATACAAGATGCTGAAAACAATTGATTGCTTTTCAATTTTCTGCTTTCAGTAGAGTCCACTAGTCTAAAAGCTAGACTCAACAATAAATATATGCATGGATCAGACACATCTATTGTTATGAGCAGTCATTGTTTACCCACATCTTAATGGCTGATGTTAAATTTGTTGACACTTAGTGCTCTCAAATTTCAAAACCTTATTATGAAAAATAATAAAAATCTATACTAAAATGAGATTTTAATGCGCTTTTTCACTTGCTCCATCAATCCTTGCTCAGTCCTCTCAATATTCAGTGACTGGTGAAGCATTTGAGAAGCTATCAGTTGGAAATGTGAGCTTTTAAGGCAGATGACTCATGAGTGGCTTAATAATAGATAGGACAAAAAATTTCTGTGCATGGACTTTATGAACAGGGATAAAATAGTCTCCAGGCTAGTACTTCTACAAATGTTATTATATAGGAATTATGGCTCATTAAAAATGGCTCAAATTAAGCCTTGAAACAGACAAGGAAAACCTTCTTTTGCCCAAGCAGTCAAAGAAAAATTACTTACAATGTTACTTAATGCTGGGTACGGTGGTAAGAATTGATGATAACATGGATAGATGAATATTTGGCTTTCTTTGGTGTTGAAGACTGGAATGAATATGAGAGCAATCAATCACATCCTTTGACTTACATACCTGGTTCACAGATGTTCTCTCCCCTTCCTTAAGTGAGACTTCTTTCTTCCCACTGTGAGATTCTGACCCCAGACCTTAAGGAACTGATGAGAAAGGGAGAACACAGCATTTCTGGAAATATTTTTCCAGGTTCTTTTCAGTATCCAGGTAACTTTTATAAAAATTCATAGGTTCAGATGTATAGAGTTTCAATAATTCCGTATACTCTGCCTTTGTTCTTAGTGATAATAAAATCTTTCACTGTTTTCCAGTTAATCTCACCTAGCATTGTAAAAAATGGTAAATCATAAGCCACTCTTTTTGGTTTACTAGAATTTAAAAACTGAAATTTACATTTACAGATATCTGCAAACTGTGTATAGCTTCTACTGAAATATAAAAATCTTGCATTTATCTGTGCTTGAAAGATTTTAATGCAATCACTTCAGAGCTTTGACTTGCAGTATTACATAAAATATAACAGCCTTTTACAATGCAGTTGCAGAATCTGTCATATTTTATAGCTTCTTGTGCTACAATAATTCAGAATGATTTAGGCTTATTCACTCTTCTCCTGAGTGATATTAGATGTAATTGAAATTAATATGATACTCTGAATTGTTTGTGAATCCATCACTGTGTTTCTAAATGACAATGTTGAAACTCTTTATAAGCCTTTTGCTGTTTTTCACCAAACACAATAATCTTAATTAGAGGGTTTAATAGTAAACACCAAAACTCTGTTGGGGTTGAGGGGAAGGAATCTAGAAGGGTAAAGAGAAGGTGTATTTTTGATCTTGCCAATCCTGTTACCTGGCAATAATTCCTGTAAGTTTTCTGAAATTTTTTCTCACTGACAGTTTGGGATTGCACAGCAGGGTGATGTGTGTTTTCTCAGGTATGGGTTTATGGTGTTTCTTTCTGCTATGTCATTTCTCAATCCACCTTTTCTGCTATGGAGTGAACCCTTTTGTGCTTATGCACTGTGAGAGGGATTATTTTAGGATGAAATGACTACGTGTGACAGCAATATGAAGAACCTGAAATAACACTTATGACAGGTTCTGCATCCTGGTAGCTTGTGGAGGCTGATAATATTATTATCAATATTAAGGGCTGGGTGCTCCAATGCTTGCAGACAGTGCTACAGAGTTAGAGCTCTGTACCTTTGCTCACAGGTAATACCAAATCCCACAATTTGACTCTAGCTTAACTGAATTCCCTGGATTTAAGTTGTTGCTCTTGTTATTTTCAAATACCTCCATGTGTGTACTTGGAAACCTGATCTGATTTCCAGTTACTTGAGCTCAGAATCTTTTGAACTGAGGGTGAAATCACAAGGTTAGTGTCAGTGTGCACTAGCTAAGATTCTTCTAGAAGGCTTTGAATGATCTGACCTCTCAAGATTAATGTTTCCACTATCCAGTTTCTGTGAAGATTTATCTTTTTTTTTCTCCAGACCTTCTTTAACAATGATCTTCAGGTCTATATGTTTGTAAATGGAAGAATGTCTTAAATATTTTTTTAACCCATCATCTTTTACTTTAAGTGCCTGTGCTGAAAGTGATAGCAGAACTGAAAAAATAACTGCATAGACCTCAGAAAGACATTATGAACTTTGCCACTATATATACTGTTTGTTCAAGAAGGGAAAAGTTCGCTTCCTTCCCCATCTTGGGCTTTTATCTGGCTCACTCTGGGCCTTCAGTTGGCTCACTTCAGGTATGATATTCTCTGGATGGTCACACTTGTTCTTTGTTTTTCCTCCTCACTGGTTTGAAGCTTCAGTAGGCATAGTCTCTCTCAGTAAAACATGAGACAAAATATTTTATTATACTGAAGTATAAGTAAAAGCAAAGTACAAGTTTTAAAGACTTCAGTTATACATCTGATACAATGAAAATCCATAGTCTTTATTAAAAAATATATGACAGTACTCTGACTTTTGGATTTTTACTTCTAAACCAACCTTTTTTTTCATAAATCCTGTCTACACAAATCCTAAATGAAAATTAAAGAATCATTTAAAGATATATGATGCTCCCTTCCTAGTCTAATTTATTTTTGTGGTTTTGAAGGCAAAGGAGCTGTGGATTTTACGCAAGCAACACTGCCTTGCCCTATCTGGAACATGCCTAGAGCAAAGAGAGCCCAGCATTCCTTGCCTTGCTGTTACCTAGTCTGGCTGTGAGTACATCTGTGTCTGGGTCCCACAGTGCAAAGCTAAAAGCAAAGTCCTTTTTTCCTTGTCTCTCTGAAATAATTGAGAACATAAATTCTGATGAATTTTGTTGACACAGATATTATTTGCAGATACTATTATGCTACATTGTTTTTTGTAACAGGTCCTTAAATCCTCTTATGCACTTGTAAATAGATTTTCTTCAATATACTTTCGGAAATTTTGGACATAAAATATATATTCTAGAAAGTAGACAAGCATTCTATCACATTATTTTCTAACAGGAAAAATACCCATGCTGGTATGACTGTTTACAAAAATGTGAAATTAACCAATGGCTTTTTTTGTTTTCTGCAACACTTTGACAATAGGGCACTGACACACCAACATAACTGCAAAGTGTGATCAGAATTATTGAGTATACAAGGGAGTATACCCCATTGAACATCCATCTCATAAAGCCAAACTGCTGGCTCTTATACTCCTAAAGATGAGTTTCAATCCAAGCTCACTCAAATATGCAGATTTGTCAAAGGCAAATACTGTCTTCTTTTAGTTGTAACATCAGACAAATGCAGACAGATCTCCTCCTCCTTTTCTCCTAAAAGTTTTTGATTTGTTTTTATTTCATAACTTTTTTTTTTCATTATCAGTGTTTTAGTTAAAAAAAATTCGGGAAGAGAATGTTTGAATATAAAAATTCCTGTTGATACCACACTTGCATAAAATGAGAGTTTGCCTAAGGTGTTTCTCTTTCATTGTCAGTAACAGGATAAATACTTCAAAAACTTTAATGCCTAGTGTAATCTTATGTTCTGCAAAGTAAATGTGCAATTATTCTTAATTCCTGGGGTATTCAGACATGAATTTTCATGCCACGAAATGGAGGCAAATATTGTTATAGTGCATTTGTTATTGTTATAGTGCATATTGTTTTTGCATGTTACTTTAGTAGAAGTGCCACACTTAGTTGCTAGTTCACATTTCTGCCTTAGCCATTAGTGTTGAAAAATTATATTCTCAGGAGAAAGAGAACTAATTTACATCTCAGGTTGTTTAGCCACAGTTATCTAGATCTGAAAATGCAAACCTGATTAGCTGTGGCTTGCTTTTTAAATTTTTAAATATTTTTTAAACAAAAAATCAAGGAGTGGTGAACATATTTCAGAAATCAAAACATTGTGATTCAGTGGAAATCAATTATCTCTAATTCTGAAACACTTCATAGTGGAAAAAATCTGTGACTTTTTGGTGATATTTCTACTTTTTAAAATAAATTAGTGTTCAAGTTAGAACAGCTGCTTTCATGCGCTTCAAATGGTTTTAGTCATCTTTTGTAAGTACTTTAGAAGTAAATTTATATTGCTAGGTAAATTTAAATATTTTATTATGGCCTTTGATAATCTATTTATTTATACCTCAGAATTCCTATGGGTTTCAGCTGACCTGCATTCAAATACAGTCTTAAACTGAATCCATGGTATATGCAAATAAAGAAGACTTGAGCAGGATGATAGCTGTTACCCCAGCATCCATGTCCAATATCTTAATATTTTTGTCCATAAAATAATTGCCTTCCTTCCAACAGGGGCGAGGTGACCCTTTGACCTATGATAAATTAGCATATCTGAATTTTAGGTGTAAGCAGTGTAGTGTGTTTAATGAAATTTTGGTTCTGCTTTGGATAATTGAAGGTAAGTAACAGCATATATTTGACGTGGAAGTCCTATGCTTGCATGTCCTCATCTCTATTTCTTGCTTATTTTAAGATTAAGTACATGAGCTGGAAAAGATTCCTGGTTTCCACCAGTGGGCAGTGGTGAACTTCTGTTGCTTTGATTTTTTGGTGCATTCCTGGGTTCTTGGACAGGAAACCACTGGGTGGCTAATAATGGAAACCTGTTCATTTAATCAAAAGTTTGTTAAAATCAAATTTTCATATTTCAGAAAGTTAATATTTTAGAGAATTCTTAAGCAAGAACTTTCCAATTGACTTCTACTCTGATATTTAAATTAATGGACATTGCCAAAACAAAATTTCAGTTTATATAAATAAAAAGATGAAATGCTACCAAACACAATATAAGCTTTATTTCTTTTATTAAAGGAACAGTCACAAATGAAGAGATTACACCCAAATACACACAGCTGAAACTGGTTCTCCCAAAGAACAGGAATTTTAGACATTGATCTGATTTGTAAACCAAATTAAAAGTAGACAAATTTATGGATAATCTTAAAAAAAAATTCTCTATGTCCGTCAATGATTTGGTTGTATTACTAGTATTGTTGGCTTGGAGTGAAAATTGCTGATATTTTTATTGGGAATGAAATAATTCCATATTTTCTGAGGAATTTTAATTTATTTAATGTATGCTGAAAGTCACATTTCACAGCTGTATATGGATTTAAAAGTCTGGAATGGAGGATCTCTTACAGCAGTACAAAATTGTTCACGTGCATGTTAGAGTCAAGATGAATAATTGCATTATTTTCACTGATAATGTATTTCATAGGGGCTGGAGGGTGAGACATTGATACAAATATTCTTCTGTTTTCTATGTCTTTTTTTTTTAATTTTATTTTTTTTGAGATAAGTTTCTGTGATTTAGCATCTTTCACTCATGCTCTTCCATTTGGTAGCAGTCTCACACAACAGATTTTCTATAAAGTTTTATTTCATGAAGACTTTTGTTTTTACTCAGGATTTACTGAGCTTTACCCTTTCTAAAGAATTTACTATTTCTACACCTTTCTTCTCTCTGCCTCCCTGTCTCCTTCTACCTCAAACCCAGTATTTTTAGCCCTTTACTTGCATTTACTCTTTCTCCTAGACTGCAGCAGCTCCTGGGCTTTTGAAAGAAATTAGCTCACAGCTCTTGTTCATATGATGTGGTTGCAAAGATGTATTGCTCTGAAGTGTCATACATTTATCTTCCTATTACTGGGAGATAATACATTTGTATCACCTTAGGCTAGTATAGTCTTTCTCAACAGCATTTCAAGTGGAAATAATGCCTTAAAAGAGGTGGATGGGATAAAAAGGGCATTCTCTATCATATGACAGCAGCTAATAAAAGAACATGTTGTTACCTAACACATATGCCACTGAATCTTTTGATGAAATAGGGCAGCCGAGCACCAACAAGATACTGCTCTGACAATCCCACAAAGACTTTGGTCAAGGTGACATGGCCGCCAAATTAATAGTCCTAAATTGATGTCTCTCCCTTGTGTTCAGAAGAGGTCAGATTAAAAGCTCTGTCTCATATAGGTTGCCCTTTACAAAGTAAGAACTGCTAATTTTTAGTGCCCATTACAATGGAAAGTTTAGGATTTTAAGTGTTAACAAAGGGTGCTCTATCATAGTATCAGTTAGAAGGAATTCAGTTTGGTTTCTCTTTTAATAATCTGGAAATGAAATTCAAAAGAAGAGCTTTTTTGCATCATGGTTTGGACCACTGGCAAGGGGTTAAATAAAAAGGCTAATGATGGATTGTAGATACAGACAGAAAAATCACAGTCTAACACATAGTCAAGGTGAGCTCTGGTGTGTTTTGACTCATGTGTTTGCAATTGCTAGTGTGTGTTTGCAATTCTTAGTGCATGGATGAACAACACCTTACAGGGACAAGAGTCCAATAAATATTACAGTGTTTGAAGGAGAGAATCCCTTTTCCCCCCACAATTCCTGGTCCATAGGGCCCCATTCCCAGACAGGTGTGTGACTCGGGTGGGAATGGGGTATGCAGTGGGTTTTTGTATGGTGCAAAACTGGTAAGGCTGCAGTTTACAAAGAAACAGACTACTATCTGGGGATGCTTGTGCCTTGCTGGTCAATTTTCAGATAGTTGCCACCTCCTGTCTGGGTAGATTAGATTTTGATGGGGTTTTTTTTCTAATCAGAAAAAAAAAGTAGTCAAAAGTAGTCTCTATATTTGGGCAAAGATTAAAATCATACCTTTAGTCATACTGGTGTCTACAGCTGAAAACATTTGTGGTAAAATGTTAAAATCTCTGTAATTTGTCACTAGGGAGGAGAATAGCTTTGACAGATAAGAGCTGTGGCATTCAGTTTGGTGGGAAGGAAGCTGTGTTTTGTTTCGTTTTTTTAATGAAAGTTTACCATCTGTAAACATGCTTTCCATCATGCAAAAAAGATTGATCCCCTTATCAAAATAGGTGTGTAGCACACCTAGCAATACTAATCAGTTTACCCTTTCTTAAAAACCTACAAAGGAATGCTGTTAATGATTGGTCTTTTCACTCTTGTATCTCTCCTTTAGGTAGTCCATAAATCCACAGTATTTATTTTTAAAGGGTTATTAGCAGAAAAGCTAGTATCATTAAAATGACTTTTTTGCAATATTTTTATTTTTGCAAAAAAAAAGTGCTCAGCAATTCTGCAGAATCCAATTGCTGCTAGCTTAAATGAAATCTAATATCATTTATTTTCCTGGGAAAGTATTGCTTTTCAATGTTGTCACAGGAACTGTGGCTTCCTTTCACACTTAGCTACTTTGTATTGTCCTACTGATAAAGCTTTATAAAAAATTTTTGAAACTAAGAAGATAAAAAGTCCAATTTATTGCTTCAATTGTTAATTTCACAGTTCAGTGATTATTCCAAAACATACACTGGTTGACTGAGCTACAGCTATGGCCAAATATTGATTTTTTGGGGGGAGGATTTATTGGGTTTTTTCATGCAAAAATTACTTCACCTAATTCTCTATGATTTTTTTCTTTATAATTAATAAAGCAGTAAAATTTTCTGCTCTGTCAGAAAGGTAACATGAAACTTTGATTTAAAGTTTTTTTAATGTTACTAAGGAGACAGTGAAAGCAATTTTCCTTTTATAAAATATCTACATTTAGTCCCTGATTGCAATAACTTCTTCCCAGAGCTAGGGCATCAAAAATTCTCTCTCTATTTCCATTTAACTAAACAGAGATGCTCAATTTAAAAATATTGTTGTTGTTTTTAGTTAACAGCAGCTTGTTGCTGCTCTCTTGAGCCTCCATTTACTGCCTTGATTTAACAAAGCCTGTTGGCAGCTCCCTGTCTTTTAGACACAGCACAGAATATTTCTGGCCTCAGCAGGAGTTATGTACAATGTGGACACTGCCCAATGTGCAGTGCTAGTGGAAGCATTTTGTAAAAAACAAGAAGTTTAAAGAGTCAAAAACATAGAGTAATGGTAAAATACCTTGTCAGTCCATTGATGTTTTAAAATCTGTATAAAATAGGAATCATACATGTCAATGGAGCTTAAGTGGCTTTTTCATGTTGTATGGATGAACCAAAAGAGCTACTTCAAATATGGGAGATGCTTTTCAACCCATCATTGAACAAGTGGATTTCGAGGTCAGGCTGTGTTCCTGTAGCAGCTCCTGCTGAGAAAGTTGAACCACCGAAGTTTTCTGTGAGCTTGATGGCTTCAGTGGAGAAATGCAGACTCTTTTATGTATTCTCCTTTAGAAGAGGTTGATGAAACAATATTTTATTTGTAAAATATGTGTCCTTTCCCTGAGACCATAGGTTAATGTAATCAGTGAAAGAAAACCCATTTATATTTATAGGACTTCTTAAACACATCTGGCTTATCTTTTCCAGCTGCAAGAAATTCCATTAGATTGTGTACTTCTTAAAGGACAGAAAACAGATTACTCCAGCTGTGAAGATGTTTGTAGCATCCAATTATGTAGCTTTTATCTCCAAATTATACTGGGTAAATAAGGTATTTAAGAGATAAAAAGGGTTAAAGGGATGAGAATATAAATCTACAAGTTTACAATATTCAAAATAATACTTAGTTCTAAAGGTTAACAATACACATAATAGTACTTAGGACAATTTAATGCCTTCTATATTGCTATCAGATGAAAATATCCCACTACTTACTCTCAAAGATCTAGATCTTACTGCACTTAATAATTTGAAAGTATTGGAACCTATGGGAGTTTTTTTGTTGATTGCAAGAATAAATCTGAAGGTTTTTAGTTAAATAGTTAAATAGCATTATTATAAACTTGGTAGCACATCACAAAACATAAAGTCAACTTTTCACTGCAGCATTTCAATGACTTTAACCCAGCAGTTTTCCTTTTCTCAAAAGTTCCATTGTGAAATTTTAGACATCAATGACTCTTCAAGCCAATTTCATTTAACAAATGTTACTCCCAATTCACAAGCATTCTCTCTTCTGTTCATTTCAGTTCACTCTTGATCTCTGTCATCACTCCTAGTGCTGAGGTCTCTGAAACAAAGTCTGGGAAACACCCTGATAGTTCCTTCTAGACCTTGTGACTCCCACAACAACAAATGAGGCTCTGGCGATGACTTAAGTTTCAGCTTTCATATTATCCAGATTCTGTACTGTGTTAGGGCATAACTCTGCACTTATAAAGTGTTAGCAAGTTCTCCTCACATTTTGGTTTGACAAAAGAGCCCAAGAACCAAGGGCACTGTTGCAGCTTCAGGCCCAAAGAGTATAAACAAGAGGAAACTGAGGAGAGCAATCTGGGAGGATGGGACTTCGTATTCTGAAGCTGTAATTGGACAATTAACCCCAACATGGAAATGGACCAAAACTTCTAAAAGTGTGAAAACTTGTGACTCAGAGTCCATCTTGGGTAGAGCTACAGCCAGGCTCTTGTACTGCCCAAGGTGTATCCTTTGAAGGCCCTTTGAATACATACCTTCTTTATTCCTTTAACACTGCCTAGCCTCAGTTCTGGGGAGCCTCTCAGGGCATCTCTGGGACTTTTTGTTCCAGGCTTTAAAGTGCCATCTTCACCATCTGTTTGAAAGTCTGACTACCATGACAAATGTGAATCTCATAAAAGGCCCCTGGAGGTGTCATTTGAAGAAAGAAGTCATCTTGTTTCTCAAAGCCAATTTTTAATAAAGCAGTGTGGTGGGGGTATTTTCAAGTAAAATTTAAAATTTTACTTGAAAAAAAAAGGTTTCTCAGAAAGCAAACTGTAATGTTTTTTGGGAAGAGTTCAAATTTCTGGTTCCAGAATCTCAAGTGGGCCTATTAACATTTTTTTACAAGTAGGTTCTTTTTTTCATTATTTTTCCTGTAAAAATACTCATTTTCTGTATGTCTGAGTCTCAACGACATTGGAAGTGAGGTCAAATATCCTGCCCACTCTTCAGGAAAATTCTGAATGGAATGGAGTTGTTGTCTTTTCCTTTCTTTATTCCCATCTGGAGATAATAAGCAAACAAACAGTGCTAAGATTCATAACAAAAAATGGAAAAGAATGAAATTTGGACAGAAACAAATCAATTAGTGTTCTGTTTAAATGAGTAGCTCTTTGGAATAGTGTGACTCCTCTATTCTCATCTTCTTAAAGTTCCTCAGCACCTGTAGTAAACAAAATAGCCTCCACAGAAAAGTAGAACCAGTTCCAGATTCTTGAAATGCTATTCCAAGTAGAATAATTTTTATCTTCAGGTATACTGCTTCCCAATATAAGGGAAAAATTAGTAAATTGCTAAATTGATCTGTTACAATTTCTTATCCTTATAATAAACTAATTTCTTTATAATTATTTTCTAATTTTAAATTGTCATCAATTACAAGAACTATGAAAATACTTCCTATCTGCTATGCTGTAGAATCATTTCTGTATGTTGTCCTTGTAGAAAATGGCTCAAGTAATTGTAATACTTGTTAGAAAAATATTTAAAATGTATATTGCTCTGTGTGGCAGTATCCTCTAAATTTGCAAAACCATGCTAATTTTGTTCAAGTCTCAAAGGGCTAGATTAGAAGATATGTTTGGAGCTTAATATGGTTGAAGTTACTTTGTTAAGTACTATTAATACATATTATGTATTTTGTGATTTTTAATCCACCTTCTTCCTTTGTCTACTGTGCAAATAAAAAGAAACTGATCAGAACCCAAAACTTTATTTTTTGCTTAATCTTTATTTGGAAACACATATAATACACATGTAAACAGGAAATACACAGGAGATGGAAACAGACTCGGAATAAATATAGGGAGTAAGTCAGAGTAGGCAGAAATGAGACAAGAAGGCCAGGGCCCATCCAGAAATAAAACTGGCCAAGGATGTCAAGGACAAGACGAAGGGCTTCTTCTAATAAATCAATAACACAAGCTCAACAAAGGCAAATGCAGGGTCCTGCCTCTGGAGAGCAGTAATCCCATGCTCCCCCACAGGCTGGGGCTGAGCTGCTGGAAAGGAGCTCTGTGGAGAAGGACCTGAGGAGCCTGGTGGACACCAAGCTGTCCATGAGCCAGCAGTGCCCTTGTGGCCAAAGAGGCCAGTCCTGGGACTGGATTAGGGAGAGCATTCCAGTAGGTGAAGGGAGGTGATCCTACCCCTCCTCTCAGCTCTGATGAGGATCTATCTGGAGTGCTGTGTCCTGTTCTGGGCTCCTCAGTACAAGAGAGACATGGAAAACCTGGAGAGGGTCAGTGGAGGGCAACGAAGATGATTAAGGAACAGAAGCATCTCTCTCATGAGGAAAGGCTGAGGGAGCTGGGCCTGTTCAAACTTGAGAAGGGACAGCTGAAGGGGACCTCATCCATGCCTGTCAGTGTCTGAAGGGAGGGTGTCAGGGGATGGAGCCAGGCTCTGCTCAGTGGTGCTGAGCAATAGGACAAGAGGCAAGGGGCAGAAATGATGCACAGGAAGTTCCACCTGCACATGAAGTATTTTACTGTGCAGATGATTGAGTGCATGTGAAAAAATTGTCCAGAGAGATTGTGGAGTCTCCCCCAGTGGAGATATTCAAGAACATCTGGATGCAATTCTGTGTCGTGCTCTAGAATGACCCTGCTTTTGAGCAGGGAAGTAGGATCAGATGACCCACTGTGGTCCCTTCCAACTCTATCTATTCTATGATTTGGGCCAAATTCTGTCTGAAGATAGGATAATATTTTACTTTTGATTAAACAGTTTATAAAATATAGCAATGCCATTTAGAATCTATTTTCATAAGCATCAATGACATTTAAAAAGAAAAAATGAACCCCTCTCTGATGTCCAATCTCTGATCTTGCTTTTGGCAAAGTCAGGTTACTTCACCAAATAAGCCTCCCTCTATTTGACAAGTCAACAACGACAACTGAACCTATTTGGTTAAATACCCTATAGTACACTTGTAGACAAAATTACCTGGGGACTTTCCAGAATTTGACTTTGCCCCTCTGGTATCACAGAAGAGCTGCAATTGAGGAACTGCAAATGTTGTGTATACAAAAGAACATCCTGGAAAGAAGTCGGCTCTTCACTGCATTTGCCACACATTAGATGCAGACATAAGATTAATAATATTAATTTTTAAGATTATTTATTTTTAATAATCTTAAAAATTATTTTTACAGATCCAGGTTCTGAAATAAATCACCTGCATTTCTTCACCTTGCTTGGAAAATGAAAGTTAATTTGTGCTATCTGCTCTATATACTATTTCATTAAGGTGACAAAACATTTTGACCTATGTTTTAAGTAGTTCTTTGAACTCATAAAAAAATGAAATCTTCAAAATAAATTATCAGATTTTAAGGAAAACAAGTACTTATTTTCTGTTACTTAAAGATATTAGTTATAAAAATTGGAAGATGAATTTTATTTTAAAAAGTAAAACAGGACTCATATTTTTACTAATAACAATGGTAAGAAATGGGAGATACTTCAAAACAATCTTAAGGGTCAAGATCCTCTTGTAAGGAGGTTGTAGTCAGGTGGGGGTCAGTCTCTTCTCCCAGGCAATCAGTGACAGGAAAAGAGGACACATTCTTAAGCTGAGCCAAGGGAACTTCAGGCTGGGCATTAGAAAAAAATTCTTCACAGAAAGAGTGATTGGGTGTTGGAGTGGGCTGCCCAGGGAGGAGGTGGATTCAGTGACTCTGGCGGTATTTAAAAAAGACTGAGTGTGGCACTCAGTGCCATGCTTCACTTGATAAGGGGGTGTTAGGTCATAGCTTGGACCTGATGATCTCAACAGTCATTTCCAATCTAGTTAATTCAGTGATTATCTGTTTCTGCGACATTCTTTGCAAAAGTTACTGTATTAATAAGCAGTCTTCATATTTGTTCGTTCTCAGGTATGATCAAAAAATAATTGAGTATTAGGCCAGCTAAAAGACCATGAGAATCATAAGAAAGGCCAAAGGAAAAAAATCCCAACCCCCAATGGTGTCTAAATTAACACAAAACCAGTGTCCAGAATGTAAATGGTACAATGAACAACAGACTATATGAAATATTATAAGAATAATTTCTTGTAGCATTAGAGAGACTCCTCTTCTTGTTTTGGATTTTTCCTTCATCATCTGAGATAACACAATTCTGCACTCAGAATAACTTTTTATAGGAAAAAATAATTTCCTTTCCAGTAACTTAATTTCTCTATGAGTTCTCAGGCTTAAAAAAATTCTATTGTTTACTTGGCAGTTTTTATCTTTCCCAATTTATTTTTTTACATGCTAATAGACTGCAATTGGTTGAGATGATACAGAGAGCTTAATGAGCCTTCCTTTCTTAGGGAAGATGATATTTATAGGAGAGATTTATAATTAACTGATAGTAAATAAGGAACTGAACATGGGCTGCTCTTAACTACTGCTTTCTCTGAAGCTAACAAGTGAACATAATGTTCATTATTATTTCTGAGGAAGTTAGTTAATTTCAGGTGATTTCAGTGGATATCAGGAAATATATGAAATAAAATTAATGCTGCTGGTTTGTTTTTTGACATGAAGAAATTGATCTACAGGAACAAAAAGTACTGAAGGTCACAAGTGGATTCAAGTAGCAATATAAATAAAAATCTGTTAGCATTTATTTTCATTTCTTACCCCTTGGGGGAAAAAGCCTTCCTAGTGTAAAGATGCTTTTTTTTTTAATTTATTGAAAAATTAGGTGCTATATGTGCAGGGTCACTCTGTAGCAGTGGAACAGCTGCTTTGCCTTTGCCAGCCAGCCCCAGCACAGCAATGACAACTCGTGTGTTATAGGTTGGAGTTTCATAGGAATTCAGATAGTAGATAAAACATTCAGGTTTTCTTTCCCCAGATATTTGTCTCAAATGAATCAATTCAATAAAATAAATATTCCATTTTAAAAATGGAATTATTTAAGTAGCTAAAAGGGAACACTTATTTTGCTATTTAGAATTTTGAAACTGGGACTTGAATAGGGAATCTTCAGTCAAGTAGAAATGTAAAAAGTGCTTTAGGCAAATATTAAATTTCTATGATGTTACACATAAATTGTAAAATTTCTGTATCCCTCGTGTTCAGATGTATGGACTATAATCTTGGAGAAGCACAAATCTTGTACTAATGTTACTGACCAATATGAGTTACTTGATCCAGACTGGGTTGAGTAGGCTGTATAAATCCCTAAAAGAGTTCCTTTGCAGTTACTGCAGCTAGTAATTATGTGAATATCACTGAATATGCTTATCAATTTTCTCAATGCTAAAACCATAGCAACTGCCAAACTCTAAAAGAGAATTTGTTGGTGTGTTAGAATAAAAAATAGTAAGTTGACTCTACACAGAAATTTCCTAAGTTCAAAAGCGTGTCAATATGTTGAAAATGAACAGTAGGATCTAAACCATTTTACTCTTCAAATTAACATTTTGTTAAGCAATTAGGAGCCAAAATAGGGTCAAAAAACCATGCTGTAATGCTAATTTTCTATTTTCTTTCATATTTGTACTAATTTTCTATTTAGAGGAGAAAAACCAAAGAGGAGTGCTGTATGTGCAAATTGTAACATTTAAATTTCCTTTTACTCTAAAGAGAGAAAAACAAATTGGGAGGTGGAAACTTAAAACATCTTAAGACAACTAGATGCCTTTTGAAAACCTGTGTTTCTTTCAGAAGGGCAGATTTCTGAATCAAGAGAGCAAATTTGTTCATTGCCTGTAACCTCACATTTCCTCATTGTGAGTGTAGGTGATTCTTCTGTCTTTCAAGGTAACATGATTTGATTGTACCATTTCTCTTCTTCTTATTCTCTGGCCTATAAACAGGTCACTTGATTAGGCTCTCCTTTGTGTGCCTTGCGTGGGTTTTGATAAATTTTCTTATAGGGAGGAAAAAAATAATAATGGTGCAATGCGTGTGAAGAGAGAAAAGAGAGACTGACCAAAGGAAAAAATAGCACTTATGCTCCCTTGAGACTAAATGAAGCTATATTTGGAGAAAAATACAACAGAGAGGGCAAAATAAGACTTTAGTTCACTAGCTTTGATTCTTGGCAGTTGCCATTGGGCAATGCCAATACCAAGTAATTGCTTGCAATGTTATGGATCTGAAAGTGACCACAATTAGAATACAACTTAATTTTTGTAAAGTTTGGGCAATATTTTATTTTATAGTTTAAATCTTAATTTTTTTTTCTACAAACTTTTTTTAATACTCTAGAAATTATTTTCATCTGGCAAAGAATGTAAATGTGAATATCACTGATCAAGGTATGCCTGAAGCCATTTCCTAAAAAAAAAGTGAGAAGTTGATTTATAAAAATGGACTAGATAACCATATCAGGAGGAGACAGTAGCCTGAAAACCAGAGCACTTTTGAGAGATGTGACAGTGCTCATAGAAGTTCCACCCTTCTTATGCCAAGCCAGAATCCTAAAACCAGACTCCTTGTGCCAGGCTGGTACTGTAGCCACCAGTCCAGTGGCATTTTTGATGTGAGGATCATATAGTGTTGTTTAAAAAAAAAGTAAAAGATGCCAACTGACTTTTTTTTCTCTTTTTGCAGGGGAGTGGGTCTTGAAAAAGACCCTTTTTTCTAAAGACTCTAAAAAAATGTCTTGAAAATTCTTAGATTTGATTTAGGAGCAATCATTTAAATACATTTTAAGAAAATGTGCTACTTGAATTTATTTTATTTGAGAAAAAGAAGTCAGCCAAATATCAACAGCAGCAGTAAGACTGCATGCCAAATTCAATAATAAGGATTTTATTCAACAATTAATTTGAAGTAGAGAGATAGAAAGAAATAGAAAAGAGAGAGAAATCAAGTACAAGATAGTTAACATCCATGGATCCAGTAGAGCTTCCCTTTGGTCCTTCTTCAACCCGGGCTTCTCATTACTGGAGAGCCTGATGGTTTTCAAAACTTTTCACTATTTATACATTTCAGCAAACAGAGGACTTAATGTTCATTGGTTTCACAGCTCTCTAATACTAATTAGTCTGCATTTTTGAGTCAGTGGATTTATTGGGTTGGTGGGCTGTGAGTTGGTGCCAGCAATCTCGCCCGGCAGGAGTTATCTTTGCTGTATATTTCTTTGGGGCTCCAGACACGTAGGACAAATGGTTTTCACTTAATCTGCTATGGGAATCACTTGTTAGTCATCCATCTGTAATATGCTTTGGCATTTAAAATGAATTGCTATTTATAAATACTAAATTGAATGCAAACAAATTTATCTCACTCTTGCTTATGACTAATTTTTCACAATTAGTTATTGTGTTTCTTTACCATGCACACAAATGCTATTGTTTCAAAAACTCTGTTGGAAAATGTAATTATCATCTTGGGTACAGAAAAATATTTACCCATTAATCTTGTTGCATTAGAATAAGTAAAGACTTATGTCTTTACTGGTTTTTTATGTTTTTTATTTCTGTCTTTGCTGTTGGTTGCTTTAAATAGGTTTGTTGGTATAACCTTCCTCCCCTCCTCAAAAATCAGAGTTTAACCTATCCTGAATCTTCAGCTTTCCTCTTGGGCTCAAAATTGAGAAATATATAATTTATCATGCTAAATGTCCTTTCTGGTCTGGTATGAGTCACAAAGAATTCAACAGTTGTCTTTGCCCTGTTAGGGCACATGAGTAATCTGGCCAGGAATAGCACAGGACTGTGGACACAAAGACTGGCTTGCATCAGGGGCATGTGGGTCTACATTTGGCAGGTAGAATAGGGGGAGCATCCTATGGGGAACTGTGGATGTTCATGATATAAAAAAGACTATTTTTACACATTCTGTGAGATAAATTGGGCCAGTTCAAGTTTTGCCTCTCAGTGGTTGATTTGGCCTTTTCCCTGTCATGTCATGAAAAATGCACCAACTTGCAAACAGTACAGAATAGCCAGCAATTTTGCCTTTGAGGATAGGTATAATTGTGCACTTCAAGAAAGACCTAAAAACATCTAATGACCTGAGATAATGACAACTCTTAACAAAAATAAAAAATTACTCAACGTATTCATTTAAAAAAAAATCTGCTTATGGTAGCTCCTCATACAGTGAGAACTGATTAATCTTATTGAAATGCTTTATATGAAAAGGAAAATAAAAAAAAGTGTGTGGGTCTGCATAGCAAATCAGTTGCTCTAATTACTTGGAAAACATGTTGTGATATTTGAAACAAGCCACAGGTAGTGGGGCTTCTGAGCTGTAAACCTCTTGAAGTGGGAGTTAATTGCAGGGTTTGGTCACGCGGGCACATCCTGCTGTTGCTAGGTTATTGCAGCATGAGAATGGATGCTGTGTCTGCTGATTGCACCAGGGAACAAAATGTTTTCATGTCACATCAGATATACTGAGCCCATGACCTCATCTAACAGAGTCTTATTAGCAGTGATGAGCATGATTTAGGTCTGTTCACCCAACAACTCCCCTGAAATATTCTGTCGCTGCTTAGCATTGAAATGATGAGCCAAGTATTAGTGACAAAGCCTTATATATATATATATACACTGCACAAAGGCAGGCTACATCTCTAAAGGGAAACAGAGCACTAAGACAAGATGCACTGTAAACTTTCAATATGTTGCTAGGATTGTCTCCACTTTTCCAACTATTTTTTATGTGCCACAACAGAAATTTACAATTTCCAGTCAAAACAGCCATTACTTATTTCAAAATGTCTTGTCTGTTTTGGTCTTACAAACAGGTGTAAGTGGAATGGACAAATCAGTGTAAGAAGAGAAATAGGGAGGCATCGCTGAAACAAGAAAATGTTGTCACCTGAACTGTAGTCACCACTGCAGTTCTACAGTTTTATGCTGTTACTTGTGTGGTAACACGTTGGTTACTCATCTCAAAACTATAGGGCAATGTACTGCTCTGAGCCAGTGAGTTCATTGGGACCCTGACAAGGAGCATAGCCTGTCCATCAGTGCTTGTCTCAGGGCCAGCTTCCTATACCCACCTTTTAAAAAAGTACTGTGAATTATTTGTGTCCAGTATTTCACACCAGAAATAAGTTCAGTAAGAAAGGAAAGTTCTAAATAAGCCATCGTTTGTTCTAGTGACAAACACCAAGTCTAAAGAGGTAAATAAATTTATTTATTCATATATTAATTAATTAATTAATTTATTTATTTATTACTTAGCAGATTTATTTCTGCCAAATGAAAATCTTTATTTTGGGGGATTGGCTAGGAAAATCTATTTGCTATACTTAATTACACTTTTTTCCTTAGAATTCCTTCTACATATCTGTTGTTCCTCCAAATGTCTATGTGATCTTAAAATTTCCCTTCTTCACCCTGAAAAAATATGGATGGGAAGAATTGCTGTATTTAGTGGGCATAAGAATTAATTTTCATTAACATTAACCATCAAAAAACTTTAAACATTTTATCAAAGCTTGTGTTTTAGCCAGTAATTGTGGAAAGGACAAGCACCTTCATAAGGCAAACTTCCCACAAGGAGCCTCAGGCTGTGAAAAATTGAACTGAGAAATTTCAGTATTTTTCCACTATTTGCCTAACTTACGGTAGGTGCTCCACTTATAAATGATTAAATTTGGATGAGATGGATGCAGTGCAAAAAGTTCAGTTACAGCAGACACTTAACAGGATTTTCTGCTCAGTTAAGGGGATTCAAAAGAACTAGGTGTCCTCCAGCACAGAAGAGCATGGTTGAAAGCAGTTCATGAGTAGGGAAAGACTCACAGAGGTGCCTGGTCACAATATAAAACCTTTGTTATACAATTATTAGTTGTTGATTTTACCACAAGATTGGAAGGCTGATACTG
The DNA here is from genome assembly GCF_022539315.1 of Serinus canaria. Classification (NCBI taxonomy): domain Eukaryota; kingdom Metazoa; phylum Chordata; class Aves; order Passeriformes; family Fringillidae; genus Serinus; species Serinus canaria. Next base: position 36,218,438 of record NC_066317.1, read on the forward strand.
AGTTTAGGACACAAAAAGCAGATGGAGGAGACAAGAGGATTGTGTGTGCCTTGTAGAGAGTGTATTAACCAAGTCTTCATACACAACCCCTTGAAAATCCTCTGAAATGTCCCCTGTGAAGTACAATCAGACACAGGACCTTGCACTGGAGACACAGTGACTTGATTTGAGTTGACATTTTCTGAGTCTGGGCTATGATTTTGACACTCCATGACACAAATGTGTTTTTATTCAATATGACCTTTCATGTTAGTTTTTTCTATTTGGGCACCAACCTGTTTTTGGCTGCAAATATGTCCAAAGGGACCATATGGCCTCTGTACCATTCACTGTAGTAAAAACCATGGCTATTCAGCTCAGGAGGTACCACCTGAAACATAACTAACATGAACTGCCTAAATTAGGAGACACAACAGGACATCAAAGTTCCCATGCCTACACATGTGAGGACAGGACCTACCCTGAGTCTTTTTTGGGGTATAACCCAGACAAGTACCCGCCAGATGCTAAAGTCTCACTCCAGCATCATTGCTGCTCTGTCTTCTTTTCCACACTTTGATTAATGCTTTCTGCTTCCAAAATTTATTGTAGATGGAGACACTTTGTTTTTGTCTTTTGTCCTTACTAGAAAATTGTGGAGACTAAAATAAAATAAATTATGTGTGCATTTTGAACCCTGTGAAAATATGCAAAATTGAGACCACAATTTGATCTCTTAATGGTCAATGTCACAGAGAATTATTTTGGGAACAAGTCTACACCAGAGAGATGCTGTCGCCCTGATTTTGTAAAACTTTGTAAGCCTTCTGATGTTTATATTCTTTCAGCAAACTTTCTCACACACAATTCTGTAAATAACCTATGTTTTGCATTCTTTCATGGAGGTGGAGAGAATTGATGGACCCTTGGTCTGTCCAGTGGCATTGGAGAGGTGGCACTGTCACCCTCCAATCCACTGTCACCTTTGGAAAACTATAAATGTTGGAGTCAGAAAATAAAGGCTCTCTCTTTTTTTGTTCCCCTAGAGAGCAGCAGTGTCTGTGTCATCATTTCGTGCCTTATCTCAACAAGATGCTCTCTCATTTTTTTGGTAATCTGTATTCCTTCTAGGTCTTAAATTATTGACATAATTACACAGAAATGAAACCATCTATAGTTTCATTGACTTAGTCATTAGATTATAAAACCAACATTCATTGAGATTATGCAAATTCAAATAATTCCTGTTTAACTCAGCTGCAAAATCAACGTTTCTCTATTTAAAATATTTGCATATACGTATACTAGAGATGCATCAATTTCTTCAACATTATTGGAAAGAAAGCTGGAAAGCTCTGTTTTGTTAATACTTCACATCCTCCACTGATCACTAATTTTCAGGATCAATGCTGTTTTTGCAGAACACTTCTGAACTAAGCTAATTTACAATAATGTTCATAGACAGATATTTTGCTGTGTCCATTGTATGTATTTTCCCACCCATGCAAAACAGCATAAATGTCTTGTTAGAGACTGAATCTCAGGTAATTATTATCCTATCATTTGAGTAATAAAACAATTCTTACTGCGTTATTTTTATGCACAACAAGTACAGCTAAAAGTTTCCTAAAATAAATGAGATTTCTGAAGCTTATTAATTTTTGTCTTTTCCACAGTGTTCTCAATATGATGAGATAAATGAGAGACTTTTTTGGTCCACTGAAGGCAGTTTTAGAATAGAGTTCTGTAAAAGGTCCCACTCATCATGGCCATTCTCCTAATTCATTTCTCAGTCTATCTACTAATTCAGAAATGTTTTCTCTGTTTAAATACAATATGCAGTCTAAAGAACAGCTATCCATGTGGGTAGTGCATTTATGAGACTATTTCAATACTGTAATAAACACTGAAAAAAATCTTGAAGAATGTGGTTAAATTGAATTTGAATGGACTTAATATTACTGATTCCAGACAAAAACACTTCTATTCTTCAGTTATAGATTTGTTTGTTTGATTGATTCTAGCATAAAATTCTAAGAAATGTGAAAGAATTTTCTACTTTTTGTTGGAGTGGGTTTTTTTTGGGTTTTTTTTGGGGGGGGGGCAGTTTGTTTATTTGACTTTTTTTTCTTAGATGCTTAAAAGATGGTTAAATAAGATACCGAGTCACTGCTGTGAGAGTAAAATTATGAAGAGAGGGGGGAAAAAATATATTAGGATTTCCAGGCCTTGTTTGGAGTGAGGCATTTGATTTGTGTATATTTTCATGCTGTAGCAGTTGAACTTTCTTTGTTTTTACATCATTTTTCCAAACAAGATGTCTGTACAGCAATGGATTTTATCTGTTGGCTTTAGATTGGGGGTTTGGTGAAGATTTTTTCTGTTTTGTAGGCTTAGCTGTCCAAAATAATGACTTTACATAATCTTAAAGAGTTCCACAAGATACAATTATTCTTTTTGTCACATTCTTTTGTATTGATTTTTCTTTGTGTATTTCTCTTAGTGAATGTTGGTAGAGATGAATTCCTAATAATCTTTCTTGACTCTTCTATATCTTCCTACAGATTTATATTTATTTTATCTATATAAGATAATTTAATTAATTTTTATTGAGTTCCAGTGAATATTGCAGCCTCGTGAAAACTATTTAGAAGTCCAATAAAGCTGACTAAATTTCATGTAATCCCACTGCTCTCCTTTTGTCTATAAGCTGACTTTATCAGTTGCCAAAGTGTTTTCACTTCTGCCTTTATTTATAGTTCCAGACTTCATAATGAAAGAATGCATTTTTAGTAACAGTAGGTGGAAATCTGTAAAAAGGATTAAATTCTTTTTAATGGTGTCTATCTTCTGTAAGTGGATATTAGGTGTCTCTGGACCACACATCTCACTGTATAATTTATTATATTATAATTTTTTTTAAATATTATAAATATAATATATTTATAATATTTAAAAAAAAAAGAAAATAAAAACAAAAAAAAGAAAAAAAGAGAAAAGATTAGTCTCTTGAACCAAACAGACCACTAGACCACTTATATATCTTAAATTCATACTACTTTTAAATAATAAAACAAAATTTATGATTAGTTTCTGAGACCAGAACACCCTGTGAATTAGGAAAATGCTTAAGTGCATGTTTTTAATTATACCAGTCTAGGAAAGAGATAATTATAGGTCTTGATAGATGTTGACATAGAAAATAGTGATGGTAGTGGGGTAGAGAGCTCTTTCCAAATAAGGATAATTTTCTGGGGAGGTCAGGGAAGAAAGGAAGCAGGGCATGGGAGTGCTTGATTTTGAAATTACCATTGGGAGGCCAATCATGGTCTCATGCTCACAGTGCCAATCTTAGCAACTAGAAACACCACTGTGAGTCCCCTCTCAAGGTGGAGGGAAGTAAATTTTACTCTTGATGAAAATAGGAGTCGTAGCACTCTGAGGGGTGTGTGCAAGTACAAACAGTTGAAAAAAAATACATTATTCTGCAGCTGGAATAACAAGCTTTAATGTGCTTTGTAGAGCTTCTAAGCCAGTTACACATAAGCCAGTTTGAAGTTATATAATGGCAGCAGGCAGGCATTAAATGCAATGATATATTCTGCCCACCAGGAAGGGTAACTGTACCCTGGTACCATACCAATGCAGCAGAGTACCCAGCTCTCCAGCCTGCCAAGGTCCCACTGAATGGCAGCACAGCCTTCAGATGTATCAGCTTCATAGCATCAGCAAGTGTTTCAGTTTGTTCCCTGAATGATCTGGAAGTGCTCTGAAAGAGCTGTCCATTTTACCTTCAATCTTTCATATTTTGTACTTTCAGATCATCCTGTGAAAGAGCTACTCACCTAAGAGTTAAATAGTCTACAGGGTCTGGGTTTGAACTAACAGAAGCCTCGTGTCTTACTCTGGTACTCCATATTATATTTCTATTATATTAATTATCTGAATCATGTGCATGTATAGAATTTTAAAATGCACTGACTTTTCTGTCTTTTGCTACAATTCAGACATAAGCAGTAAGTTCAAAATCTCTTTTACAATGAAAGATCTGTAGATATTAGAAAGTGTATCAACTTTGCTGCTTTTTCTGCCTCAGCTCTTTTTCTGTCTCATTTCTGACTTTTTTAATCATTAAGCTATTTTCTGCACCAGAATTTGCCACTTTGGTTTTTCTAAACATCCCTCTAGCTCAGTGATTTATTGATTAGGAACAGAATCAATTCAGATTTACAAAAAGCAAATTATTTTGTGTGGTACACTACTCTTGGCCAGTTTTTGTGTTGTTTGGCACCCCATTACTTCATGAATATTTTTTTTTACCTAGAGTTTGTTTACTTTTTAGTTATATTTCTTGTTCATGAGTTTATGCTGCCTTCTGACCCACGTGACTTACACCTGGTATACTCTGCCTGGTTATGTAGCAAAGTCCTACATGTTGTCAGGTTGCAGCTTCTTGGCTGGAACAGTACTTTATGACTTGCCTTGGCCATTTCCAGTAACATTTGAACAGCTATGTTTCATCCTTGGTCAAAGAGTATGCTTATGAAAAGATCTCAGTGGCTGCCTAGAGAAGCCAGAACACTGAAGATTTTACACTTGGTGATTTTATGTATTGATTTAAATGTTGACCGTTTTACTCAAAATATCATTGCTTTCACCAAAGGTAGGGTAACAATTATTAGGAGGAAAGGGGTGCAAATACTTCTGAGAAGGAGAAAAGGATTGGTTTACTCTAAGGTAATATTCTCTGATTTAAGTACTTATTGTTTGTTTATTTCAATTCTCTGTTTTCAAAAGATGCCAAATTTGTGTTCTGCCCTGCAACAAGTGCTGATTGTTTGAGGTGAACCTTTTCTGTTGTCATTCTATCTCTGCCTGATTGTTTTCTAAAGAACAGGAACATGGGAAGGCCAGAGGGATGAGTCTCTGGCATCATGCCTTACCTGGTTGCAAACCAAAGCACTAAGAGGCAAACCTACAGGTTCAGGTCTTGCTTCTGGGTTTCACTGTCTAAGGTCTTATTGCATTTCTGGGAAGAATCCAATCTTGGGCCTTTGTGTACAGGTTAATGAAATAATTGTATAATGAAATATATGTATATTTTAATTTACCCTATGGACCATAATGCTGGCTTTGAAATGAGTACTCAATACAAATTTTACTAGATATTGTAAATAGATAGCGTTCATAGGGAACATTTTCGACATCTTTTCTGTTACTGAAGGTAAATATTTTAGAGATGGCTTGATATAAAGAGGCTATTTGAAAGCTGATAAATATTATTTAAATTAATTTATGTTTAGCAACTTCAATTATATATATAATTAATAGATAGTTATAGGATCATAGAACAGTTTGGGTTGAAAAAGACCTCAAAAACCATGTAGTTCTAATCCACCTGCCATGGCCAGGGACATCTTGTACTAGACCAGGCTGCTCAGAGTTACATCCAACCTGACCGTGTACATTTCCAGGCATGAAGCATCTGGTTTTGTAATATCAAACATAAAACATGATTGATTACTTTTATGTCAGTTATATTCTTGTGATTTTTTTTTCCCCTTCAGATATTTGAAGTTTTGTTTGAAATATGTGATTCAGCAATGCATTTTGCTGACACAAAGCTAAAAACTGAGCCGTATTTATGCAAAAACATGTAGGCTTAACTTTAAAAATGTGTTCCACATTAAAAAAAAAAAACCTCCTCAGAGTTTTTACCATCATGATAGACTAAACAGTCTGGGAGCCTGAGGCTCTGAAGAAGAAGCTTTTCTCTCCTGTGACAGTTATTCAAAACATAGCTGGAGGAGGCCAGCTCTGGTTGGACAAGTAGACCATGACAGTCCTTCCCTGAGGTTCAGATCTGCTGTACTGACATGACTACAAAACCCATTGTTATCGCTGGGTTAGTTTAAACACTGACCTACTCTCATTCCTTGGATTAATGAACACCATCCCAACACTTCTGTTTTGTGCCTTAATTGAGTAATGATCTCTGGGGCCAAGTGCTACATGTGTAACACTACTGCTGACCTCAGTGGAAAGGGACAGTATCTGCTTTTCTCAAGGCAGAAGAGATGATTTAAAAACAAGAGGAATTAACTGAGACATGGGAACCTATATTTAGTCCTGGTCAGTACATCACTGTCACTTCTTCCCTCTCATTCTTGCCCTGAATATCTTTCCAGCAAGGATTGTTAGAGGAAAAGGAGGATGGCAGCTGGAGTTTGATCTACTTTCCTAAGCTAAAAAATAATGTCAGCCCTAATTTGCTACTGCTGGTGTCCCATCACTGCACAGTAGTCTGGAGTCTTGTTCAGATCTAACATTTTGGAGGGTTGTTGCTTCCTTTCTACAGCATAATGATTTTTAAAAATGCAGAAAGGTTTGAGTCACAAAGGGAACTTTGAAATTGTGTTTAGTCTTTGTAATGGCTTGTCACATTTAATACAATGATGCTTTAATATAGCAATAAAATGCATATTTGTAAACTATATGGGAAAAAGTAGAAAAATAATCTACTGTTTGCATTTGGAATCTTATTCAGAACATAGTCCTTCAGTGTTAAAGAAATGTAAAATATATATATACATAAATAAAAGGTTGAAGCTCTCTCTGCTCTCTCTCTTTTGGTAAAGAAGTTTAGGCTCAGAAGGATCACTGAAAGGGAGTTTGTCCTGATCTATTTCAGCTAAATTCTTTGATTAACAATAGAGTTTGTGTGGGCAAGAAGAGTTTGAGAAAACAGGGCCAGCATAGCTCAGGGGTATTGAAGATTATCTCACTGATTTAAATGCTGTCTGTATTCATGTTGACTTTGTGAGTTCATGAGGAGATCAAGTGTGTAGAGGGACTTGAATGCTTTCCCTGAAATCCTTAGCTGGTGACTACAATAGCTTACATTACTCTAAAAACCACTTGGAGTGGGTATTTTTATTGCTGGATTTTAACCAAAAAGAAAGTTATAGGAATCTGGAAATTTTGATGAAATATCATTAAATTAAAAGATCCAAGTATTTTGGAGAGTTTTCTGTCCTCCTGAAACTGGATTTGAAAGCAATCTTTTAATTTGAGCTTCTATACTTCCAACATTTATTAATTTAATTTTTTTATCTACTTCATTATGCATATTATGAAGTATTCATAATTTTACATGGATTCTTAAAAAATTAGTACTTTAACTAATTTATACATTTTTATCACTTTAAAATGTAGGATAGTACAAGTCAATAAAAGACTATGAGACTTCTGTCACGATTTAACCTCAGCAGGCAGCTATGCCCCACACAGCTTCCTGATCACTCCCCAGCACTGTGATAGGGAAGAGAATCAGAAGAGTGAAAACTGGAAAACTCATGGGTAGAGATAAACAGTCCAATATGGAAAGCAAAAGCTGCACATCTAATTAATCAACTACTTCCCATGGACATGCAGGTGTTCAGTCATGAACTGCCCAGAAAAGCCAGGCTCCATTAAATGTAATTGCTGATTGAGAATTCATACACCTTAACTCTGAACATCCCTCTTCCTCCTTCCCTCAGCTTTTATTACTGAACAAAAATGTTATATGGTGTGGGATATCCCTTTGGTCAGTCAGCATCAACTGTTCTGGACACATCCCCTCCCAATTTCTTGTGCACCCCCAGCCCCCTCCCCAGCAGAGTGGCAGAAGAAGCAGAAAATTCCTCAATTCTCTTTCAGCCCAGCTGAAATATCCTTGAAGTACCAACTCTATTTTGGTCACAAATCCAAAACATCGATCCATAAAAGTTATTTTGATGAAAACTAAGTTTATGACTGCAAAAATTAGCACAGCTGTTCACATAAAAGTGACATGAATAAAATCAGTACCACTTGGCTTGCTTTTTTATAATAATATTGTCATAAATGGAATCTTTTCTGAAGCACCCCTGTGTTATCAACACTGTTTTGGTCAAAACTACAAAACACAGCACCATACCAAATTAATGAAGAGAATTATTTCTCTTCCAGATGAGACCAGTAGACACCTCCAATTACTTTTCAGGATTTTTTCCACAAGTTTAGTGCCATGGTTTTCATGTACTTTTTGACACTTTAGTGGTTTTAGCCACAGTTTCTCATTTTCTTGACTCCTAGGCAGGAATAGAAACCAGTCCTGAACACTTTTTCTTTTCTTTTTCTTACATGACTGTGCAATCCTGACAGTTATAGCCTGTATCTGCATGAAAACATGTATTTATGCCAGAAGTTTGGAGGGCTTGAGGTCATCTAGAAGCTAGCTGAGCACTGACAGAACTGGGATGTGTTTTGCATAAAATGTACAAGAACATCATCCAAACATAGCAGTCTCTTTGCAACAAAATGTCCAAGAGACAGAATTTGAATTACTCTACTGGACTTCTTGGCTCAGTTTTGTTGAGGGGATGGGGTTTTTGGCCACTCACTCAGACTTGCTCACATGTGAAGCTCTCTTCAGCACACTGAATGGTGTGCAGTCTCACTTGAAATGTATTCCTTGTTTGGCATGTTTGCTGATGTGCATTCACATCTCTCCCACAGTCATGGAGGCACTTGCAGGATTTTGCAGCCCATGGGAGTGTACAAAACTGTCAAATGAATAACATCATCTTATGCATCAGAATAGAAATATCTCTCCTTAGCCATGGGATTTCATGTTTTATTCCTGCTTCTGGCTGCCATCATGAGCTCTTAGCCTGCTTTCACAAGTGGCTGATGTATATTCAGTTTCTTGCTATGCCACTTGCAAACACCCTGGCCAGTTCATTCACAGTGCCGTTAGTACTTTTGCCAACTGAATCGCAGATCAGCAGATACCTATCTTATGGAGGATTATGAAAGGTAAAAACTTGAATTGCTATCTCTGCAGTACTGTGGTAAGAGCAGAGTAAATTGTTTAATTGCATTCATTCTGTTGCCAGATGGTACTTGGCTGGTGTACTTTCAGTTCAGTCTAAGAAAAGCCAAGGAAATACATGAGCAGTAAAGCTGAGAGAAGAACAAGAGACAAAAAAGCTTAGGAAATGCAGGGACTGTGTACTTAAACAGCACTGATTTAAAAATAAACAAAACTATTAGGAAACTTGTTTGTCCATGAGTGCATAGCAGATCATTACCACCTAAGCTAAAGCTCTCTGGATGCTGATATAATTTCATTTACAAACAAACTCAAACTCAGTAGCTGTGGGGGAAAAAGATAAAACGCAATTGGTTTTAGGAGAAAATAAAGGAAGAGAAGTATTAAGCCAATTCTATAGTTTCCACCCCTCATCTCAAAATGGAAGTGTTGGAATGGACAGCAGTTCAGAAAAGATAAAAAGGCTTAGGAACAGCCTTTGTGCAAAGATCAACTTTCAGAAATAGATGAGTGGGAAATAAACTAAAAGTGAAAAGGAACAAAAAAGTGGGCTAGAGAGGAAAGTTAGGGAAAAACTAATATTCTCTTCTGTGTAAAAAAGATCTTGAGAAATGAAGTTAAGCTAACAGGAGGCATGTTCTAAATAAGTAATGCAGCCATTTCTCCTGCAATAGGTCTCAGTTATGAAATTCCTTGTATGTTTGTTATGAATGGGAACTTTGCATTAGCTTCAAGAGGAGTCCGGGTAACTGCTGGAGAATGCACTCCCTGAGCATGCTAGACAGTGACAAATCAAGCTGAGCTTAGAAATAGATGAAGGATGAGAGAGTACTCAAGGTATTATCCCATTTTTTTTTCTAGGCATCCACTTTTTGGAGGCAGAAGCAAAATCCCAAGCTAACTAAACTTCAAGTCTAATTTATGGCAGCTTTTTTGTCTCCATTTTTTTGGGGATTGAGGGTGAGGTGGTTTGTGGGGGGTTTTGTGTGGTTTTATTTTATCTTGCTTTTGGTTTTGGTTTTGTTTTTTCAAAGGAGGAAGACAGTTTTATAGTGTCTGAAGAGTCATAACATCATGATAAAGAAAAAGATGGGCCAGGGGAAGAAGACAATGCAATCAGAGAAACTGTTAGTGTGACACCTTGTCTACACAGAATTTTGTTTATTTTCTATTATGGACAATATTAAAATCTTACAAGACCTACATCACTATTTCCACTATTCTTTTGGAGTAGGATTTTTTAAAAACTAATTATTTTTAAAAGAGTTTCCACTTCAAAAAAATATCTTTAATGAAAAAGAAAAAATAAACAAAGCCAGAAAAACACAAAAGCCCCCCAAAACCCTGCTGTTTCCAAAGAAAAGCAGGGTTGGCTCAGACAGAAAGATATTTTTCAATTATTTTAATAAACCTCTGCTCTGGAAGCATTGACATTGATTGCAGTGGGAAACAGCATAGGGTCATTAAATATGTTTACTTCTCTTCAAGTTACTGATTACTTTTCTTGAAACTGCTAATGATATTCAAACTCTTTAGCAGTGTTTTTGAGCTATGTGTATCATGTAATTCCTCTGCCAACATCACTGCAGTTTTGCACAGCGTGGGACAGATGGGCACGTGAAACGACTCTGTTCTCTTGTGTGGCAGGGTGTTCCACTGAGTGCCCTGGCAGGAACACTCATGTTCTCCTGATGGACATCCCGGTGTTAACAACCAGCAGCAAGTCCCAGAGCAATGGCTCACAGGGCTGGAGTAGAGTGGTGGGCTCCAAGTGCCTGCAAGGATGGTCATGAACTTTGGAAAAAATATACTGGGCCTGTGGAATGAGGCTGGATGTGCAGTTGGGAAAAAGAGTGGATGTTTTACCACTGGTTGAAGGAAAGGGTGCTGGGGGCCTTGCATTGTGATGTGCTAGTGCTGAGGAGAGGATGCACAGGAGCTGGTGAGGGGATGGATAAGGGTGATAAAGTGATATTTCCCTTCTGTTTCCTAGTAGGCTCTTATGTGTACTGAAATAGGCCAAACATTTCTAGCTGTAGGACCTGCCAAAGACGGATGACTGATTTCACACACTGAAGAAATAAGAAAAATGCATTTGGCCCCAGAACAATAATAATGGAATTGAAGATAGCAATGTGATTTTTCAGTCTGAATGTTGTATGTTTTGCAGATGTGACAGTATAGTCTTGCAATTGTGTGATGACCTTAAATATTTCCTAAGCATTACTTTTCTATGTTTAGCTGTCAAGGCTTAGACTTTGTCAACTCATTGCTGGCAGCCTACTTGCAATTGAATATCAGCTTCCCACAGCATTCCAGAGTGGGTCCTTAGGCTGGCTTGGTTCTAAGATTAAGGTATGCAAAAGAAAATGTAGGAAAAGTTCTAGTGGACAAGGTTAAGCTTCTGAAACTGACAATATTTTTTGTTAATTGTTTTGATTATGTATAAGAAAGTGTACTGTTATATGGTCTTACCTCAAAAATCTCCTTACTTGTCATAGAAGATCCTTCAAATGCTTTTTTATTCTAGTGAAAAAAATTCAGCTTGCTATTCTCTAGGCAGAATAATTTGTTTATCATGAGTTGCAATCCTGTCCACAAAATCTAACAGCTTGTAGAACAAACATCAATCTGCTCTGCCATGTCAAAGAAATAATTAAAATTAAAACTCTTGTTTTTACACAACAGTTTAGTAATAAATCGTACTAAAACCTCTTGTTTCAATGCTGACATAGTCTAGAAATATTATATTTCTCTGAATAGATTTTAGAAGAAATGTTTACTCATTTGAGAAAAAGCATTTTACTTTCTGCAAGAAGTTCAAAAGTAGATGCCTGCTTTGTTTGAGATGCAAGTGCATACATCTTGGTATTAAACAGTGACTTTTTAAAAATTTTTTTAATATTGATTACCAAGACATTTGAAATCTTCATGGGTGAATTTTCTTGTTTTCTTTGTGGGTAGATGGGGCCTTCATTTGTTTTGTTTTCATAAGTTATTGAAAATTTAACTCAGAACTATCAGTTCTATGAACTTATTTTTTCAAAAGAGCTTAGAAACATATGGAAACATCCCTCTTCTGATTGATTAATGCAAGCTGATGTTATTTTTCAGGTAACTGTATCTGATCTTTGTCATGGTGATATATGTAATCTATTTAACTGTTCCAGCTGCACAAAGGCTAGAACAAATGAATATGCCTCCTTATGGCTGACAAATATTTAGACAATTTTTCTTATTTATTTAGCTTGCCAAGATAAATTTAAAAAATAATTTTTTATTCCTCTGAAAAGTAATTGAAACACATCAAAAAACCATCCCTGGAGATATTGTAAAGATGTTTAGACAAGGCACGGTTTAGGCACAGGGTTTAATGGTGGATTTGGCAGTGGTAGCCTTACAGTTTAACTTGATGATCTTAAAGGTGTTTCCCAAACTAAATGATTCCATGATTTATCTTTATCACACATGCAATTAGGTAGCAGAGTATAGTTATTTTGTTGAAGCCTATAGCAGGATGTTATTAAAAATAAATGTTATCTGAGTCTGGTAGAAAGGAAAATGTAGCAGGAAAGAAGAGGGAAATATCAGAAGATGCAGAACAGCATTTTGGACATGTTTGCTAATATGGAGACACAGTTGCTCCTGAATCTAAAGACTCTTCTGTCCCTGAATGGAAAGACTTCTCAAGCTATTTTAGTTTTGTTTGTAAATATAAGAGCTCTGTTCACTTAATATCCTGGAGCAAGGATAAAAAAGTCAGAAACTGTTGCCCTTAAAAGCATCTCAATCTAATTTAAAAGCCTTTTTACTGAGCAGTGGATTAGAAACAACTTTTAATGAAAGCTGACTAAGAAGGAGGCAGCTGCCATTTAGGTGTCACATCCTTTCCTGAGAAATAGTCATTTTGTGTTGTTAAAAAGCACAGTAAATGCATGTTCTTTAATTTTATAACAAATTATTGACATAATGGTTGGGAATGGCTGTGTGCATCCATTGTTTAAAGAGCACTGACATATCTTCCTGTTTAACGCCCACTCAAATTGAGTCCAGATGATGCAACACAGAAATAGATGAACCTGAAACTTGCCAAGATGTCAGACTGTTTACCATAACAATGTTCAAAATTTGTTCTGGAATAAAAACCATAGAATGTCACAACTGTTGAGGTAAGAAACTGGAAACTTGTCCAGTCTCTATGCCCAAAGCAAGGGTGTGTGGAGCAATTGGTTTGGGTTCTGCTAAAACAATGGCTTTTGAATATCACCAGACAGGGGGACTGTCACCGACATAGTTTATGAAAAATCTTTTACTTAGGAATTTTCTTCTCCTGAGAGCTGAGAAGCCTCAAGAACAAACTGTAAACAATTCTTATCTGCTGCTGTGGACTGCGACGGGAAGGTCTGTGATTGGCCCCGTCAAACTGTTTCCAGTTAGGGGCCTATCGCAAGACACCTGTCCAGTGTTTCGGGCTGAGAAGACTTTTCGTTTACACATTCTTTTCTATTCTTAAGATAGCCTTGGTAGTGAAATCTCTAGCTTTATTCTTTTAGTATAGTTTTTATATCTTATATATCATATAATAATAAATCAAGCCTTCTGATGCATAGAGTCTACTGTCTCGTCTCTTCCCTCCTCCTGGGACCCCAGAAAACCATGTAACAGGGGACTGTACAACCTCCATGGGCAACCAGTGCCCCTGTTTTATCCCCCACCCTCACATAAGTTTGGAGTTTTTTTCAGATGTTTAAATAGAGTTTCTGGAGTTCCAGTTTCTGCCCATTGCCTCTTGTCCTATGTCTAGGACACCCTAGGAAGAATCATTCTCTTTCTCCTTTACCACTCCTCAACAGACATTTATCAATTTCCTGCACTCCTAGTATGTTTTTTTGTTGCCCTGGAGAGCACAGAACTGGACATAAAATGGCTAATGCATCTCACCAGGGCTGAGCAGTGGGGAAGGACCACCTCTCTCCATCCCTGGTGCTCTGCCTGTGGATGCACTCTGTGGTGCTGAGTTGTTCCAGCATGTCTCTGCCATGCCCATGAGATCTATGACCCTATAACACAAGGTTATAGAATAGTCTTAAGTGGCCATAATAAATAAAAGAAGAAATTAGTGTCTCCGTATCTAAATAGGTGTGAAATATGGGAAAGGTGGCAGCAGCAATTCAAGAAGGAAAACAACAACAACAAAAAAACTAGTTGGTGAAAAATACCGTTAAGGAAACTAATAAATGCCTTCTAGAAATGTTATTGTCTTAGCAGATCCTTCCAATGAATATGTAGAGGTTTCACTTTGTGACTTCAGATTCTGAAAACTAAGGCTGGTATCCTACTATGTTGATTGCAATGATTGCTTTAAAATTCTTCAGGATATGGGGAAAACATTATGTATTGCTTGAACCTGAATGTTAGCATGTGCATATAAAGGAAGAGAACAAAACCAAACAAAACGAAAAGGCAGGAAAAGATACAAAAAGAAACAGATACTGAAGATGTTTGAAAAATCATTTTATTTAATGTCAAAATTCTGGCTGTTGTGGCCATCTATTTGAGGTATTTTTTTAAAAAAAGATTATATTCATATTTCTATTAGTTGTTTGATGATATCTTTGCTCTTATTTGTGTATTATTCGGGAATTGTGTATTTATATGGGAAATTGCTGCAGTGTAACAAAATTGATTTTTTTGTTATTTTTAGTTTCTCAAATTGAGAAAAAATCTATATACTGGTACTGGCTAATTTAGATACTTAATTTCTGCCTACTTAAGCATGTTAAATCATGGTTTGTTTGGCACAGCTGGCAGTGTTTGAGAGGTATATCCACCATGTTTCAGAGTTCACAAAAAGCATCATTTATATTGTGATTCAATTCAGAGGGGCACTACTTTAGTATAAACAACAATTTTCAGAAATTAACTCTAAAAACTCAAGTCCAGTATCTGACTGAAAGAATTATTTGGCTATAGCTTTTCCTGCATAATTCTTTAAGACTTTTTCATAATTCATATGAATTTAGCAATGCTGAAATGTTGCAAGATGTAAAACAATTTGCTCAAGAATGTGTTTTGCTTCCGTAAAGGGAAGCAGTGCATGTTGGAGTTTCAGATTGTTTGCAAAAAAAAATACAATGAAAAATAATAATTATTTTTTTGCAATTGCTATTACCTGCTGCATGCTAATAGATATCTTTGGGGGTTTTATGTGTGAAGTCACAAAAAAGAAAAAGGATGGTGAGAAGGAACTAGTAATACTTAATACAGTTGGAGTAAAAAGTAACAGTAAAATTTGTTGTCCTTGTGAGCAAACTTTCATCTGAAGATGTGGCCTTGAAAGGTCTTAAAGTTTCTTGTATGTGATACGTATCCAGAAGATTTTATTTGGGTATATATTACACTTAATCTTACCAATCAATATTACCTTTAGATATCAGAAAGGAGATTAATCTGACACTGGCACTAGATTCTGTCTCCTGTTGTCTTATAAATCACTTGAAAGAGAATAACAGCAGTTGTAAATTTTGTACTCAATCTATTAACTTCATAGCAAACTTTGGAAATCTGAAATCAAACCCAGGCTGGTTCCATACTATGCATAAAGACATTTTCAGTAGTCCAGGATCTAAGGTGTAAGCCAGTAGTTTCAAGCCTCCTGAAAATTTATGTTGGTTTAGAGGGGGCATACGATATAGAGTTGGGTCCCAACCCAGCTGCTTATTTCTCAAAAAGTAGTTGACACCAGGCATGAACAGTTTTGCCAGTCAAACTTAGTCTAAAATTTGCGAAGACTTAAATACAGAAGTCTTTAAATATTTTGGTGACATTTTTCAGAACAATTCATCTGTTAATGAATTTTTATTGTCATTGACATGATAATTTTTTAGACCCTACTATTACACAAACCTATTTATTTTTTTCTCTTGTTCTGTGTTTCTGCATACCAAACCTCAAAATGATCATTCTTTCATGGATTGTCATGGTATACAATAATATAAAAATAATAATGTACAATAATAGAAAAAATGCTGATCTAAATATTACTCAGCAACATTAAAGCTGAGACTAATTTCTTGGAGAATATTAAAATTTCATTTTCCCCCTCTGCCTTTGATTTTTTTTTTTGGCTTTTCTTTTGATTAAATTTTATGGTTTTAATGTATTTTGTTCATTTTACATGTTGCTTAGCATCCTGCATTTATTAATCTAGGAATAGCTCAATTTTCATGTCACTATAATGAAATAACAAAAATTTAGAACACTCCATTATTTATTCTTGCTTTATGGCAATAGTATAAGACTGCCTGGCATAGAATACCCTCTTATAGAGTTGCTCCAGATCACACCATATTAGCAGGCTACATTTTTCACTGAAAACAATATTGATCACAGAATCTCAGTTCTAGAGTTACATGCCATGTCTTAGCTACAGTTTCATGGAAGACTTCCCTTTTTGCTTCTTCTGTCCCACACTGATGGTTCAACCAGCAATCTGATGTTTGACTGTCCATCACAGATTTTCTTGGGGACTTTTTTTATTTGACTGTTGAGCACTTGAGATACTTTCAAACCAGTCTCACACTCTTGCTACAGCTTTTCTAACTCTTGGGTGAAGAAAAGAGCGGTACTTTTAATACTTCTTAGTTATAAACTGTAGGTTCATCTTGTGGACCAAAGCTGAATCCATGTTAAAGCACCAATGAACACAACTGAGCAGCACTGGTTGGGAGGACAGAGGCTGTGCTATGGGGGCCTCAGTCTCTGCTCCAACAGCAGTGAGGCAGAACGTGCCATCTGAATTGCTGTCTGTGAAGAATCTTGAAAATCCCTCCTAGCATAAACATCTCATTTGCGTATCCAGCTGGATGGAGGTTGGATTAACCAGGTTGTGCACCACCTGGAATGGTTCCCCAGACCAGGGAATGGCAGATGGCTTTGCAGAAGCAAAGAAAGCTTCATCTCTCTGCCTTCAGCAGAGCTGTGCCTCTGTTAATTCAAAGTCATTTAGAATAGTTAAGAAACCTAGAACACCTGTGCTTTTCCAAGCTCTCCTCCTGCTTCAGATTGTTGGATAGAAAGGTGCAGTCTGAGAATGGAGTGAATGCAAAGGAAAAAAAAAAAAAAGGCACTAAAGGGAAGATTCAATATTTACAGTTCAGAAAATAATTAGGCTTTACTGCTGCTATGAACTATCTGGTGAGTCTAGAGTGACTTTCTGCAGTGGTGCTTTTACTGTACTTTTTGTTTCTGTCTTTAGCTTCTCTAGGATTTATGTATAACTTTCAATTTTTCTCTTTTAAAGATCTGTTTTAAAACTATTTCTTTATAGATTATCCTTTTGGCTACCCCTGCCCCCATAGGAATCTTCTTTCAAGTTCTGACTCTCTTAACATCTCACAGTTTTATTTTCTGATCTTTCCAGTGTTCCCTTTCTTTCTCTTTTTCTACCTTTCTTTTTGTATCAAATTGGAATTGTCACAAAGCACACTGATTCCTCATGGGAATCAAAATGAAGCACTGTCTCTCTTAAAATGCCATCGTAGGAGAAATAAACTTCATGCAAATGCATACAATTACAAAACAAGTGCTATTTATCTTCTTTTCCTGTGGTGTTTCTTTTCCTGTGGGATTTGGAATGATTGGTTAATGATGAGCTGTTGAAACCTGCCCTCAGTGTCAGAGAGCACAGACTTATCAAAGAAAGAGTTAAACTATGGGGAATTGTGCAAAATTATTCTGGAACTGCATTTTCTATTAGCACAAGATACCAAAATCACCTTGTATTTTTGTTGTCGTTCTCCCTCCCAATCCTGAACGGATTACTCAATAAATGGGTGACAAAATAACAAGTGAAAGAAAGAAATAAGCAAAAGCCAACCCCCAACCGCAAACAGCTGATAATTAAGAAAAGCTTTTGCTTCTTTAATTGCCAGATCTTGTCTTTCTTACCTTTGAGACAATTCCTTGCCAGAACAGTACCATAAAGTCAATTTACGTTAGTGGGATTTGTATTCCTTGATTTTTACAGCAGTAGAAGCTGTGGAAGAGGGAGAGTAGGGCCAAATTCTATCAGCCAGGCATTATTGCATATAAAAATTAGTGTCACCATAATTCCTATCTATGCTTTCAGACCCATCCACAACATGACACCAGCACAGATGGCAATGTTATAAAACAATAAATCTCACAGGAAGTCTTTTGCTATTGGGATAGGTGAGGATCAGTGATCAGTACAGAAGGGTTGTCCTTCTGTCCAAGTGCCTCAGTCTGCAACAGAAGCTCAAATCTGTGAAACTTATTTATCCATTCATCTTGAGTAATTTCTAATGCTGGCTGACCACAACTCTTGCTCAACCTCCAGGGAAAATACCCATGCATACTAAATCTCTCCTGATTTTTTTGATGTACAAGCACCATAGGCCCAGATTACAAACATTTTTCAGAAGCTTAATTCATACTGATTTAAGTAGGGCTATGTATCTAAGCAACTTTGGCATTAGCAGCATTCCCTTCTGCTCTTTATTGCAAACAAAATGACTAGTGTCTTATATTGCAAGAGAAATTGTACAGATTAAAACATGAAACTATATCTCTTTTTTCCTCCTTTCTTATAGAAGCAGCCACAATTCCATAGGTTTTTTCCTTTTTTAAGGATCACTTTGGTTCAATCACAATATATACCATGGTAACATTTTTCTTTCCAAAGGATATGTGATGCAGCCCTGATTCCCTGTTGATGGGAATTAACAAATGAATTTCTTGCTTTCCTTGAGTGCAAAGCAAAAGCGTTTGCTCTTCCTACTAAACTACTTAACGTAACCCACATTTTTTCTCACTCTTCCAATTTTCTCCCCCATGCCACAGCTGGGGAATGAGAAAGCAGCTGTGCTGCATGAGAATGAGCTGAGCTGCCTACAGAGGTTAAACCACAATGACTGTGTGTAAAATTTGTGTAGTGTGAAGACTTTTGGAATCATGAAAAATAGCTGGTAAATAGAGATTTTGAAATACTAACAAAAACTGGGTTATTTTTTCCTTATCTTTTTGAAAGGAAGGAAAGCTTACAAAAAAACCCATTGCAGATTACTCAGCAATTTCTTTTAGAAATATATCTGCATTTTTTATCTGCTGGGACAATGCACTTTAAATTTTTTCATTTGGCCTAAATAATTTTTCATTGTGTTCCAAAACAGATTGACTGACTCAATCTGCCTCAATGCATTCCTCAATCTCAGGGAAAAAAAAAAACCCAAAAAACTGTGGAGACATAAAATCTGCAGAAGGCCTAGAAAAATATCACTATCAGGAAAACAGGAAGTAAAGATAATTGCAAATGAAAAAAAATAAATCCAGAACAGTACAAGGGAAAAAGGAAAATTTCTTATTTTAGGCTTTAGGAAAAGCTGAAGTGAATTCCAAGTTTGAAATAGAATTTGAAGCCAAGCAATTGGAGTTTATTCTGATTTTTCATCAAAGCTTTTAATGATTTTCACTTTTTGTCAGCCTGCTTTGTGACACAGAGGAGTATCCCTCTTTTCTTCTATGCTCTGACAACATCATAGGGAATGCCATAGCATATGAAGTGTCAGACATATAATTGATTCCCACTTTAGCTATATATGCGGTCAGAACTTTTGTAATGATAAAAGTTTTTTGTTTTCACTCCGATTCCTTTTCTTCATAAAAAAACCCTCACTGGTTTGCTGTTAAGTGAACAGATGAAATACAAATATTAAATAAGGCCAGAAAAGTTGTAGTCAGATTGAATTTACAAAAAGCTATGGAAATCAAATGTTTAAATTTCTTTAAATTTTTGTTTCATATGTTCTGTGCATATATGTTTGTATGTATTTGTTGGCAGTAGTAATCCAGGGAAAGGTCAGAGGAAGGAAAGGGAAAATAGTGGGGAAATGAAGGTTTGAAAGAGCTGCCAGTAAATAATAGAAACATTTTTAACATCTTAAATAAGATATCAGCATGGTAATGTTGTCCTGGAAGTTCTATAAACATGATCTAGAAGAGGATTGTGTTTTCTCTTGGAGTTGTACTTTCTGCTGTGGTCAGCGCTGAAAGATTTTTCATGACTCAAAATGTTTGTTCAATCTCAGGCAGTTTTGATTTTGCTTTCTGGATGGGTTGGAAGGCCAGCTGCAACAAGACAAGGATGGCATTGGTCCCATGATCTACAGAAATGGGGTTGTGTATGTCTCTATAAGGTGTTTGCCTGTTTGGAGTGGTTTCTGTGGTTACATACAAGGGAAAACTAAACATTTCATTTTGTAGTTTAAAAAGGAAAAGATGCTTTCTTCCAGTGCTGGCAACAACTTTCAAACACCTGTCTACTGTGCTGTTAAACCATCTGCATTTCAAACACAGCAGCAACTGAAAAATGATAAACTCTCATGAGCTGAAAAAACATGTTAAGTTTTGGTGCACAATGTTACTTCATGCTTCGTGCAGGGGGAGAAAATTGAACACACTTGGTTGTGATGAGGCTCAGCAAGACTTTCTCAAACAAAATATTAACTGCCAGATGTGCTTTATCTGTGTTGGACAGAAGAAGACTATGAAGGAGATCTAACACCTGTGTGTGCAAACTGACATTTCAGAGAAGATCTTCTCGCACTCAGTGTGTTTGCAGCATATGGCTCTGTCACTGAGGCAAATTACATGACTATTCTAATATGTCATTAAACAAGGACTTGGAGCTAGGGATTTTTGATTAGTTATGCTGCCTGTAAAAGTATCCCAAGCTGTGGAAGAAAGTTTAGGAATTGTAGGACTTGGCAGCTGAATCATGACTTGTGTTTCATGAATGTCGATGACAGCAGTAGCTACGACTCTCTGATACTGTTCACTCATCTGTGCTCATGCTCATTAGAAGCAGTACCATTTCTAGTCCCTGAGAAAATAATTATTTCTGCTTTATAGGATGGTCTTCTATGTATTGGTTTGTGATTGATTAAAGAAAGTATGGCATATGTCAGGAAAGTAGAAAGTTTCACAATGATTAGCCTTTGAAAACCCAACTCTGACTACAGTGATAATATTTTCACTTTTTCTCTATGAAATTATTTAATTTATGAAGAATTAAAATTTTAAGTGCACTGTTGACATAAAAAATTAAGAATTCATGAAAACTATTATGAAATGAGAACATTAAAGACAGAGGAGAAGAAATTAAAACCTACCATGGAGAAATAGCTTTTACTCTTCTCACTAAGCTCAATAATTCTTGGCAGGAGTCTGAGACTATTCTGATGTTTCAGTAGCTTTTATCCAGGAGTTTGGTGGCATAAGTAAAAACTGCTATTTTTACTTTGGAGATTCCATTCCAGTGTTTTCAGAAGAATCAGTGTTAGAAAACTTCTCTTTCCTTAGAGGAAAATATAATTCCACAAAATATGTATTTACAGGTTTTCTTTTTAATATTCTCTTTCAAAGTGGTCTGTCAGAGTGTGGAGATTAGAAATAATTCACATTTTCCTTTCTTGCCACTAAGGGAATCCTCAGAATCTATAAGATTGTTGCATCTAATATATATGACTTAATACAGGTTTCTTCTAGCAGCATAGCAGGGGTAGAGCACAACTTGCCAGATTTGAACTGTTCAGGGCTGAATTTTCATGTGGAGATCAGCTGCATTTAGCTCAAGTGGCTGACTGCTTGGGCCTATGAAGGAGCTGGGATGGGAATTCAGGTTGGCAGTTTTTGCTGTTACCACTGGAAATACAGCATTCTCCACATAAACCTATTTGTACATTATGTTAAATTTATAAAAATTTCAATTTTATACACTTTGGCCCCAGACAATGCCTCTAAAACAGGTACTGGAATTAGTCGGGTATTTTTCTTGAAATCCTTTGAATTTTGTAGGCACTTCGGGAGGTATTAAATTTATTGTCATCACTTAAGAGAGAGTTATTGCCATATTGATAATTTAATGAGTGTATTTTCTCAATGAAATGTGCTGAACAAGAGAGTGAAAAGATAAATGTTATTCTGTAAATTCACCTTGTGGCTTCTGATATGCTGTGTTCCAGTTCCTCTGTTAACTTGGGAAAAAATTAATTGGAAGGGAGGTAAGAAAAAGACCAAAAGAGAGACAGGTCTATTTACTTGATAAGTAATAAAATGAATAAGAACACTAGGCAGAGATTAATTACTTTTACAAAGCAAAGAGGAAATGAAAACATTATTTAGTATTGACCCATGTTAAAAAATGGACTCACCAAGTTTGAAGGTGTTTCCTCATCTAACACAGTGCTGCCTTTCCATAGGCACCTTCCTGGTTCTTTATCAACATCTGACTTGATCAAATGAATTCAGAAATTCTTCTGTAGCATTTTTGGACAGCATGTAAGAAATTCTAAGCTGCAGTCAAAACACCAAAAGAAAGGAAAGGATAAGGGTCAGATGTCCTAAGCAGTCATCTGAACATAAAGTTAAATGAGGGTAAAATCTAGAAAAACTCACCCATTTTATGATAAAATATTAATTTTAATTATCTTTGTATAATTAATATTGATCACATCACTACTGAATCAACATGTTGCTAAGCTAACTCTGAACTGTAATTTTTCATAAAAAGTTCAACTGAAACTTTGTATAAATAACTGATGATTAGTCAATATGAAGAGCTTTAATATTGTACCTCAAGCCACAAACTAAACAGCTGAAGCCTAAAGATAAATATTGATACAAGTTCTTTTCTGAGAAGTGCGGGCAAAATAAACTTGGAACAAGATGGATTACCTCATAAGCATAAATGACATCTAATAGCCAAGGCAGTAACTTGAGTATAACTTTAAAGCATTCATTGCTCAAAACTCATTAGATTAGATTGATCCTTAGTTTTTGCAGAGTTATTTAAATTGGCCTTAGTCAGTGATAAACCAAGAAGGTCATATTTATCTCCTTGTTACAGGTCCAAAGACGAACTTAGATATTCTGTTATTCCTCTCTAGCTATCACTAGATACCATTTAATTGGGGAAAAGATGACTTATGGTTTTGCAGAAAAAAAATTATGGTGATAAATTTTTGCACATTTTCCACAAAACTATTGGGATTAATGCAAATGGCTGGGCTAAAAACTATGTGTTTTTATGTAAGAGACATAGCAATTTTTCTTACTTATATGATTTCTTTTGTACATACAGCCTAAACATTAGAGAAAGCAACTCTCTTCAGTGGTAAAGTAGTTTTTAAAAAAGTGAACATGCAAAAAAATACACTGTTTTGGACATTACATAATATTACTGAAATATGTAATCATTCTACTGAATATATAATCATTATTAAACTAGACAAAAAAATTGTTCACTACAGTGTAAGTCATGACAGCTGGAAGAGGTTCAAAAGGTTGATGTCAATGTATTCATAAATATATAGTTTTATCTGTAATTTAAAACATTTATTATTGATACTGAAATTCTATTTTTTTATATAGTAACTGTTTTGTAGTAATGTACTTTTACAGTAATTTGTAATTAGTTATTTTCTATGGAGAATGTTTTTTAGAAAGCTAATCTTCAAACTTTCACAGTTTGAAGACCAATGGTGCCTACAGACTTGTGTATGGATGGGGTTTTGCTTTCTGTTTTAAAATATTACTTGAATTATGTCTCAAGTAGTCTGAAGATTTTGACTGATACATCATGTCAGACCTTTGAGCTGATAAAAGGGGTAAGACTGTGAAAGCAGTTCCAATGTAGAGTTGGGTTTATTTTTCATATTATATTCATAGAATGTGAATTTCTTCTAATTTGTGATGTGAAAGGGATTTTCAAAAGCTGGTATAATTACTTGGAAAGATTTCAGCTGTGACACTTGCTGACAATAATTACATTTTTTTCTCCTGATACCTGAGAGGGATCACTGCTGAGTGCATGAAATGTCTGTGGCACTTGGGAAAGGGGCAATTCTGTTCATACTTGCAGCTTTCCAGAATACCTAACTACAGGCTCTCCGTGGGATGATTTTGGCAGCGTGTATTTGTATTAATACACATTGATTTGGATCCCACACACCGCTCATTTTTAAATGCAAAGATCTAGGAGGAAAAAGAAAGAAAGAAAAAGAAAGTACAATGTGAACAACTGAATGTGTCTATTCTTTGCTGGTGAGATTCTGAATAATCAATACCAGTTAAAAAAAAATACTGCATCCAAAAGATCATTAACTTCAAAACAAATTGAAATAAAGAATGTTGCCCAAGACACTGGCAACCCAGTTGCAACCAAATTGCACCCTAGTTACAGACAAGCCATTGGAAATGAAGCTAGAAAAATCCATACTATATCTTCTTTATTATTAGAAGTTGAACATAGAAAGATGATCTTGTGATTAGGGAAATGGACCAGAAAATTGGCAATTCTAAGTTGAATCACTGTTTCTGCCTTGCCATCCATGTATGATACAGACAAAATATCTTTCCTTCTCAGGTACATAGAATCCCAATTTATAATAGGTTCTAAGACTGTCATAATCATGAGGGGCAACCAACTGGTTTGAAATACATATTTTGACTAATTAATAGTCATAAGTTAAATTTTCATTCTCAATGAAAGCAACTATGCATGAAACAACATTTCCCTTTTATGTATCATAGCCACTCCTCTGGGAAACAAAGCAAAAGCTTACTCTGCTGCGTTAACTGATGTGAGTATTGTTTTTAAAAGAAAATATTTACTAATAAAGTTTTTAAGTACAAAATTTTTTTCTTTGTATTTAACAGACTATTTGGGGATTACATCTCATACAGAAAGTCAAATAATGTTGTTAGTCTAATTAAAAATCATAAAAGTGAATTAAAACACAGTAAAAATTTACCATGGTTAGTCCAAGTGCTAATATTCACTGTCCAAATTATCTAATTAACACAAAACAGAACTC
Organism: Serinus canaria; assembly: GCF_022539315.1. Classification (NCBI taxonomy): domain Eukaryota; kingdom Metazoa; phylum Chordata; class Aves; order Passeriformes; family Fringillidae; genus Serinus; species Serinus canaria. Next base: position 36,243,170 of record NC_066317.1, read on the forward strand.
ATTAGCAATACAAGTGTAAATTGTTAGTGAGAAACTTATTAATATATGCCTCTATAAGAATGATGTCCTGTTCACCCTTCTCATAACTCTCCTGATGGTCAGGTCACCAGTAGAGAAGGCAACCTTGAGAGTTGTCATGAGCTGCCATCACTCCCAGTTGCTGTGGTCCTGTAATCACAGAATCACAGAATGAATAAAGTTGGGAGGGACCACAGTGGGTCAATCTGGTCCAGCTTCCCTGCTGCAGCAGGGTCATCCCAGAGCACATGGCACAGGATTGTGTCCAGATGGTTCTTGAACATCTCCAGTGAGGGAGAGTCCATAACCTCCCTGGATCACCTCCCTGGTTCTGGTGCTTAGTCTATTACATGATAGAGAAGTTCTTCCTCAAGTTCAGGTGGAACTTCCAGTGCATCAGTTTCTGCCCATTGACTCTTGTCCTATTGCTCAGCACCACTGAGCAGAGCCTGGCTCCTTGGTTTGCCTTTCAGTTATTCAGGCTTAAATTATCCTAAATGATCCCTGTTGGAGCTTTAAATGGTCATGCTCTGTAAAATAGGTAATCAGATAATGAATATTACAGAATAAGGTATCATAAAAACATTTTCTAATAGTGTAGGGCCCTTTGAATAGACCTTTGTCAATCATAGGGAAATGACATAAAAAAATACATTGTTCAGATGCACAATTTTCCCATATGTTAGGCACAGCCAGTAGTCACTAAGTCAGGCTGAAGATGTGAGAGAAATTGCCTTACCTGCAGCTACATTAAATATTCCTTTGAATTGCAAGAACACATATGAGAGTTTGAGCTTGCTAATGCTATGACTAAACCTTCCTGAAAATTGTGATTTCACAGTTTATCTGAATACACAGATTCCATTTTTTCTGAAAGTCTACCACAAAGCAACCTATACTCTTTGGTAAGAAATAAGAGTTCTCCTGTTATTATTCTGCATTTACTCAGACTTGTACCTCCATGCTTTCTATTTCTCATCTGGGTCAGAGAAAATTTTTTATTGACATTCATCTGTGGAAACATTTTGTTGAAGTTACCATATAATTGTCACCCAGCAATAAGCCTTTTGCTTTCTACCTGTAGAAAGTGGACCTGCATAAAGACAGTTATCTCATATTACAGAAGGTTGACATAATGGAAGCACTGCTTAAAAATTAAATCATTTCATTAGAGTAAGTGCCTGCAACCACTTTCCAGATGACACTATGCATGATAAGTCACAATTGTGGTATGAAGCAAGAAAATAGCATATGCTGGAGGATAAAATGTAAGGTAATCATCACAGTTACAATTAGGCTTGGTGTTGCTTGTTGTCATATTAAACTTGGCTGTACCTAATGGAAAGTGAAAGAGAAATAAAATTTCATCAAAATTGAAAAAGTGATTGCATTTGCAAATGTATCTTTATTTTTTCTTCCTGGAATTCTATTCATATGTATAGCAGACCTGAAAATTTTTTTCCATATATTTATGCTAGCAGAAACAATATTTGTTTCCCTCTCAAGGTGTTTTTCCCAGTGTTAGGCAAATATCTTTATTTTCTTAATCTATTCCTATTACAATTTGTTTTTGCCATTGCAATGATTCAGAACACAGAAACTGTTAGCTAACAAATATTATTGTATTTAACAATCTCTGATAACTGTTGTCTGCTTCATTTCTGAAGAGCCCACAACATCCTTGAGTTCCACTCTGGCACTAACTGCAGACACCAGAGCTATAGATTAAAAAGTTAAAGAGAAAAAAAGAGTATTCTCAAATCTATCAGTGCCTTTCAGGAGTCAGTATGACGCACAGGAAAGGTTACAAATATTTTTCAGGGCATATCTATGAATAACTTGCAAGGGAATCATCCCAAGCTCTCAGGGCAAATATCCAAGATAACTAGTGTGATGAAACTACATAAAACTTACCAGTTTCTGCCTGCATTTTTTTTTTTTATATTGCTGTTCATTGTAGATAAATAACTTTCAGCACACAAGACAGAATTTTGTCTTTTGAAGGGAGAAGGAATATACATAGAAGCTTCAACATTAACAAATATATCTAAACAGACTTTATTACTTTTTTTTTTTTAATTGAATGGGAATAATCACAGAAAACCTACTTACCATCAATATACAGTAACAAAAACTTTTGGGAAATTCAAATTTTTTCTAGACTGTTTATATAATTCACGTATTTATACTAACATATATGTATGCTTGTAAAAGAGCCAATTAATTTTTTTATGATTCTACAAATGAGTAAAACTGTTATTGAAAACATTCCTATGTTTTGAATTGCAAACATTTTAAAACCACGTTCTGGTTTGACCAATTTCTAGCAAACGTTATTTAATGTTTTTAATGTCTATTTGTATGGGTTTAGGACCTGGATTTTGCAGGATTTTGACTTGAGGGTCCACTATTTGATTAGTAAGTGGCAGCCTCATTGTTTCTGTGGGAAAAATTGTGTTTAGAAAAATATTGGAAGGTTCCATTTTCCTTAAGGATAGCTCTTAATATGAAACAATTCTGTATGTTATGCTAACTTTACCACTAATATATTTAAAAACTGTTGTCAGAAAAGACTGGGTTTCTTTGATGGAATACAGTTTTGTTTTCCTCTGAAGCTCAAGGCCTATAGATAGCATAAAACAGAAAAACTGGAATGCCTTCAGAAGAAATTGGAAAACTGCATTGTTGATTTCTCTATGAGTGTGTCTTATGCACTTAGATAATTATATATTGCTGTTCTTTTTTTGTAGGAACAACTTTGGCATCAGTTAAAGCCAGTGATAAATGAGAAATGAAATTCCTACTGAAGGTAATGAAATCACTGCCTAGCTTTTCATGTTCAGCTTTGAGCTGACTTAAAATATTAAAAAATCATGCAGCTAACTGGTTTTATTCTTCTTGTTGTATATATTTTCTCCATATGGTATTAAAGGAAAAGTATTTATCTTGCATGTTGCAATCATTTGGAACTAGTAATACATACCTGGTTAGAAGGGAGCTGCCATTTTTTAATATTTTCACCTCCATCAATTTTATGGTATTGTTTTTATATCTTGAGGAATGCATGCTAAAAGAAACACAATTAGGATATTTTACAGACACAGAATCAAGATAAAATGCTGAAGAATAACTTACAAGCTCCAGTGTTGATGTCATGTTTTTAGGAATCTGCCCCCATAGCTAGTCTGGTCTAGTATTTTTAACACATATTTTCTGGATTTATCATGAGGGGTTTTTACCCTGTCTGATCTAAAATTGAATGTAATGTGTACAGCTCTCTTTTAAGACAGAACTAATTGAACGGAATATTTCATGTAGAAGGGACCTGCAATAATCATTGTCCAACTGCCATAGCACTTCAGGGCTGACCAAAATTTAAATTACTAAGGGCACTGTTCAAATGCCTCCTAAACACTGACAGGCTTAGGGAAGGAGCCTGCTCCAGTGTTTGACCACCCTCTTGGAAATCCTTCCTAATGTCCAGTCTAAACCTCTCCTAGCACAGTTCTGAATTCATCCTATTCCTGAATACACAGAGAAGAGATCAGCTCTTCCCTCTCCACATCCTTCCTGTCATGGTTTACCCCTAGCTGGCAACAAAAAAACTGCAAAGCCTCTCACTCACTCACTCACTCACTCACTCACTCACTCACTCACTCACTCACTCACTCACTCACTCACTCACTCACTCACTCCCTGTGTGTGGTGGCACCAGGAGAAGACAAAAGTAAAACCTCTGAAATGTGATAAGAACAGATTAATAATTGAAAAACTAAAATATAATAATATAGTAAAATTATAATGACAACAATAATAATTTTAATGAAAAGGAGAGAGAAGGATTAATAAAACCCACAGGAAGCTGTAGAGAGCAATGATGTCAATCCTCAGCCTCCTTTCCTCCAAGCTAGAAAACCCAAAGTCCTCAGCTGCTCCTTATAAGATATCCCTTCCAGAATTTCTGCCAGCTAAAATAAAAAGGAATATCAAACTTTCTTTTGAGCTTTCACTCAGAGATGAGGATGGTGTGGATCTCCCTTTGTCCAAAGATAGAGAGAGCTCCCAGCTGCCTGTAGGACCATGACGGGGCACAGATGAGGGCTGGGTGTGTTTGTTTAAGTCAGTGTCCTTGAAGGAAGTTGCAGCACTTCCAAGTGAGTGATAGAGGAAGGAGGGGACATGTGTGTGCCATCATCTGGTCACGTCCCTGTTTGGCTACATGTCTGTCCAAGACAGGAGCAGCCAAAAACAGAGCAGCCACCCCCTGCTCTCATGGGGCAGCCACTGCCTCCCTGTCTGGAGATCTCCCAGCCTCACACCAAGGCTGTCCAACCTGGGTCTCCCTGACAGAGAGCAGACACCTTTCCCAAGCCAGCTGTGTCCCCAGCCCCACTGCATCCTGAGTCACCAGCCAGCTCTCCACACTGTGTTCTGGAAGGCAGGTCTGGAGCCAGGAGCTCCTGTGTGGCCCAGCCCTTGGCTGCCTGGGGAAAAGGTGTGCCTGGTTTTACTGTGGCTGCAGGAGCCTCTCAGAAAGCCAGAGCAGGATGTGGGCTGGGCCAATCTTGTCTATCCTGTAGGATGCTGGCACTCTGGCTGAGTGCTGGAGGAGGGACAGGACAGGACTGTGCCATGGCCTCTGCATCCCTGTGAAGGAATCTAGCTGTGACTCCTTCAGACATAATCAGGCTTTTAGTATTTGTTTTATTTTGACAATGTTTACACTTGATGCAAGAGCTACCAGGTGAAATCTTGTTACACAGAGACTCAAAATAGACATCTAAAACTCCCTGTTATCAGATTTGTTGGCAGTTTGATGTAAAATTATCCTCCATTAAGAAAATACTTCATTTTGTAGCTATGCATAAAATAAATAAATAAAAATTTATGGTGGGATGGTGTTAAGTTACATCACATGGAGAATTGATACTCTGCTGCCTTTTCTTGAGAGCAATAGTAATGGAATAAAAACTTCATATCTGGGAGATCTACTGTGACAAGGGTTGTCAGCTATTTCATTTATCCCTGACAATGCTTCTCTATATTTCATAGCAGATGCTAAGCTGCCATCTGTATTAGAAATCTACTCATGTAGCAATCTTAAACATTTTCTCTTTGTTATTCTTTGTCACTTGTTATGCTACTGTTAGAGCTGACATTGGGACATTATTCCTGGGCAGAGCACTAAACCTTGCAAACACCACTTATTCAGGTGTGTGCTCTGCTAATGGCCTTGGTCTGCCTGTTTGCTGCTTGTGCATTCTCCCTCTTCCCTGTGTTCTGTAATGGATATTGCTTACATTAAAAATGTGCTATAAACTGAATTTTTGCTGCTAGCCTCATATATAGAGTTGCACCTATTAATGGAAAAACTGAAAAACCCCCAACTTTACAGGCTGTATGAAATTAATACACATCAGTCAAAGAAATGCACTTTGATATGTGCTGTCATGGTTTTATTTTCCATGTTGATTGCACACCAAAGTTCAAAGGAAATAAATATTTTGGGGATTTTTAATGTCTTCAATCTGTGCCTTGCCAGACTTTTTATGTTTATTTTAGAAAGCTCCTATAGTTCAATCTATTGCTAAGTCACACATGTAATATAATTGGGAATTGCTAAGAAAACACCTTGAAGATAAAAACCAAAAGAAAACAGACTTATGAGCTATCACACCTGTGATTGAGGTATATTTCTCTCTTCAGTTATCTGGTAAGACCTGTGGAAAGGGCACATTCAAAAACCAACCAACCTACCAACCAAAAAAAACCAAACAAACCTGCACTCACAAAAAAAAAAAAAACCAAAAAGAACTTAAAAAAACCACAAACAAACAAAACCCCAGAGGATGCAATAAACTGATTTCTGGTATCTGAAAAAGGTTTATTTCATTTTCCTACCAAGAAAGGTAGTTGGGCCACTCATGGGATTAAAGGAGTCACTTGAGTACTCAGTGTACTCAGCTCAATGCTTGACTTCATGCATTATTTTGGGCAAGTCATGCTCTTTAACCAAATTTTGTTGACTGAAAGATGTTCAGGTCAGAAGCAATGGTATTCTGTATTTGTACATGCCCTGGAACAAAAAAAAGGGAACTCATTGAAATGTCACCAGTAAGCCTTATTTCTGCAATATTCTGAGCCAATACTTTTCTTCTAAGATTTATGTTTAATTCAAAATTTCCAGAGAATACATTTAGTTGGGAACCTCAAACTAAAGACTTCATACAACTTCTGACAAGCCTCCTGCAAAACAATAGCAGTGTGCCATGTGAGTCAATGGGTGTAAAAAGGAAGAGAAAAACAAATCAAGTAGCAAATGTTATCTTTCCTCTGAGGTAGGTGGGTTTTTAATTAGACTATTTAATCAAGAAAAAAATCAGAATAACAATTGAGCAAATGTTGTTAATCTGTTTCCTGATGTAAATCTTAAATAGTGCATTCCCTCACTTTTATGACTCTTCTTTATTATTTCCTAATGGTATTGAAATTCTCATTTTTAAAGATTGCAGAATTTAGTGTTATAATTGTGGAAAAAATGTTGGCCATTGTTCAAGCAACAGAAAGGAGATGAAGCAATAAGTACCTGATTTTGGAATGTAGAGGTAGAGTCTGAGAGAGTAATTTTGTGCATGTGATTTAAAAAACAAATAGAATCCAAAACCCAGACACAAAAAACAACTTTGAAGTTCACAATAAAATATTTAGTGTTCATGTGCGAAGTTAAAATTAAAGATGACTCAGATAATTGAACAGCATCAATAATAATGATTTGTGGAAGGAAAGGGCAACAAAGAATTGAAAAAAATTAATGAATGCGTGTGTGAACATCTGAAAAAAACACATACCCTTGAGGTGTGTGTTAAGTCATGAAATGCTAATGATGTTAAACTCTTACTTTATTTTTAGAATTATTTCTCTCCATTTTTCATAGCAAATTACTGAAAATTACTTTTGGATATCACACTTTACTAAATTTCTGAGATGAGAGTTGGCTGTTTCTGGCATCACTCATGGGCCTTGACCAAAAGTACCACAGCAGGACTAGAGTCACTTGTCTGCCATTGCAGAGTTTCATCATCACCTGTGAAAAATCTGTTGGAACAACAGTTGTTGTTATCACAGTATTTTCCATTCTTCACCTCACTGAATGTCATGGTGCTGCTAAAAGAAGAGCCACAAGTACAGAAACTGCCAATGTCAGCAGGAAAGACTGGAGCATCCTGTCTGTGGCTGTTCTGCAGCACCCTTCTTTTATTTATTCTGTAGTATGCTGTAGGAGTCTCACTTTTTTGAGCAAAGTTGTTGTAACACAAATGAAAAAGCCCTTATAGCACCACATATTTTTTCTAAGTATTTAAATTGTGTCTAAATTATCTCTCCATTATGTAATTTTTTAATGTTTTTTTTTTTCTTTCTGTGTGGGGAGTTACTGCCAAACTTCTAAAGAACGTATTTTCAGGGTGCAGCAGGAAAAAGAAAGAAAAAATCATTCTGTTCTCAGTGACCATCTTCATTGTCCCTTTCGATGGCAGCAGTCACACTGTTTGGAACACTCTCTTTATGAACTGTTGATGGAATTAATACAGCAAGCAATTAATTCTGAAATAATGAGGGAAGAATAAAAAACAGGAAAAAGACACACTAAACCACAACTTAGTGGAAATTACTGGAATAAAAATATAGAAACATTTTCTGGTAATTCAGCAACTGTTAGTTGGGTTACTGCTGCCCCTGGGTAAACTGACATTTTCATATGCACTAATTAGCAAAGAGGTCAAATGAAATTTCAAATAAAATAGTCAATTTGTGGCATTTTGCCTCTATGGAGGACCTAATCTCAAGTTCTGGAATAGCAGACAAAGTAAAACCCTAGGTGTCCTACCCACCAGGACTGGCCTATTACCTACAGCTAATTAACTGCAAACAAAATGGAGACAAATAAACCTGTAGATTTAAAAAAAATATTTTTATTGTTTGATGAAAGCTGTGAAGCATCTTTATCCCAAAGCAGGAGATGATGCTGTCATGCACACAGAAGCCCACTGGACTGGTTATGGTCAAATGCTGGAGTGTGTGGCAGCAATGGCAGGGCTGCCCTGGTGAAATGACAGAGCCCAACATCTCCTCCCCTCACTGGGAGCCGAGCCAGCAGCTCTGCTGGGCTGAGGACAGCAGGGAGCTCGTTTGCTAATTAGTGCATAGAGAAATACCTAATTACACAGGAGTCACGGTGACTTGAAAAGAGAAAGAGACAGCTGAAGCACCTGAAGAAATTGCAGTCTGCATTTCCAAGCCAGCCACAACCTCAGCTCTGGTGTCAGTCACAGAATTGTCCTGTTAAAATTTCCAGCTGCTGCAAACGTAATTTTATCTGCATGAAAAATGGAAGGAGAAATGACTGAATATTCAGCAAGCATCATCCATTCTCTCAGAATCAGCAGCTAGAACACAAGTGCTCAAGATCATGCATGTTTATACATGTAAATTATGCTAAATTACTGCATCATAAGACTGATGATAAGATGAGCAAAGCTGCTACTCAGTAAGCTACAAGTTTCTATGGAATTAGTTGGGAAATATACTATTTTAGCTCCTCAAAATCCTTTTAAGAGGTGCCCATTTTAAATGTTGGCTACACAAAGATTTGTTTTACCTTCCAGTAAAATAAAATCATATAGCTATAAAAGAATCAGGCACATTTTTTGCAAATTATCCTACATATAAATTTTATCTTTACAAATTCTTAAGTACTCTTTCTTTGGTATTTTTCACCACCTAATTTTTTCCATTCATTTTTTATAGATGGATATGTTTGCCAGTGCACATTGATGCATTTTTATATATTCATACATCATGCATTATTGCAGTTTGCTGTTTCAAAATATAAAGGTTTCATGAGGATGAACTTGGCAGGATATTTTTCCACATAAAAGTTAAAGTAAAACCTATTTTAATGCAAATAAAAGCAGAAAGAAAGGTATTTTTCAATAAAAGTTAGTAAAAGTTTTTGTCTAAAGAGCTGGAGAAAGCAACATTTTAGAAACCCACAATTTTTAAATCCCTATATTGCCATTTTTCATTATATACTTCATGAAGAATATCAGGCAAAATCAGTAAAAAATTCAAATTGTCATTTGATACTTTTGAAATACTCTGAATCAAACTAAACTATGTTTTTCCCTGAAATAAAAGCAATTCTTTGCTTCCTCCTAAAGGCTCCATGAAAACTAAACCAAGTTTCTCCTTTTGTGAATTCAGGTGGTATTCCCTTCAGGGGGCTTGCAAGTGTGGCTTCTGGAGCAGTGTGGATGATAAATGCAATGAATGTTTGGATTCTTGGTGCCATGTGCTTTTGTTACACTTTTTTATCATCTCTTTTTATTTCAAAGCATGTGTATATCATGGCCTGTCTGGCCCCATAATTTGTCAGTAGGCAGAATATTATGTCAGATCTGTAGTACACACAGGGCTGACAGTGTTGTCATTTTTTTACTACTTGTGTGGTGTATTTTAGCCCCCTCTGAAATAATGGAAAATATTTTCTCAATGTGAACTGTTGAAGCACAAGTGTGCTTTGAAATTCCTGAGTTACTGGAAAAATTTTTCAGGCCCCATTGATTTTACTTCTGTTCAAATGTGTTATGAGCAGGAATGAATCCATAAATCTGTACTGTGCCATGTGCACTGGAAAAAAGGGTCTCACAGTCCTTTAACTCTTGTTCAACTTTCAGCTCCTGTTGCTTTCTTTTAAGATCATTCTGGTTTTATTCAGAATACAAAAGGCATTCATTCACAGAAACACTGAGTAGGCCTACAGATGTTTTTATCCTCATTGTCATTTAAAATTAATAAATGTACATGAGAAGACCACTATTGAATGTCAACATGTAAACACTAACTTGAACAGAAAAAAGAAATAAAACAGAGCCCTATATGAGTCAATTTTTTAATTAGACTATTGAAAAGGTTCTATAAAATAATGTTTAACTCTCACGTGATTAAACAAAAGCCTTGAAAATTGATAACTCCTTTTCTTAGTGAAGGATGTAAGTGACATTTTGAAAAATTATCCCTCACCTAAATGTCTGATATTTTTAACTTAAAACTCTGGACAGCATTTCATTGCTTAGATCATGGTTTATCACTAAATATTCCAATCAGTAAACCAACTTCTAATCAGAACATCACAGACCTAAAAGAAAAGACAACCACCTACCTTTGTTTTAAAAACATATTTTGTTATCTCTTGTGTTGATATTCAAAAGTAGACTATTGCCTATGAGCTTGACAAAGGTAAAATACTGAAACTTGATTTCAGTAAAGAATGATTCAGCCTAGAGAATGATAATTTCACATGAGTAACACGTAGCTACATAAGGGTTAAGTGAAATCCTTTCCTCTAGAGTCAGGATGTAAAATTGTAACTAAAAATAAAAGCTGCTTCAGCTTTTGAGGACAGGAGGAGCAGAAGAGAGTGTTAGTCCATCCAAAAATAGTCTCCTTATATCTGCAGATACACAGAAGAGGCAGACTTCCTTCTACAAAGCGAAATGGAAAGTTATCTGTGAAAGCCAAACCTTTTACCCCAATCCATTTGACTCACAGAGGACTGTAGGAACAGCAAAGGTCTGCTTTTCAGTATGTAGCCAGTTCTAAAATACCCACAGGAGATGTTTCCTTTTGAGATGGTCTGTTCTCCTATGGATTTGTATTTCAGATAACTCCTGCTGTCCTAAGGAAATTGCATGGGAGTGCTGCTACCCCTCAGAATTGGAGACATGCTTATAACAGCAGTGTATCTGGGTACAGAAATTATTTTACAACATTTTCATCTGCAAGCTATTGCTGTTTTCAGTTGTGTAGGGTGGTTCTGCTGTTGCTGTGCAGTGACACATAAGGCTGGGCATGTAAAGTAATGCAGTGTGACTGATACAAGCTGATGTTACACTTCACAGCACAAGGTTTCATAATGTGTTATGTCAATGAGAGCATTTAATAAAAAAAAAAAAAAAAGAAAGTAATTCTCCAGACAGAACTGATAGAAGAATCCAAGAATAATTTCCCTTCTCTCTCCCTCCCTTTCCTGCAAAAAAACCAAAAAAATAGCTCCCCCCCCCAAAAAAAAACCACAAACAACCCAACCGAAAAACAAACCACCAATGAAAGCAGAGGCCAATTTTTGTTTGATACACAAAAATAACTTTTGGAGGATACACAGCAGTTGGTGGTTGTGTAATACACTTAGGGCTGAATTAAGAAGGGGGAATAATTTTTATTTAAAAACCTCTCTTTCTCTTTACAGAGTTAACATAATTTCATGTATGTGATCTCTACTTGCTTCTAAAACCATGTGTTTTTAGAGGACTAAGACTAGAGTACTTTAATGTACTTCTAGTCTACATAATGTTTATGAGCATTTTCAGCTCGTAAGTCAACATGTTATTTCAATTCCAAACAAAAATATTTATTTTATGGACTGTCAGATGTTTCTCTTCATTGTATATTCCTTCTATTTATTTTCATTTTGAAACTTTGTGTGTTTTTTAAGGTGTATTTTTTATTTGTTTTTATACAAATACTTTTCATGTGATCATGAACACTAGCATAGTGTTTTTCTCATGTAAGCTTCTTGAATTTTCTTTTTTTATCGGAACCCCCTAAAATTTGGAAATCTTTCTGTCTTATTTTTAAATTAAGTCCTTACACTAAAAAAACCCAAACGTCTCTCTCCCCAAAAAAACCCAACCCAAAAACCTCTCTCTCACACACACACACACAAAATTAAAACAAACAACAAAAAAAAGTAAAAGTATTTCTTAGGCTAGTTAAACTTCTTTTGGCCTGAAAGTTAGAAACTGATGAATTGACAAATTGTTAAATTTGATAAATTATTTTTGTACCACATCTTGCAAAAGGAAATTCAGAAATCTATGAAATTCCAGCATTTAGAAAAACCATGGTGAAGGGATTAAAAATGAATCTTAAAATTTATCAGTGTGTCTCAACTTCCCAAGGATTATTCACTCAAATCAGGTCATCCTCTAGGACACACTGCTTGTAATCTCTACCTCTATAAAACATTTTTCATCCCCTTATAGTTGTAGGTTTGACCTTCATGTGAGAACTCAACCAGGAGGGAGCTCACAAAATAATGCAGAAGTTTCCTATGGGAGTGGTGCTGCACTTTTCAAGTTTCTGGACACCCAGGTAGTAAAAGTATTCATCTGCTGGAACACATTTTTATCTTTTCAAACATGCTGGTCTTACCAATCAAATATTGTAATTTGTATATTTTGTTGTTACTTTGAACGTGATCCACTTTCAACTGTTCCACATACCCAAGGATTAAATGATCACATTTACACTGTATTTTGTAGCTATTTTCTGATAAACTGAAAGGAGAAACTACCAAAAAGGATAAGTAATTTATTTACTGAAAAAAGTCAGTGTTTCCTCAGAATAGAACCAGATTTTGCTTTCCAATGCCACATTTTGCATTTTAACAATCAAGAGGAAAAAAGTTATATTTTTCCTTAGTGTAAAAGACTCTTTTAGTATATCTATGTGTGTTTGTTTTTTTTTTCCCTAGAATAATGAGTACAGTCCCGCAACCTTACTTGAAACACTAAATTACAAGACAAATATCAGAGATGACAAATCCGTCATATCAAGAAAACAAAATCTGATTAGAAAAGCTCACACGTTTAAACATATTAGTAGAGATTTAAAATCAGTGGGGATTTTTTAATTACATAGAGCAACTGCAGTAAGTTTAGGAGATAATAAGTAGTTGAGTGGATGAAATATGAATCATATAGTGAGAAAACTTCTGCAGGTGGGTCCTTAATTAGTCATGCCAGTGTTGGTGTACCTCCATCCTGTAGTCTCTCTTTCAGTGTTGTTTACTCATAAAGGCTTTATCTTCTGCTGGGAAACACTCCCAAGTGGAGAACTGACTGCTCAGGAATATACTCATGGTACCACGAATACATTGTCATATGTATAAAATTTAGCATAGGCTCTTTATTTTAGCACCTTGTCCCCTCTACTTTGTGAGCCTGTTCCCAGCGCTCTGCAGGGATTCCCACTCCCGTCACTTCCTTTGCAAGGGAAAGGAACTTTTTCTTGGACCGACCTGTGCTGCTGAGTCACAGGTGGTGGAGAGTTCTGCTGCCACCTGAAGGGCTCTGCCACCTGTGTCATCCACAGAGCCCTGTGGCTGTCGAGATTCTCCAGTGGCAAAGAGCTGACCTTCGCTTCTCTCTGCATGCTCCTGCTTCTAAGCTTCCCCTGAAAATACTCCTTTTTTCAAATTTCCATCTGGAAAATGTGATTAGCCAGCACTGGACTTGTCTTTTGAAGAGTGGCATATCCTGCTACAGTAACAGCAACAAATAATTTAGGTTAATTTTGGTTATGGAAAAAGTAAAGTTTTGGATCTTTTCAGTATAAATCCTTCTTTTTCCTTCTTCCTGCAGCAGTAAAAGCTCATATAGAAATAATAATGGGGATTTTTTTGTTAAGACTCATAATACCTATAGGCCACAGCATTTTGCTAATCTGATTTACTTGGTGTTTTTTAGCTAAAAGAGGATGGCAAAATTGTGCAAAAATTTCACACTTAGGTGTACTCTTACACTTCTATAATAATAGAAATAATTTACCATTATTGTACTACCATTGATGTTTAAAAGGTCTGCACAGGGTTCGGCTATGGGGTTCAACTTCAATCCTTTTTTTTTTCTACATCGTATATATATATGTAGTGTGTGTGTGTGTGTGTGTGTGAATCAACTTTTTCACTGGTGAAGTGAAACAGGCAGTTTCAGAGCACAGTTTATAGGTTTAGGTATGGGTTTTATGTTCCAAGCTTCACCCTGTATTTCTCTCCAAAAGTAAAGGGAATCTAGATAAGAGTCTGGTTAGGGTCCCAGTCACAGGTTTGACATGTGACCCCAGAGAGATCCAAACTAGGGACCACCGTGAATATGCAGACACAACAAATGAGTGTCAGGGAACAGCCTCCATTCCCTAGGGAAGGTACTTGGCATCAATCCTAAATAGTTGCTGCAAGCAGATATCTGGATTAAAATGGAAATAATCCAAAATTTCAAAAGACAAAAAGCCAAAAATGTGATGTAGATAAAGTACTGTCCCTTTTCTGTGGCTACATGTGCTAATGGAAATAAAATATTACCAATGTACTTCTGTAGTGTTTATGATTCAGAAAAGGCAGGGAAGAATAAAACATTGTTTATTTTTGGTTGTTTTTTTTTTTTTATGGGCCATCAAACCCACTGTTGCTGTGGGCCAGCCAGCTGTAGGGCTGCTGGGGAAGGACACATGCTGTGTTACAAGTGCCAAATCTGGTAGTTACATGCTGTAGTACAGAATAGTTCTTAGACAGGCAAGTGCTTTTATACAGAACAGATCACAGGATCTGTAGTTATTACTGGAATGTAATATTAAAACCAACATGAAAGCTGACTAAAGGTTACAGCATTTGCTATTGCAAATCTTTTACAGTTAGCATATAGTCCTCTTGGGGTGAGAGATGGAGATAGGAGCAAGTGTTGTAACATGAGATCTGACATCATCTGATTTATTCATGTGCTTGAACAGTGGGTTATGTTATCTGCTTGATTCTTCATTTAAAAAGGAAGTTATTAAAACTGAATTTTAGCCACAGACATAAAAAATGATGGAGTCATCCTGAAAAAGACTGGAAAACAGCTCACCAGTGTTTGAGCTCCTGTTGTGAAATTGCTTCTTTGTTTTTGCATACAAAGGAGCAGAATAAAAGAGGTCGATGTGAAAATAACCCTAAGGGCTCCATTTTCTTTTCCCTGAAAGCAGGAGACTAGGGAATATTTCTTTTGAGGTTGCATGGAGTATATGGAAGGAAATTTAAGGCATCATTATAATCCTGTCTCAGCTAGAAGAGGCAGACTCCACCAGGAAGCTACTTCATCATCACAGCCTAATCTTATATTAAAAATTTCAAATATGTAAGGTGATTAAAACCTCCAGTGGTTTAAGATTTTATTTCTGGGAGACTGTAGATGCTGCAGAAAACTGAGCGCGCTCTACTTTGAATACTTTTCTTTGCACAGATTATTGAAGTAGAAAACATCTGCAGTCGAAAGGATTGAAGAATGACATTGTGACTGTTCTTCATTTTGAAATGACAAGATGCTCAGCATTTGACCTCAGTTACAGCTGGTGTTAAATGCTCTTAGGTATGGTCATGGAGAAGGCTTCAAGCACCATGCCTAGATCTAAGACTTCAACATATTTATGTATACCCTTCATTTAAAAAAATTGATTTGCTTTTAACCATTGTTTACATTAATGAAATTCTACAGATATATTTCCAGTAACCTAATTTACATAGACTGGAATACCTAATCAATTCAATCCATTCTTGCCAGATAATATTATTCTGGTAGAGAAACTTAATTTATCCATATACTTCTATTGTTGACATCTTTTTTCTCTGAGAGGAATTCAAAAATCAGAATAATAGCTGCTGCATACTTTGTCTGCTTATAGTGAAAAAGGTTTTTTGGGTAAGAGGACATCTCTCTTATTGTACCTTCCATTTTGGAAAGTGGAAATTCTTTTAGAGGTAATTCATAGACAGCCTGAAATAATAAAAAAAATAATAGCAGTTTTAATTAGAACAATGTCTTTATTAGCTAAAAAATCAAGCAATACTTCATAAACACTTTATAGATTGTTTAAAAAAAACACATTTGTTTCTCTACTTAAGGCTAGCCTATGATTTTGTAATCACTGTCTTTTTTTTTTCCCCTAAGATTCTATTTAAAAAAATTTGAGTTGTGCTCATAGAGTATGACACTCTGGTGCCAGTAGGACACAATGAAAGAAGTGACATTTATGCAAGAGAAATGGACTGTGTTTCATGGGGGAATTGTTCTTATTTAAATTTTAAAAACTAATGAATAGGGCATTTTAACAGTCTTATGAAAAAAATATTAAAAGTTAGAGAGATTGAAAAAAAATGCTAGAGAAAGAGGAGCAGAGACTAATAATTAACTTTCTGCCTGTGATTTATCTTGGAATAATTTGCTTAGGTAGGCAACTAATCAGGTTCTACTTTTAATGAAAAACTAAGGTTGAGATTTTGGCTGGAGGACCTGTTATAATTTGAGTTTGCACAGGTTTACCTACAGAACCTCATGGGGAGCTAGAACTTGGTGCTTGCCAATCCAGGAGCTTCAACCTGAATTTGCAACGCACACAGCAGGGCTTCAGAAAAGACTCTTGTACACAGTGAGAGTGAGGAGAAAGCTCATGGTAAGGGAGGAGGGAGACCAGTATCTCTTGCACTTTTCACTCTTCCCTCCTTCTTTGCCTCTAGTAGAGTTAGTTCTGGGGGGACACAAGGACAGAGTGGAATCTGTCCTGTCCTTTCCATGCAGGGTTGCTGGGAACAGTCCTGCTCTCTTACAGCAGCACAGCTAGACCAGACCTCCTGCCAGTCTTTCATTATTTTTGCAAACATTTTTGGGAAAGAAGAAAGAGCAAAATGCAGCTTTGTCACCCAGCTTACAGAATCTGTCATTTCAAGTCTGGCTGTGTCAGAACTGTCATGACCAAAGCCTTGCAGAAGGAGCATTTACATGGCTAGACTGTATTTCAGCCTCTTCATCTGGTTAGCCACGTGCTTGAGCTCAGCTGTTAGCTAGCTTTCCTTTAGTTTTTAGTTTGTTTGTCTTTAATAGTCACTTTTCAAGTCCTGATAGTTTGAATGCTCTTCCAGATTTTGACTGTAGCTTGAAAGCATACTGCTGTTTTGCACTTAATGAACTCTATGGTTAACCTGTGTCATGAAAAAAGAGTATATTGGATCCTGTTATGCATTTCTATATCATCAAAGTCTTTAAAATCACACAGTTCTAATTTCAAGTGGAGCCACAGGTATTGTAGGTAGCCAAGTCTGAGGGCAGGATTAAAAAATCTGGTTTAAGTATACACACAAATCTCAGCTTAAATTACATAGTTTTAAAGTTTCTCCATAAAGAGGATTTTTTCTCTTTTTTTCTGAAAAAAAGAAACATTCTGAGTTTGAAACCTGCATTCAAATATAAGAGTAATGATTGTAGATATTGTGGTAGATGTTTGTAAGTGAACAAATTCCTTCCTGATGGGATTTACACATGCCTGTTACTCTTCCATAAAGAAGCTGCAGGTTGCACCTGTACAAGTAAATCAGTACAGTTCCCAACCTCTACAGCACCCACTTGGGAACAAAAGGCATCTCAACAGGAGCTTCCAATTAAAAGCAAGTGGGTGGAACAGGAACCATTTTATGCTGCCTTATGGTTTTGGCCAGAGTAGAAGGCAAGGACAGGTTACATTGAAAACATAAAGTATTATGGTGAAGAAAAGTGAGCATACTGTGCTGGTGAAATAGTGTCAGAGGAGAGCTGTAAAGTAAAAACTATCCTAGCATGGATAATGCTATCAAATGTAACACAAGACACATGTAAGTGAGTGGATATTTTTTATGACTGACAAGTCTGGCAACCTGTTGCATTGTACTTCTGTTGAATTAGTATCCCTAGTCTTTACTGTGCTATGGCTCTGCTCTGCAGAACCATCAAAAATTATGTAACAGAGCAATCTCTAAAGCTTTTGATGGAGCAGTTGAAGTACAAGACTTGTATGTAAGCAGAAGAGCTGATAGTCCCAGAATTATATCAAACCAACCCAAAATTCTCCATTCTTTATTAGTAAAACAAGCCAAATCTAACCTTGAATTACTAGAGCCTATGACAGATGAGAGACCACTATAGTCTAAAAAATTATTTTACCCTTATAGCTCTGAGGGTTCCCTTTATTACTCTGAGGAAAACACTCTACAGTTAAAAAAGCTGATGCTTCAAATACCTACAAACTAATCAGTGTGCTGCTCCAAATAGCAATGAAGTGTGCTCCATTCTGCATTGTTAGCATATGCCACACTTGGATAGCAAGCAAATAAAATGAACTAAAAATATTGCCTTCAATTTTCTGGTGACAATGAACATCTAGAACCTGTCAGATTTACATTAAAAAAAAAGTTGAGAAATAAATTTTTATTATGAAATTATTAGTAGTATCATATCACTCATATAAATTCTGTAACTGAGTCTTTCTTAACAGATGTTTTACTGAAATTTGTATAGTGATGCTGGGGTTGCTTGAAGCTTTCCCTACAGCTTATGTTGGGGTAGGTTTTTTAGGTCAGTGATTACTGTACACACAGATGAATGCAGAAAAAAATGAATATTCCTAATTGTTTTTGCTTTATTTTGCTGATATTAAATGAAAGGGAAAAATTAAAATGTTGGCACCATCTTCTAAAAATCAGTCTCATTGTCTCATTGTCTCTCTCTCTTTGTCATATAAAGTTATACAAAGCTACTAGAATGATTCAGAAGATGAGCTTTCCTTAAGTAATTATTAACCAAACCCAAATTTACAAACTCTATAAGCCTATCTTGCCACTCACAAACCCATCTCAGAGTCTTGATGGACTTAGCGCCTCTATGTTTTGCAGAGTCTTATCTTGGTATACAATTTTTATCTGAAAGCCTGGGATTTGTAATATTTCCTGTCTAAACCAATGAAATGAGATAAAACCAGGTCAATTCTCGAATGAAATATATCTCACAGGGTGATCTAGTAGCAGCAGATAAATTCTTACTCCTCATTTAGCTCTGGATCATTGCCATGGCTCTGCACCCAGAATTGCTGTCTTTTGCTAAGATATCCAACATAAAGATCTAAGTTATTTGGCGCTAGAAATAAAGAATTCAGACACAGATATATCAGTCTCTCTCCTAGGAAAATTCCAAGCTGGTTATTAAATTCTGCTTGCCTAAACATTTGTTTGTTTGGTCATTGTTGATTGAGTGGGGGTATTTTTTAATCTGTGAAGATATCTCATTTCATGGCCATTGAACCCTAAATTCCTAAATTCCTTTACAGCCCAAAGACATTTATTTTGAACATGTGAATTACCTGAAAGTAAGATAAGGCTCTTTAAATTTATTATTGATATGCACATCTTAGAGCATGTCACACCATAAAAAAGAATAATTATCCACACTTTGCATGTATGAACAAGGCTCAAGGCATTTGCAAGCATCAGGAGATGACCCAAGGACAAATGCCAGAAGAGAAGATACATCTTCAAAGTCTATTTAATTCACTGTTTAGACTGTGAAGATACAACTGTTTCATTTTCTCTTGTCTTGTAAATACAAAGAGTTTAAAGAAATATTTTAACACACTGTACACACCAGAAATTATTGAATAATATAGCAGTCAATCAATCAAGTCCTTTACAATTCTGTTTAAAATTATTTGTCACATTATTCACTGTGGGACAGTGTCACCTGTGTTTTAAAAATAAGTTCCTAATTTTAAACTCTAAATCTTAAAAAGCTAGAAAACAGCTACTGTTATCCAAGGGAGAGGAAAGATAGAGTGGTTTTTAGATGTCAGTTTGTGTTTTCTTATGTTAAGACAATTTCTGGAAAATGTGTTTTAAAAGTAGCTTTCAATGTATTTCCATTAAGCAGAAGTGAAAACATGATATATTCTGAGTGCAGTCAAAGAAAGCAGTGACATTTAATGATGGCTTTTAAAGGAGGGTAGACAAGTTTTCAGCCAGGGCTTCCAAACACATAAGTAGTTCTAGCAGTTGAAAGCAGAGCATTTAAATCCTTTTGACATCCTTAATTGGATGTTCCCTCACTCTCTCAAATAGCCTGTCTTGCTATTTGCCTTTACTTCTCTCTGAGTTTTTCAGAATATTAAAAATGTTTACAACCTTCTAAAAATAATGCACTTAAATTTATTTTAAGTAAATAAATTTAGGTAATAACCTATTGTGTGCACAGCATCAAACCATTAGAGTCCGTGGAATTACACCTGGTGATATTTTACCACCCACTATTTAGCAGTCAAGGCAGATAAACAGATGTGTACACTTCTTTAAAATCCTATTTTTGCCAGAGGTTGAGTATGTGAAGAATCAAAGTGACAGTAGTGGTGGGTTGGTACAGAATAGGAGCAGTGTGAGCTCTGCAATGGTGTCTCTGTGTGTTTATGTGTGAGTCCTTGTGTATGGATATGTGTGCTAGTGTACACAAAAATATTTTCTGGCCAGGATTTTTATCCTATAATTTAGATTTTTAAAAGCCATATTACATTATATCGATATTCAGTATTTTCCAGTTGACATTTTCTTATCATGTTTAATGATATGTCATGTGGGACATGCTTACAGTTCAGTAATAAAAGACCACCAAGCAGGTGGTAAAACACAAAAAAGGAAGAAGGAAAGGGAAAAAGTAGGAAGAATTATTAGAGGAAAAGAAACCAACACACACACACAGCCACACCCACACCCACCCTGATTGTGTTAATGTACATGTCTGTGATTTATTCCTGTTTTTAAATTACTGAATTCTGTATGTAGACACAGTCCTCTTGATTTGAAAATTATGTGGTAGAATAAGAAGCTGTTTAGAGAAGAACAAAATGACTGTTCAAAGCTATGGAATAGCTTCCATGCAAAGCTGTGGTGACAGTAAGCAGGGAGGTTTTCTGAAGCACTTGCAGAAGAGATGGAAGTGGTCTCTGAAAGAGAGTAGGTTTCAATAGTCATTGTCTCCTCCAGGACAAAAACTAGAGTACCAAGTTAAGGCACAAGGCAACAAATCCAACACCAGCACAAGGACTTTGGGACCCTTATACAAGATGTTGCAGACACCAGACCTTTGTAGGAATTTACTTTGTTAATGAGCAAGAAAATATGTCAAGGATAGAAACTCATGGTGTGAGCAATTGTAGCCAGAGATCAGTTTTCTGAAGTACTAAGAGGCAGATTTTCCCAATTTCTTAATGCAAAATTTCACTGCATCATGTACTTTTATGCTTTGTTTTCCAAGGAAGCAAACTATGCATTTAGGCAGAACAAAAATGAACACTGTGGGAGCATTCTTAAGCCCTGAAGCTGAGAGGTAAGCAATGCAATATCACTGGCTTAGTACAAAGTTTAATCTACCACATCACAGATAATTGTAGACACAAAGAAAAAGACAATCAGGTGGGATTTGTTGAATTTGGATACTTTTTAATCACCTCGAATTTTCACTTTCTTCTGAAGGAGTATTATTAAGTAAACATTTTTCAGCTTTTCTTAGGCTAATACTTTTTCATTTTTTGAAGCCAATATCACTGACATTTAAAATAATGTATACAGTTTTTCCTCCTTATTTCTTTATTGCATAATGTTTGAAACATTCTTGTTATGTTGATAGATTAGTGTGGAAGTGCCCAGTCTAAGTGGGCAGTATATTTTCAATTTTTTCTTTTGGCTTATTTAATTTTACCACCCCCTCAGTTACATAACTATGTTATGTGGGTTTTTTTATTTTTTTCCTAACCACGCATTTCAAAACATTTTATGTGTTTAGCGCAGTACATCCCAAGCTATTGAACATATCAGCCAAGACAAAATGTGGCAGTTGTAGCCTCAGGTAACTCATAAATGGGCTGTGCTCACATCTGAGAGAAAGGAGGAAAAAGTACAACTTGCTGTGCTTAGCAGTAACTGAGTTAATTATTTGCTGACATTGATATTCCACGATAATTGCCACATTCATGGGATTCCAAAGAGACTCAAATGTTACCAAGTTCCAAATGTGTTTAACCAAAGTAAAAGAAATCAAATCGGGAAGTTAATGCAGATTGCTGGAAACAGGATGGCAGGAACTACAGCCCTGCAAGCTGGCCCTCCTCTCCATCGGGTGCCTGATGCTGACCTCGGACAGAGCTGATTGTGTTAGTACATGGCTTTGTGCAGTACATGGTGAGTCCCTGACATGACTGTGGCACCTCCTCAGTGTGCTGTGAGAGCAGTGCACAGCTGGCAGTGGAAAGCACTGGAACCCCATGCATACTTAGCATGCCTGACTCACAGAGTTTGACTTTGCATTGGGTGTTGGTCTGCATGAATTGCTGGGCACTGGATCAATAAGTGGTGAAAGTCACTTGTTATTGCCTGGGAATAAGAAGTGATGCTGAGAGGGAGCCAAGCTCTGCCACCACAGACAGGGCATTTCTGGAATTGAACATCTTAGGTCCTTTGCAGGCAGAGAACAACTACCAAGAGGTGTTGAGAAACAAGATTTTCAGATTAAAATTAGCAGGGGTTGTATACAGGTAGGACAGCTACTAGAGAACAGACAATGTAATAAATTATTGATCCTGTTGAGGGTGAGACAGCTAGAGCTAGAACACACAAAGCTGAGAGGCCTTTGACAGGCACAGAATAGAAACTAAATTACCTCAGAGAGGGCTGAAATAGATCTGGAGAGCAAGGAGGGACACTGTAGTGAAAGAGAAAGGGAAAGAAAGATAGCAAACTTCTGCCCAGAACAGAAGGAGAGGGTAAGAGTATCATTGCAGAGAGAATTCAAGCTGAGAAAGAGTTTCTGAGACAGAATCCAACCAGGCGGAAGGATAGGGGGCTGGTAAGTTTAAAAAATACCTCACATTTCTATTAACACATATTTCTAATGAGTTTTGAGGCATCACATACAAAGTCCTCATATAGAAATATAGGATTTTTGTGTTTACTATCCACTGTTAAGTGTTTAAAACTTGCATGAGGCAGTAACATCCATAGCACTGAAGTTCATTGCCCCATGATTTTTTTTTCTCCCTTAATCTTTGGTAGTAGATTAGTCACATATTGGGGTACTAGAGCAGGAACTTGAATTGTTTCTTTTGGTATGATAAATACACACTTCTCTCTTTCAACATCAGAGACAAAGAAACATCACAATCATACACATAAATGCTTCTAAGATGTGCAACTTTTGTGACAGTGATTTTAGCCCTAAGAACATCAAGGTTATTTTGAGGATTCTCAAAATTTCTATAGCATAGATGCAGGAGGAGAAATGGGAGGGCTAGTGGCTGTTGAAGACCTTTATCTGTGCCACAGCAGTCTGATGCTCTCACACAACTGCTGGCAATAAGTAGAAAGAATTTTCTAAGGCATGGCTAATTATATTATTTTATGGTTAAAAAGCAAAGTTATGTGCAAGTATCTTCTGTCTTTTACCTTTGGGGAAAAAATACTTTTTTGTCAGTTTTTGTTTAGTTTTCTTTTGGAACACAAGCAAATACGTGGGTTATACATGATTTTGGTACTTAACTAAACTAATAAATCCACACAATCCCTTATCCCTCTGTAATGACTTAAGAAAATGTCCAACAAAATGACCTTTATTTTAGCATCTATTCAAGACAAAATTAATTTGTTTTTCCAGAACTCCAGAATGTAGATAATGAACAGATTAATAAGGAGCAAGGTAATTATTTAGAGTTCAGGATTCGGGGAAAAATAATGGGCAAGAAGATGAGGGCAGATGGATGGGACTTCCACACTGTCAGTCATAATATTCTTTTGGAAGTGAATAAATAGTTTGAGCTAAAAAGAGGTGAAAGTTCTTTTCTGAGTTTCAGAATAAAGATGCTCAGTCTTCATTCCTGCCCACTGCAGGGAAAAAGTAGGTTTATAATTTTGACTGTGCTGTTTCAAGAACACCTTGACAGCTCACTTATGAGTGCTTGTGAGTTATTTGATTGTTACTCCTTGCTGTGCAATACCTCAGAGCCTAGGGGAAGGAAGGAGCTCACCATCTTGATTAGTTTCTCACAGCTTTCTCTGGGTTACATCCTTTGCCCCTTTATTATCTCTCATTTTTTGCACTCTCACATTACATTTTAAAACTGAATTGTTAAAAATGAAGTTAGGGATCTTGTTTGGTTTTCGCCAAACAGCATTTCCATGCTTTTCTGGATTGCTTTAAAAGGAGTATGGCTATAATGATGACAACTGCAACCACACTATGGTCTGCATGTTTTTAACAGTGCTCTTAGGTAATTTATACTGGTTTGTTACTTTTTCTTTTTTATTTTTTTCTTCTACTACTGGTGCCCTTTCTTGCTACATTGTTTGACAATGTTTTTCATTAAAATGCAGATGTTTATCCTTTTTTTTTTTTTTTTTTACCATAGCACATGTTGTGTTTCCTCAGACATTAGACATAAGGTAGTTTAGGCAGCCAGTCTCTCCCAAAGGTACTGTCTGACTGCCTTCTAACCCATCTAGTGTAAAAAGGTACTTGAAATCCGACACCTTTTCCCAAGAAAATTCCTCTCTTAGCTAAAGGCAAACACTCCCATTTTGCCTGTTTTCAGCTATTTTGGCCTTATCCAGAAAGAAACAAATCTAGCAGACTGAAGAGAAAAAGAAGTTGAGGTTATGTGCGTCAGTTTGAGCATTACCCTGAGTTCATCTTGGAGACTGTGTCCTATTACCTGGAGGTAATGCCTATCCTTGTACACTCTCTAAGCTCCCTTTTGTTAAGCCCTCATTAACAAACCAGATCTTTGGTGCATGTTCCTTTCTTAAAAAGTAAGAGTAGTGAACAGAAGTGTAACTATACAATTATATAACTAGATATGAGATTAAACGCAAGTCTGTAAGGTTAGATTTTTGTCTACTTGTCCCCCATGCCATCTGTACAGACACTGAGTGTCCCATCTTGCTGGTCTAATTGTGCTGTACTCACTATTCTTTCCTCACTGTTCAGTTTCCTTGAGTATCAGAAGGATTGTGTGGATTACATTTGTTTTAGCAAAAAAAGTCTGCCGAGGTGAGCTGAAACTTCCCCATTTCAATGCTTAAATCTTCTAGGATCCAGGATTTGTTCAAGCCTTTTAGAATTCAGAACATTTTGTAAATAACTCGATGCCAAGAATAACATATTGTTTTTCTTTAAAAGTATATTCTTTGAAGCTGCTTTTTGGATCTTTGTTTGGATCATATCACTGGGTATTTGATTTAGGCAGAAATTCTGTATTGAAACACTCCTTCTGCTAGATACTTGGTGTGCCTGCAGACACCCCAAACACACCCCATGCTCCCTGAGCAGGTCCCTGATTACATTCTGGTAGCATTCATAAGTCTCATTTAACTGGAAATTTCGTAAATCTCAACCTTTTTTGTCATTATTTCTGTGTAAGAGACATCATCTGATTCGTACATGTCATACAGCCTTGCTAAGGGCACACACTAGCTGCAGGATCTCTGTGTGCACAGCTGCTCAGAATTAGTTTCTTACAAAATTCAAATTCGGTGGTTAACCAGTACCCAAATTCTCAGGTGCTTATTAATTGTTGCAAGCTGTAGCAGGACATCTGTATGAACTGTGGAAGCACCTCCAAAAATCTATCAAGTGAAAGTCTCTGAACGCGTGGCTGGAGCAGGTCCAAATTCATTACTGGAGAGTTCTTGCTCCTGGGCTCTTCTGTAAATGCATGCATTCATTTGTTCACTTTTTCCCACTATCATGTGAATATCATGTTGAGAAGTTCACAGTCACATTTAAATCTCATTTTTTTCCCTGACTGTTGTTGTGACAGGATTCCTCAGGGTTGTATTTAAAACCTTTCCTTGCTAAAAACCAAGCCAAGAACACTGTCCAACCAAAAACCCCCAATCTGAAACTGAACATTTAGTGTTGAAAACCAACCATCTTGCTGCAGTTTTACCTTTCATTAGGCATTAGAATATAAATAATCTTATAATCAAAACAATATTACGCCACTTATATAGAAGATTGCAGAAATGTTATATCTTTCCCTCAGGGATCATAATCAAATCTTTTTCTATTTAGTTCAGAGTGGTTAAACAGCTGAAACCCGCAAAAGAACAGGGAAAGTTTTAAGACGTGGAGAAATTTAATTTGTGTTAGTTTTTAAAAGTAAGACCATATAATTTTCTTAAAATTTTATGTTAAGCCCAAAAATAGAGAAAGGCAGCCACAGAATGAAAGGGAAAATATTAGTAAAATGTGATTGTGGGTGTAAGAAAATCCAGAAACTGTGTAGTGTGTGAGAAGGTTGTTACACACTTTTCAGCTTTGAAAATAGAAACTTTAATTTCAGAAGATAATTATGTTCTTCCTTTACATTTATTGATCGGAGCAAAGCTTGCCCACCAATGTTTACAGGATATCACTGTCTGAAGAAATTACCTCATAAAGGAAGCTGGCATGGAGGTGAATGTAGACTGTGATGGGCCTTTCGTTATTTTCAGTGTCTGAAGCACCTACAAGCAGTAGCCACCAGTCAACACTGCCTTTAATATTTTGCAGATTTTTATATTTGGTAATTTGGAGTCAAAATTGAAAACGTTTTTGAACTGAACTGTGACTTTTAAAACAGGGATAAGTTGAACGTAGTGAACATTTTCTTTCACTTGGTTTCTCTTACTTGCTGTTTATTCCTGGAAAATTATTTATAGTTAGACTTTTCTCCCATTAGAATTCTGATTTTGAAAATTCTGAAATTTGAGTCACAGTCGTTACCTAAAATTCAGTCTGGGGGTGGGTGCCATGATGAATAGTTCTGCTTACACCATCGTGTTTCAGACACACTGGGTATAATTATGATACCAACCTGTTACCTGTTGTGGTGCGCATCCAATTTCCAGTTGTGTTATCTTCCCTGTTTGTATTGTTCTCCCCATTTTGTAATGTTCCCCCCAGTTGTAATCCTAAACCTATTTTGATGGTTCAGTCCTGGTTTCCCCCTCTCCCTGAAATGGTTCCCTCCCAGTCTGGGCATACTGCCAAGCCCTTGTCTCCACCCCCGTTCCCTTAGCAACCACCCCACTTGTTACATTTTCCCCTCCTCCAGAGCCCTGTCCATCTCCCGGGGCCCTGCCCATTTCTCCAGAAACTTCTCCCTTCCTCAGAAGGTGATTGGGCAGGTGCTCTGGGCCCCTCCCTAGCTCTTATATCATTAGTTCTTGCCTGTGTCAGTTATATCTGATTCCCCTCCCCAGTTTCCCCCATTGGTTCTTGTACCTATGTTCCACCCCCTTTATATACTGCTGTTACTCTTTGTTCTCTGCCTTTTCCCACTTGGATCCCCTGAAGACAATAAATTTCTGGATTGCACCAGGAGAGTTAAGACCCTCTTTTCTCTTAAGCTTCTCCGCTTTTGCCGCTCCTCTCTACATTGCTGCCCTGTCGAAGGTGCTGCCTGATGCCCCGGTGAATTAAGGCAGTGCCCCCCCGCTGCTAGCTGCTGCTGTGCTCCCAGCTAGCCGGTGCCGCCTCCCCCCAGCTCTCAGGGGAGTAAAATGCACTCGACGCAGCAGCGCGGCAGTTACCGAGAAGGCAATTGGGAGACATTTATTGTTGTGGTGTTGTGAGGGTCCCCAGGATGAGGCGAGATGAGAATCTGACTCCAAGTTTTCAGAAAGCTGATGTTATGTTATGTAATATGTTATGTTATGTTATGTTATGTTATATTCTATTATTATACTAAAGAAAGAGAAAGGAGACATCAGAAGGCTAGAACAAGAATGATAATAAAATCCCATGACTGACCAGAGAGTCTGACGCAGCTGGACTTGGATTGGTCATCAAGTAAATACAATTCACATGAAACCAATCAAAGATGCACCTGTTGGTTAGCAACCTCCAAAACACATTCCAAGCAATCAGATAATTATTGTTTACATCTCTTTTCTGAGCCTTCTCAGCTTCTCAGGAGAAAAAACCTGGGGAAGGGATTTTTTAGAAAATATCATGGTGATATATATCACGTGACGTGTAAACTTTGTGCTTTGGAAACACCCTGGTCATCCAACAGTTGGTTCTACAGTTAGTTTACAGTTTGATGGTTTGCCTGTGTAATGCTGCAGTGTGCTATTAAACAATCAGATGTTCACTCTAGGGATGGATTTGCTTCATTTGTGAACAAAGTGATTCCCATGTGGATCACAACAAGGAATGTTCTCTGTCATAATTTGAAACTCAAGCAAGTCCAACAGATGAAAAATTAAATTGAATAACTGAAACAGAATGTGACCTAGATGTTCCCAATATAAAGTTTTAGAAAGCATTATGATCCATGCAAATGAAGACAACTCATGTATATTAATGCAATGCTTTTATTTTAATTATCTTTGCATATGGCATAGTAAATATTGATACTATTAATAAAGTTAAAGCAAGATGGAATTGAATATTCATAATTTAGCTCACAGTACATTGCAAATATTTTACACTGAAAATTAATTGTGTGAAGTTATATATAACTTTGTTAAGCTTTAATTTGGCTGTTTATTTATCTACAGTATGCTTATTCTGTCCTTTATTAGCACCGTCGGATAAAAAAAAAAGTAATCTATGAGGATTTCCATAAAAAAACCCAAGAAGGCGGCAAGAATGATAAAAGAAAAGAGCTTAAATTGTTCTGATACAGAAGATTACTACATTAATTTAAACAACTTTTTATTTGCTTCACCACTGGAATGAAAAAATATTTGAATGCTTCTCTCTCTATCATAGTTGATTTTTCCTGCCCACTGGTTTAGTATGATTTCTGTATTGCAACTTGCTTTTCATTCTTGATATCTTCCTCCTCTTTTTTTGAACCTTTAGATTTCTAGAATTGCAGCTGAAACATCCCTTGCAGCATCCTAATCCTTTGTCTGAACTTCCACCCTTATGCATCTGAGGTATCACCTCTTGAATATTGCTGGAATCAGATATTTAGACTTTCTATGCATGTACAACTACCTCCTTTCAAATTTCTCTTTATTGCCTCATTTCTCTTAAATTATTGTCATTCCCAGGGCTGCATTTAGACTTCTGGTCTATTTTTGTCTCATCTTCACAATGACAAATAACTCTTGTCTTCTCCAGTTCGACTTCAATAAGTTGTCATTGCTCTCTCTGCTCTTTTCAATGCTTCTCTTTTCAATGTTTCGCTTCTTCTTTCAATTCTCTCTCAACCTTTCTTGTTTTCTGGGCTAATGAAAAAGAATTATAAGTTTAAAAATACTTTTAGAAGGAGGATTCTCTTATCTTGAAACAAATTAATTCCACTCCCCTTTCCACCACTGTTAATTTTCCTTGGAACACAAGCAAGAAAGTCTGAGAAGGCTTCATGGGCTCCCAGTCCTCTTGCTTTGGTGGGTGGCCCCATGCAGTTTCTGCAAGGCTTGTGTTTATTTTGTTTTCTCTTGAAGCAACAGTTTTATATAGAAAAGCAATGTCTTAGCATGATCTGTTCTCTAGAGATAAGTGTCCTGAGGTTCTTTTCTTTTTGGCATTTGTTTGTTGTCTTCCTGCTCTAGACCAGACATGCTTGGAAATATATATTAATATAGCTGCAATGGAAATTCAGGTCTTTTAAGCTCCTGTATAACTCATTTTGCTTTCCAGATCAGCTACTAACTGGTTCATATATTGAAACTATATAAATTCATTTCATGCACTCAAAATTGAATATACAAAAATTAATTTAAACTAAGGGAATGAAGGATCTGCTGTTTGATTACTAGTCCTTTTCATTCTTCAGGCAGAGGTACTTTGCCAACAAACAATAAATGGAAAGGAATTAAAATAGAAATTAAAAGTTAAAAACAGTCTTCAGGGAAACCCGCAAGTATACCTTAAATTACACCGATTAAGGCATATTTCAGTTTAAAATAAATAAATTAAGAGTAACTCTAATTCAGCAGGGTATAAAGCTTACAGATATATGCTCAGAGTACATTTAACAAAAGTTTATCACTAAGTGTTCCTCAGTTTTGCACATCAAGCCCCCAGGTTTAATTTCTGGATGCCTGATTGCATTATCTCTGCCTAGCAGAATGGTACTGACCTGAAATTCTTGTTTAAATGACCATTTAGGAATCCTTTTTTAAAATGAGTCACAAGCATGGATCGGATCCTTTTCTCAGGGATAACATAAATTATGCTGTCACAATAACAAATTCCTAATTTTTAAATAGTTTTCTGCTAAATTTAAAACACATACTTAAAAAATAATGTAAGAGTCCTATGAACTAATTCACAGATAACCTAGAATCATCAGCTGCTGCAAAAATATTTTCAACTGCATGAGGCAATGATGAGGAGGATACAGGTAGAAGAGAAGGGAAATGCACCTTTTTTTTTTTCCTTAGGCATATTAATTTTTAAAGTTTTTCTTTCTCATTCATCTAGTAGAACCATAAATACTTCTATTTAGTGAATTATGGTCTACCACATGTTTAAACAAGATGTCACTGATATTCTCACAGTCCACATACCACTAACTAAAACACTAGGAAAAACTCCACAACATCAAGACACAAATATCAAACAAGAAACTTTCAGAATTATCAGCATTAAAACCTGGGTAGCACTCAGTTTAGAAAAATGTAAAATAAAATTATCAAAAGCATAACGTAGTAAAGTAACATTGATATCTTTGCAGTCTCAGAAATGCTATTAAAATTATAAGCACTGATGGTGTTGTGAGGTAGTAAATTTTTTTTCTGGTGTTTATTCTTGACCTTCACAAAGCTGCAGCCGAACTAACAGAATGAGGTTGATTGAGTGCCCAGGATGCTGATTATAGGTTACCCATGTTTACATGATAACATGATATACAGTTTCATTAAACATCTTCAAATCACTTTTGCTCAGCTCTACTCAATTTCTCTAGAAAGCAGAATGCTTGCGGCTCTCAAGCTGTGTTCGAATTATTGCAGTTAATTTTTTTTTAATCTCTAATTTGAATCTGATTTTTTATTTTAGTCACAATCTCATCTGTGAGGGCCTGTGATAGCTCCCTGAATTTGTAATAGACTTCAATTTTAAATTAATTTTTTGGTTACTTCTTCATTTTGTATTCTGGCTTCAGTCCATGTTTCTTACGTTTTTGATTTCTGAGGAAAAAGATCCTCCTCCAGCTAAAACACAGAATTTTTCAGCAAAAAAAATGCTTTATTTTGCAACAAGTGCTCATAATTATGGCAGGGTTCTAGGTTGTGAATCCCCAGTGGAGAAATAAAACACTTTAACTTTGTGTTTTCTTTGGCTGGATTAACCAGACCTTGATCTCTCCTCTGAGAGCTTCTGGCTATGGTCAAATAATGTAGTGTGTAGTTTCTTTTCTTTTCTTTCCTTTCCAACTTTGTGGAGGAGCATGTTAGGTTACTCACACTGCTCACTCCTTGCCAGCTGCTAATATAAAATGGTATTACTCTCTAAGGAGACTTGTTCTACATGTGTTTTCCCAAAGATCAGTATAAATTCTCCCCCTCTCCTACAGTTCTTTTCCAGCCTTACAGCAGTTCTGTACAGCCGCGGTTTAGTTTTACCCCGTTCATTCTCTCCTCCATGCACACCCATCTTTCAAAACAGTTTAAAACGGATGCATGAAATTCCATCAAATTTAAAGGGGACTATTTGCACAATTTCCAAGCATTTCACTTAAAGAAACTGGTATTTTTTTCCCAAAGCCATTTTGCTGATCAACTAAATGTGCACACTGAAGCCCTTTAGGTATGAAGTCAGAAGGGAATGGTAGTAAAAACTTGTATTTCCATTTAGCCACAAACATTCTAATTGCTAAATGCAACAATGATGGAGAGAGCAACAAATAATAAATACACAAAGTAAAGCTCTTCATCATGGTTTTTCTATGGAAAAAATCTCATCTGGTCCTTCACGTTCTCCCAGGCAAATAGTACTGAGTATACTAAAGTTGCAACATCAATGAAAACAAAAGTATTATCCACAGACAGTAAGAAACTATTAGCAGGAAATTCAAACTGCATTAAAAAGAAATCCAAAATTACTTTCAAATTTCTTATTAGATCAATATGCAAATTTACTCCAGAAGAACTGAATAACCCTAGCCCTTGAGCAGTCCTGTGGTTGCTTTTGGTGTGTTTTACGTGCCTCCAGTTGCATTCCATGGCACGTGTTGATCCAGCAGTGCTGGATGGGAGGAATCGTAGTATGAGATTTGCAACTACTGTTTCATCTACTTTTAAAATTAAATTTGATGGAATTTCATGCATCCATTTTAAACTGAACACTTCATCTGGAGCAAAAAACCTCATATTTTTCACAGATTGCATGTCTTGTTAAGTGTCATGCAGCAAATTTGGGTTTACTATGTTTTGGATCAACAACTTTAATTATTTTGTGCAAAGAAACTTGCTTAAAACAGAGAAACACAGGATACTGAACACAGAAAGTCCTTTTTCAAACTAGGAAAACAGACCAAGATTTTGTTTTTTGCTTTTTGCTCAGCCTTTGGGCTACAAATTATTCTGCAATTGTTTATTTAAAGGCTTTTCTGCTCTACCATTCATGCATAAAATACTGTGTAAAAACAAGCAAACAAACTAAAGACAAAACCAGCAAAAAAACCTTAAAAAAGCAACATAAACATTACAGAAAAAGCTGATTTAAGGAAAATTCACCATATAAAAAAGAAATATATACATATACAGCTGTGAACTCTGTTGGGATTTAATCATGAATGCCTTTATAGCCAAGAAATATCAGAAGAGAAATAATGTAGCCAGCACTTTTAAAACTTCATGTGCTTTCAAACAGATACACCTGAGAAAAAAGATGAAAATTGAAACTGCTGCATTTGTTTAAAATTAATTTGATTACCTCATAGAAAAATGATAATCAAATTACCAGACATTTAAATCTCAGTGAATCAGATTTCCCTCTTTGGGCTGATGGGACAGAAAGTTCACCTCGAGAACCAGGAAATTTTACAGCTCTTTCTTGATGATAAGGCAGCAAAGAGAACTGATGTGACAGCTCAGTCAGAAGCAAACAGCTTCTGCTCTAACAGAAGCAAACTAGTTTATTCCCCTCTGTAACACCTAGCAGGAAGCCATGCAGTGTCCCCTGATGAGAAGAATCACTTTACCAAGGCTTTTACACATATTACTTTTAAAAAACACACATTAGATATAAAATCTTCTCTGTATTTCAGTACACACACAACCAAAAAGAAAAAAAATCGATGTATTGTTACACTCTTGTCTTATATCAGCCACCAAAATAATCCAGAAATTCTTCCCCAGATTTCTTAATCCATCAAATATCATGACAATGCATTAGCCCCTTATCATGATATGCAAAACAAACATATTTCTTTCTTAACAGAAAATGAAATATCCTGATCTTATTCCCATTTTAACTGAATGGGAATAAATTTATTTTAAAATAAATTTTTGGAATAATGTTCTTGAAAATATTAATCAGCCACAAGAATATAATTTCTGCCAACAATGGTTCTTTAGCTTGATGCAATGTCAGTGAATGTGGCTAAGTTGTGAAAAGAGAAGATGCTTTGACTTTTCTTTTTCATTTATTCTCCCCACCCCCCCACCTTTTCTGTTTTTAATTTTTCTTCTCAGATAGAATACTGCATGACAAAGCACTGGAAAGGTCTGGGGGGGAACAATTATCAGTTTATTTCTTGTACTTGCTCTTTTTTCCTCCCCTGTTTCTTTCACACTGTTCTGCCTCTTTATTTTGTTACTTAAAAAGCTTTCTGGACAAGAAGTACATTGTTTTCCAGGACTGGAAAATGCTTTATACTGTAGGTACATACAATTTCACATACAATTACTATTATAAATAATGGAATCTTATTTAATAACAGTAATCTGCAGAGGCTGTTGAACTTGTGGAGCTACTTAAAGCCCTTTACAAAAAACACAAAATCAAATAAAAGTGAAATTTCTTTCGGCAAAAGTGACTCATTTTATATAAATTGTAAAGTGAATTTTCTTTGGTTTTAATTTCATAAGATCTTAATGCCTGCCCATTCTGTCACCCTAGAATTGTGATGTTGATTGTACAGAGCTTTTCCAAATATGAAAAAAATAATTCAGTATTTGTTTGATGGCATTCTTCTGGTAGGAAAACCTTTTCCTTTCTTACAGATGTTGCATAAAACATTGTTGCATTCTTTCCACTCTATCCCAGTGAGATCAGCCAGAGAGATTTGCCCTGGAGCAGCCCTAGTTCTGCTGATTATTTTGCTTGTTATGCAGGGGGTACATTTCTGTGTTGTACTTTCATGATGCTACTTCACTTTGGCAGGTAGGTGGTATTTCTTTGGATCCAAAAATGCATCACACAATCCAGAAATGTTTCACACAAAGCAGTATTCAGGAGCCTCATTTAATGCTTGCCATTTTCAAGTGAGTGATTTTTAAATAGCTCCGTTCCATTTTCTTGTGATTTGTGCTGTACTTTCATGAGTCTCAAATGGGTATTTTGGATATATATTTATAGTCAGAAAATTCTGATATCTGGTAATGTATTAAGTTCACAAATCATGAGAATCAGACAGTTCTTTCAGCCTACATGTTTGCAACTAAATCACTCAGCTTTCTTTATGAACGGGGTTTTCTCTGGGGCTATGAGAATCTTTAATCTCTTTCTGTTCAGAAATCACATCTCCTTCAGTTTATTTTTAATGTCAGCAATAACAGCTATTGATTTTCTCATCATCCAATTTACCACAGTTGACACACCAACAATGCACAGCATGGGTCTCAATTTTCTCCTCAAAGCATCACACTTTACTCATGTACATTCATTCACCTGGCCCTCACCGTGGGGAGAGTAGGAAGAATCATCCAATATCTCAGAGTGCTCACCTGGAAGACCCATTTTCTTCATGAAAGGGATGTATAAGATCTCAAAAATCAGGGAAAGTCTAATCTATAGGATAACCCAGAAGAATAAATAACCCAGAATTCCTTAGTGAAATGATTTTATGATGTTGCCAATTAATTTGTTCCGTGTTACACAGAATAAAACAGTTACTCCCATGTGGATTCCTATGGCTGCTTGTACATTTGGTGTAAGTTTGAGAGAAGACATCAGAAGGAGTCTGGGCCTTCCTGCCACTGGCCCATTTTACCTAAACAGCACCATGAGGTTGTTTCTGAAATTTAGGAGTGATTAGAATCAAAGATCTAGAGAATAAATTCAAGCATGTCCATGTTAACCATTTGAAATAAACTTTCAAGTCACTCTACGTGTAAACAATTTTTCTTCTCTTTTTCTTTCTTTCTTTTTTTTTTTTTATTTTTAAATATAGTTTGGCTTTTATTCTGAAGTTTCTAATCCTTTTTAGAGTTACACATTAAAAAAATCTTCGGCTTTTCACTGAATCCTGGGTTTTACCCTGGAGTCAAATACCTTCTGAAGCTAAATTTGGCAATCCTTCACTTGTGTCCCCAATATCCCAAATGGGACCTAACCCAAAGTGCTTGATAAGATAAAAGCATGAAATCTGTCTCCTAAAAACCACATACTGCCATTTTCTCTTTTTATATATAACTATAGCTCTCACAGCTACGGTATTCTAGCCAAAATAATAAAGTTGGTTAGGTTGCCTTCCTTGTGAAGATCTTTTAAACCCCACTTGAAATTGCAGTAATCTGAATAGTGAAGATAAATGATATGAAATACATCAGTGTTACCTTGTCAATGAGAAACCTTAATAAAAAATTGATGTATTTATGAAGAAAACATATATTTTCCTAAAGATTTTTTACCCATCTTTATAAATTTATTATATATTCTTTCCATGAAAAAAAAAATCAAATTGCTTATTTGTAGAGAATTTGACCACCCTTGCAGTAAATAAATGCTTTTTAATGGCCAGTCCAAACCTCCCCTGACACAGATTTGAACCATTCCCACACATCCTACCAGTGGATCCCCAGGAGAAGGGCTCAGCACCTCCCTTGCCACTTTTCCTCCTTGTGAAGCTGCAGAGAGCAGTGAGGTCAACCCAAACTCCTCTCCAAGCTAGATGGACACAGAGTCCTTAGTTCCTCCCCCCAGGACATGCCTGCCAGCCCTGTCACCAACTCTGTTGCCTTCTCTGGACATGTCCAAGGACAGTCACATCCACATCCATCCTTCTTGATGTGTGGGGCCCAGACCTGCACACAGCAGCCAGGGTGAGCCCCCAAGGCTGAATGCAGGGGGACAGTCACCTCTGCTGGTTGTCTGCTCGTGCTGAGCTCGGGGCACCTCAGGGTGGGGTTCTGCCCACTGGCTTCCCTCCACACTGAGACCAGCACCCCAAATCCCTCTCTGCAGGGCTGCCCTCCAGCCACTCCTCTACCCATTTTACTCATTCCCAGAGTTTCTCTGTCCCAGGTGCACAATCCATCATTTGGATTTCTTGTATTTTATGCTACTGATGGTGCCCACTGCTGCAATCTAAAGCTGTTAACTGAGTACTAAATTCTGTATTTCTCTAAATAAAATGTGAGACATTAAGGTGGCTATTAGGTTGTACAGTTTTACAGAACTCATTATAGCTAAAAGGGTTCCTAACTCTAAATATTAACTCGGGATTCCAACCTAAATTTAAAGCAGATTGAAGTTGGTGGGGTGAAGAAAGAGAAAAAGAAAAAGGGGGTGGTAAAGACAAGAAGACTAACAAAAAAAAGAGTAAGGTCTGAAACTGCTTTCAGTTTTTTCAATTATTTTTTTTTCCTCTTCTAGCTTTTTCATGTTACAACTCAGGTAGCAAGAAAGGTTTTAAGTATGTGGAGAAAAAGGTGTTATCTTTGCATGTTCTTTGGATGACATTCTG
The DNA here is from genome assembly GCF_022539315.1 of Serinus canaria. NCBI lineage: Eukaryota > Metazoa > Chordata > Aves > Passeriformes > Fringillidae > Serinus > Serinus canaria. The sequence continues at coordinate 36,279,749 of NC_066317.1, forward strand.
CTTTTTTTAAACTAGCATATGTGCATATAAACATTGCTCTACTTCTTTCTTTCATCTCAAAGAGATGCTTTTCTTTTCAAAGGTTCATAAAATGCTTTGATATGCTACATAGGCTAAACCACTCAGCTTTATACATGCATATTTCCTTGGAGAGCCTTCGGCATATTTGCTGGTATTAAACATTTCCTTTTTAAAACAGAAATATCTAGGCAAGTGGCAATCCTCTGTAATGTTTTTATTTAGTGGAAACTTTAACGAAATTTGAAGAGTTTTAAAGAAAACAGCAAAATCTGTCACTTTGCTCATGTGACTAGCAGCTTCTAAAATAAAGATTGATTAATTTTGTGGCTATGGAATAATTTGAAAGGGTAGCTAAATTTTTAAATAGAAAGCACTTTCTCATTTTTCAAGCAGAATAAGTAAATAGGTTAGCTGATATTATTATGAGGATAAAAATGTGTTAGTGTCACTTTGGGAATATTTGAACTGTGCAGCAAACACCAAAGGAAGACTTAATTTTCATTTAACTGGAAGAAATTCAAAATGTATTTCAAAAGTAATTAAATACAACAACCAAACTTACTGGGTCAGGTGTAGAATCGCAAACTTCTAAAACCTATGCATTCAAAACTTCTTATGAACCAAAGCAGAATAATGAGGATTTTTTTCGCCGTGCAGTACAATGAGAGTGGTAGCATGAACTGAATGTGCAGTGGCACTTATTAATGGGTTGCCCTACTCTCTTTCCTTGGAGCAGTAGACTAGATGTCCTGTAGGAAGAAACATTTATATATTCATACAACATACTCTATTTTATTTCACCTTTCCATGCCTGAAAACCCCCTGATGAACTCAGCCTATTAAAAAATATGGTTTTAGGATTCATATCAGAAAGAACCTAATTTAATAATCCCTATTTTCTGTTTACTGTATAGTGAAACTGAAACTAGTGTCTGATTCAGTGGGAGTCTAGAAACACTGCATATTTCTTGCAAGAGGTTAGTTCAGTGTTTGGGAGTGACACCTTTGTTCTGGGATTGAGGCAGAGAATACAGAGCTATAAAGCCTGGTAAGCTATTGGGTGAAAATGGATTTGGGATGAAATTCAACTTGTATCAACCAGTCAGCTGAATCTGACAGTGTGCTTGGTATTTCTCCAGAAAACCCTCAGGCTTTGCATGTGAAAAGGCAGAATTTCACCAATTATTAGGGCTTAGGCTAAATAAAATTCAACAACATATCCGTAGGTAAGAAAATGAAAGACAAAGAAAAAAAAAACACAGGCGAAGTCTTGCAGAACAATTGTACTGCTGTGGAACTCTTATACACTAAAAACTATCTCAGCTCTCAAAGCACTTTATGAAAAAATTCTTCAAGACACTGCATCTCACCGAATTAGGAGAAAAGGAATCTTCCTGTAAATGCTTCTTGTGCATTTATATTCTTAGTATTGCAAGCACACATTTCAGGAAATGTTATTTAACAACCAACATTAACTATTCAGTGAGCTTTCAACAGTAAAGGTACAATTGCCGCAGTAACTAGAAACAGTTCAAGAGAAACTCAGTTCTCACACTAAAAGGTGTTGGTTCTTATAAAGAACAGAGTCTTAAAAGCTAATCTTTAAACAAGTATAATCTGAAATTTAAATTAAATTTGAGTCCCAAAAATAAAATTATTGCAATTTTGATTGAGATGTTTCAGGGCAACATGCAAATTATAGTGATTTATCTACTATATGTATTTTCCTTCTGCCTTCAACTCATCAGAAAATAACCATAAAGGACTCCACTGCTGTGTGGGTGTCCTATCTGAGTAAAACAATGTTGTAGGAATCTGTGTGGAGTAATCTGGCCTCCATCCCTTTAAATTTGTAATTCAATTCACAGATTATTATTTAGCAGGGCAAATTTTTGTGTACAGCTCAAACAAAGCACCAAGATATTTTCTGTGCCTCAGGTATTGTATGCCTAACATAGTCCAGTTAAGACAAAACATTTTTGAGCAATGATGGGCACCAAATCACAATGTTTATTATTACAGTGGTTTTCAGTAATTTTGTAGAATGTGTCAAAGTCAAAAAACTTTTTGCATGCATTGTTTAACAACATTTTTGGAAGAGAGACAATTCCTTTTTGGGATAGATCTGCAATGTATAACACATTGTATAATACAGGTCAATTTTGTTGATTATTATACAGATTCTGTTAAATAAGATTATATAGTACTATACAAACTCTCATGGTATATGATCCACTCTACTCAGACCCACGTTATGCCAAGTTGGTAGACTGGCAACACCAGGAGAGAAGTTTTTCTCTGCAAACAAACAGATGTTGATGTTACGTTATGATACCTTTGTGTTACCAAAACGTAACTATTCTGTCACAAAGAACTGTTTCATAAATCAGCACTATTTTTTTGTTTTTCCCGTTTATAATATTGTATTTCCTCAGCAGTCTGAGTCAAAAATCTGGTATGGTAGAGTCACCAGAAAGAAATAAATACAGGCTGCAATTAGAGTCCAGGTCTGTTTTGTGTGTCTTCAGAACAAAACTATTCCTTCTTTTCAATGTTGAAGCTACAGTAAGCAGTAATGAAACATGTTTCAGAATTCAAAGCATGAATAAGATGCACACTTCCTTGACTACAGTTGAAAGATGAGAGTCCTTGATGTACAAGATTCTATGATTATGTCTGAGCCTGTAATAGATCGAGTTGCAATTCAGAAAATGGAGTGTGATCTCTGGGAAAATGAAATCCTAAGCAAGTGAAAAATTTAGCTGTACAAGAATAATACATTAGAATATTTTGTTATGGTTTTATTTTAAAGCTCAAATACACCATTTGAGAGAATTTAATTTCAGTCTTAGTTGACCAGTATCTTTTCCCCTTTTTTATAAAAAAATTTCTTTTCTGAAGTTATTAATTGTAATTAATTAGTAGAAAAAGCTCAATACATCTGAAAACACAAACTTATTAATATACTGTGATCCCAAGAGTAAGACAGTATGTTAAGAAAATATGAGCTCTGTTGAATGATCTTTTTAAACACAGTAGATAATTTTGTTGAAAGAACTGAAATTTGAAAACTGAGCCTTTGAAATACATGAAGAGTGACTCACTGCTGTGTGCCAAAGTTGCAAATAATATCTTTGAGAAACAAATAAATGAGTCACTTGTGAAACAGGGAGTAGATGATTTTCTTAATCAAAGCACTGATTGACAAAAGAACCTGTAGATAATACCCTGGAAATCAAACATCTCTACAGTATATATATATATATATATGTATATGTAAAGTGAGTTTATATGTCAATTAAATAACTGAAATCTTCACATCCTGTCCTTGAACTTCTACAGTAGAATCCACTTCAATTGTAAAGTTAGTTCTGCCTGCAACAATGGCACTCTTTAAAACATTTTAATTCAAGTGTAGTCCACTAGAAACAGGGCAATATAGTCAAGCTTTATTGCAAAGGGGATCGAGAGAGTCGATCAACTGGGCAGAAAAAACACTCACATTCTAGTCCTACTCAGGTTGCCCTATGGAAAACTATCAAGCTTCAGGGCTCTACACCACTTCTAATAACAAATGTTTTGGCTTGAGTTGTCATATTTTGTCTTTACAGAAATATAAAAAAAAACAACTTTCTCAAACAAGCAAACAAGCTACAGCTGTCTCAAATCTGTCATAGCAGCCATGCTCCTCAGTACAGAAACCCAGTCCTTTTCACCAGAAAGAATCACAACCTTAGAAATTGGGCTGGTTCTTTTTTTTTTTTTAATTAAATTCTGACTTCTGTGTGAGAGTAACAAAAATTTGCTCAAGTTGAATGGTAAAAGAATCACTTAAAGTATTGAATGGTCTGCAATATCTCTAATTTTGTCTAAAATAATGAATATATAAACCAATGAAATATAATTAAGAATGTAAAGGAAATATCTTTAAGCAATATTTATTTTTTGTGAAGTTTAATTTTGAAACAGATGTATTATTTTTGGTGCTGTGAAACAGTTTGAATGCAGTTTGTTCTAGTTATCAAAAACCTTGAAAAGCATCGAAGACACAATGATAACACCTTGCCTTTTTTCCTAAACAATTTTTATGAACACGAAGGTCAACATGGATAAATGAAACTATTTAGGAGAGGATAATTAGAAATTTGAAAAAAGTAAAATTTTTAGATTGTTTATGTCAAATGTAATAATTTCTGTATCACAGCATAATTAAGTCTGGAGGAGACATCTGCACATAATCTAGTTTACCTGCCTACCAAGAGATGGCTTCAGGAAATCAAACACCATGCCAAATATAAATAACTTAAAACCCCCAGATGTTAGTCTTAATGAGGTAAAAACCCCTTTGGCTTTACTTACATGGGTGATGATACAAATTTCACTTAATCTCTGTTTATATGAGGAAAAAGCTCTAAATCCACACAATCAAATAAGGAATTTAATCCAGCTGACAAGGATCTCCCTAGGACCACTGGCTCATCTGTTGGACAGCTCTCTACTCCTTCCTCTATGTGAAGCAGGGCCTCTGAGGATTTGAACATTCCCAAAACTCTCCTGTGAGTATTCTTTCCTGTTCAAATTCTCTGTTGTGTACATTTCTCTTTACTGAGTAGCCAAGATCTGAATATGACTTTTACCATTGCAGAGCCTATTCTAGCATCTGCCCTGTTACAACCCCTTATTCATGTGACAATTCACATTACTTCCTTTTCATATTGTTAAGAACATTAGAGAAAGTCGTTGCAATGAGGGCATAAGTCAGCTCCAGTTCCCAAGAGCTCAGGGTCTATATGCAGGCAGAAGAAAATAAATTAATTCACTAGGTCTCCAATGATCCACAGTCTCCAATAATGTGATATTAAAATATGACATAACACAGAACAAGGAAAGAGTGAGAAAACAAAAAACTTTCAAAACCACAGCCACTTGAAAGAATTAACAAATTGAAGTATGGACAAATATAATAGACACTAAGATAATTTTCTTACAATTTCTCATCAGAAACAGTAAATTATCTGTCTTAGTATACTCAGACTGCATTTGCACATGATAGCTTTGTGTGCAGCTACTACTAATGTTATGAATTCATCTCCAGTTTGAAAGAGTTTGATGCAGAAAAACTCACCTTTACAAGAACCCACTTTATACAACAAAACTTATATCCATCAAAGACTGTTATTACTCTGAACAGAAAACAGTCCCTTTGGAGCTGGTTATCTAAACTTTTCCACTCACGTTTGTTTAGATCTAGTACTTGAGAAAATTTACACTCATTTTTCCAGAGTAGAAGCTTGTGAGAGAGAAAATGAGCCAATTTTATTTGTTTGCACCCTATAAAATTGGTAATTCTACTTTTACAAGTAGAATGCAAATTTTTTCATTTGCATTTTCCTTTTTATTAAAACATTAGCAAAATCTGACATCTGAGAATGTTTCACTATGCAATTTAGAAGTCATATTTTATTGTAACTGAATTTCCTATATGCTTTTGTATATATCAATTTAATTAATCACCCACCTGTGCAAAAAAGAGAGCCAATTTAGTGCCAAACACAAAAAAGCCTTTTTTCTTTCATTCGGGAAGCATGGATTTATTCTCTTTCATCTCCTGTGTTACGAATAGACTTCCCTTCTTGCTTTTATTGTCTGTTTAAGGACTAGATATTTAAATTAGATGTTAGAGAATGAGAACATTTCAGTATTTTATAAATTAACTCATTTAATGACAATAATTTAATTTTTTTTATGACAGTCTCACTTTTAAAATAGATGAGATACTTAATGATGTTCATAAACACTCTTTGAAATTGATGGCATGCATCAAGTTTTTGAAAACCACAGACTAATTTAAAAAATTTACAGTCACTGTGCAATGTTGGTCTTACTAACTTGATGAACTATGTCAGTAATAGTAGAACAACCACTGACCCATTAATTACCTCAAAAGCCCACATTTACTGTTCCATTAACATTTGGCTCTACAAAAATGCATAAAGATAGGATTAAAAGTGAGATTTCCCATCCATTTTGGCAATAATTATGTCTTGCTACAAACATTTGAGCTTCTTATTCATTTAGAGTCAGTCCATGTCAAGTCAACTCAATTTTGATTTCATTAGGGACGAACATAAGTCAAACATTGTTGACTGAGTTGAGATTCAGATTTTCAAAGATCCACAAAATCTAAACTACAGTGACCTGAAGTAACACTGATGCTTGTCACCTCAAATGAAGATCAGCTAAGGCATTGGTATGGCAGAGTTTATAAGGAAAGCAAAAATTTTGTTATGACTAGGCAAACCCAGAGGCATGCTGCTCTGGATTGAATAAAGCCTACCTTTAGATTGATTGTGTTTAGTGAGTTGACTTGTAATTTCCTTTTGGATCATGAATGGCTGAGCCTTCACTGTTGCAGATTTTGAGTTATTGCTGTTTCATGCTACACATTCAATACCTCTCAGCAGTTCCAGGGTCAGTGTGAAAATAGACAGGGTATATAGAATGTGCATTGCAGAGACAAAAGCTAAGATTTTTCATTGTGGATTATTAAATAAAGACAATTCTACTTGATTATCAGTGTTGAGATTTTTCTGGGTGCTCTGTATGCTTCTGCTCAGATTTAATTACATAGAGTTCTCTAATACTCTCCAGACTCCTCCAGTTTTCCTGACCTGAAGCAGCTCTCCCCCACAACCACTTTCATCATTTCTTTCTCTTCTATACATCTTTTATCTCCACAATTCTTCTCTCTCCAGTGCATCATTCAATATTCATAATATTTAGTTAATGAGGAGAATAGTTAACTACCTTTTGAAATTGTTTTTTAAAAAATTAAATCTACACCAAAAAAAGGTCACAGCAGCTGCCCTTTCAAGTTACTTTTCAACCCTATGTTAACTTGAAAACAAGTGAGGTTCATTCAGGCCACATCAGCATGACTTCAGTGAAATCTCTTTTCAGACAAGCCCCGGTGTGTTGCAGGTGGTGAGGTGTAGGCTCAGCCAGCACCCTGTGGTGAAAGCTACTCAGAACTGGAATAAAGCTACAGCTCAAGCTACAGGTGTTTGAACTGAAATGCAGCATGCAAAGCTCAAAGGAAGGTGTGCTTGTACTTTGCTCCTGAGGAGGACAGAGAAGCCAGCCATTACACACCTACATGACTCCTTAGTCAGATAATAAATAGCATTCATTCACAAACCCTTTTTCAAAATGTAGCAAATTTCAATGTAACCTGATTTACATTTTAGGAAACATAAAGTGTTTAGAAGAGAAAATTACCATCATCACAGCTTAGCTGCAAGTGACCTGCAATTCAGGTAACAGAAATGAAAAAAGACATAATGAATTGCTCTGAAATATTAAGTTTTCTTTTTTTAAGAGTGCAAAAACCATGTAAAACTTCATAAAATGAGTAACATTTGTACATCTTACAGACATATAATACAAGCCAGAAAAAGTAGTTACACCTTTGATAATAGTTTCAGCTTTGTAGAAGTACAGAAATGCATTTCAATTGTAAGGATCTAATGCTGCCTAAGAGGTTCTTGTATAATTAACATCTAGGATGAAATTTCAAATGTCCTTAAGGTTCAGGTTCTTCATGAGTTTAAAACTCACAAAGTCATTTTCAGTTTTGTTGAAAAACAAAAGCCACATTCAAAATGATTGAAATATGATACAAAAACAAACAAAAAAACCCTAACATGGAAATCCGTTCCCTACCACCTCCCTTGAATATTTAACATTGTAAACAACACTCAGAAATTTCACATTCACACAAAATACACTTTCTAAAATTCATGTTTTAATTGCATGTTTTGCTGGGTTTCCATTAGAGGATCCTTCTCTCTGAGGTCCTAGTACTTTTCCAAATGGCAACAACAAATACAACAGCATTATTTCCACAAGGGCATTGGTCACCCAGCAATCTACAGACAAGTGGAACAGGGACATCTTTTCCTTCTTCTTCTCTGTACTACTTGCTGGAACAATTCTGCTTCCAAGAAAAGTATATCAAATAGCTATGCATATGTTTTGTATTACATTTAGACCTCAAGGATTTTAAATGTCAAATGCAGTAAGAGTTACTATATAAAATTCCTCCAAACTGCCTTTGATTTAATCATTGCATGCACTCTTCCTGTCCTTGTGAGTCAGTTTCTGACCTAATAAAACCTTCTTAGGTAGGTGCAAGACTGGGTGTGGGATTTGAATCTGACAGTGTCATTCAGTTTGTTTATAAATTTCTGTTGGTTGCATCAAACCCAAAGTATTTTAGTTGACTTGCCAAGCACAATACCTGACTAAAAGGACCAAAACATCTCAGAAATGGCTCTGGCACCTCTGCCTCAGTAATTTCACCCAATATCAAACTGCATTTTTGACTGAGGGCAGAGCAATTTAGTGACTACAATACTGCATGCTTCTGCAACTCACCATCCTATTCTCCTTCATGGGCTGCTTCTTCATAAATAATTTCTTACTTAGAAATTTGTGGTGTGAGCAGGAGGTTGGCTGATGAGCCTGTGTCTATTCCATGTCATCCCTGCTCAGGCCCATCAAACGTCCGTGGAACTTAATTTCTCCTCCTTAAGAATTCAGGACAGAAAAGAGTTTTGTTCTGCTAGCTAGAAAGATTCCTTGTAAAAATTCACTTACAATTAGCAAATAGTAAATCTTTATTGTTCTTGACTATTAGGACCCCTCTTCTTCCATTTTCCATTAATTATTCATCAAAATTATAGTCCAATATGGACGTAGAGATATAATTCTGTCATCTCCCATATTCAAAACTGGTATCTTGCCCAAAACATATGTTCAATAACTGGTATTAAAATGACATTGCTATGTAATATGAATTTATTCAGATACTCAAAAATATCAACATCTTCCTAGTTTTAAGTTTCTTTTACAAAATAATTGGGCATATAGATGGACCAATTGAAATTTTTTTATTCTTCTCTTTTTTCTGAGTCTGCACATATTTTTCCATAATATATTTATTAAACAACTCTACAACATTCCAAATAAAAATTATGCCCACTTGAATAGTTAAATGTGAGACAACTCATGAAATACCTCCTTGCAATATTAAAAGGGATTATCATAAATCAAGGTGGATACTATGGAGGACTCTGTTGCGAGCACATGGGGTTTACAGAGCAGCAGTCTAAAAAGAATCATTAAACGTATCAGGATGAATGCAATATGGGAATGCTTTCCCTTGATCCTATTCTTGATCTGAAATTAAAATGCTACTTCTTAAAAGATCCAGTGTAATGTGAACCTACATTGTGGAACTTTTTGAACTGCTTGAATAGCATAAAAGACAAATATTCCCATGTGACCATTCCTTTGATACCTGCTTCTGCATTAAGTAGAGTCTATTCAGCCTACCTGTGTAATATCAGCCCAATGAGAGAGAAAAAACAGCTAAATTGCTGGGTTCAGATGTACAGAAGCAGCCCCATACATGGGGTACAATATTTCTGTCTTCTAGCATCACTTCAGATTTCCTTTATACAGAATAGTATCTATTTGTTTCTCTGAAACCTTTAGGAATGTGAAAGAAGACCAAAAGTGTGTGATTATACATTGCACAAACTGTAATTTTTAGCAGACCATTTAGCTATAGGATTTTATGTGGTTTTATCCAAAATTAAATTATATCTATCAATCTTAATGTTAATCAATATCTAACCCTAATGTCTTCTCAAATGGCAATTTCAATTAGCTACAAAAATCAGGCATAGTATAACTTAGACACAAAATCTGTTGTCCCAGCAAAGTTTTCTAATTGATTTATTTCTGTATTTGGATGCAAAAGTGAGGAAACTCTGACTCCCTCTCCCTGTAATCTTTCTGCCTTAAGAAGAAAGATGGAAAACATGTATCTTCCCACATGGGAAATAATTGTTTCCTACCTGAAAATACTAGATGAATGTCACTGTAACACAGGCACTTTAAAGTTATTGATCAAGTTTTTCCATATAAAAGGGCAATAAATATAAAATTAAGATGTGCCTTACATTTTCCCACTAGTAGCTGTGGGGGTTTTTTTTGACTCTCAGGAAACCAATTCTCACACAGCTGTTATTTCCCCATTTATTCTCTACATTTATACAACCCTTTCACTGCAGATTAGTTTCAGGGAAAGTCACACAGTGTCTAAGACCCAGAGGAGAAAATGTTATTCACAGAAAATTTCCCTGCTGTCACATGGGGAAATCACACAAATGAAAATTTTGTTATAGGTAAAGTTGAAACAGCCTATCTTGTTGGGGAAAAACCTCAAACACAGCAGCTCTTCAGCAGAAACAGCTCTCTCAGAGAACTATACGGTCTCTTCTAGAGTATTACTTCATTTAAAAATACTAAGACTAATAAAATACTTCCTAGTCGAAATATTCCCTATAAGTCTGCAGAATTATACTAATTTAACATTGGAAATAGGAGAAAATGAAAGAAAACAAATTTTACTCCGATACAAGATAAAAACAGCTATAAATTTTTCAGAAAGATGAGGAAGTAGATGGAGAAAAGCTTTCTTCTATACAAAAAGTTAGAAAAAAATCCCTTTTCATACAGAGGAAATTTCAAATTTGTGTAGACACAAATGAAAGAGAGATATAAGCTATTATAGAAAAAGAAATTTGATCTAGGATATGTGATGGGTTGACGATTAATTCCCGTTCCCCAAAAATTTTAATTAATGCAAAACCAGGACAGATTACTAAAGGCAAGTAGCAAGGCTTGAGGTACAGAAGAAAGAATTGCTATCCAAGTACACAATATAGCCTCTCTTCATTTTTATGCTCAGCGATTAATGGGACTCTTTAAAACTGCAGTGAAAAAGAAAAGCATCACTTGAAATAAATGCTATGTTAATAACTGGGTTTCATGGCAGCAGGCCCAAAGGCAAAACCTTCTAAATCTTTATAGTGCTGCATACCTTGGACATCCTGTGATTTAAATGTAAATTATGATTAAAAATAAACTGAAAAATCATACTTGTCAAAATTTATGTTAAATAGCCAATGTTATGGTCAACATCCCCAGATCAGAGTGAATACTATACATTTGTGATAGTACCTTGCTTTAAAATATTCCAATTTTCTTCAGAGTACCATTTTAATAAATATGATCCAGAAGACAGAATGCTTTAGAGGGAATTAGGGAGGCATGATTAATGATAGCTAGGATAGACATTTAGCTACTCTGTACAGGAGGCTGAAAAAACTTGGAACCAATTTCTGATTTAATTGGACTAAGGCAGAATCCAAGTGCCTAACTCATGCCTTTCCACTAGCTAATTTTAAATCTTATGCAGAGTCTTCTAAAGGTGTAAGAAGGCATGGTGCTTGTCATTGCTTTTGTCATCTACATTATGTATTCCAAAAATATCAGTGAATAAATAATAGGTTGAAATGTCCACAAACCCACTTGGAAGTTAATGCTCGGTTGATTTTTAAAGGTTTTTAAAATGTTGGTTCTCTGGCATAATTTAAAGGCAGAATTAAGAATTGATTTTTCTTGTGTTTTAGCCCATTTCAATGAGCTAAATAGTCACTTTTTGTTAGCTTAATTGTACCAAGGAAACTTCACACCATTACACATTCTGGTGCTGGAAGTCAGTGTTTGTTTCCTTTCCTCATCTAATAAGACCTTCCATCTTCAAGTTACAAAGAAATTTCACTGGCCCTGAGGAAAAAACTCAAGGAGATGAAAAAATACTTCCTACAGGATGGCTATCTTCCTTGATTATCTAAACCAGACAGTTTTGTTTAATTTCCAACATCATTAATTCTTTAGAACATGTAAGACAGAGTCCCAAGGGAAAATTACTCATAACACTATAAATTGCAAAGGACTTTTTATAAGTTTTTTTATTTTTAGAAGTAGAAAAATAGAAGATTTATTTACTTATTAACTTAGCTTGCCACAGCTGTAGAAATAGAAAAAAAAATGTGTAAACCACAGAGGAACAACTAAAAAGGTGAAAACATATCATGGGTAGACTCAAGGAATTATCACTTAACAATTCAAGGATGATGCAGCATAGATGGAAAAAGAATTGCTCCCATTTGCATTTTGCAAGTTTAATGGCCTGGTTTAATAAATAAAACATGCTTAAAAACAGTAAGATGGCAACACAAATGAAGTCATGACTGGGATATTCACAACATTTCAATCAGATTTCTGCTAAGGTCAAAAGTCAAGCAATAAGCAATGTCACTTTCTGTTGGGAGAGTTCGCTCAAGGGAGCTGCCTCCATATGAGATGCTGTTCTCTGATAGCATTACTATATTGCAGGATGTATTTTTGAGGAAGGTTTTCATTTAATATGCTTGTTTAAACAATCCTGTCCCAGCATAAAGAAGAATCATTGGGAGTTTTGCCAACTCATGTCTGAACACAGAGAAAAGACTCTCTTTCTCTGGACGTAACCAGTGGCAGCAGTTAAAGGAAACATGATAGCTCCTCTGCAGATGACTTAACACAATTTTTTTAACTGAAGGACAAAACAAGAGTGTATTGCTTTTTTTTCTTTGTTTTTAACTAAGTCACACGGGCAAGTTCTAATCCCTTCAACATGGACATAAGGCCTGTATATATTTCAGTAAGTTCAGTGAGCAGAAATGCTGCCAGGCTATGAGACTGTGTACAGCAACTTTCTCTTTGTGTTCTGACAAACAGCTACAAGATGTACTTAGTATAAGTGAATTAATGTACATACAAAACTTAAAAGTTAGTTTGTGGGCACTAGACACCAGACTATGTGAGCTGAGTTCTAGCTGATGTCCTTTTTTAAACATGTTTATTGACCAGGCATTTTTTTTTCTCATGTTGTTATTCCTAAAAGTTAGATTAAACCTTTATAAAGACTTTGATAAACTTCAATAAATAGCAAAAGGACATCAGTGGAGTAATGTCACCATCCTATTTACTGGAAAATCTCTTTGCCCAGGATTTTATCCTGGGAAGCTGAGAAGCCTCAGAGAAAAAGGAAAACAATATTATCTCCTGTGTTTTGCTGCTTTGGAATGTGGTTGGAGATTGTTTATCCAGCATGTGAATTGTTTTTACTTAATGACCAATCATGGCCAGCTGTGTCAAGACTCTGGAGAAAGTCATGAGTTTTCATTAGTATCTTCTAACCTTCTGTCTGTATCTGTTCTGTATTCTTTAGTAGAGTGTTAGTATAGTATTCTTTAATATAATATAGATCATAAAATAATAAATTAGCCTTCTAAGAACACGGAGTCAGATTTATCATTTCCTTCCTTCAATGGGGGTCTCAGAAAATACCACAAGTATTTACTCTAAGTAAACAAAATAATACAAGATTAAGAAAAAACTGAGTAAACTTATTGACAAAATCTCTGGGTTGCCAGCTGCAACAACCAACCCTGGATCTATCACAGAAGGTTAATTCTAATTTTGAAATAAAGAAGCTTAGCTTTTTAGTTACATGCTGGTATCTAGTAAATAGGAATAGATTTTCACTTTTGTTTCAAGGTTTTCTTCTCATTAATATCCTTACCTGCCTCATTTTGTTTTCAAAATTTTTGCATGTACAGAGTACAGGCAGACAGTAATTCAGAAACAATCCAAAAGCCAGGGAGCATATTTATTTTAAGATAGGATTTTCACTGGAACAGTCAACCTAAATGCAAAGTTTGCTTTATTTTGGATGTAACTATAAGAAATATCTAAGATTCCCTGACTCTCAGATTTCACTTCAAAGAATTCTTTCTGCTTTCATATGCATTTCAGAACCAAAGATTTCATGGACTGTCAGTTTCAGTGGGTTGAGGGTTATAACCAATCCAGAGCAATTAAAATATATGCGCTCCATGTAGCTGCTATTACGTCATTATTTGAATTCCCCTATTCATTCAGTTAATCCACCCCAGCCAGAGACAGATGTTTTATACTCAGATACATCTGTGAGAAGAAAATACATCATCATCATCATCATCATCATCATCATCATCTATTTGATGTCATACATTCTTGTAGTTTAAAAGAGGCAAAACATAGAAAAGTCAAAAGGGAAAAATGGAAAATTCAGTAAGACTCATTGCTCAAGGATAGCAGATAAATCCTTTCATTATTAGAAAGTTTTCTACCACCAGTAGGTTTTCTTTCTTAAAATGATAAACACTTCTCTGTGGTCTTTAGTCTTTGTTAAGTCTTTAAAGTAAAATAAACACTCAGTTACCTACACTGCAAAATACTTAGTGCACCACACTGTTCTTACATTCCATCTACAGTTTGAGACCTCATATCCACCCTTTCATGTATTTCATATTTAAAAATAAATTAAATTTCTGTTTAATTAATCAATTCTGTTAATTAAATTACATTCAATATTTATTTATCCAGTTAAGAGGTCAGATTTTCAACAGGCCCTCTTCCATAATAAGCTCTTCATTCTCTGTTAGAATTATAATTTAAAGGCTAAGCCAATAGTAATTCCATATGAGTAAAGACCTGATGAATTGCCAGTGCCTGGAAATCCCACAGACATGGCTGTAACCCTGGACCTGCCTGACAGATCCAGTGGCACATAGACCAGATCCAGCAATGAAAGCAATTTAAACACAAGAGGAATGTCTGTCTGTATCACTTCTGCTTCAGCATCTCTCCATTGGATTTGGCCAGATGTAGCAGCTGGCTGCAATTCTGTCCTCCTCAGGCTACAGAAAAGCCTCTTCTAGGAATGGGCAAGAGATGTGGTTATGGCCCAGACTCCCATGCAAATATGGGACATTTATTTTTATTTGTAAAATTTTTTATAAAATAGTTTGTGTTGCACTGTTATAGAAAAGTGGGTTCTTAGTAGCGCTGAAAGAGCTGGGTAAGGTAAACCCTGTTTATTTCCTTACAAGCGAAAAAAAAAAAGGAAATTTACTGCCAGAAAAAAGGTATCATGGGGAAGGTTGGCAGATGCAGCATCTTCCTTGAGACATAAAGAAAACAACTAGAAATAAATAGACTAAGATCTGTTCTATTTGCTTCTCAGGGACTCCTAGATAACTGGTTTTATTATAGGAGCGTCCTATAAAAAATTGAGAATAGTTATTTTTTACCCTTAATTTCCCAGTTCTTTGTAAACAATCTTTGTTTCTGCACTGAGCCACAGAAGTCCTAACTATTTTGTCTCTAGCTTTCAAAATAAGCTATCTATGAGGATCTGAGTGCAAAAAAGGAACTTCAGAGCATGCAGGCTGATTGTGAAAAAAAACTTAGAGATAAGAAAAAGGAATACATTTTAATGACTAGCAGTTTATACTTTTCCATCTGCAAGCAGTCGAGAAATATATGCTCCCATAGGTAATAAAACAAAGCCTTCTATATAAAACAGCTTTGAACATAATTGGAGATTCATAAAAAGTATATGGGTTTTTCAGAAGTTGCTTTTCAAATAAATCCATAGATATATTACCATTCTTCTTAGAAGTAAGCTCAATGAATATTAATATAATTTCAACACCATTGCCAAAATATTTGTAATATTGCAGACTCATATGCAGTCACATGTTAAACCATTTGGGGTAAAATCCTCCTAGCTAATCCCAACAACATTGTTCCTCTTTCTGAGACTGAAAGAGACGTACTGGATCCAAGAGAGAAAATTATGTGCAGAACATAAAAAATTCCAGCTGACTTATTATATATTTTGCTCCTTTCATTACTCCTTGCTGGACTACAAAAGCAAGTGCCAATCCAGCAACTCATTTTCACCAGATGAGGGTAATCACAAAGGACACTTCACTATTGCCTGGTCATTTGCAGAACCTCTGACACTAGTTGGTATCAAACTAGAAAACTATCCTTGCAAACAACAGAACAGTGTGGGGGAGAACAGGATGGGAGCTTTGTTTTCCCTTAGCAAGTTGGACCTGCTGGAGGAGAGTTCTGGCAAACACCAGAAGGGAAGGGAGCTGGTGAGAGCATCAAACCTGGGTGCTGTGGGTTAACCCCAGCATGCAGTCAAGCTCACACAGCTGGTCACCCACTTTCCTCCACAGGATGGATGAGAACTTAAAGAATAAAGGTGTGAAAAGTCATTATGTCAGTTGAAAACAGTTTGGGAGGTAAAGAAATGCTGTGCACAAAGCAGAACAAGGACATCCATTCAGTGCTTCCCATGGTCTGGGCAGTGTTCACCCATGCCTAAGAAAGCTGGGTTCCATCACTCTTAATGGTGACTTAGAAAGGCAGATTCCACAACTTCAAATATTCCCATTCTTTCCTGCAGTGTCGTATGCTGTCAGATATCCCTTTGGTGAGTGAGGGTCAGCTGGCCCAGCTGTGACCCCTCCAAAATTCTTGTGCACCCTCAGCCTACACTCTGTTTAAGCACTTCTCAGCAAGAGCTGAAACATTGGTGTGTTATCAATGCAATTTTGGTCACAAATCCAAAACATAGTCTCATACCAGCTACTGTGAAAAGAATTAATTCTATCCCACCTCAAACAAGAACACCGGACTAGCTACTTTTTTATTAGGAGGAGAGTTGGTGGTTTGTTTGGTTGTGTTGTTTAAATTATGGAGATAATCTTTATGCAAATTCAAATTCAAAAGATTTTAACAGCTGTTTCAGTAAAGGTCAGATTGTGATATACCAGTTTCAGAGAGGTCACAGAGAGACAGAAATATGAAAATACCTACCATCTCCCTCTCTTAAAAATATCATATGAAATTGCTTAAGACATTTAGATTTAGACTTTCTTTTATAAAACTGCAACATCTGAGACAAGATACCCCGAGTAAGAATAATCACAACACTGAGACACAGATCATCAGAAGAGAGAATTATACTGAAAAAAGCAGGTAAGATGGCAAATATAGAGATTCATGAAGAATAGTGAAAAAGGTCATAGTGAAATAGCATGTCATTTCAAAAGACATTTTTGGGAGATATTTTAATTAGTGCCACCATTAGCATGTGGCACCTTAGTAAGATAGCTCTGTGAAGACCCACACCAATTTGTAATGCCAAGCATTTGGCATTAGATGAACACTAAAACCATTTTAATTCTCTTTTTCAATATTGCCTGTTAGGAGTCAGAATACACACTGGATTTCTACCAGACAAAGTAAGAAGTCCTAATATATTAAAAGAAACATAATGTGCCATAGATTACTGCTACATTTCAACAATGAAGAATTTAAAGACTCACATGAAAAACAGAAATAGAAATGCAAAGATTTTAAGAAAGTGTTTCTAATAATGTCTAATAATTTCTATGTTTAGCACTCTCAATGCAACATGGGCAGTTCATAGGAATGAGAGACTATTGAAAAGTATGAGATCAGGAAGGAAAGATATTTACAAAGCAAAATGAGAGCACTTGTATTTTAAATGTCCAGATATGAGCATTCCCACTGGTAGATCTGATTCCCTCTACTTCAAAATAACCACAAATCAGTCTGTTTCATTGAGTGTGAGGAGAAATGGTTACTGAAGAGCAATACTGCTTTAGAGGCACCGTTGACTATACAACTCAGTAATTTAATAAGAAATCCATGATTCTGTAGCTAGGTAGAAAATTTGCATATTTATTCCAAGCTACTGGTTTGCAAAGAGTAGCAATAATTAATGGCTGTGTATGTATAATACATGTATGTATGTTTGCAAATAAATTCTTATCTCATTTTTTTTTTTAATTTAACTAGAAAGATTTAATGGGATATGTAATCAATACCACAAAGCATAAGGAGTGTATATATATATATGTATATATATATGTATGTATGTATGTATGTATGTATGTATGTATGTATGTATGTATGTATGTATAGTAATACTTCAGGTAGGTCCTGCTTTTGGTAATAACATCCAGAATTATTTAAGATGGGAATATTGTTTGAAGTGTGCAGTGAATGTAGGAGAATGGATTTTCAAGTGTCAGAAAAGAATCCTTTTTCCTGCTTGGTAAAGCATGCATCTGATGCTAAGCTTTATTTAAAAGTCTAAAACTGGAAGTAAGGAAATGTATGATATGAGATAACATAAATCAAAGTGTCTGTATGTGATACAGCCTATTAAGAGATAAGGAAAAAACGTCAGTCAATAGACTGGGCATGAGATGGTTCCATGGCTTTTTAAAAGCACCTACATAGCAGTCACATGGTGAAAATTCACTCAGATATTCCAACCAGATGCAAATGTTATTTGTTCCAAGTAAGCACACTTTTCAAAGAAATCTCACTGAGCAATCATTGTAAACAAGATGCCTTTGGAGAGGTTGAGGAGGTGCTAAACTGAATTTCCTGTTAGATCAGATACTGTGGAAAACTACAATGTTAATAGAATGAGACTGGTATAGAAGCATGAATTTATTGTCCTAATATAGAAATACAATCACAGTGAGAAAATGCATCAGCCTTTGGTTCACTTTGTAACAAGAAATAAGACATAATTTATTGCACAGTATCAAGGGTAATAAAATATATATCCGTCTTTCAAGCTCTTCTTTATTGCTTTCTGATTTGCTTTTTATCTCTGTTTTTCCAGATACATCCCAATATTATATAGATAAACTGTCATTCTGTGCACCAATTTTCCCTATTTGATGACTAGTTTATCCAGTCTTAGAGCTTACCACTTTCTAATTTTAGAAATATCAGTGTCAGAGCTGTGAATGTATATACATATAATCCAGTTGCTGATGGTGTGAAAAGAAAAACTCTAGATACTCAGTTTCTGTCCTCTAGTCCTCTAAGCTTTTTTTTCCCTCCTGCTTTATGGTTTATTTTACAGATAGATCCATGTGTTAGACTTATAGGTATATTTCAGTAAGCTATTTCTGAAGAACCACTGAAATAATGGTGTTTAGCAAAAAGCTATGCACAGATGTTGTCTGGCTTATTTGGGTTTTGCTGTAATTGAATGGGATCAGACTATTTAACTGGAATCCAGAAGACTCCACTGGCACCTTTTTGCATTTTTTTTAGCTTGGACTTTTGAAATATGGAGAACAATCAGTTTCATGGAGACCTTCTAAGCTTAATGATAGTGGTTATTCCTTTGGAACAAGTACCAAAATGTTACAGTATACCCCAACAATTACTCATTCATCAGTGGTCAGTCTGCACCACCCTTCCTTTAGTTCTGTGTTTTCAAAGAATGCACTGGAGTAGATCTAAAAAACACCTATCTGGGACCTTGTACCCTACATGTGTTTGTTTCTGCAATATCACCTTTTTTTTTTCCTTCCCCTCATAAATTGGTCATTGATGCTTTCCAACACATGATTGTCTTCATTTCTGGTTTGGGAGTTAGTTATTCCCCATTATATACTGTAGAACTTAAACTTCACCTGTGGAAAATGTGTAATCATTTGCACTTTTCAGCAAGGTAAGAACTATAACATATTTCCTTTTACATTTGTGTTACTATGGACTGTATAATTACAGTTTGATAGTGATCTTTTATTGCATATGCTTATCAATAATTATATCTTTTCACTAAAACAAATGAATTGTAGTAGTAAGAAACAAAGCAATAAAGAATAAAAATAAAACATTGTCAGGATACATTTAGTTTTTTATGCAAACAAGCAGAACAGCAAAACAAGACAATATTTTCTGAGAGTTACAAACAGCAATTACATCATGTTCCAATTCATCAAAATCTCAAACTTAAAAAAAAAAAACCTTCTTCTTGAAATACTTTCCCTTTTCTTGTTTTGAGGACAGTAAAGAATCCACTACTTTGATCGTGTCTGCTGTGGATGAAAGTTGAAATATTTTTGCACCCAGCAGATGGTGTTTTTTGCTTTCATAAGCAGGTCACTAAGTAAATTCTGTTTGCATTTTCAAATGGACTACTGTTACCAGATATTAAATTGACCTCTACAACTTTTAAAATATTTTTTGTAAAACAGAAAATTGAGAGGTCTGATAACACCAACTCTGGTATCCAACAACAACACTGCTTTAAATAGGTTAATAAATACAGCTACCACAGAACAAGATAATATTTAAAATCACCTAGATAAAAGACTTAAAATAATTTTTTCCTATGCTAGTAGTAGGGTAATATTTCCTCTGAGGAACTTAGGATCTGAATTTTATTTCTTCCTAACAAAATTTGGACCACATATCTGAGGTCAGGCCACTTCAAATACATGGAAGGAAAAGACTAACAGACTTAATATTTCCTACTCCTTCTTCTATAAAAGCTTGAGTTGAGACCAGTGATTTCTTATATATTAATTTTTTCCCCTTTTTTCACATTTACAACCTAATAAGTAAACTTCCCATGCAAAATACACTGACTGACTACATTGCAGAAGGATGCCTGTTGATCTGTCATTCATCTGCAAATACATCTCCAGATTCAACCTGTCAGCTGACAAAAAATGGACAATAAGAATGTGTGCAAGAGTATAACTCAATATACTTAATCTAAACTCTTTTTACTTGAAAAAAAAAAAAAAACCAAACCATGCTCAGTTTCTTTTTTGTAGTCATTTAGATATAAAATAACTTGAAAAAAAATTTGATATCTCCTGCTAAAAGAAAAAAGTGGAATGAGGAAATCTGTGGATTTGGTGCAATCGCTTTCAAATTGTATGGAGTAACCAATTAAACAGCATCATCAGCTGGTCATATTTCTGACTGGACATACACAATATATGAACTCCAGAAATTTCAATTATGAGCTGGAAAAAAACAGAGTAAGAAAAATAGATTCTTTTTGCAAGAAAAATAGATTTTATAAAGGTCAGAAAATAAAAGGTCTTGGCAGTAATGCTGACAAAATTAATTTAGCATAATGCTATATATTAAGAGAAATTAATGTATGTTTCTCCTTTGTTCCTACTGCTTTAGTTAATGCTGTTAACAAATCTTTCATACCTGTCTCAAACTTTTAAAATATACTGGGTTTACCACGATTCACTGCAGTTCAAGTGGGTGATTGGAGACCCCGGTAGGCAGCTGCACAGAACAGTATGATAGCTGCTAACATGAATACCTAAATTACCAGATGTGCATGGAAATAACAAAAATATTATATTTAGAGAAGTAGTTTAATTTGTGAAATCGCTGTTCCCTCTCCACATTCGGTTCAAGCAAATTACTTTAATGTAGAAAGGCTATGAAATGAAACAAACAAAAATCCAAGCAAATCACGAACAAAAGAAACTAAATGCATGAGTGAACAAACAAGAGAACCAAGGACTGAGAAAAGCAGTCTATGGATTTGCATATCCTCACATTTAAGTTTCATCTTTCATTAAATTATACTGCTGTTAAATAGGAAACTGATATTTTGCTTTTGTCAGTGTAATTTCTCCTAAATGAATGACTGCACCTTCAGACCCTTCTATTAGGTAATTAGCTAAATAACTCATTAATAATTAATGATTCAGACTGCCCTGTTCTCTTTGCATTAAACAAATACATTTAGGATTCTCTACAGGGTAGTGAACTTCGTGAAAAAAAACAAGCTAGACAATTTTCTAGTGATAATTAGGCAAGAAAGGGATTTTATTCTTAGATAAGAGACCCTTAGATAAACAATGCTAAAAAAAAAATTGCAAATAATGACTATTAGAACTTATTTTGGTACCTTCTGGAACAACCCAGATTCCAACTAACATGTATTTTTTGTGTACTAATATTCAATGACATAATTTAAAGACTACTGGCATAGAGAACTGATTATATTTTTTTAAAAATACACATTTTTGCTGAAGTGGTTTAATGTACTCTTTCAATTCTTTTTATGACCACAGCAACATCCCAGGGTCATCCAAAAATAGTTTGTTCTTTTAAAAACTTTTCATCTTTGTTGATATTGTGAGTCATGTATGGTTACCTAAACCAAGGCTTTTAAATGTTTTAGTACTTTTCAAAGTACCAAAAAATCAATAACAAGTTGAAAGGTCCCCAAATGCCTTTCGATCATACATTAAGTAGTGCAGCAGATTTCCAATGCTGAGCCTGCCCTAAAACCTGTTAAAGGACCTTCCAAAACACCTTTCTGTTTGTTTCTTATATTAATAGTGACACTTAGCAAGTATGCTCAGCTGTTCTGTAGTGAATTTTTAGTAATAGAAATTTAAAATAAAACACAGAAGAACTTTCTGAATTTAATAAACACTAGGCTATATGCAACCTTGGATATTTACTGCTGTATTTTACTGTATGATGGATATCTTTGGTGAAATAGGTCTGGTGTCATTTTAGAGCTGTAAAACCTATTTCAAAAGGGACGAAAAAAAAAGGTTAACATACAAAGCAAGGAATTATTAATGTGAAAATACATAGGAGCTCAATGACTTGTAAAAATAGAGTTTATATCACCATTTTTCAGAATGGAATAGCATAAATATGCAAATTTTAATCTTACTTATGTATAATTAGATCCTGTGTCAGCAGAGCATCTCTTAGGGTCCCATCTATCACCACAAATTAGAAACCACATTTAGGACAGAAACTCAGTGCCTCTTCTGACCTGAAATCTAATTCTCTGCCTCTGTGACCTCCTCACAGTGGTTTAGTCATCAGTTAAATGTGAACACAACTAAGCAATGCTCTTGCAAACCCTCCAATAACTCCTCACCTTTTCCCAGGCTGTTTGCAAAGTCACTCTGCTGACCCCAGGCTATGCTTTCAGCCATCACCACTGACAGATCCTTTCTGTGAAGCAGCACCTCAGTGACTCTCCCTGTGTGCCTCTCCTTGTCCACTCACCCAGGCTGCACTCTCAGCTTGGCTTCATCCCGAAAGCTGCAGCACCCGATTTTCTGGTACTGACAAACTGAATGAATGCTCCCCTGCCTTTTCAAACTGCTCCAGTACCCAGCATTTTCTAGCTGGCTTCAAATGTACCTAGTCCTTCCTATCTGTTCACCAACCTGAGCATTTTTTTACACTGAACATTGGTTATGATCTTTACTCTTAAAGGACAGATCTTTCAGGACATTTTGTAATGACAACCAACACCTTTTAATTCAGTCTAAAATTCTTTCAGAATTTCTTTAGCTTCTAGACCCTAGCACTTACCAATTTACTTTGAAGAGGGGAATGAAGTAGATGACTCCACAATGCTCCCTCCAACCTAGGTGCTTTATGATTTGAAATTTTCTAACAAACACTTTGTTGCCTTCTTTCCTACTGCTCCAACCAACCTGTTATTCTTCCCTTAATTCTGCTTTAACATTCCATTTTGTAACACCTACAAAAATATAGTCTGCATTGCACTAACAATTATTTATGTAACTAACCTCTACTGATCAATCCCATGTCTTCTAGATTCTATTTTCTATTCTGTTTTTACACACTAACACTCAAAAAAATGCTTTGTTACAAACCCCATGAAGTTTTGCTTCTCTACTGTTAGGCATGAAATAGCAAGAACTCCTGAACACCATGACAACATAAAAAATAAACAAAAGTCAACTTCCAGATTTAGGATGCTGACAGTCTTGAAACAATCATTTTCTCTTGATTATTTTTCTGCTCTCCTAACACTGTTATTCTATTATACACTACTTATATTTTAATGAATTGATGAATTTTGTAACTAACCCTTTTCACATAATATTTCTCTATATCTCACCAACAATGTGAACTTTTATATTTTAATACTTGTGTTCAAACAGTAGTTCCCAAGGTTTCCTATTATAATCCCCAATGCAGAAAAGGGATTTGATGTGGAACTGTCACACTACATGAAAAATGAGGTTTCATGACTGAATGCAGTTTGCAAAATTATATTAGACCTTAAATTTAAGTCCACAAGCAAAGAAACCTCTGATGCATACATGACCATTTAAAACATCCTAGATATTTTTAGTGACTGAGTTTGTGAGTCACAGTTCTATAATATGTTTTAAGACTGATTGTCCTGATACGATGCCTTTATTTTCCTTGGAATTATTTATCTATGTGCATGTGAAAAAATATTTAATCACAGTTTCCTTCAGAGTTAAGGTAATCTTTTGACATATGCTTCTAAACTAGGCAATATTTGTCATTTTGTCCCAAAGGGGCAGGCTCTAATTTCTACCAACTGTAAAGCTGGACTTGCAAGAGAAGACAAACTCATGGCTTTGGTTTTCTCTTAGGAACCAAAACTGAAAATCCATGATAAAATTAAAAACAATTTAAATTTCTCATTTTACAATTAATACCTGAGACTTTTCATCAATTGTGAATCAATTGTGAACAAATAGAATAATACCATCACAAAGGATTTCTAGGATGAGAGTGCTGGAAGTCAGAAACAAAAAACCCTCCTTTATATTATTGGAGGATACAAGCTCAATGAACTCAGTCTGCTTTCCTCAGAAAAGCTGAATTCTATTTTTTTTGGTCAGTGAAAATCTTGATGTTCTCTGTTGTATCTACAACACTAATTTCAGGACTCCTACTCAAGTCTGGTTCTGTAACCAATAGGGAGCATTTTTTAAAACATCCCTGCAATTTTCTAACCAACCCAAGGCACTTTGCACTTCTAAATTACTTATGCACTTTCCTACTTAAAGCATTTAGCAAAATTATATAAATTGACTTTTCACTTTAAAAAATCTATTTTCTTTCTCTTAAGCAAAGTTTCTTTGTTTATGCACTGGCTTGCAATCCTTTAACTAATTTTCTCCAAAGTAAAACATTTTTCATTTAAAATTATTGGAGTGGAAAATTGCACAGGTTTAAAAATTTATGAAAAAATATGTAATGGCCTACGGTCTCATAAAATATGTATCATACAGCACCATATTTATTCTACCTTCTTGTTAAATTTGCTTAAAGTGCCCACTGTGATTTGTTTGGCAGAACATACTTCTTTTTCCATAAAAGTCTTTTCTGTGTCTTACAGTGTTATCTATTGTTTGAACTGTGCCAGGATAAAGGAAAGCATAGCATTTCAGATTATTTTTCCCCTGTTTTTATTACAGAGGTTAGCTGATAATGGAAATATAAAACAGCATTATTATGAAGTCATTGAGGAGAATTGAAATCTGAAGTACACCTATTAAACAATAAATATAAATTAATAATAATTATATAAATATAGTTTATACATTTAAGTGACATTTTCCCATCAAGACATGGGAATCTGGAGTGAAAGTACTAATTTTTTTGTACCATGATATTCTTTCAGATTTTCTTCATTCAGTAACAAGCTTAAATAACAGAATATTTTAAAATAGTTTCTGACAAATTATTTGCTGAGAATATTTCTGCCTAGTAGATGAAAAAATTGAAATATCAGCAACATGGCTTAAAGAGAAGATCTCTTTAGCCATTTTTTTTTCAAGAATAAATAAATTTTGTTTATTTCAGTACTAGCTTGTAGCCTAAGCAGAAAGTACTACAATAAAGATTAAATAAGGATAAATGTATTATTTTAAGATAAAGAAGTCAACAAAGTTCTTCAGAACAGTTTTGAAGTCTTAAAAATGTTTAACCTAAAAATAGTTCTAGTTCATAGTTGTTTCTGAATATTTTCCCACATCTAAAACTAATGAATTTGCCAATGGATTTTGAAATGTCACTCACTATCTCATATGACGTTGGAGCTCTCTTTGTCACCACTTGAAAAAATTATATTTTCCATCAAGTAAATCCTCAGCAGAACTTCTCATCATATCAGTTTTCATTATTTTTATGTATTTATATCAAGAGAAATACCTATGCAGAGAAATACTCATCAGGCTGGACCTCAAACCCTTGGAGTCAATACTGCTGTTAAGTGCATGCTTAACTTAGTAAACAAAAGTAGTTCTGGATTAGTTAGTTGTAATTTGTAAGCAGAAATACTAATTGATACAAATAGGAATATGTAACTTCAAAAAATTCAATGTACCCTTTGAATAAAGACCATAAGCAGCTCGTGAATTGTTCAGATTTTTTTACTTTCATTGAAAAAAGGTATTTCAAAGTTAATAAAATCTGTTTGCAGCTATGCCACCAGAGACATTAAATTCTTGTTAAGTAACTACTTAAATTCATATCTTCCAGAACAAATTGATCTACCTGGAAATCTGACTCCATCTATGCACCAGGATTTTCTCTTCAGACTATATCCAGGAGTTTTCAAGCTGTCCCTCTCCTCCAGATCTTTCAAATACTTTATAAAGCGTTGCTGATTTCTGCCCATTAACTTGATTGCTGGAGATTAAGGTTTATTTTTGCAGTGTCTTCTCCCTGGCAATCCCCCAAAGCTTTCTCAAAGTTTCCCTAAATCTTCAAGTGTTTTTTACCTGAAGGATAGTCCATGTGTCCCTGGAGCTGGAGGGTCCCTATGAGGGCCTTTTTAAATAAATTTTCACATTTTTTGCTTTCTTCCCTCAGCACCAAGGACTGCAGGACACACTGCTTGGTTGTCCTATATTCCAAATCAAATATCTCTGTGTATCCAGTGGGATAAGATTAGCTCCAGCACTCAGCAAAAAATGCTGAGTTTGGTGCTTTCACCCAATCCAAGGTTCTAGCAAATCCAGCTTTGGTAAACAAAGAGTAATAGCTTTTTTTTTTTTTTTTTTTTTTGCAAATACCAACAATATTATGTCATTACTTTTAGTGATTGAATTGCTCCATCTGAGGAAACTGATTACTTTGATTATGTGGACTTCACCTGTAGAGATACAAAAATGTTAGAAAATAAAGGTACATTAGTCTTTTGGAATTTATTCACCCTTCATAACTAGTATTATGCTATCTAATGCATTAGACAGATGTGTGAATGATCAGGTATGTTTTTCCCCTTTCTTATAAAAATAACATCTAGTTTCCATTTTCTTCATATATTAAATTTTATTTTGCCCAGATTAGGAGCAACTTCCACACTGTTTAGAGCAGGTTTGATAACCAAAAATAAAGCATCAAACTGGTATTAGATACTGTACTGTGAAGCAAAAATTGCCTTACATTGCTGTGAATCATGACACTTGTGCCAGGTATGGTTAAACATCTATTCTCATGCAGTGCTACTCCAAGGCATTGTGTTACACCATTAAATGCTCCCACTTTATCATGTGAACACATTTAGATTGCTTTGGGGGTCCATGGAAAAGAGAAATTACTCTTCAAGACATCCTTTTGAAATTATAATTTTCTTTTGCTAGGATAATCATCCTAATTGCATCTGAACTCAGAGAAAAGTACAACCTTCATTTCTTGTTCCCATAAAACTAGATTTGGGAACTTACTGAATCACAACCCATCCCACTCCCTTCCACTCATGCAGCCAAGGAGGAGGGACAACAGGATACAATTGCCTGGATGCTGATCATATCCCAACACTCAATCAGGACATGGTCAGTGAGTTTCAAGTTTCTCCACTTTAGCCATATTCACAAAAGGCAATTTTGGTGGGGATTTTACCTTTTCACCAAAATTTTGTTTGAGGATTTATCTTATTCATCTAACCTTTACTTTTCTATGATAATCCTGCCTTTTCACCCTTGGGACACTTACCTCAGTACACCATTAGGACTTTCACTATAGCTCACTGCACAAAGATCCACTGGAATTAATTATGAGGTGAACAATGCTTAGATCTTAACAGTAATGTTTCTATTTCAATTAAATCAGATGTCTCATTGGGATATAAGTTTAAATTAAAATGCAAAAATGATATATTTCAAATAGAAAAGTTAAGAAAATGTTGATGATCAATGAGACCACACAAAGAAGTCCACACTGTTTTCAATTACTTCTTGAACTTAGACTTTTAAAGTACAGAAAGAGAGTTCAGAAAGGAATGGCTCTGAAGCAACAAATAAGATCTCTACATTCATCTGAACTAAGAAATAATTGAGCTTTCTGAGACTGATGCACAAAAGGAACATAAGTACCCTTAACTTGTCTATCAAAACCAAAATAAATCAAGTTATAGCCATTTTTAAATGTCAGTTACTCTTTAAATCTGGTTAAGCTTGAGTAGATTTGCAGGAAGAAATCATAGCTAATTAATCCTAATGAAGAGCTTTCCAATTAGGTGGAGTGGAATTTTATACTGAAAATCTTAAAATTCCAGTAATGTCAAAATATTCTGAATTGTCATCAAGCATTTCTAACAATTAAATTTAAAAGGGTAATGCTATTGAAACTGGGTAAGCACAGTTCCAATGAAAAGACAATATATTTGTTAACACATTCTGGAGACAAATAAAATAAATAGAGATTTCTCCCTGTTTTCTTTTATTTAGAAGTATAAAGGCAGCTGCTCTTCATTCTTGATCACTTTAGAAATGAATGAGAAAACATAATGAGCCAAAACACACAAAACTGAGCCACTCCGTAAAAAGGTAGACCAACTCATTACTGCTACCAAGAAGCCATATTCTTTTCCTCTTAAAGAAGCTCTTGTTCTTTTGTGTCAGAACTTAAGGAATGCAATAAAAATTATTCTAAACACTGTCCCCATAAGACAAGATACCACAACAAGCACAGATGACTAACAGGAAGATGTTAATTTCTGCCCTACAGGAGGTGAAAGTCTTGGAGTTAGCACACCAGACAAGATTTCACTGAGAAGACTGTGGGGAAAGTGCCGATGCAACTACAGAAAAATGCCAGGCTGGGCAAGGCACATCTGGGTAACCTATTCAGACACCAAAAATTCTCTCCATGCCAAAGTGCTGGGAAGGAGGCAGCTGCATAGACACATGCCATCTCAAGCTGTTGGAATGGCACATACACTGCTGGATACCAAGGACTTGTTACAAACGTGGTACCTTGAGAAGAACACTTGAGGACTACTAACACAGAGAAGACCAGAAGAAGTTTGGCCAGTGGGATGCCACAGGAACCCATGTGGTGACGACTATCTTTCTATTCAATCTCTGTTTCTCTTTCTTTCTCTCTTTCCCCCCATCCCTCCTCTCTCTACCTCCCTTCAATGTGAGGACATTACTGTTAAATAAAATTCGTACAATTGACTCTGGTATATGGTCTCATTTGCACCTTAGCTCAGGCAGAGGCCTCTTTTAATAATTGGCTCCTACCATCATTTCTGAAGTAGGATCCTAATATTATGCTGGTGGATCATAACATTACCTCTTCTACCTATTTAAAACAAACAAACAAAAAATTCCTACAATCTTGAAAAGATCTTTGGACCATATTCTAGCATAAGCAGATGTATGTCCTAAAGCATGATGTTTGAACTCAAAACAATGCACAGTAGATGAACAACAGGAGAAAAAAAAATCATGGATAGCCAGTAGGGTTTGAATTGTTATTCTATATGCACATATTTCCTCTGCTCCCTCTCAGTGATTTCTGGATCAATGTTTCTATCATCTATCATCAATGTTTCATCATCAGCCTACAGCTCAATGGTCTTTAAATAACTGACTTTCCTATTGCATTCCTGAGGTACTTTAGATTCGGTGTGGTTGGTTGTTTCAACTAGAAACAATTTTGCTCTTGTGAATAGCCAAGAACTTACATGTGACAGAAGCAGCTAACTGCTGTACCTAAAATGTAACACTGTAAAAACACAGAGTATCAAACTTCCTAAAGTCTCACTGCAATAACTGAGGAATAATAAAGCTGCAAATGTTTAAAACTGTATATCTTCAGAAAATGTTAGCATCATTATAATGTTATCTGCAAACACAATTCCTTGTCACCATTCTCTGCTTACTCCTGTTTATAGGTGATAATCTGCCTTAAAAATGCAGTATATGGTTTATAGGATGCTCTGCCTGGTAATGGGGTCAAACAACTTGAACAATGCTCTGATCTGTAGACATTTCACCCTAGTCCCTTTTACATATTAGAGTACTTATGGTTTTACAGAAAAAATCCCAACCAACCAAAGGAAAAAAAAAAAAAAAAAAAAAAGCAAACAAAACCACTTCCATATTATTATATCTTTCAGAGAGTGGCTGAAAATTAGTTAGATGACTATAAAGCTTCATTAGTTGAGGAGTTAAGGTCAATCTGCCAACATGACATTGGCAAAAAAAGTTAATCAGGGACTCTACTGTGAAGCAATGAACAGTCACCAGAAAAATATTTTGTTCTTTCTATCTTCTCTAGTAAAAAATATAAGTTTTCCCACATTCAGATGCTCCAACAAGGGTTCACCAGCAGTGACCTTGGAGGTGATGTAGGTAGAGAGGCAGTGGGAAGGAAGAGGAGGAGAAAGAGGGGTGACCCTGGGTCGCCCCGCAGCAGTATTGGTGTGCCTGGTACAGTCTGGTGGTGCTCAGCTGTGCCCCCACTGCAAGCACCTGTATTCCTCACCTGGCTGGGCAGCATCTGGAGGAGGTCATGGATGTGGATCTAGCCGGGGGAAACTGGGGGTTTTGGGGTTCTGCCTTCCAAGGACAGTGGGATGGGTATCTGGGAACTGTAGGATATTTTGAGGAGAGACAGGACCACAGGGACACTCAAGAGGGGTTGATGAGGGGTTGTGATATTTTTGGGGAAGGCATCCCAGGGTATGGATGTACAGGGACCAGGGCTGTATTAGGGTGGGGTAGAGGGCAGCACTTTTGAGGCTGGGGGGATTTTGAGGAGAACACTGAATTAGGCTTCAGGTTCTGAATTAGGGTTCAGGTTGGGGTGTTCCCCTCAAAGTTCATGGTGGAACTAGGCCAGTTGTTGCTGCAGCTCTTGCACCCTCCTGATGGCATCTTTTCTCCCTTGAACGTTCTCAATGCTGCTCCTTTGTCTATCTCCAGGCCTGATGCAATTCTCTTTCTGCCATATAACTAAAATAAATGACACTTCCTGGAGGGCTTTTTCAGTTGCTCCATTTCCTTTTCCAGCCTGCTAGCTGTTGGTTTGGTTTTGTTCAGCTGGTTTCTCACCCGTCAGAGGTGTCCCCACTGACCTTTTCTTGCACTTGAAGTCATTGCTCACATGCTTTCAGCACTTGCACATCAATACTCTCTGATGTCTGATGGCTCCCAGGGCTCAGGTGGGAAAAGGATGAATCAAAACTTGACATTGGTACTTGGTCTCTTACATCTTCTGCCTATTCACAGCTAAAGAATGCAAATTGACAAAAGTTAGGAAGTTACTCAAAACAGGAGACAGAGCCAGGGGCAGCACTATGTATAACTAGAAGAGGACTGTCACCAACTCAACATCAGATTAGAAAGGAGTTTTCAACAATTCTAAATTAGCATTATTCATGGGAAAGCCTTAGTTTGCATTAATGTGTAAAACAATCTTAAAAAGGAGGACTCTAAAATCTTTGCTTTTACATATCCCCAAAGTTTTTGCTAGCCTTGATGGCTGCTCATCCGGTTCCTTGTCCCAGAGCTCATCACTTCTGCTCCTGAAGGACACAGGTCCATCTGCACCCTATTGCACCCCAGCACCATCAGGTGCTTCTTGGCCCAGTGGGAATGGCCACTGCCCCACCTGGCCTCACCTCACTGCTCCCCAGGGGGTTGTGACGGGCAAGGACATGCCCCGTGTGACAGGCCAGATGCCACCTGCAGAAAGAGGAGCCAAGGCCCTAAGTGCAACACTGACAGCTGCCTGCAGGATTATTCACTATCAGGAATTCCACCAGCACCACCCTGGACCCCTGGGTGTGTCTGTTAGGTCTCCACACACCCCTTAATGTGCCTTTCAGGGGGCAGGGCACCACTCAATGTGATTTCCTGTGTGTCACAGACTTCAGGATGTACCTTTTGGCTTCTACCCTACCCCACTGTTTTTTTCTACTATGATGTTGGTCATAACTTGATAAAACATAAAGCCTTTTCCCATTCAACTAAAGTTCCAGCGTTGGGTTTCTGAATTAAAAGACCAACTATGGGTTGAAGACCTTTCCTCTGTCTTCTCCCAGTGACACTTGTAAGAAGAGCAATATCTCTAGATGTCTACTGGTTATTTCCTGTTCTCTCCACACTTTTAATAATTACAAGGATTATTGCATGGATTAAAGTATGTGATACATAATGTATTAAAAATGAGTAAATCTTTTCTTCCCAGTAAATTGCAACTGAATACGAAGCAGAAAGGTTTTATAAACATAAAGCAGAAAGGTTTATAACCATATTAAATTGGTGTAGCTTAATTTTTCATACCCATGAGCTTTACACTGTATGTCTTGCTACAGTTTCACAGTACATTGTATTAGCATCAATATGGCCAGAGAAGATACCAAAAATTAAGGTCTGTGAAACATGATTTTAAGTGGAAGGTGCTGGCAGCAAAAACAACTTCTAGCATTTTAAAGAATGTTTGGTTTTAAAGCAGCTAAGAAGGTCCTCACTTGTAAGATGCTTATAGAATAGATTAGACTGTAGGTGCTGCATCATATGCTTGGTGACACAAAGAAATTATCTTTAAAATTGACAGACAATCCACACAGTATGGATTGAAGAGTTATGTGTATGAAAATATGACAGATCTATGATCACTATATCTAGGAAAAGCAGTATCTTACTTTTATTTCTCCTATTTTGGAAAGAATTGCAGCAGGAGTTTTAAAAGTACAGATCTTTCTTCTCTGTACAAGGAATTCCCACAGGCTTCAATCAGTAAGGTATCTTTGATTTCTTATTAAATTGAGTCTGACTGCCTCATGTTTGTAATGAGAAAAAAGCTGTAAAATCAATTTAGTGAGATTCCTTTCTTTTCCTTAGCATAGGAAGAGAGAAAAATATACATGGCATATAAGATATAGAAGTAAAAATGGGGGAAAACGTTTCAGTAAGAAGGAGGAAACCTTCTTAGGTTTAGAGGGTTGTTTGGCAAAACTCATTCACTGATAATAAATACTGGGTGTTTGAAGAAGTGTTGAGACAAATGGAATAGTAGCAGAGGTACTGCTCCACAAACACCAGAACTCAAGGAAAACAAAACATTGTCTCTTTTTTTTTTGACTCTGTTAGGATCTGCAAGTGTTATCAAATGTCAAGATTCACACATTCCCAAAGATCCTTTGAAATATCACAGAGACAGGCTAACTCTGCCTTTTCAGGGGAAGTATGCACTGCTGCATTTAATTTATTTTGTATTCTGCAACTGAGAGAAGGCCACTGGCCTTTCCAATTGCAAGTAATAACAGCATATCTAAATGGTGTGCTTCTAGGGAGATTGAATCAAGCCTAATGACCACAGGGCACAGACAAAAGCTGAAAATAATTATTTCATATGCAGATTTTAACAAGTTTAAAAGTACATTTCAGGTGTATAATAATGTTAATTAATTAAATTTATTAATTCTAAAATGTATGTAGTATTTTATTCAGAAAGAAAGATGCCTTTATTCAGAATCATCTAACTTCTGAAAGAATACATGTGACCCTTCAGGACTATTATTTTAATAATTCATAATGTGCTTCTCAAAACAAGGGTCACTACAAAGGGAACAGCTAAATTAAAAAAAAAAAAGAAAAAGTAAGTAAAAATTTTCTCTGTTTGAAATAGTTTCTTCTACACTGCTTAAAATTTGAAAAAAAAAAAAGCCAACCACATAACTAATTATTAAAGTTTATTTTTAAAATAATACTTTTTCCTGTGACAGAACACTCATTTTGGATATGTCACTTTGGATCAGATGGCTATTTCTGACCAGACAATTTGAAAGAAATCCTCTTATACTTGTTGATACTTGACTTACTCTGAGTTGACTAACATTTTAATTTTTTTATCTTAGTTCTGCAGATAGTAAAATTTTAGCCAACTGTATGACTTTTAAGCATGGGTTTCTGTCAATTCTTAAAATAAAGGCTCTCTCTTCTCAGGGTGAAATATCTGTGTGATTTTGTATCTCTCTTCCATTTACCTGCAGAAGATGCTAGTTTCATAATCTTTTAGTGGAATAGAAAAAGGAACAGAGTTCCAGTGGGCCTCAGTTTCCATAAAAACACAAGAAACCCATAAATTTTGACACATGTTCTAATGATCAGTCATTCTTGAATTCTATTAAACATAAGTTTCTAAAAAAGCACTCCTAAACTACAGACAGAATTGGTTCAATAAGTGACATTCACCCATTGGCTCAGCTGCACACCCTCAAGCTCAACAACTCCTTTCCTCCCATCTGCTATGACATGACTAGATAGAAATGAGTGATTAAATGATCATGTGAAAAATGAACCCAAAAGGCAGATCTTGCAACACATACACAAAAGGGATGCAGCACATCCTTAGGGTAAGAGCTTTTTCTGTCTAAATTTGTCTGAATCTGGACTACATGCTGAAAGATCAAATCAGGTTGCTTAAAAGCCTCTCAAAATTAAATCTGATGAAGATAGAGGTTACAGAAACAACACAATAACTAAATCTCAGCTGGTGGTTCAGAACTTAACTTTTTCAGCCATAAGAATGTCTTTATCTCAGCCTCCACACTAGAAACAAGATGCTGGCCTATGTGCAAAAGATGCATGTGTGCATCCACTGGCTTCAATACTCTTCATTAAATTCAGATCAAACCTGTGCACCTGTCTCTATCTGAATCTTAAATTTACACTCTCACATTCTCCTATCTCCTGCACTTTTTTTTCTAGTCCTTATAAATATTTTACATGTATAAATGTGTGTACATATATTGAATATATTTGCATGTCTGTTTGTCTGTGTGTTCATACTTGTGCTCTCAAACACACCATGCCCTATTTCAAAATTTGAGAGTAGTTTAGGATTGATAAGAATGAAAAATAAGGCATAAGTCACTGGTGTAAATATATATTTGAAAGGATTAGGAGGCCTATATTTTCTGATTAGATACAGAGATATGTGAAAATACTGAAATTCTGCGATATTTTAACCAATGTAACTTGTAGAGATTTAATATTCAGCTACTCGCTCATGTTCAGTCACGGACTCATTACAGTTTTTATGTTAGTGAAATCTAAATGAGGCCTATGTACATATATCCAGGCAGTTCTAATCAGGGCTTGGTCCTCACCTCTGCAGCAGGAAGACAGAAAATCAGAACTCTCAGACTTAAGTGGATCTCTTGTGGCCTACATATACTAAGGATTTATTCATGCTATGAAGTAAGAGCATTCAATCCTTCTCTCTTCAGCAGAGAGATCTTAAAAACCTAAAAAAATCACAGCTTGAATCAGAGGGAACACTCAGATATCTTTGTCTTCCTGTGAAAGGGGTCAGGAAAAAATCCATTACAAAATATCTGACAGAATGAAGATGCCTAATCTCCAGCATCTCAGTTTGAACTTTAAGGTTTTTCTTTGGAGATGAATGGGTAGGAAAAGTCCCTTAAGTGATGAAAGCTGCAATTTTAAATACTTTACTGCGAGATATGATCAAATTACAATATCGATTTTTATTTAAGCAATAACTAAGCTGTACATTTCAAAAATGAAATAGCTAGGATAACAGGCAGCTTTCAGATTTCAGCACCACATAAAATAGAAATAGAATTAAAATTTCTTTTTCCTCTGAAAAAGAAGGAAAAAGGCCTTATTTAATGAAAAGCAACAAATTCCTTATTTAATAAAAAGCAACAAAATCTTACAGAAGTTTTGGATACTTTTCTCTTAAAAATGTCCCGAAATATTAAAAAAATAATTTTTCCAATGAAAAAAAATTTTGACTGAAAAGTAAATATAAATTCTATTGCTTCTAATAGTAAGAGAAATACTACTCAGTATAAAAAAAGTACTTTTGCTGTAGCACAATAAAAGATGATTATGAAAGGGGAAATGTATGCAAGCCATAAGCAAAAACTTCCTGATATTTATATACATTATTCATAGCACTGATAGGAGTATTCAAACTAGCCCTGCTTTTTGGATGATTCAGGGAAGCAACTTTCCACCAGTTATCTCATTACTGAGCAAAAAAAACCTTTTGTTTGGTTGAAATGCATCTTTGAAAAATGTCATCTGCCCTTGTTAACAAAAGAAAGAAAATTCATTTCCTTTTGCTCTTTCTCCAGTGACTAATCTCCTCACTGTTAAAATTTATGCTCAATTTATACCTCAGATTTAGGGCTCTGTAGTTTACAGCATTTTTCCCTAATAAAAATTATTCAAGAGCAAGTCACAGGTCAAGTTTATTCTACTAAAACAATCAGATGTAAATCTTTACCAGAGAAATTTTATCACTTTTTAAGAAATACTTACAAAGGTATTGGAAAGCCAAAAATCACCAGCCATGTATTTTCAAAGGTCAAATCAGTGATTAATCTTTTTTGAAATGCAAAAGACAGAAGTAAGAGAGATCAACATGTTTTACAGGAAAATTCAATTTTTACACGGAAGATCACTAATCGTCTATGAGTTCACAACGACCTTTACAAAATTAGATCTCTACAGAGAGCCACAGGGCAAAGCAGCTTGCACAGGCCCTGGATGGGGACACTTCTTTAGCCCTTTCTGCTACAGTTTTGATACTGTCTGAAAAACATTCCATACCAATTTCTGTTTAAGAAAATCCGAGAGGAAGCCTCAAGAGAGAGCAGCTGTGTGCATTGCACTGACTTCTTTTCCATGCATTATTTCATCGACTTTCATTTCATAAGAGCCGTAGATGTCATCTATCTGCACTTCTGTAAGGTCTATGGCATGGTCCTCTAAATCCTGTCTAGATTGGAGAGTTGTAGATTTGATAGATAGTTGTAGATTTGGGCTGCCCAGTGGGTAAGGAGTTGGTTGGATGGCCACATCCACAGGGCAGCGGTCAACAGCTCAGTATTCAGATGGAAAACAGTGATAAGTGATGTTCTTCAGGGTCCATATTTCAACCAGGACAGTTTAATGCATTCACCAATAACAGAGGCTGGGATTGAATGCAGCCTCAGCAAATTGGCAGATGACACCAAGCCTAGTGGTGCTGTTGACAGACCTGAAGGATGGGATCCAGAGGGCAGGCTCAAGAATCTCATGAGGTTCAACCAAGCCAAGTACAAGGTGCTGTGTCTGGGTCAGGGCAACCCCTGGTATCGTCACAGGCTAAGGGGATGGAGACAGATCAAGAGCAGCCCTGCTGAGAAGAACTTGGGGGTGCTGGTGGGTGAAACACTGGACATGAGCTGGCAAAGTGCACTTGTAGCCCATTGGCCAGCCATATCCTAGGGTGCATCCAAAGCAGCATGGCCAGCAAGTCAAGGGAGGTGATTCCCACCTGGAGTATGCATCCAGCTCTGGGGCCCCTAATATAATGAGATGTGCCTCCTGGAACAGGTCCAGAGAAGGGTCATGAACATGGCTGGAGGGCTGGATCACCTCTCCTATGAGGAAAGGCTGAGAGACCTGGGGTTGTTCATCCTGGAGAAGAGAAGACTCTGAGGAGACCTTAATATGGCAGTAAGTACTATATAGTAATATATAGGTAATATATAAGTACTATATATAGTAATATATAAGTAATATATAAGTACTACATAGTAACAAAGTACCTTTATTTCAGTATGTAGAAGCAGCTTACATGAAAGATTGTAACAAACATTTTAGCAGGGTCTGTTGAGACAGGACATGGGCTAATGGTTTTAAAATGAAGGAAGCTTGGTTCAGATTGGATGTTAGCAAAACATTGTCTACATTAAGCGTGGCAAAATACTGGAACATGCTGCACAGAGAAGTGGTGGATGCCCAATCCCTGGAAACATTCAAGGTCAGACAGAGACCTGAGCAATCTGATTGTTGAAGGCGTCCCTGCTCATTGCAGGGGTAGTTGGACCAGATGACTTTGAAAGATTCCTCCCAACTCAAACTACTCCATGATTCCATGCTTCCAAAGTTTGAAAATGTGCTACTTTAAGTTAGGCCTGTAGTCTAATGTCCTCAGGTGTGCCATGTTCGCTTTACAAACCCTTGATCATTCCTACTGGCCTTGACAACTTACTCATTTTTGTCACCATCATATTTCCAGTTGTGATGGTGATAAAACGCTTTATGTCCCATTTTAATTTCCAAAACTCATTTCTCAGAATGTATGTATTCTTTAAAAAACACCTTAAACTGCAAATTAGGTTATTAGGTATAGTTAGGTATCTATCTATAATCAATAATTCCAAATTATTTTGCAGCAATTGCCTATGAAAATTGATTCAAGAATGCAATTTCATGTCACATTTTTTTTTACAGCAAATCTAATTAAAGATATTAACCTCTCATCTCAAAAGTACTGTTTTCTGTTTCTCTGTTATGTCACTGCTGTAAACAGATTACAAAGGTAAAAAATTGAGCTTTTATCCAAAGTAATTGTTCCAAGTTTTTTTCTTAATATGAATCTTTTATCACCTGTTGCTGTTAAAACAACTAACTGCCAAGAAAATTCCAGGATAACAAATGGAATCTGTATAGGCATATGCTTTTAAATAATCCCTTTTATATTTTATGGGCACTTCTATGTTTTTAAACCACCTGTAACACTGATACTCAACAGAGATACTACTTCTGCAAAGGATTAATTTCTGGCCTGACAATAATTCCTCAACTCCTTCATAATCAAGAAAATATCTTAACACAGTAAAAATTAGTGTTTGAATAGGCACTGTAGGGAACGCTGTTTTGTACTTTTTGCTTTATCTACTAGAACAGAAAAAAAAAGATTAAAACATGAACCTAGGGAAAACATCTGTTTTCTTATTCCAGGTACTACCTAAGCATTCATAGGCTTCTGTAGTCTTGTATGAAAATAAACAGGATGACAAATCATACTTAATACATACCTGTTAAAGACTTCATATTATACTGAGGGTTAATCTTGCCTAGTGCTACCACTTTGTAAATTACCCGTAAGTGATTGTGACTATAAATACAGGATTAAGAGAAATAGGCAGGAAAGATCAATGATTTTAGAGAACTCCTTAAAAATATTTCGGCTAATGAAAAAAACACCAAAAATCCAACCAAAACTCACACCAAAAAAAAATTGAAAAAGACAAGGATTTCCTTAACTTCCCAAGAAACTAAGGTTGCTTAAAAGTTTATTACTCAAGATAATCACACACACACACAAATAATCAAGAAAACGGTCATTTACATCACTCCTGATTTTGTTCCCTCCCTACCTCAATATGTAAAATGTTCTGCCATGGATGTTCCATAGTTCCTTTTCACCTCTTGGAAGTAATCCTATCATTCATTTTTTAAAGCCACAGTCAAACATAATATTTATTCTGTGGTCTAGATTAAGATCAATTTTTCGCTGATTCACTAGTTCCATATGATGTAGTATGAAGCCAAATTACTCACTTGGAGACCACCTGTGGAGAACTTCACACATTACCAGTAAATTCATTACCAATGGAGAATTAGTTAAGGAGCATGAAGATCAATTAATTTATCATGATATTTGGTATAATGAAATAAATGTAAATAAGATTGGCATGATGTTAATATTTTTTCAACTGAATATTTTCTTAATTGTAATTTCCTGTATTGATAGATACTTCATCGAAACAATTTTTGTAGAAAGTCAGATAAGTGGGAATAGTACTGAAGAAGATTTAGTTTGTTTTTTTTTCTCCTCCAACCTGTTGCCCCCTCTCTGCATTTTCTTTCTTGTTTATCTCAGTGTTTTCTGATTATCCTTAAAATTAGAGCATGGTTTTCCATCTTTGTTTACCTATTCCAACATTGCAATTGGACTGCTTATTCAGAATCTAAATATTAATTAAGTGATTTTGGTCCTATCTAGGTCAACATTCCTTAGCCACCAACTAACGAAAAGTAGATCTAGGGAGTTTTTGGGTTTATTATTATAGTAATATATTATCATTATATGAATATGTACTATATTATCATTACATTTTTCTTTAAATCCTTCATTCTGTCTATGGCTTTTTTGCATTTAAATCAGTGAATTAATTTGTGGAGTTTTTAGTCCCATTATTTGTTAACACATATTAAAGACCATATAGAAATAGGTTACCTCTGCCCCCAAGGGTAGCAGGGCACATTTGATTAATTCCACTGTGCTTTAGAAAGCATGAACAGCCCATTTTCATGTGATGTGTCAATCACAGACAGAGCATTTCTACAGTCATTGCTTAATTAAGGAGGGCACTTCTACATTCAGTGTGAGAGTAGGAAAGATTTATTTAGGGGATCTAATCACACTTGGAGTTTAATGCTGACTCAACTGAAGGATTTACAGCCGACAACTTTTAATGAAAATTTAAGATCTTTATGCTTCCTGCCATCATAAACCACAGCACTAAATTCTATGTCCTGTTGCAGAGTTACCAAGTGAATTTACAAAAGTAAAGTGGCAGAACAGAGCCATTTTCTTTACATTCAATATTTCCCAGCTCCTTGTTGCCAAGGTCTGTTTCAGGGGTTGATCTAAGAAGGTGCCCAAATGCAAGATTTCCAATTGGAACAGCACATACAGGAAGCTTGCCTACTGCCCCTTACTACTGTGAGAGCCAAAGAAATGAAAGTCATTAGTGGAAACTTAAGGGAGTTTAAAAAATCATAGAATTACAGAATTGTCTAGTTCGGCAGGGACCTTAAAGAATGTCTAGCTCCAAACCCTGTGGCACAGGCAGGGACACCTCTCATTAAATCAGATTGTTCAAAACTCAGTCAAACCTGGCCTTTAACACTGCCAGGGATGGAGCATCCACAGTTTCCGTGGGCAACATGTTCCAAAATCTCAATACCCTTACAGTAAACAATTTCTTCCTCACATCTAAACCTAGACCTACTCTCTTTCAGTCCCAAGACATAGCCTCACTCTGCCACTGCAGTTCCTTAAGATGAGTCCCTCCTTGGCTGCCTATAGGCTTGATTCTGGAAGGCTGCTACAAGCTCTCCTCACATTACACTAGGAGGTGTGGTTTGTTTCTTTACACATATTTATGTTTCTCTATGAAAAAGAATTTCAGGAAATCAGAAGCCAACCTTCCTCATGCACAAATATACACATATACTCACAAATACCAGTGAAATAAAAAAAAAAAATAAAGTGTGAACAGAAATATCTACAAAGAAGAATATTGATTTAAGAGTCAGAAAAAATAGGATTGTCTTGAAAGGAATGATTCAGACAACAAATACACTTTACTCAGTGTGTTTTGCACCGAGGAATACCAGGCTAAAACAGAATAAAAACCAGGTAAGCACCCATACAATTGATAGGCAAACTCACCAAACATCCTTATCAGGTAGTACTTGTACTTTTAAAATATGTCTCTGAACAGCACAGCTTAAACCAGATTTTAAGCCATTCCAAATGTTAAATTGGAACTCTGAGAACAAGTTTCAAATGTGCACAGTTCAGTACAACACATAAAAATTCTTCTAGCTTATGTGACAAGTATACATGGATTGGGTTCTCAATCCCTTGTAAATAACACTGACTTGTAAATATCCTTTGAAAAGATATGACCTTGTCTATTTGGAGGAAGGGGCGTATTAATTTTTTACAGTTTAATCTAAATAGAGATGCATACCTATCTGCATCAAATTTAATACCTATCAAAAAAAGGCTATTTTTGAAATGACATGAACTACCATTCTTGTACAGGAAGACATATTACTTGTAAGGAATGCACATAAAACTAAGAAATATGCATAGAAATTTGTGATTTTCATTTATGAACCAGCCATGAGGTGCATTTTTGACATACTAACGTCCCTCTAGAATTCTGTCTTTTTTCATCAATTTTTACTCACTTACACTGTAGGGCTGTTTCCAACCATTGCTGTACCGGAGATAGTTCAAGATAGAAATTTATAACCATTAACTCTATTTATAACCAAACTCTTGTTTACTTGACAGAGGACTTGCTTGAATCTTGTGTTGAATAATTACAAAACTTTTAGGTTGACTCCGATGGAGTCTGGGAAGTAACAGCTTTTAGCAAAGTATCAGTAGACTTCGTTTGTTTCTGGCCCACAGAGACATTCACCTTAAGGCACTGCCTCAGGCTTTTTGATTTCTTAGGTCTACCTACTTGCTTGAGATTGTTTGTGCTGCTTTTTGCTTCTCACTAAATAAACCTACCTGAACAACATCTTTCAGCATGCTAGAGTGGCCCTGTGTTCTAAATTCAGCAAATATCTTTCTAGAGAGAAAATTTATAGAAAAAAATACTATAGTATCTACACCTCTATTGCTATATACATAACAATCATCAGTTATGTGCTCCTTACAAATCTTGTAAATAGATTTTATTTTACAAATCCTGTTTTAATTTATTCAATTAAAGAGGTAAAACGCCATGGAGGCAGAGAGGATTTCTTTGGCAAAAGCAATGGTTTCACACAGGGGCTCTGCCAGTACAGAGTATCCGAGGTCTGCAGAGTTATCCACAGCAATCTGCAGATGAAGAGCAGCTTATTTTAGTACTACAGGCTTCTAGAAACTGTTACCACCTCTGAAGCTCATGGCAATTAATTTTCCACATTAGCTGCAGTGCAGGAGCATCATCTACTTACAGGTGCAACTGGCAAGCACAGTATCAGGCATTGTTTTTCTTTTCAAGAATTTAGCAGCTGAAATTCATGCAATATTCATATATGGCTCCAAACTCTTCTGAAAATGACATGGTTTTTTCTGTATTTCAAATGCCTATTATATATTTGATACTTTCTATTTAAAGCTTTTGAAGTGAAATCAAGGGTGGGGTTTTTTTGTTTTCTTAAACTTAATTACAATAAATTATATTCTCACAAGCTATGTTTGGTAGGACCAAGGACCAAAAGATAGACGAATTTGCTGTCAAAATTCAAGAAGTTCCCCATACATTGCTTTTCAAATAGTCCTTTTTGTCTTTTATTTTAAATTAATGCAGTCCCTGAATGCTAGCTGTTTAGCCCAAGTTCTTAGATGTCTCCCCTAATGCAGAATTTTTCCAATAGTTTTTAATCCTTATTTTTTCTCCTGATTTGTTAGTAATTTTCCATCATAATCAGTGAAATCCATTGAAAAGGTTTGTTTAAACACATTAGCAATATAATGCAAAGTTGTTTCACCTACAACAAGTTGAATCATTGTTTCTTGTACCACTTCAACCCTCGAGCACATCCCTAGATGTGCTTCCAGTTCTTAAGCAAAATTCTCAACAATACTAAAAATTGGAGCACAAAATTTGGCTTTCAGCAAGTGCTACTAAATATAAAGCTTACTGCTCTAATTTCAGAATTTGTTCTTGCCTAGAGAGCTTTAAAAATCTATGGATTTTTTTTTCCCATGTTTCCAGTAGCTTAACACCTTAATGCTATTGTAATTAACCAGGATATTACATTCACAGAATGACAATACAGCTGGGACTTGGGAAACTAATGAGGAGTATTACCTCAGCTGTTATGACAGTAGAGAAGGCAAAAGCTCCAGTTCACCATATGCATTCACTGTGCAAAGCATAGAAAAACTATTGCCTGCACTGCACTGTAAGAATACCTCCACAGGTGTGTAAGTACTTCTTGACTAAACTTCTGTTAGTCCTACAGCATATTCAAGGGCTTCCTGGGCCCTGATGAACAAACTCAGGAAAACAAAACTTTAAATCTGAGTGTTTTAAAGCCTTTGACTCCTGCCTGGTGCTGCCTCCCTTCACTGACAGGCATCCATGAACATAATAAAAGAGCATAATAAAAAACAGCACTAAAATACCTTGAGACAAGCCAAAATCATCTTTAGACATTCCAGGAAAAGCACAGGGTCAGTTCTTCATTACATACTTTTCCACCCTGTCACAGGAGCTCTAGATCATACTATCAATTATTGAAATTCTAGGCTGTCTCCACAGCCAGGATCACAACCTCTGTCACCCTTTCAATGGCAAAGAGAAGTAGAAGATAAACTCGAAAACCTGGTGCTGCTATTTTCCTTTATCTCAACTCACTGTCCTTTCTGCTGGACTCATTTCCAGAATTAGCCTCAAGATGAGCATATCTTTCTTTTTAATTATCACTGTATACCAGGATTCAAGCAACCCAACCATTAGCACCAGTTTTCCTGGCACCCACTGGAATGGCATTGCAAATATTCCTGTCCAGGCTTTTCAAGAGTAGCTGACAGACAAAGTTAGTTACATCCTCCTCCTGACAGTGAGGGGTGTGGGGCACATAGGGACATCCAAGAAAATACAGTTCTTCCTGGTTGAGAATAGCTGGCTAGAAAATGCTCCCATCTAGAACATTCCCCACACTTTGTTGAACAAATCGCTGTATATGTGGCAAGACAGTTATTACATTTTTTAGAGAACCAATAGATCAAAATGGCATTTCAGAGGCTGCAGAGACTACACATAAAAAGAGGATTCTATATCCAATAACTAGATTTATTTCCCACTCTAAAACCTAAGCTCACTATCCCCATTCTTGCTTATGCTCTACTAAAATTAAGGGTGAGATCTCTCAGAATGACAATAACAACTTATTTGTGAGCTCCCTCTTTATGTATATATTATCTTCTCTCTGACCAATGTCCACAGTTACTTCACATCTCATTTTTCTATCTGGATGGAGAGAAAGGATGACTGCTTATCATGCTGATGTAAATCTATAAAAAGTCTGTCATTTATGAGGATTAGTGAAGTACTTTTTTGAGGTGTCTTCAACATTTAGAATAGTCAAAATACTCTACAGATATGCTCTGTAAAGGCATTCAGAAGAGCTGAGTATATGCAGACAAGTATTTAACTTAAAGATAAATATTCTGGCTAATGTAGGCAATATCTATGAGACTGACAGACTGAGTTCTGCTTCATATTCCTGTATGGTAGATGATACTAAGGTCTCTTCCATCATGCTATGGTGGGGATGAAAGGTAGAATAGGAGGTGAAAGACACAAGGAGGAACTGGAATCAGTGGACCAATATGTGATAACAGAAAGGCTATGTCCTAGGTCAAATTTCCACAGATACTCTGCAATATGGGCACACCCAGGAAAGAACAGTCCCATAGTGTCTCCATAAATTATGAGATATTTGCAGTGCAGTCCTCAAAGGTACCATTGATACTAGACTTTCCTTTA
This sequence comes from Serinus canaria, assembly GCF_022539315.1. Taxonomy (NCBI): domain Eukaryota; kingdom Metazoa; phylum Chordata; class Aves; order Passeriformes; family Fringillidae; genus Serinus; species Serinus canaria. The sequence continues at coordinate 36,324,627 of NC_066317.1, forward strand.
TTTAAAAAATGTAATTTTAATGAAAATTAATGTTCTTAGAATCAAAAGCAAATATTCTGCCTCATAGGTATTATTTCATGTATTCAGTTAGACTTTTAACAAAAGTGAAACAAAAACCAACTAAACAGGTCCCTTTTACATTTAAAACTCTATAAACTCTATAAACTGTATTACTGATTCACTTGGAGATATACTATACTATACTATACCATACTATACCATACTATACCATACTATACTATACTATACTATACTATACTATACTATACTATACTATACTATACTATACTATACTATACTATACTATACTATGTTGTTTGAACTACAGGTTCAACAGGCAAATACTAATTTAGATTGTGTAAGTTTTATAATTATTGATGATTAATTAATCTAGCAGTTTTCTTTACATACAGAATTTGTGTAACAGTTTAGCTGATCTTGTTCTCATGGGAAGCCTGATTTCCCTGATAGATGCCTCCCACGTAATTCCCTCTCACTGCACCTTCCCCCAGTAAACACCTGTAAAGAGCTGCTAGATTGTTCTGAAAAAATTAACTCTTAATGCAGCATTCAGGCTTATTATTCCCAGAAAGTTCTAGAATGTATTAGAGATAATGCCTATTTAAAAGATGTAAGGGCTCTCTGTACATGTATGCTAATTTATAAAAGTTTTGGGGTTCATAACAATGATCACAATTGTGTTCTGGAAAAAACAGGTAAGTAACCAGTCCAGCCTGAATTTGCTCACTTGTACATTGTGTGAACAAGAGTGAAATAATTTAATTTTTTTTTTTTAGCAACTGCTTCAATAGTACCACATCCCATCATTAGTATAAGTCTTTTCTGACTCCTCTCACTCTTCTATACAGAACAGAGAAATCAGGCAGGCAGGTATAAGGAACTCTGGCAGAGCTCTGAGGAATGCACATGTTAACTATTGAGAGCCTACACCTCACTGGAACCAAAAGTTCATGGCAATTGGAAAGATGGAATGAACACTCCTTCCTCCTCCTCCTCTATTCTTCCACCCTCCCCCTCGTCTCTTGCTCCCCTCAACACGCTACAGGAGATACATTGCTCAATTTTAATGGAATCCCTCTCTTTCAGGATATCATTTCCTCAGGCTGCAGAGCAGATTTTACAGGTGTTTCTTCTTGTGTCCTCGTTTCTGCTCACAATGTGAGTCTCAAAGGTTCAAGTGTGTGATGAATACCAAAAGCCTTACTTGGACTGTGGGGACTTGGAGTAACAATGGCTAACAACTCACTATACCCAAATTATCAAATTCTGAAATTATTAGGACTCCAGCTTTCAAAACCACAGTTAACAACAACTTTTTGTTTCAAGATGCACTCCTCTGTGTTGTTAATTTGCATATCCTAGTTATTTTCATACTAGTATATATAACCTCATTTGGATAGTCTCACAAGCTAATAGCTTCTGCTCACATTAACAGGTTTCAAACTTTGGGTTAGTGCTACCCAAAACCTTCTAAATCAAAATGTAATTTATGTAGAAAAGTTTCACCATCAAATACTGATAAAAAGCTGGCTTAATATGTGCTGCAGTATTGCCTCAACTCCCAGTAGAAATAAAGAGAGGGAAAAAAACAAAGGCCCTCCCTCACACCATTGTTTTCTTTAAAAATTCTTTTAAGGAAGCAGAGGAAGGGAAACTATAGAACTAAATTAGAATGACATCGTTTGACCTTTCAGAAAAAAGGCATTTGCTGTACTAAAAAGAAAAGAAAAGAAAATGATGAGCTACTACTGACATTTTTAGAAGTAGAAACAATAGCTCTCTAAGCTTCTGATAAGCTCATTTTTTTATTCACATGCCATGGTAAATGACTGTTTAAAGAACCAAATACAGCATCAAAGTAATAAGTTGTCCAACTTATGATGAATTAGAATCTTTCTTCTTCACCATCTCCTTGAAAATTTTCAAAATATCCTTGAGCTACAGGCAGACCCTGAGCCTTTTGGAACTATTCAAAGGTCATTTCAGCTAAATTCTCTATCATGCAGATTACTGCACTAACCAGGGGATAGGACTCATTTTAATCCAAAAGTGAAGTACATGTAATGAGACGTGGCCACAGGGCCTGCACTCTGAACAGAGTTTACATTTGTTCAGTCAGAAATTGATGTATTTCCCTACTCAAGAAAAATTAGGGGAAAAAAAGCCACCCCTGATTTCAAATTAAAACACACAAGGATTAAAAATTACTATTGGTGTTTTACTGTACATTTTGGAATATTCTAAGCACTTACTTTTAACCAGAATTGTTTTTCTTCTGAAGACTTAAACTTCATCAAGCATGCCAGTCTGAGGGGCAAGACTAACAAAAGGGCAAGTAGGAAAATCTGTGTTACATACACAAAAAAAAAAAATTGTCAATATTTCACTCTACAGGAAGTTAACAATGCTGAAATTTAAGCCAACAAAGGGAGATTTCATTTGTCAGCTTTAAAGGAGCTAGATATTAGAACCATGAAATAAAGCTTTTAAAATATTTTTTGCTTTTGATATATTAAGATAATAACAATTATTTTAGTTAAAATTTAGAAAGAAATTGTTTAGTCAAAGCCTTCCCTTCAACATGATATTTGACACTTCAAACAGTGACAACCATAGCAAGCACAACAACACAGCTCAAGACTGGTATTCAGACCAAACTTGTCAAAGAAAGAATCCTGACAGGCTGTGTTTTGGGGAATAGAACAGTGTCTTGCAGTGATACCCAAGCAAGTTCTGCTCTCATAAGCAGCAAGCATCTCAGAACCACACTCCTCACAGGCTAATTACAAGCCCTGTGTTGTGGCTCACCCCCAGCCAGCAGCCCAGCCCCACGCAGTCACTCCCTCCCCAGAGTGATCAGGGAGAGAACTGGAACAGTACAAGCCAGAGAACTCAAGGTCTGAGATAAGCATGGTCCAATAGGGAAATAAAAATCTGCACACACAAGCAAAACAAAACAAAGAATTAATTCCCTGCTCAATGGGCAGGCAGGTGTTCAGCCATTCCCAGGAGAGCAGGGCACCATCACAGGTAATGGTTACTTGGGCAGACAAAAGCCATTGCTCCACATGTTCCCCCCTTCCTCCTTCTTCCTTCCACTTTATACACTGAGCATTTTGTTTCAAGGTCTGGAATATCCCTTTGGTCAGTTTGGGTCACCTGTCCTGGCTGTGTCTCCTCCCCAGCACAGCAGACTGAAAAGCAAAAAAGGCCTTGGCTCTGTGCAACCCTCACTCAGCAATGACAAAAACATCTCCCCATTATCAGCCCTGTGTTCAGCACAAACCCAAAACACAGCCCATGCCAGCCACTGGGAAGAGAATTAACTCTACCCCAGCCCAAACCAGCATACTCTGTTGTAGCAGTTTGCTCGATTTCAGGAACCATGAGTATTACATTAATGGTTCTATATTGACACTAGCCTGTTCAGACATTGTAGTGCTCAGAGCTGCAAGTTCAAAAGCAAAAAGTCTAAAACAAATTTAGTTTGATGTGAAAAAAACATTCACTGGCACCAAGAATGTTTGTATCTCTTTTGTTGCATGAAGAATATGTTCAGCAAGAAAGACAGATACTTAGATTCCCATGGATCAAACAAGATAGCACAACAGCCTTGACATTAGGGAAAGGTAAACTGCATTTAAATAATCCCAAAAAATAGGGAAGAAATAAACCAGAACTTTTACTTTTTTCTAAATAATTTGATTTATATGGACATCCTTTCTCCCTGGTCTCTTCAGCTCATCACTTTGTGATTCAGGTCTGAGAAACAAGGTGAGGTACTCAGATCTACAGAATGAGTAACCCTTTTGAACCCTGCCTATTCAGAAGTTCCCACACAGTTCCTCAGGTGTTTTGTGGGCAATAAAAATGCATGACTAAGAATTGCATGACCAGAAGGTATGCAAATATTCAGCACTACTGTTAGTCCAGTTCAATGTCTTTTTTCAGGAGAATGCTCCCACTGAGAAAACACCCTGCTGAAAAGAGGTGGGTTTTGTCACTGATTCAAACAGCAATGTTCTCCATGTGCCCAATAAGCCTGTCTTAATTCCCAGAGCAAAATAATTTTTGCACAGTATTTGATATGGCACACCTTAGATTAGTAATTCAAGACTTTTTTTTTTTTTTTTTTTTTTTGCTTTTCTCAGCATAAAGGGCTCCCTGCAGGTTAAACCAAGAAAGCATGGTTGTCATCAGGCATGCAATGTTTTAATGTAAAGTGCCATCTATCAGCCTGGAAAAAACATTTAGCTTTCCATACTTTTTTAAATTTTTCTGAAGGATAAGTCTGTTATTTACAAATAAGGCAATGAATCTCAAAAATAGCAATGTGTATCAGAAACTGTGTTTGCATTTTCAGTATTGTTCTACCTTAATTAAACACACAAGGCATTTATTGTTATTATAATTGAAATGGGTGGCAGGTTCTGCAGCTGAAATGTAAAACAATATGAGCTATTCATATAACTCAAACAACTACCATGCAGATCTATTAAAAAATACACTTTCCTCTATGCTTCACATATCCTTGATGTTATAAGCTGAAATGTGTACTCAGAGTACACAAAAAAATAAGGGTTTATTTACAAGCTTGTATAGTATTGTCAGTACTTATTTACAACCAGCAATAACTTTTCCCCTGATATTTCCTGTAGTTCAAGTTTGCATGGAAAGCAAACACTTAAGGCCATGCCAAACTAAATGCTACTGCTCATTCCTGTCAGGAGAAGCACAATTACAAGTTGCATCTTGTAATTCCAAAAAAGTCTGATGCTCTTCTCTCTTCATTTGACATTCTGCATAAACAAAGGTCTGATGATACTGCTTTCCAGTCAAGACACACAGAGACTATCATTAAAGCTAACATTAAGACAATTTCTTTCAAAAACAGCTGGAATCCCACTCTTAGTATCTTGAGTGGAAAGGTTTGTTATGTCTTATTAGTGCTCTGTACCTGTACAACTAAATGGACTGCACAGAGCCTTCAGGGATTTATTGATGTCAGGATCACCTATTGAACCCACATATAAACCATTTAGCTACAAATTTACTGATATAAAAACACTTCATGAGTAAAACGTGCAGGATCAGACTATGTTACAAAAATCTACATCCACAAAATTCTACAGGGCAGAAAGTAGAGTTCTTTCCACACCCAGATCATCTTAAAAAAACCCCAAAACTACACACATTCCATTAAAATAAGTTGAAGGTAGACAAATTAAATATCTTAATTTTAAAAGTATTACTGATGTACTTTATTGAAATTGATTACTGATATTTGTGCCTAGGCATAAATCTTTTTAAATATTATGTAAACAATTTTTGCTACCACAATTAAATAAATAGTGATAATTCTCAAACAAGGTTGGTCTAATACATATAGTATAATATTTCTCCAGCCATTGTTGAATGATTTGGAGCTCAGAATTTCTGAGTAGCTACAGTTTCTAAAAGTTCACCATTTAAAGGGCAAACTGCAAGAAACTTAAACAAATCTTTGAGAATTTGTTCTTAGCATATACAAAAGTAAAATTATTTGTGCTTTAAATTGATTTTACCCACATAAATAATATGCAAGATAAATTAAACTTTATTTCCTTTACTATAATAGAGCAGGGAGTTTTTGAAAATCCAGTTGAAATTCTAATGGGCTTAAGGAGACCTTAAGAAAGACAAGCAAGATGAATGTCCCAAAGAGCAGTGGGATGTTTAGATTTAACTCAAGGACAATAAATGTGATTTACACTGTTTTCATCAAGCTTGCATTCGCCCTGTGATAATTTGTATCAGCTACAGTAAGATTAATCACCTTGAAAGCTTGTTTGCTTTCTTTATTTTATGTTAAAATGTCAGTTTATTGGTGCTTCTTAGTGAAACAGTATATTTATACATATATTCTGTTTTGTTTTATCAGTAGATAAATCAATATTTTGCACTTTTAGAGGGATACTGCTTTCCAAATTGCAATCCTAGAAGGCAGTTTAAAAGTGACACACAGTGATATGAAGGTCTTGGGCATCCTGAGTATCAATTGCTCAACATCCAAATATTCTGTGAAATCTTCTCTGCTATAAGCATTAATTTTGCACTAATGAGCATGCCTCTGTTTCTCTCACTGAAGTATAAATGACATGGGGAAAACAGAATAAACTGAAGGGAGAAACAAAGCAATTCCTTTTTAAGAAGTATTTAAACACAGTGGTATTATACAAAAAAGAAATACTAATTACATCATCACACATGGAAAATAAAAGAAAATTTAACAATGCAAAAAGGAAGTTCATTCATCATGAAATTTAAGGAAATGGGCAAAATTTGTTTATGTGTCCCCAACACCTTAATCTGCATGGCCAAAACTGGAAGGGGGTGAAGGTTAACTGTGTGCTTCACCCATTTTCTCCAGTGATATGGTAACTTCCCAGGGAGACTTTTAGTTAAGCTCTAGCTTCATATTAATCTTGAATAACTACCTCACTTAGGCCCAAATGAAAATCCTCACCAGAATATTCAAAGTTTATTCATGTCTAGTAAAGGCACAAGACTGGGGGTTAAGAGGTAGGTCGCTGGTAGGTTTTTTTAAAAAAAATAGTAAATCTGGACTCTTCTAGTTTCCTTCTCTGTCTCCATACTTCAGGATGGATTAAAGAGAGAAAATAGGCCATGAAAGCAAGATCCTTTGAGGCATTCCATTTAGCCTAAAAAATGACAGCATTAAAAACATGAATGAGCCTGGTTCTGCAAATGTAGCAACAGTTCTGGAAGGTTTTAATCTCCTTCCTTACAGTCACCAGGCAGGAAACTTGCAGCTTTACCCCCTCTGCACAGATTTCTATTTCAGACAAAAAAAGAAACATCAAGTGATTTGCTTAATTAACCAGTGAAGTCAGACTCACAAATGGTAATCCCTGTGAATTTACAAAATTAATCTGCAGTGCAAGAACTGTTTGTTGGAGAAATCAATGAGTTTCTATTATTTAGTTAATTTAATGTTGTTGTATTTCAGAAAACTTCCAGATAGTGAGAAGTGGGAGCACAGTTGTTGAACAAATTTTTCCTCTCTGCCTAGCTACAGCATGTGTCGACACTCCTTGGATACAGTACTTAGAAGCATAATATTAAGAAACACTGCTGAAATATTATTCTAGGAGGTCAGTGTAGTTCTTTGTTCCTTAAAAAACTCTAAACCCCAACAATATTGTTATTATTCAATCTGTAGGCATGTTTTTTTGGGGGGGGTGGGGTTTTTTTTGTTTTTGTTTTGTTTGTTTGTTTGGTTCCTGTTGTTTTTTTGGGTTTTTTTTGTTTTTTTTTTTTTCTGGAGGAGTGTTAGAAATATGAGAGACACTCTGTTTTTCCTATTATCTGACTTTCAGGCAAGAGAAAAGTTTTTTTTTTTTCTATTAAGCATTATTTTGGATCACGTTAGATTCAGCTGGAAAGAAACAAGTGCTTTTCTTTAATGAAGAATCCAGACTTTGAAAACCACTTAAACACACAAACATATATGACCAATAATATGTAAACATGTATGCGTATATGCAGCATTTATACAGTCATGTGTTCAAAGGCTAAATTGCTTCTCACACTTCTACCCCAGAACTAGAATATTTAATTCTTGTTTCTTTCCATTTTATCCCTATATACTCTCTTACATCTATTTCAAATCACAGAATATTCTGAGTTGGAAGGAACTCACAAGAATCAAGTCCAGCACTGAAGTCAGTGGTTCATGTGGAGATCAAACCCACAATATTAGCATTTTAACATCATGCTTTAACCAAATGAGCTCATTGTTTATATCTGTTGTGAAGTTAAGCAGTTACTATTAGTTAGGCTACTCCTGCAGCATAATGTTAGAATCTCTGCTAAGGATTTCCATCATAAAGGAGTTAATTGAGCACTGCATGGCTGGTCTACAAGGACTGGAAGTTAATAATTACTCTGATAGCACAGAGGAAATCATGAGCCTTGCAGAAGGTTTTTATCTGCTGTTTTTTCCTGAAAAAAATAATAAAAGCAATGCTTTCCAATACTGCTCTTGAGTGACTTTCAATATAAACATGTAATTTTAGTTTTCTTAGCAATCCTATGCCAAACAATAAGTACCATTCATTGACAAATTAATAGGCAGAAAATGTGTTTTTCTTTGTCATTGAAATGGAATTGGACATTAAAATAAGGAAGGAAGAGGATTCTTCATCCTTCACCTATTACCCAGCAGCTAACCAGTCTCTAAACTGAATTTCCAGTTTGAATCTTAGTATGGTGGAATACCACACTGATACTGGAAATTATTTCAGTGACATCTGTAGATTTGAAGAGAGAGAACTGAACACACACCAGAAAAAAAAAGGGAAGAGAAAAAGTACTGGGCAGGAAAGTGTAGGTGTCATTTCCCAGTTGCTGTAGGGTGAATGCTTTTGAAAGCAAACAGAGCAGTTCTGTTGTGGTGCATGGGTGAAGTATTAGGAGGAAATGAAAATATTTTCAAAGATGAGAGACTTGGACAAATTAATCTTTTTTTTTCCTGAGTGAGGACTTTATTGAATGGCAATTATAAATGACTGCAGAAGACTAGAAGTTAAACTGTTCTGAGCATCATTTGATGCACTAGAATGCTCATTGCCATTTCAGTGATAGATCTGGCTGCAGTTTCTGGAAATTCTGAAGACAGCTTTGCATACAGCTGGCATGACCCATCAGGTGGGGAAATAAAACAGCTACAGGATTTGCAAAGCTAGGCAGAACACCTTAGGTAGGGAGTATAGATGAAAAAGCATACAAATTCTCACACTCTCTATCCTTTCTTCAGATCTGCTGAGATATTCTCCTTACAAACATGTTCTGATGAATGCCTAAGAATCAGATGCTTTTTAAGAATGTCTGCTTTCTACAGCACAAATGAAAACAGACAGGGAGGTCACTAGGCTGAATTTGTACCAGTGATATTACCAGTGACCTCTCATCCCACAACATTTTCCCTAAGCAGAGAAGGTTACTTGCTATACGGAAATAGAATGAGACATAGGAGAGAAAGGTAAATAGTTTTTAAATAAAAATAATGTTATGAAGTTCAAAGCCTACTTTCTCTTGTTCATGCAAATGGTTCTCATATTTGCTGAGTTCTGCTTCTGGTTCTCCAGTTGAGTTCTGATCTGTCCTTTCCAATGTTAAATTTTTTGTTTCTGCTTAAACTATCTTTACCACATTTCTCCCAACAAGTGTTTTGTTTTCAAATGTGTTTATGTAACAAAACCCAAATTTTCAGTGCCAAAGTAGTTAAATTTCTTCATGTAATAGCAGCCATCACTGACACAAAAATCAGTTAGAATTGCAACTGCAGGGCTTTGCATGACTGGACACAGATATCTTAAAGCCTTTAAAATTGCATGCTGTATAGGCTCACAAAGACAGATATGGATATGATTCATCATTTCCCTGTTGCAATAATTACTTTAAAATATACCATTAACAAAATATTCAGTTATAGAGCAAAAATTCCTACATGGGTTGATTATAAAAGTGTGTATGCAAATCATCCAAGATGCCCAAAAGGCCTGGTATTCTTGAGGTAGAATTAACATTTCAACAGAATGATTAGAAGACACCTTCCAGTGTTTCTTTTTGTTGTCATTTTAAACCAACTTGGTTTGTCATGCTACTATTGTAGGATTTTAGCAGGTATTGAGGCACTGGTCTAACTCTGCAACTTTCAAAAGAATTTCATCATTACACTTATATTTCTCCAAATATCATCTGAAATTCCAGTTACTGGAAAGGCAGTAAAGATGAAGAAATAATATTAAAATTTTATTTTCTTACTTTTACATCAGTCAGAATTATCAATTAACATCTGGTGAACTGTGAAACAAAATTTTAAGCATTCTTTCAAAACTACAATTCAGAGTACCACTTTGAATTCTACTGGCAAAACACAGATTGTAGAAACAGTTGTCCAGCAAAACTGTCCCTCACAACGCTTATGGTCTCATTTTTTACGTAGTTTGCAGTGAACTGCAAACTTTATAACTGAATTCTGGAGGTTTTATTTCACTTTTACTACAGATCTCACAGCAATTTCCTCAAAAAAAAAAAAAAGTTTTCATAAGTCCTATTTAGTCTGAGGCATCTAGAATCTTCAGAATATTTAAAAATACCCCAAGGTATTTTTATACCCCAGTTTTTCCATACTGAATTGATTTCACAAACTAAATGTATCACAGATCATTTGTTCCCTGGTTTTTGGGAAATAAGCAGAGACAACTTTAATCATTAAGAAATTTCTCTGGAAAAAAATGAAAAAGCAAATGGACTTACAATGCTGCACATTCTATCCTAATTAATCTGCAGCACACAAGTACACAAGGCATTCTACTAGCAAGCTGAAATATTTTTATTAGATAATGCATCTGAGAATATAAGAACACCAGTAAGCATTTCAAAGCTTGCTTACTACCCATTTCTGTAACATCATTCTGTGCCAGATTCAGTGAAATCTTAAGCACATCAACCCACATGAATCCAGAGCCTGTATTCTCCTGCTGCCTCTAGCTTGACCCAATTAGTTTGAAAACCTTGGCCAAAACTTGTCCCTTGATGTTTTGTAATCAAAAGCTGCTGCCACCATCACTTTAAATCCACTCAGGAAGGCTGTTTGCTTTAAAAGGCTCCAAGCTGCCATGATAAACAATTATCCTGTCATTTTCTTCACCTTCACAGAAACCCAAGACAAAGGACAGTACAATTGCTGTACTGCCTACTTGACAGAATACAAAAAAAAATGCTAGTTTATTGGCCTAGGGTTCCTTTAGACAAAGTACAGCTCTATAAATCCTTAATTTTTACATCTATATCCTTTGAAAATTTTCTGCATACCTGAAGGAAAAATTAACAGAAAAGTGAGATGACATATATAAGTGAAACAAAAGATACAACAGTCCAGAATAAGAATTTGTGAAGAAGAAGCTTTCATGGAAAGTACTTACTCTCTGGAAGTATTATTGAAAAAGTGTAGTTAAAAGTGTATCTTAATTATGTGGAATATTTGCAAGTTTATATGCAAACATACCATGTAAAGACTATTTTCCTTTTAGTGCTACTTCATAATAAAGTTCATATCCAACTATTTTCTGTCTTTGTTCCATTTTCCTATGAAAACTTCCCATGGTTTATGTTATCGAAACTGAATTTTGCCAGAAAGCTGCAACTGAGACACTGATGCTAAGGGTGTTAGGATGTTCTTCTTCAGTCTTGCTGAACACTGAGAGAAAATGTTAATAGCAGCCACATAAACAATTTTTCAACAGATGTTCTGATGCAGTTATTTTCATGTCTAGAATTTTCCATTTGGGGAAGAGTTTTAATGGAAAAGAGAAAAATTCTGCTTAGACTTCATATCTGAAGTTTGTTGGTATTCCTTAGTGAGCTCTCCTTCCTGCTTCTTCTTCCCCTTTTTGGAGCTACAATGGTGTCTTATCAACAAGAAACAGCAGTTAAATAATTGTTCAATGCATACACCAGTAGCTATTAAATTTTTAAATTTTTACAGAAGTTTGTCTTATCAACTGCTTCTAAATTTTCAGTGAGTGATTTTAGAATTGTGGCAGGCTATGAACATAAATTTAAAATTTTGTCTATCCATAGTATGAAATGAACCAAAATATTCTGCTACATCTCAATGCACTATTTCAATTTGGCACAGACAGGAGAGAACCTCCTGAGCTGATCTAAACGAAGTCTGTTTAAAAAGAGCTAAGAGATAACCTACTTCCATTTATATATAAACTAGCACAAAGATCTTTAATGCTTTAGAAACCAAGAAAGCCCTTACTCATAATTTGAAAGAGATCAGATTCAACCCTCCCCAAAACAAAGCAGGAAAGAATTTGCTGTGACACGAGACAAATAAGTCACCTGCCTCTTCTCAGTAAATACAAAGAAAAACCCATAGCAACACAATGCAGAGGAACCTGCTTTATAAACTGCAACAGCAAACAGCACAACTGCCAGTCACAGAGCCAAATTCTGTCCTGGGGTGTCCGCTTGGGAAGGTGTTTATTAATAATACTGATACATGATTAGTTAAGAAAAGATCTCACTGGTACACAGTTTCTCTGGAAGTGCATTACAAAACACATACCATTGCTAAGAATAAAGCCTTTCATTAATTAGCTTATCCCTGAGAATGTTTGATTTACAGAACTGCTTTTTCCAAATCTCTGTAAGTTACAGAAGTAGAAGCTCCCCCTCTCATCAGATGAAGAATTATTCAGGATCATACCCAGAACCTGTTGAAAACAGGCAAAAAAAACTCCCCAACTCTGTGTTAAGCACCAGTATTTAGTGCTGCCCAAAACTGTGGCAGGCTATAAATAAGATGGTAAATTGAAAATTTTGCCTATCCAGTGCATGAAGTGAACCAAAATATCCCTCAGTTCTCCTACATCTCAATGCACTCTTTCGTTTTGTCACAGAGAGAACACCCCAAGCTGATCTGCAGCTACCACCAGGCAGTCTTTAAATTCAAGGGATTGTCCAGATTGAAACCAAAATAAAGAGTCCCTTTTCTGCATAGGTGGGAAGAAGAAAGTCAAAGGTTTTTGCTTCCATGAAGCTTCACCATCCATCGAAAGCCCACCTGTTCTGACAGGAGAGAATGTGGAGAGTAGCTATTCTATATAAGGTACTAGTGGGCAGCAGGGGGGCATGGGTGGGCTGGTGTGCCAAACCTTTTACTCCTCTGCAGGCTCATACTGCAGCTTTTCCTCAATGGACAAGAACAGCTATTGGAGGCAAGTTCCATGAAATAACTAAGAGGTAATAGGTCTCTTTGCTTTCCAGTTCAGGTGCCAAATGGGACACCAAATGCCAGCTTCCCATACACTTACAGAGAATCCCCTTTACAGGGCCAAAGTCTGGGTTGGCTCAAGGTCCAGCCCAGGCTGAAGCACACCAGAAGATACCCAGGAGGTGGCAAGACAGAAAGAGAAATGTGGGCAAGGAGAAAGCCTGAAGCAAGGAAAGGAAACTCCTGACCAGAAGAAGCACTGATGCCATGGGAGTTCAGCGGGCAGGAGGCACATGAGCAAGTAAGTGAGCCAGGGCTTTTTCCCTCCTGCCATTACCCCATAGGGACCCATCTTTCCCTGCTTTCCCTCTGGCCTAAAGCATGACCTGCTGTAGCCCTCACTCCACCAGGCTGCTGGAGATTGCCTGAAAGGCCAGCCCAGACCTTGGTCCTGACAATCCCACCTCCTGCAAGGGCCATAGAGCCACCACGGCTGCCACCCATCTGACCCCACTGGGGAACAGGGGCTGAGGAGACAGAGCAGTGTGAAAAGAACAAGAAAGACCCAGAGACCCCCAAAAACAGATGGACAGGAGCCACTGAGTATAGCTGGGGTATAGCTGGGGAAAGGAGCAGGTGACAGGAGAAGGTAAAAGAGATGCTGAGAGAGGAAGCTGTGAGGAGCCAGGGAGGCTCTCACAGATATTCACGCTGCTTCACACAATGCAGCCACAGCCAGACCCCACTGCTTGTGGCTCATTTAATCATGTGTTCCCCTAAACCCCACCACATGGTAGCAACTCCTTGCTCTCCTCATACTGGAAAGAAAAAGGGAGAAGAGGTAAAACTTCTGGAATGAATTTCCTTCCTCTCCCTTCTTCCCAGCTGTCTTTGAAACCAGGCATAAAATGATTTAGTCATTTTGAAAGAAAACAAATAAAAATGGTTTCCTAGCAACAGGATTTGTTGTATCGGTCTCTGAGGAAAATCTCCTGGATGTTTTCAAGGCTTTGCCAGTTTACTAATATAGGAATAAAGGTACTCACATCATATTAATGTGATTTCTTTAAACAAGGACAAACCTTTACTGCTTTTTCAGCAGCAGAAGCATTGCAAAGGATGGCGTAAAAAGAGCTCATGTACTTGCAAAAAAGCAAGACATTTCAAAATTTTACAGCAAACACCTAGAACACCTTCAGCACATATAATTTCATATAATCATACAGTGTATTATACCCCCTCCTACAAACTTACAAAATTTTGTTTAAAAACACTAACTTATGAGTACCTGTAACTGCAGAACAGTTAATCAAATTTCAAATAAGTTATAAATTAGACAAAACTTTTGATATTACAACAGAAGAGGGTACAAAAGATATTTCACATCTTCAGCATTAAAAGATCTAGGAAAACAAAATCTTAGCAATCATGGAGAAAGAAACAGAGAACAGAAAATAAGCAAAGCATGGGAAGGTGTACATTCATGGTGGACTTGTATGTGGATGTAAGAGTTTGGTTCCCCTTTACAAGAGAACATGTTACTGTGCCCACACAGAATCACAGGACTGGAGTTTGAAGGGCTTTCCAGAGAACATTTAGTCCAACCATAATAAGCCTAACACTTCCAAGTCCACCACTAAACCATGGACCTAGGGCCACTTCTACAGATCTTTTACCTCCAGGGCTGGTGGCTTTACCACTTTCATGGGTGCACTGTTCCAATGATTTACTACCCTTTCAGGGCAGGAATTCTTCCTAAGATCTGTTCCAAAAATAGACAAGGCAATCAATACTATAAAATGGTTTTCATATGAAAAGCAAGTAAGAAGACTCATCTTCCAGCACACACCACTTTGTGAAGTCTGTAAGGAAATGAAAGGCTGGGTATTTTCCATAACAGGTTGTACAGGCCAGCTCATCCCTCATGTTAAAACTAGCAGCTACAGGACCATCCTTCACAGCTCTTATCATTCATGCCAGCTTGAAGATTGGACTGCTCTCCTGAGTACTCAGGTGAAATCTATCTGTCAGGAGAATTCTCTGCTCACCCTATAAGATATGAGCATCTGAGACCCTTCTTCCCTGCAGCAATCTCTGAGCCATCTGCTAATCTTGCTTGACTTCCTCTACATTTGGCCTGTACATCAGACAGCAGAGTATTACAGACTTTTACAATCTTAGATTAGTGTAGAGTGTGCTGGCTGATCCCAAGCTGTTTTCAATTAGCTGTTGTCAGTTATTAAGTCATTTAACCCAAATAAGCACTGCCAGAACCAAATATTTACCACCTGGCAGTAGCTGAATGAAACACCAAATCTGAAGCTCAGGCTGGAAGAAATTACAACGAGTATGATTAGCCATTCCCATCATGAGAGGAATTGCTCTTTTGCTCATGTTTCTCTAAATTACTGCTATAGTTTTTGTAAATAACTTAATGGAGGTTTAATTCCCCTGATTCAGCACTCAAAATACTTTGGAGTTAGTTTATGGATCACTTCTGGTGTCTTGCTCACCATCTAATTAGAAAACTGTAAATGGGAAGGAGGGCCCAGAGTCTGTGCTTTTATTTTATGAATAAGAAATGTGTTTGGCAAAATCCAGTGTTCCAGGAGACTGGGCTAGATCCAACAAATAAAAGCTTATTAAATGAAATAAAGTGGGATTGCCATTGGCAGCTATATCACTCTGGCTGCTTTTCTAAAAATCATGGTACTGTAAGCTGCCTTTAATTATGTATTCACACTTTTTACCAATTATTATACAGGCAAGAATAGTTTCTTTCTGACTAAATTTAAATTGGCCATATATTTTTTATTTATGATTCAAAGAAGTAGTAAATTTTTATCTGAAATGCTTCACATTAAAAATTCATGATGTAAATATGGTACATTTATGTAGTTAGCCAAGTTCCTGTTCAGAATCACTGCTTCATTTTCCATGGAACAGCCAATTCCAGTTCCCATCATTCCAACTCACTGGCTCAGCTGCCAGCAATGAAACAGAACCAGCTTTGTTTAAACTGCATTAGTGCCATCCTGGCAGATTGACAACTGGCATAGAAAGGTGCTATGCAAAAAGCTGACTGTTCATTTCACTGGTCATGTAGAAAACTGACTCAAAATGAAGATAATTGCTTCTATTAACTTCTTGAAACAAGCAAACAAAATAAATAAACAAATAAAAAACCCACCAAAATTATTTGGGGTAAACAGAAGTTGTCGCTCCTCCAAACAGTGTTTCATTTTCTTGGAAGTGGCGGAAGGAAGTGGCGGAAGGAAGTGGCGGAAGGAAGGAAGGAAATGGCGGAAGGAAGTGGCGGAAGTGGCGGAAGTGGCGGAAGTGGCGGAAGTGGCGGAAGTGGCGGAAGTGGCGGAAGTGGCGGAAGGAAGGAAGGAAGGAAGGAAGGAAGGAAGGAAGGAAGGAAGGAAGGAAGGAAGGAATAAAAAAATATTCAAAAACTTTTACTCAAATTTGCAAATACTGCTAGCCATGAAAGTACAATTATTGGCGAAGGTTTTGAACAAAAAGCTTTCCCATGACATTGGTTTCATCACAGTAGCAAATACTTATACTAGGTTGTTTATATTGGCATTTTTTCCTGTATCTGCAGCACAGATTTGAGCATCATCATTCATAGCTAATCAGCTTTAATGATGTGATGTTGTTTCCATTAAATAAGAAAATACCTCCATTCCTTAAGAAGCTGAGACATTTTCCTTCCTCATTACTGCACACATATGAACCTATAAAAACATGGAACCTGGTTAAGTCAGGTGCAATGCACATAAACAAGAAAAAATAATAGTAAATAGCAAACACAGAGAGAGAATGCTTAAAAAGGAGTGCTTAAATCCTCGTTTTACAGACCATAGGTTGAGAGACTTTAGACTCAGTCTGTGTCTGAGCTATTACCTGAATAAAATGAATCCAAGAGAGGGACACAGAGGTAAGATTTATCATGAAATTCTGGAAGCAAGACTAGTGATTTAGTCCCTGATGTTGTGCTGTTTTACATATTTTATATTTGCAATTTGGTTGTTGAAAACACCATACTGCACTATTTTTCAATATCTGTTTGAAGAGGATCAACCCTTAATATTTTTACAGAATACTATACCTCAACAATGTTTCTGTCTCTGAAGACCCGTGTTTTAGTTGTGCTTGCTAAATAGAATTTTAGACTCAAAACAACATGATGTGAAAGCTGTTTGCAGCTCAGCTAATCAGAACAGAATAGTAGCCTCCACTCAAAAACTCCTGCAAACCTTTTCTATATTGTAGTTGAAAAAAGATTTGCTGGATTTCTGAAGACATGCACCTGTACATACTTGTCTAATAATGGCTGTGAGAACAGCAATTGGACACTCCAGTTAGACCTGAAGAAGAAGACTGACTCTATTCCATACCAGGGTTAAACAGTTACACGTTTCAGATTTATTGTTGTGCATTAATTATCCACTACAAATCCTGAAGTAAATATTTTTAATTACTTGGAAAGCAGGCAAATTACCTTCATTCCAATATACAAGTTTCTGTCATATATGTCCACTAATATTCGTTTTATAGGACTAGATACAATCTGAAAGAAGAAAATATTAAAAATATATAATTTAGGCAAAAGAAAGGCATATGGAACCTGCTTTCCACTTATTCTTTAGTATGAAAAGAAAAAATGACATTACAAGGGGCACAGGAAGGAAACTGATCTGTTAGAGCAAGTCCAGAGGAAGCCACCAAGATGATTAGAGGGATGGAGAAGCTCTCCTGCAAGGAAAGGCTGAGAGTTGGGGTTGTTCAGCCTGCAGAAGAAAAGACTCCAGAGTGACTGAATTGAGGCCTTCCAGTACCTGAAGGGAGCCTACAAGAAGGACGGAGAGACAATTTCTAAAAGGCCACGTAGTGACCAGACTAGGGAGTGGTTTCAAATGATTCTAGAGTAGGTTTAGATTAGATAGGAGGAAGAAATTCAGTACTGTGAGGGTGAAGAGGCACTGTGAACAGGTTGCCCAAAAAAATTGTGGTTGTCCTATCCCTGCAAGTGTTCCAGGCCAGGCTGTACAGAGCTCTGAGTGACCTGGTTTAATGAAAGCTGTCCCTGCCCAGGAACGGCTGAGACTGGAGAGGTTGGAACTATATTATCTTTACCATCCTTGCCAACTTAAACCATCCCAGGATTCTATGAATAGAGAACAAAACATTCTGAAAAACCTCTGGGCAAGAATTTATATTACTGGAAAGGGTGGTAATTGTTAAAGATGTGAGGGATTCTTGTAAATCTTTATCAACAGTCTTTATAAAACCATTAAATGCAAACTGTAGCATTCCCATGCAAGATGTTCAGGACACATTAATTACATAACAGCCTACACATCATATGAGCAAATGCGTAGACCAATAAAACAGACAAATTGGCCTTTATTGTCTATATACATTAGAGATGGCTGTAAAACAAGCTCTGGATCATCCATTTATCTTGCTTCTGTACTTCCTGGCTATCTATTAGGACAGTAAGTGGATAGTTCCCTCTAAAACGGAGGGGGGAAAGTAAAGGATCTTTCTCTGAGAATGATCAGTGGATATATCCTCAAAATAATTGTTAAAACATTTATCATATCAGTTCTTACAGAAAGAATGGTCTACAGGGAGTAGACTAACAGAGTTGGAAGGATAGTACAGGATGGGCAGTCCTCCAGACACAAGAAATAAATGTTCATTTACTCCAGGGCAGCCCAGCTCTCTGTGACAGGTATGAAATGTCAGCATCAAAGCTGGTATACAAATGCAATTTTCTACATCATTGGTTTTGTTCTCTACTTAAAAGCTGAGACAGAAACAATAAAAGTTTTATATTTAACCCCTGAGACATGATTCGTGACAATGCCCTGTTAGAAGTACACCCTTTAACAGCTGATCAAAGGAAGCCTGTTGGAGACATAATTTGAAGACCATAAATCTCAGGTCTGCCATGAAGCAGCACTGTGAATATGCACCATAAGCTGTAGTTAGTGCTGTTGCCTGGCAAACACCATGTTGTCTGACATTGCAGCACTGATAACATTGATGGTTTTTCTCCTCTCATTTTAGAAAGAATTCGTTTGAAGTTCATAAATCTACCATTGGTTTTAGTGCCTACTGAGATCAGAACTGAACACTTCTGGGGGAAGCCCGCTGCTCCTGCCTGGCAAGTGAACACTTTCAAAACAACACCTTTCCTTCTCTTTTGTTGAGCATGGCCTGGCAGCGAGTACAACAGTAAATCCTGGTTGTTGGCCTCTATTACATACTGCATCACCACTTTCAGTGATTCAGCTTGAAACTGCTCCTCTGGGCTTTCAACTCATGCCCACTTCAGAGATGACTCAGCTACACTTGCATGTAAAGGCCTATGTGCACAAATTAACTCACAGAAAAGAAGGCTATACAAGCAGGCCTACTAAAATATCTCTATATAAAATGTTACCATGACAGCGAACAATTTCAACATCTTTATAGGACCCTATCTTTTAAGAAAAAATATCAAATTAAACAGCTTGGGTTGAGGGTAAATAGTAATACATATATCTGTTAAAAATAAGCAACTCTATCAGATACTTTTTTTTTTTTTGTGAATCATTCCTATCCAATAGCTTTAATCTTGTGAGTAATCCACTGTCTGATATACCAGGAGATGTAAAAAAAAGAAGGAAGCTTATTCACTTCAGGGTTAATTATATTATCAGTTTTTTCAGAATTATTATATAAATTTAATTATGCTTTTCAACTACATAAAAGTTGAGAAATTGTATCAATTTATATAGAGATATTGTAAGATGATCTATAAATTTGCATTACTATATATAAACAACAATCTAATGCCAACTCTAAGATACTGATTAAATTTTCTCATGTTTCCTGTTGATAATTAATCATCCACTTAGCTTTTGATGGAGAACACTAGCTCATTGCATTCTTTTAGGAAGTAATTTAAATGTTATTTATGAAAAACATGCTTAATAAATTTCATTATGTCAGAAGTAATTATATAGAGTCCAGATATTGCATAGTGCTGTACTTTGTCCTCAGACATGCCCTTTCCAATTTTACTTCTCATAGAGCCCCACTTCCTGTATATAAAATTCTAAATACCAAACAGCTTATTCAGCTATAAAAAATAATATATATGCCTTCCTAATGTTGGCTGAAATTTTGTTCTTTGGTTATTTTTTAATAAATGTAGAAAAAAAAAATTTCATTTTAATTCCTTCTTTTCTCATTTATACATTACTGTGGTAAATATGATAAAAGACAGATTAAACTGAGTTAAACTTCACATTTTTTGAAAGTCACTTATGAGGCCCTGAAGGGTTCTGGAACAACCTGGACTACTTCTAGCAGATATAGGACCCAATACCTGAGTACTTCATTTTGGTGTGTCCCCTGTCCCTTTTTCTGCAGAAACCGTATTTCTCCACAGCATGGAAGTGTAGAGCTGAAGACAAATTGATGTAATTTCTAAGTCCTGCTTCTCTTTTGATCATCATTTTCTGTGTTCTTTATACCTTGTTCTATTTAGAGAGCAGGCAAATATGCTGTATATATTACATGGAGAAAATTGCTAGTAGTTAATTATTAATAAAGAGCAAATGGGTAATTTTCAAATTTAAAAAAATAATTATTTGAGCAACCTTACAATTGGAAAAACCTAAAGATATTGCAAAAAATAGATAAATCCCATAACAGTTATTTAATGTCATCGTCACAGAATCTGTCTTACAATCAACTATAAAAACTCTATTTTTCTGTTAGCTGTATGCAGATAATGTTTTTTTAATCTTGAAATGGATGTCTGTTTTGCATTAAAAATAATATGGGATTTTTAAATATTAATTTGTAAAATGGATTCTGGCCACTTATTGTTACTTTTTTATACTTGAGTAAATGTAAATAAGGAAGTGGTTGATTGGTGGCATGGTTGATTTTCACACAGCTAGTTTTACTAAATTTCACATAGAAATTGTGGTCCAGGAATGACTTCCTTCCAGAGTAAGAAACTTAGCCACTGCTTGCACACAAGGTTCTGCAATGAGGTTTTCATAATTCCAGATTTTTTATTACTGTAGAGCGGATAAAAGCAGTTGAAATTGTGCAAGAACTGGAGTCCTTTGTAGGTGCTTTGGCAAAACCATTGCTGTGGGCAAACCAAGTAATCACTAAATATCTTCCAATCAATTGCAGTACAAAGTTGACTTTTTGAAATATGCAGAGGCAGAGCACAGAGTCTAGGTTCCAAAGCAGGGTTTTCTTTGTACCCTTCAGTACTGTAAGGGCACTTTCATATTAAATAATATGTTCTGTTTTGACACTCATTTAATGTAGATTTCTGGTGTCTTTTAAATGCTTACTTCTTACCACAGTAATTACAAAACCAAAACAAGCCGTAATGGTTATAATAAAGTACCTGGCATCCAATTCACTCAGAATCAGTAGTTGTGCCTGTCCCACACAAGCATATTCTTTCAGCCTTCTAGACTATCCAGCAATTACATTAATCCCTTCAGAAATTTTTCCAGAAGGGTTGATGTTATAGATTGCATTCCCTTCTCTACTGCTCTATGACACACATATGCAATGAAGTCACTGAAAAGCCTCCAGCTCTTTACAGATGAATAAATATCTTCACATTAAACACAGCAGACATATTGATTCTTCTTAATTTTACTACCTTGCCACTTTGTTATTTTACCATCTGTATATTTCAGACAAAATTACAAGTGTCAAGTGTAATATGCAACAATAAACACATTCAAATAAACTCACCTCTGATTTGAAAGTCAAGGAAGAAAAGACAAAGGAAAAAATGTACAAAATAAATGTTAAATGTCCTTATATCATTGATGGCAGCATAGTAAAATTATCTTTTAGGGGCATACTACAGCATCTTGTCATTCATCATTTTACCTCAATAGATAAATAAAATATATGTTTATTTAGTGAGTTAAAAACTTTTTTTGTTTTCACATGGAAAATGTCTTATTTTAATGCTGCATATTCAGACAAAAAAAAAAAAAAAAGTGAGGGAATAACTGGAAACCAAGAGAACAAGCTGTTTTTTTCCAGCATTGATATTATTTTGTTTGATAATGAGATACCTCCACTTTTTTTTCTTTTTACTTCACTTCAGGCAGGTAAATTGCAATCCCCTTCAAAGTTTTCATTAGATAGCCTATTATTCCCTTGAAAGAAATCACACTTTATGCATTATTCATTAGGGGCAGCAAATCTTCAGAGCAGTCACACAGGCTGCAGTATCACAGATCTACTTAAAATTCTATGTCTTCTTTCTCTATTTCTGCTGAATGCAGTTCTGGTCTAATCTTTGTGTATAATGCAATATCTCTGGTTAACTCAGATATTGCAAAGAAAAAACATATTTTTTATTAGTGCTGGATAAAATAATCTCACTTTTATTTATCAAATACGTGTAGTTCAACCTGTGTATGATATTTTGATACCTCCATTTTTTTGTTTAGTTTTTTTGTTTGTTTTTTTGTTTTATGTTGGTGCATATTTGCACACATCCTTATGCAGTGGATGTCTAAAGAGAGTGTTTTACTGATGCTCTCCCCTGCTTGCCTCCTCGAGTTTATTTTTTCCAGGAGTCTACTTTATGTGTACCTTAATAGCTTTCTGTACTCACTAAGACTATTTCTGTGTGCTTTCCTCACAGTTTCCTGCCAGCTGCTATTTTATATTTTGTGGGAAAAACCAGTCAATTCTTCTTTCATATGTGTCGGACAATGCCAGCTTTACAATGGGTATCCAAAAGGATGTTGGAGGTGAGTTCATAAAATATTTCAACTAGATTTTTGGGGTGTGTTGTTTTCTCTCTCTATCCTCTAGCTATCTCTTCTAAACAATATAATACAAGATTAGGCAAACCATGTGTTTCAGCAGATAGGCCACTGCATGGAAAGGTTCAGGCCTTCATCCTGCTCATGACTGGGCCATTGACTTTCCACAAGCCCCTTCTATTTTCTGTTTTATCCCCCTCCACCCAGGACTTTCAAATGTCATTTCTGCTTAGCACACAACTAAGAACTCCAGAGCTGTCATTTGCTATGCACACATTCAAACACTAGAGAAATCATCATTGAGGAAACATCAGTCTATAAAACCCCCAAATTTTAAAAAACACAAGTTGCTGATTTTTGCCTATGTTAGTCACCTCATATCAACTTCTTTGCTTTTTCTCTCACTTTTTGGATGCAAGCATGAAGTGATGGCAAAATATGTAAAGAAATTATAACTGGCAAAATACAAATTACTCTTTCTATCCTGAAAGCAGATCTGAAAAAGCAGAAGAGCTTGTGGTCTAAAATACCTCCATACACAGTTTCCAAAACTCAAGCAAATAAATTCCAAATTTTATACATTGAGCACTGGTTCTGCAGATTCAAACCTCTTGCCTCAAAAAATAATATTGTACTTTATTATCTAAGTAGACCATAATAAAGATTTTTATAATACTTACACAAAAAAACCCATCACTATCAATACATATTTAAACCCATTTATTAAATCAAAAAAAAAAAGTTCATATTAGAGAATTAAGAGGTTTAAAATTTAATTTTCTTCAATTGTGTATTAAAAAACCAACATTGTAGCTTTCATCAACCACAATAATTTTGGTGTAATACTGACCAAAGACATTTCATCATTTGACATGATTAAAAGTGTCTTGAATTATATAAAAGAAGGATCATGTAGAAAAAAATTCAAAATATCAGTACAGTGGGTTTTGTTTTGTTTTTTTAATGTAGACAATTTAGATTCTAGGTAGCATGAGGATGTAAAACAAGACTATAAACCTTAATTTTACCCATATTTTCTGAGAGATGGAGGATTATCTACAGCTCTGAGCATGGGTCTGGAAGGTAAGGTCTTGAGCTGAGGCAAATGATTAGTATTCATATTTTGCAGAAGATAAATTTTCACATTAAATACACAGACACTCATGTATACTGAATGTCACTGGGTATTAGCATAATATTTCTATTAGTAACGCCAGCTTATCCAGCTGAGCGACACTCTGTAGTCAAGAGCAAAGGACTGGAAGGGTGAAAATGAGCTTCAGTGTTTCCAGCATGGGGCAAGGAAGGAGAGTGACCATTTCCACAGGCAATTAGCTTTAACTGGACCTCCCCCAAAAATTCTCTGTCCCTACATAACTGATTGACCTCCCTTCTTTCTGTGTATTTCAGCCTTTCCTCTTTTTCTCCATCATGCTGCTCACTCCAAACTCCACCAAAGGAAATATGAAAAACTATAATTTTATCACAGAATCAAGCAAAACTGAAACTTTTGGCTTGACACTTGATTGTAAAAATAGCCTTTGTGTATGTCAGATATACCTCTTCCAATGCAATGTAAATTATTAGTCCAGCATTTTATGTTATTACTATTTGCTATTGCTACTGCAACTGAAAGCAGAAAAAATCCTTGCTTAAATATTATATAAATAATTTAATTTTCATCTTTCCCACAGTTGTAATAAATATGGTGCTTCTACATTTATCCCTGCTCTTTACCCAAACATACAAATGATATATGAAGAGTGTAGATTAATATACACACTGGATCACCCTGATGTTCTCTCCCTGAAGAACATAGTGAAATTTTTTTCTTTTTAAGCAATGGGCTTTGTGTTGGAAAAATCTTTTCCAGCACAAGTAAGGTTTTTAAATATTGCTACCAGGCTGAAAATTTTGGTTTGAGTCAATCATCATATTATAAAAGCACATTGACCTGAGTGAGAAAGGTTGAGACTAATCAGTTCAACACAGGAGGGAAACCAAAAGCAACAAAGCAAGACAAGGAGCCAGAACAGAAATAGATCAATCTTTAAAAAGTGTCTCTGAAGTGAAAAATCCTGTTTCATCTCTGACTCAAATTTTTTGAGTCAAATTTCATCTGACTGGGTTTTGTTTTTTAAATCATATGGAGAAAAACATAGTGTCTATATACCGCTCTGTACTCTCACAGTTGTAGCAGATTAGAGAACAACAATTATGATTGTCAGTATTTTTTATACTGACAACCATAATTTTATCCTTGGATACACAATACATATGCATATAGATAGAACTATCTCACTAGAGATGCATATTTCAAATAAAGTTATTAGTTCATACTTGGAAAACAAGAAGTAAAAGAACAATTTCTCATGGGAGGAAAGAAGAGGAAATGTACTGTGTCAAAATCTGTTTCAGATAAATGTAATATTAATTATCATAGTTTATTAAACAGAGAAGTTGAAAGCGTGATAAGTTAGATGTCAGCAATACCCATAACAAAAACAACACTTAGTGACAAAATAATATTCATTGATTCAAAATAGAGGTCCCATCTTGCTCCCTGACCTCCATAAACTTCTGTATCAAATCAAATCAAATCAAATCAAATCAGAAGGAGGGTGAACTGAAAAAAATTTTAAAATCATTCTCCCAAATTCCATGAACAATTCAGGAATGCAGATTTAGATTTTGCAAGGCTACAGCAGCATAATATAGACAAACTAGTCTTCCTTGCTCAAGTAGAAATTTGTGATTAGAGCCGACAAGATATCAAAATTTCCATTCTACAGGAACTTGATGGGAAGAGCGGGGCAGGAATATTCTAT
This sequence comes from Serinus canaria, assembly GCF_022539315.1. NCBI lineage: Eukaryota > Metazoa > Chordata > Aves > Passeriformes > Fringillidae > Serinus > Serinus canaria. The sequence continues at coordinate 36,350,099 of NC_066317.1, forward strand.
TTTGTAGCAGAAAAAATCCATTGGAAATTTTCTGACAACCAAGAATTTCATTGTATACAACTTAGCTTCATTTACAAAGTTTTCAAATAAAATTGAGCTTAGGCATACCTGGGCTCCTTGTTCCCTATATATTCTTAGCAGATTGATGAGGACCCAGAAGACCAGCAGACAGACTTTCCAGCCCTCAACTCTGCAACTGGTAGTTTTAGGAATGTGACTAATCCAGGTAGTGGATGCAAGTGCACATCATAGTACAAGATTATCCCTGACAAGAAATAGAAGCATTTTATTTTCATCAGACAATAAAAATTTCAACTGAATCAATGTCTTATGCATTATCATAAGTTCAGTAATGTGATGTCAGTCTAATGTTTCATACCCTCCAGCTTCCCTTTCTCTATTTTTATTCATTATGTCATGAAGACTTGTCCAAATAATACATTTCATTTCTCAGCATAATCCAGGTATCTCAAACAAAAAATTTCATTCTTTCCACAATGGCAATAATCTAATACATCATTTATTGCATGGCCTACAAAGGCTTACCTTATTCAGCATTCAAAGAATATTCTTATTTTGTTAGAATTAGCTCATAATCAATCCTTCTCAACAAATAAGATTCCTTTGTGATGGATGATGAGTAATAAGCATTAGATATATTTTTCCTCCAAAAAGTTTTGTTCTATTTCTTCCTGTATTAATCTTCATGTTACCTGATGAATTGACTTTCACTTGACATTACCTCATCAAAGAACACAGATAAACCCCATTTCCTTTACTTACTTTCCTTGCTTTATCAGTGATCCAGATTCTCAGAAAGCCTTACTTTTGGTAATTCCCTTCCCCACTTCCTTTATAGAAATTATTAAGAAACAATCACTGGCTTTATACATCTTTTCTTCCCACTGAAAATAGTTCAAAGGCGCTACCTGTGCTTTTCATTCCCTGCATGTTTTTCTAGCAGAGATGATTCTGTTAAGACAGTCTGACAACAGTTCTCCCAATGCCACTGATTTAAACATCTCAGCAGGTGAAACATGAATGTCTGCCACCATCCCACATCCACGTCTCATCATCCTACCAACAAGAATTCCTACCACAACAATAGTCCCTTTGAGACTGGTATTTGAACACTCCTCCCTCTTTTCTCAGATATTTTTACTGAATACCTTTCCATAAAATCATTGCTGTCTGCTGATGACTTCATTTGGATTCTGTCTGTTACATTCTGTATAACATAGGCTTACAGATCCTTATTGTGTAGCCCAAAATATAAACAGAATTTGTCTCTAAGATCCCTACTGTGTTCCCACTTAGGTAAAAACTTTCCATTGAGGAATTTAGTTGTGGATGCAGGGAAAAAAAAAAAAAAAAACAAAAAACCACCCAAACATACATAAGAATGGATTTTTTTCTTTAAACTCTTAAAATATGTATAGGGAAAATTTACTAAAAAAATCCAATGGCTAATTTCTGTTCCACATATCACAGTAAAAATGTTCAGGTATTTTCAATTCTAACTGCAAGTTTTTATTAACTGCCTTACAGCTACAACTTTGATCAGCATTCCTTCTATTTCTTTTGTCTTATTACCAGATTATAATGGTATTATACAAGAAAAGAGAGATCTCAAGGATTGTTAGCCAGTATAAAATATTTGTCCAAAAAGCACAAAGCAGCTCTATATAGTGAAAGCAGAGATACTCCTCGTTATAATGCTAAAACCATTTGTCACTGTCTGGGTAGCATTTCTATGTTCAAGAAAGAATGTCAGTAACCAAAACCATGAGTTTTTTCAATCCCAACAGTGCTTATCTTAGTAGGCCCACAATGACATCTTGTGGCTACTCTGAGTTGATGACTCAATGATTAATAAAATAAACATGTCTAATGACTTTCAAGAATCTTTTATACATGAACAGAAAAGTTATCCTTGGTGAAGATCCTGCATAAGACATCTGCCTGTGACAGCAGTGCCTGGTCTTTCTAACTCCTGAGCAATCATTCCAGTTGCTCAATTTTTCTGTCAGTGGAAAATTTACTAGTTAACTTTTAATATAAACAAAATCTGTGCAAGTGGCTACACTACACTGCTTAAGTGACAACTGAAAGCCTTCAGGATATCAAAATGTGAGAGATGAGTTTAAATCTGCAACATTAGGAAGAAGGAAAGCAAACCCAGGGGAGTGATTTACTAAGTTAGGTCCAAAATAAGTCTTTTTGTACAAATTTCAGAGAGTTCTGGTTTAGTAGGCTTTTTGTTGGTTTTATTTTCTTAGCTGAATGGCCATTACATTGGTTAGCCAGCTGCACCTTTTTTTCAGAATCAGTCCTCAAATATTTTGAACAGACATCCATTTTCATTTGCTTCCCTTTCTGCAAGTATGAATTGCAATAAACTTCTTGAGATATCCGTGTTTACCTAAAGCTATGTAACAAATTTTAGACAACCGTGATTGTTATGGTATTTGTCTACAGATTTCTCTGACAAGCACTTTTGCTTCCTTGAATATTTCCTCAGTGGTTTCTTAATTCCAAGTGAACTCTCTCAGTGACAGTCTTGGGTTTCCTTCTTCAGATATTTATTTTCTAATAATTTGGGAAAAGGACAGTGGCCATGTCTTTTTCTGTCTTTTGCTGGCTCGTAGCCTCTTAACTGAAGATTCCTGATAAAAGTTGAGGATTCATTGCAAATGTTCATTTTATATCAATATTTCCTCAGATCATATTTAAACATCTGCAAGGCAGTTGTCTGCTTTTGGATAGAACAGCAGCTTTTTAATTTCACATTTTGCAGATCGATATCCCTTCACTAAAAATTAGAATAATATAAATGTCTTCATGGTTCTTCATGGTCTTCATGGTTCACTGTGGAATTTTAAGCTGCATAATTTAGAGTATTAGTAGGTTTCAAATTTATTTTAACTTTTTTCTCTTAGTTTAGAAAGACAATTTCATAAAGGTAATGCAGAGCCCTTTCCCTTTGAACCAGGTTGTAGTCTATTATAAATACACACATATACATATGCCCACACACACATATACATATATGTATGTGTGAGCATGTATGTTCAGGGAGGACTGTCAAGGAATTTTGGAAAATTATTACTGCCCATCCTTTGTTAAACCTATAATTAGCACAGGAGTGCTTGATTTCCCTGAACAATGTGTGGCAAATCTGATTAAATGCTTAATTATTGCTCTTCACTGCACCCAGTTTCATACAGGGTTTTGGCTTAAGTAAGGGCTATGCAAAACACAGAATTTGGGCTTATGAGGAATCCATCATTTGGCTGAGGGGGAAAAGAAAAGCATTATTTCCTTTCCAGCAGTACAATGCAAAACTCAGGGAAGGAGAGGAGCTGGCAAGGTGAATATGAACTGGGGAGCCCAGATTTGGCAAAGGGTGGACACTCACTCAAGGGAACATCAATATCAGACTTAAAATAGAATCATCACTTGCATTAAGAATTAACAGAAACACGAGGTGAAGGATGTGGCAGCAAAAGGACTTTGGCAAAAGGAGGCTGCTGGAAGGCTGCAGTACAGCAGTGAACAGTAAAAAGAAGAGGAGGAATGAGAACACTGCTCCCTCAACTATAGGCAGTGAGGGTGGCTAAATAGTAGGTGAGACCTACTACATAAGAGAGTGGGAAAAAATGGAAAGAATGATGAACTCTCTATGTAAACTTCTCTAAAAACCTGTGGTGAGACCCAGGCTCTAGCTCTAACATGGAACTGAACATCCATTTTTGATAGGGAATTGAAGTTTTTCAAACATTGCTGGTATGCAATTGATGGAAATTTCCAGTGTTAAGAATTACTTGCTCTTGTCAACAGTATTGCATTGCCTGCTGGTGAGCTTTAACCTGAAAAATACAGGCTTTAAAACTTTTGGCAAAAAAAAAACCCTGCATGTATTTGTTATGAATAATCCCATTGGTATTAGCTGCTACCTTGAGCAGATCAGTAGCATATGCTCAATGTTATCAAATAGATACAAATCCTAGAAACAGAATCCATGTTTTGGAAGAGACCTCTGGAGGTCTTCCAATTTCAAGTTCCAGTTCAAATTAAGTCAAGTTGAAGGAGGTTGCTCCGTTCTCAGTCTGAGTATGGAGATTTTACAGCCTTTCTAGACAACCTTAGACATAGTAAAAAGTAAAAAAAAAAAATCTTGCTGCCCCTGAGTTTAGTTAACTTAAATTTCTCCATTCTTTATATTTCTGCAAAAAAATTATTATCTCCCAAGTTAATTTAAAAAAGCCATATCTTTTTTTTTTTTTTGCCAAATTATAGCTGCAGTATTTTTTGTTCATTTACTTAAACTCACATCCCAGCTAGAATGAAAATAGAGCAAAATTTGTCTAACTCTGTGTTCGGAGATGCCTTAGACATCTGCTGGCAATCTTCACTAAGCCCTGTGCCAGAAAGTGCCACTCTTCTGGCAGAGGTGTGAATCCAGTTGCCTGAGGCACTTTGAAATTCAGGAAACAAGCAGGGTTGCACCTTCATTCCCTAAGGACACTGATCCAATATGCACCAACATACAAAAAGGAGTTTAATTGGAATTGCCTGATTAGGCAGAAAAAGTCCCCCTTTTGCTGAGCAACCTTATGCAGGGATTTCAAACTACCCCACGCAGCCACCCTTGTCATCCATGAGCAGGGACAAGCACAGGGAGGTCCCGTGTCACAGTCATTGCTCATATGTTGTTTTGTTTTGCTGGACAATAGATTGCCACTGTCAGTTGACTGTCAGTTAGCATCAATCAATTCATTAGAAGCTCTTGACTTTCCTATCCAAGCTACTCACAAGGTCTGGAAAAAGGGTGCAGGCAGTCCTGGGCTTTCATCCCCCCTCAGGACACCAGAATAGGATCCAGGGAGTACTGTGCTGGTGAGGTGATGAAGGCTAAAGCAAGATTTAGATGAAGGCATGATTTGAGTTACCCCTGCAATCATGAAAAGCAGCTTTGAGGAGCAAGGAAATAATATGAAACTGGATTATGGTTCCTGTGAAAGAGGAGGACTAGCACCATGTACGCAAACACCAAGGTAAACTGCACTTGGGTACAACTCACCCAAAAAGTGGGAAAAGGGAGAAAAGGGGAACAGAGAAATCATGGGATTTTCCTTTGCCACCAGGCTGTTGTACATCTTGGTACAGTGTTATGCATTTTCCTTCTGCTACACTTTGAATGTAGTCAAGAGTGTAGCTAAGAATATGAGTATCAGATGCCTAGGTGTGATGTTATCCCCTGCTACAGCACATTCCTGAGGAGGTACAGCCCATTTCTGGCATGTGTCTGTTGTAGATGAATTTTTAAATTTTTTTAAAAATTTCAGTCAAATAAAAAAATGTATAATCTTGAGATTACAGAACACAGCTTCAAGCCAACTCAGTTTCTTCCCCAATCTCTAAAAATGTTTTCTACAAACCACACATATTTCTAAGAGATTTCTAAAATTACTGCAGCCTTCACAGGAGTCTTTTCTGTATTCTAGATTTTGAAGGCTCTCTCCAACCTAAAAATTGACCTTGAAAAGCACTCATGTTTTTATTCATGGTAATTCAGGTTCTAATCAGTTTCCTCCATGGTTTATTACTCTGAGAATTTTCTAGAATGTTATCCAGGACATAAACTTCCAAAGGAACTTTTATAGCACGTAGATTGGTGCAAATTTGATGGGAAAGGTAGGGTTCCATAGCTTTCCTTTTCTTGTGGCAAGGGAACTTGTTGTGCCAAGTCAAATGCCAATGGTTAATGTATACACAGGGAAAGCAGGGAAGCCCAGAGAAAAGTTGTCAGCCCATCTTGGATAAATCCAACAAGTACTTTTTGGACTCCTCTTCCCCAGCAGTGGGATCTTGTGCTATAAATACAGGCAAGGTAAAATCTAGCTGAGGTTTATCTTCCTGACTCACAATCACATCAAAGAATAGGTTCAGTTTGAGACACAATATATTGTTCTCACAGAAATACCCATGAGAATCCACTTATTTTCTATTACTTCATTTTAATTTCTCCAATGCAAACTATAAATTTCATATTAGGACAGACTTATTTTCTATTACTTCATTTTAATTTCTCCAATGCAAACTATAAATTTCATATTAGGACAGAATGGTCCCTCTCTTATCTGCTTCACTCCCCAGATATTTAATATCAGAACCTAAACTCAACCTTTAATAGGAGTGAGTGAATAATAGAATTCATTAAGCTTTATTGCTATTGTAAACTGTCCTGTGGTGCACAAAGTATCCTTTTATTACTTTCTTGATTACTACAAAATTGCACTTGCCTGCTGCATCAAAGTTAATGACCCAAGAGTATGAATGGAGTTGATAGCAGCTAATAAAAGTGTTATTAAGGAAGGTATGCAATTAAATAGCTTCAATTAATGTGTTTGTCTTAGTGATAAAAAAGTGTTCTGCCATCTACAAAGAACTTCCATCATGATAAGAGTTACAGAAGTTGTATAGTGATACATCTGCTTAGTAATAGAATTGGCTGGTACAAACCATAATTCAGAAGACAAAGAGCAACACTTTTAAAATCAAATTTGTAAGACAGAGCAATGATACACAGGCCTGAAAAATATGAATACTATTTGCTAAAGCCACATTATGGATCCAAGCTTGAACATGTAATTTATAAGCAACTTCAGAAAAGGATATTGAAAAATATGTTTATGTGCTTAAAAATCATGAAAAGTCTGCAGTGTGGTAGGGAAAGGAATAGAAAAACAAATGCAACATATCAATCTATACAGCCTGACCTAAACATATGGTGCTGGTTCATGACTGGAGTATGACCTGAGCAACCAGATAAAATAATAAAACCAATAGAAATGTCATGATAAAGAGACGGTGTGTAATTAATAGATACAGGAAGAATAGAGCAAGAGTCATTGGTTTAGGATTCACAGCCTGTAAATTTTTTGTCACATAATGGGTCACCAGCAAGTGCACCAGACCTTGCACTTCTGCCTGGTCTCTCATCCTGATGCAAAATAGGAGCCCTGGGGCTGTAAGGACATAAAGAGCACAGCTGCCTGTCCCAGACACTGTTAAGGCCACAGAAGGACTTTGCCATGACATAAGCACAGAAGGGAGAGACAGCATGGCAATAACTCCAGCCTGGAAGAGAGATCTGGCTAGAACATCCTGGGTAATGCATCCAGACAAAAATTCCCACTGTGGCAAATGAGTAATGAAGTGAATGCTTGTATGCATATCACCAGTTAAACAAAGACCACTCCAAGTTATGGGATGGGTGGCATCTGGACACCAATGACACCAACCACCAACGACAGCAAATATTCCCTGAATGCCCCCTGAATATTCCTCTGTGAATACCCGGAATTTGGACTGTAAATTAACCCACCACAGCAGGAACTTGAGATAAGATAAAGGTGGTACTGGGTGTTATCTCAGACCTAAGGAGAGGTGTTGTATTTACCACAAAGGTTCCAGGATGAAGGAAGAGACGAGAAAGTTGACTCCATGTATCAGAAGGCTTGATTTATTATTATATGATAGATAATATATTAAAACTATACTAAAAGAATAGAGGAAAGGATTTCATCAGAAGGCTAGCTAAGAATAGAAAAGGAATGAATAACAAAGGTCTTCTCCCAGACCGAGACCGGCCGGACAGGTCAACTGTGATTGGCTCTTAATTGCAAACAGCCTGACGAGGCCAATCAGAGATTCCCCCTGTTACATTCCACAGCAGCAGATAAGAATTGTTTACTGTTTGTTCCTGAGGCCTCTCAGTTTCTCAGGAGGGGAAAAATCCTAAGTAAAGGACTTTTCATAAAACATGTCGGTGACAGAGAGGGTAACAAAGCTGGAGGAGAATCAACGCAAAGAATTTATGCACCACAAAGAATAGGAATTTATGGGCCACCTGGAAATCCAATTGAGCAACTGTGTTGAAATCAGCTCTGACTGGGTAAAAGGTAATTCCAGCAGGAGGAGAAAAAGGTAATTCCACCAACCCAAGAAACCCACTGGCTCAAAAGAAGAGAAAGACTGAGCTTGTGTCTAACTAGCATTAGAAGCGAGGGAGTAATTTCACCAATTGAATGGGAGAACTGTGCAGCCAATGAGAATTAATTTCTTTTCTTGCTAAAATGTACAGTGACAATAGCTGAGAAACCTGAGGTGAAGAACACTCTGGATCCACAGGCAGTGACTATCTTCTCCTTAATCTGTCTCTGTCTACCACCCTGTCCACCTCCCCATCTCTTTTCTTTTTTTTTTCTTTCTGTCTCTCTGCATCACAATTTACTGTTAAATAAAATCTGTGGATTTCAGCATATGGTCCTTTTTTCACCTGAATTCAGGCTGAGGCGTCTCTCAATGATCACATCAGATGTCAGGTGGAGTTTTGCTGATGTGCCAGTTTGACCACACCAAAGGAGGTGTGAATGTTCCTCCTGACCTACCAAGACCTTCAGGGGAAAGTGTTTAGTGGCTCAGCTCAACACAGAGCACCTAGCTCAACATCTGCCCACCTACAAAATGATCTTTTGAAGAAAGTAGAGGGCTTGGGGAAACTTCAGCTTGTGTATTCCTCCCAGCAGTCATGGGGCTAACATTGTGAGAGTGGATACGCTGACACAAGTCACGGGGCTGAGCTTTGCAGGGTGGTCCCACTGTATTTTGTAACTGTTGTGCTCAAGCCCAACAGTTTTAATAATTTCAATAACTTATCCAATCACTCTCCTAAATCTAAATCCTATATAGAGTCAAGTATCTTCAAAAATGCAAGTTTGGTATTAAAACATTAAACTCTTCCTGTGTAGAATATCTAAGAAATCTGTTCAGAAAGTATTGGACTGTGAAATAATCTGTCACAGCTGTGTATAAATAATCTAAACTGGAAACTTGTGTGCTCAATTTGAAAACAGGTATATGCATGCAAGTCTCTTCTTGATTTGATTTTGGCCCATTCATCTTGATTTAAACCATTACATGCAATATTTCTTCAATTTCTAATTGTGTGTAACACAACACAGTTAAATTGGCATGGGTGATTAGTACTCTCATTCTAAACCCATGAAATTTCTGTTTCCTGGAGCTCTTAGGCCATTGCTTGTCTTCCTCCTTAATGACAAAAGCTTTTAAAATCTTTCAGACAAACAAGTGGGTGAGTTCTGGAATAATTTTTGTCTCTGCTGAACTGAAGACTAGTCAAACTAGGCAAAACCTTCTGGTAAAAAAACTTGTTAATACCCTGAAGATGTAAAATCTCTTATTCTAATTATTCTTAGTTCATAATTTCTCCAGATCTGATTTACATGTATTATAATTTTTTGTATTTTATTTTTTCTTATACTGTACTGCAACAACCATTCTTATTTGGATTTAACATTACAAGATGAGGTTTTTATAAACCTCTGTATTTTTCCATAATTATAAAGTTAGAATGTTTAGACTTCAATGCAGGATAACAAAACATTAGGCAAATGAAGCATAAGTTTGATAATTTTAAATTAAGTAAAGTGAAAAATATTGAAGTCTCTTAGGACCACTGGTAAATAATCCTTATGATAATACTGTTCAAGTTATTTAAACAAGCCTACATTTTATCCTACAACACTCAGTGGAAAGTCACTGTGCTTTCATGAATATTTTGCTTGAATCCCTGATTTGTAAGATGAAATTTCTCTTCCATAGAGTTCATACAGATGTGCAAACTATAAACTGAATCTTGTAAAAGTAAACTCCTTGATATGAAACATCCCTTTATCCCCACCTTGTGGAATTTTTCTGCATTGTGTTATTCCTTCGTTGAAAGCTGTAATTTTGGGTGTGATCTGAATGATTCTAGAAATGTAGCTGAAGTATGCAGTGTATCCATAGAGATCCTCTTGCATTCACTCTAAACATAAAACTCTTGTCATGGAGTTTTATAGCTCCAAAATTAAGTTTTCAGTTAGGTAAGCCTGAGCTGAATCTGTTTATCAGAAACAGCAGGAGAGAGGATGTGAGGGAAAAAGAGGAGATCACAGCAGGTGAAAATTCACATTCAGGTTTTGCTCCAAAGATTGGCAATTCCAAACTTAAATCTGAAACATAGATGATAAGAGGTGAACTAAGATGGATTGATATTGTAGGACACAGCTATATTTCTGAGCATTAATCCCATCTATTCTCCAAACAGTTTGCTGAAGCACTGAATAATTCCCTTATACAAAAAGAAACTGCGAACATGGACAAATAATATAAATTGAAAAAATTAAAATCCTAATTCTTACCTTGATATGGAGTTGGGACTCACAGAGTAAAACTTCTTTAGGTGACAGCTCCACTGTGAAATCCTATTCTCCCTGTTCTCTTCTGGAAGAAAAAATATATTAACTTCTTGCATTTAATAGGCTGTAGAAATGCAGAAATGAAGAAGTAAAGTGATCCCAGGCATCACTGCATTTGGTTCTCTGCTAATATTAGAAAAAAAAAGGCATAGAATAATTTCAAAACCACTGTTAAATTCTGTTTAAAAAGATATTATTTCTTCTCCCTTTCTATTTTCCCATTAAAAGATTGTTACAGAAAAGATTTACATTAAAGGCTAGGAATCTTTTTTTTTTTTTTTTTTAATTTCCTAAACTGAAGCTGTTTAGTTTTTGCCAATTTGTTCTTTTTCTACTTTTCACTAATTGACTGAATTATTATTTGCCCTTCGCCAGAGTTGTTCACTATCATTCATGTTTTCTGTCAAAGGCAAGAACCAAAACCCCTCAGCTTTGGTTTCCTTGTCTGAATATGTTAGTGCCTTCATGGCCACTTTTTCCATTTACCTGGTCTTTGGAATATTTCCATGTATTTCTTTGCTAGAATCAACTCCTTGAACTGCACAAAGCTCCCTCACACAGTGTCTCAGCTAAGATTTTATACAAGGAAGTCTTGTTATCATATTGAAGCACTTATTCTCAGTTAGTATAACAACAGAATCACAGTTCTACAGGAGCTCTGTCCACTCTACCTGTGTTCAATATTTTCAGAAAAAAAATATTTTTATTTTATTCTTTTTCTTGAAGGTTTTTTCCCTCATTCTGTTGGTAAAACGTATTATTAAATATGGGACAGAAGAAAACCATTCAGCATAAAAAGAGAGAAGGAGGTTTCACATTAATTTATAGCTAAAATATGCTGTATTTTAAATTATATTTTTGCAATTTTCCTTTAGTAATGTTTTAAATCCAATATCTATAGTACATAGGGTATTGCTTATTTACAAGTCCACAAAAGTGGGGCAATTTTATTAGTCATTAGCCTGCAAAAACAACACAGACTGAAATAGCAGTCACAACATTTTTGTAACCAATGTGTTTCTTTCTGCTATTCTTTACAATCAATTTTTTATTGCATCTTACAGACAAAAAAAAAAAAAAACTTTAAAAGTTGGGGTTTTTTTCTAACTTTAGTGAGAGACAGTGTTTTGCCTCTTCTATAAAGTCTTCCAGTAGGTTTAGACATCCTGCTCCAAGCTGTATCTTAATGGAAGAATGTAAAACCTTTCAAAGACACAGAACACAAGTTACTGACACCATAAATGCTAACAAAAGGAAGATTATGTAAACACACAAACAATGAGAGCACCATTATCTCAATGTGAGCTCAAGTAGTACAGACTGGCCACATCTGTGCTGTGCAGCTCTGGGCTGTGCCTCTCCTCCAGCCTGGATACAGTATCTTTACAGATACAACATAATTCTTATTTTTGTAGTTATTTAAACTTCAGAGTGAAAGACATAAAAGGAAGGCAATTATTAATATTGCAATCCATCAGAATATTTTTACATGGGAAATTGAGGATAAATGTTCTGGATTTTATATAAAACCAAGAAGAAATAACTAGCAAACTTCCTAAAGGGTCTGGTCAGGGACTTCATAGCATTTTTACTTTTTTATTTTTACAGACAAAACCTGGTACAATCTCATCCATTTTGCCTAGTGCACAACATCCCACAAAAACAAGCCTTGGAATTGTCTGAAAATATATCATTTGACAAACTGAATTAACAGTTAAGCAAAATGAACAACCAGACATTCAGTGCTTAAGTTCACCTTTCACCTCATAGAATGCAATTTTAAGGGAAAAACACATACATTGGCTTCCTATAGGACACTGTAGGTATATTTTCAGGTATAGAAAGCAAATATCTCATTGGTGCACTGCTATGAGCTCGACATAGCATCAGTGTTGGGCGTAGGGCTGGTGGCAGGGGACAAAAAAGCCTTGGGGCTCAGGCTTGCAATGCTCCTCTGATGCTTCACAATATCAAAGATCTTTAATTATTTTCTATCATTATATAACAGTGAGCACCTAGGTTTTATTTTATATTTTTCTGCAATTAACTTCTAAAAGCATATTTTACATGCCTAAATCTGCAGAAAGTCTGAAAGAAACTCTGACTGCATGCAATCACCAGGAGGTATTCCTATTCAACTCTTTTCTGTTTTACAGATTTAAACAGAACTCCTGCTTTTTATTCCTCAGCTTCAAATTTTTCATTCACCCTATAAGATATTTGCAGCCTTTTGATATCCTAATAGAGAGAGGGAGGGAGAAATCCCTGCTTTCATCTCTCTGCTGAGGATGTATGCCATCCTCAGTCTGGCTAAAGCAAGATTCTGACAGCTGCCTTTTTCTCTTTTTTTTTTCTCTTTTTTAGTAGCAGAGCTATGTAGAGGTTTTTACGGGGGTATGTAAGCAAGAGATTTTGGGAGTGGCAGCTATGTAGAGCAGAGACCTAAATAGACCTCCAGCTGACATTCTGGCATAACATCTAATCCCACCCTTGTTTTTTTACTCATTTGAGTATTTGCACAAGTAACAGGGCAACACAAATTGTGTATTATTGCTATTTTTATATGGCTGCTAAATTAATCTGAAGGTTTGGTCACTTGTGTTTGGTATCCTTTTTCAATCTCACAAAAAAGCTCGGCCATACTTGCTTAAACATTGCATCAGATACTGGATATTTTCTCCTTGTTTACAGAGTACAATATTACAAAACATACAAAATCTTATGGGTAACTATTCCAGCCACTCTGTGTGACAACAGCAGGTGGCACCAAGGGATACGGATTTCAGGGAAAAAAACCAACAAGGGCTTGCAAAGCATGAACACACTATGGGACAAATTATTTTCTACAGCACTGATTCCTCTCATGAAAATAGTTTCCTCCAATCCATACTGCTATTTGGGAAAGTGTTCCTAAAATATTTTTGATTGAACATGAAATAAAATAGTTTGGTTTGGTGTAGTTTTACTCATCCCAAAGCTATCTGGCCAAATTATTTTAAAAATTCTAAGACATTAAGCTGTTTCTCTAAGTAAGGGCAAGATGCAACGTGAGCCTTCCTAATCTCCTTAACAAAGCCCCTGAATGCTCTGAGAACTGGGTGAGCATCCCCATTTTGGAACAACCAGCTCTGACAGCCAAATCTGCACTGCACTGTTCCAATCCTGCAAAGAGATACTGACGACTTCAAGTTCCATTCAAGTGAGGAAAGGCAAGAAAGTTTGATGACAGAATAAAACACTTCAATTTCAGAAATTCTGAAACAGAATGCAATAAAAATAAGGAAGGATATGTTCAAACAATGCATAAGTGATTTTTTTTTTTTTTTTTTGAGAGGGGACTTTCTCTTTTTTTTTTTTTTTTTTTAATTTTTTGGAATTTAAACTGTTTAATTTCCACACACTGAAAAAGCAATATTTCTGAATTTCGCTAATTTCTGGTTATCACTTCTCTCTGCCTATTTTTCTATGCTCCAGGTAATCTGAATAGAGTAGGCCAGAAACTTTTGCAAGACACTTGGCAATCTTTCATAACTTTCATTTGTTGTGTATGCAATATTTGTGTTGCTTGGCATACATTTTTCTGGTTGTTGCTAGACAAATATAAGATGAAAAATGCATTTCTGAGAGCTGGAAAACTACATAGAAATGAAGATGGGACTGGCAGAAGGAAACTAAGAGATAACTGTGGCCAGCATGAAGGGCTGTATGCACAACCTCATCTATCAGGAGCCAGAGCACAGCCACCACCACCTTTTAATGAAATTCTCACATTTTAATGAAGTTCTCCACAGGCAGGTAATGGAGCAGACAATTCCTGTCCCCTAAAACAAAAGGACAAAACAGGCTGGTAAGGACAATTGGGATTATTATATTAAAAATGAGCAGGTACTAGAAGAAAAGTATTCCTATTGCCTTGTCTTTCACATCACATTAGAGAGACTCCAAAGATGGACCTAGCCATTAGTTCTGGCTGAAAACTAGAGAAGATTCTGCTTCCTTGGAGACCATTAGTTTCCTTCTGCTTGGACAGCAGTGTAGGAAAATTAATTTTCCTTAAAGGCTATGTCATACTAGAAATATGAAAGTGTAATACGTTCTGAACATAAAATGCAACCATTTGCACTATACTTCATTTCATTGGGTATTCTAATGTTTATCCTTTTTAATTACTATTGTTATCCTGCTAATAAAAAACCACAAAAATAGTTCCAAGCAAATGGTGCCAGCCAAAGCACATGAGCTAGAAATCCCTTGGTAGTGTTTGGAGAAACGTTAAGAGTTTTTTGTAAACATGAGGACCCAGTCATAATAAGATATTTTCCATTTCCAAAATTGTGGAGTAGAAAAGCAAACTAGAGGACAGGGCAAACGGCAGTATAGAATACACCAGGAAATTAATATTTTTATGAACAGAAATTATCTTTGGAAATGTTCACTTTATTTTATGCTATGTATGCTATATACATTTGCAATACTCCACACAACTTTACAAAAATATGCCAGAGAAGTCCCATCAGACATTTGAAATCTTTTTGCTACTTGCTATAGTTCTGATGTCACAAATAAATTCAGAAAGAAATACCTTTATTTCATTCTCTTCTCTGGTCTCATGGGATCTTCTTGTTCAGTCCCAGTGACTGAGTCACTGCAAACTTATGTACTTACAGAGGAAGATCTCTCATCTTTCTTTTCGCTCTGTATTTCAGCCTTATTGTAGATGTTCTCAGATGTCTGACTGTCAAGAGATATTCTATATATATGACTCTTAACAGCTACATTTTTTTTATTTCTTATTCTTTTTATCATTATTTCAAAGTCCTGCTGAGTTTGTAAGTTGTGCAGAACTACTTTCTCTCTGGACTCATGTCCATGACCTCCAAGGACTGCTAAACTGACTTATTTCTCTCATACCAATATGCATTTGTGAGCATTGATTTTTTTCAAATTCTTTCTTGCTCATTCAGATCTGTGCTGTAGTCTCATATCAGATTGGAAATTATGTGTGGCAGTTAAGGAAAAACACTGTCACCACAAGCACAAGTACTGATATGTGGAAAATGTGGAGCACCAAATAAAATAAGTGCACCAAAATCAGATAAATGTAAGACAACATGCTGACAGTTCCTTTTCCTGTGTTTAGTGTCAAAAGCCAAGTTCCAGGACTCTTTCAAGACTGCAGAAATAATGAGATACATCCAGGAGGATATTTCACACATTTGGCAGATGAGAGAGGAGAACAGAAAAGTCAGTCTTTGACAGGTAACATGCTTTCAAACACTGCCAATGTTTCTGCTCGAGTCAGAAACTTTCCTGCAGATATTCTGTCTCTGAATTTGCTTAGTCACTTATTCTGGTATTTTTTTCTGGATTTAGAGATTAACTGCCTATGCAGTTAATCTTAATGAATTACTTTTAAGAGAAAAAGAAATGAAGAGAATACATATTTATGTATTTCTTAAAAGAAATTTAAGAGAATACATATTTATGTACTCTCAAGTTCTTGTTTTGGGGGAGAAAAGTGTTTTTTGAGTAAGCTCTCCAATGAATCTTAATAATTGGTTCAATCAAACAAGAAAACAATGTGTATTTATGCCAACTATTGTCATCCAGATGAGGTCTATATGCAAGTAAACTTAAGCATCTCCTAAAATTATGTGGTGGCCAAGGCACATTTCCCATACTTAATTATATCAAGAACAAATCCAACAAGAACACTATTTAGCCTGGAATTTTCTTCAAGGGAAGGCACTATATGTTGTTAAACTGAATTAAGAACAACTGAGAAAGTTACATATTTAGTAAGGCATTTCGTTCAATTATTTTGTTTTAAGGTTTTGGTCCTCTTAGTAGAATCTTGTTTTAATAATGACTTCATTCCTGAAAGGGTTCCATACACTTGGAAAAACAAAAAACAAGAAAAGCAGCACAAAACTAAACCACACTACATCTGAATTGAATTAGTATTTTTCAAAAAATATTTTCTGTTTTGCCACCTTTAGGAAGGCACCAGAAAGTGAAGTGGCAAGGTTCTCCTCTGCCCTGGTCCTACCCATTTTCCTTATAAAATCAGATATAAATTTTAATTATCTATTAAGGGGAAGTGTTGCATCAGGGGAAGAGCTACACAAGTGATGGATGTGCCTGTTCATCTGGGATGGGAAAGATCCACAGGTGGATTTGACTGTGTTGTCTTCTTGCCAAGGAGCAAGACTGGAGGGTTGAGCCAGAGACAGCAGCACGAGGCTGGCTCTGATGTCTACACCGTGCTGAGAAGCCCCAGCCAAAACACTGGAGATTTAGACACATAAGACTCACCTAATTGTAGGAACTTTTTGCCTTTTTCAGGGTGTTGACACCCTTGATAGGGCCAGCAGGTGTGAGATGCCACATTTGGCACTCCTTCTGGCGTGGTAGGTGAAGACCAGGAGCAATATCCTAAGGCCCCTAAAATTATCATAAGTATCATCTGCTCTACCCCCCTCTACATTTTAAGCTCTAGTGATAACACAGCTTGTTTTTGGACAGCTGCTTGGCTAGCTAGACATAAGGCAGCATAAGGTGCACCTTCTATGTCTGCAGAGGTGATGCCACTGTCCACAGTCCCCACCAGGCTGAGTGGCCTCAGGATCCCATGGTCAAACCAAGCACGGCTCTGCTCCACAGGAACTTAGAACTGTGCTTGTCACTTTGATGCCAAGCAAGGCTTAGATATGACTGGAAGCAGTCACTAGCTTTACCACTCAGTAGTTTAATTAAAAATGAAAGATTAATTAATCATTAATTTAAAAAAATAGTTATATTAAAAATATTTATTCTAGAAAGTGACAAGTATTTCTAAAAAGCTAGCATCCCTGTTTTCCCACCTGGTAAGGTAAGGCAGCATCATAAATAGTATATTTATAAATTTTACCTGTAATATGCAAAAAAAAATTGCTGTACTACACAAGTAAGTGTCATTTGAAGTGGGGGGTGGTGGTGTGGTGAGTCACACTACTATCTTGCAGAGATAATTATGTACAAATGCCATTTCTAAAGTAGGTGGAAAACCCTGTTTAAGATTAAAAAATTCCTTTAGAATAATGATCAATGCCAAAAATTCAGGTTCCCCACTGAAATCCTTTAGTTATTCACTCCCTGTTAATTCGCTCCCAGTTGTGACTGATATTTAAGGGCTGAATCTATTTATATATATATATATGTATATATATACAAAGACAGAGTGTTTGAATGCTTTTAAGCTATTCTAAAGAATAATTTCTAACTATATAGAAGTAGAAAATAAGCAGATTGGTCTTATGAAAGCTGTTATTTAAAATCAGACCGTCTCAAACAGACTTATGAGCCACATTCTACCATTTTATATTGCTTTACCGCCAGATGTCAGTACTCTACACTTATCAGTGTCAGATCGACCATATCGTCATCCCCTTTAACCATTTTCCTCACCGTCATTAAAAGCTACAAAATAATACCTTACTTGAATAACCTCGTTGTGCTGTGTTTTGGGGGGTGGTGGTGGTGTTTGTATGTAAAGATACCTCATATTTAATATAAAGATGTAAAGATTAATCATATTTAATGAGGAATAGGCAAGAAAATCAGCTTGCTTTCAATTTATCCACAACTGTGTCTATGAATAGAACACAGCTCTGTCATACAGGTAGGAAAATAAAAACAAGTTTCTTCCTTCAGGATTTTTGTTGATGTTTACTTCAGCTGTGTTAAAGAGGTGTGGTCATGCCCTCAGTGGGCCTGGTCATCAAAAAATAAACTTGAATGCCAGAATTTTATAGGAAGATTAGGAAGATTGCTTGCAGTTATTTTTAGCACATCTTGACATGCAATTTAGGACAGAAAAATACGTAAAATATCCAATTTCATTGTCACCACAGAGTTGTACTTGATTCCAGTTTTTTTTTTTTTAATCTAATTATTTTGATAGAAGAAGGATTTGCTTTAAGCTTAAGGCATTTTGAAACTTACTTCAAAAAGAAAGGATAAGAACTTTAAGTTACTTGAGTTAGATTTCTTAGTCTGAACAAATTCCTAGAAAGAAATAGAGCTGAAATGATTGTGTTTTCAAAAATCCATATGGAAAAAAGTATTAAAAAATAATCAAAAGTTATTTTTAAATGACCAAATGTTTCAACACCAAACAAATTGAATTCTAATGAAAAATTCTCTCTGTATACCACACAGAAAATATTAAGTTAGGCCGCCATATGAAGTCAGGACTGCAAGTGGCAAAATAAAAACATAGAAAAAGTAAAAATAATATCTGAAACTTTAATCAAATTGAAATCTAGCACTAGATTATGTTGCCCCTGCCTAATATCAACCCAGAACCTCACAAGCAGTAGCCAAAATAATGCTGGCTCAAACACAGATTTGTTTTTATTCTGCTTTCTATAATTTTTTCATCTTTTTTTTTTCCATTTGGATTAAAGAAAACAAACCATGGAACTGTTAGAAGGACTATGACCCTAGAACCAAATGCAGTCTTCTCAGTGAGCCTCCTGGGAAAACCTGTGACACAGAGTTCGACCCTAATCTTCTGGAACATAGTCAGATTGTCTGCATGTCTGTTCATAAATACCTGTTCTACAGCTCTGCCCCATACACTAGTCCAGGAACTGAGTGGATTTTGTTCTCAAGAATTTAATCCAGTTAAAGAGATTAATGCAGATAACAAACTCTTACTGCTCCCCAAGGCACCCAGGAAAGCCTTTGCTAAGAGGAGATGACTTTCACAGTTCAATGGCTCCTTCAATGCACATGGCCTTCTATAGTAATTTTATAAAATTTGGTACAAATGCATGTATGAATCCATGTATTTGTGGTCAAAATGCAAAAATTTTTCATTGTGCTCAAATTACCAAAACATTTCTGAGTACTGCTAGTTGGTGGTCTTGTATTTTAAAAAGGACATGCTTTTAATCTCTTCTTTTAATCTCTTCTTTTAATCAACTTTTTTCCTTAGGATTATCACCTCCTACAGTTCACTTAATTACACCCCATAAATTATGGTATGAAGTCACACTATTAAGTTTTTTTGTGGGCTTAGTGGATTTGGTTTTCTTTTTCATCATCAGCTTCTTTGTCACAGATTCCTCCCAGTTTAGGAAAGTATTATTTTGTCTAATATTGCCATTTACAATTTTGTTTGATCTTAAAGAAGAACAATAAATCTTGAACAGCAATTGAAAAGTATTGCATAACACAAATCTGCCTAGGATTTACAGGAACATATAAATATTCCCCCACTTCCTGGTTTTCTCTTTACATTAGGAATACTGAAAGATGATAGGAATTTCTTTAAGGAGCTCTGCTTTGCCTCCCTAGTGAACATCTTTTCCATAGTTCCTCACAGAGTACCTCACATTTGGATGATGAGGTTGAGAACGAGCCAGGAGGAGCAGGATGAAGAACTGCATCGGGGCTTGGCTGAGCTCAGCATCCCATTTGATCCGAGCCAGGTGAGATAAATCCTAATGCCAGCCTCAGCCCCTTGCAGCTGGAGCAAAGCAGACTGGCAGAGATGAAGGAGGAAGCCAGGCCCAGCAGTGAATTGCCCAGGGGCAGTGATTTTGAAGGGAACACTAGGAAAAGGGTTTGGGGATAGCAAGCATGAAGGCACAGAGCCTGTGGATACACTCTGGAGGCTGGGCAGTGAGAGAAAGAACAGTACTGAGCTTACTGAAGAAAGGCAGGGGAAAATATCTGCTCATACATGTATTTCCATGTGGTAAATGCTGAAAATTAGGCTTAACATTTCTGTCACAGGGTTTGGAAGATCTGTAGGGAAAAAATGTAACACTCTGAAGGCCAGAAGCCTGCTATTACCAGAAAGCAAAACAAGCTGAATAGGCTCATGAAGAAAAGTCAAAGCTGTTATTATCTCCATAGGTGACCTTATCATTTGCAAAGTATCTGATAACTGTGGTAGAATAAAATTATTGCCATTTCTTTTGTGAAGAATTTTACATAATCTTTGAATTTACTAGTTTTCATTAAGGCTGTCGTTACTATTACTCTAGCACAGAGGTTAATTAAAAAAAATCAATGTATTGGACAACGCATTGTATGTGTGTGTGTATATTTAAAATATATTAAAAATGCACGCAGTTAACATGAATTATTACATTGCAAAATCCTTGACATGTTTTACATGCAAAAATCAGATTTTCCAGACTCAAATCCTCACTCTTCTTTCTTGTGTTAGTGAAAACAACTTAGCTGCAATGGGGCCAGGACTACGACTACAGCAAAGGTCCTCTTCTGCATCATCCCTGAATTGCTTTGATACAAGATCTACTCCATCATTCCATGCAGTTGCATAGGTGACACATCAGCTCTGCCACCATGCTGGGAAGAGATCCTGAGATCCTGCTGTGACAATTAAAGGTTTACAAGTTTCTCTCGGCCATCTGCTCCTTTCAAGAGAAGCATGGCTTTAGACAGTCCAAAATCACCATGTTTCAGGTAGCATTTGCCCTTTGTACCTTGTTAGAAACTCTCACTCCTCCTAAAGCCCTAGTCCTTCAAGGCACACCTGTATATAATGGGGTACAGGTCTCAAGACCAGCTATTACCTTGCATCTGGGGCTTACAAGGAAAGGAAAATCTCATCTTTCTTTTTTTTCTGCCTTTTTCATTGTTCTCATCCTGTTTTCCAAGCATGGGGTACATCACTGCTCAGTGGCATTGGTACATCCCCTCCTCAGTAGAAGCAAGTTTTATGTTGCTTCAGTTCCAGTTCAAATCATAGCACAAGGAACAGCAATGTCATGGAGAAGCAAATAATGAAAGGAAAGCAGAAATATTAATTAAACACCTTAATGAAGTATCTGTGCTGAACATGTTTCATACTTCAGAAAAAGGCATCAATATGAGGCATCCAACACTGCCTTCTTGGGAAACTGCTTAGTCAGTTCAAACCAGGCAGCTGATGAGCTGACACTTTTGCTCTGTGTTTGACTGTGATTTAGTTTATTATTCCATAATGTGATTGTACATGCAACTAACCTAGCTGAATTTTAAAATTCCAGGAATTGATTTGCATGCTTCAACAGGGACATTCATTTGTTGAGGATAAATTTGTTTCCCCATGAGATTTGTTCTAAAATTAATACTTATCCTTACAAAGAAATACATGTGAGCAAAGCTATTTAATAAAATACAAGACTTACAGTCTCAGAGACCAAAATATTCTCTATTACCCACAGGAAAGTGATTCATGCTAAGTATCTTTTTTCTGGGCGACTGAGAAGAAAAAATATTTAGACCCTTTGAAAACCTATCTCTAATAATCTCTCTTCTGGCCTACACAGTATTTCTGTCCTGAGTAACTCAGCTTGTAAAACCACAGGATATTCATGTGAGTCTCTTGGGGTTTTTTGTTTTGTTTTGTTTTGTAATAGCTCCTAAAGTAGATGCACCTGCCCCCAAACCATCCCTTTCAAACGTGGGAAGCTCAGCAGTGCCAAAACAAAGACCAACTGAAATTATCCTCCCTGGGGGCTCAGATTTATCTGACCAAACTCCACTTTGCACAGGGAAGGAAAGAGTCCACAGCAGCCTGTGGGAAGAACCTTTTTTTTTAAGAATAAATTTCTCCTTGCAGAGTATCTGCAAATCTGGCTGAGGCTTAGACTACTGCAAGACAAAGATGATCCACTCCTCTGCTAGCCACCATCCCTGCTGGTGTGCCAGCAGAAACACTTACCTGCCTCCATCACTGCTAACTACTGTTAAACACAGAAGCAACTCTGTGATGTGTTGGGATCCTCTGCAAACACCTGAAAGAACAAGAAACTATAGTTGAAAATCGCCAAATTCAGAAACTGCTGCAGTTCCTCCCTTGTAGAAAATGCAACTTAGAGGAATTCATGTGGGCCAGAAAGAGCTGGTAAAGACTCTGTATGCTTTGGACTTGACCTTT
The DNA here is from genome assembly GCF_022539315.1 of Serinus canaria. NCBI lineage: Eukaryota > Metazoa > Chordata > Aves > Passeriformes > Fringillidae > Serinus > Serinus canaria. Next base: position 36,372,368 of record NC_066317.1, read on the forward strand.
CCAATTGATATCTACCCAAAATGGAGGCAGTGCTGAAATGTGAGACATAAATTGGCTTGCTGCTTAACAATATTTGTGGGGTTTCTGTGCAACCCAATGAAAATAAAATGTTGGGATTTTTTAAATGAGCACTTGTATAAACATCCCCTTTCCTACTGAGATGAAATTTACTATATTCAGGTCTTTTATGGTTTATAAACTGAGCTGTGTTCTTCAGAAAATCAGCTACATAAATGCTTTGGTAACCCAGAAGTGAAAATTTTGAAAATGCACTGGATCTTGATGATGGAAAAGACTCTGTAAACTGTTGCCTTTGACTATTATGGGAAGAACAGTATAGATATGCTCTGTCCTAAAATATACTACATCAACTGAAGGTGAGTTGCAATCATGGTAATGTTCAATAAGTACTTAAAATCAATGCATGCGTATTACAATTTAAATAATTGCATTAATATAGGAATAAAAGTTGCATACATAATTTTAAGTTCATTTGTATATATATTTCCAGTTATAGTTGAAATCCTCTTACTTTAGATCCTTTGGGAAAAAAATACAATTAACTATTTTGAAATATTAACTAGGCATATAATTTCAAGGTCTCCTGTTTTAACTACATCACCAAACTGCATGGGGAATTGGCTTAAGAATTGCCATTCTCTCTACCAAGGTGTGAACACTGAGCCCCACATCTGCTGTGCACTGCTGTGCATTGTCTAAATCATGCTGATTCAACGTGTTATCTGCTTGTGCTCAAAGCAGAAAAACTGCTGCTGAGGGAAACACTCCTGCTGAGGCATAAAATAATCTTGTGCAAAAGAATAATCTTGTGCAAAAGATCACCATCTGAGTGGGAGACAGGGACTGGGAAGGATATCTACACCAAATAAGTTTTTTAATCTGTTTTGTAACATGTTATTAGTAGTATTTATACTACTAATAAATAGTAAGATGTGATGAACATGCAAAATTGAGTATCTAGGGCTTAATTCCTCTTAAACTGAAAATTTTCATTTAACTGCAGCCTTTTGTCCAGCAAAAACCTGCACCAAAAAGATTAACCTACAATATTTCGCTTGTTTCTTAAAAGCACAAGAGGCACAAGTTTAGATTGAGTACAGAAGAGTTTGTAGAAGGCAAGATCCAGGCAGCCTACCTCAGAAAAAATCAGCTTAGGCTGCCAACAAACAGAGAAGTCTCTGGAATAAACCAAACATGCTCAGACTTTGAAGTGAATCATTTATGACTGATGTGCTGTGCTGTGGGAAGCTCCTCCACTCCCTTGGCTTGTGCTGCTTCTGCCATTATGACAGAAGTCCTCATGGAGAGCACACAAAGAGCTCCATAACAGCTGGTTAGCTGAGAAGCAAACACATTGTGGAACTGTACTTTAAATTATTTTCCTTAGTGGTATCAGGCTAGCTGGCACAGCTATAGATCTCTCTTAGCCCTTTAAATTACTTTACATGCGTGCAAGTAATGTAGTATTGTTATTGAGGTTTCAAAGTATTAGCTACTGTACCATCCAGAAATGAGTATCCCCAGCAATATTCAAAGATTAGTTTCTGCTGAGCTGTTCCATATGACACTGTAGTATTGGAATCTTGCCCAATTCTTCTTTTGACTGATATGTTAAAAGTATAGCAAGTATGACTTCTGCTACCTGGTACTTCCTAGACTATGAAACTCTGCTCATAGAAAATATTTTACTCTCTTAGTCCTAAGATGTATGATTTCTGACACTAAATGCTGATTAGGAGACATATTTAAACTGTGCAAAAGCAAGGTCTGTAGGAGAACCAAGTTTCTTCCATTTCTGGTTATAGTGACCTGCCCAGTATAGGCAAAAAAACACTACACAAAGAATTAACAAGAACACAAAGTACACAAGTGTGTTTATTACATTTTGCAAGCACTTTGTTCTACATTTCAAAAACGCCACCATCAAGCTGTTGGCACATTTATGTACAAAACAGATTAATTGTAATGCCTGCTACAAAGCATTCTTTGTGAAAATACAAACTCTAATACCAGAGAAGAGCCAAAAGCATTAACATCATTACATGAGTTTAAAAGACATAGTTTTAAAAATCAGCACAAACATTTTAAGACACAAAACTGAAACACTACAATATAGAGTCCAAAAAGAGGTTCCTAATACTTTTTGCAGAACTGTAATACCGGTACTGCACATTATCAGAAAACTGTTGACCCCGTAGGACAGCTTAAGTGTAAAAAAAAATCCAAATCAAATCCAAAACCCCAAATCAAAAACACAACCAAAAAAAAAAAAAAACCTCCAAAACAAGCAAAAGAAAAGAAAAAGAAAAAGAACTCAACCAACTAATACTATTTAATGCATTATCATGCCACAAATAACTATAGTATTACCTTCTACTTACTACAAGAATTGTTAAAAATTACTGATGATGCATGACTAGTAATAGTACAAAGAAGAGTTTTACTCAAGAAGTTTTATTAGAAATGCACTTACACTGAGAGAGAATTCACAATGGTCCAATAAGTGCACAAAACTACCTAAGATTTTTAACACTGACAAAAATGTCTTGTCAGGCTACATCACTTTAAAAGACACTTTACAGCATTCTTGTAGCATTAGAAATAGGCAAAATAAAAAGAAAAAATCCACCAAATTTGGTCCAATAATACCGACTTTTCTTAAATAGGGTTTTTTGTTCTGTTTTTGATACAGGTAATTCTTTCAAATTAAGATGACCTATCATTCTGATAACATTTTCATATCAAAATAAAGGTTCAAATATATTACTACACTTTGAAATTATAAGCTCTGTAGTGGTCTTTCACCTTACTTCAACGTAATACAGGTAAACTGTTATGTGTAGGAAAGCTAGAAGCCAAGCTATAACATTTATGGAAGTCTCCTTTAATATATCTTTTACAGTTCAGACAGGTGCAATCCATTTAAATTTTTAAAGCAGGTAAAAAGACATCTGACTCCTATGGTCACTGCATTTTTGATATATTACTTTCATAAATGTAGCTAAGCAGTAATTTCTTACATCATCACATGGACAGCTCCAATTTAGCATAACCATCATTGAATTAAAGAGAGATTATTCTGTAGAAAACTATGAATAACTATATCACTTAATTAACAGTTGTCTATATACCATAACTCGTTAACAGGTAGCCGTGGTATTGAATTCCTTCAAAAGGCAAGTGGCCATGCATTGTTAGCACCACGGACTGCATGCTCACAATACAAACAGGAATTATCACCCATGGAACTTGAAACAAGAGAATATTCTTTAAAAACATCAATAATACAATGTTAACAAAGATAAGAAGCACTTTTTTCTTTTTTTTCTTTTTTTTTTCTTTTTTCGCTTTTTTTTTTTTTTTTTACCCACTATTACAAATTTAGAAATTGCACCTTTGATTGTTTAAAACGTTCTTAGGACCTTCATTCAAGTTGATCAGGGTCCCTCTGGCAGGTTTTCCATATATAAAGGAAAGTCATCAGAATGTTTTCTTTATATATTGTACATCATGTACAATGGTCCCTTTGAAGTATACCTGTAGTTAAAGTAGTTACTGAACTCGAAACTAAAAAGTATAAAAAGCTACTTTTTTTCCAAAAACATATAAGAAACAATGCAAAAGGTGTTATGCATAACACATACAAAGTGATTAAAAAAATCAAACACATAGTTGTATTTGACAATAGTTTAGTATCCTTGACCTATCAGAACTAATTAGCCTAAAGGGATTCGGGAAAGGCTGTTTAGGAGCTTTGTGGTATAGAATGATCACACAAAGTAAGAACTAATTAAGAAACCAAGTGCTAGACAACCAAGAATTGTATGTAGGTGATATGTAAGTCACCCAAACTATCTTTTGTGAGAAGCACTTTCAATTGTTTTTAAAATGGTAGGATGGCCTTTAGTTGAGCAACAAAGCATTCACATGTTAGGAAGTAAGACAAGGTTTCTTTTATGTATAAGCATTGAGCCGCTCTTTAGAGCGAGTAGAATGAATATCGTGCAGCTCTTGCTCCTCCTTTGACTTAATATCCTCATATTTTTGCATTCTGCAAGCATCTTTCACATAGGCCCAGTTGGCAGACAAGACCATGAGATAATGAACCTGTAAGAGAGGTAACACAGCATTAAGAAACAATAGAGGTAGTCAGAATAGAGCACGCGTTAACTTGGAGGCTGTAGGGTGTCAGCAGCAGCAGCTAGGCATTCTTGTGCCAAGAAGTACTGTAGAACCATGATGGCAAATTCAGGCTTCATTCACCTTCAGATTACTCATCTCATAGATGTTACTGTTACTGTTACTAGTACTTGGAAGGAATAGATATAAGAAAAAAAAAACCTCTTAGACCTGAAAAATCCGAATTCCAAATCATCCCTGCACTATTTTTCAGTTAGTCTGCAAAGGTCCATGTAAAAATGCCTTCTATGTTATGTATTTATTGTACACTTTAACCCACTGAAGAAGTTTTTGTTAAAGTAGTTCTTAAGATCAAAATATGCCATAGACACATCTTAGGATTGCATATCTAATGCAATAACAGAAAGTTTTGCTTCCTAGTTTTTGTTAAAGTTAGCATTTTCTTTCCATTAAGCCATGACTTACTTTCAGCTACAATTCTAACTTTGTATTTTACTCACAAGTCTGGAGGAAAATTGTCAGCAACTGAAAAATAAGTTCAGTTCGTAAAAAAAATTTTGGATGCTCTGTTTTATACTCTGTATTCAGTCAGAAAATAAAAGTGTTCCACAAGGATATTCAACTAGTTTATGCTGGGACTCTCTGGACATTTATTCCTTCCCTAGCAGGCTTTCAGACACTTTCTGATGAGAGCAGCTCTTTAATTTATGTTAATCTTCTTCCTCAGAAACAATGGACAATTTTGTGAGATTCAACATATTTGACCCTTCTCTATTAAGAAATCGAGAAATTATACGGGATTCAGTTAATGGAAAATGGAATAATAATACAATAAATAATAAAAAAACACCTTTAGATTATGCAAATTCTCCTTTTCATGTTGTACTATTGTACATATGAGTATCTTAGATTCATATTAAATGAACAGATCCATTCTTATACATTTGGGTTTTTTTCTTTTGGGATATTTGGACATTTTTTTCAATTGTTTGTTGGCAATTGTTGCTGATTAGTACAGGAAAAAGTACATTTCTTAATCTGGATAATTAAGATCAAGGAAAGCATTCTGAAGCCCTTAAAAAGACCAGATATTTTTGCTCCCTTTTTTATCCTTATGTTTTATGTCAAGTAATACTTATTTGAGGAATACTATCTAACTTGAAGAGACATAAAATAGAAAAACTTTGTTCAGAGAATCTGTCCTTTAGGGGAAAAAACGAGAGAGTAGTATTTCTACATATCTTTAGGATTTTCTTGATATCTAGAGAACAACACTAGCAAAGCAATCCATAAATGGAGATGTTGGAGGTGGCAGCATGTTGTGTGTCACCCTGGAACACTCTCTAGTCAGAATTTAGTACACAGGAAAAAGAAACACCTTCTATCTTAACTCAGCTCTTCCAAAAGCTTTCACCATAGGTAGTTTCTGGATAAGGCATTTCCAGATCAAATGGGAGACCCTAATTCTGGATCCACATTGTACTGAATGAAATACCTTACATTCTCCACAGTAAAGAATCAAAATAAACAGGCTAGTCATCCTAAAAATTTTGTCATCTCAATTGCAATTTGAACTCAATGAAAATATGAATGCTGGTTCAAAGAGTCTGAAATTTCAGTTAAAAACACATTCTGAACCTCAAACAGACTGCAAACATGAGAATTCTGAAAGTGGGGGCCATCTGAGCAGTGTGCAGCAGTCACATCTTCATGACCTTTTCAAACATATTTGCCAGAAATCCTTGCAACTGAACAATCTGTGATGAAAATGGAATGATGTAGGCACTTTTTCTTACCCTCATAAAATATTTAACAATGGCCCAGTAAAAGAAAAATTTAAACTTAATGTTTAAATTTGCAATTTCACTCAGCATTTTTATTTGTTAAAAATAGACTACTTTAAAGGCATATTGATAACAGTCTGACCTTCATTAAACACTCATTCTTTGCCCTTCCCTTCCTTATGAAGATACTGAATCAAACTACTGTAATAACTGTTGGAAACTCTTGGAGTTCATATTCAATGTAAGTAGGAAGACTTGCCGGGAAACACCTACTTTACCTGATATAATCTCAAATATATATCCATGTTTATAATGACATATACATTGAACAGGACCACCACCTTTGTTTTTTATTTTAATACCAAGTTCCTAGATAATACTGCCACACTAAGGAGGTCATTACTAAGTGGCTGTCTAATTGCATTTCACAATTCCATGACCTGAATAGCCTGAAGCCAGGGAGGCCTTCCCTCCTCAAGGCTTATTTAAATTGAAGCCAGGCAGCTTCCACAGTCTGCCTCAGGAGGTTTCAATTACAGACATATGCAAGGCAGTGCAGGGTCTTTCCATACCTATTCCTGCTTAGATTTCCTCATAGAGTGAAAGCATGTTTCAGTGTTTAGAAATTGTGGAGTTGGCTGTTTGGGGTTTCTTTTTTTTTGTTTTATTTTTTCCATGCAGGACATGTCACTACTTCCCCAGGACCTGAGCTGAAATAACTTTAATTCCTCCCTTTACATGCATCTCACAACCTGCAGAAGAGCACAATCATACTGGGGAGAAGAACAGACCCCTTTGCATTTCCCTTGTTCCTATTTCAGGAGACCTGATTGCACCTCCACCTTACAGGACATCATTTCTGGAAGTTAAGGCAAAAGAGTTACCAGGTCACATGGTAACTTTTGAGAAAGGAAATTTTGCATCTCATGATGAAGTTTTTCCACAGTGTTTCTGGGGAAACATAACAGGTAGAATGTATACTGGATTTACAATCAACTGTTGAATGCTAGAGCTTACATTTAAACCTCTTCAAGTCTTCTGTTTCTATCTAACACAACATTGACTACAGTAAAATTTATAAGTATGAATGTATAAAATTTGTAAGTAATTATCTATTCCATATGCCTTTGTTATCTATTCAGACATAAGAAAGACCGGTACTACTCAGAATCATTTTTGGCACAAATTAAGTATGAATCAAAAGCCTGGCTATTTTTTTTTTCATGATAAAGACTCTCAAAAAACATTTACAGCATAAATAATTCTATCAGGTTCTGGTTCTTTTTTCCCCATCTTGCATTGGCATAAGAATGATAAGTTTTCAAAATAAACTCTTTGACAGTGTTCTTTGCTGCAAATGAAACTTTCCCTAACATATACTGTAAAATATATGAGGTTTTCTATATATCAGTCCTAATATGTAGGACAATTCACCTTTTGAAACCCAAAACCAACATTCTCCTTTGCAGACTAAAGAGTGATTTGGGAAAAAATTCTAACATTCATAAGAATATCTGAGACCAAGAGATATGGGGAAACTGTGATTTGCTATCAAATGGTTTTGCAAGTTTTCACAAGTTTTTTGGTGATTTTGTAATAAATGACTACTTTTTAAAAAATATTGTTTTAAAAAGCAGTTTTATTAAAAGGATCCTGGGGACAGATGGACTCGTATTTATGAATAAGCTGATTCTTTTGTGAATTTTGTAGAATCATATTGACATTAAAGAGTTTAAGAAATCTTCAGAAATTAAAGAGTCTGGCACTTGCAATTGTTTACAAATCCAGAAGTGAGGATATAGTGGAGTATATTCAAGTCATAACTTAAAATGTCATTTCAGGAAGCAGATTTTACCAATTCTGTCATTCAGCACTGATGTACTACTGCTACTGGCTGCCCATAAATACAATATATTTACCACTTTAGTCAGATGGACTACTCTGGTTTAAAGTAATTGTTTGCAGGAAATGTTTTAAGAATGAATTATATTAATAAGCTTTTTCTTTTGTAAAAGGCTGGTATTTTAATCCAATTTTCCTGTTTAATTTCACAAGCATGTTCTGGATATACACAAAGACAAATGTCATCCTTTCATATTTATGATTATTCTTGAAGCAGCACATGTATTGAAGGGCACTGATTCTCCAATAACTGAAATGACTTCTGCACACTGCTTCTCACTGCTGATGCATTACCTCTGTCTACTAATTTGAGTGTAAGATCTGGAGAAAAAAGATACCTTCTTCTTCCTGGATGAGATAGTTAGGACTCCAAATTAATTTCTCCTCCTTTAAATAAATTTTGCCTTGGGAAAGTAAACTTTTCCTTAAAGGAGAACCTTGTAATGTCTGCGTGTCCAACCACAAAATTCTGTATTTTCCCTCATCTCCCTTGTGTTTGGGGTACTGTGGCAAGTGTGAAGCTCATGTCAGCCTACAGATGTGGTCTGGTATGCTGGTTTTAGAAATTACACTACCAAAGAGTGGAATCTGCTGGTCTTTAGGTATCTAACAGATGAGAATGGTGGGTTAAAAACAAACAGTATAGTTAGAAACTTGAAAAAAACTGTTGCAAACATTTAATGAAGCATACATCTACCAGCACTAGGACAGTATGAAATTTACTAGCACTTAGAATATTAATTTATATTTATGTTGGAACAGTGTTATCATGTCTGCTCTGTGTGTTATGGAATTCAACAGAAAGCATGCTTGCAAATGGGTAATCCTTCAAAAATATGTGAATAAATGTACACCATCAAAGTGAATTCAAAGGGTATTTGTGCCTAGTGTAATGCAGCTATGTTCTCTTTGTTATGCTGAGCTTTGAAGGGACTTTTAAAAAACTTCATTGAAAGTATTATGTATTTAAACTATGTGGCACATTGTGTTTACTTAATTTGCTTTCACTAAAGATGTGTTATTTTTAATTGAATATCTTTTGGTGGCTATTTGAATTCAAGCCTTTTGTTTGAAATGCAGAATTTTCATCTGAACAAAATAGCACTTTATGATATCTACTGAATATATTTCAAAATATGCACACAGTGGAAAACTAATTATCTCCTAGATTTAATTTCCTAACACTAACGGTATATTATCATAATTGCTATATGGTCACCAATTTTGGAACTATAAGCTGAAAAATTTCAGTTTGAAAAAACAATTAAATTATTAATTTTATTCTACTATTACACCTATTATTTGTGGCCTTGAAACAAAAAACTGGATTGAAAATCTATATTTTTCATTTAGCTATCTTTGCTCTTTGCAGGGTGTCATGTAATAGTGAAAAAATGGCAGATAACAAAAATCATTGATGTAAAAGGAATACTGGCTTCATTGAATGTTTTCTGAATGCAGTTTCTTATAAATATAATTATAAGGATAAAAAAACAAATCATGGCCTTATGATCCATAAAAAAATACTAGTATAAGCAGCATATAGGAATCACCACTAACACTTATGAAAGCATCAGAACCAAGAAACAGTCACTTTTGATTTCTCACTCCAGCATGCATAATGCAAACCTACACCAGCAGAGAATTGTGAGTCTAAAAATATCTTTATGCTTAAGCAAATGTAGCAGACAAAAGACAGAGGAGCAGGGCACTAGCTCACATACTTTTTTCTCAGTGGAACATTCTCATTGACAAAATGTCAAAATTTAAAGTGATCTTCATTATAAAGGAGCAGAGAAATTAGTCCTGACAGAAAAATCAACACATTCATATATATTCACAGAACTGACAAAAAGCTTCTGCTCCTAAAATAGCAGTGTGGCAAGCCTATGAATACCCAGAAAGGCAGAGATCATAAAAGTATAATACTATGGTTACAAAATAGACATGTGAATTCAGACCCTTGTCTGAATACAGCAAGAGGACAGTGAAAATTCTTAGCATGTACTTAAAAGTAACCATGATACTCTACTTCAAAGGGAATCCATCAATATATTAAAAAAAAAGAAGAAGAAAAAAAGGGAGAGTATTGAATTACAGAACTACATTTTAATAATAGCTTTGAGTGATAGTATGGAAATTGAACAGCTGATCCTACGTCAGAACCAGAAGGTATCAGCAATTCAGATGAGGTAGAGAGGGGTGTGGTAGCTTACCATAGCAATGACTGCTGCTCCAGCTCCAGCAAGTGCCACAATGAACAAGTGGAATGTCATGTTTAGCTGCAAAGGGAAGCAAAGAAAAGGACTTCCATGGTTGTACAGCAAACAGAAAAGGAACAAAAAATCAGACTAACATAGAACAAATAATTATCTTCTGGTGCCACCCCTCCACAAAAGTAATGAATAGGAATATTTTTCCAAAAGATTGCTATCACTACGTGCCATTGTGCTTGTGCTTGTTTTGTTACAATGCTCATGTCAGGGAAAAAACACAACTCTATTTAAATATACAGCATTTACATGATAAAATATTTAGAAAAATATTTATTTAAAATAAATACTCCAGCACATTTTGAGGGTTTTGTTTGGTTTTTTTTTTATTCTACAGTACTAAATTCTAGCTTAGAGGATTCTGTTCATGGAGGCTTCTCTGGTGGCAGAGACAACCTAAGAAATCCCATTTTCCCTTCATTAACTGTACCTTTCCATCCTCACATATTGATCCACTTTACTCTCAAATTTGTTCATAATGATATAATATAAACCAGGTTACTTACATAATTCAAATTAATCACCATCTTTACCTCACCCCAAACCAAATGATTACATTTGCTTTTAATGTCAGTGACCTGGTTTATGCAGCAGCCACAGAGAGTCAACTTCACCACAAGAACTGATTTTGGAAGATGGATTTGGTGTAAGGGAGGATTGTGTACCTTCCCTCTAAGATTGATTCAACCACAGTAACACCCAGTAAAACACTTAGCATGTATTGACCCTTCTGGCTTCAGAGGGATGAACATTTTAGCCTCTCTTTGTTTTAGGCAGATGTAATTTTGTTTGTCCTGTCTTCATCCTTTATCATTTAAAAACAAGACCAGAATCCTCAGCTGCACTGAAACAGGTGGCATTTGCCCAAGGGAAAAACTACAAAGAAAAATGTACTAAGAGCTACTATCCCAATGCTCTACAGGGTTTGGCCAAAGCCATTTGCAATCTTTACTCTCCTGTCACAACAGTACTCATAAGCCCTTCAATCAGTGATTCATTATATGGACCTATTTATTGTGCAGCAGAGGCATTGGCTTTCAAAAACATCTCAGTAACAAAGAACAAGATACTGGAATTATTAAAAAAAACCCAAAACAAACCATAAGCATACTTAGAAAACAAATGGTTGGAGAAATTGCACTGACTAAATTTGGTAAAAGACTAGGAAAACTACTTGCTTGACTGTCTTTTTCACTGTGGTTTAATTCATCACCATAGCTAGAATCAGACCATTAACAGTAAGAAAATATATACCAGCTACCTTGTACTACAATATATATTATGGATTTGCCCAAAATGCTGATATTTATTTACCTCATTAGAGTCACACATCTTGATGAAACTTTCTGATGAGGTGCAAACCTTCTTTTCCTCTCCAACAGTTACAATACCTGGAGAAGAATAAATATTCACATTATTTGGAATTCCTGGTACAGATCAACTTCCTGTATATGAGAAAAGCTAAGAACTTAATTTAACAATGATATCTGGAGTTTGTTAACAATCAGGAGTCTGGAGCAACTCTCCTGTGAAGACAAGCTGAGGCAGTTGGGATTGCAGAGCCTGGAGAAGAGAAGGTTTTGGGGATACCTTTAGCAGCCTTCCAGGAATAAAAAGAGACCTGTCAAGAGAGCTGGAGAGGGACTTCATACAAGGGCATGAACAAGGGGTAATGGCTTGAACTGAAAGAGGATAAGTTTAGTTTACATGTAAGGAAGAAATTCCTTATGGTAAAAGTGTTGAGGCATGGAACATGTTTCCCTGAGAAATGGTGACATTCCATCCTGGAAGTGTTGAAGGACAGGTTGGATGGGGTCCTGAGCAACCTGATCTAGAGGAATGTCTCCCTGTCCCATGGCAAGAGCTGGAACTTGTCTTTAAGCTGCCTTTCAACTAAAACCATTCTAGGATTCTATTCTATTTCAGCCAGCACAAAACATGTTATCTATTTAGTAAAAGCCCTAGTAAGAAACATGTAGGTAACAATTGTTCTGCCATTTTTGAAAATATATTTATTCCCAATTTTGATCAGCACAACGATTAAAGAACCAGAAATGATTTGCAACCAGTTTATACACTTCAAATGTTCACAAACCTTCTCTACCCGCATGTAGAAAAATGTGCTGTGTATTGGTTTCAAACATATTGATCTGGTATAAAGCTTCTACCACAAGTTATAAAAAAGCATTACAAAAACTTATACTTTATTTTTTCTCTTTTCAGCAATAATAAGTAGAATTTGCTATCTTGCTTCCTTAGCTAGTGTCCAGATAATAAATCAAAAACTAGCTTCAAGAAAAAACTACAGCTAACTCAGTTACCATGTAAAATGGTTCTTTCCTCACATCCATCAGTGTTTTTTGCACTGAATCTGCAGGAAACAGGTACATTCACAGAATACACACTGTATATGTTAGTGTTCTAGGAACATTCTAAATATAAATAATAAAAAAAATAGTCATGGATATTAACAAAATAAAAAGTCACAGAAAGAAAAATAATGCACTTGATGGGATCTATACAGATAATTGCTTTTTAAACTCACCTGCCATGCTGTGTAGGGAAAAAACCAAACAATAAAAACCACCAACTTGCCTTCCCTCTCATGACAGAAAAATGTCACATATTTAATTTCAGGTTAATTGAAATGTTTACTATCATTGAAACCACTTCCTTGCAAAAGGAAATAGCCAAGGAAACAAAAGGAAAGATAAGAAACTGTCTGTTGAGAGTATGATTGCACAAAGCCCTGTGGGTTGAGAAATCATCAAGATCATAACATGGAGAATCAAACCAGTCTTGAAAAAGGAAGGAATTGAATACCATCACCGACACAAGAATTATCAGATATTTTAAGATCACAAATTCCTTTCTACCCAAATTTCATCTTGTCTCAAAACACACATAGGAGCACATCCCCACATTATTCTTACTTCCAGCATTCAGGCTTTAGCCCCACTGTCTCTCTATCTCTCTTTACACCACTGTCTTATAGTGTCACTAGCAGTATGGTTGGTCCTCATCAAGGTTTTTGAAAGCAATTAATCTTGTGTCCAAATTCACCTCTGCAGAGACAGCTGATACCCCAGGATATCACATCTCCAAGTCAGTGTCTTTCCACAAAATGAAAAGTCATTCTCCAGATAGATGACTAATTAAGCATTTTAGACAAGTTACAGCAATTTCTGAAGAGACTAAGCCAAAGCCCCATGCCAGATTTTTATTACTCTGGGAAGATTGACAAGGCTGACTCATTTTTTGTCAGGATGGGCAATGCATTTCATCTTTTATGCACTGTCTAGACTAGTGGGTAAAAGGGCAGGGAGGGACACCTAACAATTGCTTCAGAAACACTGAACAGCTCATTTCAGGTACATGGAAGCAAAGCAGTGGAATGCTTTCTTTTGTGAAATCTTACTTTGCATTTAGTGCTTTTGGTTTACATACCATACTGGCGGAGATCCAAGCAGAGGTTCGCTCCATCCACTACAGTGGCATTTCGGCAAATGGTCCACAGGTTGAAGTACATGTAAACAGGCAGGGAAGTGAAAGCTGTAACTCCAAGCCAGGCCAACATAAAGATGTATGTCAGCATAATAAACTGCAGTGAAAAAAAAAGGAAAAGCAAAACCAGTGTTAAGTCAGAATTGAACTGATTCACCATTGGAAGAAAGGAACAACAGAGAAGTAACCAATGCATCTCTGACTGGCTTTGTCTGCTTCTGTCCTTATTTAATTTATAGTTTTGGTCAGATAATCCATTAATGATCAGATCAAAATGATGCCAAGGCATTAACATGGTGTTTCTGAAGAACAAGAATGATGCTTCCAGAAGTGCAAGCTAACTCCATGTTCCTCTCAGTCTGGTGCCAACAATGGATGCAAAAAAATGTACGTGAAGTACAGACAGCTGCAGGCTCTGTGAAACATATCTGTCCCTCTCTCTCATCACCACTACTCCATAGTTAGGACAAGAGGCCCTATGGTTGTGTCTTACACTACCAATCATGAAGTAAAAAATTTTACTTCATGATTGGTAGTTTAAGACACATTACTTTGCTTCTTTTGTTTTTAAAATTGGGCTCTTAATAAAAATGACTCTTTATCTATGACTGCCACAAAGTCTCTCTGGCAAATCCATTTGGCATTGAACCAATGAGACTATATTTTTGCCATTCTGTTATTGCATTCATACATATTTGGGATCTACAAGGAATTTCATCATTCAGAATAAAAGTAAGCAAATGTCCTATAAATATGCAAACATGCCACCTTGCTGCTCCTTTGCTGGCCTGACACCACTGGGAAATACACTCATTAATAACAAACCATCTTTTCATTTTATACTATGGAAAGGATATGAAGAGGCTACATGGTAAAATGGGGAAATTGGTTTCTAAATATTGAATCCAAATAGCCCCAGTATTTGTTGGTTTCAGAAATGCTGATGAATCTAAACACATTACTGGAAACAAAAAAATTTCATCACACTAATTATACACAAACATTTTTCTAGCTACTTGCCTCAGAAAAATATTGGCCCTGAAAATAAGAAATAGGAAATATTTTTGAAAGCTGAATAAGCTGATCAAGTATCTACCAAAAATTAAACCTTAAAGAGTAAATGAGGGGAAAATTGATGATATTTTCTTTTTTGGTTTTGGTTTTGTTTTTTAATGCAAGATCTCTCAATTCAAGTAATACAGGAAAAAGCCTAATATATGTACAGATTTTAGTTATGGAAATCAAATAAAGTCAGAATCTAAAAGGTTGTAAATGGTACTAAAAATTGTAGCAGGGGGGCTTATCCACATTGATCTGATCAGGAAAAGCAATCCAAAGCAACAAAAGGTTTGAATTTTAAATGAGATACCTTTATTGTGTTGAAGTTATGGAATGGATGTTCTTAAGCAGTATTAAAAAGACCTTAATTTGATTTACTTTAACTCACTTCCAAATATTATTAAATAAAAGTAATTTTAATTCTGAGGAAGTGTATTTACATAGGGATTTAATGTAGTTTAATTAATCCAGTTTAAAATTTATTTCAGATTAATTTTCCTGATTGTCTCTAGGTAAATGAGCCTTGTAGTAGTAGTTTGAAAAGCTGTTTAATACTTTTGATACCAGCTTTTCATCCTTTTTTTTGTTAGTTCTCCATGCTGCAATACTCATACTTTACATTCATACTTACCAGTTTGAGGGTTACAAACTGTTTTAACCCTTTCCTCAACATCCAACTGGTTTGAAAGGACAGCTGATATGTCCAATTTACACACAAAGATTTCTAAAAATGCATTCATGCAGGTAACAGCTGTTTTACTTACGAAATTTTCCCAATAACCCACTTACTACAAACCCAGCTGGTAAAATAGAAAAAGTGATAGCAAAGTCCAAAATAGATATGCACCCTTGAATACTGCTTTAGACATTTCCATGAGTTTGTTGCTTTATATATTGGAAGTTCTACTCCATCTATTGCAGAGCAAATAGCCAACACAAGTAAATACTGTTCTGTGCATGCTCCTTTTTCTGTTGTTATTGTTCTTTTACTGTTTTCTTTTTTTTTTCCTTTACATGTTATAGTGTTAAAGTTAATGAAGAAATATCTGTCTCCACCCCAGGCACACACTTACAAATTCCTTGGAAAATTACATAGAAATGTAGATTCAGGGATATGAATTCCCAACTAAATTGTTATGTCCAATCTTACTTTATTGTCAAGCCCAAGAGTTACACTCATTTTTTTCTAGGGCAGGAATACTAAATAAGAAAGAAGACTGTCTTTGTGTAGACTTTAAATTCTCATTTATTCTAGAAGTGTTTTAAAAGTAAACCAGCCTTCTAGACTATATTCT
Organism: Serinus canaria; assembly: GCF_022539315.1. Classification (NCBI taxonomy): domain Eukaryota; kingdom Metazoa; phylum Chordata; class Aves; order Passeriformes; family Fringillidae; genus Serinus; species Serinus canaria. The sequence goes on from NC_066317.1 coordinate 36,388,346, forward strand.
TAGCTTCACAAAAACAAGTCTGAAGTCATACTTGTTGTCCTTCTAGAATTTGTGAAATAAACAATGAATTTAGTACATGTCTCAGTGCAGCACATCCATATAATTTAATGAAATACTTAATCTTTTAAATTAGTTACATCACTGAAATGTAATAACTGCTTTTATGACTGGGCTCCATATAGATTTGAGAATCTTCCTATTTTGTGATTAGCACCAAATGGAAAAAAAAAAGGCCTAACCATGAGCATTACAAATTCTTTTTAATATCTATTTATTTTCTGATCCATAGTTATGATAAAGAAGCCTACTCAAAAATTTCAACTGAGATAATACAAAGCACTAGTATAGCAAAGAGGGGGAAAACAGAGCTCATTAGCCTCTAAAAAATCTGCCTTGGGCATAAAATGGGCAAATGTCATATGATAGCTGCTGTGAGTCACAAGAGCTGCCTTCTCAGAGAGAACTGTCTGCTTGTTATGGAATGGATTCTCCTTAAAAACATGAATCTGACTGGTTGAGTATCTCAGAAAAATTGCTCAAATGATGATTTCATTTTAAAAACATATTTTAGAGAAGAAAGAACTTCAGTTTTCCTCTGTCAGTTGCTTTCAGCTGAAGAGCCAATGGCCAATGACATACCTAATTTCATGTCATAGCACCAAGAGCACCAAGAAGATGGAAAAAATAAGGAAGTTTCCTTTGTTTATGTGAGAATAACTAAAATACAAAACTTCAAGTTAAACCATGTGGTAAGGATGGAAGCTGCTATCACTGATAGCAGTGAAGCAAACCACAGAAATGTGTTCTGGGCAGTAATATACTTCTTGCTGCAAGAGCAGTAAAAAAATTTCATCTTTGTACAATAAATTAATCTCTAGCAATAGCAAGTGGTTGCTTCTTTTTATAATTGAATGGAATTATGAATTATTTGACTTTAAAAAAAGCAAAGGGAAGAATAAAGTCTTTTTTTAGATAATTTTCTCTGCTATTACAACCTTCCCTCTTTGCTCAAGAGAACTTACAAGGAATGCTTAAGGAGCCTGTTCTCTCCAGGAATTAAATTCAGAAGCCAATCTCCTGAGATTCAAAGGGATCTTTATCCTTTGAAGTAGCATTCTGCTATGTGACAAGCTGAAGATTTCTGGAATAGCAGCATAGCATCTTAAAGTGGTATCACAGCTTGCCCTTTAGCATCCTAGCTATTGTGTTTAGAGTGAGAATTACTTTCTCTGATCAGTTTGATTTTCACTCTAAGGAGCCAAACACATGAAGTCAAAACAAAGTAGAAGTGGTAGTGAGATTCATCTACCAAGTAATGAAGAAGAAAGATCACTAATTTAAACTCAGCTCATATTTGCAAAGAATAGCTGAAATGAATAATTATTTGAACAAAGAAATATTTAACCCTTTTAGTGTTTTGGGGTTTTTGTATCATCACTGTGGCTGGCAAAATCCTCTTGCCAGATTTTGTAAGCTTTTCAGTGCCTGTAATGGCTTTTCTGAGTTATAAATTATCAAAGCAGGTGAATCATCAACTTTCTGGAATAATTTTTTAAGTAAAAACAAACCAATATCAGGAAGCAGATATTTCAGAGCATATTCTGAAATTGTGTGGAGCACAACTTCCCTGGTGGTCATAGCTGGCTGAAATCCTGTTTCCAGTGAAAACACTACTCAAATCCTATCCATTTTAATAAGATCAAGATTTCAGTTACTGGTTGGGTTGGGGTTTTTTTTCCATCCTTCTTTCCTAATTTATGGGTACTTGTCCCATGAAAAGCACATTCATTAAATTTCAATCACTCTTCTTGTTTTAGTTTTGTTATAAATAATTTAGTACCCCTGAAGAAACATTGTATGATGGCTTCAATGACCCTAGGGACAGAGGCAGTGAAATCTTATCTAGAAGGTACAGTGTCTACAAACAGAAATGGAATGAAAAGGAAACAAATTAAACCTCATTCATGTCATTTTATGAGGACACTACTACTTACAACAAGAAAAATAATACAGAAATGTGGCAACAAATTAAGTGCCCAAATAAAACTTAACTCCAGAAAGCTCATCCTGCCATGTAATTTTATCTTCATTCCAAACCACTCAGTACTTAGTTTTACACTTTCTCTCAATCTCATCATATATTTATTTTATCTGAACTCCCTAGTGTGAGCTCTCAACACAGAGAGTAGCAAAAAGTTGCGAACCTTGCTGTGTTTGCATCACATTTAGATTTATTATCCTATGACACACACACACACACACACACAATGTTTACTTTTAGCTACATGAACTAAGAAGTTCCTTCCAAACCTCTTCACTGCTTCAGAAATTCTCTTAAACAGCTTTGCCAGAGATCAGAACCATACCTACAGAGATCATGTACATCTATCCTGCTCAAAGCCTCTCATGCTTCATTATGAAACCCTGACATTGCTGGACACCACCCAGAATAAGCCCAGGGTGAGCCTGGCTGTCTCTTCTGGGAATACTGGGAAGCAGCTGGCCTCTGCAGCAGAGTGCAGTCCTGGCTTTGGGTGCATTCTCCAGACCAAGGGGCTGTGTTGGATTTTTTGGCCACACAGAAGCATGAACAGAAAGATATTTTCGATTTCTTCCTAAATTGTCCTGTCTCTCAAGCATCACATTCACTTTCAATTGTTCATATATTCAATTTCAATACTACTAAAAACTTATTTAGTTTTAGCACTTTGCCCAGCCTCAAATTCATAACTAACCCTTGCCTTTCAGGTTTTCTGCTTCATCTCGTTTATTTTACCCAGAAAAAATTACTCTGAGTTATTGCTACCGTCTCTTTACCCTGCACATATTCTGCATAAATGCATTTGCATACTCTTTTTTAATTATTTATTGCAGCTGACACATATTTTCCCAAATGCTGAAATCTGTCTTGATGCAGTTGTGCTGGGAGAGTACTGATAGAGTGCACAGTTCTCCCTTCAGGTTACAAGAAGTCTGATTTAAAGTACTACACGTGTTTGTTCCCACTTCAGGCCTGTTGTTTATTTGCATTCAATTTTCTATAATGCAGGGTTCTGACTGCACCTTACATCAACAGTCCAGACTCAATAAGGGCTCTTCATCAATAAAATTTTATGACAGAGCAATTTAATGATTAGATATTTGTTCCTGTTCATCACCTGTATTATTACCTCACAGGAATTTAGTTCTTCTTTGCAGAGGTTCAGATTTAATGCAGAAGATTTTTGCTTTTTTTTTTTCATTTTTAAAGAAGAGTCTCTCCATAAACACTGCCACCTCTTCCCAATGATTTTTTTTTTGTGTGACAGATTTACATGTAAAATCCCCCATATGCAAATATGAAAGAGAGTGAGTATAAAACTTGCTGAGTTCCTCTGGAAAACATTTTAACAATGCAGAAACTCAAACAGCCTCAGCTGCTTATTTTAAAATGTTGTCTATAAACAAAAATGCTATTATTTATTTCAATGTAAATAAATAACAAAATTAAAAAAAAACCAAATAGTTGTCTTTCGGCATAAACAGGTTAAAGAAAGACTGTTGGGTAGCTCACAAGGAAATGGTATCTAATATTTTAATTTTTGTTCTAGCTAGCATCTCCAAATTCATGCCTCATTCATGGAGAGAAATGAAAAATGAAGCAAAAATATTTCAACTGGTCTCATTTTATATACAGTGCTTCTGGAAGAGACTGTTGTTCTGATATCATCACTAAATGCACTGTAAACCACAGAAAATACACACATGCAAAGTCTTTTCTATAACATCACTGCCATTGCTAACAATCACTTGTTGGACATTTATAATTGCCTCTACAAAAGATGTTCAACCTCTCTCCCTCTCTCTCTCTCTAACATATTATACTCCCAGGCACAGCTCCAAAAATCTTGTTGAAACATGGATGGATTTCATGGTGTGCTGTTACTGTCATGTGGTTGACATTCCTTGGCTGGCATTCAAGTCAACTGCTTTGAGAGAGGAAAAAAAAAAGCCAATATTGGTCCAAATTTCTCTCCAGAGAGGGACAGACTTCTCAGGTTTGCCTAATTGAAATTCATTCATTTACTGAATACTACCTAATGAGAATTTCCTTTGATTATTAAAATATGTTAACATAAAAATATAAAATCCCAGAAAACTGAAATTATATTTTGGAACAATTTTGTTGGGCTTTTTAAAATATTTTTCTTCTACAGATAGTTTAGATGGAAGAAAAACTGATTTTGTCAAAGTTAGGATCAATTCTCACTGTTGCTTTCTGCTTTTCATCTGCACATATATTTTTCTAAATGTGTATTTCAAAGTTAAAATATTCCATGCATTATTTCTATTGCTTTGGAAACCACTTGGATGCATATAAAAAACTGGCTTACTTTCTGATTCATGCTGTTGATTTGTTGGTAGCAGTGCAGGAGGAGATTTCCACAGTCATGTGAGAAATTATTCTCTGAGAAATTGGTTCACCTTTTGAAATATTGCTTAGTAAACAAACTGGTGAAATATCAGTTTGAAGAAGATGGCTTTGCATTGATGCAAGACAAAGTTTTACCTTAAGATGATATAATTTTTCTCTTTGGTGTTTTCTTAGAAACCAAATATTGTAACTTATTTTTTATTTCCAAATTTCCTTTAGAATGTTGAGGGGTTTGTAGCATTGTGTTGCCTAAAGTTATCATTAGTTGCTTTATATCCTTCAGGCAAGACCATAATTTCTGTAGTCTGACAGGCTTCTGAAGCTCTGTAGAAAGCATTGGATCTTTACTGCTGCTTGACAAAAGCAGGATTTCTTATGTAATTTTTTTACAATTTTTCAAACAGGAATTACTATTCCTCAAAATGCATATGCTATATGTTCACATTCACAAAGTTATCATTCTCCTCTTGTTTTTCTTTCTGGTGGTATTTTTCTAATGATAGGAAGTACTCTCTAGGAATGTAGTTAAGATATTTGCTTTGTATTTAAATGGGATTGAAGATAAATAATTTGGTTTTTAAAATGACTTATTAAAAAATGGATTAGAAGCTTTTAAAATATGGATATCTTCATTAAATAATCTTTTTTGTGTGTTCTCCTTCCTATGTTCATGCCACATAACTATTCAATTCGAAGACATTAAGTACAAAAAACAATCAGTTCCATCATTACCTTTTCCCTGACAATGAAGGCTGGTCCTAGTAGTAAATTTACTAGGTTATGCTACCAAAGAGCTGATAAATTTTTTATAAACCATACTCTAATGGTTTTCAGTGATGACAAATTTTCTACATACAGATGAAGATGTAACACTCAGCTGGGAAAGGGCTGTAGAATACAGATTGTTTACATTTTCCACATTTCAAAAATTTGCAATGCAACATTTTTTTAGGAAGTTTCCATGGTTTGCAGTTGGACACAAGACAGTGAAGTAAGCAGAAATAAAAGCTATAAGTCTGAACAAATGTGTCACTCAGGGTTAATACTTGGCTGTCAAAAAAAAAAAAAAGTTTTCTTTCCTGTTATATTCTTAAAGGGACTTGAGAAGCCTGTGTGAAAATGAAGGGGTAGGGACCTTCCTTGTTTTATTCTTGTCTTGCCAAGCATTCAAAGTCAATAACACAGTCTTTTAAGATTTTATTGTGACCTTAACTAAATTTAAAAGTTTCTCTATTTCCTATTAAAACAATGACCAAAAAATATTTACAGAGCTAATTATGAATTCAGAAGACATCAACAGGAAGAGGCAGTTCATAAGAAGAACAAAGGTATATAGTTTCTGTGAATTTTCTGTCACCATAAAAATAATGAATTTGTGATAATTCCACTAATACTCAAAGGCTTAAATAACTATAAAAATGCCAGATGCAGTTAATAAGTTAGCGAGATGAGAGCAAGAATCAGGGAAAACTGTCATCATCTGATGAAGCATTCAGGTTAAAGCTGAGATGGATTATTTGTACATGGGGGAAATAAAGCTGTCATCTTGAGCATTTTATGATGATCCATAAAAGAAAGGTAAAGCCAATGGAGAAACTGCTCCCAAAGTCAAGCATACTTTGGAAAGGTATGACAGCAATTTATTAACAAAAAATTACTTGCTGACTGAGTTTACATGCCAAGAAAAACAATCTGTCATCCATGTGCAAGACATGAAGCACCATGTGAAACAAAAACATCCAGTTTATCACCACCAACTACAAAGTTGCTGTCAGTGAGCAGCAAGACCAAGAGAAGATGGGAATGTACTGGCAAGGCACATTACAATGTCTGGCACACCCCTCTGTTAAAGGAACTAATGAATGCCACAGTCAACAAAAGAGCTGCATACACAACACAGGGGAAGTTATGGGAGAAAAGGAATATATCAAATGAATGTACGATTTTATGTGTGCAAAATTCCTGAGTGAGAAAATCTGGAGCTGTACAATAAAGAAAAACAAAAAGGCTTTGACAGAGTATAGAAACAAGACAAAAAAAAAGTAGATTCAGCACATACAAATACATAACAAAATTTCTGAGCTCATTGCAAAATATTTCTAAAAATGTAACAAAGAGTGAAAAAATAATTTTGTTTATTCTTTCTTTCCAAGTTGCCATATGTATATCAACGATGCAGTTGGGAGAGAGTGACATAGAGATGACTCTTTTAACCATTCAGCTGAGTTTTGGACTGCTGCTAGGGCTTGTTCTTTCTATTTTAAGATCAGGAGGAGAAAACAAGGAACACAGCTCTCTAAAGAAATTCCAAGACTGGTTTAGTATCCAGGGATAAAATTAATTCCAACAACCTATAAAATTGCTAATATGTTTTCTTTAATCTACTAACTCCAGCAGTGCTTAGATGTTATTCACCTAAATTCCAAATGTTATTCACCTAAATGTTTTTCACCTAAATTCCAGCTAAAGGGGCCAGGCAGGATGCATCCAACTAAGTGTGTATAGTTGATTGAAGAGCTTAATATAAAAGACATAACTTAAAATACTTGAGGGTTATTCTCTTTGCAGGAAATAGGACAGTCACAAAAAAATTCACTTCACCTGATAAAGTTTGCTAAGCTGCCCTCTCCTTTAACTATTGATGGAGCATAGGCCCTTTTTCTTGACAGCCTTAATTAGGTGGGATATATCTGTGCCATAATATAATCCCTCTGAAGCTAACTACTCCATTAGCTTCTGAGTAATTTGTGGGGAAAAAAAAGTCATGTTTCTGGTTTTCAGTTGAGCAATCTGAAAGGTCAGAGCACTATGAATCTCACCTTCCCCATTCCCCAGATCACAGTGTGAAACTACATACAGCATACACAACTAAACATGTATGAGGACATGAGATTTTTAGATACTTTCCCCAGTTAAGATGGGTTTAAAGGATTATGGAACCTAAGGATATCTGCTGTCTTGGAGAGAAGCTCCTTTATTTCTCACAAATATGGCATGAGGCACATTACATTCCTCAGATGGAGAAGAATTTAGTAATAAGCAAGGCCTCCCTGTATCTCAGATCAGCAGTTTTACCCCAGAATATCCAGACATGGCATCTAATTTTCAGAAATGAGAGCTTCATTTCCAACATTCAGAAATAATACATCTGCTCTGGGTGGGAAAGCCAGCTGAGCCTGCACTGAACTCTCTTCCTCCTGTTACACAAAGAATCAAATGTCAATATGAAGCAGTTTCACTGCCTCTAGAATAACTGGTCTTGTAAGTAAGGAAAAGATGAAGTGATGAGTTCACAGATGGTTTTTCAAAACATTTGTGCAGCTTCCACGTTTTTTGTGGTGGTTGGTTTTTTTGTTGTTGTTGTTTTTTTTTTTGGTTTTTTTTTTTTTTTTTTGCAAAATAAAATCTGGAAATATTTGGGAAGTTCATGTTTTAGTTTAGGCACTCAAGAAGCATGTATGAATTAGCCCAAAGGTAATCAGATATCCAGAATTATTTTCAAAGGCAGAAAAATCCTTGTCAGTAATTAAATGAAATATTCCTCAAACTAAAGATACAGAAAGTATATGTAAGTGCAGTTTAGAATATAAAACATATTTCTCTAGAGCCTTAACATGGTTCTTTTGAAGAGTAAGGTACAAAGAAATAGAATAACAACTACCACAATAAAGTCTTCATATATTTTTTCTGATGAAATAAAACAAAAACCAAACCTCTTTTCCCATTTTCTAGCATAACATGAGGGGGAAAGTGTCATTGTACTTCTTTTGACTCTATGAGCAGATATTCTAAAACAAGGTGTAAATGAGGCTTTCCATGGCCAAGGGAGCTGAATATCAATAGGAAGGGTATTAAATTGCAAGCATGACAGCAGTGTTACAGTTGGAGTCAGGCCTGTCTCCCATTCTTCCCTAATCATGCTGCAGCACAGCTATATATGAATGTTTATTTAACACTCTAAAAGCATGCTCAGGCATGGAAAAATGAGGGCTAGAATGAAAGCCATCCCTCCTCGAATGTGACTGCCATTGTTTTACTGCTTTTGTTTTCTTTTTCACAGTAAATTAAGTCTGCACACAGTGTCAGAGAGAGTCCTCACTGTCACTTTCCCAATTCCTCTCTCAGATGTGAGAGGCTGTACTCCATGGCACTGACATGACTTGGATGCTAAACCTCTGAATGCTCATATCAGCTGATCAGTCAACTATACATTCACTGGAAAGGTTAGGCTGAGCTGCTTCTTTTTCCATTGCTTCAGGCAAAAAAAATTCCTTTTGCCCATTCAGAGCTAGAAAGTGAGGTATTTGCTGCCAAGGAGGGAGGTCAGGAAGAGCACATGAAAAGTTCCTTCAGATGTTGGCTATCGGTGTTCTCAAAGGACTGCTTTTCAAAAATATTTTATAAGAAAGAGAAAAAGGTGTTATGTTTTACATATTTCCATATATAGACATATAGCTTATCCATAGAAAGTTAAAATAATTGTTTCTTTCTAGAATTTTTAATTTATTTTTTTCTACATTTTCATAATAGGTTTAGTCACAGACAAAACAAATTTGCTCCTGCAAAATATTAATGACAAACAACTGATGTCAATTGTAAAGCTGAAGGACTTCATTTTCAGACTTTAACTGAAATGTTAAATGTTAAACTTCTATTCAGAAAGGCATCAAAAAATTTGATGTGAAATCATGTCACAACTGGAGTTTTCACAAAGGTATTTTTGATGTGGAGCCATTTTTATAATTTTAATTTTTCAAAACAACAAATATCCTCTGTGTACATTTCTGTTAGTATTAAGGCACTGCTAAAAGAAACCAACTGCTTAATCTTTGACAGTTAGATTTTTAATATTTACAAAATTACTACCTCAAAACTGTATAAAAGGAAGCTTTCTTTCAACTTGTAGTATCTGCCAACCCTTCTGAACAGCATTATCTCATTTTGGCAACTGTACAGAACAAAATTCATTACAGCACTATTTTAACAATTGAACAATCTGGCCTTGACACACAATACAGATTTGGTTTCATTTACCTCTCCACTATTCTTTTTGTTGTTCTTAGGTCTTATTTCTTGATAACATTGCATGTGTTATGGAACTGAATAAATTCTAAACACATCTGTCTTGGATTGAAACATTTTGTAATTCCAAATATATGCATTTTTTAAACCTAAGATGTTAATTTTTCCCTTAAGAATTTTAAATATGAGACAATGAAAATCTACCTTGTCAAAATAATATCGAGTTTTAATTGACATATACTCTCTTGAGTACAGACACTAAAGCCAGAATAATAACCCAAAATAACTCCAGACATTTGTATAGCAATCTTACTGACACAGCATCAAAATGAGACCAGCAATCAAGCAGCAGGTTCGTGGGTTTTTTCACCAGGAAAAAGAAAAAGCTGGCTTCAACAACAAGGACAACAAGGTATTTAACTCAAACTGATGGATGAGTTGTTGAAATTATGGTCATGAAGAGTATACAGCTTGAACCTTAGCTGTACCATGTATATCAACCCAGAGCTTCTCAAAGTAAAACACAAACATCGCAGATTACTGATGAGGAAAGCAAATATTGAAGGAAATAATTTCATGAATAACTAGTAATAACAGTGATATTAACCATGATATAACTGCTTAAGCATTCATTTCCTTTAGACACAGACTATAGAGTTACAGTTATCAAAACTGAGAGAAGATGTAGCGCTGCTCTGCTGCAATACTGAGGACAGGCATTCATAGAAGATGTGAAGAAAAAGTGTTCTGAAAATTTTCCTACTCTGTACAGAATTGGAACTCACTTAGTAGCTCCTCAGTGAATACAGATTAGAGAATTCTTTCCAGAAGATGAAAGCAGGGTTGGCATAAGCAATGACTGCTCTTAATTTAAAATGTTCTCAGTCTTTTTTTTATGTATTTATTTAAAGGTTTAAAGCAATCTTAGTCAAAGCGCCGAACTCATACAATGATGACAAGAACAAAAGAAAAGGAGACAAAACCATGGATTATTGTGGAGCAGGTTACATCTACATAGACATGACACACAGACTGCATTCTCCAGTTTACAAGATGCAGGTCATCTGTGTCCAGTTTACCCTTAAATGTCAGGGTATCCAAAGCACTCATTTTTATAGTCTTTCTGTGACTGGAAGTAACTCTTACTTATATTTGTTCAGACTGTATTGCACTTAATTAAGTATTGACATTTATATCAGAGCACAGGGGAAACCCAACCCTGCCTGCTAATTTATATGTTATTTATCAATAATATAGCATAAAAAATAAGTGTTCTCTAACACCCAGATCTATTTGGCTGTATTTATCCATTTAGTGTTCATCACAAAATATGAGGTTTTCATGCAGTGTTTTCAAAAATATCCAGCTCCAGCAGCTACCAAGTACAGGCCTCTTAGTTTGGATGCAGAACAGTCAAATACCAAAAAAAAATTAGTTACTTACCTGACACTGAACAGAAATTTTGAAATAATCCCATTTGAAACAGTCAGCAATTTTACTATGATAAACTTCTATTTAAGTCCTAGTACAAATCAAAATTTTTTGAATCCAAATTTTTCAGGGTCATAAGTGAATGGTCTCTCCAAACCAGAGATTAACACAGGAGTAAATAATGGCCTGTTTGCCATTTAGAAACAAAATAGAACCTGATGACAGTTCTCAGCTTGTCCAAAGAGGAACAGGCAAGATTTCTAAAACAACTGAAAATATTAGTAGGGAAATATTTCATTCCCAGTAGAGCTGGAGGCCTTACAGTTTTAGTTCTGCTCAGTACAGCTTATGTTGCTGAGGTAACAAGCTTTCTCACTCAGCTGGAGGAACTCATGGCTTCTGAGTAGCAAGAATTATTTAGCATTTAACCAACACAGAGAATATTTATAATGCTCTGTTCTCTTTTGCTGAAATTTTTAAACACTGAACTGAGGAAACAAAAATATTAAAGAAAAACAAAACTGAAAAATAAACATCACAAGGCACTAAAATATATACAGGGCATATTGAATTTGTCATAAGTACAAAAGCTTTCTTAGCCACTTACCCAGGCACTCACACATCTGCCACAAGTGGTGATTTTGAAATCTCCATAGAGATCCTTGATGGCACCAGTTGTAAAGAATCCCTCCACCATCAGCAGAATGCCATATACAAAGAATGCAGCTGCTACACCATATATCACGTACTTGAAGATGTCAATCCTGTGTAGGAACAGCAAAAATTAATTATCTGCATAAATATTTAAAGCTGACTCTGAAATTTCAGGGTGAGATAATCAGACCCCCTGAGTCTCAAACTGCATGACTGACTGGAAGTGTAAGTGCTGATGTGCCATAATGACAGGCGAAGCTGAGGACAGGAATGAACTTTGACATAAAATAGTGTTGATATAAGAAACACTGGGTCATTGAATCTAATTAAATTTAAAAATGGATCTGTTTAGGTAAGACAGCAAAAATTGTCGCATCGATTTAAAATCGGTTACTTTTCAGTTTTTTGCCTCTAAATGAAGTGGAAAAGAAAAAAAAGAAAAGGAAAAGAAAGCAAAAACCTGACATATCTCCTAAGATATACATTCTATCCAGCACTTAGGTTATAGAAGATACTTAGTTACAAACTTCAATAAAACTTTCTGCACATACAAGTCTGCAGTGTCAGTCTGTGCTTCCTTCTCCTTATTCTCCCACTTATTCTCCAGTGGACAAAGTGTTTGACACAGAATAATAAAGTCATCAAGAGCAACCCCTTACTTCAAACCAGAAACACATTATTCCAGAAGTAATGAGGTCAGATCATCTGGAAGTCTTTTATAATGAGGCTTTAAAATATAATTTCACAGGCACACAGCTGGAGCAGCGGAGGGATGGCTTGCAGTGTGACAGGCAGGGTCCAGGAAGGCTCAATTCACTACAGAGGTTGCCTGGCTTGTGGGGTTGTTCTGCCCAGCACTGCCTGTATGTTCAACCTTGGCTCAAGGAGACTGTGCCTCTTAAATGTTCTCTCATGACCAGCACTTGGGACAAGATTTTTGATAGCACCTCTCTGCTCTTTTGTCTAAACTTGGAAACATTCCTAGTGGTCATAGCCTTAGATCAGCAGAATTCAAAGTTTTCTACTTGAACTTCTCTAAAAAACCACTAGCTACTGTAAATTTTCTGGTTTTTGATGTGGCAGGGAAGGAGCTGTGCAACTCTTGATAAAATTGTTATATTCAGATTTAAGATGGTACTAAATTCCAGTCTTAATCTCCAGGTCAAGATAGTGACATCTCCTAACAGAGAAAGACAAAAAATAAAGCTGAGAACTGTTAGGATCTGCCAGATGAATTTTGACATGCTGTTACCCACGCTGGATGTTTTCTCAAGGCTATGATTAATATTTTTGTTGTTATGAAAGGAAATATTTAATGATAACAATTCCTTAGGAGCACGCTTTCCATCATCACTCAAAAAAACCAACTAATACACATTTTACATGTATAAAACAATAGAGAAAGCTGAAAAACCTGTTAAAATATCTTTGAGCTTGAATGGGTTTCAAAAGATTCAGAGACAGGTTAAGCCTACATTAAAAATGCAATCAAAATGCAGTTAAATTTCTGACAGTACTGGGGATGGGAGAAGTACTAGAAAGGAATGCTTCTGGAAATGAGGCAGGTTATGCTTTTCCCTTACAGTCTAATACCAAAGCACTTCCAGCTTTTTTTTTTAACATTTCTTTTTGTTTCATACTCAAATGAAACTTACTCTAGTTCCAAATGAAAACTAGAGTAAGTCAATTTCTGTATGGAATAGATACTTGAACAACTCAAAAGGGTGAAAATATTCAACACTGTAGGTGGTATAAGATGATGCAGATTAAATTTATTTTAATATACATAATGCATTGCAAAAATCCAGTTTCCCTGATTTGAAATACTTCAGCCATTGTAACACTTTTTTTTAAACCTCAAAAGTGGGTTTTAAGCCTGTCTTACCTATAAGTGATTAAAAAAATGTTACAAAAACAACAGCAACTTTGTGACTATTCCATAAAAACTCTTCCATTTCTTATGCATATACATACTTTAAACAATGGTGACCTTCCCCAGTGGTTGAAGTCTGGGAGTCCTGCCAGCAGCAGCTCCCCTCAGACCTCAATGTGCTCAGTTACAAGCTCTCATTGCCCTAAAGAGATTAGGACTTTTGAGAAGTCCAGAGACTATTTCAGTCCTTACAACAGCCCTTTAAACCATCTGTGCTGAGTCTCCCACTGAGCTGCTTGTGTCAAAAAGTGTGCTAAGAGATCTCTGCTTTTTCCTCAGCCTTATGTGCATCTACAGGAATAACTTTCACTTAAGCCTTCCTTTCACAAAAGGAAAAAATTATATATAGCCCAGCAGTAGCCAAATATAGAAATCTATTTCCTTCTCATCCACTCATTACAGAGGGGTCATAAAATCTCTACTATATGGGATGAAATAGCCAGGCTTATTCCAAGGGAAAAGGATCTCCTGTAAAGCAAAAAGTAAAAAGATAAATGAAAATGGTGAGACAATCACTCAGCTACCTCTTTAAAAGACAGACAGAGTCGCATTGCAGTGTAGCTACATTTAGTGTCTGCTGTATTTAAAGAAAATGTATTACAACAATAACTTTATATATATATATATATATATATATATATATATATATAGTTTTGAAGATAGCATTGTTAGTGAGTTATTCTGCAGCATTTAATACAGTTCACATAAACTTTTATTTTCTCATTAAGTTATAATAGATAACAGATAGACCTTATAAAATGGAGATTGCCTTTCTTTAAAATAAAATGTGGTTCTTTGTGGATGAACTCACGGAGATTAATTGCCATCTGTGCTTCAGCAGATTCTCAAAAGCTGCAGACAGAGCATGAGAGCAAGCAGGGATGTAGAAGGGAATGGCAGAAGGGGAGATGAACGTGAGCCAATGGGCAGGATGGGTAAGGACAAAGAAAAAGAACAAGAAGGGCTTACACTTGTGTAAGCTGAAATGGAAGGAGAGATGGGGGTAATGAGCAAAGGAAGGAGACAAAACAATAAAGATAAAATTTTGTTCTTCTGACAAGATTGGAAAATAAACAATATTTTACAAAAAAAAAATTATACTGGAGAAATATATACTATTATTAAAAAGACTCTGACCTAGGCTGCTGAGTAGAATAAGCTGAATGATTATCTAAACTTAAAATAATTGTGAAAAGCATCTTGAAGTTAGTAAAAGATTAAAAAAAACCCCAACACAATAATCAAAGCCATATATTTGTCTTACTCTGGTAGATTCTCTGTGGATTCTGGATCTGCCCTTCCTCATGACACTATGATCAGAAATGTTAAAAACGTTATTGTTTTTAAATTGCAATTAAATCAAACTGATCCTTCAATTTTCAGTCCTTTCTCTGCTGCCAGGTCATTAATTATTCAATATTAACCAGACTCTCCTATTTCATTAGCCTGAATCTGGATTCTATCCAACAAGAAGCATATTCAAAATATCTCTAGAGAAAACACTTTCTTCTTCTGGCAGAAGGTATTCAGGGAAGCCATCAATGCTAACTTCTCAATGAACAGGTTGGAACTGAAAACCGAGTAAACTATCCCAGCAGAGACAAGTCAGAGGTGACTGAAAATATTCTTAGTGAGTCAGACCAATGTTGCAGGTTTCCTACTGTGCATTTTCATGGTGTTTTGGCAAATTTAGGTATTAAATATTATAATAAATCAGCAAGAAATAAAATAATTTGTTAAACAAACTTGTCTATGTTCAGCAGGTTTTTGTGAAAAGTGTTTTAATATAATTTTGGAACAATCTACATATTTGTTAGGGATTTTTTTTTAAATTTGGCTAATATAGGAATGAAGTACAGTCATTTTTTTGTAATTAACAGCTAAAGTTCACACTAATTTCCACAATTCTTATGCTGCCTAGAAAACCATTATATTCTAAAAAGTTATGTGTGAACTTTAGCCTAAATGAGTGATAAAAGCCTAATATTCCAAAGATTTTCTTTGGCCTACCCACCAGAATTCCAGATATTACTGTGGGACTAGATTTCCTGAATTTATAATTCTGTTTCATGTTTCTATTCCAGAATTTATAATATAAATTCTCCAATATAAATATAAAACAATATAATATATTACAGATGTTAAGTAGAACATGATTGTCAGTGAACTGTACCTATACTTTCTGATTGTAAGTTTCAGGCAATTCCATCTATTTCCAAGCTAAAAAACCCCCAAACATAACAAGAAAAATAAAATACCAGAGCAACAAAAGTACTGAAATATTAATAAGATTACCATAGTACAATATCCAATGAAAACTGCCTTTTTTTGGAGCATGCATAGAAAATTTAGAAGGATGAGAAATTCATGCAAATGTCACCATTGGAGTAGAGGGGCTTCTCCTGTTTTGGAGGATTGTTTAGTTTTTTAAATTTTTTTTTTTCGTTTTCGACAGGGAATTTTGAATGCTTGATGTTTACATCTAGAGCACACACGAACCTCTGTTGCTCTGCAAACCAGCAGAGATGCTGGCCTCCATGCTGGTCCTCTTGCCCCCTAAGGGACTGGTGCTAAGAGGGTGTTAAGACACTGAGACAGCAGCCTACCCCCTCTTGTCTCAAGCATGTAGAAATAGCTTTGCAATTGTGTTTTCAGAAGACAGACAAGATGCAAGGGGATGTTTGCAAGCAAAAGGGTCTGTTTAGGCTATGCAGAAACCAGGCCCCCTGGAACTTTAGAAAAGATGTGCTCAGGCTCTCCTGCGAACCAGCTGGGAACAATTTCTTGGTGTCAGTTCATGATACTCTTCACTTAAATACATCGAGCAAAGAAGATAGCTGATACCATTAAACAGAGGGAAATTTTTAGGAAAAGGAGGAGACTAGAATAGACAAACTCCAGGAGGAAAACAAACAGGGAGAAAGAAGAATTTATTAATAGTCATGTACTACCTGCAAAGTGAGACAAAAATGCCCAAGTAAAAGCCCAAATGAGGCAAAAGAAGCTGAGGTATTCTCACTGTGAAGGGAAAAAAAATTGAAAGTACTAAAAAATTTCAGCATAATTCCATGAGGAATTTTTTTCTAGATTAGGTTAATAAGGAGTCTAGCTTCTAAATTTCAGGTGGGAAGAAAATAAAACTGGAGTATAGCATGCTCAACTAAAGTTCATCAGGAAAGGATAAGAGAAAGGATTAAAAGTAAATAAAGGATAAGACCAAAAAAGACCAAAAAGTAATATTTATTTAACTAGAAACAAAATACAATAGAAAGATAACAGAGATTTGGATTATGTATTTCTGGAAGAAATTGTGTAATCATAGAAAACATTTGCTCAAAACTGAATCCAGATTGTCAGTATTATATAAAGAAGACATCATCCTACTACAATATGCAAGTTACATTCATATTCTGCAAGGGCCAGATTTTCTTGCTCTGAAACAAAGCTGATGTGACATAAGTGCCCATTGGTTTTATTTGTGATGTACAACTCTCTACAGCCATACAGAATAGAACCCTAGATCATCATCCTCTAAAAGTTTGTTGCTTCCTTCCTAAGAATGGAACAGTTGAATACAGATTTCTTACAGAACATCTAAAAAGCCATATAGAATCCTCAAACTAATGGAAGAAGAGCAAAAGTAGCACAAAACACATTTCTGGTCTGTGACTCTTGTAACTTTTTTTGAAATAGAAAAAGATCCAGCATAAGAATTTTAGTAATCATGAAAATTTTCATCCAAAACACTGAATTTTTACTACGACAAGGCTTTTTACTGATGGACAAGGCTTCTCCTCAACATTGTTGGGGGTTTTTTATAACCTAATTTTGTTCTGTCCCAAACTACTTTCTTAGAAACATTTGAGAGATGTTAATTACAGAAGAGATCAGATGCCTTCTTTGTCTGAAGGAGGCAAAAACCCCACTGGAACTAGTGCAGAGTATTGTGCTGACTTCTGGTGGAATTACATGATGGTTGTTGTACACTGTGGATACTGAATTTCCAAGCAATCTTCTCTAGCAGGAAAGTGTAAAAGATGTTGCAAAAGCATATTGCAGGATTTGTGTTTCATTAGTTCAGCTACAAACTTGGAGACATGCAAAGTACATACTGACAGTGTAAAACTGACAGCTTGTTACTGTATGTCCAGACTGAGATCACAGTAGTGAATTTACCCTTTTCAGATATCCTGTGGAACAGAGAGCTAGTTTTACATGGCACATAAAGCATATTTAGCCATATGGATATTACATATAAAGATACACTTTCCATTTTATCTGTTTATAAAGTAAGCTAAGACTAAAGAGAAATAAAGGCAGTTAAAAAAGAAAAAGATATTCCTATGGAGATGAACCACCTATGAAGAAAGGGAAAATCACAAGGCATTAAGTTATTATAGCTAATCTAAATTCCAGTCAACCAGGAAGGAGAGCTACTTAACGCAGTACTAAATAATACAGATGTCTGCTGAAAAGTAGGAGACTGTATTTGCACAGAAGAAGACCAATAAATTCTTTATGTATGATCACTCTGCTGGTATTCACATGCATTGCTATGAATTTTCCAGATTATTCCACTGGTATTCTCATGTGATGAATTTCCTTATTCAGTTTCATAAAACAAGGACTATGTCTTTGCAGGTAATTGCCAAATCCTAAATTTTACTTACATAAGTTGTCACTGGTATTGCCTTTAACAGAATAAAGAAGACTGGACTACATAATATAGCTGAGTAGGTGGTAAGTGTGACTTTCCAGTGCTGTATAATCTTGTAAAGGTCATGTTCTCAGGTGCTGATATTTTTTGCTGGATTTAATGCATCTGCCAATGATACCAGATCTAAAATCCTATGTTCTGCATCTCATATTTGTTCCGCATTTGTCCAGGGCTGCTATTTGTATGTGACTTAGTTATTCCAATGAAATAAAGACTGTTCTCCTTAAGTAATCTGAATCTTCAATGACATTGTGCTCTCTCTGGTGGTACCTGCCAAATTATAATACCTGAAGAAGACACGTTGGTCAAGGTTGGATATTCCACACAGAGAATGGAATTCTCTTCATTCTTCTAAACAATCTCTGTTGCTGTTTCCAAACATGCTATGGCACAGGCCTGCCTAAGTTAGCAATTATTTGATACAGAGCCTTTTATGTTTTGCTTTCCATAATACAAATAGTATTTAAGATATAATATATGTTCAAATTTAAAGAATGCTTCTGTAAAGAGACCAAAAATGTATAGATAAAACCAGTTTACTGCTATTGTGTGTTAAATAGATGCCTTAAACAGAATCCTCACACAGCCTAATGCAAATGTTTATAAATATCACATTTAATATTAGCTGCCCTTTACTACAGGGCACAATATAATAACTTCCACAGTGTTCCACTAATGGAAGTATAGAAGGATTGATGATAACAGTAATATTCTAGTGCTACCCACATTTAACTTGTGATAGCAGAAGAGTCAACAAAAAAAAGACAGCAAATCATACCATCCATTTACCTACCTCTCAAAACATTGTTTTTTATCCCTAAGAGGGGAGATATAAAAGATTCCACACCATTTTGTTTTGTTTTACTCAAAAGAAAACAGCTGTGCATACATATGTATATTACAAAACACTACTGTCTAATAAACCCTGACTCTACACTAACAGAAAAGTCAGCAGCAAGCATCAAACCTGGCCACAGCAGTACCTGAAACACAGGCTTCACATCCTGAAAGGAAGGAAATTTTGAGACTTAGGAAGGTGACACCAATAGAGTGTCTGTGCAACTTCCCATAGAGAACACAGTGACAACAGAATTACAGATTGCAACTCCATTTAATTTACTATTTGGTTTCACACCTTTAAAGAAAGTGAATTTACAAAGACCTGAATTAGCTCTGGCTGTAGTAGGAAAATGGTTTTAATGCTACTATCAGGGAGATTGCTTCATTTTCCACTCTGAGAGCATGATTCCCTTGTTCCATGGCCTATATATCACAAACATGTGACAGATGGCACTAACTGGCTTTGCGTACTAAAGAGAAAGAACTGGAAAAGGATGCTGCTGGGAAATACACAAAACATACCTTGTGCTGCTGATTTGCTAAAATCTTCTTTTGGAATTTGCTCCAAACACCAGAAAAATATAAAAGTCCAGCTCATGTGATACATGCTTGAGAATCATATGTCTCTTTCTGCTGACGTAGCAATGTTCTCAAAATCAGTGATTAATTGAGAAAATCTAGTTATACCTGGTACTTTGCAGATAGTGTTCACTGCATTTTATTAAATTATTAGGAGAATGACTGAAAACTACATCCACCTCAAGCAGATGGCTCAGTTTTAGTGAAATCTACAGAGCTGTTAAACTGACAAAGTCAACAACATAAACATTCACCTCTTACAGTTAATATTATAAACGCAGTTTTCAGGATAATTTAAAGCATCACATGTATTTTCTTAGGTTTCCTTTGGATCACAGGGAAGTTAAATAATTTCTCTACAGCCACTGAAAGAATCCACATCCCAAAAAAGGCCGATGATTTCTGCAAATTCCCAGACAAGCATACCTTCCCTTGGTGGGGGAGTGGGTGAAGGGAAACGGCAACCATTAGAAGAACAGTAATATGGTTGATAGTGAAAAAGTCTGGAGCTGTAGGGAGTGAAGCTTCCCAAAAATCTTTCAGAAAGCAAAAGAATTAGAGGTTAGTCTCAATGAAATGGTCACACATTGAAAATTCCAATTGGCTTTCTAGCCATCCAATTTATTAAGAGTTTATGGATTTAAAAATACTGTTGAAAGAAAGAAGAGTCTACCATTCAGGAATGTGATTTTTGCAGATATGTTCTCTCCATAAGGAATACCTGTCTATACAGCATTTGTTCTCATGAATTTGAACAAATTTGATTTATGTTTGCTTTCAAGTATTTAGAGTAACTGTTTTACCTTTCTCCCCTGAAGAAACTAAAGTCAGGCTTTAATCCAGTGCTTTGAGATAAAATCCTTTTTAAAAAAAAATTATTGTCTTTTATTTGAAATTTTTGGGTTTTGCATCTTATTACAGGCTGAATTTTGGGTTGTGTTTTCCCCCTATAAACAAGTAAGCAAAAAATTACTCTCTCTAACCTACCCAGCAGCTCTCTAGGTTGCCTCCATTACTTTGGAATTATTGACCATGATCATTCTGTATTGTAACTTGAAAAGAAAATCATAAATTTGAGAAAATTTATGTAACTGACTGGGATTTATAGAGTTCAAATGGCAGCTACAGAACTTGCTTATAGTTTTTAAATTACAAATATTTACTACTTGTCAATATTTCCACAGCAGATATGATATGCAGCTGTTAAAGACTCCTTGAATTCAGACAGTAATCCATGGAGCTGGAAGGAGGGACCAGTCCGCAGGACCTGCGCTCAGATCACCTCTTTATTCCACAGGGCTGTTGCTCTTGGCTGAGTTCCCAAGGCCTGAATGCTCCAAGCAAACTTTGCTGCCTATTGCAGGTTCTTTGTTAATTAATCTCTCCCCAAGTGTCAAAGCATCAAGTGGAGTGTGGGCAGCCCAGAGCAGCCCCAACCCTGTGGCCAGGAGAGACTGAAGTGGGGTCTGAACCCCTCTGGCTTCACTGAAATGTGGTCCTGGACCATGGGAAGGCTGAGGAGAGGTCAAGCAGGGACAGTCAGGGCTGTTGATGCCCTCAAGGACATTGATGTGGGCATTTCTGAATGGCATTGTTGGATCTAGGTATTTTGGCTTTTATTTTAGGCATTTAGAGAGTGTTTCATATTTTTTTTATGCACTCACCATGCCCTACTTTCTCTACAGGGGTCTGCTGCTTCTTCTAAATTATAGCCAGTAGCTGCATTGGCAGAGATAAAAGATACAGGGTGGTTTGTGAGCTGTGTTATTTGCATTCAGAACCCACTGCAAAAAGTTAAAACAGCCTTTGTCTCTTGCTGCCCACATAAATAGCTCTCAGATTGGGATTGATTTTTATGCTGAATGACATTTAAAATCCAGCATGCTAATAAAAATATAGACAGAAACCATAAGCATGATTAAACAGAATCCAACACACTTCACTCTGCAGCATCTGCCTGGTACATTTATCACAGCAGGACAGACTCCAGGCCAAACTGAGACACTTCACAGCACCAGAAGCATTGAGAGCTCAAATGTGTTAAATAACCTTTAAAAAGTACAGTTGAGTAGGGCACACTGCTAGAATTTTTTGAAGTTCTTCTAATTTTTAATCAGAAAAATAAAAAACCCTAGGCTTTTTTTCCATTTCAATATGTATTGGTTTAGGTATGCAGGCACTACAGCATTTATTTCTACTTACATATTCTTTTTTCTGGTTTTTGGTCTTTCAAAAGTATGATTACTATAGAGCTTTTGTACTGCCAACAGTTAATCAATACTTGTGAGAAAAGATCAAAGATTTATTCTCCCTGCAAAATTATTTTAAAAGCTGCTCAATATCTACTTAAACAGGTAGAAAATTAACAAATTTCTTTGCTAGCCACACAGGTTACCCAGTTCAAATCAATTACTTATCTGCTTTTAATCAATTTATTTGATTAAAATATATTGTTATATATTCATATATTTTCCTCCTACCTTTAAGACATAATTTTAGATATACCCTTCACAAATGAATAAAATCAAATTTCATTTTACAATAGGTCTACGAAGGAAAGAACTGGGTTTAATATCTCTTTAAGTAAACAAAGAAAGCAAACAGGTCTAAAAGCTACTAGCTAAGAAAAACAAATGTCAGGGAAAAAAAATACAGTTCCTTAATCTTTTATAGTTTATTTTATGCTTTTGGACTATATTCCCTGACTGATACTTTCACTTTAGTATGTGACAGAGAGAAGCTGAAAAACGTGCCATGAAGAGGAAGCATTGATTTGTGGCTGCTCTGCACTAATAGCTTCCTAGGGACTAATAAAATAAGTTAGAGCCTAATAAAATGACTGATCTTTCATTCAGTATAACAATGACCCTTAGCCACCAAGTCAAGCCAGACTCATCATTCTAAATGGCAATACAAAAAGGCAAAGCAGAAGATACATCTTCCCCTTAATCCACCATGTTATTATACAAGGACATAAAAATTCCTTGAGCCAAAGGCAAAATTTTAATTTGGTGCAGCAGTGACATACTTATTTGGTTCATGCTCCCTTCTGGCTACTAATCCCACAGTGAGTACACCTAAAATTTGCAGAGAAGCTTTGGAAAGGATGCTGATAACATACCCCAAGAGAAGTTAAGAAATTTCAGATTCCATTTCTAGCTCTCATAAAAAGAGTGGTACCCAGTCAGATCAAATATACATTTTTCTTGTTCATTTTTGTATGGCAATCAATGAATATAAGGAAAGAGTAAGAACAGGATAAACAGGATAACCTCCAACACTAGTCTAGCCTCTGTGAATTCCTGAGCTGGATAAGTTTCTGTGTCATTAGAAATCATTGATTGATTTGTTTTCCATGATTGTCCAGTCTTCCTTTGAAGACTTAAAATCTTCCGGCATCCATAATGTGCAAAAAGGTTTCTAGTTTTGCTATGAAAAAATTGAAGGACTTGCTCCTGCTGAACCTGGTGCCTACTACTTTCCTCTGATACCTCAAACATTTTGTACTAGAATGAAATGACAATCCAGTCTTGCCTTATTCATAATACTGTGAATTAATAGACAACCCATGCAGTTCTTATTTCCCCCCTTTCTACACTGAAGAATTCTCCTATACTCATTTCTTAACCATGTACCTCCTGTTCTATAATTCTGTCATTTTCTTTGCGTTCTTTGAAGAACTAACGTTATATACAGTATTTATGATATGAATTAAAGATGGACTTATGTAATGGCATAAGTATGTTCTCTGTTTCACTTTGATTTTTCCACTTGTTGGTACTTGGTTTGTTTTCTGATCACTGCTAAGCCCTGAGATGTTAATTATGGAACTATGCACCAGAAAAGTTCAATGTTTTAAATGATCAAATCACTTCACTTTTTACAAAAAATATTCAAGAAAATAATTAAAAAATTAAGGATAGGCTTCTTCAGCTTTAGTTACAACCATTAGCATCAAGGTAAGAAATTGAATTTCAAATATCTAAGAAAATCATGTTTTAAACAAACAATTTTAAAGAGACAAGGAAACATTTCATTTAATTTTAGTATAAAATAAACTATTTTTTTAATGTAATAAATTTAACAAAGAGAAGTTGATGCTCAGCAAAACAAAGGTCTCCCAGAAATAGATTTTCAGGAGTAGCAAGGCATGAAACCTTCAAAACAGCTTAATTCTAGAAAAACCAGAGGCAACAGAATTTTGACATTTCAAGTCTCAGGGTTTTGAACAACTCCTTGGTTACCTCTTCATTGTGTTTATTCCCAGAACTGATACTTGTTGCACAAGCCTGCTTTATCTATTTATAGTTTTGTGGCCACAGGGTTTGTTTGTTTGTTTGCTTGTTTTTTAAATGCAAGGATTCATGGAACAGATTTATCTATATTATATGAAGCAAATTTTGGTAATAAATTAATTAAAGCTGTGGGATATTTAATGGTATTACACGTTGTGTGTAAATACCAAAAATATTAGCTTGGTCAAAACTTCATCTGCTAAGCTTATCCAAACCATTTTCTATATGATATTCACTAAAAAAATATATTTTCTCGAGTCAAATTTATATCCCTTGTGGAATATTTCAGCAGTTTTAAAAGGAAAGAAGTGAAAAGAACTTACAGGGTGAAGGCATCAATAACATCTCCTGCAGATCTTGTCATCTCAAAGTAGGTTTGCAGAATGTTGACGGTTCCTGAAAGTGCTTCATGCCCACAGCCACAGAACAGCGCAACTCCAGCGTAGAGCAGGATGGTGGCAATCAAGGATGCGTAGGGAATGCCTCCCAGGCATTTGATGCAACACTCAAAGCATCCTACAAGAAAGAAAAAAAAAAAAAAGGTTATATGCTACTAAATTATATCAAAAAGGCAAAAAGAATGTTTTACTGGTGAGAAACACTCCTGAAAATTGAAGACTGTAGGCCAAAGAGAGTTTAGGTCAAGTATAACAACCCAGACTGGCAGAAAAACTGTGAAAGGTTAATCCAACTTCTGAATTTTCTCAGTTGCTACTCGACCTATTAAATGTAGACATGACATCTGATTAACATGAAAGGTTAAACAGGCAGTTCTGTGCAGAGCTTCATGGTTTTATTTAGAGCAGGTTACAATGTCAGTCCTAGGTTATATCTATATTAAAATTTCTGCTGGCCACCTATCAGATTACAGAGGAGGACTCTCAACAACAGGAAAACCATAAAAAAAAAATCAGTCTAATACCTTCTATCATCATAGGTTTATTCCAATTTTTTTGGACATCCTCTTTTGACAACAGAATTGCTCCTGCCCACAACACCTATTCCTTGTGTATCACTGAAATACCTCACAAGGTTAAATAAAGACATCCACCAAAGAGCACAGAATTAGAAAAAAATATATTTGAATTTTCTCTCAATATATTTCATTCTATGTGATGTTTCTTAAATGAAGGTAATTGCTCTTGAGTTCTAAAAGGCCAACTTCTCTTCCTGCCATCACAATGTCTGAAACAATGCCCAGTTCCACAAAAAACCCCACTTCAGTAAGTGTGCTCAAGTTTCTGGCACTACCCTGCCTAGTTTCATGAATGCAGCATCTCTGACTCTTCCAAATCTCATTAATCCCATAACACCTCTTACACCCTGTGGAACCCTTCCTATTGCTGTCTGAAGGGACAGGGGAGGTGGGAACCACTGGCTGAGAGAAGACAAACAGCCATTGACTCAGTAATCAGAAGCTGTGTTTTCTCCTAAGCACTACCAGCTTATAGCAAAAAGGACCTGGATAGTAAACAAAGTGAGGCATATAGATTTTAAATATTCATACAGACAAAGACCGACTAAAAATTGCATATAAGATGCTCAACAGGTATGATTCAATACATTTTAACTGTTCCAAATTATTTATGGTGTGCTGATTATAGTACCAGAGATATAGTAAAAGAAAAAAGCCAGTCTTTAAAGACATTATGTCTACTTTCGTTATGTCTAATTCTCAAATATAGCTTCTTTATGTAATTTCATATTTTGTCTTTTAATTTGCTATATTTCTATTCACTTTAGCCTAGATAAGCCAAATAATAATTCCGTCTGTCTGTTAAAACCTTCATTTACTGCTTTTAATGAAAAATATTAAATAGTCATATATATATGTTTATAATTTATATATATAAATTTATGTACAAGATTTCCTAAAGAGAACAATTTAAGTCATTTTCAAATATGTACACAATTTTATCCAAATAGAAACTCCTCGCTATTTTGTAAATAAAAGTAATATTATGGAAGGCAGTATTCAAATGGCTGGATAGCTCCTGCTAAAAAAATATGGTATATAAAAATTGATTTATTAAACTAAATATATAAAAGACAAAATAATACCCAAGGATATATTTTAGTTGTATAAAAAGAGAAAGAAGTTTTAGCTTGAGACCACTCTTGTTTAATGCCAACTTACTGTATCAGAGCCAGCTGTGAAATACCAAAGGTAAAGTGTGCAAATCCATACATTTAAACTGCTGCCGAAGTCTTGCTGAGTAACCTGTAGTACAAATCACCCACCTGGAGCATTCACCACACACTACCAGGGGTGTGACACCTTCCAGGCTTTCAGGTGAGAGCATCTGGCTGCTCCCCCATCTCTGAGTCCCTACATTACTGGGTGAAGAGCAGATTGTCCTTGCAATCCCTGCCATTCCACTGCACTGGCAGCAGGCAGCTCCCCTCGTCAGCAGCACAAGGCTTCTGATGTCCAGGGAGGGATGAGCCTTTCTTTAGTGACAGACTGCAGGGGTTTTATACCCAGGGACTCTGGGCTTTTCATCAGTGCAAGATCTTAGGAACAGACTGGGAAAATTTATAAATGCTTTTGGAGTAACTAATTCTGCATGCAGATAACTGTAGGAATCTCTTAAAACTTCTTTGGTCCTTTTTTCTAAGATTACCCCGCTGTGATTAATTGTTCAATGTTTAAAAGACTATACACATACAAAACAAAAAAAAACATTCACTGGAAAAATCTTTTTCTTATATATTTAGAAGAAGTTCATTGAAGAAGAACTACAGGACAATACATAGTTACCTGACAATATAGTTGAATTCAGAGTTTATCACAAAATGCCCATTGCCATTTTCAGCACAGAATAACATCAGGAAAAGCCTCAGAAAACTAATACCACTGGGCAACTATTGACATTATATGAGAAAGTTAAAAAGAAGGGGAAAGATAACAATAGGGCAATAACAGGAATGATGTATGAGGGCTTGTAAAGTCAAAGATGAAAAAATAGCATAGACCTAGATATTTTCAGGGATACATGGACTTTAGGGAGTGTTTCTTGATATTGCAATAGCTTGGTGCAGGGAAGAGGAAGAGAGAATTTGTAAAGATTTCTTTTTCCCCTTCTGAGAAGAAGTGGAAGAAAGGTTGTGTTCACTGTTGTCTGGGAGCAGCTGGCTGTGCATTACCTCCTGAAGCTGCTGCACCTCACTCTCTTGGTCCAGTGAGGGTTGAGCACACACTCAGATGTTCCAAATTTGAATGTCATCAAAAACCACAGCCAGATATATTACTTGAGCTTTTTTATAGTGAAACAGTATAAAAGTATATTAAAATAACATAACAAAGTAAAACCAGTATAAATTATTACAATGTAATGATGTACAATCCAAGGAAAAATGTATTTAAAAATAAATCATCACTTCAAAATTTGTAAAATAACTGAAACAAGTTTATAGTTTGTGAGGGAGTGCTTCTATCAATCTCTCACATTAATGCTGTTCATGTTCATAAGCCTTTAAAGGGAAGCTTTTATTGGTATATTTTCCCAACTTGAGATCTTTTCATTCATTAAAAAAAATACTGAGAATTGATTCAACCCCATGAAATTTTCAAATAATCATATATTGTCAAAGCGTTGCTCATTTACTTCACTCTTCTATAGCCCTACTACCTTTCTCACCACTTACTTAATGAGTAACTCAGTGCTGGCAACTCAAAACTAAAGAAAACCAGTGAATCAGCATTATGATTTTAAAATGGATATTACACATCATTCATAAACCACACAAGGTAATATCTGCTCCAATTCTTTTCTTTCAATTGCTCAGAATGTGCAAATGTCTGTTTGATACCAGAACAATAGCAATGCTATTTTAACCTGCACAGTGACATTGAATCACCAGCACAGAGTGTGACTCAGCTGAGAGATGTGTGTGTATGTCTGTGTGAGACAGGCAGTCATTCACCTCTCCCAACACCCTCTTCACAAGGCACTTCACACATACAGTCACAGAAATAATTACTAGGAAAGATGAAAAAGATTCTATGCTCCTCTGATGTTTGTTCTCATCTTCAAATACAGTTTTCAGTACTTTTCAAACTGGTCACTCTGCACAATACACTTGTGCTATATTATTCCAACATCCACTGTTCTTATTTTGCTTATGTATACCAATATTTTTCCTTCAGGTAAAAATCCAAATCTTCTGGGGCCACATGTATTTACCAAAACTGCAGGAAGTAATTGAAAACATGATCCTTTTTTGTGGTTTTCAACATGAAAGTCTGTACTACTCTTTTTTTCTCTATTTTATTAAAATCATTCCATAGAAAAAATTCGATCATGAAATACACAGAAGATGACAAGAAATTTTATTTTATGCAGATAAATAAAACTCCAAATACTGACTATATTCAGCTATCAAAACACAAAATATTAATGTTGCCTAACAATTATCCATTCCCAGTCAACAAACATCTCATAGACAGCTACTTCTTTGTTCCTCTTAGTACAATTATTACTGTCTACACCAGATCCACTCTTGATGTAGATCCCTAGACTTCCTTATACAGGCAAATCTGTGCAAATCTCTTCTCATTTCTGGGGTTTGGGTGTAAAAATTCTATTATATCTTCAATTACATTAGCCAAAAATAAGTTGACTTTCTGTTTATACAATCTCTACATTAAAAAGGCAAAAAAATTAGAAATTGAGCAGGAGACATTTTCCCTTGATTTAAATGTAATTATGCACATAAATTGCATCACCACAATAATTTCTTTGTTCATGTGTTATGATATGTGAACTCTCTCTCCTCAAAGTAGATCAGGACATATAACTAACGAATGAAATACTCAATACATTTTCTGATATTTAATAGGAAAAAAAAGGTTCAGGACTTACAATTTGTGCCACTTCTGTCTGTGAGAGTTAAATCAATGACACCAGAACCAGTTTCAGAATGCTGTTATGCTACTGCCTTTTCCATAAATGGTTAAGAAAACCCATTCAGCCCAGATATTAACAAGAAGAAAATCAATATTAAAAATATATAAAAAGTAAACATAGGAAATACAGAAGGACATTCTCGTTTTGTTTTTTTCATCCTTTCCAGATCATTTGCAGCTGGAACACCTAAATGATTAATCAGAGACAAGTACATGTCCAAAGAATTACTGATTAATCACAGCTAATTACCTCTCTAATGGGAACAAGTACCTCTTAAGAACCTTCAACATTTTAATAACATTTTTTCTTGAATCACTTTTCTTAAAGAGTTTTCTAGCTAATATTAGAAGACAGACAATAGAGTCCAAGTAAAATGCCAGAGAACTACATAAACTTGAAGAGGAAAACAAAATAACAAAATCTTCTCTGTCTTCCGTGCCTGGCTAGGCATGCATTTTCTTCATATCTAAATTTGTACCACTTGTCACACAGTCAACTCAAATGCAGTTTCACAGCCCCATCATGAAACATGCAGATTTACTTCTGAATTCTATTAAGCTAGACTTACCCTCAAGTCAAGCTACTGTTATGTAATATTTTAATTGATAAACACAGCCATCAAAACACAATGTATTGAACAAAAACCAAGACTTTTTACTTATATCTCGTTCCCTCAAATTATTCCACATGCAGCATGATTTTCTGATCTGAAACTGGACCCCAGGACTTCACAGTATAGCAGCAGGTAGAAGGAATCCAGCTCCCTCAATACTATCCCAAGGACAGAGGAGGAACAAGACATTCACAATGTGGTTTTATAAAGCTGCAAATGAGGTGAAGCAACATTTGGGAATGAATCATCAAAGATTACTCCTGTACTTTGACTTGGAAAAACTCCTCAAGAAGTGCTGCATGCACAATCCCATGTGATTTGGTCCCAGGCTCATTAATGGAATACATCCCTACTCTGCTCCACCCTCTCCCATTATACAAGATCTACTGGAAACTAGACCAGTATATGCTAACAACTAAAGTTGTTTCTTAATCTTGTTCAGGAGATGATTTCTCATTAGATTAACCTTCAATAAGAATGCTTTAAAAAAATTACAGAATTACCTATCAAGCAACAAAAAGAAATTTTACCACAAAATTAATTCTGATATCCTGACTGCTATGACTACAGTGGAAAAGTAAATTTGACATTGAGCACTTGTAAGAAATATGATATGTAGAAAAACAAGACATAAAAGGATTTTAGGAAATAGGCAACTAATTGCATGGAAATAAAAAAAAAATCCTTTTATATATTAAAGGTATCCTTTTATATATTAAATGTGTATCATTACTGGATCTTCTTTGACTTATCTCCACAGTGTGACTGGATATTAGCTAATCAGATATCAGCTAATACTGAAAATGAAAATGTTACTCCTGAGGCTTTTACAGTCATTCTGCAGTTAACACTTCTTCAGTTACTGCTCTCAGCGTGAGACCAAGGCTAAGAGGAATCATAAAGACTTTTTCTTATTTAGATGCAAAATGCCTCAAACTAAATTGACATACTTAACACTGTGCATTGTCAAAATCACTAAATTGTGTGTTTGTTCATGAGAATCCCACTGGCCAAGATGACAACTTTGAGCAGTGGAGCAGCTTAAAGCTGGACAACTTTAAGCAGTAGTCTGGTTATGCTGGATCTTGGAAGCAGCTCCCACAAGCCCTGCCCTTTACCAGATCTCTGTCCTCATATTGCCTTGCACTAAGAAAAATACCATCCCAGAAACCACCCCTGTGGACTGGTTAGGATAACACTGCTGCCCAGGGAATTATATGGAGGATAAACACGTGCAACTTGCAGCCAGAAACTGCTCTATAACGTCTCACACAATTCCTCCTTTAACTAAAAAGCAACACAGTATTACCTTGGCAACATCCATCCCACCCATGCTCTGATTCTCTTACTTATAGAAATGTTCAGTCATAAAAAGAATTTGACTTCAGATATTTAAATGAGACTGGGATTATGTCACCACGGACATACCAGGTCCACACACAGATATTCCCCAGTGGCCCCAAGCCAACAAGAAAAATTATCGTTTTGCAGCATAAAACCCCACAATTTTCCATCTTATTTACTACTACATTTTGTCTATACGTTGATAAAAGGATTTTCAAAACAAAAATTAAAAAAAATTTCAAATTTGCAATAAAGTGGTCTGACAATGCAGCCTAAAGAGCTGAATGTGTATGTCAGGAATTCTTCAGTGAAAAAAAATTCACATCTTTATTGACAGCTTTAAGAGGTGATGTTTTCTTATGTGGCTAAATGCTGAAATACTTGAAATTGAAGCAATAAAGGTAAAATACTGAAATACTTGAAATTGAAGCAATAAAAGTAAAATATCTGATCCTTCAACATGTTTTGAAATGAAGAAAATATTCAAAATCTTCTCTGAAAAATATGAATATTCAAAATTTTCTCTGAAAAATATGAAAATGTGAATATTTTCTTCTCTGAAGAAAATATTCAAAATCTTCTCTAAAGCAAAAGGAATAGAGTGGTCATAGTCTAAGGAACACAACTGAGTTCAGCTCAGTTTTAGCTACCATTTTTGAAGAAAAATTGAAGCAATAAACTGCTTGCTTACTTTATCATATAACAATATAAGATTGCTCAGTACTTCTACTAGGAAAACATATTGTTGTAAAAACTTTTCTAAACTGAACTTAATTTTTTGAGAAGTTTGCTAGAGATTTTAGAATTCCAGTAGCAGTCTAGGTCAGTAGTCCAATGCAAATTCAAGTGTTTCCTGGAATGCAAACAGTTTTTAAGGTTTGTAAAACCTCCTTGTAGCATCATCAATATTTTTAGATGAGAAAATTGTGCAGCAAAATATTATATTCAAAAAGGAAATTATTAAGACCTTCAAAAACCTAATGTAAAAATTCATTTATTAATAACTTTTTTTATCCTTAGTACATACGCAAATTTTAAAGTTATTTCTTGCATGGTAATTTTCATTTGAAATATGGGGAGCTGGAGATTGCATGGTATTTCAATAAAATACATCACATTACACAAAATCCCTCCCTCCCTTTCTCATATGGATGCTCTCTTGATCTGAGTAACAGAAAACAGTTAAATCTGAACAAGGGTAATAGAATTAGTACATTTTTTGTACACTGCTTAATATTAGGTATTATTTCATCCAGAGCTGTCCCTTGTTCTAGTCCCTTGTTCCTTGTTAAGCACTCAGTACTCCAGTTCAATTTGTAGTGTTTAACAACCTGCACTCACTACAGAAAAAAGGTAATTCAGCAAGCTCACTAATAATCATGGTACCTCCTACATCAGAAATACAACTTAGATTTGCATTTTCATCATATGCATTGAACACATTTCTTCACTTATAGCCAAGGCAATTAAATCTCAAATGGATTGCTTATATAGATACCTACTAATTCACTCTCCTAACGTAGAGTACATGATCCAAACTACTTTGCCAGTGAGAAGAAATAGTTTCAAGAAGCCTCCATCTATAACACTTAGCTATTCAAACAACTCTGTTTAGGAAATCCACCTTGCCAAGTCACCTATAATATCAGTGTTCCCATCAACTGATATAAAAAACTTTCAAAGCCAAATCAAAGATGTACTTCATATTTGAGCTACATTATATTAAAAATAAGTTTTCAGCTAATTTAAAGATCCAACTAACATAAAGAAACATGATTTTAATTCCCATTGAAGCCCAAAGCATGACAACAAACAGCAAGGAAGAAGAGACCCTCTCTTTCACCTAGTTTAGGAGTCACAAGTGTGCACTAATCCCAAGATAGCAAACAAGTTTCTCTTGTCCCTCCATCTTAACTGCTCTGAAATCTGGAGGGAAAAAACCCCAGACAGGCTACCTGCAGCCTCTTTTCCTCAATAACTGAAACACAGCTTAAGATGGCTGAATGTTGATAAATACACATATATCTTTATGTACACACATACAAAAATCCATTTTCCATCATAGAGGACAGTACTCTTTTATCAATAATCAAACAGCTTCTTGGTTTCCCCTAGTGCACCAAAGTATTCTGCCAAAGTATGTGCTGAACTTGGATAACTCTCTAATGAATGATGAGAATCCCACATTAATGAAAGAGCACTGTGAAGCAATACACCTGATGAGTACCTTTTGGCAAAATGCAGATCTAAGTTCCAGTGACAGCAGAGAAACAGTGGCTTGGCAGTAAAGTCTCATAATGAGTCACGATCAAAGGTTTAGATTTCATGCAGTGAAGGTACATTCCAAGCTTTGGCAGAGACTGCACAACATCCTGAAAAGGTACTCAGTATTCCTTCCCGACTCCATAACTCTCAACAACAAAGCGAAGCTACCTTGGATTGAATGGAAATACTTTTTTAAATACTTCTTTGCCAGTCAGACAGGAAACTAACCTTTTCATCACTCTAAGGTTGTTTTTCTTAGCTTCTTTGATGGAAAGGTAAATGATCATCCTGCATGCTGCATGCTTCATTTAAGGTACCAGTGCTACCTTTCCCAGCCCTGTCAAATGTAATTCTAACAAGAACTAATTTAAGCAGAAGCTCCTGGCTGCACACCCCACAGCTTGTCAAAGAAATTGGCTCAGCAACTATTTAGGTACCTACACAAGGCTCCATTTAGTAAGGTATTGAGAATGTGCTTGGCTGAAAACCTGTGGCTTGTCCAATTGACTTAAAATCAAATTAACACCGTAACTTATAAAATATACAGAATAAGACGTAGGTATCCAGAGCTAGATGACACCAGTTGATATGAGACCTTCATTGTTCCACACATATAAAAAATATTGCATATGAGATATTTATGAATGTCCATGGTTTTGTTTATCTGTGCCCAATGAAGAATTGCTTCTGGTGAGAAAGAAGCAGATTATTAAGAAAAAATGTTGGGAAAGGGACCTGTACATGCTTGGGAAGATTGATTTTATCAGTATCAGTATTGCTTGCCAGGTAAACCAATGCAATCTTTTCAGAAAAAGTATAAATTAAAATAATTTCATTATATACATGCAAAAATTTATACATTCACGCCTTGACAGAAACAAGTACTCCTATTTTGGACATTGATGATTACAATAATGTACAGAACACTGTGTTGTGATTAGCTGTTATAGAATCTTCAGTACATTAGGTTCATTGCTGTTTAATGAGACAGATCTCAATCTAGCAGTTAATAAGGATTAAAGTTACTGACACAGAGCAGTCACTGCCTAAAATACAAATCATTCAGGCATAACACAGTCAATCCTCATAATCTTAAAAAAACTTTATGGCTGATTTAACACAGACAACATTTGTCAGCTTCAAAATTGCTCTAAAGCTAAAAGGACAGGAATAAAACAAACTAGCTGCACATGATACAAATCATGAAGATGAGGTTCAGTTAATTCAAAGACTTTATCCATTACATGTGGATCAAAGATCCATGTACAAAGATCATGTATCCAAGATATGTACATTAAATAAATTAAAAATTTATTATTAATAATAAATGGTTTACAGGCATATTATATATATCAATAATGCATAGATGATGATGGAAACAATTACTAGTTTTTATTGTTTGGTTCAATTGAAAACAATAACTTGTAACACTAATTCCATGCAACACTTACTACTCTAATTATAAAGAGGATGACAATGCCATCAATCATAAAACTAGAAAATAAGTATCCTTTTCATCTCTCTCATTTAGAGTTCATAGAATCAATCTCTCAATTATTTTCCTCAGCCTTGAACAGAACTATTTCTCCCAAAGGAAAATCTATTATGAAGTATGTACTGAAATATAAATCTGCACTATTTTTTTTCTCATTCACAAATATCTAGGCTATAAGATACATATTTTTTCTTTTTTTTCAGTGCATTATTCAGATCTTGAAAACCCCAGAAACATTGCTTCATGATTTTTCTGTGCACACATCTGTTAAAATGAAGTGTTCTACAAACATCTTAATGGGTATTTGTGGGTTTAGCACACCTTCATTTTAGAGAAGATAGTATCCTCCTTTTTTTCAGGTGTTGGAACAGACAAACGAACAGGTTATTTGCCAAGTGATTTTCAGTTTGGTAGTGAGAATAATATTAGGATGATTTCCCAGAATACTTACATTTATATTATTAAAGCATACATTGCTGTCATCATTTCCAATTCTTAGTGTTTAAAACTCAGAAATAACAAAATGCAAATAGAGATGAGAGGCAAATACTTAGATCTCAGGAAATTTTCCATCAGTTGTGTAAGGCAGAGTGGTCAAAAGCATATGAATACAACACTAAATATTCAGCAACCTTAAATTATCTTTTTTAACCCGCAAATCTTTTCACTGCTAAAGAGGATAGGGTGTGTTTTTTTACAGCTGTTAGCTGAAAACAGTGGATTTCTAGAACTCACAAAGCCCAAACTTTTGGAAATTGCATCAATTAAAACTTTAATTTAATTGGAATTATACAGCCATTTCTCTTTATTCCACATCATATGCAACTTTTGATTCTAATGCCCTCATGTTTTTACATCACTTTTATCTCAAAAGCCTCTTTTTGCTTCATCTGCTCCCTTTACCCACAGGCTGTCATCAGTTTGGCTACTCCTATTCCCTTGAACACCTATTTTCCTGAGAAACAATCAGAGCTGATAATCTTGCTAGCTCTCCTCAAAGCTAGGAGACAGAAAACTCATTTGCTCTGGGGAATGAGCAGCATGAACACAGCATTTCTTCCCTCTTCTCTCTCCACCCTTGTACACCACCCCCCTCCAAGGCACTGAGATAGTCCCCAATGAAACAGACATGCACAGGCTATGTTTACTATCCAAAAGGGTGGAGCATCTTCAGCTAAAGTAGTAGGAAAAGGAATTACAAAAAGCTTCAGTATGAAAGTTTGAACATTCTGAATATTTCTGTCTGGAAAGAAAACCAGTTAATGGAAGTATTATACAGCTGTCACTTTTACACCTTGGAAAGGCAAAAAGAAGTAAGAGATAGATCATGGTAGGGCAGATAACTGCTATCCTTCAAGACATGACTGCTTATGAAGACTGCTCCATGAAATTAATAATGACATTGTACATATTTAAAAAAAATATATGTGAATACGTACAACACTTTAAAATGTGTAACTTGAACTCTTCTGTATAATAACCAACAGCCTAATCTGATTTAAACACACAAACCAATGAATCCATCAATAAGCAGGTTTGCAGCCATAAATAAAACACAAACATAAGTAGTTGTTAATTAACTTGGAATATACAATCTATAGGTATCATTTAGTCAGTGCAAATTTATTCATCCTTTTATTTTGTAGATAATAACTTGAAAGATACAGGTCATAAGCAAAGTCTCTGTGGGCCAGTATGTTCCATGATTTCTCAAGTCCACAACTACAAATCTTAGTGATATAAAACTGAAGGGTTTTTTTTAGAACAGAATCATTAATTTTCCTTCTACCAAGACCTCAGATTGAGTTATGTATTTGTTCTGAACAGAAACATCTGCAACTGACTTCCACTGGCTTCAAAAAGTCCATATAAATAAAACCTAAGCTATCTCCCCTGGAGTTAGATAACTTTTTTAACTGACTCTCACAGGAATAGAACTCAACAAGTATTAAATGTAAAAACAAGTTTTAAAGTAAAGGAATGAATAACTGTATTGAGGAAAATGGCTCTCAACCAAACAAAATAGAATCTAGTGCAAGATCAATCTTCACCAAGCATGCATTTCCTTTTCACTCTCTATGTAGAGTGGGAAAGGCATTTATACCTGTACACTAAAATACTAAGAGACATTTACAAACAGTATATGGGACACAGACAGGAAAACTGAAATCATATTTCATATTACTTTAACTCACCTTCTGCTTTGCCATGAAAAACTGCCTTCTTGTTTCACAAAAGTTCATTTGTGAGATACTTAAATAGAACTATTTTTTTCCTCATAAAAATCTAGTGTTAGAGAATCATTTTTAAGATGGGCACATGAAAGCAAGGAAAGATCTGTGAAAGACCAAAGGCAATACAAGGTGGGAAACATGCTAAAAAAAAAGGAAATAGAGTTGCCATATAACATTTTCAGCCTAATAATGACAGACATCTACTAATCATTTTTTTAACCATTTGTTCCATTGATTATGAAACCAAGCCAGACCAACCTAATCCTTACACAAAATTGCATCAAGACTCTAACTTAGAGTTTTCTTTTTAAAATTTCTTCAGAAAGAAATAAATTTCAAAGAGCACAGAATGAAACCTATCTAAGTGTGACTTGCACAAAATATAAACTACAAGACTGCATGAAATTCAGCACTACCCTAACAGCTCAATTAGATACAGCTTCACCTATAGCTCTAGATATAGATAGCATCTGGTACCTACATACCAGTTCATCATTCCTATGCCTTAACTTTAAAATAGGCAATGCCTGCAGCCATGGAGTCCAGTTTAGGTTGGCTTTAGGCTGTTCTATTATTATAAATTTTGTTCTTCCTAAATCCCAAATACGAAGGAAAGGAAAGCTTTTATATGAAACAGAAAAAGACAGGCCAATCCTGAAATAAAGAAGCACTGTCCAGCAGCCAGGATCCGTGGTGACTGTATCTCATTTCTCATGCCTCTCCTTTTCTGCTAGCTTGCTTTACAGCTGGAGATCTCTGTAGTTCTTCACAGCTACACCACTGTGATGGGCTGCTTGCTAATCTCACATATCACAGCCAGAAATATCTACTTTCCAGTAAATTATTTCACTGAAGCAGTTCCAGAGAGAGAAACCAAACCAAGCAAAAATCAAGATGATGTATCACATTTGCATAGAAACAATAGATGCAATAAAAAACAAATTCAAAAGAATATTTCTCAGTAGTATTAATACTTTGGCAGTGAAAACAAAGTCTTTCCAAAATTACTTGTAGTCTATAAGATTTATATTGGATTTTCCTTCTTTAACAGATGTGTAGTTATTCAATTATGAAATAATAGACAACAGAAAATTTTCAAGGAGCATGTTGGTCTTTGAGATACAAATTCTTTTTCTCATAATGTCAAAAGGTTTGAACTTGAAAGCTCTCTAATGTAATATGTATCATATATTTCAATATAATATAATATATAAAGTATCTTATGAAATTTGCTGGACATTTAAAACAAGATCACAATAGAAAGGGAGTAACAGATATTTTAGGAACACATAGCTGTTACTATACAAATAAAAGACATTTGTTTCTTAGAGAAGTGATTTCTTCCCAAAGATTACTGATATAAGTCCAGTGTCAACTGTGGTCATATTTGGTGAATGAATTTATTTTCATTTTATATCTTCAATTTAAGAGTCTTCCTACTCATTCAATAAACATGAACAAATAACAAAGGCCTCTTTGAAAAAGCAGTTTAACTTTATATCTAACCTTTTCAAAAAAGCTTTTTCTTTAGAGGAAATGAAAATATATACATTTTTTGTATCAAATATAAAGACACAATCGTAAAGAGCTAAATTTTTAAATTTGAAACTGTCAGAATTAATCCATTGCAGCTTTTCTGCACTAATTAAATTAGGTTAGCACATCTATCTCCAGAGGTAAGCCATTTAGTGTTACAAAAGGTCACAGTCTCAGGAAGTCTTACTGAGCTCCTATACAGTCTCTTTACTGTAACACTATGTTAAGAGCAATATATTTTTGTCCTGGGAAATAAAAAAGTACAGAAGTGAAAAGGTCAACAGACAGAGAGGTTTAAGGCAAAAAAAAAAAAATAGGAAGAAAACAAAGACAAATGCATTTGAGGAAAAATATTTTGCTAATGTAAAAGATATGCATATATGTGTATCCATACCACATTTATGTATAAGTATTTATACAACTTAAATTAAGTTAAACTCTAGGTTTTCTTTGAAAACCTATTGGAGAATATATCTTTTTTTACTGCATCAGTTTTTATGTCCATGGCAATTATGTCTAGGCCATTCTGTCTGGGATTTCTAGTAAGCTTTACAATGCTATTATTCCAGGCACACACCTTCACCTATATTTACATGGGAAACTCATCACTCCCATGTGAGAACAAAGCTCTGTTGTACTCAACAGCTGCTGCAGTGTGATAACAGGCCACAGTCACAGTACTCACTATGGAAATACAGAGAAAATTTTTAAAAAGGAGGAAACAGATTCTTTGTGATCTGATCATCCATACAAACAGCAAGTAGATAATTATTTATTTTCACTGCCACTACACTCCTTTTTGCAGTAGTGAAGGAGCTGCACAGAGCTATAAAGGCAGGCAAAAAGGTTTTGACTACTTTAACAGGTATTCTGAACAATGCTTTCACCTACTTGCCCCAAACATTCCAGAAAAATGTTCCTTTAAACCAATCTGTTGGAAGGGACATTATGATTTTCACAGATTTTTTAAAGTTTGGGGGTCTATTTGTTTTTAAAATGTTTAAGCATTGTCAAATGGATGTGTAAATTTAAGCTATCTTTCTTTCTTTACCTTTATAAAGAAAGGTAAAGAAAAACTTTTTTTTACCTTAAAAGTTTTTTATAAAATATTATATTAAAGCCAAAATTAAAATACACAATTTTTTAATAAAGCCAAGTGATTTCTCTGAATTAACAACTAATAAAATAACTGAGATTTCACAACTTTAGCTGTTTCAGAATAGAGAAGTAGCATGCAGAGCAGACAAGTGATGTTCCTTGTATTTTTAGACTTTGAAGAAACAAGTCAGGGGCAGGCTTCGGTTCATTGTATAATTTTCCTTTGGTTTTTTTTTTTTTTTTTCCAATGAATTCTAAACAGAGATTAGACAGCCTTCCTGCAACTTTGCCTCTTGCATTACCTCTTCTACCTGGAGGTATTTGAAGAGTTCTGAACTTTTCATTTGGGATTACATACATTATCTGCACGCTAGACAAGCTTATTCTGATTCACTTGGTGAGTACCTGGACTGTGCCTTCTCTTTATGTGCAACACAAGAAATGAAACTGAGAGCAGCAAACATCATAAAGGGAGATACCCAAGGATTTGGAAGAAAGCTGTTTTGCAGACCAAATCCTCAATGTATGTGGAATGAAGGAGACTGAAATACTGAGTTTTAAGTGAACTCCTCATATTCTGATTAGATGTCAATAACATGAAGAGCCTACCAACAAGCTGAAGACTAACCAATTAACTATGCATAAGAGAAATATGCAAGTTATTGGCATTTACATTTTGATGAGTGTTCACAACTAGATGTCATACATGACAGCAGAAACCAGGACACTGGTTTATTATTTAATTTACTGACACAACATTCATTTGAGAATTTCCATTTTATGAACAGGATATAATTCAGCATGGAAAGCGACAATATTCTCTGTTTGTCAAGACACAAAAACATGAGCAAACTGCAAACAACTCGTGCATATAATGTTATAAAAGTATTGTAATTATACATACATTGTTGTAACATTGCAGCACTGTTGGTATGGATTTACAGCACTCTTTTCTTAGTTTACTGAAAACAAATCCTTTAGTCTTTTTCATTACACACAGTCAAATCTAACAGTGCCTGAGAGCAGACAAATGCATGAAAGTTCTCTCCACAATGAATGATCTTCTCCCCACGTGAAGATTTCAGAGCTCTGTATGCTGCAGGCAAACATCACTAGGGAGCACTGTGAAAAGCATTCGAACTGCTATTGTAACAGCTATAATTGACTCTAATTCCACACATTGCAGATAAATATCATGGGAAATTTCCAAAACTATGCTCAGATCACTGTTAGTCAATCCACTGCATTCTTGTAAAAAATAGAATGTGACATTCTTTTCCATTTTAATGCAAGGAGCATATCAGTGTGTTACATGGGTTTTGACAATCAGCTTTCAACCATGGGATAACAGTAACCAAGCTAGGTTACAGACACCAGCACAGGGAAAAAGAATTCATCTGCCTCCAGGGATTTCATCTGCTTCCTGGCCTAGTAGAAATCTTCAAAAGAGATGGTGGAAAAAAATCAATTTACAGTAAATTATTCCCTTGTGTAGCTAACAAAACTCTCTGAGGGCTTTGAGTACAGTAGATTTTGAATAGCTAAATTCCTGGTGGGCAAATCTCAGCGTGGATGCAGGATGCACAACCAGAGAGGCAGATGTGTACTTACTGAATATATTAAAGGGTAAATATTTAGAGTTCCAGCAATGCTACAAAATTGCCTTATGTGTAACCCTCAAAGACTCCAATCAGACATTACTGAGTCGGTTCCATACAATAGCAGGTCCAGGCACTATACAGCACAGGCAACATCTTCCTTTCCCAGTTACCTAATTTCTCATGTGCCTTTCTCTATTTTTATTCAGCATGACACACTAATGATGTTTTACATAGCAAAATATAGATACTGGGAAAAAGAAATTATTTGCTTTTCTATACTGGAAACACTACAAAACTTTATTTATCCACTTAATAGAGCGAAAATTCAGACCACTTCCAATGGACTCAGCTTTACAGACTATTGAAGAGTCTGAGTGAAGTAAAATTCTCACAGTATTTACATCAACCTTTGAATAGAATTTCAATAACTAAATCAGAAATTGAAGAGTCCTTGAGTAAGCCAAGAGACCAGTTAGCACAAGATACGAGGTAATGGAGATGAAATGGATGCTACTTTTTTCTTTTTTATCATTTGCTAGTAATATTTAAGAGCACAAATTCTTGTCCTACAACACAATAAACTTACTTTATAAACCAATGGCCTTCTGTATAAACTGTAGTAAACATTACCTGCAATCACATACAGTGGCCTCCAGAAACCCATCTTTAGAATCAGAAAACTCACAATTAGATATTTATTTTTTTTAAGTTTGTTTGGGCTCTGAGCCATGAAAGAATGACACATGTGCAATACAAAGCAATTTGCATGATATGAGTAAATGTACAGTTTTATGCAAATAAATTTCCACTAAAGGGCAGCTCCTCTTAGAGAGAAAAGCAAAGTAAAAAGCTGCAATTTCCATAAATTGCCAAATATAGAAACTTGTATTTGCTGTCAGTATAGAAGATGCATGCTTTTCTCTAAACATTTGGTTACAAAGGTAGCAGACTGTTTAATCTTGAATTTGCAAATAAATCTGACTTTCATACATTTTAAATTCTGACAAGAGAGGGCCAGAAAACCAGACCCAAACCAGCATTTTTTTTCATCAGACCCTCACACAAACTCGTCTTTTCTGTAGCTTAGGATAGCACAAATACACAAAGGTTGACACTACATTTTGCCAATTAATTCTAGTAAGCTCAGTAAAAAAATCCTACTGAATCTTCAAGTATATGTCCTCTAATGACAGAAAACTGCTCATTTACACAAAGCACAAATGGCAATATGTTCCTTTGAGCTCATCTAAATGACCTTAAAAGACTTTCTTCTGTTTTCTCAAACAGTACCTTCCGAGGAAAATCACTCTAAAGAGACATGAAAAGGTCAACATAATGCTTAAGATGATGATGACAAAGAACACAAGAATCCTAAAACTTGGCCATGCCTTCTGACAGAAAGTGTACATTTCAGATCCATTCAACTAATATTTAATAAAGAAGTCAAAGACTTCAGAAAGTATCTGATGTGGTGGGGCAATTACAATAAAGGAAAACTGCAAAACACACAGCAGGGTGCACCTTCATCCAAACATACTGCATTCTAGTAAAAATCCTTTCTGTTGGAGAGCAGATGGTATTTCAGCATGGAATAATTTGCAGCTCTGCTGATGAAAGGTTTTTTGGTAGGTTTTTTTTTTTGCTTTGGCCTTTTTTATTTTAAACCTTACTACAGCTTGAAAGACTCCTACCAACAAGCTTTTGAAGAGCTATGCTGGTTGAATGGGCTCCAAAATTGCACTAAAATAAGAAGGCAGTTCATTTTCTAGATGATTCCCACTCCCACACACCTAAAGTTAGGATGGTTAAGTATCACCAAAGTGTTTGTTCATGTTCTGCTCCATGTGCAGTTTTATATCAGAGTAAACACCCAGTACAATGCCTGGGAGTCTGGTGCAACATTTATTTCTTGTGCAGTGTTAAGGTACACTGTCACACATCCAGTTTCCCAGCCTTCCTGGGAAGGTTATTCCTGGCCATTCCTGGCCACACATATACTGTGTGTCCAATGCCAGATGGGCCTCAACCATTTCTGAATATGTTCCAGTTAATTTTTTCAGATAAAAAATCTACTCACACACTTTCTTGAAAAGAAGATGATCAGAATTACTCATTAGAAACATACTCTTTTTGCAAAGAAAAAGAGGATTATAATTCCTCATTAGAAACACATATGAAAGTTTTATTTTCTTGGTCACAAACACTCACAAAATTGGCTATTAGACATTTCTGGTTTCTGTTCTCAAGACCTCTAGGAATGTCTTCTCTGAGGGATAAAGAAAATCTCCACTTGACTACTATCCAAAAATCCTGGACCTTTTAAAGGTCAGCAGCAGCACATTACAGGTTCTCCTGAGACGAATACTTCTGCAGTCCTCAGTGCACTAGTATTACAAAGACAAGACAAATAAAAATGCAGAAGTTTGTAAAAATAGGATCAGTAAAAAATGACAACAACTGAACAAAAGGAAAGCCAACCTGCATTAAGAAACAAGATAGACTAGAATACTGTTGAAATTGCAGAACCATTATTAATACTGTTATTTAAAATAAGATTTCAAAATAAATTCTTTCAAAAGAATAATATCTTTCAAAGGTTCCAAATATTCAGAGCAACCAGGGGAAGTTAATGTGCTGTGAGTTCTTTACATAGGAAACTTATAAGAATTTTAAGAATCTTCTAGCAAAAACCA
This sequence comes from Serinus canaria, assembly GCF_022539315.1. Taxonomy (NCBI): domain Eukaryota; kingdom Metazoa; phylum Chordata; class Aves; order Passeriformes; family Fringillidae; genus Serinus; species Serinus canaria. The sequence goes on from NC_066317.1 coordinate 36,432,020, forward strand.
TACATCTTTGTCTCAGTAAATGAGAAACAAACTTACAGTGATATTGGCAACAAAACAGGAACTTACTGCTTGTCAAAATCAGTTAAAATGTTAGAATCTACTTCTATTGTGCAGTTTGCATTTCCAAATCTATAGTCTTTTCACTATGCTGTGTCTTAGCTGTAGGCATTTGTGTGACAGCTGTAGGTAAGATGGTACAGCGTCAAAAATCTCTAAGAACTAAATAATTTAGAAGACTAGTTTTTAAATCTCCAGGAATAGTTTTATTCTACTACTTTATACACCCATAGGAACACAGTTTCAGATAAGATTCCCTTAAAAAAGATCCTAGAAGAAAACCACAGGCTTAATAGTTCATCTTTATTTTCTCTACTAAAATGCAAATACACCCATGTAGTAATTATTTATGCTATGAAAAATATTTATCACCAAGGATTATATGTCAATATTTCCCCTGCCTGAAGAACAGGAAAAAGAGTGATAGTGGTTTTTTTGACCAATCATAGGCAGCTGTCAGAATATAGGTACTCTGCATTTTACCTTCTCCTAACCCAAACCTTCTCCTAACCAAAAACAACAAAAGTTGTTTTTGACCTGGTATCCCTTCTTTCCCCTCTAGAGTCTACATTGATTTACAATGTCCAGTTTCCCCAATAGGCATGGATATCTTCCTGGAGTCAAAAGGTTTTTCCATGGATTATGCCCAGGACAAATGTACTACAGAATGAAAATAAATGGGCTATGAAGGCAGCCAGGGATGGAGCAAAAAACAACTGCACTTGCAAGAGAGGGTTATTCAGTGGACAGAACCAAGACAAAGTTAAGTTTTATGAAAATTCTTTGGCCAATTTTTTCATTAAAACCTGTGCTTAAGATCTCATGATGTTGTTTGTGTTGTTTTAGACTCCCTTTCAGCAAGGAAAAAAGTCTTAACAAGAAGACAGAAGACAGGAAAAAAATATGGAAGGAAAGACTCAGAACCAATATTCTTAACACTAAGGAATGCATATATGTTTTATATGTACAAATAATTTTTAGAACATTTCAAAATCAATTTCACGTTCTTTGAAAAATTTTTGTGCCAAGGCCAAAATTCAATTAGGTTGAGACCGAATAGAGATTCTTTTCTTCTTTATTATTTCAAAATGTATTTTTTATACTATGGGTACATAATATGAATAGATTTTTTCTCAATATTCCTTCCCCTTCATCGCCCCATATACGTCTTCGTGCTGTGACATCAAATTGCTTTGGCAATTCTTTTTTTAATTATGTAAAATTAACCTAGAGCATTCTAAGTCAAATTAAGTCTGCCCAAGACACATAATAACATAGTGTCTATTTCCACTGCTTTGCAGATCAAGAGAAAGGATTCCAGAATGCAGAAGAAAAAGTATGCCATTATGGAGTCAATGTTAGCATGGTGCTGAAACCTAGACACATTTCTGTTTTGAACCACTACAGAAAATCTTACAATCTTGCTGATAATCTGAAAATAATGTTGTTTTTGTTTTTCTTAAAAAGAGTTGGGCTCGTTAGTGAGATTTGCTTAAAAAAATTATTGTAAAGAGGCAAGTTCAATGAGAACAAAAGATTTCAGAGGAAAATATTGTTTGGAAGATTTTTTTTCATTTCTGGACTGGAATGTCTCTTTAAAAACTCAGCAGAACACAAAAATTTGACCAGTGGTTACATTCAAAGGAGAGATGTAAATTTATTTTAGAAAGTTTATATTTATTTCTCACAGAACTATAGCAAATTTTTCATGATTTGATGAACTTAACTTTTTTCTCGAGATGGTAAATTTTTGTAATTCTAAATCATACAGACATGCACAGCAGTAGGCCCAGGTATCTCCATCAGAGCAGTTGTGCAGTCACAGAGCAGCACAAGCTCCATAACCCACCTGAGAAACCCACTCCATTGTTGGCCTACATCCTCTCCAGTGTACACTGATAAGAATACCTAAGCTGGTTTTTTATGCATGAAGCAAGATCAGAAATGTCCCCAAGAGCTGCGGTCATATTTTAGCTTCTTGTTTTTTCCTCCCTTTAAATGCACTATCATTTTAGGTCATCAATAAATCCTCTGAAAGCACATAGCCCATTGTATCATTGTGATAAGATTCTGAATCGTCACAGAAAGTGTTCAGTCCACAGCGTGGATCAGCTAGGTGGCTCTAATTACATTTTTTTGTATACACATACTCTATAGCTTTCATAGTAGTCCTGTTTTCTCTCAGCAGGCTTAATAATCTATAGTTGTTTATTTTTCTGACATAAGTCTGTTGAACGCCTTTCCAGCACTTACACTGACCGTGGGATGAATAAAGACATGAACAAGACAAAGGTTTTCTGTAGCTGGCTTAACTGAGATTATCTATGCAAGGGTGAAGGAATAATTTAAAGATAAAATGTAGCTACTATTTTCTAGGCAAGGGAACAGAGGTGGTGGCAATGAAAGTAAATTAAAACAGAGTTTACTACAGTATGGAACTCATCGAATATTTACTCCCTCAAGTATATCCATAAAACTGCACAGGCTGACAATATTTTCCTTATTATTTTGGGGGATTTTAGCACACATTCAGTTCTCAAACACAGTTTTGCTATCAGATCCCATGCATGTGTTTTGCACTAAGGATGGATTTTGTGTTTTTACATTGTGTGTCATTAGAATAACATTGATAAATTCAAGATATTAAAAGCGGAAGAAAATAAGAGAGGTAATGCGATTTATTTTAACTAAGAATAAAACTATTGTTATCTGATACAACTATATACGCAAATAAATTTTTCTTATTACTTTAAGATTCCTGTCCAGAAAAACCATTGTCATATTCCACTGAAAAGTGCAGAATCCAGACAATTAATTTGGTAGTATGTCCAAGCATAAGTCACCATTTTTTTCTAAACCCAACCAGCTACTTCACCACTTCACACTCAGCCTCTATCTGGATTTTCTACTTCAAGCTCCAAGTGTTAAGAGTTATTTCTACGTAGCTGGATCAATGAGCTCTTTTGCACTAGTTCTGAATTTTATCTCATCTGCCAAGGTTGCAGAATGATGTGGAATAAATGAACACCTGCTCTTGAAAAAGAAGCTATCTGAAACACCAGGCTTTGGCAAGATCAGTACAGAATATGCATGTCACCCAGAAAATCTGTTACAATGGCCAGCTGCCAAGGCATTTGTTCCCAGGGAAGCACAGGTTAAAACTGCTGTCAATAATTAGTCTTAAGACAAAGAACCCAGTCAAAGTGGGGGGAAAAGCCACCAATGTACATAAAAAATTATATTTGAATACATTTTTAAAAAAAAATATTTGAGTTTCTTCTTTTCTACTACTTCTAAAGAGCTAGAAATATATTGTTGATACATTGAGCAATGATTCAGTCAGAATTGAGTTCATTATTCCCCTCAGGGACAAAAAATTGCTGAACATACTTTGTAACAAACTGAATTTGGTGGCATAGTTCTGGTACAAAACCTCTATTAAGCCCTTGTTTTTTCAACAAGTTGAAAATATTGAAATATCTATGCAAAGAAGTTTTGACATATTTAATTTTTTCTTTTGTGTGCATGTATGTTCTTAAAATAAGACATACAGGAAAAAAAAAGTGAAAGAAGAAAAGTGAACTTCAATGTCAGAAGGAAATAGAGATGAAGTTCTGAGACAGCAGACTATAATTATATTTCCTGTCTCAAAATGTTTAAATACAGAAGGAGCTTGATACTTCTTTAAATACCAAGTGTTCTCCATCAGCATCTTTCAGAAATGCAACTGTCTTGGGATTTTGCAAAGAATATAAACTTCTGGGACCTACTTGACATCCATAAACGTGATAGAGTCTTAAATTTTTGATGTTTTGAACACATCAAAGAGATAGGCATTGTTCTTTTCTGTATATAAGGGAAAGTATTAAATATAACAGTGGCTTTCTTCTAAAGACAGCATCAAATTTTGTTCTTCCTTAGCTGAACATGGAAGACTGTTAAGGACTGTCTTTTTTCTTCATGACAGTATTTGGCATATTCAAGACTAAAGCATGAGCTGCTTAGCTGAGCAATATTTTGTCTTCTACCAATGTTCAGATACTAAAGTTTTAGCAAAATTCCATCCCATATTCTCTTTGTCTTTATATTAGCTCTGTGTATTGGTTTGAGTATGACACAGCTTCTTACAAGATTTCCTTTGATTTCTCCAATAAAATATCTGTTTTCTCAATGGCTCCAAAGTCAGGTAATTGTGGAGTTTAATTCAGCACAAGAGGTAACATTGGCATGTAAATCTGGAACAAGGCTTTTAAAGAGAACAAAAAATCTCATCCAAATAATTAAGAAACTAATGTGGATGTTTACTTCCATAGGTTTAGGGTGGGGGTTTTTTCTCCTACAAATCAAGAGGTTAACAAGAATTTTCATTATTGATAAGACTTGTTTGCTTTATTGATTATTGAGTTATTTTATTTGCCTTATTTGAATGTCGAATGTCAAAGCCCTGAGGTGAAGTTAAAAATGGAACTGATTCCCCAGCCAAGGAGAAAGCTCTCAGGGACACTGGGATGCTTTACAGAATATCCTGCTCTGATCTCAAAAGATTTGATGCTTCTGAAAAAGAGCAAAGGGTTTGAGAGAGATTTATTTATATTCTTGACAAATTTGGCAAGGAAATGCCAGAGGGTTTATTGACCTTAAGTAAAGGCTTCCTCTAGTCTGGTTAAACTACTGTTTGCTTTTGGGCAATTAACTACACATGTCCTTCACTACAGAAGTAGAACACTGCATTTCTCAGTAACCATGTAGGGCAGATGTCAATTTTAAAGATAATGCCCTAAAGATATTTCAGGGTTTACAACTGAGCAATTAGCTCAAATTTCAACTTGTATGGATTTCTACTTGCAGCAACTTTGTCCCTGCCTCATAGACCTGATTTCATATAAATCTTTACAACACCGTTTAATGAAACTGAAGATTTGAATACTTTTTTTCCTTTAATTTTCTGCTTTTCCCAAAGGATTTAACAGCTTACTGCTCAATGCAGTTCTGTTGGTCATAACATGGCCTATACAGCTGTAGCTCCTAAAACTTCATAACCTGCTACAAGCAAGGTTTATCCTAACATTTTCCTTCTTTTCATGAAATTAAAAAAACAATGTACATACTATAAATAATGTGTTATCTATTATAATTCCTAATTTCTTTTTAAATACAAAATTACTAAAATATATTCATATTTATGTAATTTCATGTGTTATATGAAATTTAGGACATAACTGACATACTATGTAGTGAGAAATTGAAATATAAAATTCATATAGTGAACCAAGCTGCTGCATTATAAAGGTTCTTTCCGGTCCTAACTCTCTGATGACACTGAGTTTTGGTGTTCTGTTAGATGACATGAGGCAAAAATATGCTAAATTCTCCCTCCTCCCCCTTTATTCTTTTGTTTGCTTGCTTTAACCTGGAATGGAACCATAGATTTGTCTAGAACTTCTATATAAAGAACAGTATATGATAGTTAAAATGTGCAGATTTTAATTTCTATCATATAACAAGGAAGAGTTAGCTCCAAAAGCTATTTAGGCCATTTTCTACAATCAGAAAGAAACCAGTCATGCCCAATGCCCTTATAGCAGCTTTCTGGTATCCTGATAAGGAAATCCCTTAACAACAGATTCTATATCTTTGCTTTAAACAGATTTATTTGGAATAACTTTTCCATACATCTAACAGCCATAATTTGCATCTACTTATATAAGAGTTAACAAAGGTATGTCTTCTTCTAATTTCCAATTCAAGAAGATAAAAGAACAGAGAAAAGAATCTTTAAAGGTTTTAAGAATTACCCAGGAATAGTTGTGGCAAAGAGATCTTCCAAGTAAAAAAAAAAAGTCAAGAGAACTGAAGACCCAAGCATTACATTTGTCCCTAAGTATACTATAGGTAAATCATCATACTATAAATGATGTGTTATCTATTGTAATTCCTAATTTCTTTTTAAATACAAAAATTACTAAAATATATTCATGTTTATGTAATTTCATGTGTTATATGAAATTTAGGACATATCTGACATACTATGTAGTGAGAAATTGAAATATAAAATTCATATAGTGTGAAAACACAAAGGAAGATAAAGCAAAGCTAGGGAGAAAAACATAACTTGTCCACACATTTCATATGGCATCATTTCAGCACTAACCATTTAGGAGGTATAAATGAGTCACTAAGCAAGTTTTTAGGTTTAAGTTATTTCTTTAGACAGGCAAATATTTTCAGATACCAGTATTTCTACACCCACTAAGTGAGGACTTTACCAGGGTGCAAAAAATGGGTATCCAAGATCTTAAATCAACAACAAAATACAATATTGAGGGTAACTACCCTAATAAAAGGCATACTCCTTGAAATTTGAAGAGACATTTTTGATTTTAATAATTTTATATATATGTGGATACTTGTAGTCACACAGGCTGAGCTGTTAACTAATTTTACAACACAGTTGAACATAACAGCAATACTTCCTTCTTGATTTTAAAACAATGAAGAATGTTCTGCAAAAAACAAAATTTCTTTTCAGTTAAGCAAGAAATAGGGTATTGTTTGTTAGATCATTTCTATTCAGTTATTCTTTCGTCATAAGTCAGTGCTACAATAAAACAAAACAAAAAATGGTTTACTCAAAATTTTCCCTACAATTACTGCTGAATGGTATTTGGAGTGCCAAAATGTTCCTTCACATGACTGGTGCAAAGTATATTAAAACCTTGAAAATATTTTGAAAAGAACCAAAAAGTGGCATGGTCTTTTCATTTCCATAGGTGAAGTTTCATAAATAAACATTTTCCTGACACCTGTTCCTTGATGTGTCAAGTCTCTCTTTCTGCCTCAACCTGAAAAAAGATGAGAAGTATTGACTAAAAGAGACAAGAGATTATCCATCTTTGCTTCCAAATGGTGAACTGCTAGTTTCTGTAGGCATTAACACCAACATTTATCTACTGAATTAAGTGAGGCAATACAGATAAAAAACATGTTGATTTTTTTTATCTTATGGGTAAATTTAGTTTATTCTACTCTCCAAATATTATTAATAGCTTGGCCTATCAGAATAAAAACATCTTGGCCTGAAAGAGATTCTCCTAATGACCCTAGAAGGGAGTAGATCTAGTGTAAAAAAATTGTAAAAGAGTTACCATTATTTTAGAGTCCCAAGGAAGGCATATTCTAATAGAGAATATAGGAGGTGGTGTAGCTTCTACTGCCTCCTGAAAAATCTAGAAAGTGACAACTGAAACTTTAGCAGTTGCTTTTTGTATTAGAAAATACAAGGTGAGATCTGGAAGCAGCAATCAGTTACAAAAGGTCATAGAGTGCAGTTTCACTTGTAGAGTCCAAGTGATGCTCTCATGGAAGAGCTGCTTTATTATACTCTATCTATAGCTGCAACCTAGTAAAAGTCTTCACTACAAGGATATTATTTTCAGGTGTATTCCCATTGTTACTGGGAAATCTACTGGCAGTGTAGTGCCAAATTTCGTTGAAAAATGATGAATGAAGAGAAGCCTTACGATCTATTGTTTAAAAAGAAGACAAAGAACCAGAATCCTTCAAGAGAAAGGAAAAGCATGAGCTGGGTTTTTGGAGTTTGCAATACACACAAGTGAGGAATCTACTGAAATCCCAAGTATGATCAGAGCTGTCAACAAGAGAACAAATACAGTATGGATTTGTGCAGGCTGTTTTGCACTTCAGGGTATTAAAAAAAACATTCTTTAGCAGGAAGAATACATGACAGAAGAAAGTTATCACGTGCAAATTTATTGAGGCTGAAGACTTCAGACTTCAATCTGTAGAATGTAAGAGACCTCAATGCTACCCGCTCTACAAAAAATACACAGCAAGACTTAAGAAAACAGCTCCTGAAAAGTTAGTTTTTCTAACTTAGAAGTTAACTTTCTAACTTCTATATAATTCCTCAGCTGTAGCAACACTAGTATTCTGGACTATTTTGGTTTGATGATTTTGAGATATTATTTGCTTCAAGGCCCATCCAGTTAGAGTCAAGCTCCTTCATTTACTGCCACATTCATTTCTTCATGAACTCACATCATGCAGAGAGGAGTTGCAACAGCCAATTTTGCTTGAATCTTTTTATGCTCATTAAATATCTGATGAAGGCCAAAATATCTCTTCCATTATTGAAAACCATAACTATGGAAAAGAACCCCCTATTTAACACTTACGATGCAACACCATTCTCTTCTAGGAATTTTCAGGCTGAAAAGAAACCTCAGGGAAACAATAGAATTTAACTCTCCAAATATTGAGGAAGAGAGAATAGGGTCCAATGAAAACAATATGCTACTTGATGACAGTTGCTTCAGCTTCATTCACTCCATCAAATCTTCATATATTTGTCATCATTGTACTTCTGGAACAAGTATTTTTTTAATGGAAATGCTGCTTTAAAAAAACTTCAGAGAATATCAGGTAACAACCCCAGTTACTACCGACACTGTAAGTTTCCATGATTATGCTTCTTGCCTGCTTGAACTTTTATAACATCTGGCATGACCATGCAACTAAATATGTAATTCAAAACAAAAAAAAACCCTCACACCAAAATAAACCTACCAGAGTTTACAGGTATTTGTCTTAAGAAATTGCATTTGGGGATATGGTTTAGGTGAGATCATAATGGTGCTAGGTGGATGGACTATGAAGTCCTTTTTCAACCTTAATGATTCTGTGAACCTGAGATAATGGTGGCAAATGAAGAGGAACAAAATTGTGATCAGCAAACTTAGGGTTTATTTTGGGCTTTATTTTGCATTCAGGAATTTGTCCAGTAATGGTAGCTGCTTTATTTTCCCACATAAACAGATGTGAAGGATCATAATGTTCATAGAAATTACTCATGGTCATATTTATTTAACTTTAATAATCAAATGGCAAGTTATGATGCAAACCACAAAAATATAGAGTAAGTTTTATATTTAGCAATAATGAAGAGAAAGAAACATCAGAATCATATTTATCACTATACTGATTTAGTAATTAATGTATTTAATAGAAATTCCATGTTAAAAATATTTAAGATTTTGAGTCATATCAGTAAAGGTGGAACATTACATAAATTAAACATCAATCTGTGAGTCAGTGAACACCAGCATAAGCATAATGGACAAATTCTGGATCATTTTTAATAGAAATTAACTCTAACTCATTTTTTAATTCTTATTTATTCAAATAGATTTTCCTACAATGCTGGATATATAAAAATTCAGAAGTAGCAGGTACTACAATTTTTCTATGATTTCTTAATGACTAAATCTGTAGACTAGCTACAACTAGCACAGCTTTATGCCTAAAATCATTTGACTGGGTCCATTTTAGCTGTCATTGGGGTTATGGACAGAATGCAAATTCCCTTTAACACAAACTACTTGTATGAGCTTTCCCTATAAGACATTCCTTCATTTACTTTATTGAGATTTAGAATTCAGAATGTGTGGTAGTACAGTGGTTTAAAGGAAAAAAAAAAAAAACAGTTATGAATAAATAGGAGATTTCCAATGAAATACTGACTGCCAAAAATACTGGCAAAGAAAAGATACTTGACTCACTAGATGTCAGTGGTCTCTTCTGTATATTTCTTTGGACATCAGAAACCTTTCAAATCCACTAAAGTATCCATAGAGCCTCTTTATAAGTGCACATTGTAAGCATAAAAGCATGTGCATTTATAAAAGTCACAAAGGATGGCTGTACCATATAAAGACTGTGTCTGAGATAAATGAAGATTTCTAAATCTAAGTCAATGAAAATCATTGAAATGCAAACAGTGTTTCATTAAATTTTCTATTTACAACATAATATGAAAAGAGAAATCCTAACCTTTTAATTACAAGCAGTTTTTTTTGTATTTATGAGAAACTAGAAAGAGTAAGTTTCAGACATTTTGATTATCCTTGAAAAATATGAAAAATTTTTCTTGTTTCATTAGCTCTGGCATAACACAGCAAAAGAGAAAAAAATATTGAAATTATACCTTGCTAATAACGTGAACTATCTTTGCTGTACTTTCCACACCAGAGGTATATGAATGCTTGTCTTTGTTCCCTAAAATGCTTCAAGAACTTCAAGGTAAGACACTAAAACAACACATTATCACTAAGAGTATAGATGGGAGTTAATTTCTACATAATGAGGGTAAAATGAGGGCAAAAATGTTCTTAATCATTTATATGCAGTTGTTGAAAATCTGATATCATCACCTACCTCTAAAACAGTACTACACCTTTAGGGTGAAGCTCAAAAGCACTTTGGAAAGTCCTGTCCCTTCCACTAACCCCACTCACAACCTCATTCTAGGGAAGAACTGAGGTGCAGCAAAAAGTATGGGACTTGGTCAGTCTTCAGGATATCCAAGTGCATATATTTTAGGAGTAATCAGCACCTGTCATAAAAAAACATTCTTCCATCTTAAACTGAGAGCACTAACAGGTGGCAGATAATTGGGTGCATGAGTGTAGGAGGACTGCATGTCAAAAATTCAAAGGGTTCAAACTTTCCAGTAGAAGTTTGCTATTTGCCAGCTGCATGTGCATTCTGGTTGTAAATCTTTCTAACACCTGGTACAAAAAGTGGTGTCTCCCAAATATTCCAGTTTCTGGAGAGATAAGAAAAAACCATAAATTAGAATGTTGATCACATACTGTGTTTAAATTGGGAACCCTGGGGCCTTGGGGTTGTGGGAAGAAAAGGACAGAAAAAAAGGGACCTGGAGAGAAGGAGGTAAAGATCTTGGCTGGAGGAAAGATCCTGGAAGTGATCCTTCTCCATTCAGGAGATGATGTAGCTGGATGGAGACAATTGTTATGGTCACCCAGGGTCCTTGGCTAACAATGCCCAAGATGAGTACAAGGAGCAGAGAAACAGCGCAGCTTTCTGCCCAGCCCTCCTGGAACTGCAGTAATCCCTGTGCAAGGAAAGTGTGAAAAAATCCCTGGAAATGTCCTTGTTGGGGATCTCTGTTGAGGGGACTGAGATGAACGGGGCAATGTGAGTGAGATAAACAAGTCGGGGAAAATCTGGTCTTGTTAGCTCTTAACAAATCAGCTATGGGGTATTTATAGAATCTCACAGGTGCAAGCACTCAGAAACTTAGGCATCATATATACTTCATAATTATGGTATCAGTACCATATCTGCATATCACTTTCAAGTAAAGTTCATCTGTCTTTTTTAAATGCAAGTAATTTCAACCACGCAAAGCATCTATTCTGATGTGAAATACAAATGGACATAACCAGAATTTTTTTTAAAAATGGATCAAAAAAAACCCACTAAGACTTTTCTGCCTTACAAACCAGAGAATTCTACTAAAGTATATATTGAATAATATTTTAGTCTCATGCTGTAGCCATTTTCTACTTACCAGTTTTTCCTCTATATACAGATTTCAACATGAAACAAGGCAGCAACAACAGAACTTTGGGGGGAAATTCAGTTCTGAGACGTATCAGGATTCTGCTCAAGTGCAATGATTGTTGGTATGCCCTCCTGCTTATGATTTGCAGATTTTCACAGCTGTAGGATCTTAGAAGTGCATAAGAATCTGCATTGTATTGCCAGAATATATTGCGAGCCTTCTGGAAAGAACTGGAACAGACTTCTTGAGATCATGGTTTGAAAACATATTCTTACTTCCAGTGTTTCTGGCTACTTGGAGAGTAGGACTGTCCACTTTCTGCTACAACAATCAAGTCATTGCTTCCAAGCCTGTCAATTATGGGAATTCAAAAAATCTCTGCCTGAATGACTCATGCCTCTGCACAATCTTCAGGCAGTGACATCTGCATCTCATATCACTGCTTTCTCTTGCTGCTGCATCCCTGCAGACACTCCAAAAACTCTCCAAAATAGAAGCAACTGAGAAACTTGTACTGAATTATTTCCTTTGGGGAATATTTTAACTGGATGAGCCTGGGGAGAAATGGTGCACCAACTAAGAGCCCTGGTAGATACCAGTCTGCTCATTTCACCTTTCATTCTGATCAGTTACCATGCCCTCCCTCCACTCAAACATTAGCAAATTTAATAGGGAGGCGTGACCACTGACCCATCAGGCGTTGTGAAGGATTTTGTTCAGCCCCATGTGTAAAAGACTATCTGCCCACCTGTAGATGCTTGCACAACTAGGCATTGTGTTCCTTCAAAATAAAGAGTTCTTTGAAAAACACAACATCAAGAAAAACAAGTCTTGCTCAAATACATAAATTAAACAATGACAAAAGATTTAAATACAGTTCCAAAGTTGCAACATGAATAATACCATGTAAGCTTTAAGTCCTAAGAACCTCATTTAAGTCCTAAAAGAGGTTTTCACTTTTATTACATAACACAATTTGTGAAATACAGGTTATATTGAATTTGTAATATAATTTGAGTGATCCATTAATGATGGAATTAAAGAAATTTTCTCATAGCTTTTAGAGATAAAATTAATTATCTTTTCAAGATCAGATATTCCAGAAAGGCAGCTATCTTGTCCTTAAGGCTTCCCTGATGGTGTCTCTGCGTGAGAAGTGTATGCCAGCTAAGGGAGAGTGTTGATGCATCCAGAAGAAATCACACTGCGCGGCGACTCCGTGAGCTTGACAGATGATGGCTACATAATTCAGAGAGCCAACAGTGATGGCTCAGTTAGGATAAACTGGAAATTCATTCTGCCATCCATAAACATATACAACTGTAAATTACCTTTCAGGTGTTCTTTTGTTTTGCTTTGTTTTCTGGACAATCACCTGAATCCATTCGCAATCTTCAGTAGCATTTCAGTCTAAGAAAATTTTAAGCTATTAGGTATAGACCACCTAGGTCAAACCCACCTCAGTTTTCCTGCAGCATGCATATACAGCTAACTTGAACCTCTGTTTGTACCTATCAGGTTACTTTTCATGACAACTCCTTGGAATCAGATGGAAATTCAGTTCATCTCTGAGGCCTGCAGTATGTCACACACAGAACATTAGTGGAGTGCCAGGAATGTAGAGACCTCTTTGACTCCCACATTCAGTAATCAGCCTCTCTCAAACACACATTGTTTCCTACAAACTACCAAGAAAATTTACAACAGAAGGAAAAAAACGAAAGGGACAGATATTCATAAAATATCTCATAAGCTTTGTAGAGTTACAAGATGAGCAAGAAAGTAAGGCAGACCCATTGCTGAGTATCAATCACAAATATTTGTTTAGTTTTCATTTCCCTGATTACTGTGTAACCCAGAAAACAACAACAAAGATTTGTGGCATTTTTATTTCTACTACCTAAGGTTCTTCTGCTGACACTAAATCCATACAATTAGTAATCTATCATGCATGCAAAATGAATACTTCTTAACATATCTGGGGGGCAATAATTATCCTTGTGAAAGGGATACAGTTACAGTTGTTTTTATTGAACTGAGCACCACTACAAAGACTCATGCCAAAAATTCTTCTAGAATCTGAAATACATACCAGAAAGGAAGTTACCAAAGCTACATGTCTATTCTATATCCCTAGCTGACCAGAAAGATAAGGTTCTGTAATGCAGGAAAATTTGGTCCATTAAGGGGAGGAAGGAGATAATACATACATGAGGTAGTGGTGTAAAGACCATCAGCAGGATGTCTCACTGAGTACTAATCATCTTTCTAAATGAATATTAATGTGTTTAATCCACCATGTGTCATCTTGTATTAAATGTCCCACATTTTACAATTATTATTTTATTAATATTAGCATAAAAAATGGATGTGTTCATATTATCCATCTGTGCCTAAAGCCAAAATCTTACCTACCACACAACATAAGGTACAGCCATGTGCTCAGGCACCAAGACTTTCTCTTATTCAGCAATTCCATGGACCAATGATTTTGGGCTCCCAGCCAGCTCTGCACAACATGCACACATGACTTGTGTGCCCACAGCAATCTAAAGACTGCTGGTGCTTTGTGGGTACATACCAAAACAGGGAAGGTGAATAACACAGAAAAATGCGTATGAGGGACTTTGAATGTTCCCTACTATGATGATGCTATGGGCAGTAAGATTTTCACCAAACATGGGTGGTTTTCACCAAAGGAAGAATTTGGGGAAAGTAGCTCAAGCTTGCTGTCATGCCAAAAGACAATTTTCTCCCACTGTATGAAATAAATGAAGGAATTTCAGGAAAAAAGATTAAGCCTGAGGAGACCTGAAAGAACAGATACACAATCAAATCTAAACACGAATTAAAAGGCATGAAAAAATGGTGAAAATACTACTATCATTTGGTCAAGAATGAAACAAAGTCAGATGAAGAAAAAAGAGGAAGAGCTTTATCATGAAACCTCTACATTCATATCAGAGAGTATTTTTTGTTACCGCTCTTGACCTAAGCATCTTATAATAATTTGGAACCCTACTGCCTGATTTAACTGTGTAAATAATTGTGTATACCTGCATTTTTCATCAATTTAGTTCAAGTAAATTATTATTTCAGAGAATGGATAATAGCAAGGAATTCATCACTAAAAGAGAATGGAAAGTTTACAGTTCTTAAGGCTTTGGGAGCCCTTAACTATATCCCCAGCATTGTATCAAGAAGGTAACAAAGTGGGACCTCACTGGACCTGCACGGGCCTGATAAAAGCTGATCCAGCGGGGTCAGGAGCAGCAAAAGTGACTTGAGGAAGGCTTGGGACACTCTGGAACCCCATAAATACTGAAGATCTTTACCACAAGCGTTATGGGAACAGAATGCAGGAAGTTAAGTGAAACAGTAAGGAGTCCACAAACCACCTGCTGGACTTAAACCACACAGGGGGACTACAGCTATTAGAGAACATGTGCTTAGTCTTCTGGAAGTCTGCACATCATATTCAGATTGAGAGACAGAATATTATGAATTAACTGTACTACAATCAACAAAGAGAAACTGTCAACTTTGTGCAAATTGTATTCTTACAGCACCTCCCCTTTTTCAGTTTCTGCTGGTTTCCAGTGATTTAGAAATGAAAAGTTAATGCTTGCATATAAAGAGAAATCATGACAATTTCTCACATTTGTGACAAACAAAAAGCTAATAAACAAAATCCACCATATGAACCTAAGGTAAGGTTTCACATGTGACCTAAGAAAAGCTACTCCTGAGCTCTTGCACAGGATCAAAATTTTATATACCCTTGCCCAAACATCTCAGGAAACAAGCAGTAGAAAATAAAATCTTTTCTCTATCACAATAAAGCCAAGAAAGTAAATCTTTTGCCTCACATGTGAAAGTATTTTTTCTTTATTTTAACACTTATGAATTAGCATTCCTGTGGGAGATGGTGGAGAAAAGAGAGAAAGAGGAAAATCAAGCCTTATTTTTGTTAAAAATTTCTAAAATAAAAATATGATTTAAAAATTCAAGTGATGTAAACCTTATCATTTGGGACTCAATTCTTTTAAAAAAATACCAAACAAACAAAAAACCAAACTCATTCCTTTTACCTATCTTTCCTAATATTGAGTTTATTTTCTCTTTATCTTGTTATACTGTTCGCCAAGCTTTTAATAAATCCTCTAACCCTTTCATGAAAATGAATTAATTTTCTATTTATGCTTATCTTATTTTCTTCCTTTCCAGTTTAACTAGTGCTGACACATTGCTTCATTGCATTCCTTTTTTTTTTGGGAGCTATGCTTTTTTCTCAGCCTTACATCTTTAACTGCACCATGAAGGCACATGTCTTTTTTCCTGTTTCTTTCTTTCTGTTCACTTGGAGATGTGATCAGTCATGCCTTAACCAGTGTGGTTTTTAAGACTGTTCAGTGTGTTCCATTTTGGCAGAATTTTCTTACTCATTTTTCACATACTAACTAAATTTCTCAGTGCATTTCAAATTTGCTTTCCCAAATTTGAAAGCTCCTGTGTGGCTCTATGCAGTCTGAGCTACTCCTTCTAGACTGAATACAAGAAGGCTGCTAAACCTGACATTAAATGCTCTAATTTCATACAATTTCAATTAACTCGTAACAAATTATTTTCTGAGAATTTTTATTAACCTTTCTGTCATTTACATTTTTGTAATCAAATTTTCCTCTGGCATTTAAACCTCCCAAAGTACTGCACTGCACCACATGAAAACCAATGCTCAGTCATACTACAGACACCACCATAATACAGAGGTTGACAACATGATATAAACAAATCAATTTGTGCAAATGTATTATAACAAAAATAGCCATTAGGGAAGTATGAAAAATAAAGGAGAACATTATTATATATATATATATATATATTATATATATATACACACACACACACACACACACATATATATGTAAAATGCACAAATGGTAATTTACTTTCTATGTCACAAATTATTTTTTGCAGTGTTTTTGTGTTATTATTCAGATAGCACCATTATTATGCTTGGCACTTTACAGATGTCTCCAAAAATGAGGTCACTGCCTTGAAGAGCTTATAATTAACCCTCCTGTGAATTATATACTAAGTAATTGAGGATATCTATCTGCCTGCGAGCTATACAGACAACATTATTCAGTGTTATGCATTACATATTTGTATTACTTTGGGTTCCAGTTTGTATTATAACTAACTCAAAAATAAAAACAAGCAAGTGGTGGAAGATTAAAGAAAAAATTCAAGCCAGATAATTGTTTTCTCATTTGCTTTTTGGTAGATGGAAGCAAAGTGAATGGGTTACCAAGACAACCACTTCATAAAATCAGATTGTCAAAATCTGTTAGGAAACAAGTAGTCTATAATATGAGCCTTTGGCTAAATAAAATCATCTGATCTGATGGAACTCTAAAATTACCTTACAGTTTCAATTAAAACACGTTGCACCCATTCAGTCTTGAATGCTGACCACTATCATAGACTGCAATTGTCATTCTTCAAATAAATAATCAAAGTTTAGGGAGCAGATCTACTAATCCTTTTTCCAACCCTGTTCCTCAAAAATAATTTTCTTTGTGCTGACCACCATAACTGAAAGAACACTTTTGCCAAGCTAGCAGAAAGAGGTTTACATCTTCCCAGCCAAAAAGCTGTACTGAAGAGATTGTTTAGTATTCACAATATCACTTCTATCCTTCTTTGCCCTGTCTTGGCAACTAGGGAGTCAGATCCTGTGTATATAAACCAAATAGAAGAATGTGAGAAGAATGAAGGCTTTGCATTTTCCATTTATTTTTGTCACCCCATTTTTACTTCTCTTTTTCAAGTTCTCTGATGTAAAAGCAGCATAGATTTTTCACTGGCCAATACTACAAACTTGCAGTTGGTATTAGTATCAAATTAATGATGTAGTGGGAATATCACAATCTTCCAGGGAATTTATGTCATTTTTGTGACACTAGACCAGTGTATTAACCTCTCCACAAATGGAAGAAAAAAAAAGAAAAAAAAATAAACTACAGTTTATTTTTCTTTGTTTATACATGGAATATATGCATTTTACATGCATGTAAAGAGCATTTTTTATATTAAAACATAGAAATATACACACAGGTCTTTAAAATTATGTGTTGCTTGTTTCACAATGCTTTTCCTATAAAAGATTTATAAACTTCACTATAGCTTCTGAAATGTTCTGATTTTTCTCTTGGTAGGTTTCTAGAATCTCTGGAAAACGCTAAGAGCTCCAGATGGAAGAATTTTTTGAAAAGCTTGATTCAAGAGACTTCTGAATTTTGGCAGATAAATGCTGCATATGTTGTGTGGAGGTGATCTCCTGTGGGGGACAGGAAGATGATCTCTTAATGCACATTCACCAACTGTCACAAGACTGAAAAGAGTATGCACGTATTGTGCAAAGATACTGATCAAAATTTCAGACCCCTGTTTTTCAGTGCAAAAGCTAAAATAAATCTTAAAAGTGAAATGACATGTTCTTTAGGGGATGAATTAAACATGCTGTTAAGTGTACACACCATTGGGAAAAAAAGTGGTCCTTTTAAACCCATATTTATAGAACTCTTTTTAAAAACCCAGACTTCCAACAGCATGTTTTATTGAGGGGAAAAAAAAACAACCCAACTCTCAACATGCCAGCATCTCATACAGCAATCCAGCTGATATTTTCAGACTAAGTGAAGGCAAAATTCTAAGCTAAAATAGCCAGACTAAAGTAAATAATTTACTAGGACAAAAAGTTAATTCTCTTTAAACAGTGGCAATACAGTAACCTTTCCACTTAAAATGTTTACTGATTTAGGTGCTTTAAGAAGATTTCCAGATCTGTGGCCTAAATATGTGGAAAAAAAAAAAACACAAACCAGAAAGAAAATGAATTCATCATTTCCCACAGGACTTCTTTACTGCAAAAAGCCACAGAGCTTCCACTGGGATAAAAATAGGTTTAGAACTAATTCAGTTATGCCACTTGTTGTTGACCATATAAATAAATCTCCCTCTTTATGCAACAGGTAAAATCTTTATACCAGGTAGCACTGGCATAGCCCATAGGACTGTTTTGGATAATATTAATAAATGTGGTTTTCCTTAGAAACTAGTGAACTCAGTTTGAAGATGTGGGACAAGTAGAGTGCTTATTGCAAATGGGGATCTCTTACAGGGAGATTTACCTCTCACTACTCTTCTGTAATCTCTTTTATTACATATTAGATGAAATCTAATCTGTTAAATTCTGGCAAAAGTTTATTTTTCAATAAAGATCACATTTTAGATCAGAAAGAAATTGTTCCACTTGAGTTGAAAATTCAGCCTTCATTAGCAATTCTCTCAGCCTTAGGCTCCTGGTGTGTTATCTAGCGATTTTAGCCATGATATTTTCTGAAAAATCCTTTCCTTAGGATTTTTTTTCCTGAGAAGCTGAGAGGCCTCAAGAACAAAATGCAAACAAAAATTACCTGCTGCTGTGGAATGCAACAGGTGGAATCTGTGATTGGTCTCATCTGGTTGTATCTAATTGATGGTCAATCACAGTTTAGCTGTCCAGACTGTCTCGGTCAGAGACAAGTCTTTGGTGTCATTTCTTTTCTATTCTTAGCTAGCCTTCTCATGATATCTTTTCTTCTGTTCTTTTATTATAGTTTTAATATAATATATATCATGAAATAATAAATAAAGCCTTCTGAAACTTGGAGTCAACTTTCTTGTCTCTTCCCTCATCCTGGGACCCCTGAGAACAATGTCACAAGCAACGATTCTTTTTTTATTTTTTTTTTTCCCACTTAGAAGATTATGGTTTAGTGATATAAGACTTTCTAGAATGGCCTGGGTTGGAAGACCACCTTAAATATAATTGAGTTCCAAACCCTTTGCCATTGGCTGTGACATCTTCCACTAGACCTTATTGCTCAAAGCCCCATCCAACTTTGCATTCAACACTTCCAGGAATGGGGCATCCACAACTGCTCTGAGCAACCTGTTCCAGTGTCTCACTGCTATCCCAGTGAAGAATTTCTCATGATCACCTAATATAAACCTACTCCAAGTTTTAATCCTTTCCCTCTTCTCCAGTCACTATGTGCAGTTACAACAAGAAGTCCTTCTCTGGCTCTCCTACAGGAGGCTCCTTTCAGGAACTGAAAGGCCACAATTAGATCACCTCAAAGTCATCTATTCTTCAGCCCAAACAATCTCAGTTCTCTCGGCCTTTCCTCACCAGGGAGATACTTCATGTCTCAAATTATCTTGGTGGCCTCCTCTAGGCTCATTCCAACAGGTCCCTGTGTTTCCTGGGGCCCCAGGGCTGGATGTAGCACTCACCAGACCAGAGCAGAGTGGCAGAATCCCCTCCCTCTCCCTGTTGTCCATGCTGCTTTTGGTGCAGCCCAGGACTGGATTGGCTTTCTGGGCTGGGAGTGCACATTGTCAGCTCACGTCCAGCCTCTCATCCATCACTATCCCCAAGTCCTTCTCAGCAGGGCTGCTCTCAATCTGTCCATGCCCTAGTCTGTGTTGACCTGTGTTGATCTGTTCCATCATCTTCTCAGGCACAGAGGTGGGGCTGACAGGTCAGTAATTCCCAGGGTCCTCCTTTCTACCCCTTTTAGAGAGAAGTACACTTCCCTTTTTCCAGTCACCTCAGACTTCACTTGACTGCCATGACTGTTCAAATAATGTGAAGAGTGGCTTGGCAACTGTATCAGCCAATTCTCTCAGGACTCTGGGATGCATCTTACCAGATCCTATAGACAGATACATTCAAGTTCCTCAGGCGGTCATAAACCTGATCTTACAGTGGGAAACTCTTTGTCCCCACAGTCCTCGGACAGACACAGACAGCAATGCCTTTTGATTCCCCAACAAGCACTGAAATTCTGAACCACCTACTACTGTGCATTTTAGTAACAATTTACATACTTATAAAAACAAAGGTTCTCACTCAAGAGAGCATATTTAAGTTTCAATAAAGCACTGAACAGTTTCCCTTGCAAAATTCAAACTTAAAATAATTTAAAAGCTACCTTAAAAGCAGCAAGAAGTGCACTTAAGTCTTTATTTCAAAAGATTGTAGAAAATTTTAAGGTTATATGACATAACAGAGTTATAAATCTGGGCATCATTGCATATAACTTGTGTATATACCTAAAGTATGAATATACTGTTTCTTTTCTCTAAAGGCTTTTTACCTTCCATGGCCAAATATTTAGTTGTCTTAAGTAATACTACACAATTTTAATTTTTTTTTTTTAATTATCCACACCATATTGTGCAAGTTGACATATAAAAGAAGTGAGAAAATTGTGTCATGACTTTTTCATGTAGCTCATGCAAACTAGGTATTTATCATGACATTTGGCATGCAAAACAGTGACTTGGCTGGTTAGGAATACCAAAGAGGTAAATCCAGATGGGGAAAAAATTGAATGATTTGGTAATTAGCACAGTTCAGAAAACTTAACCAATTTGGATAGGCTCCAAAGAAAGACAGATGTGAAAAATGTCTCTGCAATGCCTTAGTTTAGTTTGTTTATTGTTTACTCAGGTACAGATGCTGGGAATATTACAAGAATAAGTTTTAAAAAATAATAAAGGACTGTCTTTGAATAAATTGTCTTCTCTGATACACAACAGAAACTTTCCTTCAAGGCTGAAGAATTAAGTTACCTTTTCTTCCTAATGCATTTCACTCTGAAAAGCTTTAAAATGGACACCTTAACAGTACCTCTAGAAGAGTATGATTAGATGAGGAGTACTACCATGCAGTTGCAATTTGGTGTTTTCACATTTAGATCAGAATTACACACACTGTAGCATGTACTGTCCTAGCATGGTCTAGACAACATCTGAATTGCCTACTGCCATGTACAGCTGCTATTTGGAAAGTCAAATGTAGACTTTTATCCTGCTTACAATATATTTATACCTATGTTTTCCACATAGAAATAATTAGTGTCAGAGGCAGAGACTTTATCACATGCTTCATTCTAGTCACTCGGTTACCACTGCCACGCCATTCAACCAGGATACAACTGCTCTTTGTTAATCAAATATTTTTTAAATTATAGAACCATAGAAAAGCTGATTCTAGCAAAAAACTGCCGGCGAGTACTGTAGTTGTAAGAAGTAGCACCCAGAGTAGCAAAAATGCTGCTTAAAAATGTTTTCTAATGTGTCTAAAAGAGCTGTTCAAGCATATAACAAAAAATAGCCAAGATGGAGTTGTGTAGCACCAGTAGTAGTTGTACAGTAGTACTTGCAGAGACAAGTAATGTTTCTGGGTCTCAGAAAAATCACTGTAAAGATTATTGACATGAAGAGAATGTGAAGAAGTAGCTCTTAAAGTATAAGCCATAAATGCAAATTGGTTTTGTCTTGAATGTACTGCTGCCCATATGAAGCTGAAATATATGCAAAATAGTAGCTTTATCACATGCTAATGCAGACAGAATTCCAGACATCCTAATGCACGAGACCTGCATAGTACTTGACTTTACAGTTCAAATGAAATAGACAGGATTTAAGTGGATTATATCACAAGTACTTTGTGCATAAGGAACACCTTCAAAACCTTCCTAGCATGAAGCCACTTTTAGGTAAAAAATATTCCATTTTACTAGTAAGCCCTGAAAAGTCAATCCATATAAATACATTCAATAATTTATCATGCCAGAGATTTCAAATACCAACAAATTTAGCAAGCACACACTGAGAAGGTTTGTGTTAATCCTGAATGTTTTAATAAGAGCAAAGTCACCTCCCTACAAATGCAATATGAAGCATTTGACAGTGTTAAGTAAATCACTGTGTATTATAAATAACTACTACATGTACTTAACCACAACTAATATAAAAAACAAAACATCAGTGCTCAATCAATAGATTGAACAACCAGCTGTCTCCCAGTCAGAAAATGAAATATATATCTAATAACAGTATGCCTACATTCAGTGATTGTCTGATAATTGTGATTTAAGAAGCATGCTGATAGGCTCGCTGCCAAATGTTTCACAATGTTGTTTTACCTAGACTATTTCTAGGGGGAGGGCAGTGAATAAACAGAAGTTAATGGGGAAAGAAAAGGGTTAGGTACTTAGTAACATTTTCGTAAATATTATTTTTCACCTTTGAATCTCCTCTGCCTCACATCCAGCATATGTATTTTTCCTCTCCATTATTTCCTTCAACTTATTAGTAAGATAAACATTTATGTTTTTCTGTGACCAAAACACTTGACACACCTGCCAAGCAGAGGGATGCCTGGCTCCATACAGCAGAGCATGATACAGTCAAGACTACCATGGTCTGACACATGACTCTGTGTCTGGACACCTGACACCTCAAGGCTCAGAGATCTGCATTTTACTTCAGCATATACAAATTGCTAAATGAAAATAAGATTGACAGATTTTTCAAATCTTTCTTACTTAGACTGTTCAATTTAGCTTTCACATTTAAAATTCTGGCAAAATGTGACTCTCCAGGTAGGAGGAATGCCTAGCAAGGTGTACAAGAGTCTCAGATGACTGCACTCACTACCTGAGCTCACTGGAGACTTTAGAAGTTCTCCTAATCTACCCAGTCATGGGGAGTCACCAACCACATCATGCCATTCCAGCAGATATGCATCCTCAGAAAACAAAGAACCTCCTTTTGTTGGCCAGTTTGAATCAGCACAACTTTGCTTCCAAGATAAACAAATTCAACAATTATATAAACAGAATTAAATACACAAGTGAAACTTTAAAAATTCACCAAAAATCCAAGTGTTAAAATGTAATGTGTTTCATATACTATGCCATGACTATTCAAGATTTTCATGTTATCAACATTTTTATGCTCCCAAATAAGGTGGGTATAGCAAGCTGAGAGATATTTCAATACAATACAGACCTCAGGCAAAAAATAATGTGATGAAAGTGAGACTAAATCCTCCACAAATATATGTTTCTGCCACAGAACAAAAGGAACATGCTCACACTAAATGTGGCTTAAGAAATTTAAGTAAAATGTAAATGGTCAGGTGTTTTACTGAAAATTAATTGATAGCCATGAATTTAAAACTACTGCAGTTTGGAACCTAGAAGGAACACTAACAGTTTAAAACTATTGTACAGCCATGATGCAAGAGTATGATATAGAATACTCGTAATGAAGAAGAGTGTATGAAGAGAAAAAGGAGCATTAACAACTGTATTTGATACTTTCTCTGTGTAAAGTCTGTATAAGTACAAATCACCAGTGTCACCATCTCACAAAGCAGTTTCGTATCAGTATGGACAAGAAAGATTATCAGTTAAAAAACCCCAAAAAACCCCAAACTCCTTAGGAAAAAATTCAAACCTGGAAGTTAGTATGGCATCTCTCTATCAATCACCACGCAACCGTGTCCATTTAGGTGTCAATACATCTATCTCAATTCTGTGCTGCACGTGCA
Source organism: Serinus canaria (assembly GCF_022539315.1). Classification (NCBI taxonomy): domain Eukaryota; kingdom Metazoa; phylum Chordata; class Aves; order Passeriformes; family Fringillidae; genus Serinus; species Serinus canaria. The sequence goes on from NC_066317.1 coordinate 36,455,920, forward strand.
TTTACAAAAATTTAAATTTGATCATATACAATGAGAAGAACAGAAAGCCAAATATTAAAAGAAACATAAATCATTACATAAATCAAGGGACAACCAGTTTGAGCAAAGTATTTTTAAGGAGAAAACCAGTTTTTACTATATCCAGCTGTACAGGCCAAATAAGAAGTTGATGGACTCGTCTTGGACCTTGCATGGCTTTTGTGTAGCCAAAAATGAATGCAAACAAAATGCTCTTTTGCTCATTTTTATTGCAAAATTTACAAAAAACAAGAAAGCAAAATACTTCGGTAAGCCACAGTTTTTTGTCTAAACTCTTCCCAAAAACTCAGTTAGCAATATCTCTATTAGCCTGCAGCAGAGTGATTTAAGTCTATGTCCACAGCTTTGTAATGTAACAAAGATTAAGGTTTTTTGGCTGCTGGCTTTTTTAAGTCAATAAAGACAGACAAACCAAGGCCTCATGGCACGATTCTCATCAGACTAATAGACTGGGTTAAGGAACATGTTTGAGGCTTTGATGCTGTGATGGAGCAGAGATTAAATCAATTAGGAAAGTGCTAGGATGGGCACGGCAGGAAGTGTTTTTCTGCATTAGCTTCTCCTATCAGTTAACACAGGCAAGCAAGCACACTGAACTGAGTACAAAAGCAGTGCTATGCTGCAATAACCAAGGGCAAAAAAATTAAACTGAAATTCATTTCAAATTAACAAAAGAAACCCCCAGCAGAAAACCCCAAGTTTTCCTCACTGTTCTAAGCACTAAGTTCCCAGGAAACCTCTTTGTCTCAGTTCTGCTCAATAAAAAAGGAGAGTAAGCAAAAAATCACTGCAAGGCTAAAGCTTTAATACTAAAGCTGCAGTACAAATATGTCAGTAAAGAAGTTAAAACTGAAAATTGCTTGTCAGTTTCTGAAAAGCAATGATATATTACCATAACTTCTGGCTATCATTAGAAGTTTTTTGCTTTCTTAAAAGGAAGACTTTTCAACAGGCTTTATTGAACCCTTTTGTATGTACATAGAGGAACTCCTAATAACAGCATCCTATACACAAAAGGAAAATCAGGAGATACATATATAATATGTTCATGCAATTCTTTTTGAATGGGTAAAAACAATTTAGTCTTCTCTATTGCCACAAAATTTCTATCTTTTATTTTGCTACATTAAACCATGCTATAAATATTATAAAGATGACTTAACAAGGCAAATCCAAACCAGTTTGAAAATGTGTGACTATTATAAAGATGTAAATAAAAAATAAGAGAGGACAACCATTTTTTATTTTCAACAATTGGATGAAGTCTACAGCAGGCAAATCATTCTTGTAGCATGCTCACATCAGAAAATTCAAATAATATAAGAACAAAGACAGTAGCATCGCCCAATGAAGAACTGCATAAAATAGCAATGCAATTACCAAAACCAACAAAAGTTAAATAGCATATCCAAATATACAGGTAAGTCTCAACTATTTTTATTATGCAGCTTCATATGAGACACTGTCTTTGCCCACCTGGCTTGGAAACTCCTAATTTTTGGCCATACATCCCAGCAGCCAAAAAGGAGGCACAATCCCACTAAAGCATGTACTACATAGTTAGGATTCAACTGAAAGAATTAAATGTTAGGTAGACTGAGAATTGGTAACTAGTTTGATTTAATATTATTCCCTCTGGGTTAGGCTAAGATCACAGAATCCTATAATGGCTTGGGTTGGAAGGGACCATCTAAAGATCATCTAGTTCCAAGCCCTCTACCATGGGCAGGGACGTCTTTCACTAGATCAGGTCGCTCAAAGCCCCATCCAGCCTAGCCTTTAACACTTCTGGAGATGAGGCATCCTCAGTCTCTCTGGGCAACTTTTCCTGTGCTTCATCACCCTCATAGTAAAGAATTTCTTCCTTAATATTTAATCTAAACCCACTCTTTTCCAGCTTAAAGCCATTCCTCCTAGTTCTGACACTACATGCCCTTGTAAGAAGCCCAGCTTTCTTGTAGGCTCCCTGCAGGCACTGGGAGGCTGCTATATGATCTCCCCAAAGCCTTATCATCTTCAGGCTGAACAACCCCAGACTTGCCCCATAGGAAAGCAGCTCCAGCCCTCTGATCAGCTTTTTGGCCCTCATCTGGACTTGTTCCAACAGGTCCAGATTTTTCTTGCGTTGGGGGTCCCAGAGCTGGGCAGTTTTTCAGGTTGGCTCTCAAGACTCTAGAGTGGAGGGCCAGACTCACCTCCCTTGACTTGCTGGCCAGACTCCTTTTGATGCACCTCAGGATGTAGTTTACTTTCTGGGTTGTACATGCACATTGCTGAGATATACTGGAGTTCTCATCCATGAGACATTTGTCTTCAACACATTAAATAAGTCATTCTACTCTTGGAAAAACTTCTGCACCATTTTGATAATGTATTTTTTAAGCATCTTCAGTGGTATGAACTTGTGTGTCAAGAACTATACTAGAATAATATGTGTAACAAATAAATCTCTCTTCCATCAGAAAACTATTAAATGTAGCTGCAATAATACAGATTAGGCATTTAAGATATTCCTCCTTTTTCATGTTGTTTTACTTCTCTCGTAGGCTCAGTATGAGTTATTATGGTTGTAATCTAAGCCATTTTTATTCAGGACTTTTGTCCTGTCCTATTTAATACTAGTTCCTGGAAATGTATTACAAAGTGATCTGGAATGTACTCATAAAGAAAACAAACTAGCTATACAATGAGACAACAGACAAGAAAAATTTAAAATCTATATGACTTTGTTACTTTATCCCATTTCATAGGACAATTCAAGCATTTTTATGAATACTTCATTTAATAATGCCATATAAATACAATAACTTCAAACATGGAAGATATCAGAACAAAGAATTTCACTGCTTCCTTTGTGATGTCTCACTGATTATATAAGCTTCATTTTCCTCCCAGCAGATTCTTCCTAAATTGTCTACCATTAACTACTATGAGCTAGCACTTTTTCTTTCAAATAGCTCAATGGAAAAAATAATACATAAAATATAATATTATATATATATATATATATATATATATATATATATATATATACACAATATATAATATTCTAAAATAGAAACATATCAACTATGTGCTTTATCTTCATCTTTAAGACTTTATTTGCAACAGCATTTAATATTTAAGCTGCTTAGGCAAAAGGCTCCTTTAATTCATAGAATCTAATAGATTATAAGTGCTTTATTTATATATACAAAATTAATACCATTAAGATCTTGAATTTGGTGTCCCATGTGTCCTAATGTTATAGAAAAGGCAGAAAACAAGTCTGTGTGCTAAACTGAAGCACTCTTTGAAGACTCTAAAGGACCATCAGTCCCAGAATCTCAGCAACTGGGAGTATCAGCTGAATTTTTAGAAATATTTTTGCATTCTTATATTGCATTTCCAGCTCTGGGGCTCCAAGCATAAGAACAGAGACTTGTTGGAGCAAGTCCAGAGGAGAGCCATGAAGATGCAGTAGTTGTCCCCTGTGGAGTCAGGCTGAGACAGTTTCTCAGCCTGGAGAAGGCTCTGGGGAGGCTTTTAGCAGCCTTCCTTTACCTAAAAAGGGCTTACAAGACAGCTGGAGAGGGGCTTTTCACAGGGACATGTAGGGGTGAACAAGGGAGAATGGCTTTAAACTGTCAGAGGGTAGGTTCATACTAGATGTAAGAAAGAAATTTTTTGCTTTGGGAGTGCTGAGTCACATTTAATCTGCTCCAAAGAGGTTTCCCAGAAAAGTTGTGGATATCCCACCCCTGGAAGAGTTGAAGGCCAGGTTGGATGAAGTTTTAAGCAATCTGGTCTAAAGGGAAGTGTCTCTGCCCGTGCTGGGAACCGCAGGGTTGGAACTACATCATCTCTAAATGTTATTTCCCAATCAAACTATTATATGATTTAAAAAAAATAAAAATAAGGACACCCTTATGATGATACAAAGTGGCTGCTGATCCTATATTAAGACTGGAGGGATTTTTTTCATTCCGGTGTCTAGAATTACACATATTAAGCTACAAGTCCAATATTATCTTGGCTTCATATCTCTTCTGCAGAACATGAAATATTCTTGTAAGATGCACAATTTTCCTAGCTGGGGCAAGGGCAAGAATTTCAAGTGGAAGGAAAAGAACTACAAGAAAGGTGACTGTGATAGTACTGCACAATAAAGAAACCTCCAAATTCTTCCTTCATTAACTTATTTAGTAGCAGCCTATATTAAAATATACATGCAAACACTAGACTTCCTCATCATGTTCTCTTTTTTTCCCCCTTCCTCTCTCATTTCTACTCAATCTATAATTATTTTCAGTTATATTCAATATTTTCAGCAGAGATAGAATGGCCCCATTTTAACCCGACATATAGATCAATTGTCAGAATACACTCAGGGATACAGTAAATGTAGGTGAGAAGGGACTTGATCCCAAGCATATACTGTAGCCATTAACATAGCACTCTTCATCTCTGATGCATTTTCAGATCACACTTCTCAAGATGAAACCTGAAAGTCAGCACAAGCAAAGCCACACTCTACACATAGATGAACTGCACAAAGATGTGAACCTCACTAAGCCACTTACTGGCAGCTTTACTTCCAGGATGTCTCTAATGCAACTTAAAGTGTTTTGGTACATACACATTTTAGAAGCCACCAGGATTAGGCAAAATATCACGAGGTTTAGTGAGGATCAGATTAAAATGCCTATACCCAAACTCTAACTCCCTTTTTGGATGAGTCCTAAGTCTTCCACTCCTTTTATACAGGCAACTGCAAGAAATTCTGGCTGGGAACTTGAAAATATAGTGCTGCTGTCCATCACAGCCTACATGAAACTACTGCCACAGGAAGCCTCCCTGCCAATCCAATCCAATCCAATCCAAAACTGAATTGTGGGAGGTTCTCTGGGGACAAGCACCCAAGAAACTTTGGAGGAGGGGGACAGGGAAGAATGAAAGGCCACAAAAAATCAAACCACAAACCTAAACACCATGATGAGAAGATTTTAGATCTTCCTGTTGGTATTAGATAGTTTTTATTCCCACAATTTCTTTTGGAAGAAGTAGAGTATTTTTTTTATTTTAAAGCACAGATAGACTTTAAGACAAGCCTCTTTGGAAGTTCATGATGTAGACACTTGATGCAAACCTTTAATTGCTGAGTTGAAGGACTGCTGAAGAAGCCCCACCTAGATGGATCCCACAAAAGGATCTTCTCCTCATCTCTGTACACTAAATTACATATGTGTTTTACCTTTCACTTCTAGTACGCCACTCAAAAGACATGACAGCTGGGCCAAGAAAGAGTTGCACTTTCATCTTGAGTTACAAGTAAAATATTTAATCAAAATAATTTCAAAACAAAAATTCATTTCTGCTCTTTCTGGAAAATTATATGCCATTTATGTCATTTCTGCAGTAAATCACTTTTCGGAAATCAAAGTGATAGGATTTTTAGGCTCATTTCATTTGGGGCATCTGGGCATTTTGGGTGCAGGGGGAAGTTATTTTTCCTTAGCATCTTAAAGACATCCTCATCCCTGACACACTTTGCTGTCTGAAAGTTGGCAGCAGCTTCCTGTATTCTCACTGTAGTCCATCTGTTAAAAGAGATCCAGTAAGTGTTTAAGATATACTTTGCTACAGGTACTATCTATCTCCATATACACAGTCCAGAGGAGAAAAGGGCATCACAAACAAAATTTATTTCTCATGTCTTTCGACTATCCAAAGTACATTTTGGAAAATACGGAACACATTGAAAATAACAGCGCTGCAAATGGGAAACAAGAGCAGAGAAAGCTGTGAGATTTAGGACTGTGCCATATGTCCTCCACTGTCTTGTGCACCCACTTGAAAACAAACTCCTTAAGCGCAGCCTCTAGAAATCTGAGTCCCCAGTGCCAATGACTGGTGTTATGGCCGTTTTATTTACTGTCCCTTGCTTTTTTTGCAGCTCTGTCTCTCACATTCTTCAACACTTTCCAATGAAAGATGAAGTATTTATTCGTGAACTTGAAGAGATTTAAAGCCCTGCAGAGGCAAATAATTTAAGATCTGACTATACATCAGTGAGGTTTGTGCAGTTTTATCAATTTCTGTTAAAGCAGCACAGAGAGTTATAGCCACAGGACTACTTGGGCCAAACTGAACAGCAATAAGTCTAGCTATTTTGCTCAGAAGATAAACATAAAGCAGAAAAGTATTAAAGAAATAGACTACAAGAAACTGGAAACTTCCTAAAGGAAAGAAAAAGAGACAATTCTTTTACAAAAGTAGTTCTAAAAGGCTGCACAACATTATTTCCCATTTATCAAGGAAAAACAATGTTTTCAAAAGCCATGGTGTTTCTCCAAACTTGAACTGAAAATGAATGAAAAGGAAAATTTTCCCCACTCTTTTCAGCAAGAACAAAATACAGAATTGCTACTAGACTGCCAGTCTTTAAAAATTATTACGTACTGCTGGTTTTACATAACTTTCTTATTAAAAACATACCTTCATAATAATTTGTGGCCTACATAATAATTTGGCAATAAAGTTGAAAGGTTAAAATGGTCAACTACTTCAGAAACTGTAATACAACTTTTTTAAAAATTCAAAACCTACTTTCTCCCCTTTTTTTATTATTAGTAGTAGTATAATAATGAATTATTTTTCTTTATTCTTCCATTCAAAGTTTGGTTTAGTTAAACTATGAAGGGAAATAATTAAGTCAGACAGGTATGGTTTGAGAGAACAGGAGAAAAAAGATAAGTTACAAGGGATATTGAGAGAACTAAGACCTATTAGCTCCACATTTCTTTCCTTTTGCTTAAAATCTTTAGAGAGCATTAGAAGGCATTGCACCAGATCATGACTCAGCGTTCATCTAGCCTCAGATTTAAACTTGAATAACTTCTATAACTAATTTTCCCACCTTCTACTTTAAGCTATTTTGGTTTGGATCTTGCCTACTTCTTATTTGTTCAGGGTGCCATTTTTTATTAGACCATTTACTTAGAAATACTTTCAAAACCCATTCTGAAATTCCTAAGTAGTTTGAATTTTTGCTTGTGTATAAGACAGTTTCCAAAACATATTTTTACTGGTACTTATGAAACACCTGCAGGCCCAAAACATGAAGTATGAAATATTTACCATGCAATGTGAGTTACTCTCCAGAAGAAGTAATTTCTTTTGATCAGTCAAGGACAGGAAACATATGAGTTATGAAGGTGACAAAAGCGATGTGCTTTCAAGTCCATGTGTGCAGCATTATAACACTGTCATTCTTAGGGATTTTTTTGATTAGCTGAAAACTCTGTGAAAGATACAGTGAAGCCTGGCTCCCTACATTAGCTTAGCATGAATGGCAAAACAGAGCTGGCTGTGGCTACTGTTCCTACTTCTACAGCTGGTTTCAGGAGAAAACTACTCTTAGGAATTTCTACCTGAATATGTTTTTTAGGAAAAAATCTTTGTAACTACAGAACCTTACATGCCCTCAGCCCTGTACAACTCTTTTATTTTACAGAAATAAATGGTTTTTCCTGAGTCCATACCTCTTCCAGTCATCAGCTGCTTGAGTGAAGAAAATGAAGTCCATGGCATTGTCAGTAACAAAGCTGTTTCCTCCAGATGCAGGATTTTCATTGATGATGTGATGTGGGCAATGGGAAATGCAATTACAAAATTCCTTCCTTTTCCCTTCACATCCCTTTTCTTCCCATCTTAATGGTAACATACTGGTGGTCAGTGTCAACTGTAGGAATCAGTTCATTGGATCAACAATTACTATGAACTTGTGGATGGATGTTCAGATTCAAGTTTTCTTTGTGATCAGACTACATTTCAAAAAGCTGTTATTTAATGGTTTAATTAAATATGTATTTAATTATTACAGCTGTTTTTTGAATGTTAGCATACTTGAGGATTACAACACATGAAATTTTGCTTCTTTATAGACTCATGGTAAAAAGCACTTTGTCAGTTTTTCTTGTTTTCAGGAGCCGTGGAAGAGCAGAGGAGAAAATGGCAAACCATTGAAAGATCTAAAGCAGTTATGAAATTTTTATCTTTCTTGTGTTATACATTAGAACAACTAGGTCTGACTGATGTAAAATGTATTCAATCCCACCCAACTAAACAATATCCAAAGACTTAAGAACAAAGCAACATAGAACGCAGAACATGGAGTGAAGTGCTGTGCACTGCTTAACTTAATTTGTAAGTTCGCATTTCTGTCCCTCCCACCACCAAAGACAATAGACACATTAAAAAAGGGGGGAAGAATCCACTGCCTGTTTCATCATCCAAGGGATTTTTCCTCCCTGCCCTCCAGCAAGACCCCGTGAGAGCAGCAGGCTGGGAGCCGGCTCTGCGCATGATTCCTGGACCACTGCCGTTGCCTTGCCAACGCAAAGAGAGAACTCGGGGCTTACATCGGGCATTTCAATGCAGTGACCCACTTACTGTCTGTCAACAAATTCACTGGGACAATAGTGAGTGTAACACATTACAGAGATTAAATCCCAGGGACTGAACTACAAAGATGTCTGGAAAAAACATCTTTGTCAGTTTGAAAAGCCAGAAAACCATAAACAGAGTAAACAGTAATATGTTTTAATTCTCTCATATATTTATTGCTTTAAAGGGGAAATTTCTACCATGATAATCTGTATTCATTATTTGTGTATTTATTTTTTTAACTAGGTTCACAAAACTAAGTCAATTTTGCCATAAGAATATTGGGAATTAAATAGCTTTTGTGTATTGCATTCTTGGATAGAGCTGAGCAGGATTAAGACCTGAAAACCTTCTTTCAAGCTGTAAGAATGCAATGGTTGTTTTAGAATATATTTGTACAGATGGATATGGTAAGAGCAAATCGTTACAAAAACCCCCACAGTGATTTCTGCAAGACAGTTAGATCATGGATTTATATTTGAAAATTAACTATGTGCAAGCTAGTTACAGGTTTCCCATTCAGTTCTTCCCCTTTACAAATATATTATTGTAGGCATATTCAAAATCTTCCCCCTTCCTTCAATTCCCAGTTTCCTTCTGTTCTTTTCATTCTCTGTAAATAGATTATTCAAACATAAATAATTTGCTTTAAAAGGCTGGCAACTACCAAGAGAACTAAATATACATAATGGCATATTACCAAATGCAGAAAATGTATGTTTAATACATGTTTACCTACATTCTTCAGTTTCTTAGCAATATTAACCTGTCACTTTAAATGAAAGTCAGCAATTTTTTTTTAAATGCATGTGTCACCAGTTACCAAATGGAATTATCTGAGGAACCATGCAGTGAGCAAAAAATAGCTGCAGCCTTCTGCAGTATCTGTAGAAAAAGCTATTTTTTAATCCAATAAAGGTTTATTTATATGTTTACTCTTAATATTTTGTGTATTTCTATTAGTTCCCTGGCTATATGAACCCATATTGCAGCAATTAGATATTACCTAAAATTCTTGGTTTGGATTGTTTCTCCATCACCTGCCCCCCACAGAAATACCTTTCTAATTAACACCTAAGAGTGGGTACTGCTTCACATCCTGAAACTGATATTTCCAAACCTCTGAGGCTTTCAGTCTCCCATAGTTTCTGTATGACATTTTTTGAAGTATTATTTTCAGGAGGTGTGGAGGAAGACAAATGTTCCTTCTGCCTGTATGAGATTACTGGTACCAGATAAATTTAAAGGTGAAAACTTTATTTTTAAAAAGTCAGCATTGGTGAGTGGCAAAAATTTCAGTTCTAGATTGTATATAATATCCCTGCAGTACTGTCTAACAGTTTGGCTAGTTTGGAGATATGGGGAACCACACACCAGCCTTTTTCTTCCAGTCCTTTCCCATGCATATTCTTTGTATTTCACACTACTGATCACCTAGTCCTTTCTCTGGGCTCTTCCAGCTTTGTCTCTTTCCACAAAATTAGATCCCAAATTTCTCATCTCTTTAAAAGGCTCCCTGGGCCCATGCCACTATGCCATGCAAAAGGAACAGAGGGGCTCTCCTTTCTATCTCCCAGGAGGTTTATCTTTGTTTATAATCTTGTCTTGTTCCATACACAGTCTAATTCATGTCTGCATTTGCTGCTAAAAATATCAGAATATCATAAAACCACATAAGTTAAATTCTTTAAGCAATACATATTTTATCAAATCCATAAACTCTCATTCTTCACAGATACTACCTACCAGTAATAGAGATACACAGCTGTGTTGATTTTCCTGCTCCAATCCTTTCCCCTCTTCCTTACTCTTGACTTCTCTCATATGTAGTAACTTGCATTATTATGCCAATATTTTCCAATGTAAAACACTGTTTGTATTTACTAATTTTCCAAAATCAATTATTAAGGATGCATTTGGCTATGCATGGTGTCCCTCCAGGCTGCAATCTCTAAAGTTGCAGCCAAAATATCTCACACTATTCCAAAGAGTGAAGTTAAAGGAAAATATATTAATTTTCCCTTGGGTGTGGGAAATCCAGCAAGCTTTTCTTTGAACAATTTTAAGATTTCTTTTAGGATTTACAGGAGGGACTTGAAAATGGCAATGGGACAGGCATACTCTCAGATATGTGCTCTTTGAAGCATTTCTAAAAATTCCTTCAGACTTGCTCCATAACATTTGTGATACACACACATACACAGAGATTTGCTGTGTCTGTAGAACAAATGCTGTCAGGGATACAGGTCTGCTGGGCCATAGCCAGCAGAACTGACTGCATCTTATGGAAACCCTATGGTGCCCTTGTGAAGAGGGAACATCTGCTGGTTTACCAAATGCTCTCCATGATTTCCAGTTCCTTGAAACTCTATGAGAATTCATACAGCCCAGTCTGCTGTTCTTGATTGCAGGACACTTTAACCTTCCAGTTCCCCTCTGCTCCTCACACCAAGAAATCTGCTTTGCATCTGCCACTGACTAAAAGTAGGCGTCTCCTCAACACATCCTTAAATGAGAGGCATTGTGAGAATGATTTCAACATTCTTGCCTCTCTGCAAGTGAAGCTTTCCAAATGCTGTCAATTCAAACTGGGAGAAAGTACTACTTCAGCTTTCTCTCAACTTTTTAAACCACATCTGCAAGGGAAAAATCAGACTCTGCTATATGCTGTTAGGTAGTCCTGCCTTCCACAAGACTGGCCTTCTTCCTAACTAGCAGCTTAGGAAAATCTCCCAGCAGAGATTCCAGTCCAGTGCCCCCCATCTCCATGAGAAACCACTGCAAAATGCATTTCCCAAAGCCAGAGGCTGAGGGCAGCAAAACTGAGAGAATTCAATCTTTTGTGCTAGAGGAACATTCTGTGATTCATTGCACATATTGCACTGGGCTTTTGGCAAGTATCACCAAAGAGCAGCCTTAGCAGTGGACTATGCTAAAGCTGCTGCTCAAAGTAAGGTGATATTTTTATATAATTTTTTAAATCAAAATTAATGGGCACACCCTAAGCAGCACTGCAACCTAGATGGTGATACTAGATAGCTAGAGAACCATGACTGTGAGAATGATCAACTCCCAGCTGACCCTGAAATGGTACAGGGTCTGCTTCTCCAGCTGGATCCCTGCAAATGTAAGGAGTCTGATGGGATTCATTCCAGAATCCTGGCAGAGCTGGCTGATGTCTTCACAAAACCTCTCTGGATGATTATGAGTAGTCTTGGGAATCCATAAAAGTCCCAGCTGACTGGAAACTGGCAAACATTGTCCCAGTTTTCAAGAAGGGAGAGAAAGAAAACCCCACAAGAGGCCTGTAAGTCTCACTTCAGTGCCTAGTAAAGTTATGGAGAGGATTATTCTGGGAGATATTGAAAAACACCTGAAAGACAACACAGCCCTCAGTCACAGCCACCACGGCTTCATGAGAGGAAAGTCCTGTTTGTCAAATCTTATTTCTTTTTATGACAAGATAACCCACCAGTTGATGAAGAGAAGCCAGCTGATGTGATCTTTTTGGATTTCAGTGAGGCTTTAGATACTGTCTCTCACAGACAAAAAGTCCAGCACAGAGCTGGATAAACACATCCTATGGCTGGTGAGCAACTGGCTCACAGGTTGGGCACAAAGGGTTACAGTGAGGGGGGTGACATCAGATGGGTATCTGTCACCAGTGGGGTTCTGCAGGGCTCCATCCTCAGCTCTCTTCTCTTCAACATCTTCACAAATGACTTGGATGCAGAAGGGATACTAAGCAAGTTCACAGATTACAGGAAACAGGGAGGAGCTGCTGGCAGGGAGGCCCTGCAAAGAGCCCTTGGTAAAGTAGAAGAGAGGGAAATCTCCAGCCACAGGAAGTTCAACAAGGGAAAGTGGCAGATTCTGCACCTGGGATGAGGCAGCCCTGTATGTACAGTACAGACTGGGGAATGAGACACTGGAAAGCAGTGATGTAGAAAGGAACCAAGAGGTCTTGGCTGGCAAGAAGCTGAACCTGACTTATTGTGCCCTGGCAGCCAGGAGAGCCAACCATGTCGTGGGGTGCATCAGGCACAGCATCACCTGTTGGACACTGGAACAGGCTCTCCAGGGAAGTGGTCACAGCACCAAACCTGACAGAGTTCAAGAAACATTTGGTCAATGCTTTCAAGCACATGGTGAGACTCTTGGGGCTGTCCTGTGCAGGGCAATGAGTTGGACTGGATGATCCTTGAGGATCCCTTCCAACTCAGCTTATTCTGTGATTCTGTGATACAGGGCTAAGAGTTTGTGGGAATTCTGCAGCCAGGAGAAGGCACAGCATTTTCTGTCTGTTTTCTTCTGTTGCCTGGGGGAATTGCTTCAGTCCTTGAAGCTTCCTCTCTGGCTAAAGTCTCAGTGCCAATGCCGCCCCCGACAGCTTTGCACAGATCCAACGTAACTGCTACAAAAACTCCTTCTAGCTGAAAAGTGATTTTGGTTTTCTTCCCTCAGCTTCTTGCTTCAAGTAGGAGGAGCAAAATATTATGCAGGTATGATATCATATTCCCTAAACACAGAATAAAAATTGAGACCCTCGTGTCCTAACAACTCCCTCTGTACATTAAACCTTTGCAACCTAATTTGCTGGCCATTGGCAATCCCAGCAGCTATCCACCCTCTCACTCCAAGTAAGACCATACACTCCTGCCTGTGGCCCATCAGATGTACTCCACTATCCAGCTCCTGTGAGGGCAGATCTTCACCTAACACTACACACTGAGTCTCTATCCACCTACTGCATCCTACTGCATCCTTAGACACAGAAACTCTAATTACACCTCCTTAGTAGCCCTGTTATTATCTACTTTAGGGGAAAGGAAATTCATTATTCAAATGAAAAGAATTGCTAAAGGAGAGCTAGCCTTACTGTCATAAAACAGTAAACTGCATAGGATCACATTAATTGTCACCAACTGTAAGGGAGGCCTGACTTGAAAATCAGTGACAATTAAAACAAGTTTGGGGCCTTGTTTTTGCCTTGTGAGTAGGTGTCTGTGTTTTCTTTATTTGTTTTCTTTTTTGTTTGTTTTTTTTAAACAAGTCTTCTATTGTTTCACTTTTTTATTTTGGTTCCAGAGCTTTCAGAATACATCCTCTTCACATTTTCAAGATGTCTCATTTTTTTATGACATTAAGACTGATATTTTCATTTAAACATTAACACTTAGTCCTCGGAGATTTTGAAAATCTAAGCAGATGTGGCGCACAACTTCAGGCAACAGACACCTTATGTGCTGCATAGCTGTTCAAAATTCCTTCATGCTGAAAGTCCTTTTCATTCCCTTGTTGTTCTTTCATTCTCCAGTGGTAATGAATATTGGTAATCATCCATTTCTTCCAGACTAGCTCACCCTCAGATCTACCTGGCTTTGCTGAACAGTGGAGCATGAGAAAGCTGCAATTGCTTTCCATTTTCCTCTTTCCTAATTTCTCTTGGTGAGGAATACCAACATACAACTGTGCTCTACCCCTGCTGCCAGCACAGGAAACTTTATGGGTCTGTTTTGCTTCATGATCTGAATGATGGCCCAATGCTTGCTGCACAACAGAAGTAAATATTCTAAGAAAGTCACACTTTTTTCTCAAAATATATTCTTGAAGGTCTGTTCGTCATCATTTACAGGAATTTGTTTCACAGAACCGAGAAAACAATACCATTTTCCAGAACATTATATACTCTGCTCTTCTAACAACTACAGTATAGTTATATCAAAAAAACAAAATAGTTATTGCATGCTAGTACAACCTACCATGACTATAATCCCCCTATTTCAGACCCAAATTACATTAATTTCCTAATCTTTTGGTACTACTTCACCTGTCTCTAACTGGGACTCAGAAAAGCACTGTTTCATGACCAAACCAAACCACTATGAATTTATTGCCTTTTCCACCACTATATCTCTCCCCCACAAATAGCAGTGTTTATTATGGCCAAAATTTTTTCTCTATATTTATTCTGGTTTTGGGTAGATCAGAACTAATTTTCTTCTGCTGGCATGGGCTGTGTTTTGGATTTGTGCTGAACACAGGTTTGACAGTGGGGAGATGTTTTTGTGATTGCTGAGCAGGGGTTGCACAGAGCCAAGGCCTTTTCCCCAGTCTGCCATGCTGGGGAGGAAGTGGGGGATGAATGGGAGGCTGGGAGGGGACACAGCCAGGACAGGCGACCCAAACTGACCAAAGGGATATTCCAGACCATATGGCATCATGCTCAATATATAAAGTAGGGAAAATAAAGGAAGGGAGGGATGTTTGGAATGATGATGTTTGTCTTTCCAAGTCACAGCTATGCATGTTCTGCTGGAGATGGCTGAACCTCTGCCTGCCCATGGGAAGCAGTGAATTAATTTCTTGTTTTGTTTTCCTTGTGTATATGCCTTTTGCTCTCCCTATTAAACTGTCTTCATCTCAACCCTTGAGTTCTCTGGTTTTTGCTTTCCCTGATCCCACTGCTGGGGGACTGAGAGAACAGCTGTGTGGGGCTTGGCTGCTGGATGGGTTAAAACACAACAGCATGTCACAACAGAAAGAAAGCACTGCACTTATTAACAGAAATTTAAAAAAAAAAAAAAAGAAACTTCAAACTTCTTAAGAAACTGCCATAAGACTAGATAGAATTATGAAGAGAAACATATTTTTCTATAATGTTTGAATTCATAAATGCATTTTCATAGGTTAGTATCAAATTTGTAAAAAATTAATGCAAATATTTCTTTTGAATACTTCATGTTTGAAAAAAAAGACTGGAAGCAATTGCAAATATGGACTGACCTAGTATTATCATTAATCCTCTCTAGCAAGCTAACTGTGCTACTACAATTTCTGACTGGATATTGAAGATAAAGTTCCATCCACTTTTTTCCCAACCTACATACTAGACAGTCTATACTTCAGAAAACTTTGTATTCTGCACTTAATTTGTTTGAATTGCAATAAGTCCTTTCTGCCTACTTTTATATGTCTAGGGAAGCCTGTAATAGTCTGACATTGCTTTCAGTCATTCTAAATACAACATTTGTTGTCTGAGGGCAGAACTGCTCTTCAGTGTTATTCAACGCATTAGTGGCAAACACTAGGTCCATCATGTGCTTTGACATTAAAACTGAAATACCAAAGGCTGAGGAATACTCATATTTATCACAGAAAAAAATATATGAAGAAAATAGAACCAACCAACCTTTCAAATTCTTTGGAAGCAAGTAAATTAAAACAAGGATAGGGCCCATGCATACCAAAAGTGTTACCAGCACTGTCAGAGCCCCCACATAATCCCTGTGCTATTGATGAAATATATAACAAATGCTATTTTGAGGAAATTTTTTTATTGAAGCCAGTAAGGCCAGAAATTTGTTTTTGTAATGAAACTGCTGAGACTTTGTTCATATCACAGGATATTTGGAGCTGCTTTTAAAGACGACTTCAAACTTGCAACAAAGCAAGGGATGCAGAAGACTGGTTATTTCTGCAACTAATTTAATTACACATCTTTTTAACAGACAGCAGTCTTAAAGGAGGGGTTATAAACAAAATTTAAACAAGACAGCTTGAATAACAGACATAAATCATGCTTTAACAGTGTAGAGGTCCCCACAATGCTTTCTTCCACTAAGACAAATTAGATGGTGGTGCTTACAGTTTTGGGGAGAGACTGGATGTGACGTGATGGGCCCATGTCACATGCACATGCAGGAAGATGCTCAGAGGCTCTCTTTGCATGGGCTGTATACAAAATATATTCAAAGAAAGCAGACACATTTAAAAACAGTATTTTGAGTATATTTCTGTTAAGAATTAGGCCTGTTAATTTTCAGCCTGAAATTTTCTTTGGGGATTTTTGGGTTTATACTCCTTCATGTGCTGGTAATACAAAATCTATATTTTTTGCTGCCAAAGACAGAACAAATTTTGTCATCATTTCAGTAGCTGGAAATGTTGCAATCACCTTCCTAAAGAAAAATAGCCATTCACCAGAAGAAAATGCATATTTTTTAAAACAAACTGCAAACACAGGCTTATTTGTCTCTGTTGGGTACCACTTCTGTAAAATGAGGTAAAAAAAGGCACTAATGGCTAGTAGAGACACATCCATTCTGAACTTTCCATAGCACATATTATAATCACTAAGAAATTAAGGTTTTTTTAAGGGAATGAAGTTAACAACTTTCTGAACTGTTCCTTCCTTTAGCATGCTGTACAGACATCCACCATATGTATATCTCAGCACTCTGACTTACATTATGTCTCAGTTAAAAATCAAAGGTCTGTCACTCTTCATTTTAACAACACATATGCCATATGTGTAATGAATGCAACTCCTTCAGGTTTGTTCATTTAAATAAAATGTTTGATTAGGAATTAAGGTGAGACAGGAAAGAATCTTCAATTACACTGCATTTCACCCTTACTAGCAAAGAACATCAAATGCCTGCACTTTATTTATTTTACAAATTAGTAAGTATTCCCTAGCATACTTCATCTTGCTTTAATATCTAGATGACTCAACTGAGCTTGCATTGTAGAGTTGTAAATACTACCACCGATTAAAGTGGTAAACAAATCAGAATGAGTGGAAGAAATGAAAGCTTATGTATGTCCTGTATTGCTTTTCACAAATGGGAAATCAAGACACAGTGAATGAATGACAGCAAGATTTTTCAGGGTCCCAAATAATTTTGTAGTAATTTCTGAAAATCAAACTGGAAAATGCAAATGATACAAATAATCTGTTTCAGATATTACATATCTCAGTCCAGAATTTTAGGTGATGTCCCAGTAATTTCACGAAACATTATCTCTAAAGGAGTAACTTATGAATTACTGGCTGAAAGGAGAGCTTCCTTTTTAATCCAATAACATAACTTTTAATACCTTCACTATTTTATAACAATTTCATTCCTCAGAATTACCAAGAATGATGGAAATTATTGCTACGACATATTTTCTTTTTGTAATTTTGTACTCTTACTGAGAATCATAAAATCATAGGATATCCAGAGCTGGAAGGACCCACAGGGATTATCAAAGTCCAACTTTTGCTCCCAAGTGTCACACCATGTACCAGAGAGCATTGTCCAAATGCTTTTTGAACAGTATCAAGCTTTGTGCTGTGACCACTTCCCTGGGGAACCTGTTCCAGTGCCCAACCACCCTCTGGGTGAAAAACCTTTTCCTAATATTCCCATAAAAAGAGAATTCATGTCTACTCATCCCTACTGATAAGGCACACTGCTGGAACTACCTGGAGGTCTTTGACTTGATTTTTGAAGATTTTTTTCCCATTATCCCATTTGTTGAAAGGCAATTGTTGGTATTTTGTAAAGTTAGTACACTAAAGAGATTTCTTTGGCAACCAGTTTATCCAAGTAAGTGTTCTGCCTCATGGAGCCAGGGACACGGAGTAAATTCATTAAGAAATTTATTTCATTTTCCCTAGAGGTTTGCTTTCACTCACATTAACATTTTCATGCTTCTGTTGCAGGAGTTTCATAACCCAGTTCCACAAACAGAAAACTATCATCTCAGCACTGCTTTCTTTAAATGTTAAAATAGATTAAGATGAGTTGGGGGAGTTCACTGACATAAATATCATCTTATTCATCTTGGCTGCATACTCCACCTCTCATGTACAAGAAATGAGACAGTCTCACAAGTATGTATTGAGTACAAACCTGCACACTTTTTGCTTTCAGTGTCCATTACCATTACAGTTGCAAGCATTCTGACTAACCACCCATCTTTTTAGTTCAAGTATAACAAAAAAACTGAACAAAACCACTTTTTTCTGTGAGGAATACAGTTCAGTGATCTAAGTTTTTCCTCCTATGTTCTTTCAAAAAAAGCTTAAAATACTTTTAATTATGTGATTTTTGAAATATATTTTCTCTCAAATCCAACTAGAAAGCTCAAAAATAGAACAGTAATATTGCTTATTTTACCACCATTAGGTGGCAATTAAAGTTGCAAGATATCAACTGGGAGATTTTTCTAGAGTTTTTTTGTATTAATAGATACTGAAAAATTGTGTATTAAGTACAAAACCATTAAAATATAAAGCATTCCCAATCTTGATAAAATATTACGTCTTTGTGAACTGGACTTAGAATTTTGTGTTTTGATAGCCACAAACTTTATAGATAAACAAAATCAGTTGTGGTCTTCAGCACACTAACAGTATGACAAGGTGGCCACTGTCAGCAATATAAATGTAAGATAAACTAAAGAGAAGGAAAACAAATAGCAAATAAGCATGCAGAATGATGTTCTGGGCTAAAGAAGGTGAACTGATAAGCCTTGAACCAATGTCAGAAGGCCAGAGAATACTAGAGCACACCATTGGCTGTCAGGCCCACAGAATCCTTTATTCTTCTACAGAAGAGGGTGGGTTCCATTCCTTTTTAAGCTGTGCAGCTCCCCAACATGGAGACATAAGAGTGAAATGGAGATAACAAGCTAAAAGACAGTATTTCAGCAGATGATAGCTTAGAATAAATGAAAGCATAGCTGGTAGCCACAAAATGAAAGAGGCCTGCACTTCTGCACTATCCTGATACAGAGGAACCTAAGAAGCTTCATTTAAAGTCCTTTTCCTACATATTTGTGCTTAAATTGGAATAGCATCAAAATAGCAGAAAACAAACTCTAAAGTTTAAAGAAACTGTCCTCAGGCATTATGTTTTTCAGTATGAAAAACCCCCAGAATGACTGACTGCTGAGAGGTTTCCCTTAGTTTTGTGGCTATTATTACTTTGAATATTCATACCTATTTTTGGACTTCCATGTACTGCTAATGAGCAGTATCTTCTGAATACATCTGTAGGCTGAGTAACTGAGATACAGAGCACTTATTAATTACTCCACTGCCATTGAGGATGTAAAAAGACACAACTGATACCAGCTCTAGATACCTACTAGAGAATCATTTCCATAAGATGCCTTAAAAAATTTCCAAAATGTCAGCCCTTAGGGCAGGGGTTTGCCCTCTACCTATATGCAAAATCCCAATTCTCCCTCTTTTGAATACTTTATATTTACAACAGCTTGGCTGGATTGTGCAAGAAATACAGGACTGTAAAACAGAAATTTTATTATTTTGTTCACTAAAGTAATAAAATTGTATACTGACAGGAGTATTTGTCAAACATTATGTCACAGAGAAACCTAGTTTCAGTTTTAATGCGAACGATTGCCTATTATAAAATGAGAGCACACTGAATTAGTCATTTCCATTAAATCTATGAAGCAGAATTGCCTAGCAACCAAGAAAATTAATTCAGAGACTAAAATAAACACTGTGACACTGACAGAGCAACTGCTATTCTACCTCAATAACCATAAAGACACCGAGAAAAGAGGTATTTTCTTAATTCTTCTTAGCAAAGGTAAAACAAACAATTTCATAAAATGAGTCATAATGGACAAAGAATAAAAACAAAGAGTCAAAGCAACTGCACACAGCAAATGCAAATAATTATGCTATTTTTACATAACATCATTGAAATAAAAAAAAAATTGAAAGTTTTTCATATTCCAACAATGGTGAATGAATTGTTGTGGAAGTTTCTAACATGTTTTCCCACTTACAAAGGAGAAATTTGTTTCATTATAATAATTCTATGCAAATGTTCTATATTTTAGAACTTACTAGTTTAACTTACTAAAGAATTTATGACTGTGCTTACTTGAAAAAATTCTGCATCATTACTACCCACTTCTACCCCCAGTCAAATTATTCTTAATCACACTTTGGTAGGAAAGCTTTTAAATTATCCAGTTTATCACACTGAGATGGTTATGAAAAAAAAAAATCAAAACGTTAACAGATTAAGGACAGTGAGGATGAGTGCAATAATTTAGTTTAATGACTGCTACATATTGCTTGTTACATCTGGGCCATTGTGTAATTCATTGTCCCTGAAGGACCACAAAAAGCCTAGTGAAATTATCCCTTTAGAAATAAAACAAGCACAATTCTGTAACAACATTGAAGTCTATCACCTTGTCAGGGTATTAGATTAGAGGAATGGTGACAGATCAGGGATTCTGGGGTGGCAGTACTTTTGTACCTCCAGCAGGAGACAGTCCATCTTTCCAGCTTGAGATACAGAGTTAGTATGGAGTCAAAAAAAAAAAAAACACAAAAAAAGATCAGGTGTGATTTAGGCAAGAATAACACAAAGGAGAAAAAATATACCCCAGAGGATATGACAAGACAGCAACTGCAGCAGCTAGATCAAATCTAGTTGAGTCTACATTAAAAGATAATAATAACAATAAAACAGTAAAAGGTATAAATCAAGACAGACAAGCAGGAATAACTGTGTATTAGAAGGCAACTCCCCAGGCAGGGACACAGCTAGTCTGCTCTGAGGAAAGTGTATTTCAGCTCTTTGGTTGTGTGTAATATTCAAAAAACACACCCATCACCAGCTACAGGTTCTTTAAAGAATTGAAATACACATATTACAATCACTAAATCCAATTCAGTGGTGTCCAAACTGGATTGTAAAAGTTCGTACTGTGAATAATTATGTAATAAAGTAAATGTGCTCATCTAGAAGGGGATATGACATGCAATAAAGGAAGGATATCTGCTGGAAATACAGACAATACAGATGTCATGGACATATAACAGATCAAAATGAAAAAATATTAACAGCAAAAGTCCCCATTAGATAAATGCAGCCCAAATGTCCTTAACAGGTTCCCCTGTGTCTTAAATATTTGATGAATGTACCAGATGGGGAGGGGGAGAAAAATATCTTGTCTGAACCACAAGCAAAACACAGCTGACCTAAAAGACCTACCCACCACTAGGTTATAATTACTCCAGTGTATTCACTAGTGAACAATGTTCATAAATCTAGAATAATTTGGAGAAATTGAAAGACATCTTTGAGAAATGGTAGCCTCCATATGCTGCCAAACAGCTGAAACTAATTTTCATTTTCTGGCCTTTGTGCCACACATCATGGGTGTGGTTGAAGTATACTTGTTTTACTGAATTCTTGAGATCACCATAGTGATGAGCATAATTTTTTATTAATTTTATCTGTATTAATAAAGTGGTATCATAAAAACAGAAGATACACAAATTCTACACCTAGCTGAAAATAGTACCTTTTTTCCCTTTAAAGTTTTTAACAGCACAGTTCACAGGGTAAAAATCTCAGAAAAAAAAATGCATAGTACTCAGACTAGACATTGTAAGAGTCCAGAACCTTTTAATAAAAGAAAACCTTGTAAAAGATGTCCAGTTCAGAGGGATTTATTAAATCTTCTCCAGTCTACCCAAATATACAGGCAAATAACTGACTTACTGGTCCAGACCTACATTCAAAGATCATTTATATTTTGTTACAAGAGGACAGCAAGAAAGAAAACACCAGTGTTAGTCTTGTACTAGAAGCAAGAATTTAATGAAAATAAACTCCCAGATAATCTTAGAAAGCAGACTATGACCATGTTGCAGTAAAAAAAGGTAAAAAGAAGGTCACTAGTAGCCTGCCTTGGGAAAAATTCCATCTGCACAGTAAATTTGATGATCATCTTGGCTTAAGTATGTGAACAGGACATGCAACAAAATTGTTCAATACCACTAGAACGTCCAGTATACCCTGCCCATGAGCAAATCCAAATTCTACTAATTCAAAAGAACACTACAAACAAAAACCTTTTTAAAAATGGCATCTAAGAAGAATATTATTTTCTCAAAAACTGCAGACAGGAGACCTGAAGCATATTAATCATTGTAATACCATGTGATACAAACAAAAAACCCTCAGCTGATAAGAAAACTGCATTCAACCTTCCTTCCAATTTCCCCTCAAACCCTTTTAAATTGCATCATCATGTCTTCTCACAGATATCCTGCCAAAAACCTGACAGCAGCATGCAAATTAAGACCTCACAATGCCATGGAGTAATCTTAGACATTTATATGCTTCCTTTCTGTTTATATTGGTATAAAAGCAATGGGATTACCCACAGTGCATGACATCAAAGATGTATATTTAGATGCACAGAATATTCTTAGTTGGAAGGGACCCACAAGCACCATCTAGTTCAATTCTAAAGTCAATGGCCCATACAGGGATTGAACCACAACCTCAGTGATTGTCTTTGCAAAATCAGAGCTTTGCTCATTGATTTTTGAGATTTACAGATTTACTGATGTCTGTAATTTTTGGAAGTAATCAAGGGCCATCTATGCACTTACAAGCAAATCCTAGTCTTTTCTACAACATTGGTAGGCAGTGTGGATAAAAGGGGTCCTTAATGCTCTATCAGAACTATGAATTTTCCAGCAAAATGTATGCATTTGGTAGCAAATATGTCAAGACTAAATAGCAGACACGTTTTGTGACTCAGAGGAGTAGATGTCAAGCTGATTATGACCACCTGGAAAACAAAACACTCTTTCATTTTAATCTAGTTCAGCCATCTAGTTAAGTAACATGGCAATAAGGCACCTGACTACCATGAGAACGGCAAAGAGAACCTGCAGGTGTTTCCAAGGAACTGCAATCTTCCTACTAAGAGGAAAGGTGGGGGAGATCATGGTTATGTTTATTTATAAGGTCAAAATGTACGTTGGTCAGAAGCAGTGGTTAGTGTGTCAGTAAAAAATTAGAAGGCTGAGAAATTCTCTGAAGATAATAGTGCTGCTCTATTGAAATACCACAACAAATAGGAGAAGCATTTTATATATCTAATATACTCAGATTAATTCACAATAAAGTAAATCACTGTGTTTGTGTCAATCAGCCAGGAATGTGAATTCCTTTTCTATATGGGACTGGTTTACCAACAAATCATGAACAAAGGCAAACCATTTTAAGCAGGAAGCATTTTACTAAAGCTACTCAGTTTAAAAATCAATAACACAATGTTCAATAATATAATTGAATACCTTCATGACCAACACAGTGGCTATTGGTCAATGGTCCCTTTCTCAAGGCATTTTCGGACACTTACTTTCATCCTCAGTTATGCATATTGAGTTACTATTTACAATGACTTATCACCCTTTTACTCCCATAAATTCAAGTACATGTTCTTTATTGGCTATAATGTTTTTGAAAAACACTATCTTTTTAGAGTTTATAAGTTCTTTCACATTAATGAAGATTTCAAAATATTATTTTATTTTACTATCATCATCATCATCAGTAAAATTAAAAATGATTTCACGGACCTCTGGTCAGTTAAGGTGTTCTTCAATGGACTAATCCAGCAGACAGAGAGGCTGTATTTGGGCTCACTGCACCCAGTATCAGTTACTGCATCCTCTCCTACTGCAACTGCCTGGCCTGTGTAACACTGTACTCAGGTAAGGCACAGAAGCATTTGTCTGGTCCAAGTGACAGCAGCACATCCATCTCAGCCATTCCCCTCCTCCTCCACTGGAAAGGGAGCAAATCAAACGTAAGCATCTCAGAGAACAGATCCCAACTCCAAGTTGTGTCATGAACACGGTAAATAAATTATGCAGGAAAATGTGGCTGGAAATAAATTTTCATCACAGAGGTTGCAGAACAAGCAGACCAGTAAAGAGCAAGGAGTTGCTGAATATATATCACTTAGTACATATAAACAAGGACATTACAGTTTTTAAGTGGCAAAGGGCAAGGATTAATTTACTGGACAGGTTAAGGTAATTTTACCTTGTCTATCACCATTCACTAACAAAGAAAGCGATCCTCAACTGAATGACTTCACTGTTACTTAGATAACTCACAAATGCTCCCAAAGCATTCATGTTACTGACAGTAACTTTCACTGCCTCAGAGCCGAAAATCTTTTGAAGGTTGTCTGGTGTGAGATGAGTCATAATGGTAAAAGAGACTGGGAACAAACAATGTGGCAGATGGAAGGAGAACACAACAGGGTGTATGTAATAGCTTTCTTCAGGAGAGATGAGACTCAGAGCTTTGTGCCATCCAAGCATAGGGATAAGTACTCAGTTTGGATGGGTTCCCTCATCTCACCCTGCAGTACCAATCAAAACCATGGCATCAGAACCTCAGGATCTACTCCTGTATAAAAATAAGCAAACCTAAATTCTTAGCTGTGGTCAAAGCTCCTCACTTGAGAACTGCAAAGATATACTCCAAGCTCTTCCCATGGTTGTTTTCTAAATGCTTTTAAATAGATTCAAAGTTATGCCAGGTGCTTACAATTGCGTGTTTCTTAATAGAGTAAGAGATGATTTGGTAGGAAAGCAGGGGGTGGGAGGCTTTGACAAACTACATAAAGAAAGCTGAAGTGATTCACCAGTAGCAGAGGGTGCCACTACACTGTGGAGCCTCCTACACTGGCTACATCACCTTGCTAAGCAAGAGGGTGCAATACCAACTTCCTTCACCAGAAACTAGGCCAACAGGTCAATTGTGATAATTCTTTCCACATATGTGAAGTGATATACTTTCCTTTTCCAACTAACAGGAACTTTCCTACCTCTCATCAATTTAAGATAAAACCAGACTTACTCTCCCTTTGCCATCACCTGTAGCCTCAAATAGCTAGAAGCTGCCCACAGTTACAATATTACAATAGTAATTTTATGGTGCTGTTAGTAGCCATGAACATAGTTGCTGCTTTAGTTGGGGAGAAAACATGCTTAAATTAAATGTTCACTATTTTTAAAACATCAGCAAGATGTATGCTTCTATTAACTTATGTAAAACCTAAATGTTCTTTCAACTCTAATATTATCTTCCATCATAGTTTAGTGGTGGACTTGGTAATGCCAGGTTTATGGTTGCTCCTGATGACCTCAGAGGTCTGTTTTGACATAAATGATCATATGATTCCCCTATTACCATATCAATTTCAGTCTTCTGAAGCCCTCCAAAGGTATTTCAAATTCTACTGCTTATTCCTTTCTTCTCCTGTTCATATTGCCTCTCTTGAACCTCTATCAGCACAATCATCAATCATCTCTACTTTTTTTCATTGTGCCTTAGTGCAGAGCAATCCCTGCCTAATCACTTAGCTATGCTGCTACTCTCTTCCTTCAAATTCCTCCTTAACGTCCAATTTTGCCTTTATAAAATCATTCTTCTGCAACCTGAGAAGGAGGATGTGACCAGCTATGACTTAATTAATAAACATCCAGCACCTGTCATCTTCTATTACATGTTCCCAGAAGAGATTTTAAAATGCTGCAGAATTTAATTTCCATGTCTTCCAGGCATGGAAAAGTAAAAGCAAAAAGAAAAAAAAGTGTTTCTACATAAAAATGAAAAGCAGAACAACAATCAAAAAGAGCTACTTTTTTTTCCCCTTTTTGTTTTTTTTTAAGAGGAATTTAAAAAAAATCTGCACTCTTGGGGTACAAATAGGAAGATACTAACAAGCAAGGGGAAAAATATTTTTGCCTTAAGTTCTTTTAAAATTATGGCAGTAGGACCTTTCTCCAAATCTCATACACCAAAAGTGTACCAAATGTATTTTTGTTGGTCTAGTTTTGTACCAGAACCTCAGCAAATGCACTGCTCAATTCAAAAATTGATAGTAAATTTATTGTGACATTCCTTTGCTGAATAATTGTATTGTTATCACTACAGTGGAAGAAAAATGAAACTTTCACTATGTGAACCAAATAAAAAAATCCTCAGAAAGTGTCCAAGTGCAAATGTCAGGTGCATTGTAAGTGTAAAAAGAAGAGTAATGCTTGCATTTCAGCAACTGTTATTTGGAAAAATGTTCCAGATGGCTGAAGTATAAATTTTGGAAGGAGTACTGAACTCCTACATAACTAGTAAGAAGGAGATGAAAATTTTAGAGGGGGAAAAAAAGTAAAAGATAAAATTAGCCTTCTTGAGATTAATGCATTGAAGCATAAGAGTTACCATGGACAAGCTAAGAGAATACATAAGCCATTTTGTGTAGTGGTGCTCCTTCATAAGACCCTAGAGCACACGTACACAACAGCTCCCAGTTTTGTTAATTCCTACTTGGTGTATTTCTTTGACCCTCTCAATTTTGATGTTCTGAGTTTGATCCCTCTGCAGCTGAGAAAATGACAAGATTTATTCCTCATTCCTTGCACAGTGGAACTGAAGGCTCTGTAACTCCCCACTCCCACACGAGAAAGATTTGTGCCAACACATCAATGTGGGACTTGCTGCCTGTCTCAGAAATTGGCCATGTGATAAGATATTAGCAGGAATTTTGCATTTTACTCACTTGAATTGGCTGAAAATTCTCCTGAAATAGAATTGCCAAACAGCATATTAACTGATAAAGTATTTCATATAAGATTAATATTCACATTTGCCTTTTTTACATTCTGTTTTTTAATGGCTACCAGCTGCCTATATTTTTCATGGGTTTTATAAAATCATGTGCAGTGTTTAAAATATGAGGCAAAACAACCCAAAAACATGGGGGTTTTTTTATCATTTTTTTCTCAGTCCTCCAAATAAAACTACTGGGAGGAATTAGCATACTCTCACTTAAGTATAAGGAGAGAAAAAATAGGTAAAAACCATTTTATCAAGAAAGCAAACATCATGGTTATGTGAGGCCAGTAGCATTTCCTCCATTTTTCCATGTTGAATTTTAGTGCAGGCTACTTAAAACAGGTTACAAAGTCACATTGCAAATTGTTTAAGGCTCTTACCAGAAATGACTGCACAGTCACAATATAAAATGAAAATAATTTGTGTATTAGGTATAACAATCTCTCAATCCTTCTCTATAAGGAACCTAAGAAATCAGCTAAATCAAATTTCATTTTGCTGCCTCTACAGTATTGTTCTTCCTATTTCCTATTTTTTAGAGTAATTGGAAACCCAGAATAGCCCCTTTTCCCCAAAGGTGAGCCTTTACTTTTACAAGATGTCAAAAAAGTTTTTTAGAAATTCATATTGCTATTTTGATACAGTATTTTTTCACTAATTAATGTAAATCAATAATTTAAAATATATTTAACACTTTTTTCCCAAGCATTTACATCTCCTATGAAAAATCTTTTTAATAAAGCTTATTTATGAAACTGACATCCAAGTGTCAAAATAACCATGAAGACTTAAATTTTCACACATTGAATTGAGGATTCAGATTGCTGCCTTGGGGCAGTTGGAATGGTTTTTGCCCTGAAAGAGTGTATATAAAATCATAATTAAGTCCTATTAATGCTGGATTTTCATGCCTAGGACTAGCATAATGTTGAGCCTGTAAGAAAGACAAAGTTTTCTACTATTAACAGAGACATTCAGTGTTAAAGATTAAATAAGCAAGCAGGACTAAATTTATTTACATCATTATCTTAGAATAAAAGCCTAATGTGTTGAATAATAACATATTCAAATTACAGCTCTACGAGTCAGTGCTCCTTATGTAAGAATATTAAGTAAGGTAGCCTGTAGTTACTGCATAAAGGAGAATAACTCTTACAGCATTAGAACAATTAACTTCAAATTCATATTCACTGTTATTGCCTTTTTCTTTAATAAACCATATTGATTAACTACTAAGGAGTATTAAGCAGGAAATACAGTGAGATAGTTTGCCAGATGCTAAAATTTATTTCCATATTTAGCATTGATTACAAAGGAAATTTATTTACTCTGTTAGTGACTTTGTAACTGTTGAGTGAGTATTTTATCTGATACTCTTACTATAACACACATACCTATAAGAACAGGAAACAATAAACATGATGAAGGTTAAGACCATTCTACTCTGAAGCAACTTGCAAAAATCCAGTTTGAACACAAGCTTGGGAACTAAGTCTACTAAGTTGAAAACATATTCCCAAAGTAAATAGAGATTGACCTTTGCTCACCATGTTTTCTTTAAGAATCAAGCTCTACAAATCCAGATTTGTATGAAGAACATCAGCCAGCAAATGTCTGGTACTTGCTACTCATAAGGCCAAATTTAAACACTATTTCCAAGTTCCTTTTGAATGCTAACAACATAAAAAGGATCTAACTGAAGATACAAGGCTGTCACCCAGTGTGGCATTTACACTCAAGAACAAAAAATAACTCCTCTGCTTTATTTACAAGTATTGTCACCAAACGAAATCAAAGTGCAAAATACTGGGATTTCCTCACTCTTATTTCAACCAACTTTGCAACAACAGTCAAAAGAGAAAGAAAATTCTTCTCTCTTAGAGGTAAATAAAAAGATTTAGAAGACTAACTTAGAAAGGATGTCAGCAGTGTTTGGACTGTTCAGCTGTTGGTATTTCTTAATAGGAAATAAAACACATAATTTAATTCATAATTTTAATTTCATTTCACTACTCTGTACTATCCTACTAAGCCAGTCTGCCATTTTCCAAAAAGTACTGAAGTAAGAGGATACAATTTACCCTCTCATGGCTGAAGAAGCAGAATCTGTGTGTACATTTTACTGATAGCATCCTAGTCTCATTATGATTTTCTTCCAAAAATCATCTTAAAGCTGTCCTTTACTGCTATGCTGTGACAACAAATGAAAAACTCTAAAAATAGGCTGCAGATCCACTTATATTGCTAATGCAGGCCAAACATTCTTTTCTGGCATTCAATCCTTTCTATTCACAATAACACTAGATTCTTTTTTTGCTATCCTACTGGTGAAATCTTGACTGCATTAGGTCTACTGCAGCCAAGAGAGCTTAAGTAAAATTAGGTTCTTCCTCCTATTTGCTGCTCTACAAACACATGATGCTCCATTCATTCCCAAGAGTTTATTTTATGTAGGAATTCAAACTGCAAAATGCAGTTATGGATGAATCATTAAAAAAGTCAAGTTCATCTTCCATTTAGTGCAAATGGTATGATTTACTGTGCTCCAGAACATTTCTTTTTTTCTGAAACAGATTGTGGAGAGAATTATCTATCACTCCCCTGTACCAAGTTCCTTACTGTGCAAAAAATTGCCGTGCCTGCCCACTGAAAAGTTCTTTATTGGGATGAATAACTGGGGCTGGGGACACCATTGCAATCTTAGTGTTGTCTCAGAGAGAAGACCTGAAATGCAGGAACTGGAAATATACCTTTCTCCACATCATAAAGCTATCAGTTTGACATCATTGTCTTTCAAACACTGACAGCTGAGACCTACCACTGCCACATGCAATTTATGCATGAGGTTTTCAAAATTAGCCTGCATCCCTAAAGACTGCAGGGAAATTTCTGCCTTTTAGTGGACCTGATATTTTTTTGGAAAATAAACCCAGTTTAGTTACCCTGAGTTTTCCAGACAGCAAATCTGCAGTCAAATGTCTTGGTATGTTAGAAGTCTAAGATGTAGCATAATGTCAGTGTTACAGAAATTGTGAACAAGTTGGTATTTCTGAGATGTTATAACTTTTTACCTTCTAGAATATATTTTAGTGTTAAATTACTTCGTATTTGAGACAGACTTCCTACACACGTTCAGTTCTTGGATAGCTAGTGATAATTGCAGAGCAAATACCTTTGAAACCTCCTTCCCAACCTTTACTGAGTTCCTAGCAAAGGAAATGGTATATCAAGGGGAAGAAAAGAGAGTGGAGGAGGCACAACAAGTCTTCCAGTACTTTAAAGCAGGAAATTTATAAATAGAAACTATTCTTTGCTTCAGTTTTTACAGCCTTATACTTGAAATCTGCTGGACAACAGCCTTATCTCATTTAACCATTTAACCAAAGGTAGTGATGCCAGTATGAAAACACACTTTCTGCATCCAATAGAAAGAAAATGGGGAGGGGAGAAGATGAACCTTACTTTGAAGTGAGTTTCTAATAATTCATTACTTTCAGACAAAAAAAAAAAAAAATGGAATGTATTTCCCTGTTTATAATCTTCCAAGATACAGGCATAAAGAAATCATAAGTATTAAACATTAGCATGTTGAGAGACTGTGGCAAAAGGTCATTATTTGGAGCCACTGTGTTAAGAATTATGTTTGCACTTAATTTTGTCTTATTTGATAAAATTCTCAGAAATAAAAAGACTTCCAAATCTGCTATCTTGCTCGTATTTCTGAAACGCATCAATATGAAGTTATTCCCTTCCATCATGGCTGCTAGCAAGACGTAATGCTGTTCAGTGGGAGGTTCAAAGCATCTGCTGTGAAAAGCACAGGAGCTGATAAGCACTGACAATTTATACTCCCATTGATTTTGTATAAATCAGAAAAGAGAAAGAAAGAAACATTTTTATTCGAGATGGCAGGAGGATGAAAAGTAGAAAATGTGAATTACCATATATCTGGAACACTGCAATTAGCAAAATTGGTCTGGATGATCTGGAACTATCCTGTGGATATCAATTAAATACAGAGTAGATAGATCACACTAAATGAAAGCAAAAAGACCCCAGAAACCGTGAAAGAGAGCTATCATGTCATACTAGTACCAGTCAATATTTTTCAAGTGCAAAATGCAAAACTTAAGAAGATCCAGGATTTCATAATCATCCCTATACTTCCCTGTCATTCAGTCAAGCACCTCCAAAAATTCAAAACGGAAAATATTTTTTTGATTTTCCTCCTGAATTGCAAATTTTCTTGAAACTCTAAATATATTCTAAAAGTTTTTATAACCTAACAAGGGAACACGACATCTTGAAATGACAAGTTCACAGGTGTGGTGACAGAAATTAAGCAGCATCCCCTTTCACACCAATAAGGAAAAACACATATGATTTGTGAGCTCTGAACATTCTTGTGCCACTGTCTGTGACAACAGCTGGGTACCACTAAAGGGGAAAAAGGCTGAACACATGGCATTTTAAATGGGGGTGGGGGTAAGTAGTGTTAGCTGTTGTAATCACACTATTAATCACACCATTTTGAGTGGCTATTGGTCATTCAACTGCTTATCATATGAACAATGAGGACACGGTTTATCAATAACAAATTCTTTCAATATACAAAAAATATTCAGTTTTTTCACTGTGGCTTTTTTTTCCCTGTGTTTTTTTTCCCCCCCTCTCCCTAATAAGAATTTAGGGATTTTGAATTTCACACTGTTTCTTCAGGCAACATCATTTAGTAGCAATGACGTATTTTGATTTCTTGGTCACACAGTTCAATTTACTAGATTTAAAAAGCAAAAGAATGCATTTCAGAATTTTTAAAAAAGCATCTGTTCTAGTTCTAAGTGTAAAGCACCCTAAACAATTTGAATCATAGAGTAAAAGTATTGATTTTTACCTTCAGGGGAAAAAACCACACCAAACCAAAACAAAACAGAAAAACTGACCTGTCCTGTATTTTCCTATTCTATTTTTCATTTACAAATAATAAAATTCAACTGAAGAAACTTCTGTAATCAAGTACTAATGTATTTATTTATAAAAATAAGTATGTATACACATGGAGCACATATATCCTCTTTTAATGTTGTCATGACTATATACTGTGCATCTAGATCAAGTCAAGACCATAAACTATTCAAAGCTGCATTCTGTCTAAATGGGTCACTTATAATGAGAAAGCACGACATTTACATGTAGGAAGCAGATTGATCAGGGAGCAGAAAAAACAGAATATGGCATCAGTGGAGAAAAATATGCCTTTACAGGCAATTAATGCTAAATTATTTGGCAACTTCCTATATCCTCCTCAAAGAATGGAAGTGAATTTAAAAAATGTAAAATGAAAGGAATAAAAAGTGAACAAATATTCACTAGGATTATTATTATTAGCAAATATTCACTAGGATTACCCTTTGTGCTTGCAGTAAAGAAAAATGAAAAAAGCCTTGGTTCCTTTCAGTACTGGTATTTCTCCTGCACAGAATAACACTTAAGTGAAAAGACTGAAAACACTGCGTCTCCCAAAGATCCACACATTAATTAATTGTCCACAATCACTTTAAACTGGACTTTTAAGTGCTAACATATCCCATAACATTCAGTTGTTTTCATTCAGAAGCCGTGGAACAGAAATGCTCTGAACATGCTGTGTACATCTTGCTAAAGCAATTTCAGCTGCAGCCTGCAAAATTAATTTCTGCAAATCTATGCCATGGAAATATTGGAACGATAGCAAATCTTCTGCAACACATTACAAAACCAAAGTGGCAAAAAGGCAGGGAAATTTCAATACTGCCTAATACATACAAAATATACCCCAGGTCTTTGTTCAGTCTGGATTCTCATTCAAGGTGTAAATACTGGTTACATTGTTAGATATCCAACTGCAACCAGCTCCAAATATTGTGTGAGTAGCTCTCTCATAGTTCACACTAGACTCCCTTGACCCAGCTAGACAAGCGTGAAAACGTGAAATAAATGAACATTAACAAAGGCTGGTCTGGAAAGCAGGCTGCATTAAATGCTCGCAACATTATTCGTATAGATGCAAAATGGGCTACCTAGATTCTTTTTATACTAGATATCAGCTGACAGACACTCTTTTAATGCTATTAAATGCTACTGCAGAGAGAAAAATGAAGTAAATAATATGAAATAATATGTCTTTCCCCATCTGCCACATACAGATATCTATTCCCCAACATTACAGCACGCTGCTAAGGCAAATAAAGAACAGCAAAATAATTATCGCCATGCAAAGAAAAAGCAATTTTAACACAATACCTTTCTGTGTTTGTCCCTCTTCCATATTCTCTTCCATGGCTACCTTTCTTCACTAGAAACAGCTACAGAGAATTAATCAAAAGCTTCAGTCAGATGTAGGAAAAAGTGTGGATTTTTTTTTCCCTGGGAAGCTCCAACAGCAGAGGCTTAGGCAAGTCCTCAGAGCTTAGCTAAGGCTCCCTCACTCTCCTTGTTTGCTTGGAGACAGGCTGTCAAGTATAATTTCATTCAAATTACTCTTCCGTGAAGATTATCAATTTTTCTTCTCAAAGCTGCCCATTGTGTACCACTGTAAGCAGGTATTCAAATGAACAGCCTGTGAATTTTGGGGGGAAATTTGGTCTGAGCCCTTATAGCAATGACACTGATTCATAAGCCTCACTTTGCATATAAAATGGAGTAAAGAAATCGAGGTTTGTATTGAAATCTGTGTTTAAATTGGAAACAGGCTGTACTGAAAACAGATGGAGGAGTGTCCTCCTAAGGGGAAGCAGACCACCAACCCATAATTCCCCCTATTTGCTACTGAAGTGGGAAAGCCCAAATGCCTGTGGGTTCTTTATGCTGTATTACTTGTCTTTCTCTCTCTCTCTCTCTCTCTCTCTCCCCCCGCCTCTCCCCCTCCTCCTGTATCAGCACATTTAAGAATAATATGACTCTTCATTTCTCTTCTTTTCATATATCTGTATCATCAGGAACTAACAACAAATGAACACTGTTACCCTTACAGTATTCTAAGAAATATCTTTATAGTAATACAATTTTGTGCATATGTGTATGTGTTTACACACACAAGCGCAATTCAACACAAGACATTAATCACTGCAAATTCTATGCTCTGTACACATCCTCATGGTCACAGTAAACAGGAATTTAGAGGCAGTTCAGAGGTTTAAAGCAGTTCTTGTATCAATTCTTTTTCTGATTCCTCATATCTCAAATTAGCATTCTTCAAAGCTCTTTTGAAATAACCGGATCTTAAAATGGTGAAGCACCACATGTGGGTATGTACACGAGGAAGCACACACAGACACATACACTGCTGGGAGTTTGCTCTGGAAAAACATAGGTTAAATACACTGTGAGGGCACCTACTAATTTGGGGAGCTCTGCAGTCTGATTTGGAATGCAAATTGGACGCTGCAGTCTAGCAATAAATTAGCATTTTTGTACCTTTGTCTACAGAGTAATATCTCATCATTTAAAGACTTTCATTATTTCACCAAAAGTGCAAACTGAACACAATTCCAATTTTTCTTTTCAGCTTTAACTTCTCATCTATCTGGCAGAAGTGACTAAAACTTAAACAAAAATAAAAACTACTATGGCTGAAAACTCCTATTAACATATGATAAATAGCTCATCCATTTACTTTATGCTATCTAAATACATTGGCTTAGTTCTGCCTTCTGAGCCACAAAAAAAAAAAAAAAAAAAAAAGGTTGTTTACTTTGCCTGGTTGGGTTTTGTTTAGGGAGGGGCTTTTTGAGGAGGGGTTATTGTTGGGGTTTTTTGCTGGTTTTTACCCTGTTTGCATATAAATCTGTTCAAATCTGGTTTGCATCAGAATAATTATCATGCATGAAGTTAAATGCATATATATTATTAAAAACTGAATCATTATTTATAAGTCAACACATTTAGTTCCTTTTTTTTTCCATTTTAATTCATGTTTCTAGGGCTCCATTTTCTGGAATAACTGAAAAAAAATTATCATTTGTTTTACTTTGCAGATCTAATTGATCATTTAAAAATCATCACATTGAGAAAGTCTATACATATAGAAGTGCTGCAAACACCATAGGATCTAAGGATCTTCCATCTTTTTAAGAATTATTCTTTTAGACAGGTTTTTAGAGAGGCATATTTCCTTTAAAAGAGTTCTCCTGTGTAAGTCTCCTCTGTTATTCTTTCTCTTCAAAATCTTTTGTTAGATAAGCACTAACAAATCTTAAGATTTCAAAGAACGTCTGGCAAATATTTTACCTAGGCTGGCAAATTGCTTCTAAGTTGCATTTCTCAATAGCACCAAGATTTGAGATGAACAACATCCTCAACAGGGATGTTTGCAACAATGGAATATATAGGTCACTGATGAAACCAAATTACCTTGTTTCTTGAAACAAACATACAAACTTTTTCAAATACAACAGGAAACAAAAAGAAAAAAGGTTGGAAAGATGTAACTGGGAGAAGATACAATAAAGATGGCACAATCTTGAGTGACATAAAAAGGGCAGAAAGAAACAATTTGCTCAATAAAGGGACAGGACTGCAAAGAAAGTAGGCCCAGAAGTAAACAAAGGCATATTATACAACATGTGTTTAAGTTGTGGAAACTTGTTGTAACAGGCTGTTGTAGAGGGGAAAAAGAACCCAACAAAATAACAAGGAGGATCTGAATCACAGGGATTAATGGATATGAAATCACTGAGCTCCAAATTACTGGGGAGTAGAGGAATATTTTGTGAAAAAGTTTTTGCCATTTCTAATACTACTTCCAAGGCAGAATGCTTTTGGCACAAATAAATGAGATGTTGAGTTGAATGAATCCTTGATCTTCTTCCCACTATGGTCATTTTCACATAAGGTTCACACACACCTTAGTTTTAATGACAGGATTCTTAACTTCCTAAAAAGACTACTACACTCACATGCCAAAGGTTAAGATGAAATCACTGCAATTGATGAAACAAAGCGTAACATTGACAAAAAATGGCTTGAAGTTTTATCCCCACCACTACAATATCTATTTTTCATTGTAAATATTATTGTTATGAAGATGCTGACAGCTCCTCCTGTTAAATAGAAACTCCTCCAAACTATGTAAGTGCCAAAGCTCCTTCTTCAGAGAACTCTGCTTAGTTTTGGGGGCTATTAACTGGTCGTCCACAGAGCTTGTGTGAGAGTGAGCAACAAAGAGAATGTGAAAGAGAATTCATGTAAGCTTCTTTCATATTTAACTGCACTTTATTAAGAAGGTTGAACCATAAATCTGCCTCCTGAATGTTTCTTTAGAACTGCTCCAAGGACCTTTTAAGATTAAATTATGAATAGATGTTAATCCTAAAGCCAAAGAACAGAAAAGCTCTGCAAGTCTTACATAGAATAACAAACCAAAGCAGAAAATGCCAACTGTATGTGACTTTCTAAGCAGCAGCCACAGAGGCTTTCTTTCTCCAGCATACTGGGAAACATATTTACCACCAGTGATACATAAGCTGCTTTAAAACTGTACGGAGAAACTACACAAGCTTCTGTTTCTGGAAACACTTCTAGCACAAAAAAGAGCTATGTTAGTGAACTGCATTCGACTGCCTAAAATTCCCTTTTAATGTGAAATGAGATTATTGGTGCAAGTGATCATTGGACAACCATGCCAATTGTAAGGCAAGGCAAGACAGAACATCCAACTGTATAATGAGACTAAATAAACAGTTAATCAAGAGAATAATTGGAAGCTGATGACATTAAGGGATCCCCTGGTGTCCATTATTATATTATAAAATGTAGCTGAGCACTTACAGCTTTAAACAGCATGACAAACACCTGACTTTTACTCCCAGTTTTGTATGGCCTTCAAATCAGTTTACCACTCCATCCTTCAGTCCTATTGATTTTCAACTACATAATAATGATAATGTTGTGGTGCAGTGATGTCTTGATCATGACAACATAACAAACTTGATTATGAATACATAATTTAAGAGCACAAAATTATTTATGTTGCTAATATTCCTACCTCAATAACCAAGCAAGAAAAATCAAAAGCCAGCTCAGATTACTTCAGCTATTTTGCCTCTGACTACAGGAGGAAGCTGTGATGGATACGGGGAGTGAAGCAATACATGTTCTTTGTGCTTCGAGGGAATTCAATTTGGACAAATGCCAGTCAGGTTCCACAGACAGACTGCCCTTCATCAGTTGGAGTGGTGTGCAGTTCACTCCTGGAAAGCATGCTCTGGTTTCATTATATGAAAAATTATAATGTATATATAAAAATATTCATTATAAAAACAA
This sequence comes from Serinus canaria, assembly GCF_022539315.1. Taxonomy (NCBI): domain Eukaryota; kingdom Metazoa; phylum Chordata; class Aves; order Passeriformes; family Fringillidae; genus Serinus; species Serinus canaria. The sequence goes on from NC_066317.1 coordinate 36,492,948, forward strand.
TTTATGTTCTTAGAGAATATTCTATGATGCAAAAAATACAGTAGATGTGGAAAAGTGGAACTTACATCTTAAAAGTTCACTCTTAAATTCACCTAAACACTAATGCAGATTCAAAGGTAGTAATTATTTTATGTAAATTAGGCAGCAGATTATAGAAATATGGAAAACACATAGAGAAGAATTAAAACTGGTGCTCCAATTTAGCTATTTACAGTGCTCCACAATTTATATTTTACATTTAAAATAGAAATCTAACTATAAAATAATGGCACATTATATCTTTGGAATATCCCAACTGAGGGGTGTTGAAGGAAGCATTGGGAAGCTTTAAGACTTCCAAAATGTCTCTAAATGTCTGCTCTCTAAATATCTACAACTTCATGAGATACTTACAGAATAATAAAACAAGAGCACATTGCCCTGAGTTTAACTCTTAGCAGACATTTACACAAGTGTCCAGGGAAAGGAGAAATGCCTAATGACATGAAAATTATCAGAATTAGTGGGGAAATGGAATGTTAAGAGAGGAAGGAAGAAAGTAAAAGGCAAAATACAACGTTAGCAGAATATTGTTGCTTACTCCATTGATGGGATTTGTGTAGTTCCACTAATTCCCAATAATTATTTTTTCTGAGGAAATTACATTCTTCTAGAAGAACAAACTACCAGTTTAAAACTGGCAGCTATCAGGAGATGGCAGGATACAGGCATATAGGCATACAGCCTAAAGAAATTTCAGTACAGTGCTTCACCTGATAGAAATATGTCTCACTATTTTCTGTGCTCAGGTCTGGATGTTACATTTGACAGAAGAATAATGGACATCCTCTCCTTGATGACCTTAATTTATTCACTTTTCTTTCTGCATTGTTCTATATTCTAACATGTCTAGAAACAGAAATTTTATTGAAGAGGAGAGTGAGAAGACAACCTCCTTGCATATAGCCTCATTATGTTTCACGCTAATAAGCACTAACAACATTATTGTATTTAGAAAATGAACCTCTCTGTGAAGATCTTGTCTGGTTAAAAAATTCCCTTCAGTGAGAAGATCTTTCACCACTGCATATGATATCCAGACTTAAAACACAAGAGATAAGAAGTAACCTGCTCATATCAGTATTCAAATATATATTTCATATACGCTATATCGATCAAGAGGAGAGAGATAAAAAATGATTAACAGTATCTCTGATTCAGAATACCAATCTTAATGTACTTCCAGACTATTATCTGGAGCTGTTGTAAGTATCATCTGTAATTTAAAACCTTCAGTCTGACTGGATATGTTTCATGATTCTTACTGGTTTTACTTTTGAAAACAAGTAAAATTTTCCACAGTAAAATTAGTTAACAGTCAATATAATTCCTCTAAAATTCTGAAGAACTTCAATCATTTTGATACCTAAGAAAATTATGCCTTTTATGTCTTGGGATCAAAATTAGTTGTCCATCTTCCCAAAAGAATATGTTACTCATTTGCTAAGGTTTAACTCTGAAAAGATGCTCCTGGCTGTCAGATTGATGAAGAGCAATAAACTGAACATGAGTGCCAGTATAATTGAGGGAGATGCCCAATAATACAACTCTACATACAGATTTCTAAATGGTATGGCTAGATTCTCCACATGGATACTCTAGACCTCAGCAGTAAGCCTATAAATATATTTGAAACACAACAACTGATAGCTGTTCTCATCCCCATTCACTGTGCATGACATAAGCACAGTGTTGTGTGTGTATACTCACACAGATGTATATTAGATTAAGGGATTATAAAAGAACATTTCACATGTTGCATACTCAACACATACAGTTCTAGCAGACTCTGCTTTTATCAGGTGACTTCCAAGTTATTTTCAGAGGTCTTCTCCAATCCAGATCACTGTGATTGTTTTCTAAGATTTCCTACTGGTACAACTATCACTGAAATATTCCACATAGGTGTTGGCACCATCAGTGTAAAGTTGGTGCTGGAAACTGGAAGTACTTAAAAACTGGCCACGGGCATGCCTTCAATTTAAAAATGCACAGTGTTAGGATGGTAAATTTAAGAATAAAGGTAAGGGGCACCTACATTATATCAGAATATCTACAAGAAAACAGATCTAATAGTTGTTAAAGTTAGGTTGACCTTAGTGTAATTTGAAACTAGACATTGGAGAATAGAAATTATATTCAAATTATTTCTTTCAAACACTAGAGAAATGCGCTGAGATTAGAGTCTTAGACCCACACACACACACAAAACTAAATCTTAATCTGTATTTTCGTACCTTAATTAAATTTTAAAATTTATTTCTGAAAACTTTATTTGTATTTTTAAAATATAAACTTTAATTTAATTAGGTCATAGGATTTCTCTGAATAATACTTGCATTTTGTGGGAGTTTGGACTAAATGACCACATTAGACCCTTCTGAGTTTTAATCACTTAATTATTTAAAGCTGTAATCACGTTTGCTGAGTGATTTCACACCTTAATGTGCTCTGAGATTCCCTTGACTTTTGTGGTCTTTTTGCATCAAAGTGCTCATTCAAATATCTTCACAATTTTGGGATCTGATAAACTGAAGAATTATTTTCAGCCAAACCCTCTTTTCTCTTCCTTTCCAAGCAGTCTTATGGAGCCAAAAAACTGTGATTAAAAATATCATCCATCCAACATGCAACAACAGTCTGTGTATTTCCCCGTGTGCCTCCATTCCATTGCAGGTTATTGGTCTGTTAAAGTTTTCAAGTTCCTCTTTGGTTCTGTAGGGTTTCTGCCTTGTCTCAAACTTTGAGGAATGTCTGAAAGCACCTTCTGATGATTTCAGAAGGTGTTACATGGTATAGTCCTTCATTTTGACAAGGGCTCCTAAGTTAGTAGCTAAGAAGGCAGCTGGGCACAGAAGAATTGACAACACACTTATAACATACAGTGACTGTAACAAGAAAAAATTAATATAACAGTATAGAAGTAAAGTAAGAGAGGGACTAAAGATAAAAATACACAGACAAGAATGCTTCAAAACAGTTCTCACTATCAGTCATATCTTGCTCCTTACTTAATAGAAAGAGCTTGACCATTCCTATTGGGAAATACAAATGTCACATAGGATGACTGAATTCATGATCCCTCACTTCTAACACAGCTCACTGTGTGCTAGTGTAAAGGAATAAATTCAAGGCATCATTAAAACAATTATGTGTAAATCTTACCTTAAGGTTCACTATTTTGTTACCCAAGTCCGGCCTACAAGGTGCAGATGAAGGAGTTGATTTACGGTTCATGAGGGGCATGTCTGTAATTCATCCACTTCTGCTTTTCACTTCAGATTCTACAGTTTGTCCACAAAATCACAACAAATTGCCAAGTTCCTGCATGTGTACAGCACACAAAATACAGAATAATAACCTATCCAACTGTCTAACTGCAATACCCAAGCTGATTAATTTAAATTTATCTCTCCATTATTCTAGTTTAGGCATTGGCTTTGCTCATTATTTGACACAAAACAATCTTTGCAGTTAAGAATTTTAGACAACACAAGGCACAGGGTCAGAATATCTTTTGTTGGAAAGGATCCAAAAGGATCATCAAGTCCATCTCCTGTCCCGGTACACGATAGCCCCAAGACACACACCATGTGTCCGAGAGTATTGCTCAAATGCCTCTTGAAGTCTGTCAAGTTTGTGCTGGGACCACTTCCCTGGGGAGACTGTTCCAGTACCCAGCCATCCTCTGGGTGAAGAACCTTTTCCTAAATCCAACCTAAAATGCCTATGACAAAACTTCAGACCATTTCCTCACGGAAGGAAGTGGCAAACTGCAGTGAGGTCTCCCCTCAGTCTTCTGTTATCTAAGCTGAACAGACCAAGTGACCTCAGCTGCTCCTCATAAGGCTTCCCCTCAAGGCCCTCACCGTCTTTGTAGCTCTCCTTTGAATGATCTCTAAGAGCTTTATACACCTCTCACATCTCAAAACTGCCCCCAGCACTGGAGGTGAGGCTGCCCCAGTGCAGGGAAGTGTGGGACAATCCCCTCCCTTGCCTGGGTGGTGATGCTGTGCCGTGTCCTGCTCCCCAGGACAGGGTTGCCCTCCTGGTTGCTAGGGCACTGCTGACACAGCTTCCACTTGTCATTGATGATGACCCTCAGATGCCTCTCCACGGTGCTGCTCTCCAGCCTCTCATTTCCCAGTTTGTATGTACATCTACAGTTGGCACTTCCAATGTGCAGGATCTGGCTTTGCCTTCCTTAAAATCCCAATTTACTAGCATCTGCACACTTAGTACTCTTTTGAGTCCTGAATCCAAGGCATTAATGAAGATGTCCCCAGTCTGATGCCACCCTATTCCCTGTAACCCTTTGTGCCTGACCCATGAACCAGTTGTTTATCTGGTGCATTGATGTCCTTATCCAGCTGTGAGCTGGACATTTTGTCCAGAAGGATGCTGTGAGAGACACTATCAAAAGCCTTACTATAATACAAAAATATTGTACTCACTGACTTCCCTTCTTCAATTGGTGGGCTACCTTGTCATAAAAGGATGTCATCAGATTTGATGAGCAGGCCTTTCCCCTCATGAACCTGTACTGGCTGCGATGATGACTGCAATGTTTTCCAGTAATGCTCAGGATGATCTCCTCCATGATTTTACCAGGCACTGAAGTGAGACACAGGTATCAGTTACTGTAGATTCTTTGTGTAGATGCCAACTGCATTTTTGCTAACACACTGACTTTTCGCCAACTGCATCCATTTCATCCAAGCCCTGAAAGGAACAACAAAGTAAAAACAAGCCAGAAAAGGGAGACTAACAGTTGAGTGAAAAAAAAAGATAAATAAACATAAGGCTGACAAAAGGCTGCTGGGTGGGTCCTCCCATTGCCATAGAATGCATATGATTTATGGAGAATTGTCAAGCTGAAAAATCAGAGTTGTTTAATGATTATTATAATGTAAATTTTAGTTGCCTTATTTTTTAAAACTTGAGAGAACACAAATATACAGTTAGTAAAATAATAGAAGTGAGGTTCTGCTTATAACAGTACCAGCAAGCTTTTTACTTCTTACCACGCCCCCTAATGAGCAATGAGTGCCTGTCTCTTATAGCTTCAATGCAACAAATGTAAGTAATCTATTTTCTAGTTTCTAAAGAAACTGTTGTGCCAAAGAAAAAACAAAACCTTTTTTATTTTAAAGAGAAAAATTGCAGAATTCTAACACTGTTCGGATTAGAGATGAAGAGCACCTATATATATATAAATATATGCATGTATGTGTATATGTGTATGTGTATATGTATGTAGATTTGTGACTGTAAACACACCCATACACATATATACTCCTACGTAGTTCTGTTCAGGTGCAAAGTGTCCAACAAGCAAGACCTTTATGCAATATGCATGTCCCACAACAAAAGGCATGTAAATCGTGTCCTGACAGAACATACACTGAGTGTTCCGCTGCATCCCTCATCCCACCCCTTTATCATCCCTAGGAAATCAGAGAAAGAGATTTAAAAACCATAACTGAAACTGAGTATTCAATTACAGGCTAAAAAAGAACAGTTTATAAATATCTTCCATGAGCACTGCTTTAGTGATGCTGGTTCAGTGAACTCCCTGGATCCTGTAATCCCTTTTTTAATCTCTGTTACTTACTTACTGCCTTTGAAAGATTCAAAGCAGCATTCAATATTCTTATTACAGAGCAACATTACAACAGGACAAGTTGGGGGAAATAAAAATTAGCAAAATATTTTTTCGTTTTTTGAAGCCACACATTTTGGGTGGTATTCAAGCTAAGATTCCATTACAAATTCTAATTGCAATCTCTTAATACAACATAATTAGAGGATGTTCCTAATCTGGAAAACTAAATCACATAAATGGATTACAGATCAGTTTTCAGATGACCAAAAGGAAAAAAAAAAAAGGTTCCCACAAGAGTAAAAGCTGTCAGATGGTTAAAACATGGCAAACCAGACCACATTTCCTGAATTATCACTTTTACTCTAACAGAAGTAAACTGATTACTGGTTTAGATATGTTTTAAATATCAGATTTCTCTAAGCCCTCTTTACACTTATTAAAACATACAGCCTACGCTGTAGAAATTTTAGCAAATAAAAGTATCACAAACTATTTTTTCCACTAATCCTTGTATAAATATAAATGTAAAGCCAGCACTTACTCTGGTAATGGATTCTCAGGAAGTTTACTAGTCTGTCTCTCAGACTATGGTCCAAATAATGGAAAAATCCGGGCTGAATAAAACCAGCACTTTTTATATATTATTATACTCATGACAGTTATTCCCCTATTATTTTACCACTAAGAATTCAAGTGTGCATCACGGTAAAATGAACACTCTTCTCTGAACTCTGTAATGCCTTATAATCATGAAGATTGTATTTCTAAATCAATCTGCTAGCAGTGTAGATTATAACAATGCATATCTACTTCAAAAACTATGTTCTTATCACTTAAAAAAATATTTTGTATACTTAGCAGATAAAACCTAAAAGAAGTAATCTCAGATGTTTAACTGTGAATTAACCATATGCATAATTTTTTGAAGGACATGTTTAATAAAGAACTAACTTGCTATGTGCTTTTTTTAATTATCCTGCACTAACAAGATTTTTTTCCTTTTTAAAAATATTTTGTTGATACCTATAATAATAAAAATAATAAGCATCAAAATATCATATCTTTGTTTCATTTATTTTTAAAGAGAAAGAGAAATTTACACATATAAAAATGTAAATATAGTTTTGCCCTAATGAAGACACTGATGAACTGAGTACATTAATAGAGAAGAAAAACAATCACTGAGGCATTGGATTTCAAAATATACAGCAACACACAGAAAAGCTATGACAAAACAGAGAAAAAAACAGAGCATATGAATAACTGTTTTTCTAAAGTTCATATGGGAAACCCTAAAAATAAGGAAACAGGTTAAAAAAGAAATGGCCAGGACAATACTTAAAGAATTAAGTATTCAGTGAAGGCAGAAAAACCCTGAGAGTGATGATACTGGAGGCACAGCATGCAACTAAAGATTTGAGAAAGAGTAGAAGTTAGGTTAGACACAGATGGGTTCTGCAGATCTTTCCCCACATTTTTCTAAGCAGACTATAGTAACTTATAATAGTTTGCAAGATCTACCTGTTAGGAACCCAGCTGCAGCTGTTACTCACTGCATATCTATTTCATTATAATATAAACTTTGGATGGAAGGATAAAATATCATATCAGAGCAAAAACAATGGTAGATGTAAAATGAAGGTTCTCCCATGGTAGAAGACACTATGCAAAAGAGATCATATTTGCTTCTCAAGTATTACCTCTTTTAACCTTTCCCACCTTTTCTTGGAAGCAAAAAATCTGTGTCTTCAGAGCAGAGACTCAAAATACTCACAACCTGAATCATGATTTCTCTCTGTCTCTGAACCAGCACAAAAACGTTTATGTGCTTATTTTTACAGATATCACTTGTTTAGAGTGCTTCAGCTCATTTGAACATATACTTACAGAAAAACTGCAACGGGGAAAGCCTTCTGAAGACCTAATGAGGAATTAGTGATCCTGAGGTATATGCTGAGCCAGCTAAGCCTCCCCAGCTAGTGCCCATATGTCATCCCCAGTGGCCGCTGAATGACCCCATGCTCTGTCCTGTCACGGTAGCTTGCAGGTGTTACAGGAGGATGTACAGATGTTACAGGAGGATGTACAGATGGTTCTGTCTGATGTTCTGACGTGTATTACATGTCCTTCATGGACATTTCACACTCATTAGATCACAAATTATTGGTTTTATTGTGATGAAACAGACCGTTTTTAACTGATCAATTTAATGATGAGGAAGAAAAATATAAAAGCATGGCAGGTGGTCAGATATGTTGAACCTCAACACAGAGGGAAATTCTGTGCAATGTGTCATGACATCTTGAAGAAGTGTGTCTGATGCTGACAGGCCTCAGGGGTTCCTGGCATCAGAATAGTCATAGGATTAACTCATTAAAGTCACTTTCTAATTATTCTGTAAATAGCATTAACCACATTTATGTTTGAATCATTTTTCTTATCATCAAGACCCAGAAAAAACAAGTATGAAAGAACTGTAAAAAACATGACCCTGTATTTAAACACAAAGGAAAAAAACTGTTCAGTCAATGGCAGAAAACAAATGCAGTAAAAACTGGATTGCTCTCCTGGCCTCCATCAGTAACTTTGCAAATTACATCTGTATTAGACAAAAAGTGTTAACAATATCTAGTATTTAGTCCAATCTATTTTTTTACTTTACCACTGCATGCTTCATTGCAATGATGCCTTCTTTTTCCTGCCAGATTGAGACTCTGTTGTACAAGATGAAGTACACACCCAATATCTTCTTATCTCCCAATATTTGCTTCTTTCTCAGCCTTTTAGCCGTCAAACTCTTGCGGACATAAAAGGGAAGTAAAAGGATGATAAAGGAAGTATAACTTTTCTTTTATGAAGCACATCACTGCCAGTATGAAGCTAAATTTATAAAAGGAATGCTATAAAAAGCAAAAGCAGAACAAACAAACCTACAAAAAATAAACCCCCTCATTTCCATGACAACAGAAACACATCATTAAGGGCCACTAACTTCAGAAGAATGTTTTTTCTCTAACAGACAGCACATTAACTGTATGTTTTTTTTAAGCATAAAAGTTCTTCCTCTGAAGTCTTCCCATAAACAAACTGATAAGGGAATACAAGACAAATAGTTACTCTTGATATGTAAGAAGGAAAACCTCACTAAGTGGTACCTACAGGAAAGAACAGCTATTGTGTGCAATGATTAATATATTTTCTCCCAGAAGTCCAAAACTTAGTTATAAAACTATGACAAAGATACAAAATTCTTTCACACATATTTTATTTGGATTTAAGAAGTTCATTTACAAAAAAGTCCATTTAACTTTACTCTTCAGAGACTGTTGTACATTGTTATTTATATATTTCTATATATATGTGTATATGTATGTATATATAAAATTCCTTCCTCTTTGTTGATTATATGTAAGCAGCCACAAATTTTTCATGGCAGCCCCCCAATATTTTATACATTTATTCACATTTATAAATACACACTTATGCTGTTAAGATGTAAACAGAACCAGTGTCTCCTAAGAAGCAAAATATACCAGTCTACTGATGTCACTATACCTGTATCTAAACTGTCCCTTTACAGAGATCTCTGTTCTGAGCAAAAGTACCATTTTAGCTTTACCTGTTGAAACACAGGATCTCTTATGTAACACTAATTAGAAAAACACAAAATTAAATAAAATCAACTTCCTACTTTTATTTCCATCTTGTTAATCTACCCAGCTTTTCCCAGCCTAAAAAAATTCCAGAATTCCAGAATTTCTACTGTATATCAGGTTCATTAGCTGGACAACATTATCTAGACCCAAGCTGTCTGCTGTATCTTTCCAATACCACAATTTCAGGACCCAATTCAACTTCATCATTGACAGCACCTCTTTATTCCTTACCAATGTCATCCAAAAAAATCAACTTATTTCACAACTTTCTAATTTCTTGCTCTTTCATTTGCTATCATATCAACTAGTATTTCCAGAATTCATGCCTATCTCTGCCTTGCCAGGTGACCACTTTAAATTATTTCCCCCTTTCTTGATTTTTTCCCAATTTTAAAAATAAAGTCAGTACTTCAGCCCCTCCAAAATACTAATGAGTGACCATAAAATGCAGAGAGTTTTAAAAAATTCTGTCAAGGCACACTGCTAAACTTGAAAAATTATCTACTCTAAGTCAGAGTTGTTATCATGCTCCATTTGAATAGATGAGCAACAATGACTTGAAACATGACAATTTTCAGAAACAAAGAAAATTATTGCTACATCATTATAATATATTGCTATGGTTTAGTTTAAAAAATCTCTGCTCAAGCCTTTACAAGCATCAGAGTCATTAGATGAATACTTTTCAGCTGACTACTTTTTCTATCTAATTAGAAAAAAACCTCATACCTCATCTTTCCAAGTGGCCTCTGAACAGGGACTATAAGCAATGCTGCAGCAGAATAAAGGCTGAAATAACTTCCTAAAGAAATTATAATTAAGATATTCAGACAGAGTTAAAGAAATAATGTTTGAAACTGATAATTAAGCCAAAATTATTTTGGAACATAATAAAAAGACAACATGTTGAAAATACACATACTGTTCCATAAAGACAACCAGAAGACACAGGGTTGCTGAGAACCAGATCCTCAACCTGAAAACTTGAACAACTAATAGCACATAAGCTATTACTGAATGAAAATAATTTCTATATCTGATCCAACAAAGATATACGTAAATCTATTATGACTTTTTCAGCGTCTGGATAAACATTGCAAATCCCTACTTGGACATTTTAAAAATTTATTATTTCATTATTTTTACTTTTCAAAACCATTTTTTTATTTTATATGTATGTGTTTTATATTTTTACACATATCTAACTAACCTAGTTGTAAACCAGGACTAAAGAAACTACAGACTTCCTTCTTTATTATCTCTTATTTAAAGTGTTTGTGTGAGTGAGTTTCTTCAGGGCATTTTTTCTGCTTCACATTTGTATGGACAGTCCAGTATCTGCTTCTTTTTTTTTTTGCTCTCTAAAACACAATCCCAATTTTGTTGACTGACTAGCACAGCACCTGCAGCTATCTTTACTGAAAAATTGTCAGAACAAGCTATCTGGTGACTCTGAAAAAACCTTTTGTAGCGCAGTATTTTGTGAAATGCTCATAGCAATACAATTTTAGTAGCAAATTTCCTTGCTAGTTTTCTATCTTGCCCTGGTTCTTTGGCAAAACAGGCCTCTCCCCACATGCTCAATGTCCAGAGTTGTGTTGTTTCTAAGCAACCATTCATTTTCAATAACGTCCAGTTGGGCCCAATGACATGCCATTCTGGAAGCTTCTGACCTGTTTAGGACAGCATTATGAACTGTGATGGATGCATGCCCTTCATTTTTGTGTTCACCACTTAGTACCTGCAAGCTGTATTTTTGTGAGTGTGCCAGAGCTGCTGAGGAAAGACTATTTGCTGCTGGGCTGCCGCTTATGAGGACAAATGCAAGTTTTTGGGGAGCAAAAAGATTGTTTTGAAGAGCAACTCCTCACCTTCATTTGGAAAAAGCTTACAGAAGGCATCACGGAAACAACAAAAAAAAGCAGATAGTGGGAAGGAACACAATACACACCATAAACCACACGAATTTTTCCCAAAGAACCTATCAAGGACTGCGTTGATTAGTACTATCAAGAATGCTGGTGAAAGATGTTGGACTAAAAAGTGAAGAGCAAGAAAGAATTAATCACCTTAACATTTTACAGACAAGAGATCTGAATTTCTATTTCAAAAGCAGAAAATTATATATTTAGGTTCATAAAGTGTCCAAACTTTAAGAAGTGGTACTCTGGTAGAATCCCGTCAAATTAACAAAACGGGAATACACAATGCAAAGATGTGCCAATCTCCCACATTCAAGTAAAACCTGAATTCACACAAGTTTTTCTCTGCAAGAAGTGGAGGAGGGAATGGGGCTAGTGGGAAAAAATACCAAAACCAAAACAAAAACAAACAACCCAATCAAACCAAACAAACAAACAGCAAACAAAACCAAACAAAAACAATGAAACAAAAAAGTCCACAAAAACTGTAGAATAAATATTTTCAAGATAAATATTTGTTTGATTTTCTTAATAAATAAGGCATCAAATAAAAAAACAGAAAATAAAAACTTTTTCTATAAAACTCATTTTGATTGTTAAATGATAATGATTTATCATATTTGGGATTAGTTTTCTACTAATAGCATAATACTACATCTTTTTTCTAACTGTTGCAAAAAAAAGCAATAGCAAATCCTCCAGCTTTATGAATTCCAAAAGGGTCAAGACCAAGATATTTGTTTAACTAAGACAGGACAGTAACTTGATGGCCTCCCACAAATTTTTCTTAAAGATTACATCAAAAGAAATAGAAGACTGTATTAAAAAACACGTAGGTTTAATCTGAGACCAAAAAAAAAAAATAAAAATGAAGTTTTGGTTCCATCATCACATTATTCTCTCATTTGGTCATTTTCTGAAGGGACTGCCAGGGTGGATGACTACCTCCCACAGTCTGTCATTGCCCTGCTAACTACTTCTTTCCACTGATATATACCACTATAATTGTCTTATTTTCCATTATAATACCGCTATGAAGGAAAAGACGTCACTAAAAATGGTGTAACAGCTTGAAAATACACAGAGAGAGATCTGCTGAACCTTTGGCAATTGTTATCTTAAGAAACACAACTCTGAAGACATATGTTGGGGAGCATAGCTGTGAGAAATGAATAAACATCCTTTCACTCCTTCTCCCTGACATCAAGCAGAAATGAGAAAGGGAAGTCGACAGAGGTCACACACAAAAGTGAAGAGCTCTGTAGAAACATCTCTGGATTCTAATCTGGACTGACAGCTATCCTGTTTGTTACTACTGTTATGTATAATGGACACACAACTCCTGCTTCAAAGTCAGAATAACCTTCTGTTTGAATGTTTTAAAGACAAAATTAGTAGGCCGCATTCCAGCCTCCTGAACCAAAGAACACAAGAATCAACAATCTACTTGGGCAAGTAGCGGTTCAAGATAACATGCTAAAAAATGCAGCAAAACTTCCACGAAGTAAATTGAATTATTCATGCAATTCTAAGAGAATTACCACATCTATTACATGCATGACCTTAGGGAAATTATTAATATTAATATTAATGTATACATTTATACTGTTGAGACATTGTAATATGTGGATCACAAAGAAAATTATGGCAACCTTTCACCAAAAGCAGAAATTCTTTCTTATACATGTTTCATTTGGCTTGGATATATAATTTAACTATAATTAATAGAATCACACTTTACTTTCACAATACCAATTAGAAGTGTATATATCTATTCCTAAAGCTGATTTTTTTCATGCCTTTTCAGTTGTAAAATTGCCCACATATTAATTCTTTTATCCATATCCTTCCCCAGTAAAGCATACGTGTCAGACCTCAAGATTAATTTCTGCAACAGAAATTTAGACTTCATTTATTATCTGGTATATTTTTTCTCTATTAGCTCTTGGAGAAGAACACTGCCACTAATCCAGTGAGAGGTAAAATTTCTGAAACAGCATGCAGGTAATATTGCAGAGCCCTTAAAATGGATAAAAAAGCACTGTGTTTTCTTAGGTCTCAGATCAAGATAGGTCTCCAGGCCCTTTCCCCCTGGAGCTGGAAAAAGAAATGACAAAAATGGTCCACCTGGAGAAAGAAGAAAGACATCATTGCAAGAATAACATTTCTACGGACTTATAAACTCTCTTTTGGTGGTGTCCTTTATTGGTATAAATCTTGTGCAAAGGGGAGAGAAATGATGAGTAATAGATGAAACAAGAGACAATATACATTAGAGAATATTTAGAATTCACATATAGTTTATTTTCAATGGGTACTGAATTTTGAAGGACAATGCACCATAACACAATCCTGCTACTGCAAACAGTCTGCTGCTACTACAGACCAAGTAATCGGGAAGGGAAACAGAATCTTGCAAACTGGAAAAAAAAGGTTTACAAACACTCTGGAAAGGAGATATGATCAAATGAAATGCAACAGAAAAAAAACCAAAGAAACAGAAAATTGGGACATTTAGTGACTCCCAGAAAATGGTTTGGAAGGAAAACAGGTGCGGTGCAAAGGAACAAAACATGCAAAAAATAGGTTTACAAATGCTGCAAAAGTACGGGAAAAAGGCAAGGAGAAAGACACAACTTTGAGGGGAAGATACAAGAGACATTGCATGGATGCTAAAAAAACAAACAAAAAAATTGTTGTCAAAGTGAAAGCCATCAAAAAGCATGGGATGCCATCAAGTGCAGGGACATGGACCAAAGCATGCCAAAATTATTCCCCAATGAAATTCTACAAAGAGAAAAGAAAGACTAATCAATGTTCTGAATTGGAGACAGCATGAAAATAAATTAAATTGAAAGGAAAAAAAAGGAAAATTATGAAAATTAGTGATTAGAAGAAAATGGAGGAAGAATACATACGGTGCAATGAAAAAGACGAAAAAATGGAAAAAAAAAAAGCACAGAGAGGTGGCAAAGCCAGGGAAAAAAATCAAGGAGGAAGACAGAAATTTGAGGGGAAGTAGAAGAGACAGAGCATCGATACTGGATAAAAAAAAGAGTCGCCAAAATAAAAGATATCAAAAGGCATGGGATGCCATCAAGTACACGAAATTAAACCACAAATTGCCCATTTGGTCCCCATTGAAATTGCAAGATTTCGTTTCCCTTCCCGAAAGGAAATGAAATTTCCTTTCGGGAAGGGAAACGAAATCTTGCAAAAGATTCATTTGGTCCATTTCGGAAATGGAAATTTGGTCCATTTCGGAAATCTTGCAAAAGATTCATTTGGTCCATTTCAGAAATGGACCAAATGAAATTTCCTTTCGGGAAGGGAAACGAAACAGCAAAAAAAGACTTACAAACACACAGGAAAGGAGATATGATCAAATGAAACGCAATTGAAAAAAAAAAAAACAAAACAAAAACCCCAAAAACAGGAGATTTAGTAACTACGAGAAAGTGGTCTGGGAGGAAATAGAGTGCATTGAAAACGACAAAAAAAGGCCAAAACTCACCTCACAGCTGTTGCAAAAGCAGGGCAAAAATCAAGGAGGCAGACACAACTTGCAGGGAAGATATGATCGACATGGCATGGATACTAAGAAAAAAAAAAAAAATAAAGAAAAAAATCTTTGCCAAAATCAAATCTAACAAAAGGCATAGCATGCCATCAAGTCCAGACATTTGCACCAAAGCTTGCCCAGTTGATCCCCATTGAAATCTTGCGACCCTGAAAAGAAAGACTGACAAACACTCAGGAAAGGAGATATGATCCAAAGAACTGCGATTGAAAAAAACTCCAAAAAATTGAAAATCGGGAGATTTAGTGACTACAAGAAAGTGGTCTTGCCAGAAATGAGCTGCAGTGCAAAGGACCAAGAGAGGCCAAAACTCACCTCACAGCTGTTGCAAAAGCAGGGCAAAAATCAAGGAGGCAGACATAACTTGCAGTGGAAGATATGAGGGACATGGCATTCATACTTTAAAAAAAAGAAAAAAAGTCTTTGCCAAAGTCAAAGCCATCAAAAGGCACTGCATGCCATCAAGTGCTGGGACACCCACCACATACACAAAGCCTTACCATAATTGATCCCCGCTGAAGGCCAAAACAGAAAAGAAGGACTTAGGAACACTCTGGAAGGGAGATACCATCAAAGGAAATGAAATTGAAGGAAAAAAAAAAGAAAATTGGGAAATTTTAGACTACAAGAAAACGGACCAGGATTACAGAAGGTGCAGTGCAACGAACCAAAACATTCCAATACTAAGCTCAGAGATTCTGCAAAAGCAGGGGAAAAAGGCAAGGAGGCAGACAGAACTTGGAGGGGAAGATACAAGAGACATGGCATGGATTTTGAAAAAAAAACAAAAAAAAAGATCGTCGCCATGCTGAAAGCCTTCAAAAGGCATGGGATTCCATGAAGTGCAGTGACACTGAAATCGCAAGATTCCATTTCCCTTCTTGAAAGGAAATGAGTTTTCCTTACAGGGTAGTCACGAAATGTCCCATTTTTCTGGTTTTTTTCTTTTTTTTTCTGTTGCATTTCAGTTTATTTTATTTCCTTTCTAGAATGTTTGTAAGCCTCGTATTTCAGGTTTGCAAGATTCGGTTTCCCTTCCTGAAAGGAAATTTCATTTCTTTTCGGAAAGGGAAACGAAATCTTGCAATTTCAATGGAAACCAATAGGGCAATCTTTGGTCCATATCCCTGCACTTGACGACATTCCATGACTTTTGATGACTTTCAGCTTGGAAATGATTTTTTTTTTCCAGTACCTATGCCATGTCTCTCATATCTTCCCCTCAAAGTTCTGTCTTCCTCCTTGATCATCTCCCCTGCCTTTGCAACATCTGTGAGATTAGTTTCTGCATGTTTTGTTCCTTTGCACTGCATCGCATGTAATCCTGGTCCATTTTCTTGAAGTCACTACATTTCCCAATTTTCTTTTATATTTTTTTCAACTGTATTTCCTTTGATGCTATCTCCTTTCCAGAGTGTTTGTAAGTCCTTCTTTTCTGTTTGCAGGATTTCAAAGGGGACAAATTTTGGCAAGCTTTGGTCTCTGCAGTTTATGGCATCCCATGCCTTTTGATGCAATGGCTGGGCCTGGATGGCACAGAGACCTAGCATTGCAGAGGCTGACACACTGTACAGTTTGTCCCTTTTCAAGTCCTACAATTTTTACCACTTTCAACCTCCAATTTTCAGCCATACATGCAGAGCAGTTTGAATCTAAATGGTAACCAAAGTTGAAGTCTTGGCTCTGACAGAATCCTGAGATGGGATTCCAATACACTTGTCATGTTAAATATTTTCAACTCATATCAGTTCCACAGCATGTATTCACAGTAGGCTAATAAAATGTTGACAAACCTCAACATCCTAAGATTCGAAAAGCATCAGGTTTTCCTGATGTGTAATCATTCCCACTTATCATTCCCCTGTCCATGTAGGCCGCATCATTGCAAGGTCAGAGAATCACCCCAACAGCCACTAAGAAGTTGTCCCAACACAAGACTACCTGCACCACTAAAGGTCTGCCTGGTAAACATTGGCCTGAAAAACATTTTCAGCTTTGTGCTGTATGTTATATTGATGAGACTAAACAGTTTTCTGGTGTCAGGTTTTTGTTTATCCTATCATACTTCAGAATGTGACCATCTCAGGATTTTTCTTTTAGGCTAAAATATGCACTGCATTCTCTGGGTGTTTCATTATAACCAGTGATTTCATATTTTGTTCCCCATCTCTGAAAATAAGCCTCAAACATTTTATAATCAATGTTCTCAGAGTATCACTCAAAATACACTCCATAGGTGCCTATATAACCTTTAAAATTAATTTGAGAGCCATCAACCAACTTCTACTCTAGGCTGTAGAGTAGAAGTATAGTAGAAATTGTATAACATTTTCAAGGACCCTGATTTCCAGCACCCCTTGTCTGCTTTTAAATACATCATTGCATATAATTTTGTCAGGCAAGGTCTACTTTCCTTTAACCCCACTTGACTGCACTAAATATTTTCAGTTTCTGATTAATGAAGTCTCATAAGAAATATTTAATCTCTTGACTGAGGTCAGAATCATCTGATAAGAATAGAAATACTTCTTTATTTTACCCCATTCTTTTCCAATATTAGAATTCCTATGCCAATTTTCAGGAGCTACAACTTCTGTTTTACAAGGGTTTTTTTTAAAACCTAATAAAGTTGGTCCTTAAAACTAAAAGGTTTTTGCAGACTGTTCTTATATCTCTTCAGGATAAGACAGAAGTGACAAAAGGTACATAAATAGAATGCATGCTTTGACAGTTAGGAGGTTATCTAAGTATTGCTTCTTCCAAACATGGAGAATGAGACTAGAATCATAGAATGAATCCATAAAAGCTGAAAATTATTAACACGGTTTGAATAAAGCACATCATTTGCCAAGCCCACTCATCAACTAAAAGATACAGTTTTGATAGCATATGAAATAGACTGAAGGCAGTGTTGGACTTTCAGAGATATCTGACTACACAAAATATACCATAATCTGTGACACTAACCTTGTTGCCAGCCAATATTTACAAACTTTAGGGATCTACTCCAGCTTTTGGAAGCTGCATGTATTTCATGGCCAGTTCACTTAGAGAAATTCACAGAATCATGGAATGGATAATGCTGGAAGGGACCACAGTAGGTCATCTTGTCCAACCTCCTTTCTCCAGCAGGACCATCCTAGAGCACATGGCACAGGATTGTATCCAGACAGTTCTGGAATATCTTCAGTGAGGGAGACTTCACAATCTCTCTGGGCAATCTGTTTCAGTGCTCAGTCAACTGCACAGTAAAGAAGTTTTTCCTCATGTTCAGTTGGAACTTCCTGTGCATCATTTTCGGCCCATTGCCTCTTGTCCTATTGCTCAGAACCACTGAGCAGAGCCTGGTTCCATCCTCTTGGCACTCTCCCATCAGATACTGACAGACACTGATGACGTTCCCTCTCAGTTGTCCCTTCTCAAGGCTGAACAGGTTCAGCTCTCTCAGCCTTTTCCCATAAGAAAGATGCTCAATTCCTTAATCATCTCAGTCACCCTTCACTGGACTCGCTCCAGGAGTTCCTTGTCTCTTGTACTGAGAAGCCCAGAACTAGACACAGCACTCCAGATGCAGCTTCACCAGGACTGCAATTACTCATCCTGACAACTTAAGTTCAGCACGTAGAAATCAGCCTTGAAGTATCAAGGTATATAAAGCACATCTGTATTTTCAAATGTGTGGTCAAGCCAATTGTTTCTGGAGGAACCATTCAATTGATACAACTCATATTATCTTACTGAGTTGGAGACTCTATGGGGAGAAAAATAGCTTTTTCTGTGACCATTCTATTGAATTAATAATGCAATAAAAGCTGGTTTGATTTAAAAAATCCTCACATGCACATCTCGTATTATCTGCAAAAGCAAAAACCAATTAAATAATACAGTCATTAGAAAGAAATTAATTTTAAGAATTATCTCATAAACCTGGGAGTCTTTGGATTTAAATTTCAAAAGCACATAAAAACTATCTCATATTTCCCCAAATAAAATTACATACTAGAGTAACAGAAAATCCTCTTTCTGAAGAAGGTCCAACTTTGTATTATGCAGCTGATACATCCTCAAAGAACAGAGATTGGAAGTAATATAAACATGAAGCAAGTTAAAATTCTATCACTGAACACTGATGACGTATATCTAACTCCACAGTAATACTGGCTGATGAGATCTGCTGATAATTCTGAGAATTTAGATATTATGAATAGAAACACCATGGAAGTTCCACATCTTGAAGTGTTACAGTGTTATTTTATTCTAATAAACTAGCATGTTAGTCAGAGGCCATGAGATTAATATGCAATACTCTGCTAAGTGAGCTCTTAATTAGCTGAACAATTTAGAAGACACAGGAAATAAAGGAATTATTTTAGCACTTTGTACATGATACAAAATTAAAAGTTAATGCTGTTCATGCACTGAATAAAAATGGAGCCAGATGGCATAACCTATGAAAAAAGGCGACAAAAAATTTTCATTTTCATTAAACTGTAATGTGAGCAGCATCTTGTCTACTAATTAGCAGAACCTGATGATCCCACTTTCAGTAAATCTAACATATGTAACATATGCACGTCAGCATATGTAGAACTTTCTATAATAAATATTGCTAAAGATACCATACTATTTATTTGATCTTTTTCCCTTGGAGTTCTTATACAGAATTTGAAGTATATAATATTGAGTTCCTATTCAGCCAGGAATATTAATCACATGAAAAGTGGAAGCAAACCACAATATTTTTCCAGTTAAGATGTGGCACTGCCTAGAAATTCAATGAAGCAGCATAGACCTGCAGCATCATGCACTGTTAAAAGAAAAAATCAGAGACATGGACCATGCCCCAGAGTACTTTTATTTCAACCATTAAAAAGAATCCTCTATCTCAAAAAGGAGCAAAACAGCAATGCATTAATATATCCCCTGAAACAGGCACAAAAATAAAAATCTAAGCAGGGGTGTGGGGCATCAGTGCAACAGAATGATAAGAAAGAAAGAAAGACCAGAAATGTCTGAAGAGTAGTAACAGAGGTTTGATATTCATAAGTTTACTATGATAGCCACTTGGTGACCTAGGACCCAGAACAAGTTCCTACATTAATGTGAAACTCAGTGCAAGAGCAAACCTCAGTCATTTTTGTTACTTTATTTGCATCTCTGTTTTCAAGATAAATTAACCGTATTTAATCACTTAATAATTACTACCTGTCCAGATCCTAACTTCTCACCTTCTACACCTTTTGCAAGCATGAAATAAATTATCTGGACTTAAACACTTGTTATGGTGTTAATTGGAGTTGTTTTATTTCAACCTACACTCATTTGTGATTTGGTGAGTTTGCCAAATAGAAATAACACTGAAATTACAGGCTTCAAATCCATATCTCCTTCTATCTCTATTCTGAGTAAAACTACCTGAGGAATTTTCTCCTCATAAATTATGGCATTAATTATATGTCATCTAACTGGATATTTGTCATTCTATTGCCTCTGATAAAGCTATGTCCATAATACTTGTCACACGGATGTACAATAATTTGCACTAACAAGTAGGAGCTAAAAAAATTCAATTGGAATCCAAATCATATCCTTATGTTGGAGATGGTTGGACCACATCTGCAGTAAAGAAAAGTATCAGTTATAATTTCTTGGTGTGAATGTTGTAACACACAAGTGCTTAGTCTATTACAGAAAATCTAGAGAACCAAACATTTGGACATTTCTAGCACTGTTCTACCCCTAGGACTTCTGTAAGATGTACCATAAGCAAAGGTTACAAAAATATGAAATTTTCTATTAAATATGTATGATTAGGTTTCAATATAATCAATTCTAAAAATCACAACCATTATAAAATCAGATGTTTTGAACACTCTCATTCAGCAAATGTAAATTTTCCATTTTCCTCAAACCTCAAAAGACTATTTACTCACAACATTAAAAAAAAAACACAAATTACCATACAAATCTAGATCTAGAAGTTTAATTAGAGGCACCAAACTTCAGATTGAAAAAAATACTCATGTTCAAGGTAGATGTCAGTGAGCCACAATGCATGAGGCAGATTCATCCACATCATCTTTCTAACAAGGCTTTCTGACACTCTTTCTACAGGGTGCTGCAAATTCTAACCTAAAGAGACAATAAAGCAATGAATAAAGACAAATTATGACTGCAATATGAATTGTAGCTTGTATTTCCTTTTTCATTTCATGCTTTTGGTAAGCTTAAGTGTAAGAAAAATAGAAAAACCTTTTGCAAAAGTGAAATAAAGCTGGAATACAAAAAAAAAATTACAAAGTTATTATGGTTCCAACAACCAATCTGAAGCCTAAAGAATCATATCTTTATTTAGTTATTATCATAGCAATTATCCATTCTAATTCAGTGCACTCTATTGTGTTATTTCTACCAGAGATGATTACGTAATCACTGAATGACTATATGTTAGCTAGTGTGGCAAAAGATATTATGAACTGTTTTCAACTGGTTTGCAATGTTAGTTGGGTTTATATTAATTGTTATTTAAATTCAGCTATTATTGAAGAGTTTATTAGAATATTATGCAGTAAACCTTTGGTGGATATATGAAAATAGCATTTTACCATTAAATTCCAGTGTAAGCTAGATGCTTTAATTTAAGTGTCTATCTGCTGATCGACTTCCATCACTGTATATCAGTACTGGAAAAAACAAGCAGCTCACATTCCAGTTTCAGTTATATCCATTATATCCCCTTACATCCCCACATTTTGGAAGCCAAAGAAAGGAACTGACCCTAATCCACAGTAATGGTCTCACTGTGTTTTAAGATTAACATCATTAACAAATGCCATTTTCTAATCCAGAAGCTAACGTGCAAATAAAATTACATTATTTAAGATTAAATCTTGGAAAACAGATTACTATTTTATTGTTTATTAATTTTTTTGTTCAAATGCATGCAACTGTTATTTATATATATATGAATACAAACACATGTACAGGTATCATCCAAACAGGTGCACACACAAGTAATGTTCATTCTTTTAAAAGAAATATTTATTATGATTTTTAAATGTTTATTATTGCTGTTATTAAGCCCAGTGATATAACAAAGAACAAATAGTACAGCACTTCTTGGAATCACAAACAAAGCTTTCAAAAACCACAAAATGAACTGAGTAAGAACAGAAGCATAACCTTTATGATCTTAATATTCATTAAGACATTAGCTGCCAAAGAAAACAGCTGAATGATTCCAGAAGACAGAAATATTTTCAAGGTCTATTAATAACTAGATAAATGCTATTCATCTAGCTAATGTCACTCAACTAATTTGCATTCAAGCTCCACCAGGCTAATTGTAAAAAGAAATGGTATAAGCCAAAACTCATGGAATAATTATTCAGATGTATGGCTCTATGGCTAAGTAGCCTATCTTACACAATAGAGTGGGCCTTAAGTATTGAAAATGCATCTATTATCTATACATTTTCTGAAAACAGTATTAATTAGAGTGCATTTCAGGATGCTCCAGAGAATAGTACAAAGGAGTTTTATTTGCATGAGAAATCTGTGATATTTTTTGTGCTAGTGTTAAATTATGCTATGGTAACAAAACTACCAGACCACACACCCAGTGACAGGTTTTGGACACTGAGGATTACTATGGCTAGAGAGAGTGTTAGTAAGATGGGGTATTTTATTTCTTTAGATGTACAATATTTGCCTTTCTATCTCTCATATACTGTGTAATTCATCTCTTTTCTGAAGGCTATTCGCTTAAGAGTTGGACTTGACAATCCGTGTGGGTCCTTCCAACTCAGAATATTCTGTGAAGTCTTTGGAATGTGTGGATTTAAATCCTGTGACATCCTCACAGACTATGTCTGAGTTTTAGGTCGGAGTGCAGGTACACATTGTCAGCTTGCCAGATTCAAACTTGTAAAAAAGGTAAAGTTATTTTCAGGACTTTAGAGATCACTTAGTTTGCCCTTGTGCACCACGGGGTGCACAGACCTGGGTGTTTATCACGGCACTTTATGTCCTCAGTAGCCCAGATCTACCAGGGAGCAGCTGCTCAGTTTTGTTCCAGTCATAGTTCTTACCTATGTCAATCCAGACTATTCTTCTTCCCCACCAGTCTTCTGTCCAAAGTGAATAAGTAACAAAACAAAACACCTTTTACCGGGGAATTTCACATTTGAGGAAGTTAGATTTAGGAAAGATCCACAGAAAAGCATTGGAACACAGAAGAAGACTGCTTAGTGTTTCATATTACTATTACCTTGAGTAAAAGGATATGAAAAGAACTTTCTTTTGGGGATCATCCACTATTACTAAAAAGTTATTACCCCTGCTTACACTAAGAAAACTTAATAAAATCCAAGGAAGAAAAGTTAAAAAAGCATTAAATATTAACCAGGTTGGTGCAGACTGCCTTTGAAACTCATAATTTAGTTAAATCTTTAGGATGCAAATCTCATCCCCAGTCAGAAGAAGACTGGACTGACTTTAGCACTGACCAATACACAACAATTGAGGTCAATGCTTACTTCACAATTTGGCTAAGTAACAGCTGCTTGAACTGCCTCTGTAAACAAAGTGGACTGAATTAACTACAGACTAAGTGGGCAGCTATGTGATAAGAAGTCAGCAGAAAAGAAAGAAACAGTGTCTGCACAATCCAGAATTGTGGGAAAAGTGAATAAAATGAGGAGCGAGAAACATCTCAAGTCAAATCTGCTCCATAACAGCTTCAGGCAATCCCTTCTGTAAAGCCCTCTTCCATAAAAAAGGGTTCAAAGAAAAGAGTGAAAAGAATAATGAATCAGAGAAGCAAATGAGATGAGAAATAGCAGAAAAAAATACTTGAGATACAGGAAAGACAGCTCTTATAAACTAAAATTCCTACTCATATCCCCTCATTCCAGCACTGGGGGAAATAACACTGGGCTGATGCTTTCATTACATAACCAGATGTAGCTAGAGTACCCATTCAGATTATTTCAGTTTGAGATCAGCTTACTTCATAAAAGTTTAAACAATTTCTTGAGTTTCATTACAGCTAAAAGGTTTTTCATGTTACTTGTTTTATTATGCTGGAGTCCCTAAGGAACTGAAGCAAAAGGCTGTAATTCTGTTTACTGATATGAATGATACATTGGTCTTAAAAATACTGAAATTAAAATAATATGCTTTATTGGTTGTTATTTTTTTATGCTATATGTCTTTAGTAGACTAAGGTAAGACCTCTTGGGGAAAAAAACAAACTTCAAAAATGAATGGGTGGCGGGGGAAGGCTGTTCTTTTCCCAAGGAGAAGCTGAGCATGTTTATGGTAGAGATACTTTGAAGTAGGCAGCACACAAAGAAGGAAGGAAGAGCAGCACCAAAGAGCTTCAAGCTGCATTTCAAACAAAGAGAATCAGATCAGTGCAGAGCAGCATGTGAAGCAGGCCAGCAAGTCTCAGGGAACAAACACCCCACATACCAGGCAAGAGTCCACAGACTTTCCTGTAGAGCAGAAAGCCACTGAACTAACTTTAGCAAGACCCCGCATGCTAGAGCACTGTGGGTGGAATTTCACAACTGTCCACTTTTATTTCTGCTCTCCTTGACATAATCTTTTTGAGTTTTCTACATTTAATAAGGTAATAATTCTAATTTTCTTCTTATAAATTCTGGATTTTGTGGATCATTCAAAAAAGAAAAAAAAACCCAAACAAAGAAACAAAACACCAAACCCCCACAACTTTACTTCTCTTTGACCCAGTACAGAATAATAATTTCTATTGCATTAGCATATTCAATGTAAGTTATCATAGCACCACATCAACATAATATTAGGCAAGTATTATAGCTAAGATCTGAATAAATTCTTAAACAAGAAACTGACTTTTTGAGAATTTATGAGTGCTCCCTCAGTAGCAGATAATCATACTTGAAGAGACACTGCCACACAGAAATAAATATGACTGTAAATAATTCATATTGAAAATGTCAGGTAATAAAATTCCCAGTTCTTATATGTGCACTTGCTTAACAAGTTTTCTTCCCATAAAAGATAAAAGAAAATTATTCAATAAACTGTAGACAGGATTTCTATGATTAAAAAAAAAAAAAAAGGGAAAAGAAAGGATAAAAAAAGAAAAGAGACTGCAATGAGGATCCAGCAGAGAGCACAGAATCCTTCTTGAAGTTTCTGAGTTTCAGGTCACCATTGGACATCCATGACTGAGAACAGGGAGAATGGTGTTTAGAAGCATCTAAAGCTTTTGTAGCACTCTATATTACCCAAAAAATTTTCCTTTGTGACAAAAAAATATTTTGGTGCATTTCAATTCTTAGTTTTCACTGTGCTTTTCTTAAGCCTATCTAGTTCTCAGTTCATTAAATCTATCATTATCCTTACCATAGAGCATCCACTGATAGAGTGTTCCAATTTGATTATTTTTCTTCTATTTTAAACATCTAAATATGTCATCTGAAATCTTCCTCTTCATGACTACTCCCACATTTCTCAGTATCAGCCCTTATACTTGAACACGAAGAACTAGAGTCATTGATGCCATTTATTACTCAGGCAATATAACCAAAGGAAAGGTTCATTAACATTGAAAACAAACAGTGGTCAGGCACCAGCTTCCACCAGAAGACTAAAGAGAATTTGGTACAGTTATTTCCAGAATTGTTATAATTTGAAGTTTTACACAAGTTTCATGAATGCAGGGATTTTTCAGGCATGTATGCAATATATGTAAAAGGAAATTGAGATCTGTTATTAAGCATTCTACTTATAGTTGTGAATTACCCACACCCTGCAGAGCAAGAGTTACTTCACTCAAACAGTTTACTGTACTCAGCATTTATTGCTAAGGCACGATCAAAACTATATTTTAGAAGAAACTCAGATGGCACAGTAAAATAATATTGAACTATAGTCCAGATGGCATCAAGATGTGAGGATTAAAGGACATCTCTTTCATAAGAAAGAGCTGTACATTAAGTTCTCAGTTTATTCCCTACTTAACTCTATCTAAAGTCTTGTTCCTATAGCAACTGAATATACAGATATGAAAGAATTATATACCAGCAAGCACTCCCATCTCCAAAGTGTATATTGCAATTTAACACATCTTTGGGCAGGAGCTTCCATTTAGTACTGCTATCAAATCCTCTTGTCCATCCATTTGGGGGGATTACAGTCCCTGTCTTCTAACATCCCAGGAGTTTTCCTGGTATTTACAAGCATCACTAGCTCTGCCTCACCACAGGCTACCTCATTATTTAAAACACAATCATCAAATTCATTGGGAAATAAAAGCAGCTTCATGGTCACAATATTAAAAAAGAAAGACCTGACTAAATTTTCCATGGTCCTTAGAACCATTACTTTTTCATGGAACATCTAATATATATTTACCTAATGAAAATACTGTGACAGAAAAAGTGATGTTTGAAAATTCAGAAATTTTTTTTTCTTGTCTTTAATTATTTCAGTTTAATGAGAAGGTTATTCTTAATCTCCCTTCCTTCATTGTACTTCTTCAGTGCTTTAAGATATTGGTATTAAGAAGCATTTAGATATAATACATGTAGAAATGAAGGATTTATGAAAGAGATAAACAAAGGCACACATACTAAGCCCAGAGGTTACAAGAGATGCTGGAACAATCACATGTTCCTTTAGTTAATTTTTAATTTTTTCCAAACTGTACACATGTACCATAATATCAGCTATTATACATAAATTGAGTCAGGATGGGTTGACCTTTATTGTTCTCTCTGAAAGCCATAGAACTCTTGCTAAATTTCCAAAAAATTAAATCCCAATTAATAATTAGTTCATTTAACATTTAAAATCTTCAAACTACCTTCTCCAGAACATCTAGCAGATCTTCAAGAAGAATAAATATTTTGCAGCTAGGAAATTTGCAATAGGCTCTGAAAAAGTGACTACTTTTTCTCTGCTAAATAGGGGCATTATATTCTAGAGAAGTGTTGGATCAATGAAGCTATAAAACCAGTCTCACAAGTGCAAAAGACATTCTTTCATCTGTTCCTTGAGACTCCTTGAAAGGTTGGCATTTAATCTACCAATCTAGGCCCTCAATGAGCTTTCTGTAAACTTTGCTTTGTAATGTCTAAGGTCACCAAAAAAAATTTTAAAAAAATAAAGTATTAATACTTGATCTTGAACTTGTCTCAAGAGAGTTTTAATCCACTTTGAGAGGGTCTTTCTGGAAACATAGCGGTTAGATGACAGTTCTTGTCTTATTTCTAAGAAAGACTATTTATTTTGAAGCAGCACCACCAATTACCTGGTGTTTGAGAGAAATTTAATAAAATTTGCATTGTCATGGAAGTCTGAAATAGTTAAAATGTTAGCTATCAAAAGTTGTTTTTTTTAAAAAGCCTTGTCTTCATTGTTCACATATCATATAAGAAAATATGCCAGTTAAGAAAAAGAAAGGCAAAGCCAGCAAATATTCCAGGAGGCAGACAGAGAGCAGGTGGATTATTTATAGCTTTGGTTTTAGTAGGTGTAATAGAGCTTATGAACAAGGTTTTCTGTCAACTCCTCAAAATGATTTAGTTAGAATTTAGGCAGGTATAAAGGTCCTATGGAAGTCTTTGTGGAGCCTGCAGAGATGCTCCATGAGATAGTAAAAGATAAAACACTAGGCTTTAGAAATTACATCGATTGTGCTCACTTCTAAAAGCTATTAACTTTCATTAGACACACATTCCACACTGATTTTATACTACTCTATCCACATTGATTTCAGTAGGGCTAGTCATGATTGATTTGGAGCAAGTCAGATAAGCCCTAATCATTTTACTTTATTCCCTGAACTACAGAGCAAAAGATCAGTATTTATTGTCTTCAATTTAAAACACAGAACTCAAAGTTGAGACCCAGCTAAACCCCAAAACCAAGTGAAATTAGCCACAATGAAAGTTCATTATTTGGCCATATTTTCCATTTCCCATGGAAGAGTAGACACCTGTCTAACAAAACCTGCTAATTAAAGTAGTACAGTATTCAAAACAAAATGCCAAGCATGTGAAACACTGTAGACTTCAAATTATTCTCAGGTGAGTATATCAGGAGATGCACAGGTCTTAGAAGATGATATGCCTAGCACAGTACCTGATAAACAGGAATAAGTATTATGATGTAGTAGACATGTTTTACTCTATTCAGTGCTGCAGTGGGCTCATGAGTCTTCCACTGACTCCTCTTTTCAATTGATAGTCTAGCATGCAAATAATCCATCTGAATAATATTCTAAAACAAAAACAGATCAGGATACCCATGGCTTAAAGTTGATAACCAGAGGAAAAGTGAGAAAAGGAAAACATTATTAGACTACAAAGTTCTGCAACCTCCATGGTTAAACCAGAAAACTCTGTGGACCACAGGCAGAAATAATTTTTCAAGCTAAGAAACTCATGCACTACTGCTTTAAAAATCTAACTAATCAACTAAGCACAAAGATCTTCAGCTCATTAAAAGTAAGAACTCTATCCCTTAAGGATCAAAAAAAGCTGGGTCACCCCAAACTAGTAAACAGCTTCCCAGGATGATAAAACTCTAGACTGAATATCAACTTGCATCAGACACACACTACATCTACTCCACAGAAGAGATTTTATTCAAAATCCACAGATTTTAACTCATCTGCTAAATTAAGACAGAATTAAAATAACATGTTGTTTAATCAGAAGCTGTTGATCTTTCTTTTTTGGGCTTCCCTGGTTTCCTTCCGCCTCTGTGGACTTCATGTTAATGTTCTAACTTGCATGAGGATTATTCAATCTTTCATCAGGCCATTAAGGGTGGGGAATTAAGAGTTTTACAACCCACAGCACATTCTCGTCTTCAGGAAGGATTCAGACAGGAAAAAAATCACAAGATGACCTCGTGTAAACAAGGCAAGCAGTAGAGCTTTTAGAATATTTCTATGCAGTTTTATACTTCTCTTTTGCAACCAGCCATCTGTTTCATCATAATCCAGCCACATAAAAGCAGGTACAGGCTGAAGACCATTCCTGGAAAGGATAAGGCCTTCAGGCCAGAGATACAGATGCTAGAACTCTAGTCAAGCAATGAAGACAAAACATTAGCCTGCCATATGTTAAAAAGGAGCTTCTCTTAGGAGATGGTCTGGGTTTTGCTTATGATTTTTAATCAATATTTATATATAGAAGATATCTAAAGAAGAATACACTTTCACTCTTTTGCTCTGGTAACTCTTTGCACTTGGAATTATGAGAAAATTAATGAGATTGACATGCAAGTATTGTCAAAACTCATGAGAAGGCCTGTACTGAGAATTCCCAGCAGACTGTGATACTTTGCCTGCTCACCACTGCTGACTGCCTGGCAGCACACAGTACCTTCTCCATAGGACTCTTATATCAAGGTAACAAGGCACCATTTTAATGTAATCCTATTTTAAGCTGTCTTTATCACATAGAGGCAGTAATGACAAGACAACAGGGCATAGCCTGAAAGTTGCACCTTCTGACAGCAGACTCCCAGGCCAGTATATGCCACCAAATTTTGAAATGTGGGCATTTGACACTCGTGTCCAGTTGGACTCCTGACAAAGTCGCACAATTCCCAGAAGATCCACAAGAAAATCCAAAGCATAAATACAGTACTAAGATTAGTAAGTAAGAATTAAACTTATGGTTCTAAGTAGGTGCTATACTTAAAAAAAAAAAAAATCATCATGGGCACAAACAACTTACCAGTACATACAAATAACTGAAACTAAGACCACCTTATAATGATTCAAGAGTAAAGGAAAATCCTCATGTGTTATTACAGGGTATGATTCAAGATAAAAGAAAAGCCCTCATGTGTTATTACTCTATGGGAGGCCAAAGGAAATTCCAGGTGTCCACATACCTGACAAATAAATTCTGCTCTCACTGACCAACACTTCCAGACCCTTTTCTGCCAGACAGCTTTCCAGCCACTCTCTCCCAAGCCTACAGTGCTGCAGAGGGTTGTTGTAAGCCAAGTGCAGGACCCAGCAGCTGGCCTTGTTGAACCTTCTACCACTGGACTCAACCCATCGATCCAACCTGCAAACTTACTGAGGATGCACTTGATCCCCTTGTCCAGATCACTGATAAAACTATTAAACAGGACTGATATTGAATCTATGACTGCTGTTGGAATACTTTTTAATTTCAGATATCCACTGGAGAGTGAAATAGAAATATCTGAACATGCAGGATTCTGCTGCTAACTGTTCTATAAGCAACGCAGACATGGAAAGAAATACCATAAAAAATTAAAATTAAAATAAAATATTTTGCCAGTGTGGATCAGATAGAAATGTCAACCATAACCATCTTGCAGTTCACACATACACAAAAAAAAACCCCAATATTTGCTAGTATCTATGTCAGCCTCCCTGCTACAAAGAATTTTCCAGCTATATTTTAAAAATAAAATAAGCTGTTGCATATTTCCAATCAAATACAATTCAATACAGGCAAAGCCATAGCATACATACAGATACCATAGTATGAACTACCACACACTAAAGCCATCTCATCATACTTTCTTAAAATAGCAAATTTGTATCAGTATTTTTAAATAGTGAATGAATGAATCTTAGAGTAAATCTTTGTATATTTTCTTAGGATTCAGAATGCAATGGTAGTGGCAATTTCAAAATAGGAAGAAAAAAAATTATTTTAGTTTGCCCAAAAGGCAGCAAATAGTAAAATAAACAAAAATTTCTGTTTTACTTTAGGAATAAACTTGGCTGACTGTGACTAGTTAAAATTAACATGCTTATTCTTTTGAGTCAAGTAGTTTCTGAAATAAATTTTCTATTATAAATACAAATCCAACCCAAAACATACTGAATTTCACTAGGGGAAAAAAGTAACCTTTACACTCTAGGGCATACAAAGTAAAATCTGCAAGCAAGCACACCACTTATGTTAAAGCTGTATATTCTGACATACTCTTACTACTACTTATATAGTTGGGAAAAAGTACATAACATTTTTAGATGTTTCACAGTATAAACCACATCAAAAGAACTCTATTCAGTTCCAAAAGCAACTGTTGCATTCACTGTCACTTGGCAGTATGACTGCTTTCTGTTTGCAGTACTGTTCTAGTGACTGGAATATTAATTTTCAAAAACCTCTATTTGAAGAACAAAGCATTTCAGATTCTACAAACTTTGTTAGCCTTTAAATAAACTGAAAAAAACCCAGAAAGCATCTATATAAAAATATTTCTAAAGTCGCCTGAGAGCTGTTGCTGCAGACTTTTTTTTAATGTTGCATAGCCATAGTAATAGCTACAGAACATTCTCTCGTTTAAATATCTAAAGTCCTTTCCTAAGGCATGTCAGAATTAGGTCCTGTGGACAGCATCCCAGGTTAAGCCAGGTAACAATCTAGAACTTGCCTACAGAAACAGTGAATATGAGGACCTGCTTTTCTCCAGAGGTCTGGGAAATAAAAAACTCCCCAGAACTCAAGGCAGGCTTTGTACCATAAGACTGTATTTTGCATCTTCTGCGGCTCAAACTCACAGATTACCTACTACATAAGCAATATCTGGATTATGCAGTCAAAACCACAGTCATACCCAGCAAAGAGAATGCATGTGAAACAAGCAAGGAGGCTAAGTTGTCCCTGCATATAAAGTAAAAAGACAGAAAAGAGGACTGGGAATGCAGTCTAAATCTCTTGGCACAAGCTTGGATAAGCTTTACTTTTCTACTCTTTTAAAGAGCTTACTGCAATGTCTGTTTAGGAAACCAGTGAGGTTTACTGTGCTCCTGGCTGTTGCAAATATATCTTGTTTGTTCCAGAAAAATACAGGGTATGATTCAAGATAAATCATGCATCAGACTTTTCAATCACATGACTGGGGATATGTTCAGCATGACGGTCCCCGTATGCTCTGTGCAGAAATGACTCAGAAGCAAGTTACACGTTTGTCAATCCTAGCAAGGGACACAACAGTAATTAAAATCACTAACAGTTGGGTGAGGCTCAATACATCCGTCTAGATCTGTAGCATGTTATAGAGTATTAGGTGATGACAGATCAATATCATATTATAAAATCATATGATAATATCTAGAAAAGATCTGATGAAAACAATATATTAAAAAAATATCAAGAAAAGGAGAAATTGGCCTAGTCAGTCAGTTAATTCGTGGAAGTGTGTGTGCTCCCTGTCAATAGAACTATTTAATAAGAATACTTGCTTTCTTAGAGGCTTGAATACTTTCCCAGACAACAGCACTAGAATAAGAAAAAAATATTTACACAAGTAACTCCCATGTCTCCTGCTTCTTACTGATTTGATATCAGTGCACAGTTAAATTTTCATATATGCTTTCAGATCATTTCAATACCTTGATAAGAATTGGATATAAGAAAATACTCAGGCATCTATAAGTTACCTTACTGTTACCTGTTCGATCTCAAGTCTAAAAATTAGGATCCTACGAGAGGACTCCAGGAACAAAGTTTGGTATTTTAAAGGATATAAATAATATCATGTTCATCAATCAGAAGGATGTCCAGGATTAACCAAGAGGAAGACTAAGAAATAAAGAATATATAAAAATCTATCCCTTCTCTGGCATACCTTCAGTAAAATAGGTATCAGAAGGAGGGTAAATGCCAACTGCTTCTCTTTCAATAATTTAGAGATAAATATTCTGTTGTAAAATGCAGATGGAGAAAAAAGAAAACATTTTACACCACAGTACAATCCAAGAACACTCACTTGTGAAATGGAAGATTCAAATTCATTTTCCTTTTCTGCCTGAGGCAATTTAGATTCTGTTTAATGATGCATCCCCATCATCAAATTGTAGCATTCTCTGGGTGGGACATTGCTCATTGCTCCCAACTGATGTTCCGAAAAAACAGATACCCCACCCACATCCCAAACCCTATCAACAATTCAGACTGTATTTTGATCTCTGTCTTCTGACTTTTCCCCAAGAGGATCATTGTCTCAGCTGCTATGCTTTTAGACACCCTGAACTCAATGATCCTCTCTTATGCTTTCCATGGCCAAGTTAATCCAAAGGGGATGTCTTTACATTTCTCTTACAATCCAGTGGATAGTAAAATGACAGTTTGGAACCTCAATCTCCTTTTACAACTTCAAGCATTTAAGAACCAAAACTAGCAACTAATTTTCTTCCTTACAGATTTTTAAATTCTTTCACAACTGCTAGTGAGCTCAATATACAGGCTATAAGAAACTTCCTGAAAGGCTATGAAGATACACATTTTGAGAACTACACAAAAATAATTCACTAGATGTTAGTGGACACATTTTATGGAAAATTGTTGTTATTATATTGCAAAGGTTCCATATTGTTAGAGTTTCATACCTCCTTGATGTTTCTCATAGGCAGCTCCTCTAAGCACTGACTCCTCCTTCTTCTCACAGTACCCAACTGACTCCAGTGTCCCTCAACCAACCAATCCACTCTTCTATAACACTCTTCTTCTTTTTGGCTAGAGCTGCAGCCTGTTAGAGTCAGGCCTGTTCCTAATCTCTAATAATTGGCTTAGCTGCAACTCTTTAGGGGTAAGATTACTTTTTTCACTACCTTTAGTTTCTTATATAGTGTCCCCATGCACTGGACCATGAAGTTATCATCCCAATGCCTTAGGAATTTTCCAGACCTGTTTGTGCCAGCTGTGTGATGCTGCCAGTTAATTTCTGGCAAGTTGAAGTCTTCCATAAGGACAAGGGCACTTGATTTGGAAGTGCCTCTTAGTTCCTTGAAGAGTAACTCCTTGGTGTCATCATCCTGGCTTAGTGGTCTATAATCGACTCTCACAATGATATCCACATTACTTGTCTGTCCCTTAATTCTTACCTAGAGACTCTCATGTGCCATTGCCAACTATAAGCTCCATTTTTGTTGAATTCAAATTTTATACTTCAGTGGTCTATGAGTTCACTCCTGGTGTTATCCATATGACTTAAATAACCTGGGGGAGAGGGGGGACATTGTGCACATTGTAAACCTCAAACTCTTTTCATTTGAATTAAACATAGTACTGAATATTCTGTCTGAGCTTTTCCTCTTTCATGTGTTTAGACTCTTCACTTTCAAAAATACTATCCTTTTACTTTCAACAGGAACTTGCTTAGGAATGCTCAACTTATTTCTCTTCACATTCTAAAAAGTTCTCTGCTATCTACAAGCATATTAGCTATTTATTGGGGCCCCTTGAATTCCCACTTAAAAAAATTTAATACCTACATAACCACTACTAAACTGAATGGGTGGATTATTTCTACAAAGATTTTGAATGCAAATGTGTTACTATTAACATATATATAACTCCTCATAGAACTCTTTTCCTAACTGCATCTCAAACTAGACCTTGTGTACTGTTCAAGGCTAAAATAGAGAGATACTGATATTTTTTCAGTTCCATTAGCAGTGATTCTGAAAAGCAACCATCTATGAAATTTAAATGTCTGCATCATCATTCATTGGAACACTCATTGAGTCAAAATAAGCACTTTGCACAATTTTAAACATCTGCATTTCATGCTTTTTAAACAGTAATTTTTTTTTGCTTATAATGAATACACTGTATTTCAATGCCATTATATATTAAAAAAAAAAAAATCACACTACTGCAGTTTACATTGAGAACAAAGCCCCAAACCCTAAATGAGTCACACAGAATATTTTTAAAGCCTTTTAGAATAAGTTTTTTAACCAGTGTTTCACTTAAGGGGCTGATAAAACATAACTATAACATGAACAATCCTGTTGTTACCAAAGTTTGCATCCATTGTTAAGGCAACAGCCTATTTCCTCCAACTAGCAATAATAACAGCCCCACACATCATTTTAGATTACAAAGTAATATGAATTGTTTGCCCAGTTAGGTGAAAAAAATGGTCTGATTTTACCAAATAGAGATTGCAAAGCCAGTGGTACCTAGGTACAATGGCGACCCATTGGGTAGAAGTAATTCTATAAAAATTCTTAATTTGGGGAAGACAAGGATGGAGATGAGGGGGGATCAAGATGAATCAACAAGAAACAAGACCAGCAAAATGGAGAGAAGTCAGGGAATAGAAGAGACCTGACACATGCAGACAAACTACTGGTCATTAAGTTTTTCTGGCTCATCTTGTTCATGTTTATGAATGTTCTGTGTGTTTTTGCAGGTGCTGGCTCTCCCTGCAATGTATGTGTCTGTGGCTGTGTACGTGTGTGCCCACTGGGAAGTAGCCTGGCTAGAGACTGTCTGCAAACAGAGAGCTGCCACCTTGCATCTAGCAAGGTTCATTGGCTTCAGCTACCATCAAAACAAGTCATATTATTTTAACTCTGAACAGGCTAACATTAACTTATTTAATTTTCTGGGATCAATTCACACTTCCTCTACCACTAAATATGAGGAAAAATTAAATTAGGTAATCATATGATCCATTGGTTCTTGTGTATCTTCTATATTATTTTTCTCCCTCATCAGTTTACCAGAGAAATATTTAGCAATTACTTGGTTATTTAAACACACTAGGATAGCTATAAGTTCATTCAAAAAGGGAAATAAAAAAGTGAATTTTCAAGACATTTAAAACAAATGGATTGAAGCACTACTCTATGCTGTATCTATTAGGCTTGAAGAATCAGGACAGAACAAGGTTTGAATTGATTGAAATCTAACACTGAGCTATCAGTTCCATCTGCCAATATAAATGACGGCCAATTATTCTGCTCAAATAACACACCAATATAATTGAATATGTCAATACATTTTGAAGCAAGCATCCACAATCATTTTGAAAACTCTACAAGGAATTTCACAGTTAATGAGATACTATTTTGTATTATCATTACAGCCCTGTAGTTTATGAAACAAATATATGCCTATCAACTTTAAAACAGTGTTCATGGGAATTTACAAGAATAAAATGAATTGTGAAAGTTTTTAGATTGGATTTTGTTTGAGTGTGCTGTGCTATAGGCCAATTTCTATTGATTACTCTTTCTAATTTACTCAGCACTTTTTAATCACAACAGGATGAGAATGCCCAACAGTTAAGAGAGCATGAAAAGAAACCTTCCAAGCATTCTGCATCAAACTTAGCAAGTCTCCTTTTATTAATTTTTGGGTTTGTCTGGTTGGTTAGTTGGTTGGTTGGTTAGTTTGGTTTTTTAAACTTTGTTTCTTTTTTTGCCTGGTCAATTTAAATGGGTAGCTCTACCAGTACTGGTGGAACGGACAAGTTTTTACAAAGTGCTCACAGAATGGTATTTTAACTACACTAATATTTACCCTCAAAAACACCCCAAAAACTTTACAAATGAGAAAGTGAAAATAGTCATACATTTTTCAGTAAAATCATATTCTAATTTGGTGCAATGCAAGTCCAGAATTAAGGTACCTGAGAAAAGCATATATATAAATAAAGATAAAAGATCCCTTTAAAGTCTAGTAGACCAACCACCCCATGCAGGTAAAATTTGACATAAAAGACTTAGAAAGTTTGAAGATGAAGGCTGAAGATGAAGTAAGATGCATTTAACATTAAAAAACTAATTAAAACCCTCAGTCTATAAATAATTTTTCAAGTGATGAGATACAAATTATTATCTTACAATGAGTGCAGTATCTTTTGATGTACATGTGAAAACTCATCTAGAAGTGATTGAATCAATAAAGTTTGGCAAAGTTTTTTAAGAAATACAAATATATAATGTACATTATAAAAAAACACAGAGTTCACTATACAATATAGCAAGGATGTTTATGGAAGAAGCAAATGATCCAAATTCTGTTGAAGGGAAATATGCACATAAGCTTTTCCAACTGATTAAACATTGTTAAAACTCATCAATCAAGCAAAGGCAGTGTATCATTTTAGAAGGTTAAAATTCTAGGTCTTATTTTGAAATGTATTCAGATCTGAATTCACATTCTTTACTCACAGAAAGACTTTTACTGAATTAGAAGGAAGATTAATTTTTGACCTTGCCTGCAATCATGGCACTTGAATAACTTCTCACTGAACTGTATGTCTAGTTCACCTGTACTCAGTTGTAGAACCTGAGTCCTTGCAAGTTTTTCAAGACAGAAGATATATCTAGTTAATTTTCTTTATTTTAGAAGGAAAAAACATGTATATGCCTAACAGGAATTTAAGGATGTTACAGAAACTTCACATTGGTTAAAGACAGAGAATAGAACTAGATGACATTGGATGTTCAGTATGACAAGTTTTTTCTGTAATAGCCACTGATCATTTACGAGTGCTATATAATTTGAAATTAATGCATCAGGCTTGGGTATAATACAGTCCTTTTGTAACCTGTCTCCCTTGACACAGATCTAAGCAGGTATATATTTAAAGGCTTCTTTTTTTAAAATAAAATTGAACAGACTGAATATGATATGCTAGTGTGCTACTTCAGGATTTGCAATAATAAAATGTCAAAGAACAAGCTGCAAGCTGGTTTTTTTTTTTGCTTGAGATACTCAAAGAATTAATTTTATGCTGGCATATACTGTAATTAGAAATAGCTCCGTGCATCATGATTAAACTAGTAGCTATGGAAACCAAAGCAGACTAGAATAAGTGTAAAAGGAGAATAGTGAGGAAGCCAATCATAAAATTCCTTTAATCTGTTTATTTTTAATCTTTCTCATAATGCAAATTGGAATACTAAGGGTCAATACTACTTTCTTAGGTTTTTTTAACCTTTGTATGTTTGGAAAGAACAGTATTCTTTCCAAACTACTTCCTAGGTATTAGATTTTTTCACTCCAGAACTTCTCTACCCACACAATCTTAGGTGTTAAAAGCACACCATTTTTAAAGATCCATTCTGTATGAAATAATTGTATATATTTATCCCTTTTTGAAATGAGAACTCCATGTTTTCAACAGCTGAAAATCTCCATGGTGCCCTATCCCCTTAGCTATTCCGATAGCCATCCACCGAACATGTTCCAGTTTAGCAGTCTCCTGATGGGTGTGGGGGAAGGATGGATGCATCTCTGAGCCGTACTCACCTGATGCAATCTCGGGTACTGAATGAGGGGGAACAATCACTTCCCTTGCTATGCAGGCTGCACATACTGTGACCACCAAGGAGGCAGACAGCCTTTGTGACACAGCGCTGACTCATGTTTAAATTCTCACTCAGCCTCGGGTCTTTTCTGAAAGAGCTGATTTGAGACAAGTCACACACCAGCCTGTGCTGCTGCATAGGGTGCGCTGCTCCATAGGCTGTGCTGCTCTATAGGCTGTGCCAGCCCAGGTATGTCTGTCCTTACCAAATTCTACCAGGTACCTTATAGACAGGTTAGCTGAGGTCCTTTGGAATGCTATCCATATGTATAGCCCGGTGTACAGGCTGACTCACTTTGCCACCCATTTTGCTGTCATTCACAAACAAAAGGACACTTTCCCTGCCATCACTCAGGTCAATGATGAAAATGTTAAGCAATATTTGCACCAGTATCCGCCTCTAAAGAGCAGCCACTCCTTAGACATCATGCTGTACACTTCTGTCCTTTGAGACATACAGTGCAGCTGCTTTCCCACCCGTGTTCTGGCCACTAGTCCCTAATGCTTTAAGAAGCCATGTCAAAATACTTGGTTTAGGCAAGGCAAACAAGATTGCTTACCTCTTGTACCCTTGTCTAGAGACAGGTGCCTCATAACAGAATGTAATCAGGTTAGTTAGACATGGTTTGTCCTCAGTAAAGCTATGATGGCTGTTATGAGTCACATTATTTACCTTGCTGTGCCTAATAATGGCTTCCAGAAATATTTATTTCCTAATCTTTCCAGGAACTGAGATGAGACTGTGTTGTGTATAGCTCTTTGGATATCTTTCCTTTCCCTTTTGAAAGTGGGCATATTAATTAGCTTTCTCCAGTTACTGAAGACCTCTCATAATCACCATAATCTTTAAAGAAAGGCAAGAAATAGCAAAATTGGATGTACATCCTGCAGTCTCAGTCTGCTTATATGAACACTTAACTCAGTCTTCCTCTCACACAGTTAGCATTCCTCTCCCCCAGATTTCCCAGGAGGCACAGAGGTCTGGGAGGGTAGTGACCAGAGGCCCAAAGATAACACCTTAAGATTTTCAAATCTTAAAATGGAAAAACAGTAGGTGTATTAGCTATATTACATATGAGCAAACTGTACCTGCCTTCAGACAGGGACAATTTATAACACTCAGTGTCAATATTTGGTACATTATTGGGCCATTAATGTAAGAGAACTGTTCAAAAAGTACACTTTTCTCAGAAAATGACTGTGGAAGGGGATCTGGTCCAAGCCATTCTCTGGGCTATGGCAAAGGATGAATAAACATTTCAGATATCACACTTAATATCAGTACTTTCAAACAGACTTATTAAAGAGTTTCCTAGTATGTAAGACCTGTCATTGACCTGGTCAGAAAGTACTTAATTGTTGATCAGTATCATGCTTTGAAATGGAAAAATCCTATAAATCAAACTAAACCCTTTTCTCCTCATTGCCCAAACAATACAAAAGCAGATAAATCTTACACTTCTAACTCTCTTTTCAAGAAAACACTAGATCTAATAAGTTCAGTTTCATCATTTTCAGTTAAGTGTTTTCCTGGGCTATTCCTCCTGCTGCCTCTCAGCACCAGTGCAAATATTCATAAAACAAAATATGAAGAGCAACACTTTGAAGGACAGAGACTTTTTTTCCCCTGCTACTTCTGCCTGGAGTTTTTGCTTCAAAATGTGCTTCCAACTATTTTATTTCCTCTACTGGATAGGCTCTAACATCTTCTAAAGGAAGAAAACCTAGTAGAACCAGCATCAGGATCTCATCAACACTCATCATACTAGCATCACTTGGGTGAGAAAAACTGTCATTATCATCATCTTCAAATTCAGCATCTGTGTCCTGCATGGTGACTATATTCACCAATTTTTGCTGCATTTGAAATCACACCTTCATCAGTAGAGACCTTCATCAGAGAGGTAATAATTTCTTTGGAACTTTGGGAAAAAACGGTTACCAACATAAACTGGATTTACTTTTGAAACTGTATTTTCACAGCTGGAAGAGAAGAGAATGCAAAAGTCCATACCTACAAAAATATCCTGACTGGCCATGTCCCACGACCTATACAACTTTTACACTGAAAGATGAGGAAGAATCTCAAATTACTATCTTACAGTTTTAAAAGTCAGTTGAAATTTTTTTCCTCTCAGAATACAGGGATTCTGTCAATGAATCTAAGTGATTTGGGGGAGAAAAGCAAATAAAAAAGGCTTCAGTAAAATGAATTAGTATTTAGGATAAAGAAATAATGTTTACCTAGGATACCTGTAAAATCTTATGTGTTTTGTTAATAAAAGCCAGGAGTTCTCAACACACAAGTCATCAGAAAAATATTTTCATTATTATCAGTATTTTTTCCTATTCCAGAATCAGCTCCTTCATTCATTTATGCTACTATTATGTTCTTTTTCCCCATGCTAATAATTTCAGTGATTGCACTAGCTTTCTCATACAGTATCAAAGCACATCTGACAATAGTCTAATCGGTTTCACTACTAGCAACAGGATTCTCACAAAACACAAAATTGCTCAGGATGATATTACTAAAAGGGTTTGGTTTTTTTTTTCACTCTCGAGAGCATTCTCCTTTTCAAAGATAACCAAAATATTGCATATTTCACAAGCTACAATTTGGAATAAGCCTTCTTCAACATGCTCCCTTTACCTTTCTTACTGGCAGTATATATTTTTTTACCAGAAAATTGATTACTGCAACTTTGTTGAGCCACTGTCTACCCAGCTCTGAAGCAAGTGTTGGACTGTTTCACGTGCTTATGAAGACAGAAACAATCATCTTCCAGGACTACGTGTTTTGGCAATTGTATTGGGGTTATGCGGTGAGGTTTTGTAACAGGGGAGGGGGACTACAGGGGGATTTCTCTGAGAACCTGATAGAAGCTTTGGCTTTGTCCAATGGAAGAACTATTTTTCATTCGAACTGTATTCCTATGTGAACCTAAACAGCTCTAATCAATCAAAAAAAAAAAAAAAAAAAAAAGGCTGTTTTTGTGTTGGGGCGGCGA
The DNA here is from genome assembly GCF_022539315.1 of Serinus canaria. Lineage (NCBI taxonomy): Eukaryota > Metazoa > Chordata > Aves > Passeriformes > Fringillidae > Serinus > Serinus canaria. The sequence goes on from NC_066317.1 coordinate 36,533,873, forward strand.
CTTGAAGCAAGATTGACAATTCTGACTTCAAGAAATTCCTATCTGAGGTTAGGAACTGCATTGGCTTCTGTGTCCGACCGCATCAAACCCTGAATTATCCTCCAGCTCTCCACCTGCAGGAGGCTGCGGGAAAAACAGTCTCCCTTCACTCCTCAAGGAAAAAGGATTCCCACTCGCTTTAAAAACAAATGACGTAATCCCTGCTCCTTTTTTTTTTTTTTTTTTTTGGGGGGGGGTGGGTGGGGGCGGAGGGGTGGGGCGCTGTTTTGCTGTTTTGTTTTGGTTTTTTGCACGGAACAGAGCTAATCAGCACACTGTTTGAAAGCAGCCCCACGGCTGCCTGCCTGCCGTGCCCCGCTCCCCGCTCCGGGCGCTGCGGAGGGACCGCGCTCGCCGCCGGCACAGCGGACAGAGCGGCGCCCCCTGCCGGGCGCGCTCCGCACCAGCGCCTTCTGCATGACATCACCGCTGCAGTGGCCGCGCTCCGCCCGCCACCCACCGGCACGGCGCGCAAAGGTTCCCGCAGGTTTTCACCCTGCTCTTGCTTGGGCTTTTTTATTTTTCCTTTTCTTTCCTCTCTTTTCTTTTTTGGTGCGTCTTTTAAATAGCTGGTCTGAAAATTTTTGGAATCGGAACGTGACCAGATTGTAAAGGAAGCCTTAAAGAAACGCCTCTCATTGGACAGACATCGGCTCAGTTTATTCAGAGCGCCAAATCGATGATGTCACTGGCATACGCTGTAAACCAAATGTACCTTTCTGTTGTGCAATAAATAAACAAGCCTAAGTGAGGTGCAGAGCTGGTGAGGCAGTCAGCATTACCACCACTCCCCTGTTTACAGGGCCAAGCACGGTTTCTCAGAAAAAAGAACAACATCCTGCCGTGCAGGCAACACGAGCAATTTATAGAACATCCCTCCCCCCCACTAAAAAAAACAACCGAGGCCAAAACCAAACATAGCCAAACAGCAACAAAAAAAGCACAGAAAACGAACAAACAAAATCCTGAAAACCAGCCCACCACTCTCTGTGCTGGGTTTATTCCTCTACCAAGACGAGAACATTACTCTTCCAGATCCCCAGTTAAATACTCAAATACTCCTGAAAAAACACATCTCCATCCACAAAGCCAACCTTGCTATTTGCTGTATTTCTCAGCAGTGTTGAATAAAACTGTCAAGTTCCCCAAGCAGAGCTTGCAGGGTCAGGAGATGGGGTCTCTCAGCAACAAGGCAAAAGCATTGAGATGGTTACAGGAGACAAGTGCTCTGAAAGTTACAGGGTTTGCAGTCAGAGAGGAAAACACTCATTTTTCCAGATCTACAGGTAAAAATAGCACAGAATGAGAACATAAAGAAAAAAGTGAAAAAAAGAGGGTGGGTGGGGGGAAGAGTAAAAACAGCAGGGAATTGAAAAATATCCTTAACTACTTCAAGATAAAAGGGAAAATTAGAATGCTCTACCTGCTTTTAAGCTTCAGTTATGCAGCAAAGGGGACATTATAACTTATTACAATCATAAGTTTGTAAATCATCTAGTACATAATAAGTACTAGATTTTGCTTCTGCTGAGTGTACTGGTGTATCCACAGACACTGGATTATGAAATGTTCAGCATTATGAAAGGAAAAAAAATTAGCTATTTTGTTGAAGGGTACATTACTCTTAAGTGTAGGTCATTTAGGCAAGTCAAGCATTTTTTTGCCATTATTTAACAAGTGTGCCAGACTACCAAAAAAAATGGGTTTAACCCCTTTTCAGTGTTGCATTATATTTTATGAATCATACAATGCATTTATCTACTTAGGAGCTCTGCTGTACTTTCCTAACACTATGTTTGATGTTTCAGTAAATTCTATCATGTTGAAAGTGTGCTGAAAACAGACCTTTTGTTTCAGTTTCAAGTATGTCCAAGCACAACCTTGCCCCCATTGAAATCAGGGACAAAAGTTTTGTTTGATACAATGAAAGGTGAGATTCATTACTCTTGGATCTTAATACTATAAAGTTCTCTTAAAAATGCATTGCTTCTATAAAAGCAGTTATAGTATTACGCTTATTTTATGTAGATGCCATGATGCTCCAAATTTGAAAGCAACAAGATCTCAGTTCTGGATCTTGGTCCAGTTCCAGTTACATCTGCTGTGTTGCTTTCTTGCAAATGACTGATTTAGCCTCCAGAGATGAATAAGAAAGCATTAAGAAATTATATCTGCATGAAAGCACTTGAGAAGAAACATAATATCCTACTTTATTCAATGAAAACTGAAGAGTTTGAATGGCATCTGGGAGCAAGCATGAGGGAAGGACAAGGAAAAAAGATCAAAATAAAACCTAAATAAGTAGAATTGTCCTTTAATTTTCCATTTTTTGCATATCAAGGATTAATGTTCATAATGTCTTTCTACAGAAAAAAAAAGAGTGTGTGAACTCTAACTTTTTAATTCTTCAGCAGAACTGTCATAGTCTGACATAATTTTACGATGTATTGTCTATATTACCATCCCTTATTTAAGCTGTCAGATTTTACTTATAATCAAGAGATAATGGCAGAAGAAGATAAAAGAAAAGCAGAAGAACTCCTGCTAAGAAGAGGCTACATTGAGGCAGATTTAAACACTCTGAAAAGCACAGTAAGAAGAGGGCTAAGAAGAAAATTAACTATGCACCTGGTCACTGAAATGCTTCTCAAGGATAAAAGGTGCAGATGAGGGACTGAAAGAAGTAAGGAGGAGGCAGAACAAAAGGGGGGAGGATATGTTAAAAACTCTAAAGAAATTATTCCATAAATCCACTAGGGAAGAAATCTGATTGTAGTTATACAATTTAATGTACTGACAGCAAACAGGACTACCACAAAACTGAAGTTTCAGCAAAACCAGAAAAACCTGACTTCAAGCAATTTCCAATCTCCACCTCCTGAAGTGGTGATGTCTGGCCCATGCTTGCCACGTGCTTTGTAGTGCCATCCTACAGCATCATTGCATGGCCCCTGCCCACAGCACACAGCTCTACCACATATCCCTGTTCTGTGGCACGCCCCAGGAGATCCATGACCCACACACCTGCTAGCACTGGACACAGCACTGTATTGGAAATCACCTAATCCCACCTCATCTGGATCCAGCCACTGCTGTTTCAGTATGATGGACTTTCCTAGCCAAAGGGGTGATTTCAGTCTTTGTGTCTGATGATAGATCTGGTTCTTCTGTTGGCAGATCTGGGCCTTAGCAGTGCCACAATATCAAAGTTCATTGGAAGTGTTAAGAGCTTTCAACATGATTAACAATAGATTTAAAATAACACAGAATTATGGTACAGCTGGCATCTATTGTTGCTTTTGAACTATTGTTGCTATTGAAGCAGTTGTACAGCTTCTTCCTTTCTACCAGAAGACTTACTAATAATGAGTAGAAATGTTGTCCATCATTAAAGACGTGCTATTACCCTAGCTTCTGCAGTTATCTAAAACTAAAAAAATTGATTGCCTAGTTGCTATAAAACAGAATTCATAACACATAGCTTCTCATATATAATCTATTAGTTCAAAATAATGTCAAGATATTCAGAAGAAAAAGAAAGGAACCTACGTCAGAAGATTTAATATGAGATGTGTTCACAGGCTAAATGTGAGGTGGGAAAGTTTAATTAGAAGTGCATGAAATCAAGTATTTGAGACAAAATGTGATTGCTACCTGTGATAAGAGGTGTTGTTAGTGGGATGGAATAAGTAAACAATTTATACCTATCCTTCTCTCTCCCTTTTTTTCTTATCTCTGAAGAAGGATATGCAGGATACGAAAGAAGCAAGAAGAGAGGGAGAACACACTGTACTTCTACATCAAAGGGTCCATTGAGCACATCCTATAATATCCAGCAGAGCTAAAATGTTAATTCTTGGGTTTTAGGTTTTAATTTTAGGTTTATGCATTTGATATTTAATGATGCAAAATTGATGGTTGGACTTGAAGGTCTCTTCCAACCCTGATGATTCTGTTATTCTATGAAAATGTTATAGTGGGCCACTGCAGAAGACATTGTAACAAGGAAATAATGATTTCAAGTAGAATCTCGATGGTTTAATCATAAATCTTGGTTGTAGAGATCCATACATAGACATGAGTTACTGCTATAGGGCCTGAGCACATATCATTACATTGGCAGATACTGCCTTTAACAAAAAGATTTGTATGTACTGTTGCTAAGAGCTTGTTTCTATACAGATGTGTAAGAGCATGAAGTTCTCAGGGAACCTCAGTTCCAGTGCACCAGTTGTATCTATTCTGATCTATAATAAAAGGAGTTATGTATAATTACATTTGCCAGCTCCTTGCATTTTCTATGTCAATGGAATTCTGCCAAGCTAATTTGAACTGTACAAAACCTGAAGAAATCTGAAGAAGGGAACCAGAGAAGCCTCAACACTTTTATTATTCTAAAATATTTGCCTCTAGGTTACATTTTTTCTCTTCTTTGTAGACTAGAAATCCCACCAGTAAATCTGGAAAAAAATCAGAAAAGGAGGTGTTTTGCTTTATGAGATACTTGTCCATTATGCTTCCATTTAGAAAGGCACTTGAATGTTGCAAAGTATAAGCCAAAATAATATAACAGCTTTATAATAGCTGAAAGCATAAAGAAATAGAGAATAGTGCAGGTAATCTTACCTTCTTTTAGATGCTCAGAGCTCAAAGCTGTGAAGCATTGAACAGGCTGGTCAGTGTGCAGCACATCCTGCAGACACTGTAGAAAAGGCTACCCCATGTTGGTCACTTGAGCTACTACAGGATTTTTTTTTACGTATATATAACTATATTTGTAATTTCTACTCCTGAACAGGAAAGATATCCACAGGAAAACTCCCTACTGTGCTTGTAGATAATGGCAAAGCAACGAGGTGCCAAGTGGGAGCAGGCTTACAGTCTCCTGTCAAAATGGTCTGGCTGATAGTGTTCTACAGCCACAGGCTTGAGAGCCTGCTGGGTTGTGCAGCACAGCACAGCACAGGCCTGAGCCTTTTCAGGTTCCATATTATCTGTGCCAGTAGCTCTGCAATATGCAAGGGTCTTATGGTGAGTATTACTCCAGGACAGAGGTGTTACCTAGCCTAAACATCTGCTGCTCCTAAAACTCTGGAGATGGTTTAAATTCAGGTGTTTAAAATTCCCATTATATTCCGTAATGACCTAATCAATACATTCAATAGATTAGAGCAAACAACTACTTTTATCCTAAATTCCTAGTCTCTAGGAAACTGAGCTACTGAGCTACTGAGTGCAAGACTGTGGAAGATCTTGTAGAACTCCTGTAGGAAAAAACAGTAATGATAAACTGATCCAGCACTTCAAAGCAAATCTCACCCAAGTGCTAGATTTGGTAGCCAGAGCCTGTTCAGAGTAGGTATTATCCCTGGTTACTGCTTTTTGAAAACTACCACTAATCATCAGCCAGGAAGGGTCTGGCACCTTCTTCTTCCTTCTCACATGCTGCAGTGGCTGTTCAAATTGTATATTTGTGCAAGTCACGAAGGAAAAGTGTGACTTTCTGATTTGGCCTGATTGCATTTGCAAATGTTGAACTCATTGCATTTCTTTTCCTGAAATGAATTCTAGGCAATCCCAATGCTGTAAGTACCAGCAAACCTCAACACCACCGCCAAGGTGGTAATTCCTATGCTTAAAATAGTTTATGAAATGTTACTGATTTTAGTCACAGCAGAGACTGTATGCACCTAATAAAAATACTGTATTAACACAATGTATTGAGCTTCTTTGAAATATTTTCTCATTTTGACTGCTTTCACTAAGGACTTCTTAGAAAAAAGGGGAGAAGATAAACACCAGCCTGAGTCCCCCATGAAATAATTTGCTGGATATAATTTCTATCTCAGTTAACATGGGGTAGAAAGGCATATGTTCCCTGCCAGGCAGCAAGTGAATAAGATCACTAGAGGGGAAAAAAAAAATTCTTAGTGAGAAATTAAAACAATATTTACATATTCCCACCAGAGGTCACTCATATCATAGGAATAAAATAAAAGTAACCAAAATTCTAAGTATTTGTTGATTCTACATACAATGGAAATTGAAATTGCATTTCCAATCCATTTAAATTTCTATTTCTACTGATTTTATTGAATATTCATAATTGGGATAAACGTATCCTCCTTTAATAACAGGAGTGCAGGAGAAAATACAGAGCTCAGGTAAGAATAAGAAACAACTAGTTGAATAAACCTCTGCTTAGCTTTCAGTGACTGAGAAAAAACAAGAAAAAATTCTGCAAAAACTTAAGGTTCCAGTAACAATAACTAATGTTGTAGATAAGACTGTGTATGGTGGACATGGATGACAATAAACTACTGCATTTCACCTTGATGCCTTTATTTCTTGAGCTGAAAGTCACAGAGAAGCTAGAAAAAGTAGGATTTATTCTTAGTAGTGGGGTAGAACTAGATACCTTGTATAATGGACTTATTAGGTAGGTCTATGTTAATCAAGACTCCTAACATAGTAACAATTATATTTCTTTTCTGAGTAACTAAAATAAAACAAACATAGCAGAGATTTCAGTGCTAAATATAATCTCAGAATCCAGAGAAAATTACTCAAATGTGATTAGTTCTATTTAAAGAAAAGGTTTCTATCCTTAGCATGTAAAAGAGAAAGTATTAAAACTGTTTTCTGTTTTACATCTTAAATTTATCTCTCTCTCCTAAGCACTTCTTAGGCCACAGCTGTCCTACTGCTTCCAGTTTTGGGACCCCAACACAAGAAAGGCATCAACAAAAGGGAGTAAGTTCAGTGGAGGACTGCCAAAATAAAACCATGAGAGATCAGTCCTGTCCTCATTGCTCACTCTGCTTTGGACAGGATGTTTGACTAGATTGTCTCAGAAGGTCCTTCTAATCTGAGTCATCCTCTTTTACTAGATTATGATCCTGTGAATCAGTCCTCTGATCCACAGACCAACACTTTTCTAGGAATAACCTCTAGGCAGTTCCAATCACCCTAGGCCAAAAGAATGAAGTTTAACTAGAAAAGATAAAGGCAACATGAGTGGTACTTTGCACTTATCAGTTCGATCTTATCTAAGAGTGAAAGTTGGCTAGATATCTTCAGCTGGTGGAAGGTTTGGCTGAAAAGAACTAGGGGAGCATAAACAGACAAAAAGTGAACAGAAAATTATTTGCTATCTATTATTAAAAAGGGAACACATGGATTTCCAGACGGATGTTTTAAAAAAACAACAAATGCAAATGCTGACTTTAAAAATAGTGTTCAGTGTTGTAGGATGTTTTGAAGATCAAAAGTCTAGGATGATCGATAAATGTACAGGGTACATAACCATGACCTCGAATGCAACATTTAGTATAAGAATCTCATAGTTTATTTTTACCAAAAGATACAATATTAAGAGTGAAAGAAAACCTTTCTTTTCCTTATATTTTTTGCATTTACCTCTGCCACAAGGCTTTCTTGAAATATAATGCTTAAAGGCCTTTTGTTCCATTCTCTGTCTGCACCCACTTCTTGTACTGACTTCTTGTACTATCCAGCTTCTTGTTGGATATGGAAAGTAGATAGTACTTGACACTATGACCAAGTATGGTTGCTATGATCTTCAAGATCCTTTAGGTTAAAACATAGCATAGTCTTCTAAGGAAGGAAGAAAATTAAAGAAAAGTTTCACTGACAGTTGATGTATATTGAACATTTTCTGCCCAGTATATCATAGACAAAGTGATTCCTTATCCACTTGTTCTCAGTTCCTTCTGCTAAAGAAGAATTTGTCAGGAATAACATGGTACAACAAACCTTCTCAATCAACATGTTGGTTTTTTTGCAGAGGACAGCGTAACAAGACATTTTTTCTTATTTGCATACATGTCAGGTACAGTGGATTGTGTCAGCTTTATTGAAAGAAATCGGGACTGTAGTTTCACATTCTATTGGGTACCTTCCCACTGTTTGCATCACTTTGACACAAACACAGCAATGGTGATAAACTGAGTTGGACCAGGAAATTCTTCTGTCTGAAATATAATGTGAGGAACAATACTTTTCACTAAGCAAGTTCCACACTGCAAGCCCCCGCCCAGATGCACAAACAGTTGGAGGAGGGAAAAAGTAGAAGAGAAAACCCAGTGGATGTTGTCCAATAAGTGTCTGTGAATCTTAAACTCACACACGTACGTGATAACCCCAGCTGGAGTGGGATCTGGTGGAATGCATTTTGTAACTCCTGTTTGATGGGATTAGTGCTTTAGTCTGCAGTTCCTTTCAGACCCTCAGCATGAAGCCAAGGTCGCTGCGAACGAGGCGCAGCTACAGTTAAATGAGTCAATATTCATGTCACTTTATGAAACCGAGTCAATTTCATGTCACTTTTCAAGTGCTTGGCTTGACAACTGGGGCATCTGGGGACCAGCACCCCCCGGAGATCCTCGGGGAGCGCAAAATCCGCCCTTCCCGCCTGGGGCTGGTTTCTGGTGCCCTCCCAGTAACGGGGAATGCGGCTTGCGAGCTCTGAAACCTCCCCTCCCAAGCCGCCGCCCCAGCCGGAGTCGGCACGGAACAGTCACACAAAGACAGCATCACTAAGGTTGGAACAGACCTTCAAGGCCACGCAGCGGCACCTCAGTAGCCACTAACCCACGAGCCGCACGGCCCAGCCGGACACGGGTGCCAGAGGAGCCGGGCTAGGCCCGCCGTCCCCACACTGCCCGCGGGCCCCGCTCCGAGCGGCCGCGCCGGGGCCGCGCTCGGGCTGCGCGCGCGGCCGGCGCGTTGCCCGGTAACGCGGCGGGGGCGGACGCGCGCGTTGCCCGGAGACGGCGCTGCCGTGCCCGGCGCTGCCGCGGCCGCGCTGTGGGCGCTGCGGGCCGACAGGTGAGGGGGGCAGGGCCGGCGGCCGCCCCCGCGCAGCGGGCGAGAGCTCAGCGGCCGGGCCCGGCAGGGCAGGGCAAGGGAGGTGCGGCGCGGCGTTTCTTGACCCGCGTTTCTTGCCCCGCGGGGTGCGGCACGGCCCGGGAGGTTGCTCGCGGCTCGGCCGCGCCGCGCCCCCCTGCGCCCACCTGCGCTCCGGGGACGGAGCGGCCCCGGGGAGCTGTCGGGGTTCGGGCGGTGTCTGAAGCATCCAGAAGCCGTCTGACGGTATTGTCGGGATTTTTCACTGTTCTGGGGACTGTCCTACTCTGTGTGCGTCTCTTTGCAAACGTGCTTGTGCGGAAATGCGAACTTAAGATCGAGTAAAGGCGGAGGCAGCAATCTGTAAAAGAAGCAAGCAAACGCTTGCCCTCCGCAGGGAGGGAGAGCTTTGGGCTTGTTTATACTATAAATGCTTTTCCCAGCTGGGACGAGGGTGGGAGGGAGAAGAAAATCAAGCTTAGAGAGTTAAAAAAAAATCCATTCAAGTACAAGAGCGAACTACAAGCTAAGTAAGCAAAGCTTATGAAAGTGAATTTAAGACAGCAGAGTCTGCAAATGAAGAAATAAGTTTAAGGGGTTTTTTTCCTGTACAGTAAATTCTTCTAATATCTTAAGAGATGTTGCTTTACGTAGACATTGTCATGCAACAATTTGAGAAACTGTTTTGGAAGGCTTGAAGATGGCAGGTATGAAATCAAAGTCTGAGCAAGATCTTTAATTACTTGTAATGTTGCAGTGAAGAACATAATCCTGGATTTTAGACTCAATAAAGACCATACTATTCTTAATAATGGACTTAACCATGGGATTATATAGAAAATAAATACTTGGAAATGTCCTTTTTGAGTGCTAAACCCTATTGGTTCAAGAGTCTCTTTCTGGTTGCCATGCACTTAGTTTTTCAAAAATTTAATGGGGTAGGAAGTTCATTGTATCTCTTTCTAACTAATTTTAGAGGGTTTTTATAAGAGTGTTGAGCCATGTGGTTTTGTACCTTGTTTAAAAATTTTGCCATGACATTATGCAGCTACCTGCTATTCATAAAAGTATAACAAGGGAAGAATTCTGGTAAGAAACACATAACACTAAGATGTTCTTCAAACTTTAGACAGGCTTATTTTGCTTTAAGCTATTTCTGGTAAGACATATTTTCCATTGTTTTAAAATAAATTAAAAGTTCTAATCCTTGCACTTCCTAATTTTTTGCGGTCCTAAAATAGAGAAAATACACTTCTGTTGTGACATTTCTTTCCTAATTACAGGCACAACTGTATAAGTTACTGATACATTTCAAGGTTTCTGTTTGAGAATAAGTGCCTTGCACAAATCAGTCTAGGTGGCTTAGTGATATCATTATTTATATTTTGCATTTCAAAACTGTTCTTAACTGTTCAGTTAACACTATAGTCATCGTCAACAAATTGTTGTAACCCACATGGAGACATGGTGGTATAAAGAACTTGCAAAGGTAATATGGAGTATGCATGGAAGAATACAGATAATGCAAAAATTTAAAAATATCATGGGGCTATTGTTTTATTTATTGATTTTTGTTTTTCATTTATTAATTATTCTCCCTGATAAGATATCTACGGGCTTCTTCCTCAGTTCCAACATTCTCTGTGTTCTGTTATACCAAATCTTGGACTCTTTGAATAGCTCTGTTTAAAGGACCTATAACACGCGATAAACTTATCATCTGCTATGAGGAAAATTCCCACATAGAAAGAAGTAAAGGAGGTCCTTGGTGAGTCCTAATGGTCCATTTACTTCAGTGTTTTATTTCTAGCAGCGGTAATAGGAGATTATAACTTAGGGAAAGCAGTATTTCCTCTTCCTGCAGTCTGTGAATTAAAGTTGGTGTGGCCAGTAAGAGTAACTTCACCAAGTCCTGGTGGTGATTTTGTGTAACTGACATTATTTGTTTTATAAAGCAAAATATAGGCAGTGCAAGAGGAGAAGTAAATATCAATATAACATTTGAATTACAGAAAGTGGCTACAAGAACTGTGAATTCCCCTGTAGGGTATAGGCAATTTGGTGACATCCTATCTCTCAGGCTAGCCATTATTTACAGTAGCAGCTGAGCTGTGCTATGGGCACTGGAGAAGACAGAAGCTATTATGGTAATCTTTTACCCACTTGCATCCTATAAGCACACCTTGGCTGTATCCATTGGGGCCATTTATTCCTTATCCTGTTCTAGTACTAGTTGGAGAATCTGGTTTTTCTGGTATGTGTGGGATTTATTTGTTTATCAGTAAAGGCCTGTAGAACTCTGCTGACTTTTTTTTATTTGTTGACAATATAATTTATTATTTCTTAAAGCAATGTCAAGTGTAGGAACTTGCCTCTTCCAGTTCTTTCTTTGTTTTATTTTATGCCGATGACCTTGACTGTTAGCACTGTTGTCCCTGCTAAGTCTTCTCACATTTTTTCTCTTGGACTACTTTGTTTAACTGTATGTGGAAAACTGTTTGTAAGCAAACAGGTTGATAAATAGTGATTTTTAAGATCTTCATCAGTGGTGAATTTTTTGTTTGTTTGTTTGTTTGTTTGTTTTGTTGTTGTTGTTGTACAGTATCTAATTTCCTATTTATTGATGGTAGAGGCTCTCAGAAGCAGTTGTTGCAGTGGAAAAGGATTGATGTAATTTTTTTTCCCTTATGCTGTATATTATATGTCTGTTGATGAGGTTAGTACTGCCTTTCCTCTACTTAATGATTTTTTTTTTCTTAATGCTTCTACTGACTATAAATTTGCTTCAGGTTCAGGAACCTTTACCTACCTTTTAGCACCATGACCAATTTGAACCCAGCTGCTTAGCACATATGATATCTTGATTCAAATAACATTTCTATATCTCAGGTAATTGCCTCCTTGTTTCATTATTTTTTAAACCTCTGTATTTAAATGTTTAAATCCATCTCTCTTAAATGTGCTAACTAAACATAATGCATGAATGACTGGTAAAATGGTTTTGGGCCTCCTTCTGGGTTGACAATATCTTTCCTAACATGTTGTACATCTCTTCTGGCTATATCCTGGATGTGGCTCATGTTTTTCCCATGGTTTATTACATCCATTGTTTGATTTTGTAAGGGTTTTTTTTTTCCCCTCTTTCTCTCCTTTTGCCTGATTCCATTCTGCTTGGTGTACTATAGTTATGTACTATGTACTCAGTTTCATGGTCTCTTAAAACCCACCACCTCTATTTGCATTTTTTGGGGAGGGCAAGAAGGGGGGCGCAACACACAGCATTTGTCTCATCCCTTTGAGTTGTATGTTTTAACATCGCTTCGTTTCTGTCAAAGGTGTAATTGTTGACATTTACTTGTACCATTAGATAACATGCTCTGTAACCTCTTTCTTAATTAGACATAAATGGCCTAGTTTGTTGACAGTCTGAAACCTAACTCTGGTTTTAAACTTCTGTTTTCAATCTGGCTAAAGAATCGTTTGGGGGTTTTATGTTAGAGTTGATTATATTTCATTTTTTTACCCCACATAGGTTAATCAAGGTCTAAGAGAGCTAATTAAAGCTACTATTTTCATTCTCCTAACTTTCTTTTCAAGTTGTTACCTATTGTCTGAAAATACCTGTGATGGTGTACTGGTAATGACTGAGTGAAAGAGGATATGTCACATCCAGGAGATCAGTTGCATACATTGGTTTAGATTTCAGGAAAGAAAGACTGAGATTTCTGCTGTCAAGTGTGAGGTTAGTGTTGAGAAGAGCTCTTCTCAACACTAATCATTTCTTGCTAACCTAAGCACATCTTTTATACCTAACTGCTGGCTGTCTGATTTCCCAGAGAATCAAGGGCAATCTTTTTGCAGTAAAAGGGTTTCTTATTTTGGAGTTTGTTGTGGTGTTTGCTTTTTGAGGTTTCTTTTGTCTTTATGGATATTTGGGCACAAGTGGCTCTGAAGTGTCTGAACAAACCTGTTAAACTGACTGCTCTGTAAAAATTCCTAGGGCAGAAAAATCTCGTGTTTTAGAACATTGTATTGGAGATAAACTTTTCAAGAGTTGTCCTCTTTTTCTAAAAAAAATCTAGCTTTTCTTGCCCACGTCCAACTTTAACTACTAGTTCAAATTTGTAATTTGAAATTAGTAAGTTGACATACAACTGGATGTCATGCCCACTTTGACTGTTCAACCTTTCTTATCTCAGCAAATTCATTAACAAATACAGTTGATTTTAAATATTACTTTGAGTTTCACAACTAGAAATAATTTGTTTTATTTCGTTAAATTATTTTCCTACTTTCAGTTTATTTTCTTTGTGGCCTTTTTTGTCCTACAGATGCTGACATTTTTTTTCTTGATAGATAAGTTTTGGTACATGAGAAAGTTCTTATGTTATTTCTTATATCTGTCTTAGAAATGTACTTTATATTAATTGTTATTTAATATATATCTTAACATTTGAATCAGACAGATAGTATAAAAAGTTTATGTAATTAAAATATTTACTTTATAAAGTGTGCATTCTAATTCCAGATAGGGATTTGCACTATTATAATCTGAATTTCTTAGAATTTAATCTGTTTCTGAAGAATATGTTACAATGGAATGACTTAGCTAGACATAGATAAAATCTTGTGATCATGATACTAGGAAATGCATGCAATATGTTTTTGGCATATGAACTGTTTGCTGACAGACCAAAAAATCATCATGTGACCATGGAGAGTTAGCTACCTGCCAGGTTAAATCATAACTGGGGCACTTTAATGTTGACTGCATTCAAATTTTATTCAAGTAGTGATTATGAAACTGATACAAGTATTTCAATATAGGCATTGTTTTATGAATAAGATTGTAATTTTCTCTGTAAATATACTCCTTTTTGTCTTTTTTGACCAAGGACACAGTTGGAGATATTTAAAATTGTCATTTTTTAATATGTATTCTTCACAGAATTAGAATGACATCTGCTAAGCCATAGTAAAAGTGGTACTATAAATGTATAAACTTAAAATTTTTTTCTGAAAAGCCGTTAATTTATTTTCTTGGAAAAGGCTATAAAGCTTCATTAAATTTATTTTTAAAATCCAGTTATAGAATATCCTTAAGAAGATACATGATCAAGTCCAATCCACTGCTATTGTTGGTAGCTAAAGCTTAATCTCCTCCTATAAACTGATAAAGCTCAATCTTAAAAGTAGCTTGTGAGAAGGTTGTGTGAAAGTCTCAGCCCAGTGTAGATCTGGTGGTCAAGAAAGTGTTGTACATCTGTTACTAACAGCTTATTCCAATCACTGTGAGGTGGCCTGGTTGTTCTGTGTGTCATCTTGTCCTGATAAATCTATATAGCTTTTTGGGAAAGAGCAAGTGGGGAAAAAATTAAAAAGGACAGCTATTTAGAGCCATGCTATGTTTGTGCCATTAGTAGCTTGATAGGAGTTGGCGAAGCCTAGGGAATTCTAATTATTGCCTGACCTCACATGACATAAGATTACTGAGGTATAGGTTTGCTGTGTCATTATCATATGATTGGTTCTTGCACAGTTTTACTCTAAGCATTGTATTTTAGGATTTATTTTAGGATATATGGCATCATTATGTGCTTTGTGTTGTCAGTGTAAAGATTGTTAAAGTGCTAGTTAATAAATAAAACCTGAGGATTTAACTGTCTTCTTTACTGTAGATGTTGGTGTAATGAATTTGCATATAAATTATGAAAGCAATTAATTTCTAGACTTTTTAATTTAAGGAAATTTTAAAGTATTTTGTTCTTGGGTTATTTTTTTGTGCATTTTTGTTATGAAGACATTCTTGTAATGAGTTTGTGTCTTCAATGCAAAGTCATAATATGTTAATCTTTAGTAATTCAGTAATCTTTAGTTAAGACAGAAAATTTTTAGAGTTTTGATGGGACATATTATGCAATTATGTCTACATGGATTGGCAGGAAGTTTTCTTACAAAACTGAGTACAGCAAAAATAAAAACTTCTGAGGTAAAAATTGAATTAATTGAAACTAATTCTTAATTTTGAAACACATACAATGCTACTGATTTATGGCAAGAATATATCAAAAATAACTTTGTAAAGAGGTTAAACAGAAAATGTCTGAAATGGAAACAGTGGTTAAAGATGTATTTGAAAAAAAAGTGCATGGTTGATTTGTCACAGTATATCAACTTCAAATTATTAATTAAGAGCAAATTTCATGGTAAAAGTGAAAGATCAAAATAGAGGTTTCTTACCTCTCATCCATTTCTGAAAATCTTTATTCATAACTGAAGTGCATTGCTGACTTCTGATATTGTCAGATAACATGGGAAAGGAGCGTCAGTTTGCTCATTCCGATGCAATATAGGACATTATTTTCAGATGTACTTTTTTATCCTCTATTTTCTAGGTAAATTATACATGTATATTATATTTAGGTACAGTTTTTTTCAGTGTGTAGAGATTGAGGCCACTATACACTCCAGCATATTCTTCCAGATTCTTAAGGTCGTGTTTTTTGAAAGAGCAAGGTAGTAGCTTGCTCTCATACTAAACAGATATCTGCACTGGAATGTCCAGAAGATCAACTTTGATATGAAATACAAAAAGAAGATAACTATTTGTGGGTTTTTGTTTTGTTTTGTTTTTAGATTTTTTTTTTAATGAGTTTCCTTTGGAAGGTGGGGTGGCTGGTTGCATTTGGTTTCTTGTAGTTCTTTTGTAGTTTTTTTGTATTTAGCCTAGTCAATCTGAAATGAACTAAAATAAGAGTACCTAGTTCCAAAGGGAGGATTGTGAAATGTCTGCAGCACAAGTTTAATCATAGAATCATAGTATATCTCAAGTTTGAAGGGGTCTGTAAGGATCATTGGGTCCAACATCCTGCTCCTCGCTAAACCACATGACTTAGAGCATTGTCCAGATGCTTAATGAAATCTGAATGGTTTGGTGTCATGAAAGCTTCAGGAAGAATCTGTCCCAGTGACTAACCACCCTCTCACTGAAGAACCTTTTCATAATGTCTAACCTGAACATGTCCTGACACAGTTTCATGCCATTTTCTTGTGTCAGCTCAAGAATGAAATAATTGTTTCTGCATCAAATGAATAGGGTGTTTTGTCTTTTTTTATTCCTTCTAGAATATTGGTAACAAATTTATTGGGCAATATATTATATATAAGACTTTGTATGCCTAGAAGATGTCTCTTTTGATCTGATGTGTTATAGTACATTTTGTTGTCCTTAAATTGAGATCAATGAACACTTAACTGGAGATACCAGCTGGACTTTAGGTTAAGAGCATACTAAGTTACTTATAAAACATTTAATAATATTAATTATAACAATTTAAAGGAACTAACGTTTTGAGGCTTTTCATATTTTTATTATACTATTTAGTATACATAGTTTTATTCATCCTACACATATGTTTTGTTATGCCTGTATGTCATGGTTTAACCCTGACAAATAGCCAAGCCCCACTCAGCTACTCTCTCACTTCCCCACCAGCAGGATTGGGGAGAGAATCTGCAGGGTAAAAGCCAGAGAATTTGTGGGTTGAGATAAAGACAGTATAAGAGGGAAATCAAAAACCAAGCACACAAGCAAAGCTAAACAAGGCATTCTTTCATTGCTTTGCATGGGCAGGTAGGTGCTCCACCATCTCCATGAGAGCAGGCCCCCATCAGTGGTTACTTGGGAAGACAAACACCATCACTCTGAATGTCTCCCCTGCTCCTTCTTCCCCTTGCTTTATGTATTTGACATGATATAGTATGGTCTGGAATATCCCTTTGGTCATCTGGGGTCAACTGTCCCAGCCTGAATTTCCTTACAGCTTCACATGCACCCCCAGAAAATGCCTCGGCTTTGTGTAATCTATATGAATTATAATCTCTGTGTTGTCAATTCTGTTCAGCACAAACCCAAAACACATCCCCATACCAGCTGCTGGGAAGAAAATAAACTCTACCCTAGCCAAAACCGGAACTGTGGCTCCCCTAACTACCAAAAACTAGAGAGTTCAAAACCAATACACAGGCATAAAAAAGAAGCAAGTTTTCATAGGTGGTGGAACAGCTACAGGCATAAAAGAGAAACAAGTTTGATACTATTGAACTACTTGTAATTCTTTGATGGAGATTCTCAGTGATACTACGTGCCCTTATAAAAAAAGACACAACACCCTGAAAGCAAAGACTTTCCTTGATAGGCAAGTGTTAATTTACTTGAAACCATGATTTTCATGTGTAACAAGCAGTAATAATGTGGATATGTTTTAAAAATTTGTAAAATTTTTGTTCACTGAAGTGGTACATCAGTAATGTTTTTCCTGATTGCTCATAGACCATGGTTATGGTCAGGAATTTCTCCAGCGCTGTCATTCGAGGTGACTGAATTGGTGCCATGTTTGTCATACAGTTTATGTGACCATGCAATTCTATACATTTTGCATAGTTAATGTTTGAGCTGAAATCTCAAAGGGCAAGTAATTTGAAAAATTTCAGCAGTATTGTAAGAAGTTCTGTATATTCTTGTGTCTGTATCCATTTACATGGATGACTGTATAACTACAAAAAATCTGATAATCTTGAAATGCTACTTCCTATTACTGGGTGTCTTGACTTCAATATTTATGGTTTTGCATATGTGGTTTGTATTTTTGGTTTGTTTTCTTTTTTTCTCCTTGGCTGTCAGAATTTCTGAGTAAGAGGTTGTGAACCAAAAATATTGCTGTTTTTCTTTATTCCCCTGGAGAATGTCACCTACCTATACAGTACCCTTAATGGAAACTACACATTCAGGGTTAGGACAGGTAATAACACAGAATTGCTCTGTGGAAATGGTAAGTAACGTCAACCAGTTAGTAGCTGGTACCTCCAGCTTGGAGAAGTACCAACTACTTTGCTTTGTTTATTTCTTGATTAAACAATAGACTTCCCTGTTTAGTTTTTACATTTATTATATTACAAACTGTGGGGAACAGCTTTTTAAGTTAGTAGAGAAAGGCAGAGGTTGTCTGGATTCTAGGTTTCTTATGAAACTGGGTTTTTTTTAGGTCTGCACAATCTCTATTGAGGATTTGATAGTTGCTGTAACCGTGCAGTCAGGAAGATTTGTATGATAACATCTCCTAAACAGCACAGCTGAAGAAGTATATTGCTGCAGTACTGAAACGTGGTAGTACAGCTTTTATTCCTTTTTACCTTTCATTTTCACTGGCATAATGCACTGTGAAAGCTAATGTGAAACTTGGAAGCATACCAGAAAAGGATACTACCTGTGGAAGGAATAAATGTGTCAGATATGTGAAACTGTTCTAAGGAAGAGAAAACAAGCAGATCCATTCAGATGAATTAGTTAAATTAGGCTTTTTACATTTTTCAGCCAATGCTGGTGGCTGCAGATGAGCCCTTTAGGCTCTGCTGGCTGTGAACAATGGACTTGCAGATTTTTCTTTTCCTCTTAAAAAAAAAAAAAAAAGTTAAACTGATGCTTGGTATTTGCGATAATTTTGGCCCCTCCTACTGTGCCAATTGAAACCACTCCCTACATAACCAAAACAAATCATTCCCCATGATTCTGAGGATATTTTACATTTCAGTACAAGCTTTTGTGCACTGAACTGCATTTTGTAGATAGTACATTTGAAAAAAATGAAAGTAATTTTTAGGAGACAGATGAGAATGACTCAAACAGCATCTCATTTTCGGAGCTCAGAAGCACAGCAAAATCAATCTTGAAGCACTAACCTGCTTCAATCTGAAATACTGGAATATATAATCTAATAATTATTTTCGTATTGAATTCTGGTTTCCGTTAGAAAATCCAATAGGTAGAACATTTAAATTGCTGTTAAAAGTATTTCAGATTACATATTTACAAATTTAAAACTTATTAATCTCAAATCATTCTACAGACTTCAGATCTGATCTTTGAGTAGCTTATTGTACTGTTGAGTAAATTTTAGCACAGGATTTATTGTACTTTTATGTGTTCAGGTTCTGTATTTTTTATTTCAACTGTGCCTTCTTTCATGGCTTGGATGACTTATATTTCCCACTGGTTTGATGAAGATGATTGGTATGAAGGACAACAAAGAGTAAGAATTGCTTAAAGTAATATTTTCTCTTTAACTATTTTTATATTTTTCTTCTTTAAGCTGCTCTTTACAATTATATTGATAATATCAACAGTAGTATTTCTATAGTGGTATAGGAAGAGATTTTTAGTAGTTTTCATGAGGTCTTGAATCATAAATAAAGCATATCCAAAATGAGTTTTTTGAAAATTAATGTTGCTAGCTGCATAAAAGGTACTGGAAATGTGACAACCACCTACTTGCATTTTTTAGGTTGCATAATTTAACAAGTAGTAATTTTTTAATATGCAATGAGATGGAAAGAAAACATTACATTTTGTTGTATTAGAAGGAATTAATATGCCATGCATGGAGTAAAATAAAATACTTATAGTTAGTAATAGGATAAGCCAAAAATATTTGGGAGAGATTAAATTCACCTCGGGTCATTTCCAAGTTGTATCTTGGATAGCTTTATGTTTTTATTAACATTTTTCTGAGGAGGAGTTGTTACTATAGCAACATTTGCAGGATAACTTGGATTTATTTTTAGCATTTATTAGCTGCATGTCTACAGCTGCTTTCATAGATTTATGGTGGGAGATGAATATAAGTCACATTTCTTTCACTGTATTAAGCTCTTTTATGGTACTTTACATTTCTGTGATTTATTTTTCTGTTTTCAGAGTATATGGTCAGCTAATTAGAATGCAGGAGATGCTTGTGAAAGCAGCTGCTTTCATTGGATTATTGTGTATTACTTGATAATGCCAGCTATATACTCATAAGTATAAAAAAACTGGCAGATAATAATACTGTTTCACTGTTCTCATTTTACATGTCACTCATGATATGGATGCTTCAGATGTAGAATTACCTTTTAATAGCTGTCATCAGGGATTCAGATGTGAGATGTGTCAAGAGGTAACTTTATCTGAAATCAGATCAGTCTTGGCAATTTGCCAGTAGAAAAGCAATCTCCTGGAGATTGTTGTAGCTCTGGATTGGAAGATGAGAACAGAATCTTATGCAGACTCTTAGATGCTTCATACTGTGATCAGACATGGTTGTATACATATCTCTGTGTGTTGCACACAGTATCTGCAAACTATGATTAAGCAAAACTTGCAGATAATGGCTTTGTTATCACTGCTAGATGATTTCATATTGATTAGGTGTGTAGTCCAACATTGCTGATGATTTATTGTTAGAAATATCAGCATTTCTTAATGCTTGGAGAAATGTATGGCTAGTATGGCTCTTTAGATTATCTTGTTAAGGTGGCACAATAAAAGGGAATTCTAGTTAAATGTACTAGTATAGTCAAGACAGTCAAAAGCACTACTTTGTAAGACTTACTATGTTACTTTCTTTTTTTTTAATGTTATTGCCTTATGTTTTCTAAGCAGGGTATCTATCTTGGATTAATATAATTGGGTTTTATTGTGAGTGTTTGTTTCTGAAAAACAGTCTCAGTCTGTGATTTCAAGTTTCAGACTTTAAGGAAAGGTCCAAAACTTCTTCCCTTGTGAAGCCAGAGATCCTGTGGTTAAATCAGTTCTGGTAATGATTTGTGTCCAAGTTCATTGTGGTTTAAAATGGTAGTGAACACCGCTAGAACATTTGTTCATTTCAAAGAATCTTTTAAATCAGGTATTATTTTCCTGGTCAGTGTCTGGATAAGTGAATGCACATTTTGAACACTTGCTAGGTTGTCACAGGTTAGGAAATGTCATCTGCAAATTCTGGTTGCAAGAGTCTTGCCAGAGCTTGTGGCATTTTTGAGGAATCTTGTTGAAATTCAAAGTGTTGTCCAAGGCACCCTCTTCCTGCCAATGGTTGGCCTTCTGATTATCTGGGAGCTCTTCATGGCCTGTGTGCCATGAATTGTATACAAAATTAGACAAAACTTTTCCAATTTTTGCAAACTATCTATACTGCTTAGTGGTAAGCCAGCAACCAGCCTGACACTTTAATATGCAGTAGACTGCCTTGGTAGAATTCTCCTGGAAAGTATGAAGGGCTTCACTTGTGTAGAGAAGTACATGTGTAAACCTACATAATTATTCTACACTGTTCCACATTGTGACTGTCACTACTAATACAGGTGGACTTTGTTCATCTTTTGCCCAGAAGCAGTTGTTTGAGTAGTGTGTGTTGTCTCAGACTGTTCAAAGACCTGCATTAGTAACTGCAGTTTAGTAAGCCATGCCAAGACTGCAAATTGGTTAGCATTTTGTAGTATTCCAAAGTAGGAGGAACTTTTGTTTGTTTTGTCAAAGTTTTCGTATTGTAAGTTATCTATTGGCTTTTAAGCTGTATTTATACCTGAGTATTTCCATATATACTAAAGTATTTCCAATTACCCTCATTTCATAGGTCAGGAAAAATGAATGAGAATTTAATTTCCTAACATGGCTATAATGTGCTTGGTGTTTCCCAGTTCTACTGGAAGAACATCAGTGACATCAGTGCTAATTGTGTTTTTACCTGCGTCCCAGTGCTGTTGAGGCAGGCATTGTCAGTCAGAAGTAATTTTCTGCTCTGTCTTGAAGACATGCCAACATTTCTTCGTAAGTTTGAAAACCTTCATGCTTTTAGCAAGATAAAATGATTGTCCATTATCTGGTGCTCCTAACTGTTCCCACTGGATAGGGTAATGAATTTGAAACTCTATGGTTCACAGGTGACATTTTCATCTCCAAAAGATTTCCTCACAGGCATGGGTAAATATACCCAATGTTTTCAAAGAGAAATAACATGATATAATGTCTTTATATCACCAAAGATCTTACTAATTATTATGTTATCATTGATTTGCTGACAAAAATATTGGTGCCTTGGGACAGTAGTGTGGATGAGATATAACAATTTTATATGTCTGACATACAGGAGTGACAGCAAGATTTCCACATAAGAAAAGAGACAAACCTAATGGAAAATAAGGACAATAGATTGAACAGAAGCAGAGAACACTAGCACTTTACTGCTTGTGGCTGTTAAGAAACTGCACTTTGTATACACAGAAGCATAGGGCTACTCTGTATCCACTTTTGTATGCATTCCATAATGCATATTTGGATAGGTCATACACCAGATGGACCACAATCAAAGCTCATTTGAGCATCTGTTGTTGCTTGTGCTTGATGGTTAGACATTTATGGATACTGATAACATGCAAGCACTGTATTGATAATGAAAGTGTTAAGTGATGGGTTTAGAGAGCTGTTATTATTCTACAAGTGTCATCATAGTGCAATTGGGAAATACAGTGAGCAAGGAAATACACTGAATAGCTGAAGCAGAGAAAAAGGAGTTAGATTAAAATTAAAATGGTGCCTGTTAAAGAGCTGCAGTTGCCAGGCTACTGGCACTGCAGTTTTGTGTGTGGCGTGACACAACACTCAGTCTTTTCTGCTGCATCCTGTAGTAACTGCATTATTTGTGAACATCAAGGGTTAGTTCCTCCATCTGTCAAGTAAAGTGATTTCATTCTACAATGCTTGCAATATTTTCCAGTTTTGGGACCAGCAAGGAATTGGAATGAACATGGAAATTCTAAAGTGCTTTCCAAAAATTGATACCTATGCTAAGGTAGGGATTATTAGGCATTTATCTTTAAGTTATTGATATAAAGCCATGGTATGTATCTAGTCAATTTAGTTGTTATTTTTGAATAATATTTATGATATACCAAATCGCTGTTTAATGTGGTTGGTTGTTGGGGTTTTTTCTATATTAAGCAACAAGGAAGGACCTAGAATGTTGCTGCTTCTGCCAATTGCAAAGAAAGGGTTTTGTTGTCCTCCCTCTTTCCTTCATCTCCTTGGAAACTGTGAACACACACTTCTAGCTTTCCCAATGTGGTATGTTTTTTACATGCACAGGGTTTTTTTTCATTATCATGTATACTTAAGACTCAAATGTAATTACTTCAAAATAAAATATTTCTTTACAAAGTATAAAAAAATCTCCATTGTATAAAAATGTACCAAGTGTGAAATCGTACTTATTTTTAGTTACGCTGCATTTCTACATTATTGTCATTTTACTCAGGGTGTTCTGATGAATACATCTTTCTCTTTTATATCTGCTTACTCAGTTAATTATGCTTAACAGAAATCTCTAATGTTTGAAAAGATGTGCAGGAAATTGTTTAAGACATAATACCTATGAGAGAGCAAGTCAGTTTTCCACACACAACTGTTATTTCTTCTTCTAGATACTGTCATTTTGAATTTCAAGGCAAATGCTTCCTCTTGTAAAATGGTATATCATTACAAAGAGCAGGAAATAATAACAAGTTTTAAACAATAAATATTAGTTAATAAAATGCAAATTCTTTTCTGTAATAAAGTTCACAGTATTTTATATCTGTAACTTTTTAACATATATTTAAATAGGGAAAACCTAGTCAAAATTTTAGAATACTTTTTAAGCATAAATTCTTAACTCAGTGAAATAACACTATATTACAGACCAACATTTTTCATCTAAAATTGAAAAATTTCACCTATTAGCAGCATCTTTATAGAGATTACTGCAGAATCCTACAAGACAAATCTATTGTTACTCTAAAAGAAAAATCTGTGGAATTCTGTTTTAGCATCTGTAAGAGATCTTGGCTTTACGATTAATTTTACATAGAATCAAACTGCAAATTAAACAAGTCTTAAATCGTATTTTCTCGCAGATTAAAATTTCATCAAATCAAGAATAATTAGCTCCCATATAAGAAGGTTAAAAAGAATATCTGTACAAAGTGAGAAAAATCTTTTATTATTATGAAGTAAAGGCTTGTGTAGTCTTAGGTTCTATATAGTTGTCAACTTTTTATCAGTCATACATTGATGGTTTTCAGGCAGTAAACCTGCAAACTAAACCTATGGTAATCTAATATTTTACAGCTAATTCTCTCCTACTTCACCATGCCTTTTTCAAACGTTCCAATTTGCTGACACACCTGGAGTTTTAACCATTGTTTTCCCTGGAATCAAGAGCAGAACCCAAAATTTCTAGTTCCAGGTATTCTGTGCTTTCCTAAAATAGTTATCTAATCAGCTGGAGGGTCAGCTGGGGGACTTTAATTTCAGTAAAAGTGGTTGCTAATAGTGCCAGTTATTTTTTCATGGGAACTGGAAGAAGTCTGTTCTGAATGCTCCAAATCAAATTATTTCTTTGCATATGGGATTTACACTTTAATTGCACAGGAGGGACCTCTGGAATTTGTAATTTTACTGAACAGTAAAAGAACACTAAATGGAAAAATTAGAAGTTTGGAGGCTATTTTTTGCCACTTGATGATGTTGATTCTTTAAATAATTAGATAAATTTCTCTTTCATATCATTTAGAACTCATATCATTTAGAACATGAGGTGGGTTGCAGAGAAGCTGCAAGATTATGCAATTTATTGAAATGTTCTCTCTGAAATCTCTAATTTGCTGCAGAAGTCAGAAGAATAAATATTATTTACAGACAGAAAGGAAGTCTAATAGCCAAAGCCCTAGTCTGCAGCAAAGCTATATCTTGTAACTTGGTTTTCTGTATATTTCTGTTCTGCTGTTGCAGTCTCTTTTACCAAAATTTTCAAAGGTTACATGTGAGCATTTAATTTCCTTCAGTCATTTGGTACTCACTCAGAATGTTTAAGCACTTCAACTTGGTCATGATATCTTTGAGAGATATCAGTCTCCAACATTCAACTGATCCTGATCTTCTGCTAAAGAAGCCCCCAAAATAAGTCACTCTCAAATTTTTTATTTTTCTTTCACACTTTCCAAAGTGAGAGAAGCATGATGTTATGAAATTTTCTACCTATAATTATTCTTTACTGTTTACCTGCCAAGCAGATACACCAAGCAGAGGAGAAAAATTAAAAAATAAAATTAATCATTAAACTTTATTTTTATCCCTAGTATAAATGCATTAAAATAAAATTTTGATAATATTTAGGCAACCAATTTTTAGTTGATAGTGACCAATAGGTTCCTTCGGGTACTGTAGATCACTACTGCAACACCTGTATAAAGTTTGTTCTGTATGTGCTTTAATACTACTGTCATCCAGAAAAACATTCCCCCTCTATACATTTGACATCACGTAGGTCATGACTGATCTACAGCAACATATCTGTGCTAAACTCTTACATAGCAGTGCATTGAGTAACTCTCCCTTGTACTTTATCAGCAGTTGCTCCCTCGAAAGGCTTGATTGCTTTTGAAGTCTCATTTCTCATTAATTCCCCTTCCTTTCTGAAACTTCAAATGGTACCTAACACTTGGTAAATTTAACATCCTCTTTCAGGATTATAGTCTTAACTCTTTGACCTAAAGATGTCATCCTCCATATTTCATGTCATATTTTTCCACCTAATGTCCCTCAGTCCATTAATCTATCCACAGCATAAATGGGACCCTGAGAAATTCTGTTACTAGGTAACGTGTTGATGTTATCCTGAATGAAGTGGGGGCTAAGTAAATAATTGGCTGGCCCAGCAAAGCATTTCTTGCATTTTTATGTTGAAGTCAGTTTTGTCACTCTGAGGACACTGTGGACTTGTTTTGGATGGAGAAATCATAGTTTGCGTCCAGTAATGTTGCCCTAAGCTTTGCTTTTGATTTTTCACAGCTCACTTCAATGTTTTTTGTTAAGCAGTAATTATTAAGAAAATTTAGAAAGTTTCTCCAGAAAGGATGATAATAAGAAGGATAATATGATAAAGAGTTGTTCTATGCAAGTGATTTGAAGATCTTTCTACATGTCGGTTTTCCTTAAAACTATTAGTATATGGTTTATTTTGTCTGGCTGTCAGTGGGAGATGAATGGGAGAGCAGAGGAGGCATTAAACTGTAATAGAGAAAGTATTGAACCAGAGCACAGAAGAAAATGGACATGATGAACAGTTTCAGCTAGCACAAATCAAGAAGACTTCAAGATTTTAGGGGCAGAAACCCCCCCCCCCCCAACCTTTCTTCGAACTGGATTGTTGCGAATGATATCAGGCACCCTTTCTTGTGTAGCACTGAAGCCTCTGAACATCTACTTGTCTTTATTTCAGATGCATTCATTTGTATCTTAGGAGAGTTATATTTTTAAAGTAGACATTTATAAATTATTTAATGGAACAAAAATCTGTTATTCTATTCTTTAGTACTTTGTCATCTTGGAGTCTAATGAATTTCTGTTTTAAAGCCAAAAATGTCACATGTGAAACAAGTGGGACTTTTAGCTGCTGGATGTCAGCCATGGAACAAGGATATATGTGCCGCTAGTGGGGACAGATTTGCCTACTGTGCTACCCTTGCTGTTTATATTTATCAGGTAAGATTATTCTTGTTCATCTGATTAGTTACACTTTTACATTGTTGTTGATCTCATTTTGAACCCTTTCAACAAATGTTTCTGCAATGCTTTTGCAAATATGGTTGGTGCTGAGAAGATGACTATGTAAAGCTCAATATTCCATTCAGGATACTCTTGAAGTTGTGTGTGTCAAGAATTATTTTTAGAAGACAGGCTTACAGTGCAGCAAACATTTGAGATGAGTGAAGCTCTGTGATAGAATACTGGGTTCTGAGGGAGAAATTCAACAATTCCTTTTGAAGCTGTAGTAAAAAATAGTCTTTTGCAAAGTGGATTAAAATGGTTCAAAGTTGTGGATTCAGCGACCCACCTTTATTTAATTTGGAGCCCAAACACCTCAGCACTGTGGTCTTCTGAAGTTTGCAGTTGCTGTATATCAATACCTAACTAAAAATCAGAAATGGGGTGACATAGAATTTTCAGATTGAGAAATATGTGAGGAAATAAAGGATGTACTCACTTCCATTTTAAGAGTTATACAGGTAGTAGGACTAAAATGAACACAATTTACTGTGTCATATTTGGGCTTTTTTTATATAGGTATTTTTAACTGTACTTAGTAATTTAAAAAAATGAGAAGTATTTCAGACTCATTTTTGTATTTTTTCCTGTTTACCCCCTTGGAGATTACTAAATAATTGTTACCATACCTATAAATAAAGCATTTTAGGATTGTTTGAGTACACTTCTAAATGAAATGTAATAATTTATAAGTGACAGGAAGATAGACCTTAAACTGGTTTTTGCATAATTGGATATCAGGCAACCTTTCTTTCCAAGTCAAATATATGAGAATTTATTTATTAGGATGTGAGGTACTGGCAATAGTTAAATGTACTATAAATTCATCTGTAACTCTAATACTGTTATGTGAAGTATTCTCCAACCCAGAGGTATTTAAAGTAAGTTCACAAAAAATGTATTTCTAAAATGAATTTTACTATTTGTTTAGCTGGATCACCGATACAATGAATTCAAGCTCCATGCAATTATGTCTGAGCACAAGAAGACAATCACAGCCATATCTTGGTGTCCCCACAACCCTGACGTGTTTGCAAGTGCCAGTGCAGATAGTTTAGTGATCATATGGAATGTGAATGAACAGAAAGTTGTGGCAAAGCTGGACAATACAAAAGGTATTTTAGACGTGGAGATCTGTTTTATCCATACAGCTTGATCCATGGGTATGAGAAATACTTGATATAGTGTAAACACTGTAGTTGGGAGGTTGGACTTTTAACAATTCCCTAACACAATAATAACTGCCTAACACAATCTGACAATATTCTTGTCAGATTTGTTGCAGTTCATTCTAGAAAATGATGGTAGCGTGTTTGAGTAAATTGCCTTCAACCGTCTTGCATTTGGTAAAGAGGAAGATGTATTATTGCATCTTGCAATTATGCATCTTCCTCTTGCCTTATTCTTTTTCTCCAAAGAACTTAGCCAGTTCAAGAATTAACTTTGCTAGTGATTTCTTGTTGAGCAGGGGAGAAAAAAATCCCAAAACCAACATTATTTTCATCACTGTATAAAAGGATAAACAATTAAATTTTAAAATAATATATTTCACAACGACTTTAGCTAAGTGAAAGCAAATAAAAGGTAGCCTTAACAGATTCAAGTATAAATCATCAGTGAATTTGAACAACAGCTTTTGTTTAAATACCCTAATGCTTGTCTACCTGAATCTTGTCTCAGGCCTAGAAACTGCAGGAGATTTTATTACAAGTCTAGGGGGTTAAGCATCTGTGTTACAGTTACATTTCTGTATCCAGTTCTGATTTATGCCAGTTAAAAGCAGTACCTGTATTTCTGTTCTTAGGGTCATTCTCATCAGGCATCCTTGACTCCTACATTTTCATTCTTGGAAAGTGGGTGCAAACCAAGAACAGTTAGAATCTCAGGATCTAATAAGTTATTTTGGGACTCTCTACTCCTTTTTTCTCCAGAGCATTTAGGGATACCTCTGGAAATCTTTTCTATCTTCTATATCGTGCAAAGGAAAACTCCACAGTGATTTAATCTATTCCAAAAGAAATATTGTATCAGTTTATTCATAAGTATAAATGCTGGTTCTTATTTTTCAATACATGGCTTGTTTAAAAATCTACTTCAGCCAATGACTACACATGAAGAAATGTTATTACTATTTTAATATTTTTAGAAACTAAATTAAGATAATAAGTTTAAACCTTCTATTGCTTTCTCTTTTAGTCCCTTTTACACTGCCACATAAAAGTGTCTAAATGCAGTTTTAAGTTTTCAGCTTGAGAAATTCGTCTTACTGTCATTTATTCTTTCAGGCACACAATATTAAATTTTGAGGATTATGAGGGTTGGAGACATTAAGATCAAAATTCTTAAATGGGACTGCCTACATTTAGGTATTAGACAACGGAATAAAACTGTCATGTTTACAGAAGAAAGCTATCAAGAATTCCCTTTTATCATGGAACTAAAATATCTGATATTGTCAAAAATATCTGCTTCTGTTAAATTTATCTCTAAATTTCATTGTATTTTACTAAAACAGGAATTTTGCAATTTTCAGTATTTTACTATCTTAGTAGTAAATAACTGACAGCAAAGCATAGTAGGGAATGAAATTATGAATGAATGAAAGAATTGTTTGCAGGAATAGGCTTATCATCTTTCAAATGTGTGATTGTCTTTGGCACTGATGAAGTATAGATATCATGAAATATGGCCCATCAAAGTAGCATAAAAGTAATTTGAGAAATTATTTTACTTCCTGCCTCTGGAAGTGTAGTTTGCTTTTACACTGTAAGATGTTCACATTTCTCTAAATTTCAGTCTAGCAACTTCTATGTAGAAAAATTATTTCTACTGTTTTTCAAGACAATTGCTGATACTGGGTCAAGGAATACTACCTGAATTTTGTGTCCTGGTTCTTATAAGGTTTACCTGTGTGTTTCAGGAATTCCTGCATCCCTTGGCTGGTGCTGGAATGCAGGTGATGCAGTTGCATTTGTGTCGCACAGAGGTCCTCTGTACATATGGACTATCTCAGGACCTGACAGCGGGGTAACTGTGCATAGAGAAGCACATAGTTTCTTGTCAGATATCAGTCTGTTTAGATGGCATCCAAAGAAAAAAGGAAAGGTGGTGTTTGGACATACTGATGGAAGCCTATCTATTTTTCAATCAGGTAAAGACTCATATGACAAAGTATTTCATTTTATATACGTATCTCTGGTTTTTCCATATATAATTCCTCACTTTAGAATTAGATTCTATAATGTAGGTACATACATAAAATTTTTTTTGATTCACAATATTCCTATTCCTTCCATATCACAAAAATATACTTTCTTAGATAAAGAATTCAGAGCATTTTCTTTATGTCTCCTGCCTTTTGAGACCAAGATAAGACTGCATTTTTTTCACAACTGCAGTAAACACTTTTTTTTTGCAAATGGTAACAGCCATGATCTTCTACTGAACTATATTTTCCTGCAAGCTTATTTTGAATTGAAAGATTTGAATCTTTTGTTTACTTTCCTACTTTTGCGTTTTTTCTGGAGTCCTCTGTTTCATATTCTAGAACCCTCTGCAAATTTATAGGTAGAATCTCACCTCATACTTAATATTATCTTCATGGTTCTGTTCTGTCAAAGGAGAGATGGGTAAGTATTTATCTCTTCTCATCTGAAATCCAGCACACACATTTGTGCATACTTTATAAATAGTCTAGTTCTCTACTAAGAAGGTGTCATGTTGATATGCTCATTTGAAGGTAAAATTTCACTTGTTTTCATAGTTTTCTTCAAAGGCAGATATCTGTATTAGGTTGACTATTTGAATTTTTTCCTTACTGCTTCTTCCTTGAATAAAAATTGATTTTCAACTTTGTGAGAAAATAATGTTTTTTAAATAATGTGTTAATTTTACATAGAGATGTTCTCCAACAGCCATGCAAAATAAATTTTCCTTGAGTTCACTCTACTAAGTTGTCACACAGGATGTCACAGAGAATAAATTCCCTTGGTTCTGTAGTGCTGACTGAGTTAGCCCTGGCACTGGGAAAAGGAAATAAATTTTAATATGATAACATCCAAGTATTTATCAGACTGATACTTTTCATGAAGTCTATGTATGAATAATGGAAGGTGTCAATTCTTTATTTCTAGAAAAGCAGTAATTTTTTTTGTTATAAGATCACAACTTCAAAAATACAGATCTATTTCATTTGGACTGTACTCTGTCTTATACAACTAAGATTAATCTCTCTGTAAAAATAAAAAGTGTGAGAAAAATATGGTATTAAAAAAATGTGGGTTTCAATAATATGGATCATCAAGTGAAACATGTCATCTTTTTTGTGGGTGTCAGACTACATACTTAATGGTCTGTTTTGGCTGCAGAATCTATAAACACTTCATAGCTGCACACACAGTGTTACAGAAGAAAAAAAGTCTAAAGGCAGTTCTTTAGAATAAACCTTTACTGCCACAGTGTTTTTCTGGTTCTTACTGCCTTTATTTTGCCTGTATATGCTGTGGTGTGAAGATTTACTTGCACTCACATGGCTTGTATTTTGTGCTGTGCTGCAGACCTTTACTCACAGAAATTCTTAGAACAATGTATGTGATTTAACTTACTTTCCTTTTCTATAAAATTATGTTTATAAATCTGGTAACTGCTTCTGTTTTCTGCTGTATTAAACATAAAGTCAAATCTTATAGAAAAAGTAATACTCTAAGTCAAATATTGCCAAGACAGCTTCATTAATTTCACTGCTGCAGACAAGAGAGCAGGCTAGTGAAAATTTCAGGGAGAGAGGGAAAAATTATGTTTGCCAGTCTTGTAACTATTGAAAGTATATATTTGATTAAAATTTTAAATAACCTGTTTTCTTGTGCACTTTAAAGGTTCTAAAAATCAGAAACATGTCTTAAGACCAGAGTCTCTTGAAGGAACAGATGAAGAGGATCCAGTTACTGCTCTTGAGTGGGACCCTTTGTCAACTGATTACCTTCTTGTTGCTAATTTACATAATGGTATTCGGCTGGTTGATTCTGAATCTCTGTCCTGTATCACAACTTTTAGTTTTCCCAGTGCAGCAGCATCTGTTCAGTGTTTAGCCTGGGTTTCTAGTGCACCTGGAATGTTTATAACTGGAGGTAAGGCTTTTATTTCCTGATTTATACAAAAATAACAAAAACAGGATTGAGTCTCCAAAAATTTATACTCCAAGTTTAATTTTTCTGTTTCATAATATTTTTACCAGTAGAAGCATACGTGAATTGTACATAAAAAGGATCGCAACACAAAACCAGAAAATAATAAAACTGCACTGAGCAGTTTTTTCATGTTTTAAAAGTTTTAGGTACATAAATATGTGACTTTCTACATTTTGTTAAATAATATTTGCCTAATGCACCCTTTAGCAAAAAATATATTCATTCCTTTGGGAATACGAATAAAAATGCATTGTACTATTTGATGTCACTTCAAAGATTAAAAAAATTAAAAGAAGAAAGTAATCTATTTCCTGCCTCTTTTCTACACCATAGACATTATGGCTCAGGTTGAACTAATGAATAATGAAATTAGGACTGGCAGAACATTTTATAAAAATAGGGATAGAATTTACCTGTGTTTAAATAGCTAATGTTAATAATGATTGTTGTTAGTAGCGATATGACCATGGTGGTGAATGGAGGATAAATAGGATGCCATGGAGGTTACACTAGATGATCTCCAGAGGTTCCCTCCAGCCCTAACTATTGTGTGATCCTATGGAGTTGACAGTGCCTTCTTATAAAATTATTCTTAGGACTTGAAGTTTAATTCACTGCTGTATTTTTGTATAAATCAGTCCTCAAACCACATACCTCTGTGTTTTGTTTTGTTTTTTTTAAACCTCAGATTCTCAGGTTGGTGTGTTACGTGTTTGGAATGTTTCACGTACAACACCTATAGATAATTTTAAATTGAAGCAAACTGGTTTCCATGGCTTGCATGTGCTAAGCTCTCCTCCAAAAAAAAAGTGTAAGTGTAATTTTGATTGCTATTCATTTTAATGGCTGCAACTTAAGAAAATCTTATTTATGAGTCCAGATCAATCTCGGTAGCGTAGGTCAGCTATTTAGTTCTTAATTAGAGTACCTTCTGCTGCTAGTGGATTAGCAGCACTAAAGGGTCAAGTACTTTATAAGGTCCTTCTTTAGTAGGCCAGGCTTCATACAGGAATTCTCCATTTCTTTTGTTTTAAATCCTATTAGAATACAAGCTTACTCTTTATAATTTCACTTATTATTGAAATGAGAAATAATCTTCTCTCTTTGTCTTTTACTTTATATTGTTAAGCATGTTCATCACAGTATCCTACTAAAAATCACCACACATCTTCAACAAGTGAGGCTGTTCCTCCTCCAACTTTAACCCAAAACCAAGCATTTTCTCTTCCTCCTGGTCATACCGTCTGTTGCTTCATGGATGGTGGAGTGGGACTTTATGACATGGGAGCCAAAAAGTGGGATTTCCTTAGAGATTTGGTATGGTTCATCTCTGTCTTTGGATAGAGAGTTTATTTGACTTATGCACTTTCTTCTAACAGCAAAAAAATGGAGAATGAAGTCTTTGCAGTACTGTACAGCAGTTTCTATTGTTAAAAAGAGCCCAAATTTCTAGGAAACAAAATGACAGTTTCTGAAGTTTAAAGTAATCTTTTATTGGAAATTACTGAATTCTGCTGGAAGTATTCTGACAGTTTTTAAAAAACAGAAATCAAGATTTACAGACTTGTTTTTAGTTTATTTTTTAAACTGAAATTTTAGTTTAATGACCTTCTCAGAAATTTTCTCTAGTGGGTTTTCTATAATTCAGAATAAAAGTTTGAATCAAATCGGAGAGCTATATGGTGAATGCACTCAGTTTAACATTACAAAGAATTATTAAATTTCCTTTGAAGCTGAAATTCAGAAACAGGTTTAACATATTAGATGACCCTTTTCTTAACCAGGCTTTTGGTTATTGAGGTTTTTGAGGATGTTTCTCTTTTCCTCTTTCCAAGTTCCCTTTCACTAAAAAAACTCTCAAACAAACAAAGCCCAACAATTTTCAGCTGTACTCATATATGCATTTGAATAGAGGCTGCTGGTTGATTTTCTCTTTCCATTTTTATTGGATTTGGTTCTGTAAAGCAACTGAGGCTTAAAAAATTTTTTACATAATACTTGTGTTTCATATTTTTAGCAACTTAAATTCTACAAATGCATGTCTTGGAAAGCAATCAGTTGATACATTAAAACTCTGATGGATTGAAGTTTTAGGTGCAATAGAGAATAGACTGTATGTAGAAACACAGAATATTCAGTTAGGCACAACTTGTAGAACCTGTTCAACATACAGAGCTTTATTTTTTCAATCAGGTACTTTTTACCAAAAGGGAAAAACTGTTCTTGTTTTTAAAATTGGGTTTTTTTACTTAGTTTTTTAATTCAATATTTTAGCAACATATTTTGAACAGAAAATGCTAACAAGTTCCTGGCATTGCATACCCTATGGTTTCAGGAAAGAATTTTTCTGGTTTTAATAATAATCTATGAAAGAGCATGTTATAGTCTAAGTTATTTTATGCCTTTTATTTTGACTGATAAGCCTAAATATAAAAGGGTTTTGGAGCTATTAATTGACCTGACAATTAAATTAAATGCAATGTATTTTAGAGTTTGATCTAGAGTTGGACTTATGAAGAAAATCAAATGTAATAAAAATGGATTAAATATTTGTTTCATTTAAGGGACATGTTGAGACCATCTTTGATTGCAAATTCAAACCTGATAACCCTGATCTTCTTGCTACAGCTTCATTTGATGGCACAATAAAAGTTTGGGACATAAATACTTTATCAGCGGTTTATACATCTCCTGGTAATGAGGGGGTTATTTATTCCATTTCTTGGGCTCCAGGTAAGAATATTTTGCTGTATGTCTAAATGTTCTTTGAATTAGCATTAACTGCAGAATTTGTCATATATAAAAGTATTAGTTTTATATAGAAAGCCATCCTCTGAGGTTTAAACAAAACTTAATTATCTGTGAAACCAGTAGAATTCAATGCTTCAGACCTTGCTGAAGCTTACCCTTCTGAGTAATGCTCCCAGTATTTCATACTCAGAATGGAGGGAGGAAAATCTCTGGAAGGTTTCTAACATGGCATTATGCAGATGACAAAATGTCCTGCTTTGCATGAGAAGCAGCTGCTTAAAGGAATTCAGATTATATTTTGTGCTGAAATAGTGGATCATATGTATTATCTCTTTTTCTTCCTTCTTTATGTAGGAGTCTAATCACTGAGGAACTCTGTTTTAACCTTATTAGAATAGGAAGTGTCTTTTCTGCAAAGCATCTACTTTTTCTTAGACAAATAACTGGACTCACTGGGAAATTTTGTTTTCAAAGCTGTTCTGTAACTCCCTTTGGTGTATCTGAAAAAAAACTTCTGATAGTTGTCAGTAGTTAACAATAAGTTGACTTTCCTGTCATGTTTTATTTCTTTGGATGGCAGATGTATTTTTTTAAAATCTAAATAATTCATCTCTCTCTTCTCACTTGCACTTTTAAACTCTTAAGAAATAATAACTGACAGAAGAAAAATATTGTGGTAGGAAGCTTAATGTAGTCTGCATGTGTGAACTAAATTTGCAATTTTTCATTTCAGAGATTCTCTTGCACCTTATATACATCTTCACAAATAATTTTTGTTATATGGAAATCATGGCAATATGAAATATGAAACAGTGCTTAATGGTTTTTTAATTTTGAAGTTTAAATTAAATGTCTAGTTTTATCTAACATTGAATCAATAGTTTGCTTGCTGTAGGCGGGGTGTATGTTTGTTGCTTTTTGGAGTTGTTGTTTTTTGGGGGGGGGTTTTTTTGCCTTTTTTTTTTTTTTTTTTTTTTTTTTTCTAAGTAAATTGGAAGTACATGCTTCAATTTTGTTCCTTAGCACCCAGTCCAAAAGCTCCTGTCCCTCTTTTTTGGTGCTCCTTTCACCTTACTCCCAGACACTTTGTTCCTAATATGTAATCTAATGCATGCCCCCATTTGTTTGGTCTCAGAAGACATTTGAAAAAGGTTATTACTGCTTTTTTCTTTTTTTCTCCCCCATCATTCTTCTACCTGAGTTTATTTCAGTTTTATATATTTACCTTGCTAGACTCCTCCTGCATAGATTGTCTTTTCTGCTTCTGAAGCTTGGAATAAAATAAGTCAAAACTTTCCTATAAATCTGCTATTTCATGAAAAGCATAGCTATATTGGTATAGAGAGTCGCTGTGGTGAGGAGACTTTGGTGGCTTTTGGATTAGACCTGAACTGAATTTTCCGGTGTTTATTGTGAAGTTTTCTACTCTGATTTTCCACCCTTTAGAGTGTGGTTACAGATTCAGGTACATTCTTGATGTTTTTAGGTGCAGCAGTGGTGCAAGTTCAAGGAAACAAAATACTGTGAGGTGTTCTCTCTCATTTATAAGATTTGTCTTTATATGTAGGGAATTTTAAAGGAAAGTGCTTTAGTTGCTACGACTTTAGGCTTGAAACATAGAGGTTTCCTCTCTTTCAGTTAGTCATATGCATCATGAGCATTAATTTCTCACATACAAGACTTTTAGCAGGCATTAAGGCACTTTTTACAGCAATACAATTTTTATTTCACCATTCCTCAAAACAGGAATGTAGAAAAACAGGTCAGGCTTTCACTGAAATTGATGTTTGTGACTTAGTATCAAATGCTGGCCTTAAAATATGGAAAACTCATGTTCATGTACCTTTGATGTCTTATGTTCACATTACATTTCTTCAATTTAAAGTGGAACCAGTATCAAACAATATTGTGATTTTATAATTATTGTAATATTTTACAAACATCTCTCTTTAAGGGAACCTGAACTGCATAGCAGGTGGAACATCCAGAAATGGTGGCTTTATCTGGGATGTTCGAAAAGGCAAAATGATAACTAGATTCAGTGAGGTAAGATGAGATAACTACTTTTTTTGTCTACATGGTATGTAAGTTAGTCATTCCCTCTAGTGTCCATAGAGATGGCCAAAGTACATATGTTTTTAAAAGGTGCTATAGTATAAAAATCTATAGAGTTATCTAGGTGCCTGTTTACATGTGTGGCAGAAGTATTTTTACTTCCTCAGACTGGGTTTTGTGATATGAGAGTGGTGAAGCACCAGATGGACTCCATTGTCTTAAAATTGGTCCTGTAGGAATACATGGCAAAAGCAGTGCTGATTCCTTAATTGTGTAAACATATATGGACATACAGACGCAGCATCAAAATGAAAGCTGTGTTCTGTGTTTTCAAACATAAGGGTCAGAAAAAACTTTCAGTACCTGAAGTCTAGATCAATAAAGCTCCATTTTGCAGCACACTGAGCAGTATGACTCGTTTAGTGGCTTGCCTTGTATTACCTGAAATTTATCTAGGCATTTTTAAGTCCTGAAATAGGAGCATCATTTTTATTGGCATAAGGATATGTGTAATATTATTCTGTAGTATTTTACACTATTTTGTGTATTCCCAGTGATCTTTAGATTATACAGACATAATCATGTAAGTATAAGATCTGCATCAATGTATGAGGGATGCTCTTTAAGAAGAGAGGTGGGGGAGTGAGGAGAGGCACGAGCAGAAAACAAGTATACCTACGTTCAGGAGTTCTGGCATTCTAATACTGATATTGGCATTTGTGCTAAATATCTTTTCTGTAATACTGGTCCTGATACACATCCCAATTAAGTTTTCTCATACCACAACTTTTCATGCCCACATACTTCATTATTCCAGCAAGTAACTAACCTTTATTCAGAATCACTGAATGATTAACGTTGGAAGGGACAACAGGGAGTCATCTGGTCCAACCTCCCTGCCCAAGCAGGGTCATCCTAGAATACTTTGCATAGGATTGCATCCAGATGGTTCTGGAATATCTCCCCAGAGAAGGAGACTCCCCAACTTCTCAGGACAATCTGTTCCAGTGCTTGGTCACTTACACAATAGAGAAGTTCAGTTGGAACTTCCTGTGCATCAGTTTCTGCCCATTGCCTCTTGCTTGGCACTACTGAGCAGAGCCTGGCTCTATCCTCTTGGCATGCTCCCAGTAGATACTGGCAGGCATTGATTATCACCTCTCAGTTTGTGACTTCTCAGGACTGAATAGGCCCAGCTCTCTCAGCCTTTTCTTGTTAGAAAAATCTTTTTTGTTGACAGCTATTGAACCCTCTCCACAAGTTCCGTACCTCTCTTGAACGGAGGAGGACAAAACTGGGCACAATACTCCAGAGAGGTCCTCATCAGGGCAGAGTAGAAGGGCAGGATCACCTTCATGTCCTGCTGCAATTCTCTTCTTAATGCACCCCAGGACACCATTGGCCTCTTGGCCACAAGGTCGCACTGCTGTTCATGGACAGCTTGGTGTCCACCAGAACCCCCAGGACCTTCTCCACAGAGCTGCTTTCCAGCGGATCAGCCCCAGACTGTGCTGGCACCTAAGGTTATTCCTTCCCAGGTACAGGAGCCTGCATTTGCCTTTGCTGAATTTCAGCTGGTTCTTCTCCGCCCATCTCTCCAACTTGCCATGGTCCCTCTGAAGGGCTGCACAGCACTCTGGGGTATTGGCCACTCCTCCCAGCTTTGTGTCATCAGTCAACTTGCTGAGGAGGCATCTGCCTCTTCATCAAGTCATTGATGAACAAACTAAACAATTCTGGGACTGGTATTGAATTTTGGGAGCCTCCAACTAGACCCTGTGCTACTGATTACAACTCCCTGGAATCTGCTGTTCAGTTCTCCATCCACCTCACTGTCCACTGATCCAGTCCACACTTCCTGAGTTTGACTGTGAGGACTTTGTGAGAGACAGTGTTGAAATTCTTGATGAAGTCAAGGTGAGCAATACATACTGCTCTCCCTTCATCATTCATTGAGGTGAGGCTAATTGACTGGTAGTTCCCTGGGTCTTCCTCTTTCTTTTTGAGGACTGGAGTGACATTTGCTTTCTTACAGTCCTCACCTCAGTGACTTCTCCTGATTGCCACATCCTTCCTTTCAAAGATGACCATGAGCAGCCCCACTGTGGTAATACTCTTTCAGCACTTGTGGGTGCATCCTGTCAGGGCCCATGGACCTGTGAATGTCAAGTTTGTCTGTGTGTTCTCTAACCCAGTTCATCTTGATCAAGGGAAAGTCTTTCTTCCAGCATTCTTCTATGCTGGTCCCTTGAGTCAGAGACTCCTGAGAGGTGGTTCTGTCTGTGAGGACTGTTGTAAAAACCTCTGCCTTTTCTGCATCTGCTACCAGGATCCCCCCTCCATTTAGTAATGGGCCTATATTATCCTTGGTTTTCCTTTTGTTATTAATGGAGTTGAAGAAGTACTACTTGTTGTCCTTGACATCCTTGGCCAGATTTAAGTCCAGATGAGCCTTTGTGTTCCTTATCTCCTTTCTACTTATTCTGCCAACCTCTCTGTATTAATTCCAAGTGGCCTGACACTGCTTCTATCTCCTGTGCATTTCCTACATGCGCTTAAATAATGACAGAAGTTCCTTGGTCATCCATGAAGATCTCTTGCCCCTTTCCTCAATTTCTTGCTCATCAGGGTGCATTGTTCTTGAGCCTGGAGGAAGTGATCCTTGAATATCAACTGGTTCTCTTGGACCCTTTTTCCCTGCAAGGAATGTTCCCATGGAACTGTTCAAAGAAAATCCCTGAAGAGACTAAAGGTAGTTCTGCTGATGTTCGTGATTGCATCTTACTTGCTGCCCTGCTTCCACCTTGCCTGATACTGAACTCCACAGTCTCAATGTTCACCACAGCCAAGGTTGCCCCCAACCTTCACATCTCCCACAAGGCTTTCCCTGCTTGTTAGTATGAGATTCAAGCAGCACTTCATTCCTTGTGGGATCCTACACTACCTGTGACAGCAAGTTGTCATTAACACTTTGCAGCAACCTCTTGGACTCTGTGCTTCATTGTGTTGCTTCTCCAGCAGATGTGAGGATAGTTAAAGTGCCCCACAAGAACTAGTGACTAGCCTGTGACTTTGGGGCTGCTTCTAGATGGCTGTAGATGGCTTCATCCACTTCTTTTTATCTATCAGGCAGCCTACAGCAAATACCCATAACAGTGTATTTTATCCAGACCATAAGGTCTTGACTTGCCCATCATCCAACCCAAGACAGAGCTTGATGCATCCTAAGTGTTGCCTCACCCGGGGGAAATTCCACCTATGTGACTTTCTGGCCTGTCTTTCCTAAATATTATGTAGGCTTCTGTGGCAACATTCCAGTAATGCAAACTATCCCATTGTGTCTCTGTAATCACAATGCAGTCAAAGGCTTGTGACTGCACACTGATCTCTGGTTCATCCAGTTTGTTCCCCATACTGTGTGTGTTGGGGTACAAGCAACTAATAGAAGTATTTGATTCTGTCCACATCCCAGTGGAGGTGCAAAGGGATGCCCCGTAGTTCTGTCTAGAGATTACATCTTTGGCTGCTTGTGCTTGCTCCAGGTACTGCCTCTTAAGCCTCCTAGTGCTACTAGAGTGATTTCTATTGCTCTCTTCTTCCCTACACATTCTTTGTGGCAAGCCTGGCCCTGGTCCCTTTCCAAACTAGTTTAAAACTCTCTCAGTGAGCCCTATGAACTCCTGAATTAAGATCATTTTTCTCTTTGGAGACAGCTGGAGCCCATTTGTTGCCAGCAGGCTTGGTGTTGTATAAATTGACCCATGATCAAAACCCCCAAAACCCTGCTGGCAACACCAGCATCAAGTCCAGTTGTTCATCTGCATGATCTTTCTGTTTCTTGCCACATCATTCTCTGCAACTGGCAGGACAGAAGAGAGCACAACTTGTGCTTCACATCCCTTGAGCCATCGCCCCAAGGCCCAAAGGTCCCTCTTGATTGTCCACAGTGTTGTTTATTTAAGCTTCAGGTTTATACAGTTACAGATTGCTCATTCTTCAGCTTGACCTGGTTTTGTCCCTTAGATCCTGGAGGCTGTAGCAGTTTTACTGCTTATCTCCATAGTCCCAATGTTTTGGACTTGGATTCTCAAACATCCAGCTTATATTTGGGACTCATTATCGTGTGGTTTGTACAGTATACTGTACTGGGAGAAAAGGGCTGAAGATCATAGGAGAATAAAGTAAAAAAAGATGAGTCAATAGATGAGAGAAAAAGGGGTGAATTATTTCTTATTGATAGGTATTTTGCATTTTTTGAAGCATGGAAAGAATGGAATCTTCTGCATTGCCTGGAGTCATAAAGATTCCAAAAGAATAGCAACCTGCAGCAGTGATGGATTTTGGTGAGTGTTCTTGGAAGAAAAATATTGCTAAATGCACTTCTCAAGTCCATAAATTTTGACAGTACTCTCAGTAATTAATTTCCCACCTTTTCTTACTGGACAAAATTTAAATTATATTACTCTTCTGTACTTGTTAGGGTACATTTTTTATGATTTTAAGTAAAAATTAACGGAAATGTTTTCAAAGGGAATAGTGTCTAAGACACACTGATAGTGAAACTAAATAGTGATTTTTTTTTGGACAAGAATAGCCTTCTAGGTTTCTTATCTGTAGAGGACACTTTTCAAAAGACATCCAACTTTACTTGTCTTAATTTTAAATTTTTTTTTCAGTTTGTTGTTTCAAGGACTAAAAAGTACTATTTTAGAATGAAATAACTACAAGCACACTATCACAGGAGTAAAATACCTCATTTCTAAAAATGCATGAATGTCCATTGAAACCAATTTTGTGTATATTGTGTTTCAGTACATCTTAAAAATCCTTCTTCATTTGTTTCCTCTGCTACCTGTGTCATTCCAGCTCAAACATAATGGGCAGAAATTTTAAAGAACATTCAACTTTCTTATTGCTTCATAAAGATCTGTTTGTACCTTAAAGCCATGACTACAACTTTGATTCTGGGCTGTGAGATCCTTTCAAGAAATATGTACCACAGTTAAAGCCCCTCTGAAGAAACATAGATAACTGAAGTCAAGTTAGATGTTGTACAATCAAAATCCAGTTAAATGTTGTGATTCAGGGGCTGATATTGTTTGTGGCTGTTTCTTGTATTCTTTTTGTATATCTTTTTGCTCTCTGTTTTTTTTGCACAGAATAAAACTAATTTTGGATAGTCTACCCAGAATGTATATTTCCTTTTAATATCACATTTTAATTGTTTTCAGTATTATTCGAACCATTGATGGCAATGTTCTTCACAAGTACAAACATCCAGCTGCAGTGTTTGGCTGTGACTGGAGTCAAAACAACAAGTAAGTAAAAATTAACCCAAAAAATTGACACTTTTTACTATTTAAATGGATTGCCAGTAAAATAACACAAATTTATCTAGAATGTGATATTTAGTGTGATAATAAAACACTGAAATTATCTATTCCAAAGTAGGGTTATACCTATTGCAACTCTCTCTTCCCAATAGTATATTTCATTGACCATCATGAACTTTCTTAACTTTCAAAGGAGGATCATTTCATAATGATGAGAGAAAAAAAATTATCTAGCTGAATATTTGATGAGGGAAAAAAAAAAAGATATTCAATACCAGGAAAGAGGGGTGAGATTGGTGTCCTTGTAATGACAGTTAAGGTGAAAATGGAGCAGACAACTAAATACATTGGGATTATATGTAAATTTTGTAGATAATTCCTAATAGTGACATGAAAACTTTTTGCTAAAAAAAATATAGTAATTCAATTTAATAATAGTTGTGTATTGGGTGCGTAGTCAAATAAGTGCAAATATTTTCCTGATTGCAACTAAGGGATCTTTATCAGGTTTTTTCTGATTTAGTTTTTTAATTGTATTATCGATAGCTACATCTTGAAGAGATGGAGAAGCAAAAAATTGGTATTAAAAAAAAATTGCAAATTGCACATCATATTTTGTTTAAATTTAAAAAAGCTTTCATCATCTCTGTGACCAAGGATTTTGCTGGTTTTATTTTGCAGAGATATGATAGCTACTGGTTGTGAGGATAAAAATGTTCGTGTTTACTACTTGGCAACCAGCTCTGATCAACCACTGAAAGTTTTTACTGGGCATACTGCAAAGGTGTTTCATGTACGGTGGTCTCCTCTCAGAGAAGGAATCCTCTGCAGTGGCTCTGATGACGGGTGAGTATTTCTGAACTATTAGAAAAATTAAAAACTCAAGCAGGACTGTTGGAGAAATTTACATCTTTGCTTGTAATGGTGTTGTCAATACTTAATAATTGAAATCTCTGCCTTGCTCAGATCCAGGTTTTAGCTCTGCTACTAGCTTTATGTAGTATTTGGACAGCAGGATCATTATCCAAAATAGTCGCAACTGCTGCAGGAGTGCAGGTTTCCATATGCTCTCCCAAAAGCAGGGTCAGTGCCTGATACTGTTACTGCAAAGAATAGCACAAGGAGGATACCACATACTTACATTAGGTCTGAAGAAACAGGTACAAGACCTCCCCTTATTTGGTATTTTTCAAAAGTGTACTTAAGTAGAATCTGCAGAGAATTTTAATGAGTATTGGATCTTTCTGTTTTTCGGTTTGATGCCATTCCTTTTGAGGGAGGGTGCATCAATCCATGGTAAGCAGAAGGAAGCATTTTTCTGTGATTCTAAGCCAGTTCCCTGCAGAATATACAAGATATTTTTGTAAAGGATATTTTGTAAAATTTGAAGT
Organism: Serinus canaria; assembly: GCF_022539315.1. NCBI lineage: Eukaryota > Metazoa > Chordata > Aves > Passeriformes > Fringillidae > Serinus > Serinus canaria. The sequence continues at coordinate 36,576,948 of NC_066317.1, forward strand.
ATTGGCTTCTATTGCTTTCCCATTATCATTCATTACAGGTTTATGCTTGAAGCAAAATCTGTTAGTTCATAGTGTAGTGATTCATGACAGAAGACAACTTGATAGCAAACTTCTTGACAATAAAATACATTGAACAGGACTGGCCCTAGAATTGAACCCTGATGAGCATTGCTGCTGGCCAGTTGCCAGCCAGATTTAGCCCCTTTTACTACAACTCTTTGACCCTCTTGTGATGCAAAGAAATATTTTGATTAATTTGAAGCTTAAAATATTGCAGAAGTAGAGAGATAATTATTTTTCAATAAGTGATCTGATATAAATTGTTCTCTTTTATCCTGTTTCAGTACCGTTCGGATATGGGATTATACACAAGATGCTTGTATAAATGTTCTTAGTGGACATACAGCTCCGGTACGGGGACTGATGTGGAATCCTGAAATTCCTTACCTTCTAATATCTGGCAGTTGGGACTATACAATTAGAGTCTGGGACACAAGAGATGGAACATGTTTGGACACAGTTTATGATCATGGTGCAGATGTATATGGTAATATCTTTTAATTTTTGTTTTATTTGTGTATGGAAATGCATTCTAATAGAGTCTGAAATTTATAAAGTAATTTAATCAAAAAGGTTTTTAGATAAAATTATTTGACTGTCTTTTTAAATATTCCCTCTACTAGGATTAACGTGTCATCCTAGTCGTCCATTTACTATGGCATCTTGCTCTCGTGACTCCACTGTGAGACTCTGGTCATTGACACCTCTTATAAATCCTCTACAAATAAATATCATAACAGACAGATGTTGGGATGATATTATTGGCAATACAGGTAAGCAAATTGTATAAGCCATTGTGTTAATTTTCTTTATCTTACTATTCCTATTCCTTTGGTTGTTTCTAATTTTAATTTCATATATAAATCTTTGTGTGTGTTAGATCGCGCTGTGGAGTCTGGAGCTCCTCCTTTGCTGTGTGGTAAAGTTTCCAGGGATATTAAACAGGAATTGGAAAAATTGTCAGGAAGTCCTCAAGGAAAAAAACTAAGGTGGTTTTCAGAATTTTTTTCAGTAAGTATTCTTCAAACTTAGGGTTGTTCTCGATAGGCACTTTCTTTTCTGAAATCAATTTCCAAAATTGAGATTTCTTTTTTCTCTACCATTTTCTTCTCTCTTTCTTAAAGGGAGCTCAGAAAATATACAGAAATAAGTTCATTTCTTAACAGTTCAGCATATAAAAATTTCCATTATTGAATTGTTTGTCAGTTGTGAAAAAAAATTTCACTAATTTATCGTTGCAAAAAACAATCCAGCCTTTTGCAAAGTTAAATTAGTGAAATAATATAATTTGCTGTACGAAACGTTAATTTGACAGCAATTTGCTATTGAAGAAAATGAAATTATGTGTTTAATCAAACTGCATTAGAGTTTTTAAAAGACCACCCTCATTACTGATAAGTATTGAACTGCCCCAGTGTCTGTACCCAAATTGCTCTTTATGTTTTAAAAACTATAGATCCAGATGACCTGTGCCTCAGTATCCAACTACTGCCTTTCTCCATTGCACAGTAATATTTTCTATAAATTGCTGCAGCCTCTCAGAGCAAATGAGTTAAAAAATATGGGTTCCTGTGAGTTCTTACCTGAATAGAAGCTGCACTTGAGATACAAGGACAAAATTACTTCAAACTACAGGTTCTACTACTACTTAAACTTGTGTCAAACACTGTTGTGATTTAAACCAAAACATTGATCTAAAAAGACCTAATTAATCCAAAATATTTGGTATGAGTTCTAGCTAAATAAAAGTGTATAATTTAGAAGTGATGAAACAATCTTTCTCAATTTCAAACTTAGATGTTTTCTCTTTTGTTAAAAATATATTTATGGAATTTCTTGTTTTACGGAAGTTGTAAATTTTTATTTCCCTTGTTGATTTGACAGTAAAACTGTTTTAAGAATACTAGAATTTTTCAAGAACAAAAGCTTTTTTGATCATGTATGGGCAGTGCTTTAGTTTTAGTGGACAGAAAAAAGAGTCTCCTTTTTTTTTTTTGAGGGGGGGAGGTGAGTTTTCCCAAGGATTTTATGCTTTTTACCAGCTTAGAAATAATTGGACTTCTAACTTGTGATGCTTTTATTCTTAGGAAAGCTTCTTTAGGACAAAGGTTTAATGATTTTTTTTTTTTGAGCTTTTGAATACTCACTCTCTTCTAGACTTTATTCAGTGTTATACTATATATGTCTATTTTAAGATTCAGTATTAAGATAGTAAACCAGGTTGTGACAGTCAAGCCTTGAAGCTCTTTTCTACGTGGCCCATGCCTTTGTTTTACAGAAAGTAGTTAACAAGTCCTGGGTCAGCTCTTGCATGGCAGCAGCTGACTGTTGGTTTGTGCCAGCAGTAGACACAAGATAGCTTGCATTTATTTGAGAGCAAAAGGCAAAACTAATGGCGAGCCCTCAGCTATTTCTGCACAGAGCCAAATAGGTTCATGGATCTCACTGTATCTTTACAGCCTTCAAGAAGACTGAAGGACTTGTAGTCTCTTGAACTAACTCATGTTTTCATAATAAAGGTTCTAATATTGAAATTGTCTGAAATTGTCTGAATTTCTTGGAGTTGACTGACAAATGTTTTCCAATATGTTTATAAGTTCAAGTTTCTCTCTTGAACGTAACTGTAATAAAACTCTTCTTCCCTAACAATTTTAGCCTCCAGGAGGCAGCAAAAATTTATGGGATTTGGTTGCCGTAATAAAGGGACAGGATGACAGTTTGCTTCCACAAAACTACTGCAAAGGAATTATGCATATGAAACACCTCATTAGATTTAGACTGGTAAGTTAAGCACAAACAGTACATGAAAATGGTTGTTAGTCCATGTAGTATTTCACTAATTAAAGATAACATTCAGTGCTTTACAAAAGGTCACAACTTCATATCTAAAGGTATTTGTGTAATACCAGTTCTTCACTGCAATACTAGTCTGTTACAGTAGTATCTAGCTGAGTCTGTGTGACTTCATGCATACTCAGTTTTAAAATTCTAGGTTACAGTTATTAACTAGAAAAGCATTTTTCAAAACAATTAAAAGCAATTGCAAGCAATCACCACTACAGTTTCAGCTATGAAGCAGATTGTCTTGCCTATTATATACACTGCACTTTTATGTTCAGTAAAGTCAAATTATTTGTTTGTGTAAACATGAAGTGTGTAGCTATGTTCAGAAGAACAGACAGAAGTATTAATGTCTGAAAATGGGGGAGAGTCAGTAGAAATACATTCTGTAGCTCTCTGGAAGAAGGAATGGCGAGAACCTGTCCTTAATACAGATACACAGCTTAAGAGTGACTTGGATGAGTAAGGGAAATTCAAGTGCTAGGCCATAAATTTATTAGTATCTGCATTTATGAATATACAACCAGATACACAGTTTTTGTAGAATATGAAGATTCATCATTCTGTCAGGAAGTTCTTAGGGGTACTAAAGAATCCCATACTCTAATGACTAGATTGTAAATAGAGGAAAGATGATCTACTGGTATGGATCAGGGAAAGCGCTTGCCAGCCCCAGGGCTAATACTTGCCAGGTATCACCTGTTGTTTGCTGTTACATGCTGTCTCTTTTGTAAAATCATAGGCTCTTTTAGAGTGTCCTATGTTCCTTATGACTCTCAAGTGATTAAAGTTTATTAGTGTTGTTAACTGTAATAATAGTAGCTGCTCTGCTAATCCTATGAAGTTCTGTTTGTGTGTCCACAAAAATATATGTACAATAAAACACTAACACTTTTACTTTAACAACATAAATATAGCTCACTGTAATCTTATTGAAATCTCTTTCAATTAGCCTTTTTGATAAAGAGTTTTTTTGTTAAAAATAACTTTTATATTCTGCTGAAATATTTAGCAATAGTTAATTCTTAAGGAAACTTTTTTTCATCACAGAAAACTTCTTAATTTTTTTTTCCCCCTCAGTCCAAGGCACAAGAACTGACAACAGTAAAGATGTCTAAATTTGGAAGTGGAATTGGTGCACCAAGCAAAGAAGAAAGACTCAAAGAAGCTGCAGAAATACATTTAAGATTAGGACAAATTCAACGATATTGTGAGCTAATGGTAGAACTTGGAGAGGTAAAATATCAGAATTAAAAAATATGAAGGTTTCAGAAAACTACCCTAGCAAAGATGGGGAGGCAATGAATGGGTCACAAGTCCCCAAAAAAGTAATCTTGTTCCACTTATTTTTAACATATGCAGTGTAAAGCATAACTCATTCCTTATTTAACTCTTGACAAATATGTTTTTAATGGAAGAAAAGTTACACTAGTTTAAAATATGGCTGCTTCTCAAACAGAAATGATCATGTTAAATGTATTACTGCTTTCTTCTAGTGGGACAAAGCTCTCTCAGTTGCACCTGGTGTATCAATGAAATATTGGAGGAAGTTAATGCAAAGGTAAGTTAATTAAAATATGATGACAAATTTTAACTTCAGTTCATAAAAGGACACAGACAAGTAATAAGGATGGATACTATTACCAGATATACTTGTCTTTTGTTACAGCATTCTAGTGATGTTAGTTTTTGTTCAGTAAGCTTTGGGATGGAACTGTGGAGGATTTCAACAATAACTTTGTGTACAAGAATCAAAGGGTTGAAAATAAATTGCAACTTTATAAACTCTTTAGGTGCAGTATTCACAGTTTGTAAGTCTGGAAAGGCAGATGGGTTTGAGTGAACTTTATTCGGCTTCATCAAACACCTACACCATGTCATTAAGTTTGGTAATTGTTCATATATATGGTTCTTTCTTGTTTATTTATTCATTTGTTTAATCAGGAGAGCTGATCAGTTAATTCAGGAAGAAAATGATGATGTCATCCCATACTGTATAGCTATTGGAGATGTGAAGAAACTGGTTTCTTTCTTTACTTCAAGAGGTCAGCTTAAAGAGGCTCTACTTGTTGCACAGGTATTGCTACATATATAACAGTGTGGGAGATGAATTTAGCTCTTAGCTTGTAATTCACAATATGACATACATATTTAAAAGACAAAATAGCTGAATAATGATGCCCTAGTCTTTACTTCCATGTGGTATTGACCAGTTTTTATACAGAAATCATAAGATTGAGGTACCTCACGTTTATAGATTTAAAGCCTGATTCTTCTAAACTACAACCAAATGGTCATAATGAAAACAAATGTGTTCAATTTCAATTGAAATGGAACCTGATTTTCAACAGCTGGTATTGCGCTTAACTTCAGATTCATGTAGGATTTGGTTTCTCATTAATTTCTACTGAGAAATCATCTGTAGGTTTTAGCCAAATAGCTGAATAATGTATGGAATGTAATTTTGACAATGCTTATATTGTTTTGAACTATAGTTCAAATGATTGTGTTTGAACTTTAAAGCAAGTTAAAGCTCCAGGAAGATCTTTACTTTGCATGTAAGAGAGGTATTGCAGAGCTACTACAATTCATAGAATAGTCTTTGTCTCAAAGGTTTAATAAGATAATAATGAGCAACAAAATGCTAGGATTTACCTTCCTTTGTAACTGAGCCCTGAGGTTTAATAGTGTTATCCCAGCTACATCTTCAAGCATGTGAAAGAATTTTAAAAAATTCACAGAATCAATTAGGTTGGAAAAGATCTCTGAGATCACCGAGTCCAACCTTTTACCAACCACCATTTTGTCAACTGATGTAATTTTAATCCACACTGATCTCTTTGTATTTAATGTTAGAAATAAATACTTGCCAGATACAAAAAAAAGTTCACCTTAAGCCACTATATGCCGAATCTTTCCAGATTTGCTGGTACACCTGCTGAGCAGTATCTATGGACTTCATCCTTCCCTCAGAGCTGCTTGCTCCGTGGGGTGTAAAAATTAAGGTTTTAGCCAACACCATCCATTATATCCAAATGCTGAAGAATCCTGCACAAATGCATAGGAAGGAAGAAGTCTCTTGCTTCAGTAGAATTCTTGTATGGCTAGATAAAACTAGGCTGAGTTTTAGCTATGAATTAGTTAATTAGTTTATACATTCAAACATTTTCTTTGTTATAACTGGGCTTTAGAAAGTTTTTTATATATCTTAGATTCTTTTTATTGTTATTAAAAATTTTCATTTTCAGTTTGAATTCTGCGTTAATTAATGTTTATTTTATTCACTTCCAGGCAGCTTGTGAAGGAAATATACAGATGTTACCACTCTCCACAACAAGCGGAACTTCAAATTCTGGTGGAAACAATACAGATGATTACAATGAGTATGTTGTTCTAGTTTATAACTACAAACCTCACCTTACTGCAGAGTGTAAAGTCATTAAGGAGATAAAGCATAATGGTTTAATTTGGCATTAGCAATGTACAACAAAATATTGCATCTTCTAGTACTTAGTAGAGTTACTAACCAGCTGATGCTACAGTAATTTCTCTATTGTGCTTCCTGGCACAAAATGGATTTTTCATATGTGAGCATTACAATTAGAAATGTCTTTTTCCCTTGCTCGAAATGTAAGATGCATTCCTGTGCACTAAAATATATAGTATATTAACTGAGAACTTTTGGTGAGTAAGATTTAGCATTAACAAGTATCTGTGATCCCCTGTTATTAGACTTAATCTCCTCCTGAAGCTTTGCTCTTTGTCATAAGTGAAGATTCTGATAATGGAAAATAAAAATCAAACTGAGAGAGTAGGTTTAGATTAGATATTAGAAAAAAGTTCTTTACAGTGAGGCACTGCAACAGGTTACCCAGAAAAGCTGTGGCTGTTCCATTTCTGGAAGTGTTCAAGGTCAGGTTAGATGGGGCTCTGAGTAAGCCAGTTTAGGGGAAGGCATTCCTGCCCATGGCAAGGGGCTTGAAAGAGAATGATCTTTAAGGTCCCTTCCAACACAAGCCATTTTGTGATTCTCATTGTCCATGCCCATAAAAAAAAAACCCATAAAAAAATATGCACCTCTCCTTGTCTAGAACAGTGCTCAAAAACCGGACTTACATTATCAAGTTATAGTTGTGTAACAAAAACAGTTTGGAGGCTGTGTAGTTACTTCATTTACATGAGCAGTTTTTAAGCAATTAGAGAAGTAGTAGTGCAGATTTCGCAGGTACAGATTGGATATCCAAGTATTTGATTTTCCTTCTGTCAGTCTGAAGAGACAATTCCTACTGATGTAAACTTTGGGAAACTGACCCACCTCAGTATGCACCAACATAAGTAGTGGATGAAGCTCAAACAGATTGCATTTTTCAAGCTAGTAGTGTGAGCCAGATATAGCAACTTTTAGGGTACAGAAGCAAATGTAGTGAATTTTACATAAATTAAGACCTAAGGCACTCCAACCTTAAAGTGATATTGCAGAATTTCTTTTTTGTTCTTGCAGTCTCCTGCAGAAGGTCAGTAAAGAACTGGCAGATTGGTATTTCCAGGATGGCCGTGCAGTGCTTGCAGCATGTTGTCATCTGGCTGTTGAAAATATAGAGGTATTTTTTTTTCTTTAATGATGAAAAAGCCCACATTTACTTCCTTTCTACACATGTTTTAAAATTTATGTGTCATATTCTACAATGGCATTTATCATTTGATTGTGTTTTTCATTACTTATGCAAAGTTAGGCAGTTATAATATTAAAGTTAGTAGCAGAGCTCCCTTGATTCTATTAGATTCAAGGTTTCTGTCATGCACAGAAGGTAGCATGTTGCTGCTGAATTTTATTTACAATATCTTGTTGTATTAGACAATATAAGATACTAAAGTACCTTGGATATATACATCTAAGTGTTACTGTTACTGATGACCCAAAATACCCATTCAGAACTGGAAGTTATTGTGCTAAAGAAGATGCAATCATTCACCTTAGAGAATTTGCAGTCTAAATGAAGAAGTAAATAGGAAAAGAAAACCCCACCCCTCAGTACAAAAAATAGAGCTGACACATAGAAAACATGTTATTGTGGTTTTTATTTGCTTGTAATTTTACAAATTGTCTCTTTTCCTTATTTTATCTGGATTTTGTTGTTGCTGACTTAACATGTCTATCCTCCCAAATAAATATAATTTCATCCCAATGAGCTATTCTGAGAGAAATTGAGAATCAGTTAATTCCTATATTACTAAATAGGCATATTTGAAGTTGTGTAGTCTTGTAGGATCTGACATTTTGATATGCCTATTAGTAACTATGCTCAGAGGGAGTAAGAACAGGACAGTCCTTCCTGTTTTCTCAGGTTTTTGAGTCTCCTTTCATTGAAAGAGAGGGGGAGATATGCACTCTCATTGCTAATGTTCTTAAGACTAGATGGAATTCCTAGCATTTATGTATTAATTCCTTATGCATTTATTTTAGGTATCATATTAATGTGATCTCTTCAGTTGAATAAAGGAAGATTCTGCTAAAGGAAATCTATTTGTTTGTTTAAAAGCACATTAACACATGGTGCACAATTATTTACTCATGGAGACCCAAAATATATAAAATTGATTTTAACTATTGCATATTTTGCCCTTCTGTAAAAAGTGTCATAGGTGAATGTCATATGCTCACGTGATGAATGTCCAAAACTGCTTATGTCCCTTAATGATATTTTTTCATTGAGCAAGCTTGCGATGGCAAACCTGATTCGTGGAAATGAACTGGAGCTGGCAATCAGTGTGGGTACTGTCTTGGGAGAAAGTGCAGCACAAGCAATGCATTATGCCCTAGAATTACTAGCAAGAAAATGTATGGCAGTAATAACATGGTAAGAATTTCTTAATCCAAAGATGATTTTTTTTTAGTTTTATCCCTGACAAAGCAGTCAAGGTGTGTCATTGTGAAACTTTTGTAGAGATCAAACCACCGTGGGAAGGGAGAATAAAAATTGCTGCTTGAATAAGAATTGCTATATTAGACCTTTGAAGTACAGGGCATGCAAATGTTCTGCTTTAATCTCAAAATATATTTTGCATGCATTGTAAATGAGAGAGGAGTCATTGTCAGAGTATGATACCCACTGAAAAAACCACCCTAGGTACTTGGGCAATAGATAGCTTATGAAGTCCTAGTTTTTACTGAGTAAAAAGAATTGCTTAAAAAAAAGTAAGTTTGGAATTGAGTTAATAAGTCAAAAGTATATAAGTAAGTGATCTTGAAAATAGCTTAAGAACTTGTGAAATATCCTAGATTCTGGAAGAATTCTTCTGTAACTTGGAAAAGTGGCTGTTGCACAATAATAATATCACAAATTTTCTAAAGACCTTTTAGCATGAGTTTCTTTTGTTGTCAAAAGGCATAAAATAGGAAGCTTTTTTTTTTGTTGTTGCTGTTGCAGTCAGTTGCCCCGACCCATAGATTTGCTGCTGCAGTTTAATTATTTTCTATCAGATATTTTCTCTGTAAATTAATACAAAATTTTGTTCAATGCTGTTTCAATGTTTTCCTTTTAGCTTCCCATCACTTGGATACAGGTATTATGCTTTTTTGGAGAAAATCTAAGCTTATATTTCTCCTTTAATAAAGTCACAAGCTTCTATAAGTATCCTAATTTTTAATTGTGATTAATACTTGAAAGTGAGATAGAAAGCAGTTGCAAATATTGGATAATAGCTTACTTGAACATTTTTAATCTAAGGACCACATTCTGAAAATCCAGAGGAAATCAGTAGGATTTTTTGCCTTACACAAGGGCAAGTCAATCTTGAGGTTCACAGGAGAAATGATACCTGCTTGAATAGAAGAGTCACAGAAAAACCAGCTATTAAAACTTAAATAGAACAATTTCCAAATAATTTCCTAATATTATACGTTCCCTTCAGCTGTTTGTTGTGTTAAGGATAGGCAAACAAATGGTAAAAATTTTAGAAAAATGTAAGAAATGTCAGTTTGCTAAAACAGTTTTCCTTTGAGACGGATGAAAATACGTATCACATTTTTTTCCCATATAATCTCTCTATTTCTATGTGACATGAGCACCAAGCCATTCTGGATGACTGAGAGATGTCCTATGTTGATGTCATGAAAATTAGAAACCTAGAATTTTGAGGATGGTTTCATGACACAGAGCCACATTATCATCTTTTCTTCTCTCAAATTGGAGGGTTCCTACTCTCCTTTCCCATCACTGCTCACATATTCTTCCATTTCACTTTGAGATGGTTTTGAGGCTTAAGAATTGCCCAGCTGTTTAATTCAACCAACTAAAGCAACAGAAAATTAATGAATGACTTTCCCAATAAGATGAAAAATTAAGCTTATTTATTGAACAAAAATAGTGTTAGATACTGACCTTGCTTCTGCACTTCTCTGGAAATAGTATTTTTTCTGTAAACTCTTTTTTTATAAAGGAATGTAAAAGAGCAAATAGCATCCTTCTGTTACAAACCATCAAGAGTAACTATATGTCATCTTTTGTTTGTGCAGGGATTTAGCAGTTGATCTTCTTATGATGATTCCTGATAATAAACTGCAGTTAGTAAAACTATGTGCTTTTTATCCTGGATGCACAGCAGAAATAAATGACCTCCATGAAAAGGTACAACATAAAAGTTTTTACCTGAATCTGATATGGTTTTGTATTGATTTATTTACTAATTTCAAAAAATGTAAGGCCATATATAACCATAGGATAAATTTGTCTTTACCATCTTATATGTTGCATATTCTATTCTCCTCTACTAGTGTTTGTTGACTTTATTTTCAGTATCATACAATAAATTTAGTTCTTCATTTCTATCCTTTAGTGCACTCTTTCCCTGACACGTTACTTTCTGAAGTAGTTTATCTTCAAAATTACCTGTCTGAAGATTACCAGATTTATAACCTACTAGATGTACAGCCTAATCATGTTTTTGCAGATCAACTTTCTGTTGTCTGAATTGTTTTATATTTTATGCCTGTAATGTCCATGTGCCCTTTCCTCTTCAGTAGCAGAAGGGTCTGCTTTGGTTGCTCTCCCTTAGGGTGCAACTCAGACTGCACATTTATTAAACAGTAATAAAAACTTCACAAAAACATTAGCAATGAAAATTGGTATTGCTTAAAATGAAGTTACAGAGCCTTTTCCAGTGTTGCTCTGGTCTAGATGATTTTCTTAATGTGCATTATATGGAGGTATGTCTTTCAATTACGCCTTCAGAGAGAATTGCTTCTTCTTGTGCGCAAACATCAGTATTTCTATGCATTTTAGAGAAGTATTTGAACATTTCAGTAATTTTCTGGCAAAATGTTTGTTTTCCAGTGTAATCTTCCTGATGTGGAAGAATGTATGCGAATGGCAGAGACAATTCAGGCAGATGGGGATGTATTTGAAACAATAAAATACTATCTGTTAAGCACAGAACCTGAAAAGGCTCTCCCTGTTGGCATTCAATATGTGAAAGGTAGGTAGTTGGTGAAGAAACAGTTTTAAAGCAAAAGTTATCTGTATAACTTTCCTCATGAGATATTTTTCTTTTTATTTTTCAACAGAACAACTTTGTGGCTCAGATTGGACTTTAGATTCAGTCTTTCCGTATCTTGATCTTTTAAGTTACATACGGACTGAACAGTTAATGTTGCCTAAGTGCAGTGAGTGAGTATATTTTCCTAACTTAGAAAAGGGGGACTTTCCTTGAAGGAATCTTTCAGATTGTGTATATAGGTGCACACTGTTAGTATCATTCTTTGTTTAACAGAAGAGGGACACAAAAAAAATTCCAGCAAGCATGCTTGTTTCCAGTCTAGAGACTAGAATGTAGACTCTTCCAAATGATGAAGGTTTAGCAACTAAAAAAAAAAGAAAGATATTTTACTGCTTCTTTCTCTGTGGAGTATTTACTATGTGTGAATCAATATTGGTCTTATGGGGAAAAGTTTCACTTTGATCAGCTCTGGTTTCAGTTTGCTGAAGTGGTATCACAAATCATGAGGGCTTTTATGCCAAAGTGTTAAGGAACGCGGGGCTGTCACTCTCAGAATTAACTCTAAAATAGTTGGTTCACCTTCATGATGGATGGTTGCAGCTAGGCCTAGGTGTCTACACAAGTATACGTGTGAAGAACGAAAAGGAGAAGAAAAGTTGGGGAAACTTGGTGAAACTGAAATCTACACTAATATTTGGGGCAGTTTTATTTACATTTAGAGTTCTATCACATGAAAAGATCCGAGTGATGTTGTTTGTGTAACTCCATTTGATTGTGCTTAAAAATTGTGTTGTATATGCATTTAAAATTTAATAACGGAAATCAATATGAAGCAGATGGAGTCTGTCTTAACAAGTACATGACAAAGAAAGTAAGCATAATCAGTGAAAATATATTCTCCACAAAAGGGGGAGGGAAAAATTAGTTTTTAAAATTATAACATGAATATGAGTTTGTTTAACATTTTTCAAATGCTTGTTGTTTTTCATGATTGATACTTGCTCATTTATAGGTTTCGGAATGAGTTGCTGATTTTGTGTGGTTACATTGGTGCTTTACTCGCTATCAGAAGACAGTACAACAGCATTGTACCTGCACTGTATGAGTATACAAGGTAATACTGGGTTTTCATTACCTCTGAGTAATCTCAGTCCTTATTATGACGTATGCCATACCTTGAGCCCACTTCTTTGCATCACATCCCAAAAAAATGAAGACATGTCTTTCCTCTTAGCTATCCTTATGTCTGAAACTTGGTGAGAGGATTGGGGAAAAGGAAAAAGAGCATTTGTTTGTTGTTGGTTTGATTTTTTCTTTTCTGAACCTAAAGAAACAAGATGAAATACAAGCTTTTACTGAAGGGCTATTCTGATATGGATATTATTTGACTAGTAACAAGCAGTCTTTGAGACACAGTTTGTGATACTTTTGGCTGTAAAGCTTTCAGTTATTTATTATGTAAAGAACCACAGAGCAATACCACTCAAAGCTTTGTTCTTGGATTGCCCAATATCTTCTAGACTCTCAGGATTTTAGTTTCTGGCCCGTCTTAAATTGGACACTTACCTGATTAAGGTGGACAATTTACATGCTTAAGCAGGACATTTTTAAGGTATCCCAACACAAATGAAAGATGGAGGAGTTAGGTCAGGTAATAACTGCCACCTATATTATATTTTGATAAATAAAAAATACATCCACTGCAAGGGCTTTGAAACTGCTTTCTGCAAGTGAAACAAGGCTGTCCCAATATGTGTTGAACCATATTTCTCTAATTGCATTTTTACCGTATGTGGTACATGCAGGCAAAATGGATCCATAATTTCAGTAAAGATGACAATATTAAGAAATAAAAACACATATAACCTTGAAATATAAAATGGCCTCAAGTTAAAAAAATACAGCAAATTAAATAAGGTGTAAATAGGGATAATTAAAATAAAATTTAAATATAAAGCTATACTTCTATAACTTGTATGAGTATTACTGAAGTTTAATATAGTCTATATTGTGAAGGATCAATTTATTTCCATAGTTATTCCATATCCAATCAGAAATAGTTTTATTTTACTACTGTCTATCATGTTTTGCTTCTAAGAAAATTGTCATTATTAGGATTAATTACGACTTTAATTACTTCCATTCCTTTCCAGTCAGCTTTTAAAAAGACGGGAAGTGTCTGTACCTTTGAAAATTGAACAGCTTTCTGAGGAATTAGATGCATGGAGAGCTTGCACACAATCAAACAAGTAGGTGGAAAAATATAAAATTACCATGAGTGAGCCTAGTAGTATTTAACTGTTTAGTTGTAAATTTACTCCTTTTGTAAAGTCTGAACGTAACTGCTTTGCAGATCTTAGCTTCTCACACAAATGAGGAGGCCAAGTTGAAAACCAAGTTTCTGTTATGTTCCTAGGCCTACGGATGAGCTGCCCTGCACCCCGCCCTCTGAATCACAGAGAGCCCTGTATTCAGTACTTGTCTCGCGAATTCAGGGGGAGCCTCTGAAAGGAATGGTTGGGCCAGACTGTGTCTCTGGATCAAATCTTCCCAGTCATTCAGATGTTCATACCTCTTGTTTGACAGGGCTAAAGATCCAGGTATGGTTTCAGAGAGCTGAAGTGTTCTTTCTTGCTGATAGCACTGACTGCTTGTGAGGTTGCTACAAATCAAAGGTCTCTCCCACCATTTGGCTGGAAAAAGGTTTACCCTGTTATCACAGGAGCAGAGTTAAAAATAACAGGCAGTGACATCTGCTATATAAGAAAGGCTGTATAAAGAATACCCCAATCAAATAGTTCTCATTTCCCAAATCCAAAACCTTTTAATTCATACGTGAAAGATTTCCTTTGCCAAATGTTGTGTCTAAAGTGCATGTATCTTATTGGCTAATCCCTCACCAGAGCTTGAATAAAAGCCAGGAAATTATTTGCCTTCAACCACATATTAATATTTTTCTGGTTTTGGTTTTTATCACTATGGAAATGCATATTATAAAACTTAGAATTCATGACTAATTAAATCCAGACATTAGAAGACTAAATATTCAAATATATTTATTCATCACACACACTGAGTTTTATGATTAATACACATTAGATCTTATAACATCTGTTTAGCATATCTTGTTATTTTAATAAAGAGAAAACAGAATGATCCTGAAAACACTTCTGCTGGCTCCAGGCAATGCCTCAGTATGAATTTACTTTCCTAAGTTATGACAAATCTGTTTCCTCTGTCCAGTGTAAGATGTCAGCCCAAAGAGTAACAAGGTGGTTTAGGGACTAAGAGAGATGGATAGTTTTCTGAAAAAAAATTAGTCTACAAAATGCTAGTGGGATTTTTGAGGTAAAAAAAATTCTCAACTGTTCACCATCAATCTAAAAAAACTTGCTCTCAACACTTCCAGATTAGATCAGTGGTCTCTGTCTATGGCTGTACTCTCAACATTTGCTAACAACCATGTAAAGCTGCCAGTGTTATAGTCCATTCAACAAGAATAGCAAATACGGTGTCACCAGCTTCTCATCTACAGGATCTCCTCTACATTAGGAGTCATGGCTTTGGGCATGCAGATCAGGTCAAAAATCAAAATCAGTTAATACTAAAGCAGGGCAGACTACTTGTATGGGTTTAAAAGTTTTATGTAGCAAATTTGGAGAGCATAACTCTTTAAGAAAGCACTTATATTGCAGCTTAGAGAGCTCATTCTGTCAAATTAATAAATTAGCAAATAGCTCTTTTTCCATCCCATGAATGAGTACTTTGTCTTTTTCATAGTGAATAGTTCAAATTATTCTGTAGACCACATGTAGACTCTGTTTTCAAACAATACATGGAGACATTATATCAAGGGGATTTTTGTGGATAAGAAAAAGCACAGATCAAGAGAAATTATAATCATGTCCATGATGAAATATGGACAGTATTCTGAAGAAAAATGCTTGTAACCTCAGTTTCCAATTCAAGCTAAATTTAACTCTGGAATAATTGACAAGCATATATAAAATAACAATAAAACACATCAAACTAAAAATTTAAATATTATGAAAGGTTGTGTTGACAGATTTGGGAACATAAGTGCCCTCAATTCATAATGTGTAGCTGTTATCAGTGTTTTAAGTGAATGGGGAAAAATTTCTGTAGGAACATAGTGGATAGGTCTAAACAAGGCTTTCAAGTTCTTCTGAGATAAAATGTGCTTTTTGTTGTGGCCATTACACAATCCATGTATTATTTCTTTTTCTCTCTCTTCCCAAACATTTTTGCTTTACAGGGTCCTGTGTTCTTCCTCGAAGATGGAAAATCTGCTATTTCACTGAATGATGCTTTGATGTGGGCCAAAGTGAATCCTTTTTCACCATTAGGAACAGGAATACGACTTAACCCATTTTGATGAGGTGTTTCCTCTGTACTTTATAGTGCTTAAAATAATACTCTGGGACTTAATGTTGATTTAACCTTGATTGTCAAAGGACAGAGAGGTGGTAGTTGATTCCTCCTGAAGGTCAATTACTTGAACTTTGAAAATTTTAAAATGAGAACAAAAGGATTTCTATACAAATGTTTGTTGAGAATCCAAAGAAAAGAGTTATTTGATAATCCAAAGAAAAAGCCCTAATTTCATTTATAGCCATGTCATTTTTTTTTTAGTAAGAATATTGTCGTCAGACAATTATTTTTGTCAACTCTGTGTGAATAGATGCTTTGTAAAAAACTGTCTACATATTACCAAAATATTGATGATAAACTGTGAAACCCATAAACACTCTTCCAAATATTTAATCCTAGAATTACTTTATTGACAGCAACTCCAAACTTTTTTAGAATGACTGGAATATTTTGGCTGTTTCACACTGTCTCCCTTTTAATTTGAACTAATTTTTACACACAGGGTTCTATAGCAAAAGTAAAATTTAAAGAGTAGGTGTTTTTTTCATCCACTTGTTATTGTGCTTTAAAAGCAGTACAAATAGAAGGTCACTTATTTTTTGTTTAGATTATCTATTTTTATTTATTTATTTAGATTATCTAGATTACAAAATTGTATTTTATAATAGGATCATATTTGGCAACATTCTCCATTTTACTTTCACTGGAGGCTAAACTTTATAAATTTTCTTCGTTTTTTTAACAAAGGCTTTGTATAGAACAAGCAGCATATTTATTGAAGTTATTTAACTATGCTATGTACATTTAAAAAGCTTGTTTTCTCTTTATATTTTGTATTAGACCAGAAGCAAGTACTTGTGCATTTATATTTTTATTTACTACATCTGTGCTCAAATGGAAAAGCAGTTATGGCAATAGAATACTAAAAATATTTAAAGCTGTGTATAGTATGGAATTTAATTATAAGGCAAATATTATACTCATTATTCTTATTAATAATTCTTATAATCAGAATTGCTCACTTTTAGAAAGGATGCCTTGGTTGCAATACTTTTTATTAGCTTAATTGATGGTACATAAACAGAAATCTATTTTATCTGGGTTTTTTGCTGCTACTTTAAAATAAATTTTGAAATTTATTTAAATTCCTGATAGTTACATGAAATATAAAGAAGTATCAATTAAAATTGGCTGAATTATTTCCATAGCAACTGTTGTAAAACTGGAAATAGTATTGGGTCTCTATTTAGTAGATCCTATCAAAAAAGCCTAAATTTAGAGGTAAGCCTTGCCCTTATTTAACTATAGAAATAACTATGCCACCCTACTGGAAAGCTGGGATGGAGATTAGAAATAAAAGAAAATCCTGGGCTGTTTTTTTCCCCTCCCTCTTTAAAATGGTAAAATTTCCTTCTGGCAATGTTCTAGAGTATTATTACAGGATTTCGGGTATAAGAATATATTGGGTGGAGGGAACACAGCTGTTTTGTACCCTAAAATCCCCATTTTTGTACATACTTGGGTGCTGGAACAGAATCTTTTACTTCCTGCAAGTATTCTCTGAAAATATTTTTCCTTTGTTTATTTCATGGACCTTGCAGAAGAAGAATTCAGTTTCAGAAGTTAAAATTCATCGTTTTTGAAAGAATTTTCCATCAGTCAGCATCTGATCTTGTTTCAGTCAAATGAAAGACTATCTGTCTTTTAGCACATAAATCTTACAAACTGGTATGGAAAAGTTCTTGATACAGAGGTGGAGAACAAACATAAGAACTGAACATGCAGCCCCATGACTGAGGATTGGGATCTGAAGTATTGACTCAACTACCATTCTACTATATTTAAAATCTTTTGTTGTAACATAAGGATTTTATTAATATGTCACAGTTAAAATATATTGAATATGTAGAATAACTGCATCGATGTGTTACACATAAATTATGCTTTAACATAGATTCTTGGGCAAATCTATTCCCTCTAAATTATGGAGTGAGGGTTAAGAATACTAAAATACAAAACTTAAGACAAAGGGCATTTTTTATATTGGGGATCCATCAGGTGACAGTCATTGTGAATAACATGAGGCTGCATTTTCCTTCAAGTTGTTTGTACAGTGGTGAGTGAGGGGAATATTCAGAAAAGGTTGTAATTGTGTCTGCTGTTACAGCTGTGGTTGCAACTGTCAACTGGTTCATCAATTTCAAAAATAATTTCAGATTGTTTGCTAATGTGTAGCTTCATTGTCTAGTATAGCAAGTCAAACACAGATATCTCCCCCTTAATATTAAAGAATACTGTGTCTTCAAAAGACTCTTTGACTCCTTTGTAAAAGTCATATTTCCATTTAAATGAAAAAACATACGAAGCTACACAGCTAGTGCTTTCCAAATACTATTAAATCTCTGTTATGGTCAACATCCCTGGAAAACCAAATCCTTTGTTCTTTGGAAATAATCTGTCCAACAGTACTGACATGTTTATAAGCTTCAGAGACAGCTTCACTGGCAGCTGCAGTCTGAGATAGGAGATGCGGGTGGCACTTTAAATCCATGTTGTGGGCTGGAATGATGCCCTGTCTGTTCCACCCTGAGCAGGGCTCCCGCCAGGCTGGGCCAGTGATGCTGCCCTGGCCATGGCCAGAGCTGAGCAGCCCTGCAGCCCCAGGACAGGCCCGGGAGAAGCACAAGGAGAATCTTGTATTCCAGGTGCTTTCTCACTGCCAGTGCAGTGCCTCCTGTGGGTCTCTGGAATACTTTCAGCAAGCGTACAGGATTTCACTGTTGGATTTCATTCCAGAATTGACGTATCACACTACTTTTTTTTATTTTCTTTTTCTCTGAAAATGCCTTAGACCACTTTTTAATTGGTGTAACAGTTCATTGAATAAGAGATTTATTGTAATAGGGCACTTAAACAGTGCTCTGACCTGGGTCACTGTTTGCTTCAGATCCTGGTTCCTAATATTTTAATATATAACTTTTATTTCATCCTAACAATTCAACCCATCAAAGCTACGTTGACTAGGGCCCTGACAGCATGAGAACAGTAACAAACCTGAAATTTCTGGCTAAACAAGGGATTATTTTTGGCAGGGATTTTACCAAGCACTAACACCAGGTATTTCATTGCCCTGTATTTTTGGTATGTGGCAGTAGCATGCTCTGATCTGGTAGAGACCTGTCCCAGTGCATAGTCCTGCCAGGCCAACCACATCCATTCCCACATTTGTTTGTCCCTTTCACATAGTAACAGAAGCAATGCCCCACCCAACTCGTTTCACCTTGCCAAAATGAACTCAATTTTCACACAACTATCTGTTAGCAAAAGATGGATGTTTATGCTGAAAAGTGCCTCTTGCCTGAGATCAAAGTAATGGTATTACCACAAGCCAGTTTCTTCTGACTAGTCTTCTATTCTGTATAATTACACAAAAAAATAGTACCAAATACCTGTAAACGACAAAGATGGTCCTGTTTGCTCTTTGGATGGTGGCAGGGATCAGGGACAGTGGTGGGAATAGATATTGCGAATGCCACAAGAGCACGAACACACCTATTTGCGATGAGATGGCCTGGACTCTGGTGTGACTCTCAGCAAAACTTTGAACTTTATCTAGTTGTGTTCCAAATAGGTGTTTTGCAGAATAGCCATGTTTGCTCCAATCTGATACAGGTGTATAGAACATGAGAGCTTTTTCTGCCACTTTGTCTGAATCAAACTTGAAAAACAATGTGTACACCTGAAGGTGAGGTTCTAAAGGAGCTCTTTCTACATGGAGAAGTTCAACAGTGCTGTTGTTGGCTTGGCACTCCACAGTTGGCTTGTTTGTCAGAGTAATACACAGTAATGGTGTTGTACATAAAACCACAAATTGCTACCTTCTGGATGAAAATAAAAATAACTACACAGACCCCAGTACAGACTCAGGATATGATGGACTCCTAAGCACCTCCTCATATTTGCATTTGACTTTCCAAGGACTCCAGAAAAGCCCCCTAACTAGAGCTTTTGCAGCAAACAGAAGCAAATTAAGGTTATTTAACGGTGTCAAGACAGCTACATTTTTATTAGGAGCATATTATTTAGCAACTGAGTAAGCATTCCTCTTTGTGTAAGCTTCCTCTATAGTTAGTTCCTCACTTATCACCTTTCCAGTAGAAACATAAATACTGAAAGGAGTCACTGAAAAGGAATGGAAGAGGGTGAATCACCAAGGGCAAATGGCAAGTTTTCAGGTGTCCCGTGCTTCGGTTTGCAGGAACTGAGTATCAGTCACTGAAAAAGTAATCTGTTCTCAAAGGAAGAGCAAGTGAGAAGAGGGAAAGGAGGAGTGCTGCATTTTAATCTATTCAAATCACAGTCATCAAAAATTCAAGGGCATAAGCAAAGCCTCAGGGTTTTCTAATGTCTTGTGGGTGTCACCCACAAGAGTTGAACAATACCTTCTCACAGAAATGCCTGCTGGAGTATTCTGTGAATTTGCAGCAGGATTTTTGGAGCTGGATAAATGTTTACAAAACAGGTAGTAAGAGAAGTAATGTCCTTTCAAGAACTGTACCCATCTTGATACAGAAAACTGACATTTTTGAAACCTTGTATTCACCTCCTGAACTCGAGCTTGAAGATTCAGTATCCACATCTCCACTATATGCCTTCAGAAACCTCACAGACACTACATATTAAAATATGCCTTTCTCTGAGGCAAGTAATTATTTAATATGCCCATTAAATGCTTGTGATATAGTACTGTTATGAAAAGACGAGGGAAGTGCCCATAAAATTCTGGTTTATAAGAGGATACCAAAAGTATTTCCGTATTAAAGCTTTTGAGAAATAAGTTACTAATTGTACCAGTAAACAGAATTCTATAAAAAACTGAGGTTATGTTCACATCAGTTTAATTACAGTCCACAGCACAGGCAGTGAGGAAGAGTAAAGGAATTTTCTCACCATGATTAATGAATTTTCTATATAAAGAAAAAGAATTGATGTTTAATTGTTTTATTTTTATCAATGCATATAGTGCACCCATCACCAAGTATTTTTAGGTACACGAACAACAGAAATTTGAAAATACATAAAATATTGACTCCAAATGGACAAACTTAACAAATAATAATGAAGAAACTCTTTGTAGTTGAGGTCTGTCAAACAGATTTTAAAAACATAAACACAATTAAAGTTAACAGCACTAAAGCTATAAAGGATTAAGATAAAGTTATACAATCATGTCCCAGAGTATCAGCACACTTATTCAATTCAGCTGGATTAGCACCTTGGCACTAGTTGCTGAATGGCTCCCAGTTATTATTACATTACCAACACCAGGTGTCAAAGATACAGTTTTTTTTAAGCAATAGGCAAAAGGCTTTTTTTTTCCGCCCAGCAGTTCTTTAGATAAGATGTACAATAAACAGAGAGAAAAAAAGGTACTCGCTATATTTAAGTTTCTAACAATTAATTACTATGTTATCTATACTGTAAGAAATTCTTCAGTATGGTTGGCAACTGGAGTTGTGGAACAAGATGCAGTCTAGCTCTTCCTATGTAATTTCGGATACATAGTCGGCAGAGCTGACAAAGAGAAGATGGTGTGGCTGCAAACAATAAAGAAATGAGTTTAATTGTACTATTATAAAAGCCAGCACTTTGTTTTACAACAGCCTCGCACAGTAATGGAATTTCTAAAAAAAAACCAAAGAAAAAAGTTCACAATTTGCAAATTTTACTTTTTTCTTCATTCTGTTTCCTTCATTGCCTTTCTGCCCTCAAAGATAAAGACGGGGGCTGCTTAAACCTTAATAATAGTAAGGAAAATACTAAAGAAAGCAAGACAAGGTCAGTTTTTTTTAATTAAAAGCCAGTCCCCAGAAAATATCTGATGTCAATAACTTTAAAAACTGCAGACTTGTTGTTTTGGGGTTTTTTACTCACAGCATAGGTTACATACCTGCTAGAGCACTACCAGCTGCCCTACCAATGCATCACTGCAACAATAAGCAGGCAAAATACCCCAAGATCCTGGATCATGTTTAGTGGTCTTACCAGTTAATCACAATGTCTTTATCACTCTGCTCCCCACTCCTTCAAAATGCTATTTTCTCTGGACAAGAAACCTCTATCTGTTTCATGGTATGTAATTTTTTTTCTTTGCTCTAACTTTTAAAAACACTACTAGTCTTGGTCAATTTGTGAAAACATACAGTTTTTAGAAGGGTTTTGTTAGTAGCATTCAGACTACAGGGTGGGTTTTTTTTTGAGGAAAACATGAATCAGTGTTACTTATCAGTTCACCTCTAAAGAGATGCCCATGGTTATTGAAATAGTTTCATTCTCTTCTGGCTTATTTTTACATTATACATAGTTCAGTCTGGCACAAGTCCAGTTCCCTTTGGAATATTCTCTCCAAAACACATAGACCTTTAAGAGGTTTGAGGAACTATAGACTCTTTGGTCTCTTGTTTCTCAGGTTTTTAAAATTTTGAAAAGAAAAATGAGAAAATTAAACTTTTTATGCTTTTTGCCCACAATCAAAATAATTTGCTTTATATGCATATAAAACACACATTTAAAATATTATGACAGCTGACCAAAATGAAATATATTTTTAACGTGAAATTTAAATACTCTGTTTCTTCTTAACAAGGTCTGTAAAAACCAATAAAAACCTAGCTTTGATGTCTGCTTAAGTAAACACCCAATAAATATATGACGATACTTTTCAGCTTGTATAAATTCTGATGCTGCTTGGTCAATGGGTTTTGGACTGAGGCTAAATATTGCAGAGTATGTTTATAGTTAGAAAGGAAATTACCTGTATGCTCATATATTCATTTCATACAGCACAGTGTTACCTTCGATAACATGGGTTGTTTGCACTGTTAAGTTGTGGGTTTTTCTAGGTGGGTTTGGTTTTTCTGATAATACAAGTTGCAGTTTCAAATACAAACATCTCAAACTTACCTTCGTGGAAGAGCAGCAGTCTCTCCACTAAACTGCTTGGGGCAGCTAAATCAACAGGCCTCTCAAAATCTGAATTTTTGGCATTTATGTCTGCCCCAAATTCAAGGAGTAAGTTTACAATCTCTGTACTAGAATGCTGGGCAGCAGCATGGAGTGGAGTTTGCAAATGCTTTCCTTTCTGCACGTTGGCACCTGGTGGCAGATGCACATAAAGAGACATCAGAAAAGATTAATTAAATTTACCATTGAGTAAGAAAGACGAGGCTACAAAATAAACAAAAAACACCACTGGCCTGGAGTGCCACAGTGCATTTAGCTACTTTATTATTATTTTATTGCATAGAACTATAACTAATCACATTAGTGTTTTTTATCCTAGGTTTTATTATCTAAGTACAACCACGTAAGAAGGTATCAGGTACCAATCAGGTAACGTGAGCATCGCTGTTGCCTAATCATAAAAAAGCACCTTTTGTACACATTTAAGGACATTTGTACTACATAAAAAACATACTTTCCTTATTTAAGTCTTTAAAAAATCACTAAACTGAAATTTAATATGTATATTTTTCTGAGTACACCAACTCAAGAAAGAATCCTGGATGCCTTATAATTTTTCACATGCTGAAGCTGGAAAAGGGTTTGAAATGGACTCCCATCCCATCCAACCTTTATTTATTAATCTACAAATTAGTTTTAATTTTAATTATAGTGAGATTCACAGTCAAGAAAGCTCCTAGAGAAGCAAACCTCAAACCATTAATTCTCTCAATCCATGGGTTCTAATTATTACACTTTTATATTAATAGGCAATTTTTAACATGTTTTAAATTAAAATGGAATAAATTAATTTGCAATAATGCATTCATATTTAAGAAAAAAAAATCCATACAAGAGTTAAACTATACTAGCTAGTATGGAAGGATCTCCCTTATGGAAGAATTCTCCCTTATGGAAGAATTTCCTTTCCCCAGA
Source organism: Serinus canaria (assembly GCF_022539315.1). NCBI lineage: Eukaryota > Metazoa > Chordata > Aves > Passeriformes > Fringillidae > Serinus > Serinus canaria. Next base: position 36,600,675 of record NC_066317.1, read on the forward strand.
AGGGAAGCTGTTGATTCATCTAAAACCCAGCCTTCTTCAGACTTCTTACTGACCTTGTGAGATCAAAAATTGCCTGCTGTATCAACTTTTCTCCCTGAATCAAGACGTTTTGCATTTTAAATGTCCATTTGAGTAAAATAATAATGTCACAGGTCTAGAAATTGGATCTGAAATCTGAATAATTCACTGTTCTTAATATCAACAACTGGCACATGCTTCTGCATTCTCTTGCTTATTTCATTGTCTTTCTGCCTTTCAGCTTCTAATACATTCTCACCAACTGATAAAACATGAAAAAATTAATTTACATAAGTAGGTACTTATATTCTCATTACATACCCTTTTCTACTTCAGAGCACCAACAAATGTAGAATATGCCCTTCTGTTACTGTTTTTTCTGTATGGTAGTATTTGAATCCCAAAGTATGCTAATTATGCTTTTGCTGTTCTTAAACATAAAAAATCATGACATAGGATAATTATTCATCCAAGGAGATGGACTGAATGAGAAAACACTTTACCTGCTTGTTTAAGTTCTAAATATAGCATGCAATCAACTAGAAAAACTATTCTGGTGCAATGATAGCAAGGCTGAATTATTCATATATACATTTTAATTCCTTGTTCTGCAGGATGCAAAAGCCCTGTATGTAAATACCTGAAATGCACCAAATTGTCTTTCAGCTATGCCACTTGTGTCCCTGGACTTGTGCTGAAACAGAGCCAACCTTCAACATCTCTAACCCATGGATTAAATAAATAATCAGAAATTTAGGGTCAGATGCCTTTTACCTCACCCCTTCCCTCTGCAACTCAGCCTCTATGCCTCGTGCAAAGATCAGTCAGAACTTGCTGAAGAATAAAAGCAAGGGGAACTTCATTGCTAAAGTAGTTTGACTGAAATCTCAATGATTACTATACGAAATTTCTCAAAGCTCATTTTTTACCCTTCTTTTTCCTACAGAAAATTAATATCTACAAAGCTGCACTATGTGCTGAAAATTCTGAACATTCATTCTTACTGGTCTTGCTTCCTTTTTTCCTCTTAAGCTTACTGTGGCACCAAAAAAAAAAAGGTAGTAAATTGTAAGAAAACATCATTCAGCATAAACTTTGAAGTAGAACCCTGCAAGCAGGGATTCCAGTTCCATTGGCTGAGCACAGATGACTTCAAAGGTGAGTACAATATGCTTATTTTGCAGAGCAGTAATATTTTATTTAAATCATTACATACCTGCGTAAAGAAGCTTTCGAATGCAATGGATCTGCTGTGAAACACAAGCTACATACAGAGGTGTCCCTAAATGAGGAAGATCTTGGTCAACATCTATACCCCAGGATATCAGTACCTCCAGACATTCACTGTGACCTGTCAGTATAAAGCATGACAGTTTGCTCGACTTCAGTATGCTGTCTCATGGACAAAACCACACACATTTCTTAACCCTCCTACTGAAGCATTGCTCAGCTGCTCCATGTTTATTGAGGAGCTAATCTCTTACCTCTGCTGGCTGCTTCATGTGTGGGTGATGGCAGACAGGACTCCCACTGAGCTTTGGCACCATACTGTAAGAGCAGCTCAGCACATGCTGCACTGCCTCTTGAACAGGCATTAAATAAAGGTGTCACTCCATCAATTGTTGTAGCATTTACCTAGAATATATAAAATCTATTTACAAAAAGAATTAAAAGAAAGGTAGATTTTTAAACAGGAAATAGTTAAAAATTGCATAAAATGCAAAAAAAAAGTACTAGTTAAAATGACAAGTTAACTGACCAGTCTCTGTGAAACTGTCTTCCTTTTACCATGCTTCTCAGTTGGAATTAGCTTACTATTATTCTTGTTAAAGTATGTTGGATAAAAACACCTGGAATACTAAAGAGCATATATTGACATCTGGAGAGTAAATAAGTTTCAGAAGTCATTGCACTGAGCTTGTTTCAATGATACAGAAAATTTACACTTTGCATACTAATGGGATAAAGGGATCTTCTCTCCACAGCTCTGTCAGGAATTGAGGATAATTTGCCATTTTCTTCTGTAGTTTTAGTCTCCAGGTTCAAGTGATATTTCACAGCATGGAGAAAAAGCTAATAGCTAGGCTTGCTGCTTTAATAACAACCTCACTCTTCAACTGAATATTTCCAGTGTGAGAGAGTAAGGAGACAAAGTAGACAAGCTTGTGAGGCCTAATAATACTAAAGGGAGGAACACAGCTATGTGGAGAAGGCTTTTTCCAGGACTCTGGCCTATCTTCTTCCATGCATCCCCCAAACCCACCAAAACAATTACAAATACTAAAAATAAACCAGGTGGGAATTTTTTTTTCCTTATAGTTTTGTATCTTAGACTCCTTGTGCTAGATGAAGTAGGGAGAAATTTGCTTTGGAAATATCTCTGTGTCTTTTTTTATTTTTCTATAATAACACAGACATATTCCACATGGTTTTGCAAACTGAATTTTAAGGACAATAAATATTTCCATTACAAAGATCAGAGACCTGGGAAGCTATGCACTTGAACTCTGATGTCAGCAGACACTGCACTGAAAGTGATCTGTAAGGTCCCATTTTCATTTTGGGATAAAAGATAAGACTGCCTATGCCAGGAGCACAGAAAAGAGACTGTGCTTTTTTTCTACTCATACCAAAGAATTTAAGAGCACACAGGTGGTGTGACAGCAGACATTCTGAAGATAAAAAGAAAAGCCTCCTGAAAGCCACTCAAAACAAGAGGAATCCTGTAAAGTAGAGGAATGCATTCCATATTTTTGAAGAGAAATTCATAATGAACACTGCTAACAGATTCACTCCAACTCCTTGCTGTCTCAGTGGCTGCCCATCACTCTCATTTGCTAGCATTCAGATGGCAGCTGTAATTACATGAGGTGAATATAGCCAACAGGGTAAGTAGAGATCAATTACATTAAAATCAAGCAATATATCCTTCTCAGTTAAGCCAAAGTTAGAATTGGACTTCATATAAAAGAAAATAAAACAAAACCAAAGCCTTACATTTGCTCCTGCTTCAAGGAGGATTCTTGCACATCCTACATGGTCTCCCAGGCAGGCTTCATGGAGTGGAGTTACTTGGTCAATTGTTAGTGTGTCTACATTGTACCCCTAAAATAGATGTGAATGGTATTTAAAGATCATACAGAACTTATTTAGAGTCGTTTCCTCACACTACTGTTCAAATGAATAATTTACCATATTCTAATTAGGCTTAAAACTCAACTTGCAATAAAGTAATCCTCAGTGAGCACTTATTTTTAATCAGAAATAGGCATAAAATATGCAGACTGTTTAGATACACAGTGACAAGGCAAAAGGACCAAGTCAGTACGTGGCAAATTCCAAGTAGCTATGTGGAAAAAAATTTAACTGGGGGACAGTGAAACCCTGAAACAGCTGAGGGAAAGGGTGGTGCATCTCCTCTCTTGGTGATCTTTAAAACCCCACAAAGTCCTGAGTCTAAACTCTCCTATGACTCTATCAACCTGTGTCTTAAGAGCTGAAATATCCAAAGCTATGAATTTTAGCAAAGAAAACATTTACTGAATTGATAAAATCACCAAGCCCTCTAAATTTTTTGCAGTCAATGTTGTTTGATTCTTAAGAAATAACAATTTTGTCCACCTGCTTTCATCAAACCTATCTTATAGTATAATTTTTCAATATTGAAATAGCTAATAGGACAATATTTTAATATTAAAATTTAGTATTTACAGTCTCTCCCTTTGATGTTAGCAATTTTTTTAAATTACAACAATGGAAAATCCAGAATCTTTCAGTGATTCTTCCTGTTAACTAGTATCTTCCTGACTTGCTCTATTTACCCAAAGGCTTAAAGCAGTGAAACTGCTTTATATTGATTTATACCAGGCAAGAAGGGAAGACTGACATAAATTTAGACACAATTTTGGTTTTGTCTTTTTGAGGGGGGGGGAGTGGATGGTGGTCGAAACATACAGAGGAAATATTTTAGATACTAGCTTATATCTTATAATATGAAAAATTCCTAAATATGTATTGCTCTGCAAAATTCAAGTGAGAAAAGCAAAACAAAGCATACTAAATCTGCATTAATAATCTATGCTGAGAAATTAAAAAACATTAAAAATGAAAGCAATTGTAAAAACAGAGCCTTCACCTGTGACAATAAAGTCTTCAGAGAAAGAAGACGTCCTTGACTGGCTGCCTCATGCAGAGGTGAGCGATCTGCCCAAGAACCTATATAATAATAACATTTATTGAATAAGCCATATGAATTAGAAAGGGTTTGGAATGCACAGAACAAAGCAGAAAATATGATGCACATAGTGAAGTCAAATGTCCTATGAAATTAATTCTTCCTCTTTAGAGACTCAAATCATCGGTTTCTAAACAGTAAAAAATGCTCTATTATTAATTGTACACATCTCTAATAAATCATTATGTGGTCCACAGAACAAAATATTGAGATATCGATATCAGTAATCTATTTAATAAATTCATTAATTACCATATTCCACTTCTATTTTTGCATTGTTCATTTTTAATACACATAATAAATCTTTGTAGCTGGAACACAGGCATTATTTGAACTTAAACCAGATGTAAAGCTGCCTGAAGAAGTCACAAAGAAGCTGGTTTATGTGAAAAGCAACGTGGAAATCTTTATGTATGGTGAGATGAATTTGAAGCTACTACACAAGTGCAAGCAGAGAAATACAGTGAGAATCACAGTAAAAAAAATTACTAAAGTATAAAGAAGATATAATTTCTAAGTTCTCATTCCATAAATTATTAGGCTGAAAAAAAATTAGATATGTTTATTGTAAAGTTTTGGCCTTTATTTTCATTCATTTATCACCCCCAAAAGAGAAAGGTGAAAAAAAAATGTAACCCAACAACAACCCTGTGTTCACACACATAACCCTCCATAACTCCCAGCCCAGCTTCCAGAGCCATCCTGAAGCTCTTGCTGAAGGACCTGCCCTTTCCTCTGCAGGACTGCACATTGACAGGTCCCTTCTGGCCAGCCAAGGTTGCAGCCAGAGCTGAAACTGATTTATGGCAGGAATTTTGAAAATTCAGTTTTGAGAGGCTGTGCAAGGAAGAGACATCTTCAAAATGTATTATGAATTATCAGTATTTATTCCTCTAAGAACAAAATCACTAGAACTGTAAACTACTAATACAATCACTTGTGTGAGTTATATCAAGCTGCCCAAAATTCCTTAAAAAATGCAGAGAGAATTACCCTGGAACAATGGATTGGTAACACTGGCAGATGACTCTTCCAGGCATGCAGGTTTGACTCTGCCATGGGCAGGGACTGCCTACAGAGCCAGCCACTGCATTTGCTGGCAAAGCAATGAGTCTGAAATGCAAAGGCTGTTGCTCAATCACTGGCAGTCACCAGCCTAAGCTCTAAGATAACTACACCCCAGAAATAGACCCTGTTTCTGTTTCCTATTGGACTCCTTCTGTCCACTAGCCTGTTTCAGAAAGTACACTTTTGTTTACTATAAATCACATCAGGAATGACGAAAAGATTAAGGCAATTCAACATGAAAAGAAATCAGGGCCTGCCTAGTTAAAAACATGGGGAACAGTGCTAATAGGAAATTGTAGATAAAACCTCCATTTTCCTACTGGTGTTAGTGAATGAGACTAAAACTTACATAGAAGTATGACTGCATCTTGGAGGACATAGTGCACTTTGTGACTCAGCACTACTGAATACTACTGAGATCAAAAACTTGGCAAAGCAAAAGCACAGAGGATTATTTAAATTATCATAAGACTACATAAAGCTGATTGCAGAAGTTTAAAAATGTGACAGTAAAGTTTTATAAACCTGATTTTAAAAATGTAGTGAGATTTCTATCATGTCAGAGTATCCTGTTTGTGTGAAGCTCCTTGAAGTCTTTCATCTGTGGCAGTAGACGGACTATTGGCAAGATGCAGTTTCCAAACCCATCAGAATCATTTGCAGTGTGTATATACATGCCCACACATTACTCCTTGTACTTTTTACTTCAGGTTTATTTAATGTAATGCTTTGAAATTCTTATTGACAGTCCAAATTAAAAAAAAAAAAACACCAAACCAAACCCAAAAAAAAAAAACCCAAACCAAAAAAACACCAAAACCCAACAATAACGACAAAAAAAACCCCTTAACCCCCCTTGAGCTCAGAAACCTTCAAGTGACCCAATTTTGACAAATCATCAGTATTTGTCACACCAACAAGCTCAGACAGATTGATTGTACTGTGGTTTGGATGTGTGTAATCACTATGAGTATTTTGATCAGTGTTTTTCTTCTGCAGTAGTATCTGAATGAGCACTAAAGTTGTTCTAATTCAAATAAATTGGATTCATTAAGTTATCCTGCTGTCTGCTGCAAAAATTCCTCAAATTTAAATCTGTATTTAGAGGTTGTTTTTGGGATTTCGTCCCTCTATCTCTACAGATGAGAACATCTCTTTTGTATAGTTTATCCTACTCCATGGCAATAAAAAAACCAAAAAGAACTGATTATATGGAAAAACATCTTATAAAATCATGAGAGTTATGAACCTTTTATGCTCATTCAATACACTTACATTTCAGACATTCTTGTAGCCATGTATAAACACAACAAAGATGCAGGTAGGATCTGAAAGCAACAATTTTCCATCTTTATTTCCTTCACCGCCTTTCATCTTGGATTGATCAGAAGAATGTCTATTAATTACTCCAGTGACATTAGATAATCAAATTATGCCAGATCCTGTTATAAGCTCTGGTTTGCACCTAGACCCACCTTATATCCCTATCTTCAGGTAGAGATATTCAGCAGCCAGCTGTTTCTATAAATCCATAAAATGCACAATGCTTGTATCATCTCTACTACAAATAATATCTAAAAGCAAAAAGCTGCAGAACTATTTTGTGCCAACCAAGTTTGGAAAAAGAAAATTCACATTCCAACTGACTTGTTCATATGCATAGTAATTAATTATTAAATACCACAGCGACAAGAATATGTTTAACATAAATATTTACCATAAATAAAAATCAAAGGTGTTCTTAAATCCTTTGCCTAGATTACTGCCTTCTGCTAATCTACAAATTATAGTGTCTCTCACTTAGAAGTTATTAGCAAAAATATAAACACTTTCATTCATTGTGTTTGAAATAGAAGTAGTAGCAAAAATAGTCCATTCCAAAATTGATAATGCATAAATTCCCTAGGTCCCTTACAATGCTGAATACAAAGTATCTCTAACTATATACAGAGGCCACATTAGTTCCAAGTTCTCTGATGTATAGTTTACCAGAAGGGCAAACTATTACAAAGCATCATTGCTTTGTAAGCATTAACAAGAAAGAATAAATATATTCACTGCATTAACAGGTGAAGTTAAAAAAAAATTACAAATTATTATACAGTACCTAAATCTCCATCTCCCCATGGCACTTCCAGCCAATTGCAATTATAAATCCTACTCATCTCTTTCAATCTGGAAAATAAAAAAAAATTAAAATAATAATAATAATTTAAAAAAATCTGCTCTTGCTAGTTGGACCTGTTCCTAAAACACCCTGGCTATGTTTGGAAGATCAGCAGCTCCCTGTAATATGAACTTCCAGCCTTCAGTAAACACAGCTTTGAATATATGAGTGTGTACAAGTTGTCAGTTTCTTGTGGTAAAGGATTGCTGCCCTTTTTTGTCAGTTTTTCACATTTCTTTCTTTAACATAACAACTTCTCAAAGTGCCAGTATCTGTGCATTGGCTTCCCAAGACAGATTAACCCGAATTTCAGCACAAGAGAAACTCACAGTGACATCAAGAAAACCTTGACATGAATAAACTGCAGAAAAACTCCTTCTTTTTAACCTCATGCAAAGACATAAAGTTTTGTGTCCTTAAAAATCGGTATCAGTACATAAATTTTAAGGGAAGCACTGCCAAATGTCCCTGTATTATTTTACTACTTACTCATAATACATCTAGAAAAGAAAAGCAAAGATATTCTGAACATGTTCCAAATGCTGTTTGAGCTGTACCTGAATTGTATTTTTCTTTTAGTAGTTTGCTATTCCTTCAATTATGTTCTAAAATATCCTTTAGTTTTTGAACTGGGGCGTTGATAGCTATTCTCAGCAGTGAAAATGTCCAAAAATAGGGATTTGCAATTCTTAACTTTGATTCATTTCTTAGTCATTAAGGCTCTTTTCCTCACATTTCCCTACAGACTTCACTCCTTTACATCCTTTACCTGCAATCATCCATAAGTCATTCCTGCAATTATAATCATAGTGGTAAAATACTAAGTAAAAATATTTTCACAACAGCCTTTACCTCCAGTCATGTAATTCCTTTTGTATTTATTTCCAAAAATGTATGAAGTCTCTAAAAAAACCCCCAAAAAAACAATAAAACAACAAACAGCCCCCCCCAACTCATTAAAAAAAGTACATTAAAGGTTAGCTTTTCAAAAGGAGAACTGTAAGGAATAAAGTTCTTCTTGCTCACTTAATTGGGAAAGTATTTCTACCAGGGCTCAGCACTTAAAAAAATTACTGCTCTATGGCTAAATGGACAGAGTCCCAGTCATCAGAAGAAGCACTGTCATCAAAGAACTGAAAACAGAACCCAACACAGCTCATTCCTGTGAGATGAGAAACACAGAGTATTTGGAAAGCATTGTAGCTAATATTTATTTCTGCAAAACCAACAAATGCTATGTATTAATACAAGCACTGCTACCTTTTATTTCTTAAGATGCATTCTGAGTGCTTCAGCTTCTGGCAACTGAAGCAACATACAGGATCAATAAAGAGAAAACCCCTGCAACATCAGAGTCCCAAGATGAACAGAATCACTTCACTCCAGTTTTGAAGTGTCTGATATTTTGTACATCTAATTAGGTTCCAAAAAATTTTTATTGAGTCACTATAAAATTACTCATTTTTCTAAATCCCTTGTAGGATAAAAAAGCACATCAAAACTACTTAATTGATATTTGATGTTGAAAACTATGGAAAAAATCTTCAACAAAGGATTTAAACTTTAAGAAATATATCTATGATGCTTAACTACCATGATTACATATGGCCAGAAAAATAAAACCCACTATTTTTTAATAAATGAAGTTTAAACAGTCAATACTGAAGAACTCCAAGAGAATCAGAATTTAGGCTAGAGATGACTAAAATATGTCTGAAACAGAAGATGTCATTCAAGTGGCATTTACATATGTCAGTTCAATGTTTCAAATAACATGAAAATTCTCTAACTATATAACTATATAAATGTGTGCATGTATATATATATATATATATATATATATACACACAAACAATGAAAGCTGATTGGTTCAAACCAGTATACTGTCCAATGTTTATCATAATGTAGATTTTAAATCTACAACTTGGGGGCTTTATTCCAAGTGTAAATGCTAACAGTTTCCTACTCCTAAAAACCATACAAAGCTTTCCCACACATTTCTGTGTCTAATGCACATGACTACACTTTAGTTTTGCCATTCCAGTGTTGCATTCAGTGAATGAGTTAGTATTCAAAATTTTTTTATCTCCATGTCTAGTAGGATCTCTTTAAGACATGTCATCCAAACTATAAACTCATTGTAACAGTCACTGTTACTTTTCTACTGCCTTTTTTATGATATTGTCCCAATAATAAAAGAATACTTCACCTCCCCTGCTGAACCTATATCAGATCATCCATTCATAACTAAGGAACTAAAAGACGGAGTTTTGATGCTTGAATTATAAAATCATTCTAACAGATTATTTTTTTTTTCTGAGTTCCTAAACATTAGAGTGCACACTAAAAGCACAGTTTAATTATGGTTATGAGAGCTCTGAGCTTCTGAAATTTCAGCTTTAGATAATAATAACCATGATCAGCCAAAAAGCTTTTACCTTAGATGACTGGTCTTAAAACACATAGGTTCCACAGACAAGAATGGAATTTACTTTTGGGGCATTAAAACATTAACCATTTCTCCCAACCATTCACTGCATTCCTTCTAACCTTTGCATCAAACAGCAGAACATAGGGTATGTTTTTTCTGAAGATAAAACTAATGTGTTCTCAGAACACCACTCATGCTGCACAGCAAAGGAGGCTGGGGCTTTGTGGAAGAGCACTGCATGTGACTGAGCTGTCGAATAGTGGGGTATAATGCACTGAATGGTCAAATCAGGGTGGCACAGGTAACATTTCAAGTGTTTGGCATTGCACTTTAGCATACTTTTCCCACAGAAACACGAGTCACTGAACTCTACAAAAAAGTCTAGAATAACACAACAGCAATTTCCAAACACAGCTTGCTTGGTTCTCAACAGAATTAACATTATGCTATGTGAAGCTGATGGCAATGGCAGTGGTGGGAGCAGCAGCAGCCACTCCTGGCTCTGTGCTCGGCCATGCACGTGTGGGAAGGAGTGTGTCAGGCCCCTTCTCAAGTCACATGAAAGCACAGCCACAGCTCCACGTCCAATGCTCATGCACAGGTTGTTTTTTCCATCTTCTTGAAGCATCAACAACTGTCTGGATGTTTTTCTAACCTAAAGTAGCTTGCAAAGTCTGTATGTCCCAGCAAGAATGCCAAGATGTAAAATCACATAAATCTCCAAATTCAGTAATCTATTAGATCCTCATCAGATATGACTTGAGTAGGAGGAGCAGCTGGTAACATTCTTTGGCTGTTATTATTTCCTTGGACTAAAAGGAAAGTAAAACAAAGTAAGGGTTTTTCAGTCCCCTTCCCAACTAGAAGGTGACAGAAAAGGCCTATGGACATTCTGAGCTGAGTTCAGACTCTGGAGATTAAAGTCAGGAATAATTTTGCTCCTCAAACACAGTCTCAGCCTTAATCCAGAGTACAAACAATTTTTCTCAATCTGCTGAGAATTCTCTGCATTTTCCCAGCCTGCTTGAGAGTGAAGGCAGCCCAAGGCTTATAAACAGAAAGCAATTGTGCAGCAAACCTGTGCCAAGTATAATTTTTGTCACATCCATGAGATTTTGGAGTTATAGACCCTCAAGCCAGTAGGCTGAAGGCCTTTTCCCATTTTGACTCTATCCTTTCACCCTTCTACCCAATGTTATGATACATTTCACCCTCTGCATCACCTTGAGTCCATTTTCCAATCTGCCTATTTAATTACAGACTGCATTGCAGCATGACTTTCTCTCCCTTTGCTCTGCAAGGGTGCCTGTAGAGCCAAGTCAGGTTGGGATACCTGCATGGATGAAACAGAGAGGAAGGAAAAAAAGCATCCTTCAGAGCTGATAAAAGATATACTTGTTATTCAAGTGCACTGCAACAATCAGAAGCCTTAAGTGCACTACAAGTCTCTCAGTACTTCAGGATGCCTACCAATAAATTTGTATTCCCAGCATGGCAATTACAAAGAGGCTCTGAGTAGCTAGACCCTGTCAAGATGGATTCTACAGAAAATTCTAGCTTACATATTTTACTTAGATTCTGAGAATTTCAAAACTAGAATAATTGTGGCTATTTCTTTGTCAAGTAGCAAGAGAGCCCAACCTTCAACCATATAATGTTGAATACCATATCAGTACTAACACTGATAAACTCTTGTGAAATTTCTTTTCAGCTGAGGGATATTGTCCAAGATTTTTTGGAAAATACTGACGTAACGAGCTAAAATGACCATAAATAAAAGTTTCTTTAGGTCAGGAAATCTTAGCCCAAACAGTGAAAAACATGAGGGCAAAAGATGCTCTGCATATTAAAAGTGATGAATAAATGCAATCACACAGTATCATTGCACTCAAATGGTTACTTGGAAGATAAGGAAACGGGTTCTTAAATTCTTGAATATTGCTTCATTCTAAAACTGTCAATACTGGAAATCATCAAAGGTATTTTAAGAATAGGAATATATTTTAAGAATATAGCTAACATATAGCTATATTTTACATGGTAAATTCACAGTTCCTTTATGTACAACATATGAATTCACTCCTGTTTACTACTTTCATTGACTATTTTAACATTTCAATTTTTTATTTTATATCATATGATCATGAATTTCAAGCTTGACTTCCTTAATTTCTTTTTTTGTTTCACTCTAAACCTTGTGATATCAATATTAAATGAAATTATGATCACTCTTTCAAAAAAAAATCTTAAGCCTCTTGCAATTATTCAAAGCTCCCTTTTACACACTTGGACTATGGAAAAAATAATTACAGGAAAATACAGCACAGGCAATAGGAGTCCTAATCACTTCTAACAGAGTTTATTCCTCATTGTTGAAAACTTAAATACCTCCTAAGTACTTCTCTATACAAAGCCTTACAATTATATTTTGTCCTTAATATCTTAGAACAGGAGAATAATTCTGTCACTTGTGTTCCTCTATTTCCTCCTATTTCAGCTATCTATAGACTCCTTACACATAAAGTTATATGTAAAGTTTACTCCTCCCCCTCCTTTCATTCCCTGGTTCCCCATAGTAAACAATTAACCTTTAGTATCCAGTTACCTCGTGACAGGACAGCAAAAGTCAGGGTAAGTCAAGCCTTAAACACTTGCATAAAACAAATAGGGCAGATAAACAAGAAATGGTATTTTAGATCAGCTGATAAGAGAGCAGAAAGAACGAAAATAGCCTCAGTACCCTTGTGTTAACCCATGCAAGACAATAAAGTCCCACTAACAAAAGCATGCATTTACATTACAGCTAGGAAAAAAAAAAAACCCACAAAGAACCAAAAATCAGTTTTAGAGCTAGACCATCATAAATTGGGTCAGCTTAGCATATTTCAGTACCGGTTTCTGAAATGGCTGCTATACTAACCTTGGCTGGTCAGAATGCCCCAGCTAGCTTTCCGTTTTGCAGGGCACTCCCCTACACTTTCTAGGCGTCTTTTGGGGAGATCCTGGCTCCTCTGAACAGCAGTGTTTGTTGTCATGATCTGTTTCTCGAGGAAAGCCTGTCTGTCATGGGTGCAGGTACTCTGCTCTGACGAACATCCACAAATGATCTCTACTACCTTTTTTCCTCCCTTCGCTTTTTCACAAAGGATCTTGCTGTACTTACTGTAGAATGGCTACAACACTGAAATCCATTCAGTAACATTTACTAGCTTGGACTAGTGACTACAGAGTGGGGGAAGGGAAGGACTGCTCCAGCATTTTCTATTTTTAAAACAGAGAAAGAATCAGCTTAGCTACAGCATGAGTCTTAACTATTTACACGATTTAAATGGAAAGAAGGTGTTAATTTTTTAATCATTTAACACAAAAAAGGAACAGATTCCTAAAGCATAAGTATTCAAATGTTTTGCTGCTTGAATACCAAGCAGCCTAAAACAGAAAACCAAAATTATTTTATCGGAATGGAAATTCTTTTAATAATAGTAACAACAATTATTACTGCATCAGGTTTTACTCATATGTAATGTGCAGTAAAGAGTGATTTTAGAATTCAGGAGATTCCATGAAACTATGAAAAACTATAGGTTTTCTATGGTTTGTTTCTTGCTTTTGTCCTTTTTTTAAATAGGAGGCAAGTTATCCTACAAATGTCATCAGAAACTAAATCCTGAATAAAAGCATGTTTTGACTAAAAAAAATTATTTTGAAAGTCTGATCCCGTTATGAAAGCAAGGCTGTAGTCTTGTCAGAAGAAGCACAGATCAATATTTTTTAAAAACCGTAACAAAACCAACCAAAGAGTGCTAGAACTTTTTTGTTCATTACTATGTATCAGGCTGACACTATACAACAGAAATCTGCAAAGAGAAGCAATCCATGATAAAACTGCATCACAGTAAAAGACAGTGATTTCTCTGCAATAACATGTAAAATGTTGCCTTTACCTCCCTGGCATTTCCTTGTAGTATTTCGTCATTATGCTCTTCTACAGATCTATAATAGCCACTTGTAAATTTTTAACAAGCAAATCAACATTACTGAGTTTCACTAATACTGCTCTTTTCAGGTACCTGACTAAACTTAATCCCCAAAATTCTGAAATAATGCTCAGATATTTAATGACATTTTCTATATCCCTCTTGGTTTTCTTAAGGAGAATATCAGAGGCAAGATTATAGGTAGATAGGGTGAGGGGAAGAAGAAGGAGCAGTTGCAGATTTCCCTTTGAAATTGCAGCACATGTGAGCTGTCTTACTTGGAATAGTGCTACACCCTTTACAGAACAGAAGCAGGTGGGCTACTGCTCTTCTCACAAGACAGAGCAAAACAGCACTCTCACAGACATTAGGCTGCCTTCAGACAACTGTTTTCCTTGGGTTTTATCTAGCTGAACAAATCAGAATTATCTCCCAGACTGAAATAAACACTTCAACATATTCAATCTCTGCATGTAAATCTGAAACAGAGCTTTCACAAAAGGGCTCATTATAAATGGGACATTATAAATATATCACTTTAATACTAGAATGATGTATTACTTTGTAGTGCTTTCTTCCAAGTAAATAAATACTGGAAGGGGAATTAACAGGAGAGCATACTAGGGATGTGTAACATGTGCCTATGCAGGAAGATACCAGCATTATTCTCCTGTGAGAAATAAACTGGCAGTTTTTCTGCTTGCCATGGCTCTGAGGCTCATCTCAATTTCAAATTTCCATTTGGAATGGAACTCCAGGACTCTCAGGAGAAGGTTGTGAGGATCAGGATCAAGCAAAGCATCTGGGACTGCAGAGCAGGAATTTACAGTGATCTGGCCAGAAAAAAATCTACATTTTTTGTAGGAGTTTTGTGGGTGAGGTTGTCAGCTGAGAATGAATCTGCATCTTTCTACAGGAGTGGTTCAAACCTGGAAGGACTTCATACAAATGCTTCCCACATTGATTCCAGCCTCTATTCTCTCCTACTTGTCGAGCAGGTGTGGCTGGCAGGAGCAAGGAAAGCAGCAGGTACACAGACAGATGCCATGGCTTCAAAGAGGCAGAGCCCCACAGGAGCCAGCATCACCTGCTCTCTCCTGCAGACAACTGCACAGGAGGCAAGGAGCTCCCCATGCAGTGAGAGCACCCCCAAAACCCTACAGCTCCAAAGCATGGCTTATAGGAAAAGTATCTCCGTTACACAGAGATATTCCATAGATGCTTGCCAGCCATTGAGTTACTTTGAATACTCTAGAGAACAATAAAAAAATATGCATTTTTGTGCTTTAAAGAAGGCAAAGCTTATCCAGTTCAGGACTGCAGAAGGAACTTTTCACTAAATTCTGCTAGGCCCAACCATTCAACTTCCAGGAAAAAAACATTTAAAAGTCTTATTCAAACAGTTATAAACAATAACTGTTTATAAAAACAATTCAAAAAAAGCTTAAATAGCATCGAAAATAATCCCAAATTATTTTTCAAATATAGCTGAGATAAGGGAATGAACATAGTTAAAACCATGGAGTAAGGCTGAAGACTGTGTTTCTTTGGTTCCATCTCTGACATGGATTTGCTACATGCTCTTTCTCATTTATGCCCTGGACTACACCAGCTACAAAATAAAAATCAGTATCCTTCAACTTCATTAGGTAACAAAACTATTAACATTCAAAACTACAAAACCACTTGGGCTTAGTCCTGAGATTATGTTCTTCAGATTTTTCTCTATAGAAGACCTTCAAACACTTCCAAAATCTGCCAGAAAACCTTCAGCACAAGTCTAAGTAGATGTCCAAGCATGTAGAAAACACAGTTTAGCATTATTTTTCCTGACTTGGCAAACAAGCAGTTAAGCACAGCATTTAGATTACAGTTACTTATGGAAGCAATGCAGTTACCTTCAAAAAAGTAGCCAGGGGAAGGGGTAGATGCTACAGTCTGAGAGTAAAGAAACCAGAGAACTTTACTGATGGGTTTGGAATTCCGGCCTAAATTAGCATACAAGCTTTAAATAAAGCACTATGTTAAATTTCATTAATAATTAGCTCCGTTCAAATTTAAAACCCAGAGGAAGAAGCGTTGAAGGAAACTCTCAAAATCTTTTTATTCCAGATTTTTGTAAAAGGAAATATGAGTAAAGTTTCAACATTTCCATGTCAGCACATTGCTCTGAGTTTAAAGGGGCAACAGTTCTTAACAGGTGGGAATGAAAATAGAAGTAAATTTTTGTTCCTCCCTTTTAGCAGGGAACTCATTCTATTTTCAAGACTATTTTTAAGGCAACAGGGATGCAATTGTGGTAACACACAAAAAATGTGTTAATAAAACCAACAATAACCAAAACCCCCTTGACCTTTCAACACATGATGCAGTTCAATGCCATACAGTCCAAACTCCTATAACAATAATTTATCTTAGGAAAAATTGCACAAAATCGCACCATTTTCAAATGTCACAGATCAGTATTTTGTGTGCAACCATGTCAAAACAGCAAACTGATGACCCACCTTGCTTCCCAAACTGTTCCGTATTTTCAGGTTACTCTGTTTTCATGCCCAGGATTACTATGGGGTCACAGTGACTGCATGGATCGTGCCACACTAAATTCTGGAACAGGACTAGAAACTGATTCTTCCTGCTCATGTGATCCACACCCTGCAACCATGAAGCTGAAATGACAGACAGGCTCCCTGTGGCTCAATGCCAGTACCCCAGCAGTGGCCTGCTATTTGACATTGCCAAAAACAAAACAGAAGAAATTTTGAACATTCCTCCCTGTAGGAGATGCCAAGATTAAGCAAATTTTAGGAAGCATTGAGGAACTGTGGTTTCTGACAAAACCAGCATCCGACAAGGCCACAGTGGTGGCAACTGTTATTCTGCAGTGCCAGCTCAATTCCAAGGAACATAAATGCACCATAAAAGTACAGGGATAAAGCTCTAGGAGGAGAACAGGAATGGCCTGGAATAACTTTTCATTTATTTGTTAAATAGATTTTTGCATCAAGCCATACTTCATGGCAGGTATGATGGTGATATAAGTCATTAGCAGGCAAGGGAGCTTAGGCATTATCCAGGTCACCAACCAGTCCTCTTGACAAATACCAGAAGGTAGGTAGATAATAATGGTCACTAGTTACTTAAGCACAAAATGACATTTCTTTACACCATTATAAGCACTAAGAAAGTCTATTACATACTCTCAATACAATCTCACCACTGTGTCTTAGCTGGAATCCAAATCAGCAGAAGTAGCAGTAGAAGAAGTAGAAGATTGATGATGATGATGATGATGATAATGATGATGATGATGATGATGTTAGCAACAACATAGCTGTCTGGCTCGTAATGTCCCTACCTCTTCTCCTGAGATTTCTACAGTTGTAACACCTGATGTTCTTGGATGCTGGGAATCATAACTAAAGGTCGAAAAAAGATTTAAACTTCTGATATGACAAAGGCTTTGTCTCAGTCCTCTCAGAAGTCAAATACAGAACAATGACATATTTATTATATTTCTTGGCTTGTTTGCAATGTGTACCTGTCAGACTCTTCATGCAGTAACATAGAATACTTGCTAATATGTAAACCAAACTAAATTACAAAAGTCATGGGGCAGAACCTAAGCAAATCAGTTACCAAGCAGGCCTGAGCTTTAGATATTGACAGAAATACAGACACAGGCATGAAACCAGTAGTCAGCGTAGAAGTGGTAGAGAGTACCCCAGAGAGAATCTTCAGTCAATTATGGTGAAAGAACAGCCATAGAGAGAGCATATCTATTGCCAGAAAGACTCCAGACATGGCAGAGAGTAACATCCACTGGTGCAACAGATGCAGCATGCCACAGAGGATTTATGGCCAGCCAGCCAGCATTGCTGCAGTCCTGAGCAGAGCTCAGTACTCAGGCATGCTATGCAATTCCCCCCAAGCCATCATCGTCTAACTGGCAGAAGTTCACTCGCTGTTTGCCTGCATTGCGAGTGTTTGAGAACATCCCCTACAAGAGAGGAATGCGAATAGCAAAACCCTGCCCATAAAAATCCAGGGGCTGAAGGAAGGAACATCACCTTCAGGGAGCTTTGCTATTTCGGTCTTCCCCTGTTGCCTTATGCCCCACCAATGCAAGAAAGAGCAGTGCACATGGTACAACTGAGTTTGCCCCAAGCCAGTACTGCAGTTTTCTGCATATTTTCTTTAGCACCAGTTCTCTTTATAGCCTTGCAGACAGATTGCTCCAGGATTGCCTTTCAGGCTTATTGCTCAGTCTTATTGCTATGCACCTTTAAAACCCCAGGTTTTACGATAAATCAGAGTTCATAATGTTCACTTTGTGCTTTCATCATTTTATAAGCTTACTCTTCATTTCACACAGAAAAATAAAGAAATCAATTGATGAAGGGCATTTCCACGTGAGTTTAGAGCATACACTCCAAGCAAGCAAATGGGACCTAGGCTGGTGACAAGTTAAGGTCCATATTCAGAAAAAAAATACATTTCAAGGAGGCACACCTGAATGAAACCAACCAAAAATGGAGCTGGTGGACCTCAAGGAGGTCCTCATATACATAGAACAGTAAAATAACCCCACAAACAAATCCATGTGACAGGCTATATCAGTTTCTTTTAGACAGGCAAGCATGCAAACAGACTCCAGCATACATATTCACTAGAGGTTTCTGTGGCCTCAGAAGTTTTCTTTCTGATGAGGGATGTAAAAAACAAAAAACTTGAATTAAAAGTAACATGCTTGCCAAAAGATGTTCTTGCTTTTTGTTGCTGCAAATTAGTCAGGGCTAAGGCCATGCCAATTTAGTTGCATCATATAAGTCTGAGCAAAACCTCTTTAAGGTAGACTAAGTTCTTCAAAAAAGAATGTTCTGGTATTTGTCTAATATGTGGTGTCATTTCCTTCCTTCAAAGAAGCTGCCTTTTTGGAATTATTTTGCATTACAACTCTTCTTTGGCAGTCATTTGTCATCCTAGGCAAAGTTATTTGGCATACAAGAGACAGTGATGAGCTCCATCAAAAAAAAAACCAACCCCTTCTAAAATTTCAAAAAAGAATATTCACACTATCTTAAGCATTTTTACACCATTAGCTTACGTGCTGCAAATGCAAAACAAATGCTAAATGTGGTGCCTTACACCAAGTGGTATGGTGAATAGGTATGCCATACAATATTGCTATCATTGCTAAGTGAATCTCCATTGTATCCAGGAAGCTAAGAGAGGTCTTGTATGGCTTTTATTAATAGAACTGTGATCTCTGTGGAATCCAAGTTGAGAAAATGCCTCATGCCTATCTTCCCTACCTAACAACTGTTGCTGAGTGGCATTATCAATTGCAACTTGTTAGGATAAAATAAATATGAAAACTTTGCTCTAATCATTCACTACAAGCCATCCAAACAGTAGATCTCTAACAGTGAAACACGACATTATTACCTGTTTATGAGCTGTATTTTAAGGAGCATTTTCTTGGGACTACCCAAGTAGTTCTCAGTGTACAAGAAAAAAAGGAACAGAAAACTTCATAGTATTTACCAGTCTCTGGGAGAAGATGGAGTCTCCAGGAGACTGAACTACCACAATCCCTTTGATGGCTTAATTTAGCCTAACTAGTGTACTGAGCTTTCCTACCATGCCTGACCAAGGCAGATACAGCAAAGCTAGGTAGCTTAGAATTGGCTACAGTCATTCAAGAGTAGACTTTCTTAACCTTAGAAGAAACCAGGGCATATTGACCTCTCCCGTTTTGCAAAACTAGAATGTATTTTAAGAAGCATACCACAAACACAATTTCTGCTTTCAAGCAACTTTAACTTAGACACTTATGGAGAATGTGAAATATTATACAATTTTTTGTGAAGAGAGGTGACATAATTAAAAAATACGGTATTTGAGACAAATCATTTTATATTTTCAAAACTACTTAGCTTGTATATTAGACCCCAGGTATCTGTATATGTACATGACTCTTTGCTGTTTATGTTATCCTCTGCAATTTTTTTTTTTCATAAGCAGGTTCTTCTCTATCACTTTCTGCTTGTAGATAATTTTGACAATTACTAAGTATAAGTTTTACTTTTGATAAAATAGACACCTTCTGCCTTATAAAAATGCTTATGAGTGGGAACTATGCCTCCTTCCATAAGGTTATCTTTAGTAACGAAGTATAGCCTCTTTAATACAAACCAAGATCTTACCAGTATTTTTTGGCAGAATTTCTATCTTACAGATCCAAACCATCTGAAAATTGATTAATTCTTTAGATTTGATCCACAAACTTTGAAATCACTAAAACCACAGCACTACTACCTCATCCTAAAGCAACTATACTATAAAACTCATCTGAAGCTCTAACCTAGTGCTCCTATACACAGAGCACTTTCATGATATGACTTGTTAGTTGGCATAGTAGGAAGACTCTAAAAGCTTTTGATCCTCCAGTGTTCATCCAGCAACAGCTGTACAAAAGGCTGATTTATTAACTCTTCACATATCTGGAAATACCATGAGAGAAGAAATGTTACTGTGCAGGTCACTGTCATTACACATAGTTAATTTTCAAGTTAGTTTATTCTTGTGTAACAGTTTGTAGGGCACAGGATTTTAAAATGGAGCAAACATATACTTGTTACGTCTTTACCCATTGAGAAATAAATTAATAAAATCTTGACTTTTGCAAAGTTTCAAATGCAACAAATATGTAAATGTTCACTTCAACACAATAAATAAAGAAACACTAGGCACCACAACCTATTTCCAGCACAGCTCTAGTCCCTGATTGGAAAGCACTTGGCTCCAAACAACTAATCAGTCCCTTTCAAGTCAGTGGGGCAAGTGTATATGAGTATGTGTTTACAAAATTAGTGCCAAAGTTAAAAATAACCCAGTAAATGGCACCTTTATAATAGAATGGATCCCTCTTTTTTTTTTTTTTTTTTTATGGTACTAGTTATAATGACTTCACTGAAAAAAAATTATTCAACTCTAATAGCTTATTGGGACACAGGTCTTCAATTCACTCCAAGCAAACGTAAAAGAATGCAAAGTTCTGTCCTTCATTTGGTGCTATTCAGGCTTTTAATATTGTGAATGATATAATAATGTATTTATTTTTATGCAGGCAGTAGATGACACTAAACTGAAAATGCTACAACTGCTCAGAGGGAAGCAATTCAAAACAGACAAGCAAAACAGAGAAACTGTCTGATACCAAGAGAGCATGAAATTAGCTGAAGTCGAGTACAAAGTACTGTATGTAGAGAGAGGAAAAGGCAAATGCACAATACAGTGACTTTGTTTTAACATGTTTGTTTTTACAGGCTAGAGCCTCTATCCATAACACTTTACTGCTGAGGGGGCAGCATCATACCAGGAGGTATTACATAGGGTGCCATATACATGGCACATGACATAAGTGTTCCACTTGTATACAACTAATAGTTCCCCGGTTACACTCATAAAGTCTCAGCTGGAGCACTCTGTTTAACATGGGAAATTAGACCTCAGTAAAGGTGTCTGTAAACTATATATGAACTGGCATAAATCCAAGGGAGAGCAACTGCAATAACTCCAGGTGCTAGAAAATAAGACTTTGGAGGACAGACTAAGTTAAATACTTTTTACTTTATTCTAGAAAAGAGAAAAACAGTAGAAGTAAGAAAAGACATGATAATAGTTCCTTAAATTGATTACTTCTCATACACAGAGAAAAACAATCATATTTCATGAATTTGGTTAGCAGAAATAAAGATTTAGGTCATCCTTGGAGGAAGTGGGAAGCAGTTCAGTGATGAGAACAGAAAACCTGCAATTGGTTGCATAAGGATGCTGCAGAAATCACTACTACTAAGCATTTATAAACCAGGTTAGCCAAACATTTACCAGATAACTCATGTATATTTGATCCTAGAGCATTCAATTTACCTCTGAATGTACCTTTGAGCTATACACAGGAAAAGTTTTACTCAGACATCATTTCCATAAACAAATGAAAGTGCCCTATAATTAGTAGAGCCTTCACATGCACTTTTTTGTTCTTAGCTGATGCTGAACACTGATCTAGTTCCTGTATTTCAGTGTCACATAAACAGTATAATAATTTCTAATTAATGACTATGACATTATCCAGCCATTCCTATACACTTGAGATCCAAAGGATAAATGGAGTGTAGATTGCTAACTATTGAAACTGAAAATATTCCTGAAATATTGAGGAACAAAATATGACCCATTTCACCACTAACATTTAGCAACAAGACCACACAAAGCAGATGACACAGGCAAAGCTGTCTCCTTATATTTACTAAAGAAAAAGTGACAAAATAAAGCAAGTCTGCCTTGAAATGCATGATCCTTGGGCTTCAGTTCCTAAACTGGCCTCTATACCTTCAGTTTGACAAAAAGAGTTCCACCAAAAACTACCTCTCTGCACCTGAAACACCCTCAACTACACAGACTTCATAAAAGAAAGACTTATTTTAACTCAAGGGGCCAGTTTAGAAAGTATGAAATAATGCCTGTGCCTAGTAGTACATTATTTACAAAGGTTCTTTTTTCTTCAAAATTACAGCACTCTGTCCTAGCCAAGCCATTATAACAGCAATAAGTAATCTTTTGTTATTAAAAGCAAACCTAAAATACCATTCCTAACAGAATTTTGAGAGTATGTAATCAGGTTAAAACTAGAAAATAAAAAGAAACATTTCCTCTAATTTGAATTACTTATTGAAACTCTGTAAACTTCAATTAGCTAATGATAGCTGCTGGGCTAATTATCTATCTTGGTGGTCCTTTGTGCTGCGTTTTTTCTGCCAAGGTTTCTCTACTACTTGAGAAAAAACACAGAATGGATCATTAATTAGGAGGATACTCAGTATTTAATTTTACAATGCATGTTTCAAGCAGTTTCATGCTTCATGTCACTTATTCTACATCTTTTAGGTATCACTTTTAGCAGGATATTTTGTTACATGTATTACATGAAACTGAGGCATCCCTGTGTTTCACCAACACCAAAAAATCAAATCCCACAACACACTGTGAGTTCAGACACCGGCATGCCTCCTTCCACAGACTCAGAACTAAAGTATAGAAAAGATAAGATAAAATATAAAATAATGATCCTGAGGAGGAATTATTTGCATACCTAAGAGCAAGGATGGCTGCTGTTAGTCACAACAAACAGATGAATAGTAGATTCTGTAACACTACCTGAACATGTGCTTACAACTGTTACAAATCCAGAACCAACCACTGCAAGCTGGACAGCGAAAAATGGAGGCACACTGATGCTGAACTTAAGCACAAAATAGTTGCAATAATAATTTTCTTTTAATAAAACAAGCAGAAAACTAGAAAATTTATCATGTGTTTGATCCATAAATCAATAAAAAAACCTCTGCTACCTGACCAAAACAGGAACCTGCAAGAGTCATAGATTTTCACCTTTTGCATTGGCCAGCTACTAGAATGCTTAGTAATATTAATGCTTAAAATTTCTTTAGGTATGAGATGAGACTTTTGACAAATGCCTGAATTACAGATTCCTGTATTTAGCAACAGGTAACACCTTAAACACTATTTTACTCTCCAGCCTGATGCGTGTTATTCCTTTCACTCCAGTTTCTCCTAAGTCTCTTTGCTTCTGTGCCCAGCTTGTGTGTTGGTCTTCCTATAAAGAGCTGCCTTAGAGCTAGCAAGCAGCTTCTGGCAAAAACTTCTTGACTTCAAGTAAGGCCTTCCCCATTCTCTGCA
The DNA here is from genome assembly GCF_022539315.1 of Serinus canaria. Lineage (NCBI taxonomy): Eukaryota > Metazoa > Chordata > Aves > Passeriformes > Fringillidae > Serinus > Serinus canaria. The sequence continues at coordinate 36,624,335 of NC_066317.1, forward strand.
AGTATTCCTGTCTGTGCTCTTCCTATCCTTCTGTAGTGAACATATACATACACACCCACACCCTCCCATATCTGTATCTTCACACACATTCACACACAAACACACACATGCACAGTAGTTCAAGTGGTGCCATTAACAGGCTCAGAAGCAAAAACCCTGTGTTTCAGAGCTTGTGCAGAAAACACATGATATAAATCCATCTCAAGTAAATCTTCTGCAAAGTAAGCTAATTCCTACTTTAGGATTTAAGCCTTTCTTTCTGGATTGCAAATTTTAACACCCCTGCAAAAAATGTCTAGCTTTAGTCCCAGCATTGAAGACTGAAAAAATCTTTCGAGTTTGAAACTGTTTCTGGCTTATTTCTATAGTTTCTCCCTTTACGTTTAACTTGGGCCATGTCTTCACATTTGTGGTACCTAGGGACAAGTGGTAAAGGCAGTAAGAGGTAAGACAAGTCTTACTGTTCCATTGTCTAACAGCTTGATGCCATCCCAGAATACAAGGAAAAATAAGAAAGACAAATGAGGTAGCAGGGATCCCAAGCTGAACAAAATCAGGGCTCAGTCATGTGCCAGCATGCCACAATTTAGAAGAAAAAGTGCTGAAAAAGAATTGAATGAAAATGGTACCTCACTACAGATGAGCTTGGGGTAACAGTTCTGCCAAAGTTCTACTTGCATGAAGAGAAAACGGAATTTTCACAAGAGCTTTCAACCCAGCAAGATCTGAAGGGTTTCCACACACACGCCCAAAAGTTGGCCCTGACAAAGTCTTACTAAGGTTCCTGCTATGTGCCAAGAGACAACTTATTCAAGGTATATGAGGACCATTTCTCTCAAAAAAATTACTACATGAAAATTTTACCCTAATCAAGACATAATTTTCAGGAATATTTCGACAAGTTTCACTAGAGTGGTGCAAAATAATCACATGCCAAACATGGAAAATTTCAATTATGCATGGTAATCTGGGGAACATTAGGATCAATTGGGAAAATAGTCCCAGATTGGGAAGTATTTGGCAACCTTATTTGTACACAGCCATCTTAAATCTAGGCCTCTCTCCAAAAAGAAAACTAGCTGTGGTATTTGAGTTTTTTTCTGAACTTAATATTAATTAAAAAAAATAAATTAAAAAATGAAAAAAACAGCTCACACAATCTAACAACACTCCTACAGATAATTTTGGTTATAAAAAGCACAGCAACAAGTACAGAAAAAAACCCCCACTCACACAAATCATTTGGAAAAATGAATGTAAATGAGGCTAGCAGATAAGTAATTACCTGAAAAACAGTAATCCCCAAACAGTAAAGATAACAGAGTATATACAAATATACCTTGTCCTTGAGGAACTCCATAAAATTCAGCAGCTATCCTTGCTGCTTCCTTACGGTTTCCTTTCACAATGTAGAAATGACTAAGTATAGCAAGGCTGATCTTCACAAAAAGTTTAAAACAAAAAAGTGAAAGTATAGTAAAGTAGACATTGGATAACTGCTGTGCAAAAGGGCGACTTTCTTCTATGACAGTCATTGCTGCAGCAAAACCTCTGTCAGTGTTTGGGTCGGGCTCTCAAATGTGTTGATAAGATCATATGGCTCCAGCCATGCACTCTTGGGAACAACTGGTCCCGAGGAAAGAAAATATCAGCTGGTCATGATGCCTGCTGCTCAAAATATGACGATTATTTATACTGTACATAGTACTGAGTTCACTACCGCACTTGCTAGCCCGGTGATATTCATGTGGGACAGCAGGTTCCAAGATCCTGGATTGTACTTGTTCCACTTAAAAGGTCTGTTGCATTCCAAATTCTGCATTTCTAATTCATTTATTTACATGTTTAAAACGCATTTTCAAAAGTATTATTATAAACTCCTGAAATTCATGTACTAAACCACGTAACTCAGATAACCTGTTTTTGCTAAAATATGTTCTCCTGCTGCTTAAGTACAATTGCTCTTTTCTGATATTTCATTTTATGTCAGACTAATAGTCTTTCCTTAAAAAACTAGAATCATATCAGTAAATAATTGAAGTACATATTAATAAATAAACAGAGATTTATTATATACCAGCTTTGACAGTCTCATTATTTTGCTCAGGCTGAATGAAAGCACCTAGTATACAAAGACTTTAGCACTATACAAAAAACAGTATTCAGAGTAGGTGATACGAGTCAAACATCTAGGTATTTTTATCCGTAAGACCTGGACCATCTAAAATTACATTAATTAAAATGCAATGGTGAAGTTTCAACATGGAAAATTTCTAACAGTTATGATATGTATTTCACTGTGCTGCATCATATGACATGACAACCTTTATTTGTTGGCCAGTTTTAGAGAGGGTAATCTAAATTCCTCCAATTTTTTAAGAATTAATTTGCTTTTATACCATAAAGCCATTACTCACCATCATCAGCAGTCACTCACAAGTTGTTCCATTAGTGTGAGTAATTGCTCAGTAAATTGCTGAGTTGCAACATGATACAAACTGAGGAGCTGCATGACAGAACCAGATTTCTAAGTGAACTATAATCCTAAAATAAAGAATCATGGCAGCACAAGAAAGGGTCCTACTGGTCCTACTCTAAACTTTTATACTTCCTTTTAAATTAAAAAAACAGTGTCTTGAATTATAACTCAAAATGCTCTACCCAAAGTAATCCTAAACCTTTCTATTCTACCCTGGATTCTTGTTTGGTGATTAGAAAAAAACAAAAACATTTTAGAATGTTGGCAGCTGTCCATTAGGATAAAAGGGTATGATCCAAATGTCACTGCATCCACAGATCACCCTGACTTCAATGAACAGAATAGCAGATATTAAGCACTATAATACAAAGCCACATTTCTGAAAGGAAATTGGAAATAGTAAGGCACCTCTTATCATCTGACTCTCTGAGTAATTTATTAGAGTAAGAAGCTATAATGTTTTCTGGAAACTAAATTCAAAAAAACCCATACAAATGAAGAAAAGACAATGATAAGTTAAAATGTTCTTGGAAATTATTAACATTTTTGACAGACAGGAAGTGAATTGTGCTTATCTTGAGAGAAACAGGCAATAGGTATTTTTCTTTGAAAAAATTTAATCCACTTAAAAGTCAATCATAACTAGAAAAGGCAATTAAAAAAGAGCTTACACTGTAAACTAGATTAGTTAGTAAAAAAAACACACCAATTTTTACCAAATTTCATTTATAGACATTTTCTCATGCAGCCAGAATAGGAACTGCTTTCCTCATACCATTCTTAGAAGCGGGAATGAGTACTTAAAATGCCAAATGAAAATCCCTTTTTATATTTGGTACATTGTTATCTGACACTGAATTGAGGTGTCATGTTTTCCACAAGTATAAAAGGCATTATGATCTGAGCTACCACTGCCAAGTTCTGTTTCAATCATTAATAGAAATGGTATTTTCCTTAGTAACACACCCAATACTGGAACTTCTTACTTCTCCCATATTTGTACCAGTATTACTAAGCTTAACTTGATCAGTCCATAGGATTCTCCAGCCATCTTATGGACCCATTTCACAAATTTACCATGCAGTACAAGGAAAAGCCATAATTATGTTACAGAAAGCTTTTTCTTCCTTACAGTGTTCTACCTGACCCTTTTTCCCTTTTTTCATGTTATGCCATCTAGGACCTGCTTCCTCATCTGGACTTCTCCCATATTTTGTTAATGAACAAAATAATCTTTCCTTTTAGAGGGAAAACTCCAAACAGCAATTACCATAAATAACAGCAGGAGCTAACAGAATTCATCTTCCCCTTACAATACTGTTTCATGCTTCTTATAACTGCAGTAGCTAAATCACAAAATAAATCAATTTTAGATCGTTTTTTTCAAGTTATTTTTTTCTGCCGAGGTTCAAAAAAAAGCAAATTTAAAACTACAACAACAAGGCTAATATGCATTTAGTATTTTGTAAGTGATGTTTCAAATAACCTCACAAATTTGTAAAACCACTTTTAGGAACAAGATGAAAATTGAACAGGAAGGTTATTCCTGTATCAAAACCTGCCTTGCGTCATTTCAAAAATTTCCTTCATCAGTAATAAACTAAATAAGGATGAAATACTACATGAAATCATGAGTTTTGAGAATTCTAGTTCACACATACTCATCAGAAACTGGCAAAATTAGTCTTATAATATTTCCTCTTTTTTTAGAGCTCTGTAACTCTTATGTGCCAGCTTAGCTGGAAACTCTCCCAGCTGCACAGAAACAAGTCTATCCTAATCTAAGGGTTCTAAAGGGCTACAGAAATTACCATTACAGCTTTTTGGCAAAGCCATGCTATGAGGCACCCAGTCATGAAAACTGAGCAGCTGCTTAGAAGTTAACGCCCACAGGGCATTTTGGGAGAACCAACAAGGTGAATGCTGAGATCTGAACACAGAATAGCTGAGAGGAAGCCCATGCAGACTGGGAAAAACAGAAACACAAAGCTACAGCTATTGTAATGGAAATCAGAAAATAGAAGCATAGGTAAATAAATGAAGGATCTGGCAGCCAATGAGATGACATGAAGGACTGTAAAAAATTGGGATGTAAGTGTCCCACATTTTCTACTGCATGGCAATATCTTGCAGCACTTCAGAATCATGAGAGGTTCCAAATGGAAATGCACCATATGTAGCAAATGTACAACACTATAATGATATCAAAACACTTAAAAAGAGCAGTGGCTTAATCTGGATATTCGCATTTCCCATGTAGTTTTGACTTTTGGGAATGAAATTTCTTGGCTTTATTTCCTCACTAGTAAAATAGGGACTATTCTGAAGATAACTTCCTTGCTGTTAAAAAACCACTCAGATATCCTGGTGAAAAGAGTAACTAACTAGGTATTTAATAATTTTTATTTTAATACAAAATTCAGATAACAAACCTAAATAAAATGAAATATTGACTGTTCATTCACTTAATGTCAACAGAAGAGATGGGATGTAAAATTATTTTAGCATTTAGGGCTTCATCATAGCACACAAGAAAATGGCAACAAGCTACATTGCAGATTAACAATATTTGTCTTTTAATTTTGTTTAAGAAGACAGTAATACTGTGGCAGACAAGGATACCCTTACCTTGACAAACTAGCACATTTCCAGCAAATAAGAACAATGTAATGATTCCTCTGATATGCTTCCCCACTTCTGGCAATTAACTATTTTAATTTTAAAACCACTTAAGAAACTTCAAATGCTGGAATTTATGGTCTTAGAGTTCCCTGTTAATGTAGCTTGGTCAGCTATCATTTCTCAAGAATATAATCTGTAGAATCAAGATAGCAATACTGCTGCTTATAATGACTATAAAGTGGTTCATTTCAAACTGCAGAGCTCAGACAAAGTAACCTGGCCTTTAATGCTTTGCTGTGTAGCAGCCAAGTGCAGAAAGAAAGTATCTAGCAGTGGCACCTGTTTGTGCTAATTCAAACTGTCCAAAATCTAGTGTACAATTTACCCTCAACCAAACAAAGTATTTTTTAGAAAAACAAAACAAACAAACAGAAAACAAAAAGGAAACAAAACAAACAAAACAAAAAACAAAGGGGGGAAAAAACCCTCAAACAACAAGCCTACAAAACCTATGCTCTATCATCTATGATTAATTGCCTAACCACAGTCACACACTATTTTATTCTGGCAATTTTACATCTATGCTTTAGAAGACTGGTGTGTCTAATTTTCAGTAAGGTAAGATACACAAGAAAATTAACACAACTGATAGAATATTTAGTCTTTGAAGGCATTTTTTTTTAACATCAAAGACTATAAAACCCTTAGAATATGATTTCTTTTTAGCACATGCTGTGTTGTTACATTTGGAAAACATACTTCCTTCTATTTATATTTTTAAACTAATATATTTAAACTAAATGATAGAAGATGTAAAAGAGTGATTATATTCACAGCACAAATTCCATTACAGTTAGTCTTAACAGTTTTCTTCTGTTTTTTGGAGATGCATCTAAATCTCTGAAAGTGAAAATGTTTATTTTAAAAATGAGATAAAGATGAAATACACTACAGGGAATTATTAGTATGACACTTCACCTGCATGTCTTCCTCCACAAATAAGACAGCTAAATACACACTGCAAGGTGATAGTCATCCTGGTTCTGAAAGTTCTGTCCAGTAGCAGGTATAACAGAAGATATTAAGATAACAGGCAGAGGAACAGGAACTCTTAGATACTTTGAAGAATTGATTATTTTATACCTTATAGGCAACCAACCAGGAAAAATTTATGAAGTAATGCCCTTGAAACAAGGAGTTTAAAAAAAATATACCAGTAAGTAATCAAGTATTAGTGCTGAATTTCTGATGTAAACATAAAATTCTTCACGAAGGACTCAAAAGAAGAGAAGCATGAGCTGCTGAAAAGGAAATGTCTATGAAAAATTACCTCCTTAGTGACCAGCTGACTTGTATTTTAATGAGTGTATGAGACATTAATCTTCAAAATTTTACCTACTTACCTAAAGCTACTGAATGTTATGTCATTTCCTCCTTAATCTGTGTTCAGCAATTTTTTTCTACTATTTTACATTCAAAGCATATGAACTGGAGAAATCTAGACTCAAAGTAACTATTTTAAAATTTATTTCCTCATTATTCAAAAAGTTACCTTAACATTGGATTGAAGACAAAAAAAAAAAAAAAAGGCATACATACCATAAAACAATCTTCAAAAAGTCTTAAATGTTCTCATTAATATCATTCTTAAGTTAAGGATATGATGCATTTATGCTAAGGCACAGAAAACAAACCCAAACAATCATGTTTACCTGAAGAAATTCAGAAGCTGGAGTGACTGGAAAACACCAAGCAACTGCTGTGTCCTTTTCTAAACAGGAGCTCAAGCCCATTAGTACAACCCAAATACTACTCTTCATAAAACATGAAGAGAAGAGGTGGCTGAAGTACAGACTGTGTGCTGCTGCTTTGGGGGAATGAAAAAGACAAAATATGAGAGAACACAAACTTTTTCATCCAGAAAAGAGGAAACTTGGTTTAGATCTGAACTGCATTTTCACTGCATCCCATTGCTATCCTTAAGAACTCCATAGAATTACTTGAGCATCATGACAAAGCCATACTATCAGCACAAAAACCTGAGAGCTGTGTTGCCAATTACAGCAGATACAACACTGTAAACATAAAAAATGAAAGGCTCATATCTCCTTTTTACAGATTTCTCCCTGAATGCTGTATCTACCCAGGATCTACACAAACCATACAACATGAAGTTACAACTCATAACCAAAGTTAGTTTCATTCAGATTTCTGGAGTTCTCATAATCCCTGCTAATAGCCTGATAACCCAACAAAGACTTGAACCAAAAGTCTGTTTCAAAATGCAATGCAATGACATCTTTAGTGGCACAACAGGGAAAAATGAGAGTGTCTTAAAACACTTCTCATAGTTGAGCTCTGGCTTTTGACATCCATTCTACTTAAAAGTTACATATTTACACACCATTTGCCTTCTCTAATAATGAAGCACAAAAGTTCCTTTAAAAGAGCTTGAATGCACAAAAATCTATACAAATCAAGTTATTTGAGTAAATGAATGATGCAATCTTTCATTTCTAACATCATGAAAACGATTGTTTATTCTTAATGTGTTAAAAATGGTTTCATTGAAGTGTTTTGCCTTTTCTAGTAATTGAAAATACTACTCCTATGTTAGAAAGTTATTCTAGCATGCAGACTTGCATGTCTGGATTTCCAGAGAATGGAATTACTGGTCAGGGATTAAATATCAATCAGTATCTCTGCACATAACAGACATTCTCCATATAACATGCATTTAAAAGCATCAAAAGTTACTCAGATACTTAAGTGATCATAAAATTCTAGTTTTCTAACTTTCTCAGTTCTTGAAAAAAATAACACAGTAATGTTAAATCTGTACCCCTTTGTTATGCACCACTGGGCAGTCACTTCTCATAAAGGGGATAGATTCCCCTCCAGCTACAATTCTGGTATCAGTCAATTCTGCTGTCACATTATCACATGAACAGGCTTGATCTGCTTAACCAGTCCATCTAAGCACTGACAGCAAAGTTCTACCCAGAAGGGAAGTAGGTATGACCAACAGGCTTACAAGTAAATTCAATATGAGTTTTGCTAGAAACATAGTAAGTTTATTTACAGTATTTGTTGCAGTCCTCTTTGGAAACCTAACATAACTCAACTATTAAGAGTATTACAGAAGATTCCAAAATAAGTCATGTGTGTACTTAGAGACATTACTAAACCCAGAAACGTGTCAGACAGCAGGCACACACAGCCCGCTGACAGATGAACTCTAGCAAATCTTGTCCCCGAGAAGTTTAAAAAGTTACCACCTCCAGCTGCCCATTCCATTCCTCAGCTGAAGGTTCCTGCCCCTCTCTCTCCCTTGCTGGAAATCAACAGGAAAGAATGTGTACTGGTACACTCCTCAGTTCAAAATCTGGCAATTTCAACTGTTAATAAGTTTAAACCAACCTTGTTGGACTTTACAGTGAAAAAGCCATTCACACTCACCCCCTACAACTCATTCTGTGACAAGGCAAATGACTCCCTGGAAAAACTCGAGGAAAACTATGAAGAGAGCGTAACATCAAAATGCACATACACACTGCCTCCTCTTAAGGATACTTGGGCATAATTTTTATGGCCTTATGTACTAACACAGGTGTATGAGTGAATCTTGGGAAGAATCTCCTGATTTTGCACCTCTTTCCCTTTCTGTAGTTCCTTTCTTGGGTCTAAGCAATTTCTTTCATTGCCAACCATGTCTACAGAACACAGATTCCCTCTGTGGCAACTAACTCAACCTCTTAGGATTGCGGTACCACAGGAGCTATGCTTCTGGTATTTCAACTAGCTTGACAAACTAACTGCTATTTCTCTAGTAGACAATGCAACCATCTTATTAATCTAAATTCATGTAACAAAACCTGTTATTTTTGCAGTTTTTATAATTAATCTTTTCTTCAACTAACACTAAAAATGTTACCTACTCTTATTAAATAGATGCCTCTAAATAAAAACAATACCTAAGCTGTGAATCTTTTGTCATCAATTTGAATTCCTTTCAAAATTGTTAATTTTATTCTAAGAAATAAGTTACAGGCTGTCTGTAATTTTTTCTTTAACCATTTAACTTTTTTTCTTCAAAAATATTTTTTGTTTCTCAAAACAGTGAAATAATTTGTTTACTTTTATTCCCCCTTTCTCCAAACTTTGTCAGGTTTTCTTCTTGACTAAGTAAAAGTGGTTAAGTGGTTTAATTTTTCTTCTTTCTGTGTAAAGCATATTTTGGTGCCTAAGAATGTTGTTAATAAAAGGAAATTACACAGTCAATAGTAGGGATGAGAGTTAAAGGTTTATTTTGCAAGCTTATGTCATTATATGCTGACTCCCATGGCTAGTGCTTGTAACAGAAAGGAGTTTTCATCCACTAAAATTGGGATTGGCTAAATGCTATCACCATGACAGAGCTAGTAAAACATCTTTTTCTTCAAGCTGAGGCACGACAAGTGTCTGCTCGGTGCTTTTACAAGAGACATAAAAATACCTTGTGATGAAGACTTGCAACTGGCTGAGTGAATGAGGTTAAAACACGGGTGAGGCGGAGCAGTAGCACTCGGGTTTCTAGCCCAGAATGGAAAGCACAATGAAGTGAGAAAGTTTAAGCTAAATCAGTAATGTTCGAATGAATTTACCTAACCTGGCTTCATAGGCCATGAAATGGGCAAACCTCACAGGAGCCAAAAATTAACTATGTTAGGCTCCAAAACACATTGACTTTGGAGACAAAAGCACAGAGCTACATCCCTGTGATGCAGCTTTTATTTTGCCATATATTATGCCACTAAATGAGACAATATAGTAAAATACCAATTTCATTCCGAAATCAAATTAAAAATTAATCAAATTTTAATACAAATTAAAATTCCCTGAGATTTTCTTGCTGAAGGATTCACAATAATACTATAAAGACAAGTGAAAATTTCTTCTTGCTTATCTTCTTATTATGCATACTGTGCAGATCCAAAGTTTAAAAAATGGAGGTGAGGAGAACATTAGAATCAAATGCAGTCCAAAAAGCCTCCTCTCCTTTCTTAGTCACAGCCTTTCCACACCAGCTGTAAAAATGAGCCATCCAGAAGAGGTGTTAACTGAAAGGGGGCTGTTGCAAGAGACAGCTGATCATGGCCACATTTATTTTAATCTTTTATCTTCCTACCCAGAGCTGCCTAAGAGACTGTGTGCTGCTACTGTCTCTTAAAGGATTAACATTTCAACAATTAATAAAAGACAAATACAAGAAAGTATTTAGACATTTAAGGAAAAAAATCAGGAAGTACATACATGTCCCTAGATCAAAAAAAACGTCCTCATCTATCTAGGTGCCAAAATGCCACAGGCACCTAAACTTTCACCTGTAAAATTAGACAGAAACTTAAGAAGGCTAAAGGTGCTGGGCTGAAGTTAACACCTCCCTTTCACTTGAAATTCACAACATATACCTCAAAGCTTCCATCTATGTGTTCAATGTTAGACGCAACATGACTTCATTGGGAAAACAAAAAATTCATAGCAATCTCTGCTGATGGTCAGTGTCAACCCTCGCTATTTTGTTTACAGAAGATGAAAGGAATTGCTCCGTAACTTGAACATCAGAGTAGAAAGATGTCAACCAAAGAAAGCAAGCTACTCTCTTTCAAAAGACTACTTATCATCAGCTGCTGACAAGGATCAATCCTGTTGAAGTGCCAGCACTATAAAAAAAGAACACATGTTTAATAGATCAAGGAGTGCACAAAAACTCATTTTCAAAGTCAGATAATTTTAGGCTGAGGACTGGAGAAGGATGGCATATTCTACATTTCAGACCTGCTGCCAATTCTATCTCTGAATTTTTTTCAACGAGTTTGTGATGAAAAATATGACATTTATTGAAGTAATAGCCAGCCCGAACACTGACATGCCTTGTGCTCTGCTGCTCTGGGCTTAAGGATGCTGCTTGGATGAAATGAATACCATTCCACTGCATCTTGGAAACGGTCTCCCAAACTTTTCAGCTTCCCCAAGCTCCTTCATATTTGTTTCCATAATTCTAGTATTTGCTAAATTCCCAGTAACACAACTCATTTAGCTGTCAGCGACTTTTGACATTAATATTATATCACCATTCTTCACAAAATATAAGATTTTATATCTTTCAAAGAACAAATCTAGAACTTAAGACCAAACAGCTAATGTGAATAATTATATCCCCTCCTTCTTCCACAACTGCCTTATTTCAAGATATTGTCCTATTTTGATTTTGCAAGATGTCAGTCATTAAAAAGCTATAGGTTTCTTTATTCTGAAACAGTAATAGATCAGTCCTTGAACAAATTACACCATCTGTCCTCCCCTGTTTACGGTGCTTTTAAGTGACATTTATTTAAGGTTTCTGCTAAAATAAATCCACACCTCCACAAGCAATAGCCATACTTATTCACTGCCTTAAAAACACATGAATTTGGCTAAGCCTTTTGATTTTGGTCTTTTGCAGGTACCTAACTACTGCTTTGAAAACTTCACTACTTTATTCCTGTAAGTTCTGCTAAAGAGCCATTTTTTAATTAAACAGTTGTTTAGTAGGAAAAACTCTAAATAGCAACTACATGAACTAAAAGCAAGAACAAAGGCAATTAAGCCTTTTTTCTTTTTTTTTTGTAGATATGAGGAAAAATGGTATTCACTTTTGAACAATCCTTTTGAAAGCAGCAGACATTTTATAACTTCTGAAATGAAGCTTACAGTAAAAGCTTCCTTAATGATTCTAGGTCTTCAACTATTTTGGGGAAAAGTACCCACTTTTCAGTAAAAATAATCCAAAATTTCAGCAACAACAAGTTCCAGACCGTAAACCGTGACAATAATTAATATTTTGAATAGCATAAAACAAGCCTTCCAAAGCCCAAAATCTTTACACAGGAAACTCTCTGTGCTGCTGAAACTCTTATGAAATATCAGAAAGGCCAAGAATTAGGAAATGCAAACCAGAAAAGAGCCTACCCTCTTTGGGATTGCGAATGATTTCAATGTGGCACACGCACAGGCACACAAAAACCAACTGCATGCCGGGACACAGGGTCCCCAAAGGAATGTCTCCACAGGCACCTTCACATCTTACAGGCTAAAAAAACATGTGCTGGAGGTACTCAGTATGGGGGAAAACAAAAAGACTCAGTATGATCCTTCTTCTTTTCCATTTCCTACCGTTATCTGCAAAGATTTTTCTTCCCTGATTCATAGACCTGACTCTTGGCTACTGGGAGGAAACGAAACAGCACCATCATTCCAGAACAGAGGTATTTCAGAATGGTCTGGCAGTGGCCACCTTCTCCTCCCTGTCCCTTCGGTCACCATGAGGCTTCCAGCCTTTCAGACTCCTGCATCTGAGCTCCTGCCCCTACTCCCAGCGTTTGCAGCACCGGAACTTCAGGGCAGGGAAGGGGAAATCCAACATAACTGAATCACTGCTGACACCTGTTGGCAAGCCCCAGAAATCCCCGTTAATCGGCTCCGGTATAGTTAACACACACGAATACAGCGGTTGGGAACACCAAAAAGAGCGGCCCTAAAGCACTGCAAAAACTCTCATTCCCCTGGGCTCTCACATGGATAATGCTGCAGGTCCGGGAAGCAGGAATGGGCACCAAATAGGGGCTCCGGGAGGAGTTAGGAATCACTTCACTACATACGCTGATCTCAGCTGGTACCAATTTAAATTGAAATTTCCACGAAATTGGTGGGGGTAAGGTGAAAGGCTGCCTCACGCTGCCAACGGTGTGGGATCACCATGCCAAAGAAAAAGATTCCAGGAACAAGGCCAGCTACTAAAGGAAACTTCTAGGCAAGAACACTGACATACTGAGCACGTGTGTAACAAAGTGAAACTGAATAGAAACATCCTCTCGGAAGCAAGGGAGTGAATGGCAACTCCCAGTGAAAGCAAGATACAGACATCAAGTGGAAATACAAGCCTCCGCCTAAAACTTATTTACGCTTTACTACAAGAATGCAAAGTCCAGCAGAGCGACAGATGCCCCGTGAGAAAGAGCACCGGGGGCGGCGGCAGGCAATGAACCCACCCCGCCTTGCCCGCCTCACCGCGGCCGCCATGGCGCGCCCCGGCCCGGCGCCGGCCCCGCCCATCTCCTGGCGGAACGGGGCGGGGTTGACGAGGGGGGCGCGGTCTAGGGGCGGCTGGGCGGGCTCCAGAGACGCCACGCCCCCCCTCGCGGCGGTCGCGCGCGCGCCCCCGCCGCCGCCCGCCCGCTTCCTGCCGCGTCCGCGCGCCCGCCCCGCCCGAGCAGCGGCCGCAACCCCGGCCGGGCCCAGCGGGGAGATGAACACGGTGCTGTCCCGGGCCAACTCGCTCTTCGCCTTCTCGCTGAGCGTGATGGCGGCGCTCACCTTCGGCTGCTTCATCACCACTGCCTTCAAGGAGCGCAGTGTGCCCGTCCGCATCGCCGTCTCCCGGGTCACGCTGTGAGTGCGGCGCGGAGAGGGAAGGAAGGGAGTGGCGGGGGAGGGCCGCATCGGGCCGGGCGGCAGCCGCTGCCCGCTGGGGAGGTGCAGGGTTCGGGAGCCGAGAGCAGAGGCCGGGGCGGGTGAGGGGACGCTGACGGCCGGCAGGGGCGGCCGGCGCCTCGCGCGGCGCTCGGGGCTCGGGGCTCGGCCTCCTGCGCTCCGGGCGGGCCAATGGGGGAGCCCCACGACGGCGCGGCCGGGCGGGAGCCGGGGCGGCGCTCGGGGAGCGGCCCGGCCGCCTCGGCCCCGCACCTCCCCGGGAGCGGAGCTGGCTGCTGCCCGCAGTTGGGGAGAGACAGGGACCTACAGGAACGTGGAGTTTATCCTATGAACATTTATCCGATCGTAGTACCTTTTCCTTTTAATTAGTAGCCGTCTTGGGTTTCTCCATCGATAACGTAGCATGCCTTCTGTCCTGTGGTAGAAAATTTCTTCTCTGCGAAATGCGCCAGGTGTAGGACACAATACCACATCCTGTGCTGGGGAACCGTTTTTGGCCTTGGTTCGGGGTGGGGTTTTTTTGTCTAAAAGGAGACTTCCTCATAGAGGATTTACATTAAGCTAAGGATGTGTGATATGGAGGGCAGTAGTTTCACAAACATTTGAGCAGCTGTTACAGCCACCTATGAGTGAAGGTCTTTGCTCCCGTTTTTGCCACGTGGTTCTTTACCAGAGTTCCACAGGGGAATCTGGCTCATAGGACACTTTACTGAGCTGGTTTAAATCAGCTCTTGCTTTTTTGTTTGGTTTTGGCTCAGATTAGGGAGCTAAAGCAGCACACTTTTGGAAGTGTTTAGTGCCAGGTTGGATGGATCTCTGCACAACTTGGTCTAGTGAAAGGCGTCCCTGTCCATGTCAGGGAGGTTGGATCGTTAAGGTCCCTTCCAACCTAGCCCATTCTGTGATTTGGTGATGATTCTGTGGAGCTTTGGAACCACCCAAAGGTAAGTGTCACAAGTGGATGCCTAATAACACGACTTGAAAGGAAGAATGAATGCAGTAGAAAGACTGCCATCACCTTTCAGATGGGTTTAATACCACAGGAAAAAACCGAAAAACTTGTATTCATGCTACGCTGAGGATTGCAAAAGCACAAACTTGACATAAAAGCATGTGTTCGAGTGTTATGGTGAGCTTAGCATATATAGGGTGGGATACTAATGCCTGATTTGGGTGAAATATGTATTGCCAGTCCCTTCTGTGATGCACAGATCTGGTGTTACTGGGCGGTGCTACACTTAATCTGCTTCTCTTGAATGTCTGAGAAGTTCAGGAGACCCCAAGCTTAAGGCCTGCTACTCTATCTGACTGACAGTGGTTAAGAGATGAAGTCAAGTGCTTGATAAGGTTTGCTGCTTAAAAAGAGACTGCTGTTTGCAAAGACATGGAAATTCATACCAAGGCTGAAATTGTGAAGCTTTGGTAGTGTTTTTCTTAACTAATATTTCCAAAAGTGTTTTCTTCACTTGTAATTTTTTTTTTTTTTGAGATTACTAAACTTGGTTTAAATGAAATTATGTTTTAATTGACTAATTTCTGAATTGGAATAAATATAACTATGAAGTTCATAATAAAAAAAAATTTGTTCCATGTGGAATTGAGGTTCATAGTTGATGGCCACCTAATTCTTTATGGTATTCCTCTCTGTAAATGGTAAGTGTGGTCAACTGATAAGCTTTATGAATACATATGGAAATATCTGCTGTATGTCTATTATTTTCCAGTTGTTCTTTCCATTTTGGTTTTGTTTGGCAATGTGAGGTACTTTTCCAAATGTAGGTTTACAATAAAGCCTTCCAAAATGATACAATTTTCCAGAATGTAGATGAAAATAACTGTTTTCTTCATGCTGTTATTTAAATTTATCACAGGAATAAATCTTGACATTTTTGTGAACCATGCATGTGAACTGTTGTATTGGAATGGTCAGAGCACGAGAGACTTTGTTTTTTCAAGGACAATTGAGAAATAATATTGAACGTGGTTGCCAGCAGACTGCTATGCTGATGGTGTCCCAATCAGTTTTGCAAATATGGGGATGCTAAAACATATTTTACTAAAATGAAATGCTTAGATTTAGATACAGATAGATCAGTTACAGATTTTTAACAGGAAAAAGTCAATAGGCTGCTTATATGTCTTAGACACTGTGGTGTCAAGGCCTGATATTTAAAACTGGGACACCATAATTTCTGGAAGGTAGGTGTTAGTTTGTAATGTTGATTGCATTCTAGCCAGAAGTATATAAAGCAAAATACAGAAAATGGATGAGGGAAATATCTAATAAAACCCATAATTTATGTCATGTTTAAGATATAAATAATGAGAAAGAATAATCTTGTGTTGTGTTTTGTTTTCTCCTAGAAAAAATGTAGAAGATTTCACTGGACCTAGAGAAAGAAGTGATCTGGGATTCGTCACATTTGACATTACTGCAGATATCCTTAATGGAAAAAATGGTTTGCAGACTTTTTGGAATAAGAACACTTTGATGCTATTTTTGTTGCCTTATAATCTTCAGATATTCAGGACATGGGGAAAACTAGCAATTTGTCAAAAAAAAAAATTAAAGCAGCTAAAAGTAGTATTTTGCATAGCTATAGCAGTGAAATAGAACTTAAACCAGCTCTTTAGTCTCTAGTAGATGACAAGTTGTTTAATGCCTGTTTTTGAAATCAGTCTCTGTTGTTAAGTGCACTGTATCTAACAATGGGGATTGCAGTTTAACATCTAGACATTATTACTTTCAAGTGAAGTTTGTATCAGTGGTTTAAGGAGTGGATTAATGGTAGGGTTTATATAGCATATTGGTTTGAATGTCATACCTAATCTAGGAACTGCACCTTTCAAGCTCAATTTGTTGTGAGGTTTTCAAAGTCCTGACTGTTTAATAGTTGCATAGAAGTACCTGTCATTTTCTAAAAATAAAAAAGGCATTGTAATAGTTTACTTGCTTAGATGTTAAACACTCTGGTCTTTAGTATTGAATAGTATGGAATTCATTGGGAAGCATGCGGTTTACTGAAAGATGTATCACGTTGTTTTTTGGCCTCTTTCTCAATTGCTGTTGCAGTTTTGCTGGGGGTTTTTTGTATTTCTTTGCTTCCCTGCAAGTCTGAATTTAGGCTCTTGAAAGAATTTATCTGCAGAAGTCAGTACCAAATAATAAGTGGCATGTTCAGGTGATTATACTAAACCATGTTTTGCAGCTGGTCTGAGAATCCTGGGATTTTTCCCTGTCTGCTGGTTTTTGTCACTGTTAGGCAAGGCACTGATCACCTCTGTGTTTTGGTTTCACCCTTTTGAAGAACACTGTCTTGTGTGAGCAGACCACACAAAATAAAACCCTTGATACAAATGCTAGATAAACAGGCTAATCAGATTTTGCAGGTCTGTTTGCACAGGAATAAGGATTTATTTTTTAATCAACTGGAAGCAGGAGAAGTAAGTTCCTAAGTCTTGAGTTTTGCCTCTGAAATTCTTATACATATTAAAACTGGAGACTGAAATTCTAAAGTAGATCACGGACCTGTACACACATTGTGTATAGAGAGAAGCAGAGCAAGGTAGGACAGGACCTCTAAAAGAAAAGTTCTTATACAAGGATTAGTCTGCAACATGGGGGCATAAAGATTCCGTGTTTGAATGACTTCTACTAGTAACAGCCTTTTTTTTTAAATAATGATTCTGAATGACTCTTTCATGTGTGGCATAAATAAGGCTTGCAATATTTAGAGCTGTAAAAGTCTGGTAGGGTTTTTTGTTCAAGATTTATGAAGAGGTACATGAACTGTCTTAACTACCAGAAAAAAGTTGTGAGTCCTGGGAGAAGTTAAATAAAATGGCAGTTAGAAAAAGGAACTAGGCAAAGGAAAAGGGAGCATATAGTTTTCACAGTCTCCTTTAAGCTTATTTAATTAATTGTTAACTTTTGCAAGTGATAAGAAATCCTATCAGGGAGATCTTCAGAATCTTATTTGATATTTTGAGCCAGATGATAAAAAATCTTCAAGTTAAATATTTCTACCTATTCTTGCAGTGCCAGGAGTTAAATATTTAATTCTTTCTTTTCTTGCTCTTTGAATTAGTAGCTGAAAAATATGTGTCTTGGGATGAATGGAAAAAGGAAAAACAGATTTTGAGGCTAGTTAGGGAATCTGTTTATTCTTTGAGATAATGGCAAATAGAATAGCAAAGAGGACTAGGAAATAAAAGATTTCAGCTAATCTCTATTGTGAATTAAAAAGTGTTTTCCTTAGCAATCACACGTGTTTGGTAAATAAACAGACTGTTGTCAGTAGAGAATCAAATTTGCTAATTTTTGGGGTCCCTTCCAATATGAAATACTTCCTGTATTCTATTTTTTCTAACATGTGCATTAAAGGCTCTTTGAATTCCCTATGCTTCACCAATTTTATATTTCTATATTGTTTAACATTGTATTTGGATGCAAGGGTTCTCTGATATTATAAAAAATTGCCTTGAGGATATATGTGGAAGAATTCTGTTGTGACTTTGATGTTTAAGGTTTTATAATAGGTTGTCTAGCAGAGGATTCTGGTTCCTAGGTTGCAGTGTCAAATATAGAACTCTTAAATTATTGGAGGAGAAATAGCTGCTAGATTTCATAAGTAGTAAAAAGAAATACCCACCTAAAAACCTGTCACTTTATTATGACTAAAACTTGTGTTCAAACTGCTGGCAGTGCTTTGATTTATGAGTAAGATGAGGTATTTGAAAGGTAAGAGCTCACTGTAATGATTATAGACTACTTAGATCCAGTAAAAATAAAACAAGGTTATGTAAGTACAGTATGGTATTTTTCTTAACTTGCATACATCTGCAGAGTATATTTGATTGGAATGTTAAACAATTGTTTCTATATTTGTCTGCAGAATATTCAACAAAAAACAATGTAAGTATTAAAAAGAGGTTTGAAGCAATTACTCATTTTAGTACTGCAGCTATTTTTAAACATTCTGTAGTTCTTCTGAGAAGAGTTAAGGCCACCAGCATTTCCTGTTAGCCTGCACTGGTCTTAGTAGCCTTCATGATTATTTTCTTGACTGTTAAACTGTCGGCTGGGAAGTTCACCTCTATAAAACTTAACTTGATATATGCCCAGTAGAATGGGAGAAAAATAATACATGCCTTGTGTTGTAGTATACTTATAACAGTATACTGTAAATGAGTTTTTTCATTTTACTTTTTTTTCTAAAATTCTGCAGTTGACTGCTGTTAGAAACAAGAGAGAGTGGCTTCTGGGCCGGTCTGATGTGGTGTGTGTTTAGATCACATTAGATCCTACCAATTACTGTAGCCCCATAATTCATTTAAGTTACCTTGTCATGCTTCTCAGAATAATTTGCCTTGCTGCTTTAAATTAGTTGCTACTGAGGATTCCCTTTGGGATAGCTGAAAACCCTTTTTACCGATCTGATAAAAGCTATGTGGAGCAGCCTTTAAAAAAATTGCTTTCATGAAACACCATGCCGCCATGGTACCACTGAATTCTAGTTAAAGCTGCTGTGATTATATTGCAAGGATATGGTGAGAGCTTGGGGCTTTTCTTAACTTGCTGTACAAAACTGTCCTTTCTTTTTTTAACTTGTTTCTTTTTTTAAGTACCTTAGTTATATTAAACAAGATGGTGGACATTGTGTTTGTACTAGATTGTACAGTGATTTTATTGTATTGTTCCATATTTTAGATTTTTCCTCCACGTAACTCAACACTTCTCACAAATACTGAGAAGCATTTTTCTAAATTGTTCTATAAATTAATAAACAAGACTGTTTAGCATCTACTTGAAAGAACTTTACACTTAAGAGTGTAAAGAATTTACACATTAGAGGGTAAATTCCAGTAACATAAGAACTTGGGATCTCACTTTTTCAACTGTTAATAAATTTTTTGGGGGTTATGCTTGCAATTCAAATAGAGATTTGAATTAAAGTTGGAAAAATGTTAAGGACATAAGCAGAGTCATGATAACTCAGTTTAAGTCTTTTATTTGAAACAAAGTCTAAATACTGTTTTAAAAGTGACTTACTTTTACAATTCAGAAGGAAACCCCTTTATGCTTGGTAATTCTTCTACGGCATATGGCTTCTTTTTAAATGTCTTTCTTGTGTTTTAAGATATTCCTTGTTGTTTCCATTTATCCCATGCCACACTTCACTGTGTAGTAGTATTACATTACCCCATTGTGAACTGTTATTTTGTTAAATTAGTTATGGATTGCAAGCCTGTACTTCAGGGGTTTTAGATGAATAGTGCAATGAAGGTCCAGTGTCTAAATGTGATCTGGTAAGATACCTTGCTGACCTAATTTTACAATTGATATTTTAGGCCCTAAATCAGGTGGTCCTTTGGGACAAGATCATGTTGAGAGGAGATAACCCAAGGCTGTCCTTAAAAGACATGAAGTCAAAGTACTTTTTCTTTGATGATGGAAATGGTCTCAAGTAAGTAAATATTTGTTTTATTACTGGTACTCATGATATCTTGATTTACTTACATACTTAGCATTTAATACATGTGTTCATTGGTGTGGTAAGGTGTACCTATATTCTGTCAGATACTCTGCCATTTCTATTGCATCTTTGATTGTTAGAAGATGGCCTCGGGGTACAAGATATCGTATGTCTTCTGTAGACTAGAAGGTGCACTGCTATTATGAGCAACAGGCTTCTGGGTTTCTGCCTTCAGTCTGTGTAATATTGGTTCTGTGATGCACTCAACTCGAAAGGAGTCAAGTTAAAAAAAAGATAGGCAGTAACTACCTAAAATTAAACAGCTTGTTGTTTCTGGACCAGATAAAATCTGTATTGTAATTTATTTAATGCTACTAACTGTTAATTAAATCACTTAACTTGAGTATTTGTGCTGATAGTCTTCGTTGCTTTTTGCAGGGGAAACAGGAATATCACCTTGACTCTCTCCTGGAATGTTGTACCAAATGCTGGCATTCTACCTCTTGTAACAGGATCAGGACATGTGTCTGTACCTTTCCCAGATACCTATGAAACAACAAAAAGTTATTAAATTATAGTACTGAATCATAAGCAAAATATTTTTATACTTGTATATTGTGGATACATTTTATTGCAATTTCTTCTTGCATCCCATACAACTTTTCATTGAATGGAGCTTAATTTCCTCAGGATAGTAGCATAGGAAAAGGAAATGAAAATTCAGGGTTTGGGTTTTTTTTTTATAAAACATTGAAGCTGAAACTTAAGGGAAAGGTAAATTGCAGAGTAATGGTTTTGAGGGGGGAAACTGAGGATTTTTTTTTTCCCTGGCCATTTAAGTATAGAACTCCCTTTCTTTTAAATAAATATTTTTAAACCAGAAGATAGTCTTCCTGTGTTTGGGCTTTTTAAGTACTGTGATTGTTATTTATTTTGTGTAGAACTCAAATATACCTTCAGTTGGTTTCTGGAAGTGCCTGAAGGAAATGGCTGTTCCATTTTAGGGCATTTTTTAAAATCCATATGCAGTATGTTACAGTAGACTAAGCTTGGTCCTTTCTAGGACTGTCAACAGCTGCTTGGAAAACTGATAGTTCATTATCTGTCAGTCAGCCTCAAATCTTGAGTGCCACTGATGTAGCCCACATTCAGTTCTGTATTACAAATCATTTTAATAACTGCTTGCAGTGCAGCAAACTGGAAGAATAAAAAGAAATCTGTTCAGTATGAGTCTTACTTCTTTAAGCATAAGACATTAGGCTAGGCCAGTAAGAAAAGTAAAAGCTTTAGGTAAAGAAAGGCTTTCTGAAATGGAATCTCTAGATTTTTCCTGGGATCTGTTCATCAGGAAGGAACATGCTTGTTCCATAAGGGGCTGAGACAACTGATACCAGAGGGCACCTTCCACAGGAAGATGTTCCCTAAACAGTCTGGGTAAACCTTTGCAAAGCAGAGGATTTCCCTGTGGTAAGATAGAGTAATTGAGGCAGATTTAGCAACTTGAGTGTCAGTGAGTCTACCTGCAAGGCTTGCTGAGTTGCATGAACCAGGAAAGGTAGCAAGCAGTGTGCAGCAGCTTCAGGCAGCACCTCTGTGGAAAAAGTGGCCTCTCTGTGGCTGCACATCCCCATGTGTGTGCTCCTTCCCTCAGCTCCAGCTGGGAATGCTGTTGGGGTTGGGAGGAGGAAAGGAGCAGGGTACCAGGTTCCCCTCTAGGCAATATTAAGGGTTTGCAGTGGGTGAGTGGTGCATTCAGGCCATGCTATCGCCCTCCTGGCACAGTCCCTGATTTACATGTGTATCTTCAAACAAAGCATGACAAAGGGAATTCATTGCCAGACAGGGAATGTTTTGGATGTACTGGGGACTTGGAGAAAGGAGAAACTAAAACTCAGGTTTTAATACTGGAAATGAGGAAAAAAGTACGGAAAAATGATGAGAACTGCATTGTGAAAACCCTTACAAAAGAAGAGATGCAAAAGATGGGAGCAGAGTATCCCCCTTTGCTTTGAGTTCACCTACGAGCTGATTGATTTTGAAGGAACTAACTTGCTTTTTAAAAGGTATCTTTAATATTTATGAATTATGCCTAAGTGACTATTTAATACATTCTTCATGTTAATGTATTAATCAAAAAGGTCTTTAAAAAATTCTCAAAAGGTGCTTTGTACAAACAAAATTTTGTTTAACTGCAAAAACTAAAAAATTTTTTTCAGGTAAATGTTGTAGGAGAATTTGTCATTTGTATCCAGCATATTTGCATGAATTTCAGTTCTCTGAACTTGTGCTGTTTTCCACAGAGTAGTATAATCAGAACTTTGAAACACATACTGTTTTTCCTGTGCTTTGATATCAGTTGTATATATGGCTCCAAAAACTGTTAAAGAGAACTTAAAACTGTCATAGAGAAGGAAAACAAAATATTTTTAGAGATAATTGGGCAAAGTTGTGGATTTGTTTTGCTAATTACTGAATAAGTGGTTGGTTTTTTCATAAATTATGTTCTTGAATTGTTTACTGAAGCGTTTCTTGTGGCTTGGCATTCAACCATTTCCCTGCATTCCTTTGGCAGTACTCTTCCAATGAATAGAATGTCTGCCTATTAAAGAGAAGCTTTAACTACAGAGACAAGGATCTGCTGTCACAGAGCATCAGGGAGAAAGCTACTTTCTGTCCTACAAAATGGTATATTCCTCCCAGCAGACAGTAGCAGAATTTCAAAATACAGAAACAGTAGCTTTCAAATGTGGTGTTTGATACTTTACTAGTGTTTCCATGTGAAGACAAATTATGTTTGAGGTAAGCATTTTAGAGGGATGAAGAGGAAACCATCACAGAGTTCAAATTCTTGGAGAGAAGAACTTTTTATCCTGAGGAAAAAGCCAGCATAGATCAGCATTTGATGCTGTAATAGCTTGGGTTTTGCTCCTGAGCCACTAAGTGAGATAGGGTTTTGGTTCAGAGTTTAAGGAGCCAAGTTCCTCAACTGATCTCTATAAGAAAAAGTAAAAGCCTTTCCAAAAGTCAAATGGCTACTGTATTTTGTTGTGACAATTCTCAAATTGTTTACAAAAAGAATGTGCTTTTGTTGAAACTAATGGCATTTACTTCCTGTTGTCTCACACGTCTCACATGTCTCATGAGGTACCTGTATTGCTCACAGCTGAGTGTTCTCTTAGCTGTGTGGCTGACCAAGTAGTGATGGTTTATGGAGTAATATGTATAAACAATGTATTCCCAGGCAAGTGATGTACTTCATGGGGAGAGGGTGAACTGAAAACACTAAAGATACAATAATTTTCAGATGATAATTTTTAAGTGAAGTTCCGGAGATAGGAGTTCTTGAGTAAGGACCAAAAAATTGACATTTTTTAACGTAGCCTGTGATTCCATTTGCTATCGAACGCATGCAGCACGACACTGACAGCTCTATGCAGGAGGGGCAAAGTAGTTTTGAAAAATGTATGTTTAGAGCTCTGCTCCCCTGAGCAGGCAGTCTTATTTATGGGTGGCTCTACAGTTATTGAAAATAAACATTGAGAAAATATTTCTATCAGTTGTTAATTATTTTAATATATTTCTTCTGAACAATGAAGTTAAAGCTAGCTTTATATATTGCTTACTAGCAAGATTTTAATAGAGTTCCTGCATAATTTTTGGATTCCAGCTGTCGAAAATGTTCTTCTGAAAATTGCTTCAAGATGATTGATTAGGTTTCGCAGATCAGTTCTGCAAAATGAAAGCTATTTAGGCTGAAAACTCTTCAAATTTGTGTCAGAAAATACATACAGAATAACTGTCAGACTTCAAGAGAAGTTTTTCTGGTTTATTTGGCTGCTTTATTTTGTTTTTTTTTTTTTTTAAAAAGTAAACTTATAAATAAACTGTTCATTCAAACAAGTCAACAGGCAAAATGTTTAGCCTGAAAAGTTCCATTCTACATGTACAGGTAAATGCTCAAATTGCAGTAGTTTTATCAGGCATCTTTATTAAACAAAAAAAAATCCAGGACTTAGCTTGAATGAGCCAAATCGTTTATGGATCTTTTTCTGGTGCCCTCCAACACTTCCCTCAGACCATTTTCTCAAATTGGCATGTTATAGAAGATAATGGGCCAAAGATGAGGCACAGATGGAAACTAGTATTCAATATTAAGAATGGTCATAGAACAGCTTGGGTTGGAAGGGACATGTAAAGGCCATCTAGTGCAACCTGTCTGCACTGAGCAGGGACATCTCCAACCACATCAGGCTGCCCAGAGCCCCATCCAGCCTGACCTTAAATGTTTCCTGGAATGGGACATCTTACACCTCTGGGCAACATGCTCAGTGCTTGTCTTCCCTCATTGTAAAAAAACTTCTTCCTTATATAAATCCACCCTTCTTCAGTTAAAAACCCTTATCCATTGTCCTATCTCAACAAGCCCTGTTTAAGTGTTAATGCCCATCTTTTTGGCCCTTTCAAGTGCTGGAAGACCTCAATTAGAAGTCCCTGGAGCCTTCTCCAGGTTGAGCAGCCCAATTCTCTCAGCCATCCCTCTAATCATCTGCATGAGCAGGATATTTCTCTCCATCTCTCTCCACTTTTGCCTCTTTCCCTCCTCTCACCCTTCCCTCCTTCTCACTACCCCTCCCTGTTTACTCCAAGCTTCAACACAACTGCTTTTTTCAGTCATTAATGTTCTAATAGTGAAATTTTAAATCCTCTGGGAATAACTATTTAGAAAATAAAGTGGTAAAAGAACAACTGTGGGTTAACCCTGCACAAATTCATCTGGAACTTTCTTCTGCTTCCCAACTGTATTCCCTTTTGCTCCTTGCTAGTACTCATGTAAATTCTGAAGAAATAGCTGGCACACTTTTAAAATTATAAAATTGGCAGAAATGGGTTAGAGAACGTACGTATTTCCAGTGCCAGAGGACCATGAAAGTGAGCAAGCATTTCTGTAATTGGAAGACATGTTTGTGTTATACCACTAACTTTGTTAGCAGCAGTAATCATGTGCTTTGCACTTGTAATGCAATGATTTCCAAGTGCTTTACAAGAAAAATACCCATTTAGTTCCAGAAAGATCCTGGCATTCTTAAGCCATTCTGGAAGTGCTTTTGCAAGCAGCAGTCTTCAAAACAATATCCTGGGTTAACTAGAATTGCCTGTGTGGCATGTGATAAACCTACCACAGGTTCCACCAGCTGGCTGCACAGGTGGTTGGTAACCAGAAGGGATAACTGAGAGCTCTTAGCTGGGCAGGCCTTTGGCAGAGCTAGGATTTGGATGCCATGCATGGAGTTTTGCTTCTGTGTTACAATGTACGCAGCAGGTACCGTGCTATTCATTCAGTCTGCCTTCTTGCTCAGTGTTTCTTCTTGCTTTGACAGGGTTTGCTTTTGTTTTCCAAAGACTGCTATGGTACCATGTGCTCATACTTGAGGGAATTTTTTGGATTTGATACATAGATGAGGTCTCAGAGTGTGGTGGTAGAAGCTATGAGATGGGTAAAGAAGATAAGCCAAGCACTAATTTCTGAGTTGAAGTGTAAAAATATTTATGCTTCAGAACAGTTGGTGTTAGATGTAGTTGTGAGAGGCAGACAGAGGTCTTTGTGTGACATTGTAACTGAAGCTTGAGATAAAACTAGTTTACCTGTGATTTGGAAGTAACAGTGTTGAGACTGTGGCTGCTGAAGTATTTCTGGGTTTTGCATTTTGTTGTTTGGTGGTGTTGCTGGTTTTTTTGGTTTGTTGATTTTTGGGTTTTTTTACTTTACTTTTATTTCTAGAAGGTAAATTTCTTCACGTTTTCTTTCTTTCTCTCTCTTAGTTCTAAAAGAAAGAGCAGGCAAAGGTTTCTTTTTCTTCCCTGCTTTTCTAGTCCCCATTGCTCATTAACTATTACTTGTTCATTGACATTTTGCTTTAGGAATTAGTATAGTAAGAAAGAAAGAAGGAGGCTGGTACCTGCATTCTAACTGCACATGTGGCAACAACCAGCATTAGCATTCTTCTTTTTAAAGACTGTTTTTTGGGATTTTTTATATTTTCAAATTTTAATATTAAAAAGTAAAATGTCTTGTATGGTCTAATGCTGTAATGAAATAACTTAAATATTTCATCAGATATGTTATCTGATCTCACTGTAATGACTGCCTCCTTTCACAAGCTTTTATCCACAAGAGCAGTGAGCTTTGCCTAGTTATCACCTCTCTAAATTGTCAAGTGTCACTCCTAAATAGGAGTATCTACTCAGGATTTCTTTTTTTCAGTTAATAAAACCTTTTTTGACTTAATAGGGTATTGGTAGAGCCTTTGACTAGATGAGTATCTTTTTTCCCCTGTCCCTCACTTTAATAAGGTATTAATCAGAAACTTGTAAAGCAGATGCTGACATGCTCAGCATGGACAGTAGGCCACTCCTCAAAGTGATATGACCTGTGTAAGAATCCATCAATATTCATCAAAGCCAGTGGGTGTCTTCAGATAAGAGATGTCTGGGTTTGTTTCTTTCTTTCTGGATAGTTGGCATAATAGTAATGTCATGGGTTTGGTAGTGAAGTCTCTTTTAATGCTCTCCTGATCCCAGGATGAGAATTTCCCACTACTATGAAATTCAAAATTTTTAGTATTAAAGTAAACAAAGAATGGGGAACTTCCATAATAAGCTGTTATCCTTTCAGGGAGATCTGACAAATATTTATGCTGTATGTGTGTACCTGTTGTTCAGTGTAATCCTTCAAGAACTGGTCAGCTCCACAGAACTTCAGCAATTTTTATTTCAGTGCTGCTTGTATTTCAGAGGAACGAGCATCAAACACTGAGATTTATCTGGCCACTTCTACAAGGTGCAACACAAATTTACCCCTTTCCCAGGGAAGCTGTATGAGGCACAAATGACTTGTTTTCCTGGATTCAAAGTGAAGGTTTTTGATGGCTTGGATTTTAATTAATTTTTGTAATTTTTTAGCTCTCTTTTTTTTTTTATTTAATTTATTGTTTACCTTCTCTCAAAGAGAATTGTGGATGGTTTGCTTTCAGAAAACTGATTTACATTTGCCATTAAATTTATGGTAATTCTATTATGCTCCCTTTTTGGTGGTATAGTAGCAAAGTATACTGTTTATGTTGTTCAACACCAGAAATGCACATTTTGATATAGGGATTCAAGAGAAACTGTACTAAGTTTTAATTACACTTGATTGTTTTTGTTGGTACAGAAGGAAGCTGCTCTTTCATATCCATATAGGATTTAAGTAAAGGTCTGTTGTTAACTTTGGAAATTTTTTCCCATTTTAAATTTTGTCAAAAAGTACTTCAGTTTTTTTATGGCTTTCATATTACTCCATATTAAAGAATTCATACAATATTTTAGTTTTTCATTTTCCTGGGTATATTCTTTCCTTCCTGATTTCTGCTTGTGATCCAGCAAGATTATTTGAATTCTGATATGCTGACCCATTTGCGCACAAAATTAGTTTCCGATTTGTGTTTCAGCAAGACATTGTGTTACAAAGGTGCATCATAAAAATCGAGTCCTAATCATCCATACAAAAATTCCTCAGATTTTAGAAAAACAGCTGTAAAATACACGAGAGGGTGAAAAACTGAAAGCCTTCATTTGATCAATTTTGGGGCAGTGCTCTCTGCTGCTTTTTCTAGAGAAATATCCTTAATTTTCCCATATCTTTCCTGGGTCTGGAGAAGTCTTAAAAAAACATGGTTTGTATCCTTTGTCACAGACTGGACTTTTATAAGTCAGTATTTTAATGGGCATTCCAGTTATTTTAACCAGCGATTATGTTTTTGGTAGCATGACTGAAATATTACAGAATAGTGTAGAAATAGCTTTATGAAGAATGTTCAATCTAAACAAAATGGCAGTGTAATAGCACTAAAATTGCTCTTGCTAATTTAGTATAGTAAAAATAACATAAACAAAAATCATGTTGAGGAAAAATGATTGGGTTTCATATTGGTTTTTTGAGGACTGGATTTGATCATTCCTGCAGGGAAATTTTGTAGGAAAATCTAAGAACCCATCTCGAGTCTAACAAGTATAAGCAATATTGATGCAGTTCAGTTTCAGAAATCTCATATGTCATGATCGTGATTATTTTAATCTCTTCTTTGAATAAATTACATATTCTAAAACATCTTCCTTAGTCTAAAAACCAAAGACAGTTTAATTCAAGAATATGCAGTTTGTATATTTACCAGCAGATGTCAGGCATTCACTTTACAAAACAATGGAGAGTGAGAAATGTTCATTTTCAGAGTAGGATATATAAGATATTTGGATTTTAAGTTTAGGTATATAATGCTATTATGCAGTTTTTTACCTATTTGAATTGAGATATTTTAATTAAAAGGAACTTTCAGAGTGTTTGGATTTAGACAGTGGTGTTCTTAATGTAGCTTTTTTAAAAATATTTGACATATATATGAATGCCATGTATAATACAGTAAAAAAAGATGAGTCAATTATGTATATGGGTGCACAAGTGACATCCTTGCATTTGTGTTCTCTAGGCAGTAAGTGCCTGGTGACATTTAAGAGAGTGCTGTTTAGTTTATCCCTGGGAATCCCATCCCTGGGATGGGATTTGCTGTCATCTGTTGTAAATGAAAAAAATCTTTACAGTTAAAATCTGTGAACAGACTCGGGACTCTGGGATGTTATTCTTGGGTCCTCTACAGATCTTTCATGGGGCAAAAAAAAAAAGCTGCAGTTGACAGATGCAGATGAGTTTTAAACTATATAGGGAGTGATGGTTGGTTGTCTCACAAACATTTTGAAACCTAATTCATTGCAAGCATAAATCAAACTTTCCAACTTTAAATAGTATGGGTAGAGATTACTATGGGGAAGGAAGTCTGGGCAGCATCATCTTCTTTCTGAACCTTCACTGTTGTAGTGAATGTGTTTAAGGCAATTTTCAGTGCATTTATTACCTGTTACATGTTTCATACAGAAAACAAAAATACTTGTTGTAAATATTTGTGCAGTGGAGCAGGAGTAGCTGTCCTTTGAAGTGGGGTGGTATTTCTATACAGATAACCGCAGTGACCCTTTTCTTTAAGGTAAATGTCTGATGTTCTGAGCATCTACCCCTGCTAAGTGGGAACAGCTGCTTCTCAAGCAGACAGGATACAAGTCAGTTGCTAGTGCTGCAGTAACGACAATCTCAAAGCAGCCATGGTTAAAAACAACAGAAAGCATGAGCATGACATGAGAATTGCTGCCTCTGCAGTTCCCACTGTGTTAGAAATGACCAACTATTTTTATTTTCTCCCTACCAAATTTAGCCACTCCAAGTAAAAAGGGTCAAAAAAAAGATGTAAGAAAGTATTGTATTCTGTATATATGAGAAATAAAGGGCTACTACATTTATCAGGGACCTTTTGGTTTTATACCTGTTCCAGAATGTTGTGGGGTTTTCCTTTATGTTCAAGCACTGGGAAAGTATTTTGATCCAAAACAAAAGGGAAAGACAGAGATGATATCCACTATAAATAAGAATCAACAGTGTTCATAAACCGTTTTGAAAGTGTCAGATAAGATATGAAACAGGATGTCTTAGTGTAAAAGCATTGAAAGAAAATCTCACACAATTTTTCCACCTTTCTTGGCCCAACTCAAGGGTTGGGGCCAAGTAAGTTTGAAGAGCTTGCTGATCCAACAGTTTTCTGTGAATGAATGGCACGAAACTGCTCCTTCATTCAGGCAGAGAGAATCAGTGAGTCTGGAATCAGTCAGATGGACAATCAGTCTCATCAATAGACTTAGCAGCCCGAGCTAGTCAGCATCACTTTCTTGCCAGAGGTAAGGTTCAATTTTAAATGTAAAACCAGTAAAATTATTACTATAATTATTCAGAGCACTAACAGCAAGATCTGCAGCTGTGCAAATAGTCCTGCGTGATCTCTCTTTGAAAGAGAAAATCCTTCCACTTCCTTCTAATATAAAGGTCTTTTCCATTAACAGTATTAAAAGGTACCAGCAAGACTGCTGAAGAGCTAATTATGGAAGAGCAAACACACAGTGAGAAATATTCTAAAAACAATTAAATAATAAAATTTCCTTTCCTAATAAACTACATTAGTGATTTGAATAATCATTTAAGCTAATACACTGAGTAAAATTTCGTTCGGGAAAAGTGACTGAGAATCGTTTATCAGCAGAAAATACCCTTACCATGTGTCACTAGATGGCAATGTAACACCCGGCAGAGGGGGACTTTGTTAAGAACTTGCTCATATAGTTAGCATCGAGAGAGAACAGGTTTTAGAGGCAGTTTTCATGGATAAAAAGCACAGCAAATGAGAAGGTAGATAATAATATCACAAGACTGTTTACTAAAAACCATATATTTACAATCTTGCCAGGAGAGAAATGTTAATATTTGTGGTTGTGTTTGATGGCTTTGGTAGTTATGGTGAAACAGAAATTTCAGTAGGGGTCTGTTTAGTCAGAGTTTGTGTCATAGTGCTCCTTCATGAAAGGGCAACTGGAAAGTTCTTGTCTGCTGTCCTCCTTGGTAGCTGAGTAAAATGAAGTCTAGGGTACAGCTTGGTAAAGCTTGCATGTCTTTAGTAAAACTAGACTGTTCCCCTTATTTTCATGGGGTTTTTTTTTGTTTGTTTGGTGGAAGGTTGTTTGGTTTTTAACTTTTAGACCCAATACTAAGAGAGACCAAATAACTGGGGGAACTTGTTGCAGGAAAGCAGCAGTTGGCAGAACCTGATGTGGCAGCACCACACTCATGTCATTCTCAGAAATTCCACTGATGTCAAAGGGAGTTCCAAGGGCATAACACATGAAGGGCCCACAACACAGAGCTTGTATGCAGTGACTTATAGAGGGAAAATGGAACTTTTCAGTCTCCTTCACTTATCCCAGCATGCCTGGCTATTGCACAACAGATGGGGTCCAGTGACCTCTTAATGTATGTACAGACTAGTGCTCATTAATCTTGAAAAGAGGTAAGATTTCATGGTATGTAAAGACTTTTTATTTTTTTTCCCTTGTGCTGATATACAGAGATGCTATGGGGAAATGAAGCTTTGATGATGCATTGCCTTTACACAAATGGGATATTATTTTAAGATTAAAATCACATCTCCCTTCCTTTTTACGGTAATGGATCATAAAACAAAGTTGCACAAGATGGATGATTTTTTTTTTTTTGCTCCTAAGGAGTTTCATGGCTCCAAAGTTGAAATAAGTTCATAGTAAATAAGTTCATATTAAGTTCTTAATTTCTACAACAGCCCTAAAATCAGCAACTAGAATTAACTGTTAACTTTTTGTTGTCAGGACATTTGAGAATCTATCACAATAGTTTTCTCAGTCTTTCTTACCAATGGGTACGTTTCCATTACCGTTCATTCATGAGAACAAGGGAAGTGGTGCAGGATGAGCTGGTGAGAAAATTTAAAGGAAACAATAGTAATGACTCACAACTGAAGTCTGTGCTTTAGAAATTCCCACCTTTCAAAGAAGGTCTGCTAAAGAAAACCCAAAGTAATGTTCTAGCCAAGTCAAAATTACATTGGAGAAACATTATGGCATGTAAAGCATTGTTTTCAGAGAGACAGCCCAATCTGCTTCCACTTTTGATCTGGACTTTTTTTGGTTTAATGGCATGCTAAAAACTGCTTGCCCAATCCATTGTCCTCAGAGACTGCCCTTTCTTTGAAGACTTAGAGGAGTTGAATTCTGCCAAGAGCTGACTTCTTTATCTGGCATTGTCCCTTCTTTGGGGCTGTCTTATTGAAGTGTTTAGCAAAATATGTTTAATACTTCAACAGGCTTTAATACTACAAAATACTACTAAAGTTTAATGCTACAAAGTCTTAGGTGTTTCAAATATTAAATTCAGTGTAACAGTATGTGAACACTGGCAGTAAAACAGCAACACAGTAACAAAAAGAGGGCTGTGGATAGCAACGTGATAAACTACAGAGGTTTGATGAATTTTATTGCTTAATTTAAATGCACTTTACATGTTTGCCACGAAGGACTGATATTTTCAAACTTCACTCTCCCTGAGTTCTTAGTAAAAGTTCTTCAATAAAAGTTTTTTAGCGCACTTCCCACTGGAGTTTCCTCAATGCTGTTGTGATTATGCTTGGGATCAAATGAAGTCACATCCATACATGCATGCTTTTACCATGTGAGAAACACGAATAGTGGTTCTGATGTGGTGGAACATTGAGCAAAACTGTGTTGTGAGGCAATTGAGTTTAGTATAGTAAGATTTTTATCTATTGCTGGTATGTGTCTCGCATATGGCTTCTGTTACATGACTGCTGAAAAGAGTTATTTTCTCATGAATGCTTATAGCTGTCATGTTAAAGGAGTCTTGTTTATCTGGGAGTTGAAGTTAAAGTTACAGAAGTTGTATTTTTAGTGCTGATTTGATGTGTATATAGCACAGAGAACACTAATAGGCTAAAGTTGTCTGTTAATCCACTAAACAGAAAACATACTGTGCCATGTACAGTCATTTTCATGTTAATTTATCAGTGCTCCTTAACTGCATTTGGCAAACCCTTTAAACTGTCATCTGGAAGAGTTGTTTCTGTATGTGTGTATGTGTTCTTTTTATATTAAGCCTTTTTTTATGAGTATATTAATGTTACTAAGTTACCAGATATTTTAGTGGTTGTCTACTGAAAATCTTTTTAAGACCTTGAAATGTGTTAGAGTGGGCAATGTAATAAAAGCACAAACAAAAACCATGGACAGATAAAGTGAAATATGAAATGCAATTTATTCAAATTCACAGATCAATATTGCCTAAATGTATAGACATATGATAGGATATTAAGTCCCTAAAAGGAGATAATCTTTGAAAGAGCAGCTGTATGGCTAACTTCTGTGAATGTTTCAATTCTGTATATCAGTATGCTTTTCAGCTTTTTAGGTTTTGCTTTAATCATTCTGCTATTGCTCTTTCTTTAGAACTTCTTTTCCCAGCCTGCCCCCATAGCTAGTCCTATATAACAAACTCTCTGATCAAACTCTAAACTCAATTCAGTGCATCAGTGATTTGGAAAGATGGTACAACAACCTCCAAAGAGGGACATTAATATCTTCCTATCTTCCTCTTTTTCATTTGAAATTTTCATTATGAGAGAGACACGGAATGTGGAAAGTATAACTGTAATTTTTCTTGATTCTACATTACACAAATGAAGAAAGAATGGAGAGAACTTGCATTTTATTCTTTTTCACAGGGAGGAAGAAAGTTTGCTTTTCTTTCTTAAGTGAACTGCCCTCAAAGGTGACCTATTGTTTGTTTTTAAAGATTATGCATTTCCATTGCTATGTGCCACATGATATTGTGTAGCTATCCTTATCAAACAGCCTTTTTTGTCAAGAATTTTTGTCAGGTCATATTTTAATGATAAATTATTTAAGTAGTTGAATTATGTTTACTTTCTGCTTGACCATAACTTACTGCTGAGAGCTGGTCTTTCTCAAAAATAAAGTTGTTCTTTCTCAAAAGCATCACTTTTACACTATTTTCTTTTCTGCTGCTCTTCCTTAACCAAACCTTCCTGGTTGAGCAGTACTATGTTTTCAGTTCCCCCAGAGTAGTCCAGGGTGTCAATCCAGCCTGCTGCTACAGCAGCTTGCTTAGCAGCTCCTCTGGGCTCCTCACCATGCCTGTCTTTTCAGAAAGATGGATCAGTAGTTGATCTGAAGCCTGTGTTGGGCCTCTGGAACATGTGGATGTAATTAAGTAGCATAAAAGGTGGTCTAAGGCCATGTACTGCTGTAGTATAAATACTTTGGGATGGAACTTCAGTACAGAGCTGGATGTTAACCTGGTAATAAAACTCCCTATTGCCTGTATCAGGCAGTATTGGGAAGATGCTTGTGTTTCAAAGCCTGACCTCTGCAGTGACAATTCCTTTTGACTCTTCCTTCTACTCTATCAGCAGATTATGTGATATGCTTGTCCTGCTGCTTCTTCTGGATGCAGCTCAGGGATCTTCCATGCTGAATAATACTGTACAGTGTATACATATCATTGTGTTCTCTTGTGGGCTTTTTCTGTGAAACTGAGCTAAATATGCAGCTGCAAAAAGTAAAAGGCTAATCTGTAATCTAAACCAAAAAGTGAAGTGGGATAGAAACTCCTTTAAGGGAATATGTAAACATGGAAACTGGTACTCTGTTTCTGGAACTACTGATTTTTCTCTGTGGTTTCAGACCAGCTATTTATTTACTATCTTTATTTACTCATTTGTGAAAGAAGATGTGATAATTATTTACCTCAGTGGAAGTTTTAATGGATCATTAGTTTGTTTTCAAAGAGCTCCATGACAGCTGAGGCAGACCAGCATACACACACATACAAATTTTCAGTGACCAGGACCTAGCAGCTCACTTATGTTGATCTCTGCCTAAACAGCTGTCTCCACTTCTTCAGCAGGAAAGCCAAATATGGCTTCAAGTTGTCCTATCTCTCTTCCCCATGCCTGCTTTGGATTTTTATATTCATACACATTTTCCCTCTGTGGAACCTGTTCTGTGGTATCCTTTATGAGAGTTCCTGAAAACCTAACTGAAAAAAACAGGTACACAGACTAATGATCATTATAGAGCAGTGGTCCTGGTCCAAAAGACTTTCTCAATTGTTGAAAGAACTGGAGAGTTTAGGAAGCTTATTATTATTCAGGTTTTGTAGGAAAAACATGGAAGTCCAGTCTGCTTACAGAGACAAGACAATTACCAGCCCTGGTAGAAAAAAAAGGGAAAATCAGAAGGTGCAGTTAACAAAATAATAATACTAGAGTTGCTTTCTAACAAAAGGGAGCAGAAAATCACAAGAAGGGCTAGATGAGGCCTATTTCACTGACAATGAATGTGAAAATATAAGCTCTGTTATGTTAGGAAACTGGGTAGTGTTTGCCTGGTGCTTGGAAATGCAGTTTTTGCAGGTAAAACATGTGAATTCTATACATGTCTTAAAACAGGCAGAGATTTTCAGAGATTGCCAAAAAGCTTTGAGGCTACTAAATTAAAGTAGCATTTGCTTGCCAAATAATGGCTATGCATCATATCTCAAAATATACAGAGTTTTACAAGACCTGAAATAAAGTAAGGCTTTGTGCATTTTTGGTATATATTGTGTTGTTTGTTTTTTTTTTTTTTTTTTTTAACATGAATATAAATAGGAAAATAACTGCAGCTGAATATTTGCCATTCCACAAGAAAGTTGGCAGTGTCAGAAAGACTTTTTTTTGACAAAACATGTTTAGTTTTGCCTATAAATTGACAAAAGATGAAAGATGCCTCAGAGTTAGATAGGCCTATTGAAAAAGATCAACTCTCACAGAAGGATATAAATAATGAGAAACATAATATTGATTAAACTGTGTCAACAAATTCAAGCTGATTTGAGATAAATATGGGAAATTACTACTCACTGCTGATGTAATGAACCAGATACCTAGCTTTCCCTTAAAGATTATTTGATGAAATTGTTGTGATTACAAACAATTTCAAAGCTGCTGTAATATTTGTATACAAAGGGCAATGTTTTAATTTAATTTAAGCAGCCCTTAAGTTATTCCAGACATGAGAAAGACATGAATTAGTGTTGCAAATACTTTCAATCAAGTCTGCTTTGGCTTTTCATATAAAAGCTAAAAGCAAAAGTTCTCTTGTTTTCCTGTAATCTTTAACCCAATTGCTTAGGTAATAAGAAATAAGGTCCCATCCTCCTTCAACTTTTTTTATCCCCATGGTATTGAGGTCTTAACATTCCAAAATGGGAGAAAACAATAGTTCCCCAGAGTCAGCTCTGTCTCTCTAGACTTGAATCTTCCATGTATTTTTTCACTTCTGAAGTATTTTTAATCTATTTGTGTTTTCTTCATAGTGGTAGCATGAAAAATAGAGAAAAAATACACAAACCATGTTTTGCAAAAAACCAATTTGGAAAAAACATCTTAACCATCTTACTGGCAATGCTTTCCTATGGTGCCCAAGTTTGCCTCATATTTCAGCAACAAGTCTTTGGCTGATAAATCTGTACAGAATAGACTTTGGCAGAAGTGTCTGCCACTTTACTATGTGTGAAAACAGGAGGAGTCTGTAGTGACATATTGGAAGTAATGGAATGTCTTCTGGTTAAAAAGTAAATGGTTACAGTATTTTAACCATAAGACACTCTTAGTTAGTCATCTCCTCTGCAAGGCAAAT
Organism: Serinus canaria; assembly: GCF_022539315.1. NCBI lineage: Eukaryota > Metazoa > Chordata > Aves > Passeriformes > Fringillidae > Serinus > Serinus canaria. The sequence goes on from NC_066317.1 coordinate 36,660,638, forward strand.
TCTAGCTTTCTTTGTGATTGCAAGTGTTGTTCTTTTAGCCCTCTTACAAGCATAATATAAGGTTATTTTCCCCTAATAGTCTGACTTTTTTCAAATAGTTCTGTCACTGCTCTTTTTTTTTTCATATGCTGATGAAATCTCTGCAAGTTTAAAGTCAATGATGCTTCAGAGATGTTTCAGCTGAAAGCTGCTTCCAGAACTATTTGCAGAATGAGGGTTGTGTTCATGAATGAGATGAATAATATTTGCTTGAGTTCAGGGTGGCCTAAGTACATGAGAGAGAGATCTACGTGTAGTTACTGCACAAAAGCATATATTAGCCTTGGCATAAAGTGGGAGATGGAAAAAGTTAAGGGGGTTCTTCTTTGCACAACCTCATATATTTGCCCAGTTCCTACTTTCTCCTTTGCTGATTATCAAGGTGTCTGCCTATAGAGATGCCTGTTTTCATCTAATATTGTTTTTCTGGTTTGTCATTTATGCCATCACTCACCTTTTTGCTTATTTTCCTTTGTGTAATTAATTAAAAATTAAGCACATCAATAAAATAGAAAACACAGCAAACTGTGGCAAAAGACATGTTTTGCACATAGTTGCATATTTTAGTGTGTAAAATTCAAGTTGGGGTTGCTACTCCTCCTTCTTACTGGCTTCCCAGTGAGCACATGGGTACTGAAAGTACCAGTACTCTCAGGGAGCTGGGCACCCTGAAATTGTCCTTTAGACCTTGCATTGCTCTTCCACTTTGTGCCTGGGCTCCTGAACCTTCCCCAGCTAATTCAGAATGTATGTTTCCATCCTAAAAGTAGGAGTAAGGGGTTTTTTTAACAATGGTCCTCCACAGTTGCTTTCCTTGCACGATGAATTTCATTAAAAGTAGGTATTGCAGGGTATTTGGCACACATGTGACATGCAGGTATATGACAAAGCATAGAGCACTTGTGCTGTTAGAGCACTTGTGTTGTCATGTTCTGTACATACAATACTGTTAATGGATTAGTTCTGTATGTATATTGAACATTTATACTTGGAAAATGTTTTACAAGTGTTTCAATTGCTTTATGAAATTTGAACTCTGATGCACTCATTTCATGAAACTTTGGAAAATATTTTATTACTTTTAAAGAACACAATTTTCATATTAAGCCATTTTTTCACAAACAGGTGCAGTCAAATGTGTTTAAGATAAAAGTCAGGACTGAGCAATCCTTAGTTGCAGGTCAAGCTACTGCATGTGAAATGCAGTTTGGGCATCATAACTTGGGATTTTTTTCAGATCTTTGGGCATTAAATATTTAACATCTCCTTTTTAAAAAAAATTCAGCCTCATTCATTTGAGTGAGAAAATACATATAAAATCATCTGGATTTCAGGTTGTGTTAGGTATGTCAAATATTTACATCTTAAAAAACACCCCCAGATATTCTTGTTTATTTGTTTTTGTAATCAAGTTAGGGTAGTCAGACCTTGATTTACTTCCTGCAAGCTCCTTATCTGATTTATGATTATGATTTATAAGCTGAACCCTAAAAAACACTTCAGCAATGAAAAGTAGCAGCATTCAGTGCTGGAGACTGTAAGCGTATGGGTAAAATGCTTCCTTTTTTTAATCACTCGAAAGCACATTGAAAGGCTTCCATGACTCAGGTATTTGCTGGTATTGGGTTTGGTGTTTGGTAGGATTTACAGGAATTAAGTGCTGGTGGCCTATTTTTTGCTGTTCCTATTAGCCATGTCCTTTCCTTGTGTTAGATATGTTGAGGCTCACTTCTATACAGAATAATACAGAGCACAGTGAAACAAATTATTGAGCTCTATTATAATTTTTATGCCTATGCAATATATGCTAGGATAAAAATCACATAGTCACATTCTGTGTGCTTAGTATAGAAAGAACTATCTTGGTAATAGCAGTCAATTTTTCATTTTAAAATGCAAGCTGTAGTTATGGAATCAACCTTAATGTTAGGAGATCCATAACATCTTCATGGCCCAAAGCATCTCTCAGAGTGGCAGAAAAGGAATTTTTTTCTGTTCTTCCTTTTCTCTGTTGAATTCTTTGGCTGAGAGGACCCCTGAAGATCTTTTCATCCTGAAAAGATTCTATCAAAAATTTGCACAAAGCAAAATTCTTTCTCCTGGCCCTGAAACTGTCTCTGTAGATAGCCTTTGAATAAAAGTATTAACTAGTACTAGTACTTGCACAATTTCTTGTTTCCTTTATGTTTCTTGTGTGTTTCTTTTATTAAATTGTATCTGGGGATCTCACATTCCATCTATTTTTTTGTTACAAATCGTGTAGCTGAATGTGCTTCTCTCTCTTGTACCTCTTCATCTTCATTTGAATGGACTGCATTTCATAATAAATCAAATTTGTCTGTTGCTATATTTATTCCTGAAATACTCAAAAGTTTGCATTTGAGTAGAAAATTTCATAAGCTAATTTCCATGTTTGTTATCCAGTATTTGTATCAGCAATCAAGCTGTATAACTAGAAGTTTAACTGGCCTAATGAGGGACAAAAGATTTCATTATTTCAGACTTGACATAGTATAAAACTGCTACCAGAAACCTTTAGAGTTGAATTGCTGGTCTTCCATTGGGAAGATGTGTATTGCAGACTTTAGAAATAGCTACGAAATCCATCTGTCTGACCTCCTAAGCATCTGCAAATCTTAATGTGGAAACATTTAATTCCACTTTGTTTCCTGAGGTGACCTCGAACTTTTGGTGGTAACCTGCTAAACTCCTGCCAGGAAGTGCTTAGGAGATGGTTGGGTGTACAAAGCTCTCCCTTGACACAGCCCTGAGCTTTTCATTATGAAACTTGTTACACAAACATGACATAACTATCAGTCACTTGTTTTCATTACTAAAGAAAACAGAAGTGGCCAGAATCTGAAGTTGATATAATTTGCTGTTGCTATGTTGCTTGACAAATGGATGGATGGAGGTAAGGCAGAAATAATACTAATTGAAAATTCTTTTTTTTTCTTTTTTTTTTTCCTTTTTTCCCCCAAAGTTAAGCTTCTAGTCCTACACTTCAGATAGTTTGGGAACCTGAATGAAGTTTGGGTTTGTATAAATAGTTCTTTACATTTGTTACTGAGATTATTACTAAATCCACAGACCTTCATATGAAATGAGACAGCTCATAAGGCATTCTAGACTCTGGGTCTGGCTCTTGTGAACGTGAAAACCATGAAATTCTCTGGGATCTGAGTACTGAGAGTGGATCATCAGAAAATGGAGATACTCAGCATTACTTTATTAGGGAGGTCTAAAGATCTTCTTCCCACCTAATGCAAAAATCCAGATTAGTCAGTTTTATTTCCCTCCCCAAATAAATCCTAAATATCCTATCAAAAAACAACAAAAATGATAGAATTCTTACTTTAAAATATCAGTCTAAAATCTCCCATTTTCAGTTCACATCCAATTTTAATGAAAATTTCAGTTAATGTAAAAAAAAAAATTATTGGACTAAGTTAAAATACTTATTTTTCATGAATTTTTATGACTTTGAATTTTTGCTGTTAATTTGTAAAAGGAAGACACTTTGAGGTAAGAGGTACTTCCACAGAGAGAAACATTTCACCTTAGCTTTAGCCTAAATTGGGTAACAATTCTTAAAGGCCTTAAGTTTTTAGAGTATTGGAATTGGGATCTCAATTTCAGTATCTTGGCACTTCACAATGCATATAAACATTGCCACTGCCTTGCAGATTTTTGGGGCCCAGTTAACAGCTGTCCAATTTTAGAACTTCAGGATCAATGCATAAGTTTAAAGGGCACCCTGAAACCACTCTTGAATATGGTTGTGTGAATTACCGAATTCTCACAGACCACAGTTTGGAAGCTGCCTCTAAATATAGTGTCCATTGTTTCTTCTTGCATAGGAGGATGTGAAATAGGCAGAGAAAAGCTTAAATCTCTGAAATTTATCTACCTGTAAAATGGCTTAATGACATTTCCTTCCTTTTCTTTAAAGTATTTTGAGATCCCTTGGTGAAAAATGATGTACAAGAACAGAATAGCAGTGTTTCTTGGTACTTCTACATTATAAAGAAATCGAATGAATTTTGTTCAAGTTGTGCTAGCTTCAAACTCTCATTACAAAGGATAATCAAGATGAAAGAAACAAAAACATCAGGTCTTTTATAACCAGTTATTGCTCAGACCTGTCTCTTTGCAACGATAATCACAAAACCATGGGATAAATATGATTTTCTAGCAAGAGTCAAAATGATAAATGCCATGATTTAGAAGGTTATTGGATTTATTGTCTAGTGTGAGTTGCATTTCTTCCCAGAAGATATGGGGTGCTTTATAGCTAGCAGAATTTTACAAAGTCTAGAAATGCTATAAGGCATCTTTTTGAAGGCAAGATTTGGTGACTGACTCTGTTCCTTTTTTTTTTTTTTTGAGTCAGCTAGGAATGAAGCAAATAACCAGCTCAGGACTTACTGCTTAATTTAAGAAGCTGATGGTTTTTATAATGTCTCTAATATGTAAATATGTTTGCATAGTTGCCCGTAGGACTTATCTTCTGAGTGCTTACTTGAATCTCATTTACTAGTAGAAAAACCACTTCAATAGTATGTGCTTTTCAGTGTAGTTTGGAATTAGGATTATTTATTCTTGTACTGCACCTGTGAATACACTTTTTTTAAATACACCTATTAAGACCTGAAAAACCCTGACTGTGGTTTAAAATTAGTTCACATGCTTGTGAGAATGGTGGAAACTAAATGTGTTTCTCTTGATATATTTTGGCTTTAGGTTGCAAGATATTGCCAAGGCATAAATACCTTTCTACACTAAAAACAGTATTTAACATGGTGCTGTGAAGTTTTAAATAGTGCTTATAGTTCTGTTGCTAGTACCTGATCTCAAATTAAGTTTTCCTTTTGAAAAATTGTGTCGTGCAAGCTTGTTTACATCTGGGCTGATTTGCTTGAAATGAAAACTGAAATTAGCAGTTTAAGTGAAAATTACAGCAAAAGCAGTTACATGCTCAATACTTGCGGTCTCTGGCTTGTTGAGCTGTTTAATATGGACTGCAATAGTCTACATCTTTTTTATTATAATGGGTACAGACTCCTTTGGAGCACATCAGATTCTTGTGGCTGAAGTGAAAATTGTATAATCATTCCAACAGTAACTATCTCCTGTCTATGTTGGTGTAGTTATTGTGAATTTTAAATTCAAGCTGGGTTTAGAAGTTAGTTACTATGAGTGACTTTGTCTATTCCTTGTCTAGCTCTCTTAATCTCTTCCCTTGTGACCTACCACTTTGTCACCCTGAAGAGATCTGAACTTGTATGGAAGAGATTTTGTCTTCCACTTCTTTGGTACTTTCTCATCTGCATCAGTGCTTTGGTCCATTGAAAGTCAATTCCCTCTTTGCTGCTCCTAGATGTTGCTCTGACTAGAAATACTGGGGAGTCATGGAGGCTCATCATGAAGGAAGAAGGTTGACATGGTGGTGCCAAAACCAAACTAAAATTTAACCAGATAAAATTCTTAAAATCTTTTGAGCATGTGCCAAAGAAAAAAGTTGTTAGCAATCCTTACAGTTGTCTTAGCAGTGACTTGCAATCAGAGATGGTCATTAGGGTCAGAACTGCCATCTTTATGCAGGGGCTCTTGCTTGAAACTGCTAATTTTAAAGTCAGCTTTCCCCCCCTGCATGCCCAGTGCATGTTAAAGTCAAGGGAGAATCTTGAATCTTCCAGCAGTGTCACACAGTGACTGATGAAGGAAAGGGCATGGTCTGTGTCTCATTTTTAGAGACCTGAAGATATGCAAACATACCAACATCAGGAGATTTCTGTGGAAGTGCTCTCAAGTCCTCTCTGCCACATATTTTATGCAGCTATGGGTCTGTGCAGGAGCAAAGACGTAGGTTTGGTTTATAGATTCATCAAATATATTGATGATACCTTTGTCACCACATTTGATTATCAAATGCATTGTTCATGCATTTGAGTTATTTTCTGGAAAACTTACAGACGAGACTATGACTGTAGTTGTTATCTTTGGTGCTAAACAATGAACTCTTATAGTATGCTATCAGTGTAAATTTGCATTATATGCAATTTTTTCCTATAATTTTACATTGAAAATTGATGAGGTAGCCTGGCCCTCTAAACATGGTATGTCTGGTATGTCTGTGTTGCTAGGTGGGTCTTCTCTATGCACCCATTCTTCAGTGAGTTTTTGTGTCTTGAATAAAAAACCCATTTCATTGCCTTGTTTCCAAAGCAAGTAAATGACAAAAGTTTTAATTTATCATTCAGACTGAGGATTATATTTTCTGTTTATATAAACTCATTAACTGAGTCTAGAGAAGGCGGATGCTGTCCTGTGTGTGCCACTAAGAGCAAGCTGAAGAAAATTAGACTCCTAAGGAAAATTTCCAGGACTAACTAATTTGGTCAAATGCATGTTAGTATTGGGAAAAGTGCATGAAAATGACAGCATCTGAAAAGGGCTTTAGTTTTTACTTGGATTTGTGGGGCTGAACACTTTTTTTGCTCTATTACTTTAAAATTTATATATTTGTTATTAAGATAATTTGTAAAAAAATATTAGTTTGGTTTAGGATTTGTAAAATCATTTTCAGAATCTTCATCTTGAAAATCACAGAAAACCTTTCTGAAAAAAAAAATCATAAATGCCTTCAAGATGGCTAGGTCAGTTCCAAAAACTTTTGTACAAGCAAAGCTTACTGATCCTTTTTATGTCTGCAACAGAAGAATGCTTTGTCCATCTGCTTACAACTGATAAGAACAAATATTTCAGTTATATTTTTCTTTTAATATCTGTAGTTTTCTGTTCAGCGTACCACTGCCCACAGAAAAGTACACTTTCTCATGCTTGCTTAATCACTTTAATATAGTTAAGGTGCAGCCTTCAGTGATTAGCATGGTATTTCTCGTTTCCTAGAGACCAAGTGCTAAGTCTATTAGACATTTCCTGCTATTCTTTTGAATTGTAAATACTATTCTTGCAAATTGAAAAGGCCAGTGTAGGGAGATATTCATGCAATTTCCTATCTATTAAAGATGTAGCTTTGAGAATGGAGAAATAATAAAATGCAGTTTTTCATAGAAATTAAGGCACACTAAAGATGGAATTCACACTTGAGCATTCACAGGGATCAAATATTTGAATGCGAGCACCAATTATTTCCCTTTTCTCACCATCTCTTTAAAGAAAATATCAGCACATAACTAAAGCAAATGGTGAAATTCTGATCTCTGTGATACTGGAGAAAAGTTTGTACTAACTGTTTTTAGCATCAGTGAAATTATTCAGTGGCATCAGTGAGCTCAGAATTTGGCCTCCTGCTTTATCTTTTTAGAAAGCACTTCAGTATACAAATGCAGATGTTGTAATTCTTAAATTAAGTGATTTGGCTTGCATTTGGAATGGCAGCCAGCAGGAACACAGAGAGCTCACACTGTACACTGAGCTGTGTACACTGTTTGTAAGAATTCATGTTTATAGCCGGATACAGCTGATTTTGAGGCAGGAGAAAATGGAGGGAAAAGGAGGAGGAGGTGGAAAAAAAGACACACTTTCAGGGAGGGGGTGAGGTGAAAGAATGAAATCACACAATCTACTGAATGTTAGCAGGCTGTGTCAGCCTGAAGAGGAAGAGGACCACCCATGGGGAAAACAAGGGAGCCTAACCTTTTCTTAAAATCCTGGCTGCCTTTGAAATGCACCATTCTATAAAGCAGCTGCAGCAAAGTTTTAACCAGACTCAAGTGCAGGTGTAAACTTCTCGCTGTCCAGGCTTGAAATGCATCCTGTCAGCTGTGTTTGTGTATGGTGATCTAGAACACATGACGTGCATTTGACTTGGCTCAACTTTGCTGGCCTAAGAGAGCTCGGACTTGCAAGGTCCTCCTGCTTTTCAGGAGGGCAAGTGGTAGCTTAAGGATTTCTTTGCTTGAGGATTCTGACAGGAAAGAATGGACTTTCATTACAGTTTAGATTGTGCAGAAATAGTTTCTGAATTTTTTCTGACTTTACCTGCTTCGTGAACACGGAGCCTCAGACACTTTGACATGAATGTTTACAAGATCTGGTGTGATTTTCTTTTTTTTTTTTTCTTTTTTCTGGCTTGACTTTTTAAGGTCATTCCCTTCTCTGGGCAGAGTTTGAACCCTTTACATCATTATACCTTTGTGTCTGAGTCTCCTGCAGAGGCCACAGGAGTCTAAATCAACTTCTCATGGTTTGCCAAGAAGCTTTTAGGCAAAGCACGTGTTCTGGCTACATGCTGGAGGGAGTATGGCCGTAGCATAAGCACAGGGGGACACATCTGTGTTGTACTCACCTCCTCCTTTCTTGCAGAGAGACAGTATTTGTTGCAATAATTCCTAAACAACTCACTTTAGTCAGGATCGTTTTCAGTTGTCCATGGTTTTTACCTGACTTGAACCAAAAGAAGTTGGGATAGCAACAGCATCCAGGAGTATTTACATCAGATTTGTCCTTAAAAAAACTAAAGGAAAGAGGAGTAAAAACCCACAACATTGTTCTTCCTCATGCACAAGAGCACAGGAATTCAGCCTATTTTGCACCTTCAGCTTCTTGGCCTTAAGAAAGTGCAGGGTGATGCTTGTGATGCAGTAAAGAAAATTTGCAGGTGCAGCTGTGTTTTCCTTTCAGGGGTTTTGACTGTGAAAGCAACTCCCTTCTTTCTCTTACTCACAATGGGTGTGCTTTGTTCTTAGAAATAAATGTTGTCCAGTTTACAGAGTAAGAATGTTGTTTTCTTTTTTCCAGAGGCTAGCTGTGAGGCCTGGTTCAATGACGTCAATAGTTCTGTCTTCAAAAGCCCTTCTGTTGCTGGAAGTGGTGGAATGGTGTCTTCTTATAGCTCCCCTCTGCCATGGAGAGAGGGGCTGGAAAGGGCAAGGCATTCAAGTGGGATCAGCTTTTTCATTGACACAAGTGCTTTGCTGTGTGACTGACAAAAGCCATATATTTACATACACACACACACTCACAGTCTTTTTCACTTGTGCAACATGGCACACTTTAAACTAACATGCTCTGCATTTCTTTTTCATGTGCTGAATATTAAGTATGTGTGAGCTACCGTCAGTAATTTTGGAAAGTATGCAGGGCAGGTGAAAAGAGAAAAATGTTTTCAGTGTGTTGTGTCCTGCATCAAAATTCTAGTGTGTGTGTATGCACCTGTTTTACTGCTGAATTATCTGGATTTTTACTTTTTTGGGTGGGTTTTCATCCAAAGTTATGTAGCAGAGAGGGTAAAGTAAGACATAAGCTCTTGCCAAAGACATCTTGGTGGGCAAGACTTTGAGGTACTGAAATTAAACCAACTATTAATTTCACTATTAATTTATATTAATAAACCAAATGATTCCACTATTTTTAAGCTTATTTTATATTGCAACTGCTATACTATGACTGTTTTTATATTAAATATCTCTTTTTTTAGTAATAAATCATACAACTAATACTAAGTAACATGAAATCTAACAATAGAAATACTGGTATCAGTACCAAGGTTAAAATAAAATCAAAACTAAAAAATTACCCGTAGAAAATTGTGATTCATTGTGCCTCACCCTATGAGCTAACTGTATGCTGTTTTTATTATAAAAATTTGTGCAGCCTGGAGGGCTGACTAAGTTCACTCAAGAAAAATCAAAGGCAAAGATGGCTCCCTGTGGCTCGGGAAGTCACTAAGTTTCAAGTTATCTGGAGAAGGGGGGAGTATTCAGGGAGAATATCACTATATACTTGCTTTATTTATTTACTTTTCCCAGTCATTTTGTTCATTCTGAGTAAAGGTAATTTAGTATTTGACTCGATTTTCCTTTGACCTGTGACTTTTTTCTCATGAACTTGGATAGGAAAGTCAGGTAAATCAACAAGGAGCTCTGGGTTTTTTGGCTACAGCCTGAAGCTGTCTGCTTTTGCAAGTTTAACAGAAAATGTTATGACTCTGGAAGTAACAATAGAGCACTTTTATTATGGCATGTTGAAAAAAGTGGATGAATAAACACTTGTGTAGACTGTGTGTTCTTGTAAATGTTTGGACCCATATTTGAAGTGGAAAGTATTGTCTCAGATAGTGGCTTGCAATAAATCTAGTCCTAATAAATCAGTGCTCTGAGTGACACATAATTCAAAATTAGAGCAGCTGGAAGTCAGCATGGACTGCTTCTTGGCTTTTGCTGAGTAAAGATATCTGGTCTTTTCCCCTCCTCTTTTTCTCACAAAAATGTTTTCAAGTTTTTCTTTATTTATTAACTGCAACAGTGTTGTGGGGTTACTTGTCAGTAGCAGTCCTACAGAAAGAAGTGAAAAATTAAGCAAAATTGAATCATTTCTGTAGAAAACCATAATAGTTTATTTTGCCATTTTTAAAATTATCCTGCACTTTTATTTTTCATCCTTTGAAAGGCTTTTCACTTTCTGGCACCAGATGTGTGTTCAGAGAAACTGTTTTGTATTACCATTCTGCACTGGAATATCCTGATGCTAGAGAATATTTTCCTTTTCCCATAGATGCCAGCCAAGATGTGCTGGCAGTAGAAGAACTATTATTATGTGAAAATTATCAGCTATTGTGTGCTTCATAGATGTTATTCCTGCCTGATAATAAGCTCTTTTTGCAATGTGTGCCCATTGAGGAATCATTCACATACCTGATTAACTCAGAGAGCTCTAGTAAGACTTGTGTGACTCCAGCTCTATACTAACCCTAAAAATGGCAAGAAACTCATCATTTGTGTAGTTCAGAGTTTGAATGGGATGGCATTAGGTGCAAGTGTCTGTCTTCAAATTGGGAAGGTAAAGTAGCTTGCAAGCAGTTGTGGAAGATGAATAAGACAAGGACCTGCACCTCTAGATCTTGACAAGCATGAAACAGAAGACTACTGCATCAGTTGTGTTGCAGTAGTGCTATTCTAATATCCTCTCACAAAGATATTTGTTCAGATAATGCATATATGGTTTCTGCTTTTTTTCTATTTTTCCAACAAGCTGGTGATATTTTTCTTTAAAAAGGCAGAAAATACAGTACAAACTGGATAGGGCTAAGATGATCATATAAGTTACATAACTGATTGCCTATACAGGGAAATGGCAAATAATGGCAAATTCCTTCCATAAGAATGACTGAGCTGTTTCTGGTAAGAGGTTAAGGGATGAATAAGTAAGTAAATCTAGGTGAGAGAGAATCACAGAAGAAAGCCAGGCTGAGTTATTTCCTTTCCAGTAAGAAAGGAATTGAGTGGGAGAGGAGGTTTAGCTACCTCCAGCTGAAGATGAATGAAATGCACATTCTACTGCCATGGTATAATTTAATTCCTTGTGGTTTTTGTTGTTTTTGGTTTTGGTTTTTTTTTTTTTTTTTTTTTTTTTTGTTTTTTTTTTTTTTTTTTTTTTTTTTTTTGGTTTTTTTTTTTTTTTTTTTGTTACTTGGAGTGCTCCATAAAAGTGTGCCAAATTTTTCTGTCCAAGTCTACTTTGAAATCAAAATGCTCTGGTCATACAGTGTACCCATCTTTGTTCCTAACATTCTCATTTCTGTTTGGATTTAATTTTGTCACACCTGTTCCTCCTCAAATAAAAAAAAGAAAAAAAGTGTCTATTTGTATGCTTTGAGCAAACTGATGCTTCTAGTGCTAAACAGAAATGGTACAGCCTAATTCCCTAAATTGATACTTAAAAAATTTATAGGTAGTTATTGAATAAAGTAAAATCCCTTTATTTATTTGCTTCTTGATAATTGTGGGGAAAACCTACAGAAAAGCAATGAGTGACTCTCATGCCTGACTTCTGGAACAAAAAAGGATGAAATCATGGAATTCTGTTTTGTTGCAGCTTAATGGGGTCGTGCTACTGACCTAGTCTGAGTATCACTCCTGTTTCCTGTGGGTTGCACCCCATGCTAGGAGGCAAACTGAAGCTGTTCAGCAAAAAGGGTTTTATAACTTAATGTTTTTGGTATCTCTGAATTATATGAGAGGACCTGGAGTTAGATGCAGGAGCTGCAGGACAGTTAAAGCCTTTGTGCTGACCTGAGAATGGAGGCCTGTTTGCACTTATGACTTGGTATTCGAATTGTTGCAGTTCTGTGTTTTTTGAAGCCTGATAGGAAATATTGTAAGTTTGTTCTAGTGTGTATTTCAGTAGTCATCCTTGCTGGTAAGCAAATTTACAGCTCTACTTGATATGTTTAATTGCATCAAATGTATCTAATTCAAAACCTTCTCATGAAAGAAAAGCATCGACATCTAGCGATTACACAGATCTGTATTCATTGCTTAAAGTTTCAAGGCAGATGCAAAGTTATTTACAGTCTAAGGATTTTCAGCTCTAAGAAGAAAGCAAGCATATTTTAGTGATCTTGTAGCTGTCATGGGTATGAAATTTGGCATAACTATGGTTATGGTTTCTGGTTGTGATGAAAGCTCTGATGTGTTCAGTGGCTGTGTGTGCATTAGTCCTTTCTCTTAGCTTGGCTAGGTTGTTGTGTCCTTCCTGATGCTGTCTCCCTTCTCAGTTTGATGTAGGACCTGCTCAGTTTTCTGTCAGGAGCCAGCTGTGCCTGCACATGTTCTCTGTTATATTTAGGAAACAGGAAGAAACCTGACCTGCTGTTGATTAGAATGGTTGCTTGTAATGTTAAGTAGCCAAAACCAGTTTACTTTCAAGATATGTTTTTCTGAAAAATCTGAGTTATATTGACAAATTGCGTTATTGTTTTCAAGGAAACATAATTTTAAATTTTATTGACTGTGATAGAGCTCTGCTTTTCTTGCTTTAACAAACCCAAGGTTCTTTCCACAAACCTGTTTTACATTGAAGGATGGGTTAGACCTTACCAGAATGGCATTATGGCTGGTTTCAGCGGGCCCAGGGGCTTTCAGATTTCAATGCCTGTTATACAGCCACTCATGTTTCCCCCCTTCATTCTGCATATGTATTTGGGCACTGCTTTGGGATGAAAGACCATAAAGAATAAACTCTCTGTGACATCTGTAGAAGGTAATAGTTGTAACTCATGACAGAGGTTACTGGTGAGACAGGAGGTTTGAATTGTGTCCTCTTTTCCTGCTGCCAGTAATTTACTTTTTATGGACTTTAAATTTAAAAATAAAAATGATTGTACATTATAAGCACTTCCTCTGATGAAATATACAAATGTCATTGGAAACAAAGTAATGGCTGATTTAGATTAAACATTCCACTGGAGTAGCTTTATGTTAGGAGTTGATTCATTTGCATCACAACTTTTAACTGCCATTTTAACTAATTTTCCTATTAACAAGACCCAAATGACAGCTCCCAGGCCAGCCTTCAGAAAAGGCTTGACATGAGCCTCACTAAATGTGTTAACTTTAGAGGAGATGTTTTTCTTAAATGACCTTATTCTTGTAGGTATATCAACGGTGAAATAGATTTTGAAAGAACTTATAACTAAATTTCAAACAATGTGGGAGGTCCCCCTCTAGCCCAATAGTCTATGACTGATTCTATGAATATTCAGACAAACATACTGTCAAGCCTATTTTCAAAGTTCATGCTTTTTTATTTCTTGTTGTAGTTAAGCACACCTTTTGCTCATTCTTATATTTGTGTGAGGTCTCATGGGGTGGAGCTAATTTTCTTCATGCAGAAGAAAATATGGTGCTTTGTCCTAGATTGTGACCAAGACTGTGCTGATATCACTGAAATCAATTATTCATTCATGTACAAAGTGAAAAGGTCCTTTTTGCTTCTCACCTTGTCCTCAGAGGGAGTAGGTTGAGAATGAGCAAGAAACTGGAAGTGGGTAGTTCAGGGACAGCTGATTTGAACTGGCCAAAGAGCTATTCCATGCCTTGTAACACCATGCTCAGCAACAAAGTAGGGAGCAGATAGATCTCCCAAGGTAACCTTTGTTGTAAGACTGGCTGGACAGCAGGTCTGCCTGGGAGAGGTGGTGAATAATTGCCTTTGGATCACTAGGGTTTTTTTACTAGGTTTTGGTTTTCTTTAGTTTTTAAACTGTCTTTATCTTCACCCACGAGTTTTTCTTGCTTTTGTTCTTTTCTCTCCCCATCCCACTGGAGCAAGAAATCAAATAACTGGATAGGAGTTCAGCTGCTGGCTGGGGTCAACCCACCACAGTGCATGTCAATTAAAAGCTTCTGCATTCTGTTTTTGTAAGGATGCTAAAATTTTGATGTTACATTGTAGCTTAAAATTTATAGATTTATGATCTTTGTACACAGGGAGAAAGACCCCAAGTACAGAAATTAATGTAAGCCCTCTTTTCTTGTGCCAAATCTGAAATCCCTTGATATGGGAAATTTCTTTATGTGGGTAGACAGAAGTAGTGTCAGCTGCAAAAACATTGAAAGCTTTTGAACAAACTGGTGATCTCCCCAGAAACTTCACTATATTTAGGTGAAAATTGTTATTTGCCAACTGAAATATACATAGGGTATACTTTATTTCTTATTTAATGATTAGACATACACATAAGCCAAGATTAATTCTGTCAGTTGGTTTGGATTTAGTGTAAAGCAAACATGGGTACCAAAACAGTCATAGTGACTGTGCTTTCAGGTTATATGAAGTCAATTCAAACACTTTCAAAATCTGGAGAAAAGTAATCTTGAATGAGAGGTGTTTCAAATACCAGTCCAAATTTACCCTTGGTTCTGCTGCAGTGTTCAGAGGAAAATGCAATTTAATAAGAAAAATGGGCCATTGTAGAGGTAAGCAGTAGCTTTGGGGGGACCTCCAGAGAAATCAGGTTAGAGCAGAACCTTCTGAACTGCAGTATTTATATCTTTAAATGGATTGAAGTGTGGCAAGTTAAGAGTATCAGCTATTAATGCTGGTAGCTGTTGCAAATATAACTGTGGCTGCTGCTACTACTGGAATAGTTTCATCAACTTCTGAATCAGTGTTTAAGAATACAAAATACATTCATTAAAGACTTCTGGGCAAAGTGAATGGTAAAGAGATCTGTGAGGACAAGAGGAATTAAAACCAAAGATATAAAAGCTAACATTCTAGAAACATAAAACTGATTAGTGGGGCTTGGGCTATGTTTCTGTAAGTAACTTACAACAGGGGTTCTCAGAAAAAATGAACAAACTTGTAAGAATTAAAGACAAAAGAAATTGTCATAACTGTCCAAAAAAAAAAAAAAAAAAGTCAGAGGTGGTATACCTATTCTTTTTCAAAATTTTACTGTTTTCAAAAGAAGATTGATTTAATCAATGGAATAACTTCACCTTTGTTCACTTCATGTGACAAATGTGCATCAGACAAAGCTTCACATGGGGTGCATGTAGCTGTTGCACTTCAGGTTATTCATTGTGCACACTTGTCTGCAGGCACACTGTTCAGCTGGGTTCAGACACCTGAAGCACATAAAGAAATGAGCTAAAATAAAATACTTTTTCTTCCAAGTGACTGGGAGAAGGAAGTTTCCAGGCAGTTTTCTTTTTTTTCCTTTAAAATATCTACTGTTCTCTAAAGATAAAGGAGCTACAAGATATGTATTAAAGGAATATAAATAATTTTTCTTCTCTGGTATGATCTATAGCTGTAGTTCAAAAACCTTAAGAGAAAGAGGATTTTGTAGCATGGAAAAATCTAGATTATATCAAGCATGAAGATTCAAAGGACTTGGATTTCACTGGTTTAGTAAAGATACCAACATGCTTCTTTTTTTCTCTTGCTCTCCTTTCTGTCTCTTACTGATGCTGGTCATTTCTGTAACAATCTGAGCCATGTCAGCTGTTGTCTGGGACTGTGATTTGTTACTTTTTATTTCTGCCATTATCTTGGTCATTTCTTTAAGAAAAATGTTGTCAGTGTTTATCTTCTATTACCTCTAAGATTTTTTTTATTCATGCAAAAAAAATGAAAGAAAAATATTTGAGTGCAAATATTTATACCTTCCATCAGAAAACAATGTAGATTGCTTTTTTTGTTTGGATTATAGAAGTAAAATTTGCAGTTTTGATTCTTAATAAATATTTTTTAATATAGAATCAGTTTTGTGATTTTGAGATTTAATTCAACTTCCTACCAGAAGATTAGCTTGTGCAGGTTACATCCAATCTTTTTTTTTAAAATCCCCATTTCTGCTTGTTCTTGGCTGAATTCTGCCCCTTTTTCTGCTCCTTTTTGGTAGGTCCTTTTAACCTTAATCATTTAATGGTTATGTGTCAAAGGCCAGTTGCACTAGTTCTGTTGGTAAAGCTGAAGAAGCAGCAAGGCAAATGAATGGGTGTGGACTTTTCATATCTGACAACTTAGACAGGTACCTTGCTACTGAAATAACTTGTTTGACTCTTAGCACTACAAAGAGAGAAATTCTGGGAAAACTATTGCAAAGAAAATATATTTAAAAAAACTGATGGGGAAAATTCAAATAATTTGCAGATAGAATAGAGATATACTCAGAAAATGAGAACATGGAGGATTTGTATAACTAAAAGCAGGAAATACGTGTGTTGCTATGGTTTAGCTCCAGGAATCAGGGAAATATTAGTATAGTCCTTAGATGTGCCAGATTTGCTGGTCTGAGGTACTAGTAAACCAAGAGCTCTCTTCATATGGTCTATAAGTTTACATCTATCTACACATTTAATATATGAAATCTTTAATGTGCTATATTGGGTCTCCTGACGCATCAAAAGCTAATTAACCTAATGCTATTTGTTAAAAAACTGTACTCCTTCTTACTGCACAGGCCTTAATTATTTGTTCATGGGCAAAAATATCTGAATTTATTCTCGGTTGGTGTATAAATGGATATGAATATGCTAAGATCAAGATTATGGCAAAATAAAGTAGATTTTTGTATATTAAAAAATAAGGTTTTTTTTTCCAGTTAAGGGAACACATTCTGAAACACACAAGAATTTACAAAGTTTAGCATTTAAAGCACAAAGCTCACTTGACAAATATATGTTATGTTGAAAAAAATTGTCTTTTAGTTTCAGAAGCCAAACCCAGCTCAACTGATAAGAAAAAGATGCTGCATTTTCCTGATAGCAATGTTGGGTTTTCTCCCAAGATCTTCTCACACAAAAGGTTAGAAGTGTGCAAAAATCCATACCATGAAGCATATGTAACATAACAAAAATCACTCCCACAAGTTTAGGAATAAGGTTCCCTGGCATTTATATGTAATTTAATACTGTGCATCCTCTTTTGCATTTTTTTTTCTGCTAGATAAACCCAGTAGAATAGGGTTTGATCTAAGTAATAGTAATAAAAAAAACCTGTGTGAAGTCCTATCATAGTACACCCTTACAACATTGGGATTATATTTAAAGGAGAATTGATACTTCTCAAGGTTTAGAAATATGCCTGTCTCACATATTTTCTTAAGTCAGATGCAGCCCCTCACCAATTTTAAGTGGATGCACAGAGTGTAACAGACCATGCCCAGGTTCCAACCTGCAGGTATCATGGTGCACTGGGGAGGACAGTAGGGCTTCATTTTCACTTGTGTTGCCTTGTTGACGGATTAGCCAGAGCTTGTCATGGGTTAGGTGCCAAGGGATGTCTTTTGAATCTGATTCCAAAGAAAACAGCAGGCTGTCCAGTTGATGAAAGCTTTGAAGGGGCTCTTTCTGGTTGTTAGAAATAATAAACGACTGAAACTCAGGCATAAAAATATACACACTGCTGTGTGCAGTGTAATTTCAATTTTGTGTGGGTCATATGAAATAGATTGATCTAGAATATGTTGATTTCATAAAAAAAAATTTCTCCAGCAACATCAATAGCAATATTTTTAATATGATAATATTACATGCAGGTACTTGAGGGGGAAGGTATTTCTCAGAACTGTAGGATGAAGGTAGCTAAGGAAGCTGTTTTCATCAGGATTTCTTTATCAGCTTTTGATTGTGAATGACCAGAGGTTCAACGCCCCCTTGCCTTTCCTCAAGGCTTGGCTTTTCCTTAAGGGTATTCCAGAAATCAAAGCTGACCCTTCAAAGTGAAGCCCTGGCAGGAGCTGGGGACAACAAACCTTTGAAAGCATTGGCTTATCTGAGCCCTAGAGAAGTGGTATATGATCCTTTTTTCTTAATGATTTTTTCCCCTCTGCTGTGTCATCAGAAAAGTGAGTTTTAGAACTTTTGGTACTGCATTATCTATTTATGTATGGTACTGCCTTGCAGCCTCTTGATGGCCAAAATAGCATAAGCAATTTACAAATGGAAGTCAGAAGTTATTTTGGCTTCAGGAACATAAAAACAGTTAGTTTAACAACAGTTGGTTTCCCTTCTGGAAAAACTTGTAGGCTGTTTTAGAAATGTATGCAATGATGTTGTAAAACATCACAGCTCTGTGAGTGATAAGAGCTTAGAGAAGCTGCTGCCTTTATGACTCCATCACATCTTTCTCCCAGTGTTTTGGCACGAAATTCTTTACTCACAATCAAACATGAGTTTGCACATTTCAGTTTAAGAGCAGAGCAATGCAGGCAAGCTGAGATAAAATAGTCTTGACTATGTGTGAGCCTTCTTAGCAGGAGGGGGTACAGATTGCTTACCTCTGAAAGCAGCTGCAGGTAGGTTCGTGCTTAGATAAATGAGGGAACAATAGGAGGTGGTAAATGAGGAGATTGTAGTGGGCACTGTATTTCTTTTTAACAAGCCCTGGTGTTTTTATTTGGCAATGAGAATACTCAGAAGGGAAGCAGCAATATTTATCACTTGAATGAGAAGTGAACTTGAAAGCTGCGTTTCACCAACTACATAATGACAACACTAATGCTTCATTTTCTCCAGTAAATTTCTTTTTAGTATAATTCCATCAAATTCTTAAATGGATGTTTATAGCTAAGTGTAGGCTTGCTTCTGTTCTGTGAGCTTTAGGTTATTTTTTTTTTATCCTTATTAAAATTTTGATTAGTATAATGAAAAAAAGAGAGAATTTGAAGCTGTGTTTTGTAAGCTGAATCAATATTATGTAGTAGATTGCCTTCAACCAGTGAAACTTTCCAGTGCTAATGTTTGTAACATTGACTGTGAAAGGATTTCTCTTTAAAATATCTAAATATGGTGTAAATTAATAAAATGGTATCTTTTATGGATGAACTTTTAGCACCATGTATATAATTAAAAGTTTATTTCTAAATTAACATAGTTTCATGTTTTCAGATTATTTGTGTTTTTAAAGTTGAAGTTACAATAAAGTGGAGCTTTCACTTCAAAGCTGCAATTAATTTTCAGCATTAATCTGCCTCTCTTACTGTACTCAAAAAATGAAACACTTGAAACAATTTGAGAGAGGAACTTGCTTGAAATACTTGATGAATGTGAATGTGGTCCAATTTGGCAACCACAACTGAATAAAGAAACAGGCTTGTAACTCTGCTCCCCCCTCTTCTCCATTAACTGTGACTAAGAGGGAGTGTTTTCTCCTTCACAATAAGAGGAAATCTCATTTGTTACATGGCAACTTTTAATGTTATCTCTGTAAGCACTGTTTAAAGACAAATTACAATACCAAACACTGATTTAATGGAAAAAACATGTATTGAACATGGGAAAAATGTATAGTTTGGTCCTATGAAAATCTCTCAAGGTTTTTTAGGTGACCTGCTCTATATTAAAAATTAAAGACTTGAAAAAAAAGGTTTCTTTTATGTCCTCAAAGTGTTTTCAACAGATGTTCTATGTTACATCATGTAAGAAATACTTTAAAGCCATCTGTGGTGTTATAAATGTTGAGAATAGTGATAGAAAATTAAAGCTTCAATTTTAAATTTTGAAAGAGGATCTTGGAAGTAGTCCTGTTGTATACGTTGGAAATCCAAGAAGAGTTTGCCACTGATTTTTAATAAGTCTTAAATGAAACTATGAGTCTTCAGTCAATGCATCCAAAACCACAGTTAAATAGTTATGGTAGTTTAAGGAAAATTGGAAGACATAACACTTGTTGATATCAACAGTACATATATTACATATTATTCATTCATTGTGAAAAATCACATTGACTGATATGGCAGAAGCTTGTTCTTGTAGATCAAATCTAATAATTGTTTTAATCTGAATTTCTGATCCTATATGGAAATACTTGGATTGCTTTTAATACATAACATTTTTACTTAGATTAATGTTGACTCCATTCTTAGCTCCTTTTGAGCTTTACTGTGTTTTTCCAATGGCATTTAGTCTGTACATATGTCTGGCTCTATTTCTGGAATATGAAGGGTTTTATTCTTTCAACAACATAGGGGTTTATAGAGATAAATATTACCTCCTTCTATTGGATACAGTTTTCTATAGGATTCAAATGTTGTTTTCAGTTTCTTTTTGACTTTGTCAAATTGTTTTATGATATATTCTGTAAGATGTATGGACACTTAGGAGCTTTTGGCTAGAATAAAGTAAAGCAAAAAGAAGAAAATACCTTTAGACAATAGAAAACAAGGTAAAAGTACACTATAATGTAAGTGCAGTATGGAGCAGTTGTGTGAACATGAAACAGGTGTTATTTCTGTGCTCTACTGTATATTTTTTTCCTTTATGTACTTAGATTCCAGGGGAAATTTTACTTTGAATTTTCTGGTTTTGTAGTATAAACATGGAAGTAATTTCAGATCCAGATAATGTTTTTATTCCTCTTGCATTTGCAACTTGTTGATGCACACTGTTAAACTTAACATTCCCTTACAAAAGAATCTATGTTGATTATTTTAAATCATAGGGGAGTTACTGTATTGTTTTAATGCTCAAGTTTGCAGCCAGTAATTAATAAGTAAAATAAGGCATTTGGGATTAATTTTTTTTGTCTGTGGAATATTTCTTCACAGAAGATATTAGAATGAATGGAAGTATACTACAAGTAATATCTTAAACCTTGTCTGATCACTGAGAGAGAGGGAGCTCATCTATTAGCAGCAGGAGTCTAAACAGATAGAAGATAGATACTTTGATACTTTTCTTTTTTTCTTGGCTGCATTCTCCAGAAGGTAACATAAGAGATATGTAAATATTGCCAAACTTAGGGTCCCTCTCAGCAAATTGTGTTGCTGTATGGTGTTGTGTTTGAAATGGTGCAAATGGACACATGATACAAACAACTAGAAAAAAAAATCTGATAAATCAACTTCCAGGGCTGAACCCAAATAAATTTTACAGCAGTAAATTAGATTTACTGCTTTGGTGACCAGTAAAACTTGTTTTTCTGCTTCTTGAAACTGAGTCAGAAGCAGTCTTTATTTTTAGAGGAATTTCTTCTATCACAGAAATCATAGAAAGACAGAGAAATTAGACCTTCAAAGCATGTCAGCGGTTTAGTGTGTTCTCTTACCCCAAAGTATCATTTATATATGTCTTCCCTGATGAATATTTAAGATCTGTCTGAGCACAGAACTCCAGCATCCCTAGACAGTTCCTTCTAGTGTTCTGCTGTTCATACTTCTAGAAAGCACTTTTTTGAAAATGAAATCTTGTTGACTTATCTCTTCTTTACAGTCTTCTTAAAAATGATATTGCAGTTTATTTTTCCTTGCTGGAATTAATTTTATAAATTGATCTAGGATCCAAATTTTATAAAAAATCTCAAAGATGTCTGCTCTGATGTATTTAAAGAATATTATGTTGGCAGAAAAATGCTTCTTGTTCCATCTCATTCCCATGAATTTTAGTTCATTCAGTCTTGGTTTGCAGTGTTTTCACTCTAATCCTTCTTGCTGCTAGTGAAAAGAGCACAGGATAAAATTATGCCAATCCATAAACCCTAAAATACTGGCTGTTCCTGTTCATTGTTCAACACAAGTGAAATATTTTAAAAACATTAAAAAGAGAGTCTAGAAAAAGATTGATTTTTAAATTTTTTTTATTCAAATAAAATCTTGTAGGTATCCATAGTGTTGGAAGCAGAAAAGTGGTTTGTTCTGCATGGCATTGCGTCTTCTACCTAGCCATGACAGCAATCTTTGGTAGGACTGGCAAGGCTTCAGACAAAATAATGTCTGTGGATTTAAGCAATAAGGATTAGTATGAAATCAGGACCCTAGAAAACATGCTGTCTATTACTCTTCTTGCTCAAGAGGATGAGATCCTTTAAAGTTCTTAACATTCTTAGATAAGAATCTGTTTTCCAAAGGGAAAGTAGTCAAAATTCAGTTTGGATAAAATAGTAGGGAAAAAGCTTTTTTTTTTTTCCTGTGGATTCTCCTTTTCCATCAGCAGAGAGCTAGACAGGTATCTCTTGTGTTCTTTGTAGCAAGACTTTCCATACATTCATTCTGCAATTGTTTTATTAGTAAAGTTTCAGAAAACCATGTCACTGACACTTGTTTTTATGTTTTTATCTACTTGTCACAGAAATGTTCAGCCCTTGATCTTAAAATATTTATTTTATTAGATGTCCTAGATTTTATCTAAATTAAATGGTTTTGTACTGTTTTTTGAAATAGGTATTTTTTTAAATTGTTAGCTAACCATATGATTGCACTTTAAAATGCAATTTTTCTGTAATTAGCTTTTGTTTTATCCTCTAAAAACAGTCTGAACTAAAATCCTCTTCCTGTTTTTTGTAAAATAAAATGTCTAATACATGCTAAATTAGAGGTTTTCAGAAACTGTGCTTTCTGAAGTAATTTTATTTTCATTAACAAATAAATTATTAGGAAGCAAATTCACAGGAGAGGAAAAGAATCTGTAGGTATATGAAAAGCAAAGATTATTGCTTGTGTTTAATGAGTGTGAATGATGGCATGTTTTGTGCAGTAGTTGCAACTTGTTTTATCAAATCACATGATACTTAAATGAAAGTCTTTTATTGAATGCTATGCCAAAACAAACTAAGTTGAATAAAATGTCTATTCCCCTTCAAATTTATTTCATCTGATACTGAGATAAAAAATTTTTGAATTAAGGCCAGAAAGACAGAAAAGATAATCAATCATCAGACCTGAAATATCTACATTCCTCTATTGGACGGAAACTCTCATTTTAGTGCTTAAATAATTTTAATGTATTTTAATGTTTCATTCATACTGTGTCTTTGATAAGGATGTACCTGCACTATTAAAGGCTTTGGCAGTGTCCAGCATAAATGAGGACTTGGATAAAGATAAAAACACAGGAAGAGCTAAGTCTTTTTTCTACTTAACCACTCTTCAGTAATTGTTTCCTTAAATATTCAGTCTAGTAATTAGTTTTGCTTTATGCAGATGATTGCAATCAGCTGTTTTTGCAGGTTAGGAAGCACTAGGTAGTTTTATTATTCAGCCAGTTAGTTCTTTCTCAGTTAGATAACAGGTCCAAAACCTTATTAGTGTAGTAGTAAAAAAACAATTTACATGATGCTATATTTCTTTCTGAATATTCCGCAAGTGTAAATAATGTTTCTAGAGACACTGCAGGTAAAATGTGAGATTGTTTTTTATATCATACTAAGAAAGACACTGCTATCCTCTTCAAAAATATAACAAAGGCAGATGTGTTTTGAGACACAAAAAGATTAATTTTCTATCATTTTACATGTTAAATCTGGGTGGATTTCTGGGACAGTTTGCTTTTTCAAATGACAAAAAAAAAAAAAGCTCTAGAATGTTCAAAGTACAGTTTCTATTGAGTGATAAATAAATATAAGGCTATAATTTGAAAATTTAACTTCAGAAACTAGATCTAAATTTAGCAGCCCTGAAATAGCAAGTTCAACTGCCTCCAAGAAAAAAAAATGAGCTAGCATGTTACTGGATTTAAAGTGTTTGGGTTCACAGGAGATTCTTTCAGAAATTCAAGAATTATGTAATGTGAAATCATTGCAGCAATTACAGCTGGGTGGTTTTTAACAGCCTGAAGCTGAACTGGAGCTTGTAAAGATAAAGACTGATATCTTCTGCATCTGGCAGCTACCATCACTTTTGTGTGAAATCAGCTGCTATTCAGGCTATGAAGTGCTGTTTGAAAGACATTTTTTTTGTCAGGACATCAGGATACTCACAGCATCAATCACTGATGCTCTTCTAACTAGTACTGACATTTGTCTTGCACTTAAGTAGATGCTAAAAATTACCTTCCTTTCTTTTATATCCAAACAGTAGTTTGGAAACCATGGTACTGTATAGTCTAAACTGATGGTGGGGAGAGTTGGGTCTGTTAAATCTTCTCTGCACATTGAATCTGTCTAGCAAACGACCAAAATAATTGTAAAGAAAACAGTAAAATCTCTAGTCAGGGTTAAATTGTTCAATTGATCTGAGTTGCTTCTGACCTTAACCTTTTCAAATTAGTACTTTTTGTAAGAAACAGGAATCTGTTCAATAAAGTGAAAATTTCATTAATTTTCTAAGGAATTTCTTTCACTCTTCTACAGGAATAGGTGATAACTTTATTAATCCTGGGGAGCAGCTAAATGTTGTTTTACAAAGAATTTACTACAGAGTCGCCATAAACAAATAGAAGAGGTGATATTTTTGTGGACACACATTCCCGCCTGTGTTGTCACTAGTTACCAAGAAAACAAATTTGAGAAACTTTTGAAGCATAACATGAAGCAAAAATCCTGTCTCTTCAGCCAGCTCCTAAAAATCACCATAAATATTCTGGCTCTGGGGGCAATTGATAATAAAGCCAGAAACCCAAATGACTCAACTGCAGGGAAACTTTTTTATCATCATTTATCCCTAATGCTTCACTTTAAATAATTGGGATTTTTTCTCTTGTCACAACCCAGACAGTCTGGGAACCTGATCTTAAATCAGACCAATTAAAAAGTTTTAGATGTCATAAGCATGATAAGTTTTGCCAAACTCACATCAATTAAAATATAACTTATTTAAGAACTGCATTTTTATAACTCCCTATCTCTCTCATACACACCCATGCAAATGCTTTTCATTGTATTTTGACTAGATGAGATGTCACTTGTAAACATTTCAGCACAGTTTATATGAAACATTTGTCTATACCCTTGAAAAAGTAGTTGAATATTCAACAAGTCTCTGGCTGATAAAGCATTTTAAATCACTGACACATTTTCCTACTTCCAAAGTTTACACAGTGTTGTTTCACTCTGTATCTCTAGAGAATCAAACAATAATGAATTTTAAAATCTTTCGAAACCGGTTTTAGAGTTTGAAAGGAAACATGAAGAGAGGGCTAATTAGCATTGAGAACTGTAAATCATAAAACACTTTATTTGTTTGGGTAGGCAAGCAGATTTACGTGATAGGGTGGAGGCAGGATATCCCAATCATTACAATTTTTTCCTCTATAATTATGAACCCTAATCAACATTTTGTGTGCACTTTTTTTCCCTTGTGCAAATAACCACCCAAGCTGCTGGTACTCTTTATGTAGTCTAAAATCCTATAGTTTGTCTGTATTGTAAAGGCCTAGCTAGATTGAAGAGGAGTGTCTGAACTCATGTGCATAGACTTTTTTCTTAAATGTAGTCATTTGAATCAAGATGAAATGAAAAAGGCTTTCTCTGGAAGTCTTGGCTATCTGCTCCAAAACATGCATTATAGCTGTGCTACTCTTTTTGTGATCTCAGCTCAAATAGACTTCCATCATACTTGATGGCTGCTTGTGACATTAAACCCTTATTTATGGGGTAGAGTCTTGGTTTCTATGGTCACAGATGAGAAAGCTGGCTGAAATTACCTGGAGCTTCCTCTCAATTGTGATGTGCAGGGCAGAGAATGGCAAAAGTGTGCAGAAATCAGTCTGGAGTTTAGGATCTCACCACTCCCCAGATCAGCACAGAGATACAGAATCTGGGTCCTGTTTCCTGGACACTGTGGTGTTGGCAGTGCCTTGGCCACAAAGCAGACTTGCTCCAACAGTGAGCAATGCCTGCCTGCATGAATAATTATTTGTTACTCTAGGTATCCTTTTTACAAAGATTAGTAATATCTGCGTGATAGTGCTGTATTGTATTGTATTGTATTGTATTGTATTGTATTGTATTGTATTGTATTGTATTGTATTGTATTGTATTGTATTGTATTGTATTGTATTGTATTGGCATTGCCTTCTGGTGCCCAGCTGCAGCCAGCACATTTAGGAGAGGGCAGTATAAATTGTGAATGGACCAGAGCAGAGTAGAGAATTGTTCACAAACTGAGATGGAGATGACTGATCCAGGAGCCTCAAAACCAGTAAACGTGGGGTTGAAGTTTTCAAATGGAAAAATATAAATCTATGTTAATAGCAGAATAAATTAACAATAAGTTAACAATTTATTTTCTTATCTTAGTGGCCTTTCAAAATAAGAAGATAAATTATCTGAGCTAGTTAGCTAATTAGGTTAGCTAATTTTCAGAAATATCTGAGTAGCCCTGAAAAAATGCATGTAGATAATTGTTTATATACTGCATTCTCAAAACACAGAAAGAATTGTTCTTTCTAAAGCAGTGAACCAGTGAGTGAATATTGGTCAGATACAGCTTTTAAGGCAAACTTGTGAAGACAATTTTCAACTATAAATTTTTATGCAGGTTTTTCATCTCTGCCTGACTTGTCACCTACAACAGCAATCAAGCACCTCTTCTGTGGTAGCTTAGGTATCTGTTTAGATATGTAGCTTTTATTTTATTTGGACTCAAGACTGGGATCCTTACCAGTGCTTAAGAATAAAATTATGAAACTGAATGTAACTGAACATGTCAAAGGACTTGGACTGAGAGGTTTTTTTGGAGATGTTTTGCCTCTATCCAATACCATTGGTGTTTCCTCTCATTCTCCTTTGCACTACAGTCTTTTTCTTCATGTAGTATGTTGGGGTTTTTTCCTCTTTTATTTTTTTAATTACTTTTTTTTTATGTTGTCCCTCACCCAACCTCATCTATAGCAATGTTGCTGAAGTTCTGAGTAGACTGGGAATTACTAAATAATTATTTTGTAGAATTGCACTCAGTTTTAGTAACTGTCATGCCACCAGCAGCATATAGTGGCAGCTGTTGGAAGAGAGACAGGTCGAGTTCATCAGTCTGTTCTAGAAAGTTTCCAGCAGCAATTTGAGTAATTTTGTGGCTTATATTTGTAATAGAGAAACCTTATTTTATTTGAGAACACCACTGGTACTTCTCAGTTGGCAGAGTTGATTACTGTGGGTTTGTCTTGTGGCTTTCTACAGAAGAGACACTTTCTTGTTCAGTCACTTCTCTTGGTAAAGAAGCAGCAAAAATACAGGTTGGCAGAAGTATAAATCATGTTTGATGTATCCTTCCAGATGTTTTCATATGAAAACTTTTGAACTTTGATTTTTTTTTTGCTCAAACGTATTTCTATATAAATTAAGATTTTTAAAATAATCTTACTAAAAACTATTATTAAACTGTTATTAAATAATCTTACTGAAAAACTATTGATTTTCACAGAAGTGTTAGATTTGTATGAAAAAAGATACCCTCACACAAAACCACATCCCAAGTGCTTCGTATAAGACATATATATTTTGTCTTGATCTTTCTGCTTTACAACCAGTTGTGAGTTGGCATTTATCAAGGCTGAATTTATTACATAAAAGATGAAAGCAACAAGTTTCTATAAAGTTTCAGCATAAATCAGGTTTATTTTTTAAGTAATCATTTAATCAAAACCATCTGCATCTTCCAATGCCTGATCAGACAGAGACAAGTGGATGAAAGCTAAAACTTGAATATAATCGAATATGAATGTACAGAAAAATCAAGCACTCTAAAAGAGTGCATGCATGCTTGCAAGGCTATGCCAGATTACAATAAAACTCAGTTTTCAACATTTTTCTAGAAAAAATTAATATTCAGTCAGTTACAGCTCCAAAGTGGCATGTAATTTGTTGTTTTTCTAGGTCAACAAAGAACAGTAGTCAATTGTATGTAAATGAAAATCAAAGCATACCAATAAAACAATTATGAAACAACAGATCACAAGAAAAACAATGAGTTTTGGGGAAGAAAGATCTGGAAATTGCATAGAATCAAAATACCTATACATAATTGTGCCTAAGTAGTGAATTACACTTCACTTTTTTGTTCAACAAAAATGAAGTTGTGAGTTCAGATTGGTTCATTATAGTCTTCGTAACTTAATTTTTCTCTAAAAAAGTTGAGTTTTTTGTTAATTAGTGTACTCCTGCCAGCACTCTCTCTACCTTGTTTGTGGGCCCTTTCTGAAATTGCTCTACCATTCGTACACTATACAAAATATCTTTTATGTGCAACACATACTATTTTGTACTTAGGCTCATATGTTTATTTATATGATGTTAAAACTGACAATTTTCTACTTTTTCTGTTAGTATTTATTTGTCTTGTAGGTTTACATAGAAAATATTGCAATTTTCCCAAATTTGCCCTAAAGCAGGACATCAAGAATGAGACCTTAACCACAGTAACTAATTTCCAATTTCAGCTCAGATTCACCTTGGTCTCCTTTATTTCATTAGTGTCTTTCACTGTAAGACCTTCAATATACTGAAGTAGTTGATAATGTTTGATTTCTCTAGTTACTTTGGTTTTACAAATGTTCTATTAAAATAAAATTAATTGAGTTAATGTACTTAGATAAGTACATGTATACAATAAATGATTGTATAGTACATATTACTGTATGTACTTTAACATATGTGTAAATATTTCTTCACCTGTGTTTTGTATATTCTACAATATTTTTTAACCCATCTCAAACATACATAAAGCTCTATGCTGGTACCTGTGATTTTTAGATAGACAAATTCTTAGTCACGTCAAACCTCCACTATTTGGAGGTTTTAATTTTTTTTTTTTTAAATCTTCTTTAGAGTGTTCTTTTCATTAAAAATAACCCATACCAAAATACTGTTGCTGTAGAACACGTTGGTATCATTGGAAATCATTGACTACACTTGACTGGCTTTTGACCTTTTGTTGAAGAACATAGAAGTCCAACTCATGTGCCAAGTATTCTTCGATTAATATGTATGCAGATAACTAAATGCCCTTCATCCTGGGTTTATTTTTATTTTTCCTGACAATTTTTTGTTGCCTTTTTCCCACTGAGCAATATTTATAGCAGCTACTTAAAGTCATTTGTCACTGAAGTTAGACAAGCTAATCTGGTAACATGATGACTCCTGAAACAGTGAGAAAGTAAGGGTTTTGTGGGATTTGGGGTTGATTGGTTGCTTTTGGATGGGTTCTTTGGTTTTGTTTATGTTTGGTTAGGCATTTTGTGTGTTGCTGTAGGGGCTGGGGCAAGGGAGGGTTCTGATTGAGTTTTTTAAGGCTGTGTTTCTGAATGAGACAGTTCCAGAGAACACTGCAGTGGTATGGAGAACAAGGACTTGAGATCTCAGCCAATTTAGGTCCTCTTTCATTTCCCTTCTATCCCTCTAGACCTCTGCCCTCAGGAACTGAGCTGTGGATTTTACTTGTAAGAGCAGGAGGAAATGGGATGTCATATTATCTTGTCCTCAGTGGCTGAAGGGAGTTCACCTGCGAATTGTTTGGTCTAAAATTTCCAGTACTGTTGCAAGACATTTTGAAGTAGAGAAAGAACACTGTAGAGCGAGTGTCTTCCTCCCATTGCTTCCTGAGAGCCTTCATTAGGAGCCTCGTAAAATCCTGTGTTTTGTCAGGTTTCATTTATCTGCATTAAGGATGACCCCATCATGTTTGCCCATTGTCTGCTTGCTCATACATTAACCCACAGCTGTCAAACAAGCAATAGGTGGAGGTGCAGTGGGCTGGTACTTCCTGCTCCCTTCCAGATGAACTGATAAAGCGCTCTTTGCGTGGATGTCTCTCAGGGTTTGAGGAGCTGTCAGGCTAAGGCTGAAGGGCTGGTTTTCCTCCTCACATGTCTCAAACACATGTACACACATATCTCCATATCAACAGCACCAAAGCAAAACTTCCAGATGCAAGCTTGTTTTGATGAGCATTTTCAGTCAGCATTTCATCTTTTTTCTTGGGTCTGAACAAAAAGTAATGCTTAGGTCCTCTTATTATTTTTGTGAATCCTCTGCTCAGAGGCAAGGAAAACAGTTCTGATTGACAAAAGCACTGCTTGCTCTTTTTATGCATATCCTCATGGCTGAGCAAGAGAAGTAAATTGATCACCACTTATTCTATTCATCTAATGTTATTTCTTTCATAATAACATTATAATAATTACAAAGCGTTACAATGCTGAAATATTGTGTGTTGTTTCAGAAAATTTTTCAACAGAGGTGATAGAAAAAATTATTTAATGGACAAAACCTGTTATTAATTACGGAGTTTATAGAATATGCTGAGGCACAAGAGACCCAGAAGGAACATTGAATCCAGCTCTGAAGTGAATGGCCCTCATGGGGATCAAGCCTGTGGAGAGGCATCTGAATGATAATAGGAAAAAAATTATGAGTATTTATATATTGACATAATTCAAATACTCTAGCAATTTAAAAGCTTCCGATTCAGGAAATATATGAATTTTTACATTGAAATTGAATATACTTAATATATCTGTCTAATTATTTTGCACTATAATAGAAAATAATTTTAGAATAATCTTGGCTCTGGAATACTGTATTGGAACTTGGCAGCTCTCTCTAGCTATTGTAACATTTGAATTGTGCTGCTGAATCCCCACTAGGGTGTTAACCAACTTTATCCATAAATAAATAGAGAAATTATAGGTAATGATAAATGCACACTGCTGGCTCTATATATCTCTAAAACGTCTATGGAATTTGAAAGTCTATTGTCAAATTCTTTTTCTGGGAATTAGAGGGTGGGGTGTTTAGTGCTTCAAAAATAAATAAATAAAAAAGGAAATGGGCGTGCTGTTCCTCAGTCAATTGCAAGCCCAGGTTGGTAAATCAGGACCTTTTTTCACTTGGATATTTGCAATGGATTGACTAGATGTGGACAGTTATGGGGAAATGCTATATACTTCATGCCTAACTGGAATTTTCCCCTAAAATCTTGATCTTGCAGGGTGTAATGTGAATTCTACTTAAAAAGATGTGTATCAGTGGTAATAACACTTGGGACAGTCTCTCACTGAATTCTGTGTTTAACAGCAGAAAGGAATGAACTTCTGTTAACCTTTTCACAGCACACCCAGGAGCAGATATTTACACTTGGGGAAAGTACAAAGTGATGCTTTCCATTACTGATGCTTATTACAGCACTGAAGACATTCTACCCAGCTCCAGGCTGGAATGTCAATGTTGTTGATATTTCCGTGTGGAATGGAGAGATTCTGTTTGGCTTGTTTGGGAGTCTGGTGCTGAAGCTCATTTGAAGAAGAGATAAGGCAAATGATGGCTCAGTAGATAAAAAGGCAAGGCTGACAGGGAGACACTGTGTGGTCAGGCACACATCAGAAGTAGGGGTATAGCCTAAGCTAAAAATCAAGAAAAATTGTCATTAAAAATGGTTTTATGGATCATTAAACTATATATCCATTTAAAAATCTTTTATGCAAAAATTTTTTCAAAGGCTGGTTTGGTTTTTTTCATCGTTGAGTTTTCTGAGTTGCAGAGAAAAGCATTTTTTTGGTTACAGCTGAAATATCAGATGCATTTAGAAATGCAAATCTGAGCTTGCATAATAGCAAGCTTGCAATTCAGCAAGAAATTGAAATTTGTGAAAAAAATCCATTTTGTGGGATTAGAATTAATGAAAAGTGATCTGCAAGACTTTCAGAAATATTCTTCCTACATTTTCAGCAGTAGGACTATGAATCAAACATGTATTTCCACTTTTTTTTACTATTCAGGTAATTTTTAAAAATGACAATATGTCTGAGTCTGCTTGACAGATAAGTATGCAGGTATCATCTGAAATGAATCCTCTGGTAGTTTATCAGGCTAGAAGGAAACAGCAAAAATATTTCCTGATTGCTGAATGTTCTAGATCCTCTTTGTAAAAATGGGCATCTCCAAATATTAATCAGCTTTCATCCCTTATGTGAATGTGGAAAAATGAGGAAAAATAGCTGGGCCCATTCTTTCCACCAAGTATAGATATTTTCTTGAGGGGAAAATTAAACAGTAAACATCCTTAAATAAGTCCAGGCAGTTGCTGGTAAATATCAGATGTTGCTTAATAACTAGACCTTATTTAATAGCAAAAAATAGTTAAATATTTATAACAGAATTAAATCTATTTAAATTTGCAATGGGATTTAATTTGCAGTGGTCATTTTCGTGTCTCCTTATGGCATCTGACAGAAGAGCTATATTCTCTAGCATGTAGAACTATCTAAAAAGGGTTGATCTTTAACATTTTGTTGAGAAAATTTTAAGTAAACTATGTGACTGTTTTAAAGAAGGGGAGCAAAAGACAAAATGCATATGTTTCTTTTCATTTATTCTTGGATTAAAACAGTACGGTTTTTTTCATTTAAAAATGTCCATTTCCAATTTAGGCATCAACTAACTCTAAAAGTAAAGGAAGAAAAGGGAAAAAGGAGTTATAACAAAAGCTGCATTGAAATGTTACACCTTGAATTAAACTTAGAGTACATTTCTCCTCCTCATTCCTCTCCTCTCAGTCAGCAGTTTTAGAGCTGGAAGGTGTTTTCCTGCTTCTGTCAGAAACAGCTCTCACTGCAATTTTTGCAGTTTTGGTGCAGAAGGAAAGGCTGTAGTGTAGCTCCATTCATTCTTCTTTGAGACATTGCAGAAGTTGATTTATAGGCAGTTACTTTTTGCCTTTCAAAAGCCTTAACCTCTGAAATACTCAAAATAGCAGATATAATTTGTTTCATTGGGGTTTTTAGTTTACTTTTTATCTGCTTTTAAAAAATATTTTCAATTGCTACAGCAGATCTTTGGGTGGATGAGGGCTGATCCTACTGTAGTTTGTCATTTGTAGTTCCAAAGTTTGTTTGGTTTTATTTCCTCTTTGGCTGGAACTATTGCCTTCCTTTACATGTGGCTGATTACAAGCCATGGACAAAAGCCATCTGAGTTTGCTGCAACCCAGATGAGCTTGGCAAGGCAGAATCTTTTGAGCAAATGGCAAAATCTGTAGCTTCCCCCTCAGCTGTGTCTTCCTGCAAGCTGGTCAAATTATCCTACAGTAGTTTAACATTTTTCACTGTCATATTTCCTTCTTACTCAAGATACACATTTTCTATTTTTTTTTTAAGTCCTATGGGGATTTTTGACTCCTAATTAATAAGGGGCTGAAAGAGAGATGCCTTAGGTCAGTTCTCTGAAATCTTTTGGTGGGCAAACAACAACTAGAAAAGGACTAAACTTCTTGATAGATTTATTCTAAAGAATAAATCATTTGGTAAATAGCATCCCTTAGGGAATTTACTCAAGGTCTTGGGAATAAACCCGTGTTCCTTGTATTTATGAGCTTAGTATTCCATAAGTACCCACTCAGCTTTGATTCATTTTTGTACTGCTGTTTTAATATTTTGGTTTGGTTTGGTGTTTTTTTTTTTTTTTTTTTTTTTTTTTTTTTTTTTTTTTGCTGCTTCTTGATTTCATTTTTAGTAAACTTGATTTGACTGTTATTCTTGTAATCCTTGATTGCAATAGTACTTTAGAATTTTTAAAATTTTCTTGCTTTTTGTCACATGCTTACAGAAACTTTTCACAGCAATTCACAGATCCAGAAAGTCAAATACATCTCCCACTGATACACTTTCAGGCTTTATTTGCAAATCAATACTTAGCTTCTTTAACACAATAGTGACCTCAATGTCAAGTAAAAACATGTTTCAGAAGGTACTTAGCACATCTTCACAGATGATCCATCTTTCAGCAATGCACCTACACAGTTTGAAAAAACAGGGCTTCAGCTTAAAAATAGGTTGTATTGTACAGACAATTGCATCTTCAGTTGCCAGCATATGTTTATACTGGGTGGGCTATTGGCAATGAACTCTTTTATTAAGTGTGTTTTTCCTGTACATTCCCTGTAGCTTGTTCCATTGTAGTTGACACTATACCTCAGCTGTCTCTAAGGCAACCAGGCTGGCTTTGTCTTCTAAGAGAGAAGTCATAAGACACACATATGGATACACAAGAAAAACAGACATCTGTAAGGAGCTGAAATACTACCCACAGACTTTTCATTCCTATGCTACTGCCTGATTCTCCTTATTTATTTGTGGGGTCCATTCTTGTAGATCTCACCTGCATGAACGTTTTGGTCATAAGAGTGAAGACTTTGCCAAATGATTCATAGAAAGGTATGAAAGGGATGGAAGGTGAAATGAAGCAGACATTTTAAATACTCTGTACTGGGTAAATTAAAGCTCTCAGAATTTGACTGAGATCACTATGAGGTCGAATCAAGACAGAGCAAGTATTAACCAGAGAAAATGTTGTGTTGTTAAATCAGAAAAATCGCAGCAAAGTTCAAAAGCATCAGCAAAAACCTGGTGCTAAGATTGAAAAGGTGTTAGGTGATGTATTGTATAAAGATGTTAAGTGGTGTATTGTAATTTTAAGGCCTCTTTTAGCAATGGCCAATTTATTATGAGTAAATGATTGCATGATATGACTTAATTTAGAATTTAACCTTTTGTTTGTAGTTTTACTTAGCTGACTTTGCTTTATCAAATATATGCAAAGCAAGGGCATTTATAGTAGGCATTTACACTAGGGAGCTTCCCCAGCATTTTCTTCTAGAAGAGAAAATGAGGAGGAGAAACCTCAAGTTTTTACCTATTCTAGTGCTGGGATTTTTTATTTTATTCATGTTATCTTCAAAGAAAAAATATTTTCTGAGTTGTTGGGTGCTGGCAAGTTGGAGGATGGTAAATTTAGACTGGGTGAGGTTTTCTTGATGCAACTTTCCTGCAGAAATCTGTGCCATGAGGAAAAGGTGCAACTAAACTTCTCTATTAAACAACTCTAAGAATTTCACATACTGAATTTCCTATGGGAACTGATAAAGCTATGTTAATAGCTATAGCAATTATTAGGAAAATCATTGAATAATGACTGGACAAACAAAGCAGGTTTTGGCAACAAATGCTGCTGCAATGTAGTAACTATTTCAGTTCAATTCAGTCAATCCTCTTTCTGTTGGAGAAGGTTGCTTTCCTGACTCTCATATCTGCGAGGAACTGAGGAATAGTTTAATAAAAGTTAAGTTTTTAATTCAAATATCTTCAATACTACACGAAGAAAAATGCTCTCTCCTGAAAGTTTATTGTTTCCCCTAGAAAAGTTTAGATGAAATTCAAAGACTTCTGGTGGAAAAAGACTCACAGCAAGGGTTTTATAAATTACATTTTATGGTTAATTTATCTTTCATGAATACAATTGAAAAAAAAAAAGGCCTTAGCTGTTCTTAAAGTACTCCATTATGCTACACTACTGTTGAATATTACCAAGTTTCTGAACTGTCATGTGGTCTTTGTACTCATGGCTTCATGGGAAAAAAATTGATTTCATACCATAGGATGACATATAAATAGGAAGTCCTGTTTCCTTGGAGGATATAATTTTCTTTTAACTTGAGAGAATATTTTATCATCGCAAATAATTCCAAATGTTATCTCACACTTCATGTCTCTTTCTTGGTTTTTATCTTCTGTCTTTTTTGATGAATATGTTCTCCAGGGGGTATTGTCTTCGTGCATCTCCTTTCTGCAAGATAAAAATTGTGGCTAGATTTAATTTTGATTGTACAACTGTTTTCAGTCTTTATTCAATTTTCTTTGATTGCTTTTCTTTATTTGGTGCTTTGTCATGAGTCAAATATTGGTGTAACTCAAATAAAAAAAAAAAAGAAAAGTTCTAGTATATGATTAGACTGTGGCCTTGTTCTACCCTTTTATATAATTGCATAGTCGCCAGACATGTTAATATA
Organism: Serinus canaria; assembly: GCF_022539315.1. Taxonomy (NCBI): domain Eukaryota; kingdom Metazoa; phylum Chordata; class Aves; order Passeriformes; family Fringillidae; genus Serinus; species Serinus canaria. The sequence goes on from NC_066317.1 coordinate 36,696,426, forward strand.
AGTAACTGTTTCCAAATGGATATAACTGTATTTTTTCAATGCTCATTTTTTCAGACACCTCAACAAAACCTGCTTCATGTATTCAGTGAAAGATATTTTCTTATTATTTATGAATTGTTGCCTATCAGCTTCTGAATATCTGACCTTCTTCACCTACTTAGTATTTCGGAAAATTCCCTCTCTCCAAATCCTAAATTGAAGTAAAATTTGGTTATCAGTGCAGATAAAATAAAAATTATATCTTAAAATATTGAAAATAATTCTATCTTCTAAGCCATTTTTCCTAAACATCACTGTTTTTGAAATATTGCTGTTCTGAATCCTTGTATTTGTCAGATTTTAAACATACAGAAGATTTTCACTCCATTTCCCAAAATATGTTGACTTTGTGTTGTCGGGACGTGTTTTTTCCTTTTTTCCTTTCCTAAGCCACACTAATATGTATAAGGTAAAAAGTTATGGTTAAGATATTTTGCTCCCAAGTCAGTGATGTGGTCAGGCACATATTCAAGATACAAAAATTGGTATTTCTTCTGTAAGAATGGTACTATTAGTAAAGAAAGTTGGGATGGGATATGGTTTGGGATATAACTGACCAAATATTGACAACCATAATACAATAATCAGAATTAGTCACCTGGGTTCCTTTACAGGCAGAATAGAGAAATAGGCATTCTACGGTACAACTAATCTCATTCTAAAATGGGTAAGACAAACCACATACTTTCAGTGTTCTCCACTGCCTGTGAAGGGACACAGAGGTAGCTCAGGTAAAGCCAAGCTCACATGTCACTGCTTACAGAGTTGGGAGACATCTCCAGCCAGCTCCCCTACATACAGTGTGGAATTGGAGCCAGATGTGAGTGCACACTACTCTTCATATATAACACATGCTTCTACTTTGTTGCTAAGAATAAAATTTAATTAGATTTTGTTTTCTTATTTTATTATATCTCTTTGACCTGCTGGACTTCTTGCCCAATAAAAAACCTCAATAGCAACTTTTTATGAACTTCTTAGAATCCTTTCTTGAATTTGAGTTACAAGTACTCAAGTACAAGTATTATAATTCTCATTCTGTGTTCCTGCTAGGTTATGAAGTTCAGGATCATTCTGACTTGCCAATATAAATTTTAGAAATGTATAAAAAGTTTTGCATTAAAGCATCTAACTGTGTGGTAGAATAGTGTTGCTCCAGAAATTTATGATCAGTGATAAAAAATAAGTAATTTAGGTAAAGCTGATTATGATGAATGCAATTGCAGTCAGGTTTGCAATTTCCCCCTTATAGATTTGGGCTGTATTTGGTATTGATTTATTTAAGATTTAATAAATGACATATGTTTATTCTTGAGAAAGTTGAAGATTTTCAGTTTTGTGATGAAGAAAATTCCATTGAACAGAGGTGACTGCATTTCTTATTCCTTCATGAGCCATCCTTGGAAGCAATTTACTCAGAAGCATTGAAAATGAGTGCACGAGGGACACAGTGAACAAAAACAAGATCTCAGAGCTTCCCATGGGAAATGTCTTTCTTCTTAGGTCACACAATCAGGCTGTCACTTGTGTATTAAATACTTGAATCTTTTCAGCACAGATATGTATTTACCAGAGAGGGGAAGGAGACTGGTCCCTTTATAGCTCACGGACAGCTTATCAGTTATGGGGATATGTTGTTTCCTGGAAAGGTGCTCTTATCAGAAGATGATTGCACAGAGATAGGTAGTTCCTACCATTTGCAACTGGTTTTGTCCCTCTTCAAGGAAAACCCTCTGATATAGAAACCTGACTGGCTTTGAACAATGTACAGCAGCAGCAAAGTTCTGCATAATGACTCTTTGTTCTTAGTCTTTTTTTGAGCAGCAATCAGTTATGTTTAGCCATAAATTCACTGTATGAGAGAGTAGTGCAATGCCTTGGGCAGGCATATGCCTGCTCCCTTTTAGCAATGGCACAGATTTGTCTAGGCCACTTCAAATTAGGTTTTAGTGGGTCTTTTCAACTTCCAAATTTTTAAATGTTTTTAAATAATACATTATGGAATGCTGGAATGGTCTGCCCGGGATGAAGTCACCATCCCTGGATATGTTTAAAAAAAGCTGGATGTGGCACTTGGTGCCATGGTTAGTTAGGTATTAGGGCTGGGTTGGATTCAATGGCCTTGAAGGTCTCTTCCAACCTCGTGATTCTGTGTGTGTGTGAAAAGGCTGAGGTTTTCCAGGTCTGCTGATCATTCTCATGAAAAGCAGACAAGAACCCCCCACCAATTTCATTTGAAATTTGAAAGTAATCAGGTGGTAAAAGCGAGCTGTGACATCACAAACACGTGAAAATTCAGAGGCTTGCTCAATCACTGTGTCTGTCCTTCCTTTTTAATTCTAGCACTATTTTTCCATCTTGATAAGTATGTAAATAAATAACCTACCTTCCCAATCCAGACCTTTCTCTGTTCTCCCTGGTATATGCACAGCAAACAGAGAAAAAACTATGAAAGGTAATTTGTCATTATCGAGTATGGTTATCAAATTGTGTCCAGGGAATATTCTGGACTCAATATATTATATTATATTCTAGGAATATTCTGTTCTGCAGGGTAGAAAAAAAACCCAACAAGTCATTGCTTGGTGCAGGGTTTATTCCATAGTGTCTCACAATGCTCAGGGTCACTAGAGAGAAGAGGGTGTCCTTGCACTTCTTGAGACAGCTAAAAACCTGGAGAGCCCAAGTTTGGGTGTTTCTGAGGTACTCATAAAAATTTCTGGACCATCTCAGTTTCTGCAGACAGGCTCCTCCTGCCATGCCTGAAGAACTATGTTCATTTCCTTAAAAAGAGGGTTAAAGGAAAAGAAGGTCTCTCAGATCCTTTCATTAGGAAATGAAATAAGTACTTTCTTGGCATCTGGAGTGGGAATTAGTTTAATATTATGTAACGCTTCCTCTGGTGGTGTTTTGATAGAGCCAAAATCCATTAATTGAATGAAACTCAGACTACAACTTTATTAAACAAATTGCAGGAATTATGAGAAACAAAATGATAGTGACTTGATTTCAATTCCAAAGGTAAACATAAATCCAAATTAAGAAGTCAACTCTTAGGAGCATTTCCAGAGCACACTAGGTGGTGCTGTAATTCCAACAGCAATTGCTGAATGTGCATTATTCCTTCTGCTCTCCTGTAAAAGTATAACTTGTTGCACTGAGCTTTTTATAGAGTCTAATAATTTTGAAATGTAAATGTTTGCAGTGTCCTTTTAAGATGCTCTAATGGATCTTTATTTGGTACGAACAACACTGAAACGTCTATTTTTCATATTTTGATTTTTGGTATGGTGAAATAGAGTCCAAAGACTTTTGATCTTTATTTCATTTAGGTCTAAGGTTTCAGACATGGGTTTTCTTTCTGTGGGACACTTTTGGAAAACTCCTAGATGTCATGCTCAAAACATCCTACTGGAGACTGTTATAATCTGTGCCTGCATTGGTACCACAGCTTTACCAACATCCATAGAAGTGAATCACACTGCACATTGTCTGGAATAGGTCTGTCACAAGAAGGAGAACACGTTGGATTTAGATTCCCACTACTATCCATGTTACAGGTATGTAGCCTTGTGACCTCATATGTAGGAGTTCCCATTACTTGAAAAATGCCACTGGTCTTTGCGTTAAGCTGGCAGAGGAGCTTCAGGCTTATCTGGCTCTGCCTGAACCTTGTCTTGATCTTCCTGGAAGTTTGTTTTAGCTTTTTTAGCTACTGCAGCAATTGCCTAATGAGAAGATGGCCATGAATGGCTCGTTCTATCTTTTGCTTAGCTTTGTGCAATTTTGTGGTATAGTGCTTCTTGTTACGTAAAGTGCCCAATAATAGGCAATAATATAATAAAGCTGTTCTATATAGAATGAACTATGATTGACCCTGGCATAAAATGTAGGGTAGAGGGGACAGGGAATGACAGTAAAGCCTTTTAAATTATACTAGAGGCCCTGGTGCTATAAACCACTCCATGTGGTCAGTCATTGGTCACCACAGAAATGCAGCCTTGGGACTGGTCAAAACCAGTGTTAGGGATTGCAAGGAGAGCAGGGGAGAAGTATCCAGTACATTAAAATGTGCTGTGTGCAGGGAATTCAGTTGTACTGTGGAATGGTAAACCAGTGGAACAAGCAATGTGTAGAGCGTGTTAGAAAGTGCATCAAAATAGTTTTATAGAGACCTTACAGGGGAGGAAGAAAACCAACACCACGCTTCTCCTTGAGAAGACAAGAAAGCAGTCATCAACTTACACTCTCAACCAAAGGAAGGGTGTGATAACACTAAGAAGAAGGTGCAGATACTAGTAACAGGGTGGATTCAATTTTAACTACTACTTTGGAAGACTTTTCTATAATAAAATTTTTTCTTTGATTATTCTCTTTTTTTTTCTGCCTGTAATAAGGAGTCCTGGGCTAATAATAATTCCTTCATTAGTCTGTTATGATTTGAGATTTACAAAAATGAGTCTTTAACCCATAAGTTTTTTTTTTTTTATCTCATGCAAACTGCAGGAAGCAACTTCTGCAGCATTTTGACAGCGCTGTTTTGCTTCCCCCTCTTGGAGATCATTGCATGAGCAAGCGAAAGAAGATAAAGAAAATAATTTCAAGTGGAAGTATGAGTGATTGAGACTTGATACCTATTGTATGTTTACAGATGATTAGGAACTCTTCCACAGCACTTTCTCACTCTTCTGTACTCCAAAGGTGTGTATTTAAGCAAGTATTAGTAGGGTACCATTGGCATACCTAGTGTGATTAATTTCATTGTTAGTAAGAATGGAAATTGAGTACAACTTTCAAAGCAAAAAAAAAATCTCCCTACAGGGCTGGATGAAATTATTTTGGAAGTATTATCCATACTTCTTCTTGTATGTATGGCTTTAAAAAATGATATGCATTCACAGTGGTCCTATTAACATATCAGTAACAGCTGGAAATATTCTCCAGCCTTGATGTGAATTAGGGATCATGTGGGAAGATGTGAGAGCATTCCAGTTCAACATTTAGATTAACAGTTTTAGACAGTTTGAACCCATACCCTAGGAACAAATCAAAAGACATGCATAATTTTTAGTTCTACACAAGTCATATATTACTTTACTGTTATCAGAGTTTGTTGAGGTTATTTAAATAGAGCCCTTCTCTTGTCAAGTGTCCTGTATTAAACTGTAGTTCCATGTTGACTTTCATTAAGAAGGAAAGATTTCATCAGATGTTTCCTATCACATCAGAAGGACTTTGCTTTGGGTAGGCAAATACTGCAAAAATTATCTTGGCTTAATTAAATCTAAAAATAGTGAAGATTTAGGAGAATACATTTTAAAATATTTTGCATTCTCTCAGCACTGATTTTTTTTGAGTTTTCTAAATTGTTTGAAATGCAAAAAATGCCAGCTTTGTTAGGAAACTCTTTGCTCCTACTTTTGCCTTTCAGTTTTCTGTCCGAAAACTTGCTTTAACCTATTAACCTTATTTATTAAAGGGGCATTTCAATTCACTTTTGTAATGATTCTTTCAGCTTGTAAAATATTTAATTTCTGGAGAAAATTATGGTTTTTTGTTTGAAATGCAAAACTGTGTGCAGGTAAGATAAATGTCTGCTTTCCAAATTGTACTAAAAGTGGAGTGATATATACCATTTTTTTATTGTTTTCCATTCTAATGAGAAAGTAATCATGCAGCAGTATCTTTTCTGTTATTTCAAACTTCATGTAAAAAAAAAAAATCCAGCCAATCATGCTCTCTTTTTCTGAAAAATTTTATATACTTGGCTTGCTTCAACTGATTTTGTAAGACTAATAGCAGGCTCAAGGCTATAAAGTTCATAAAGATTCATGAAAATTAACCTCAAAATTGGATATGGGTGATGCTTCCTGAGTAAAATGCTGTGCTGTGGTATAAGGTTACTGAGACCCATGAGTAGATTCATCTGTAAGAAAAACCCTCAACTCAGTAGACACCTGATCATCTAACCATGATACTCCTAGCCACAGGAATCTAAGTATGCTGAATTCCACTATTTTTTAAAGAGTTTCAGCAATGTGTAAAGGCCTATTATTTATTCATCTGCAGAAGAAAGGAGAAGATATATATATATAAAATTCTCTTTTAATGGATCAATAGAAGGGAAATGTTTTTCTCAGCATGCTCTTTCCTACCTGCAAAGCTGCTTCTGCTCGAAACTAAAATCTTTACATCAGTATGTCTGAAGCAAAATGTTTACTTTTGATGTACCACAAAAAGATCATTCTTTTTGCATCAGCCTAAAATCTGGTTCCTTAAAGTATTGTGGTGCTCCATGAGAGTTGAGATCATGTATCTCTTGCTTTCACTATCTGTCTGCCAGCTTGCTCCCCTAGGCTATCCGAGCTCTGTGGCTCACTAAGTAGAATCCAGTAACTATGAAAGTTTATTTATCATCACATTTTCAGGCTAATTTCAGTAGATGGATAAAATTAGATAACTTGTAGTAAGTGGAATGAGATGGATTGTTACATCATGAAATATAGCATGCCAAGGTAAGGAAATGCCATTTCCCCATAGGAAGTTGAAACAATGAACACGTATTTTGAGATGAGAAAGATGCTATCAGCTTATGTAGACAAAAGCTCATCATATCTCATTATTTTATGATTACACAATAAATATAATTAAAGATAAAACAGCCTCTTGTAGATAGTGCTTTTTACTGGTACTCTTCTAGCAGCTTAATGAAGCAACATTCAAAAACCTCTGTAAGCACTTTGGAAAAGTTCATATTGCATCCTTCCTTGTTCCATAACTGTTCCTGCAAATTTTTTGCCAAAACCTTTTTTAGCTTTAGTTTCGTATCCTCTATGTTGTTTTCCCTCATTTGACAAAAGGTGAAAGTTCTTCCTCTTGGCTTAAGAAGTAAAACACATCCATAGTTATAGTCCTTTTAAATCCAGACAGGACAAGAGTTTTTGGCCACTATAGGGTTTTTCTCTAACATTTTTTCTTTAAAGCAAAGGCTGAACACAGACTGTCATAAGCAGATATCACTTCAGGTCAAAGGGTCCATCAGGCTTCATTCTCTCCTGTGCATCTCCCTTTGCTACCTCTCATGATACTAACATTCTGCTAGAAAAAAATTGATGCCAATACACTAAGATTTGGGGATACCTAATCTTTAGAGGAGTTTGACCAAATTTATAGAACTCTTTGTGTGAAAGATGATGATATTCAGTCATTGCCAACCTGCAGTAAAAACTACCATGTGTGCTTTTGTTTATTTCTTTAGCACACATCAAGGAAAACCTAAAGGGTGCAGGGAAGCAAGACCAGGGAAATTAGGTGCAGCCTGGTTTTCACCTCCTCTGTCTACCTCTGCCCCTTTCCCCAGAATTATTTAAGATAAAAACAAAGATGACTTTTGTGACTCTAAGACACAAAAGGCTTTGAGAATGCTTAGGTAAGGAGAAGTTTATATTAGTTACGTTCTTCTAATGCTGCCTTTTAAAGCAAATAAAAACATTAGGATATTATTATTTATAACTCATAACTTAGCATAAACGAAGCAAAACCTTAACCTAAACAAATCAGAGGTCTGGCAATCACTGGTTGTAGGAAGCTTAAGAAAGAAGTGCCAGATTCTGTGCTGGGGATGGGGCAACCCTGGATGTACAGACAGATTGGGAAATGAGGTGCCAGAGAGCAGTGATATGCAAAGGGATCTGAGGACCCTGGCTGATGGCAAGCTGAACAAGAGTCAGCAGTGCCCTGGTGGCCAGAAGGGCCAACCCTGTCCTGGGGAGCATCAGGCACAGCATCACAACTGGGCAAGGGAGGGGATTGTCCCGCTCTGCTCTGCACTGGGGAAGCCTCACCTTGAATATTGTGTGAAGTTCTGGGAGCCTCAATATAAAAAAATACATCAAGCAATTAGAGAGCATTCAAAGACAATCTACAAAGACCGTGGAGAGCCTGAGGGGGGAAGCCATAAAAAGAGCAGCTGAGGTCACTTGGTCTGTTCAGCCTGGAAGAGACTGAGTGGAGACCTCAGTGCAGTCTGCAACTTTCTTGTGAGGAGCAGAGGAGGGACAAGAACTGATCTCTTTTTCCTGTTGACTAGTGACAGGACCCAAGGGAATGGCCTGAAGCTGTTTAGGTGGGATATTAGAAAAAGGTTCTTCACCCAGAGGGTGGCTGGGCATTAGAACAGGCTCCCCAGGGAAGAAGTCACAGCACCAAGCCTGACAGAGTTCAAGGAGTGTTTGGACAAGGCTCTTGGGTACATGCTGTGACTCTTGGAGATGGGCTTCAATGACCTTTGTGGGTCCCTTCCAACTCAACATAATCTGTGATTCTATGATTCTATAACAAATCAGTTGTTAGCTTGAATACTAGAAATCCAGATATGCAAACAATATTATTTCTATCTGAGAATAGTTTTTAATTACCTCACCTGTTAAGGGATTTTGCCTGGTGACTTTACCTCTTTTCATTTAAGACTTATTAGAAAATAATAGTAAGGTTTTTTAAAAAGCAGACAATTCTGAGAACTAATCTGCAGCTTTATAGAAAGCTGTCAAATTTAGGGCTGGGAAACTGTGTTCAAAATCCATGCCATAACAAAATTCCTCACATATTTTGCATGCTAATCACAGATATCAAAGTTCCCTAAATATATTAGTCAGGCTTATCCTCCAGCTTACACTGATCTGAAAGTATTAGTTTCCTCTTTTTAGGTCCATACTTTATTGAAGTTACTTAGAAACTTGCATTAGTAATGCAGGATTGCAGTAATTTTTTTACTATCTATTTTAAAGTTTTAAAATTTCTTTTCCAGTTCTCAAGTTTTGAAAAGCTAGAACCACTTTAAATTCTTAAAAAAAGAGAAGAATTTGGGTACTTAAACTCAGCATTGGGCTCAGTTATATACACCATCAAAAATACTCATCATTACTGCAAGATAACAATGGATAATCAGGTTATGTAATATTTATTACTCTTACTAAAAATGAACATTCAAAAGCCCTTAGTGTAGAAGTCCTACATTGTCACTTTTCATTTATATCACTGAGATGGAGAATGGACCATACTTTATTTCTGCAGAAAACACACGATGTACAGGAAATATGCAAATATACTCACTCTGTTAACAATTTTAATTTGCCTTTCAACCCAGAAGAGCTTGGAAGTTTTAAAACTTTCACAAGGCAATTTGTGAGAGCAACTGGGATCTGAGTTTGTGGTTAATTTGCCAGATCTTCATTGCTGTGACGCTTTGAGTGTTTTACAGTAATTTAGTTTATTTTAAGGTGCCATAAAAGACACAGGATGAAAATACTTAAGCTGTTAAACTAAATTTCATTTCTGTGGGAGTGATGGTTACACATTCACTTTATAAAGAAAACTAAGAAGGAACACTAAATCTAAGAAGATCATTTATTCAAATTAAGCATGTAATATTGCTTTGAATAAATACAAGTTTTTAATATTTCAAGTTCTGAAGGTCAGGAAAGAACTCACATGATCAGTTCAATTCCTTCTCAAAATATGTTAATAAGGTGTAAGATAAAGTAGAAAGAAGCAAACAAGGATGGAATAAATACTTGTATATATGTCTGCTGCACTGGATTGGAACTTGTAAACTCAAGGTGAACTAAGTCTTTTTTGCTTATTCATGAAGATTAGGAATGGACCTTGCATAAATTGGCATATTTTAGGAGATCTATTGATTTTCTCTTTGATTTATTTCCTAAGAGCTTTGCCACAGCAGAACAGGCCGTGGCCCACTTTTTGAAGAGTTTTCTGGTTTGTGCAATCCAACTGCAATGATGATAGCTGTGACTATTAGCTGGCTTGAAATGTAACCCTGTTAAACATCAACCAAAGCCTTCCACAGAAGGCTGCTGTGTTCTGCTGGTGCGTGACTTCGCTGTTTACAGAAAACTGACTGGATGTTTCTGGCTGTTTACAAAGCGGCTCTGAAGGTTTACTTAGCAGTGGTCTGCTTTCAACAAAGTTGTGTGCACCATTTCCGACTGCTTTCTGGTTTTTTGGGTTTTTTTTTGGACTTCCATGAAAAGGGGAGCAGTTTAACTTCATTTAGGACTCTCTTTCGCTTGGTCTTAGAGCTTATTTTGGAAGAAAGCATGTGCCTTTCTAGAGGAATTATCTTCTGGGCATTTCTGAAGGCTTTAGATTTGTTGTCACCTACCTCAATTTTGGATCTCAAAGCTGACCTGAATGGGGCTGTCCCAGGTGTATTTTTTATATTTTACTACTGGCATTTAGTGGGATCTAGTATTGTTAGAAGGTCCTCAGTAAACAAGAAGGTGACAGCAGCACACATTTTTTGACCACTTTCACCTCACAATCCATAAGAATCTATTGTAGTAGTTTGTCTTTTTCTTAGATTGTTCTGAAATGTAATCCTACATGTCTAATGATATATTTTACTCCTTAAAGATAGTTCTTTAATTGACTGTATTTTTTTTCCTCTTAAGTTTATTCATCAGTTCCCAACTCTGTGGCATGATACCATGGCTGACCTCTCCTGATATGTCATCTCTCAGATTCCTGCCACAAAATTGTCTCCCCCAATGATAAATTTAGGGTAGAACAGGTCTCTCCATTCACAAATTTGACCACAAAAAAAAAGTCTGTGTTTTCTCCTGCAGAATCAAGTAGAAGGGGCTTGGATTGTGAGGAAAAAACCTCCTTTTGTAAACAAATCTGTTCAATGACTCCATTGTATTGTAGGAAATTCCTAACTCTTATTATATCCTCAATAATATGAATTTTTTATCTTGGTTTCACAGAACTGAAAGTTAGTCTCTATATCAATTAAGGAAATGATAAAGTGATAATTGAAGTACACATGCATTACTTGTTTGTTATTCCATCTCTGATGGAATCCACTGAGAAAACCAAGTCCTTTGAGGTGGAGAGGACAGGCTGGAGGCCATAGGAATCTTATTTAAAAGGACCTAGCTGTCATATTAAGTCAGAACTGTAAAATAAAAGCAGGTAATTTTATATGTTGTGAGAAAAGTATTTTAGATTATTCCAGTATTTAATGCTCTGAACTAAAATTTTAAAATTTCTGAACGTGTGAAGAGATTTGGAACATGTCTATTCTTGGATAGCTATTTTGAGATACATTTAACTGTGTGATGAAATGTGATAAATGCATACTCTCATTTGAAATTTTTGGTCTTTATTATCCCTATACCTTGGATCTGAGGAACGAAGGCAAATTACTTTTACAAGATACAATATAATTATCATAGAATGCCTTGGGTTAAAAATGACCCGTAAGGATCAGATTCAATCTTTCAGTGTGTTTGCTCTTTCAGGTTGTGTACCTCTGGTGATTCTTCAAATTTCCATAGTCTCCTCTTTCTTACAGGATACAGAACAGAAATTTAAATCTTAAAATAAAAAGAAGGGGAAAAAAAAAGAATAATGGCAAGCACACACAATTTTAACATTTGTTTTTGAAATCACAGTACATTGTCTCAGATTTATCACTTGTAATCACTTGTAATCACTTGTAATCATGAGTATCATATCAAAAATATGTGGTGGGAAGGGCAGAAAAAAGTTAGTAATAAAATCAACATTTGTATTTCTCACCATTATGAGCTGAAATAGATTACTGCTTCAATGTGGATTTATTAAATAGTATTCCTCAATAATCTAATTTAAAACTGGTACTGCTGCTATTACTTAATGTCTTGAATAGCAGAATAAAAAGAATATGTAGGATATTTTCAGATAACAATTACCTAGAAGGAAGTCATAAAACATAGAGGGTGAGAGATGATGATGTTTTTTAAAAACACATGAAAATATTTCAGAAACATTTAATAGAAGGTAAAGGTTAGTAGAAAGCTTGGAGCTGAAATGCATTTACTTAATTAGAAACTATGCCAAAATAATCCAAATTTGCAAAGATACTAGTCTAGCTCAATGCAAATATTGAAAAGATGAAGTATTTGTTGTGAAAAATACATGTGCATGGAGCTGAGAAAAATGATCTGAACTCACTAAAATGCTGCACTAGGTTGCTGACCCTTGGAAAACAGGTGTTCTTCAGCCCTGGCTTATGATTTGTATCCATGTAGCACTCCATAAAACCAGTTTCAAAGTCATACAAGTGCTGAAATCCCAGTCCTGAAAGTCATGTATTTGAAGAGTTTGGAAGTTAAATGTCATTGTAAATGGAAAATTACACTGAAATTTAGGCACATATAAAAATCTTGCTGTCAGCCCCGTCCATGAAGAACAATGGACAGCTGACATAGCTTTCAAAAGACAATGGAAGGAAATGCCTTCAAGGGAACTGGTAAAGAAAAGTTTTTTAAAATAGCCTTTAAGACTTTTTTTGACTCTGCCTTCAGTTCTGCCATAAGTATCTCAGGACAGCACTGTAACGGTGGTGTTGAGGAGCTTTGTGTGTGAATGTTGAATAACGCTGTGCTGCAACTTTGGATTGCAAAGGAGCATGAACTATTTCTTCATGAAGAGGGAAATTCTAGTCCATTATCCTATGGGTACCAATAGGTGAAATAAAATAAAATAATTGCCTTGAGACTTGTTTCAAAGGGAGTCAGCTATGGGGTAAGAAATTTGCCTAGACAGAGCTACCCACGTCGTAGGCATCTACTGCTGTTAACCCCATAGAGCTGTTGGCATGTGTCTGTGTCACCTGCAGATAACTTCCTCACTCTGCTGTCTAGTGACACTGTCTTGATGTCATCACAATATATCAGTATGTAACTGAAAATATAATTTAATTCATCGGCAAGCATAATGATAATTTATGTAAAATTTGAAAAGGGTCTTCAATTAAATTTAAAACTCCCCATCAGCTTTTACCAGAACTCAACAGCATTTCTCATCAGACTATGCAATTAGTATTGCCACCTGTAACCTTTTGACCATAATTTTTGTAACTCCTTCCTCCTCTCTATTAGGAAGCTTTAAATAATAATTGCACTTACTGTCTTTACTCAGTAGAATATGTACAAGCAAAGATTGGGAGATTTATTGTATTTCATTCTCACCTCTGAGCAGATTTTGGAGTCTTTCTTTGCTTCTCAAAGAGCAGATTGTTACAAGCCAAAGGAGGAAACTTGACCTATTCCTTACAGTTTAGAGAGCGTATGAAGTTTCACGTACTGCAAATAATATGTGTGGTTGGCTGGCCCTGGTTGGATGCCAGGTGCCCACCAAAGCCACCTTATTTCTCCCTTTTTCAACTGGACAGGAGAGAGAAAATATAAAAAAAGCTTGTGGGTTGACATAAGGGCAGGCAAAGATCATTCAGCAGGTACCCTCATGAGCAAAACAGACTTGCCTTGGGGGAATTAGTTGAATTTGTTACCAATCAAATCAACATAGGATAATGGGAAATAAAACATGTAGGACTGGTCGTAAATAGGATTGTTAATATCTTTGAAGCCAGCCTGTTGATTGGGTTCACTTGTAAATATCAGGATTTTGGATAGCTCCGTGGGGTGAAAATGAGAGGGGAAGTATGATCTCTGACAGCATATACAAAGTCTTCTTGGGAGACACTCTGACCTTTAAAACTCACTTCTAGACTTGCTTTTGGAAAATCATTGAAAAGAATCCTTTCCCTGAAAGAAATGAATGCAGTGTAGAGCTTAGATTATGATAGTAGCTCAGATGCTTAATTTCATTAGCCACATTTTAAACCATGTTCTCTACTTGCTGCTTTATCTGAAAGGATGGTGCATCCTCTGGAAGGATGAACATCTGCAGTCCCTCCTTTGAAATGCATACCACAGATCTCCTTGGCTAAATGTATTGCTCCTTTTCTTGCAGTGGCAGCATCCTTTGAGGTAATTCTTCCTGCTCTTCCCATTTTATTCACTTTCAAGACAAAAGGTCTACTACTGTGGTTTTTTTATTCTTTTTGGGGCTTTTCCAACATTTCTCACATAGTATGTATGAGATATATGAAAAAGCTTAGATAATATGTGTTCTGGAGGAGCAACACCACAAAACATGGCTCCTATTTCCATTAAAAATATATTTTAATTCAGTTTAATTATAAATTAAAGTTTAAGGGTAAGACATTTCCTCAAAAGTGATTTGCTTCAATATTTACATTAGTGATTTGATTCTGTAATTGTCTTCAGAAGTTGCTTAATTAAACAAATGCTCACCTTTAGTTTAGGAACTGTCAGAATATGTACTTTTAAAGGTCAGGGCTTAGGTAGTTTCCCTATTAATGTTGTAGGGAGGGAAAAAGAGGAACAAAGATCACTGCTTGGGTACTTTGCCTTGCTTTGAATGGAAAGAAAAACCCAAACAAACCATAAAGTCTTAACAATCATTTGGCTTTCATCACTTTTTAAAAGGCTTGCGCAAAGCCCTTCTGCTCTGCAGAGCCAAGCAGGATTTGTCCCTTTATGATGATTGTCTTAGAAAATTTAAAATGCAGGGAAACGAGTTTAGCAGCTGTCAAAATTAGTGCAGCTCCTGGGACTAATAAAAAGAAAAACTGTAATGTTGACACATCAAATGACATCCTCGGGATGTGGGACAACACCTAATGTGCGTTTAGTCTGACCTACAAGACGTGTGAGTGGCAGCCCTTGTGCACGGTCATTAGCTTGAAGAGGGACATTATGCTTAGGTCTCAAATTGTATATACTACTTAAAGGAGAATAAACATTATACTCTAAGTGTGGGGGACCAAAACAAACCCTGAATTTGTGGAGGGCTGCATTGCAATACTGTCATGTGCTTAAACGCCCATTTTAACATGTATGTGCATGTGTTATTTCTTCAGTGTTTGGATGTGGATATGTCTAATAATGCTCATCTTTATAAAATAATTATTTGGCTTAGATATGTATCTATTTAATGCAGAGTGAGAAACTGTAAGAATCACTAAGTATGTTTTTTTAAAAAATATTTCCAGATGCTAAAACAGACAAAAATATCAATAGAAAATATAAGTAGGAAAAAAAGCAAAATGGCATTTTAGGAGAAATTTTGTTCCAATATACTGATTTAATTACCTTGAACTAAATAGGTCAAGGGCTCAAATGCAGAAAACGGTTGCAAGTCAAAATGTAAAACACCCCAAAACCATCACCCTTCAAAGAAAGGTTTCCAGGCTTATCTGGATGAATCCTGACCTGAGAAAGAACCTCTTCCCTCCTGCCCTAAAGACAGCATGAAAGAGAGCTTTATCTTGTAGGTCAGAGAAAGTAGGAAGAGGTTAGAACTGCCAGAAGTCAAGCTGAAGCGACCTTTGCAAGGAAATTAAAACAAATAAACAAAAAGATTCTTTAGATAAGGAAGAGAACAAGATCTGTTTGCATGAGGTAACCCGTATTGGCCCCAAATAAGAGTAGTATTTCGAATCACTTTTAAATAATGATGCTAAGAATCTGCACAAGCCAGACAGCTAATGATTATGGACATGTGGCAATGGAAACCATCTCCCTAATGATAGTACAATAAGCTCAGTGTGTAACATATGCTAAATAGATTATGGGTTGGAATTGGATAAGTGCTCTCAAGAGTTTTGCCATTTCAATCTGGTAGCAACTCTTTAGGAAAATAGGATGAGAAGTAAAGGGGAAAAAATGTAGAATAAAGTATAATTTGTGTTTTTCAATTGCTTCTCTTCCTACAGTAATATAAGCTTAGACAAGATACCCGATTCCATTACCAGAAATAAAAGTTATTTATTTTATAATATCCCTAACTCAGTTCAAGCACAAGGCCTTCTGTGTCAGCTAAGGACATTGTGCTTTGTGTTTTCTATTAAACATTCTAAACATGCTGCAGAGCAGTGGAGTCTTTTATGGCTTGTTTTGTTCTGAGACAGTTAAAACTTTTATTCCATGGACTCACAAACTTCTTTTTCCTGGGTCAGTTTGATTCTGGGAATGAAATCTGATGCTTGGATAGGGTGCTACATAAACTCCTCCAGTTTCCTGCTACCAAAAACACATGTTCTATGTATGTTCAAGGTCTGGAGGTGCATCTTTTGTCCCAGGTAACAACCAATAGGACAAGAGGGAATGGCCTTATATTGTGCCAAGGAAGGTTTAGGTATCAGATATTAGGAAAAAATTTACTGAAAAGGTGGTCAAGCAGGATGGTCAGGGAAGTGGGAGAATCCCTGTCCTTGGAAGTGTTCACAAACCTGTGCACTTGGTGCTGGGGATGTGATTTAGTGGTGGGCATGGCAGTGCTGTGTTAATGGTTGGACTGGATGATCTCAGAAGTGTGTTCCAATCTAAATGATTCTATGTACCAATACATAAACAGCTGGCCTTGCCTTTGCTACTGTGACAACTTGGACAGCTCATGGATACAAAATAATAGTAAATGGCTTGTTGCTTGCAAGAACTAAGCCATGATGCCTGGAAGGGATTTAAAGGCTGTGTTATGAACACTGGTTATTAATAGAAGTTACTGCACTGACTTTAGCAACAAACTATTGTTCTCCAAAGAGCTTGGAGAAAATCTGCTTTCTGAATTTAAGAACCTGTGGAAAAGAGCCAACAGCTCTGAACTGCTATTGCCTTTTCACAAGCAACTAGAGACAAATTTTATTAGAATTTTTTTCCAAGAGGTATTTGCCACTGTATTCAGAGAAAGGAGAGACTAGACAACTCGACAAAAAAAGCTTTCATCACATTTTCACTAAGGGCTGGGGTGCCTGCAAATTTTTGTTTATTTTATTTTTGACAAGTATTATCTGCCTGTCAGTGGGGAAGTGCCACACAAGAGGGAGAAAGAGATCACCTCCTGTACGTGATTAGCAGCCAACTTGTTCCCTGACATCACCTAAACTCATAATTCTTACCATGGTGGAGAAATATACTTCTTCCTCCTGGAATAACTTTACAGTTTATACATGTTTTGGTGGTGATTGATGGCTATGATCCTAACCCTTAGAACTCCTGTGTGTCCTATTGTACACCCTGCCACAGCATCTTAGCACTAGGAAAAGATATTCTGCCTTATCTAAATCTCTGTGCTCTGCTGCTTAAGACATCCCTTTTTTCCCAGATTCTGCAAGAGCCATTTCAGAGGGCTGCTTCGTGGGTGGCAATGGATGCAGGAGGAGTGTGCCTGGTATGACTCTCCAAAGCTCACTACCTGCAGTGCAGAGAAAAAATGACTCTCATGACTTGTTTAGGGCTACTTGTGGCATGTCCTTCCTATTCCCTTTTGTAGAGGAAGCTGAGCATAGATTAGAAGTAGTTCAGCACAGCTCTGTCTAGACAAACACCAAACACTGATGCATGGAGCAGGTGAAGTAGTGCAAGAGCTCTTGGGAGTCTTCAAAGGAGGGTCTACAAAGATTTGAAAATTTGTAAAGCAGCTTTACAGTGTCCTGAATTCTAGACATTTTCTACACACGCATAGTAGTTGCATATGGGGTGAAAAGAGCAATATCTTTTCTCTCTGAAGTGAAACATTCGAGAATGTTTTATCCCCAGAATTATCCCCAGTTTTATTAAACGCAGCCACAACATTCACTGTATAACCTAAAGCTTGACATACTAGTAGAGTGCTGCAGGTGGTCTGTTGAGGGATGTGTCCTGTAAGCATGATGAACATTTATCTTTGAGAATATTTTACCTTAGTCTTTGTCACTTTTATTCATCTACTGATTTATCTGCACATTACAATTTGCAGGGTTTGAACTGTGGTGTTTAACTGCTGTGGTATGTTTATATTTTTCAGCTTGTGAAAAATATGTTCCAGACTGTCTTCTATTAAACAGAAGCTAGGGCTTAAATGCAACTTTGACTTGGAAGCAAAGCCTGTTGGTGTGGTGGTTTTGGTTGCTACTGTGTTCACACTTGGATTAATTCTTTTTCTGGTCTTCTTCTAAATCAGAATTAGCTTGTTTTTTTTTTCTGGTGAATATCTTTTTGCCATTGACAGATTCTTGAATGGTGGTTAAAGGCTATTTTTGCTTTAAGAATGTTTTAATTTGAGTAATTAGGGTTATATCTCCAGGGACAAAAAAAAAAAAAAAAACAACAAAAAAACCAGAAAAAAAATGCATTATATTAAGTATTTTAATTCCAAATAAAATTTTCATTTCAGGAGAGAAAACTGTCTGAAACTTTTGCAAAAGAAAATAATTAGTGATATGTGGAACATTTGCTGCGTAAATACACTCCTTGCGTGTTTAAGGAAATGAAATTTCATTAATATTTGGCATATTAAATGCATAATCCCATAGAGTTCAAAGTCTTGTTTTACACTTCAGCACTGGGAATCAGGATTTCCCAACACAATGCAGTCACAAAAAATGAATTAGCACTGACGCAGAGCTCATGACCTCCTTGGCGCCAAGGGGCTACATTTAGCCAATTTCCTGCAAGGATATAGCTCAAGGAAAATTTCTCACTGATGCCTAATGTAACATATATGATCACATTTACCTTTTTAACTTTTCAGGAGTGACTTAAAAAAAAAATCAAGTTTTTAATAGTTACTTGAATACCATTCCCTTGTTGAAAATAAGATTTAATTTCATTGCCTTTGTATATGCCCTGTTTGATGGTTAAGTCCAGAGTTTTGTTATTCCAACCGACTTCAAACATGTCATAAATAAATTTCCACTGGGTTGGCACTTCCTTTTTGCTTCCTGATGTAGGGATTGATTGTTCTTTGCAAGTCCCTTGGGATTTAATGAGCTTTCTCAGAATGACTGACTTGACCACAAATTCAACCATCATAATTTTCAGAAACTGTTCACACAGAAAAGCCAATAGAAGCAATTTTTAGAACAATAGCAAGTGCTACATATTGTACGAGATCAAATGCCTTCTCAGGTGCAACAAGAGACACAGACAATGATGGAATCTATTTAAAATGTTAGTAGTGGGATTAGAGTCAGTAGCAGAGAAGGTTGTTAATATGAAAGTTGTATGAGCTAATATTCCTAGAAAAAGTGTTTCTCACAAGAGGTGTCTTTGTAGATGCATAAAAATACTGACATGGTTAAATAGACAACTTGGCTTTTGGGAAGTGTTTCAAGTATTTTGGAGATGAAACAATGTTAAAACTACTGAATCCACTCAGGATAAGAATGTAGTTAAATTTTAATAATATCTAAATTAGTTAAGTAACACAATTGAATAATTAAATATCTCAGACAGAAACAAAAAAAGAAATAAATGTAAAAAAAAGAATTAGGTAAGCAAATAAAAGTTCAATGTTCAATCCAAATGCTTAGTGAGAGAGATGCCCAGTGGCATCTTGAATATCAAGTGAATCCTTATCTTCTCTAGGACTTGCATTTATACCTGACAGCCTTGAAGTGTCAGCTATGCTTGGTGTCTGAAACAAGACTCTTGCTATGTTTAGTCTCAGAGATCACCTTTTTTAATATTCTACTGACTATTCAATAGTATTAGTGTATTCTGGTAAGCAGTTAATGAAACAGCATGAATAAGATCACTTCTGGATAGTTCAACAGAATTGCTAAACACCTGAGATTTAATTCCACCCTTTTTTCTTAAGCACTTTTGGCCACAGCTGGATATAATTTCTCTTCTGTGCCAAACTCTTTTGTGCGAAATGTTTGGGAAGATATCTGTATACAAGGAATTATAGAACCATTTAGGTTGGGGAAAAAACCTCTAAAATCATAGAGTCCAAACTAAAGCTAGAACTGCCACGGTTCATCACTAAACCATGTCCCCAAGTGCCACATCTAAATGTCTTTAAAATATCTCCAGCAAAAGCGACTTAACCACTTCCCTGTGTCAGCCTGTTCCAGTGCTCAAAAACCCTTTTGGTGAAGAATCTTTTTCATAATATCCAATCTAAACCTACTCTGGTGCAATTTGAGGCCATTTCCTCTCAGCCTGTTGCTGGTTGCTTTGGAGCCCTATTCCCACCTCACTAACACCTCCTTGGAGAGAGCCAGATCATTTCCCTTGAGCCTCTTTTTCTCCAGGTTAAACATCCCCAGCTCCTTCAGCTGCTTCTCACAAAACTTGTCCTCTAGGCCCTTCACCAGCTTTGTTGCCCTCCTCTGGACTTGCTCCAGCCCCTGGATGTCTCACTCACACTGAGAAGCCCAGAACTGTTTCTGTGATGGCAACAGACACCCAATGACTTCCAGCTCCTCTTGGATGCTGTCCATGTGGCGTGCATTGGTGCAGATGTATTTCAGTTAGGCTATCAATGCCATCATCTTTTATGAGTTTTTGGATGTCTGATTTGGATTTCCTATTGACTTTTGAAGTGCTTTAACCAATTAGAAGGTTTCTCTGGAGCCAACTGGGCACACATCTGGGTTGGACTGGTATTGCCCTATAAGATCTTAAAGGCAGCTTTTTTTGGAAATTTCTTTTTGCCAGTACTTTGAAGCTGAAAATGAGATTGTTCAGTTATTTCCTATTCCAAATATTGGGTAAAACTGGATTAAATATTTAAAGACAATAATTGCTGAAAAATATGGTTTGTAATGCCAAATGATGCATAATTAGCATTCCTAGACTTGCTATTTAAAATATTTCTGGAAAGCATTCTAAGCAATGCAGAACTAAGTGTCAAATATGCATTTAATTTATGTCCAAAAAATGCTGCTGGCACAGTCATCCACTTAGGAACAAGTGGTTACTTGACTACTGAGCAAATGTGATACTAATGAATGGAGTATAACATTACATAATTTTCCTATGTCCCTACCACAGAAAAAAACGTGGAGGGCTTTTATCCAAAGTAATCATTTTTCCTGTTTTCATCCACAAGTTGTACAGTTCCACCATGCTGTGTGGAAAAGCAGCTGGAGCTACGTACCCAGTGTAAGCAACTACTATACAAGTTTGTACTTGGGAAGTAAATGAGCTCAGAAATATTTATGCATTGCTTAACAGAGCCAAAACTACTTACTAATTTGTCAGTGTATCTATGCCCAACATAATCATGAGAATTATGCCATTTTAATCAGAATTTTATGCCCAGTGGCATAACTTTCAGTCTTCAGTTGTAACTGGTGTGCAGCTAGCATGTAAAACGAAATTGGAAAGGCAAAACTGCATTCAGCAGAGCACTTTTTTATCCACCTGCACAAATTTAGAAATTTGCTACAGAGACCAGAATTAAGAGTTTCATCTCCATTGCTCAATAGCTAATTCAAAGTGGGAGAAGCTGTATGTAGAATAGTGGGAAGACTGATATTTTCCTTACCACATCTTATCAAAGAGAAGGTGAGTCTCATTAGAGGAGATGCTAAATGTCCTTCAATGTAACTATCTGTAGTTTAAAATCACTGTGCTCAATTTTGGGTCTCAGCTGCTTCATTAGGAGAGAAACTATGTGATGCCACATTCAGGCCTTTCTTATGACAGCTTGCTATCACTGTAGGCAGAGAAAATATCCAAGAGACTGGATGCTCCAACACTGGCCAGGGTGTGATCCAGGGGCAAACAGCAGTTGGTATCAGTTTCAGAAGTGGGGAGATGAATAGGGAATCAACCAACAACTACAGAAACAATGGGAGAGAAATCCCTATAGAGAGATTGCACGAGAAATTAAGTGGTGAAGCTAAAAGGTGACAGGAGCCCAGAGAGACTTGATGTACCATTTTACATAAAATTCATTTCAGGTAATACTACTTAAAATAGAATTTCTTACAAAAAGCTAAACATATGTTCTCTTACCCATTATATAAGAATAGGAAAAAAAAAAACCCATTGTCTGTAAGTCATTCATAATATGTACTGAGATCGTGTATCATGGGCCACACTTTAAAAGGTTGGTACACTGCTGCAGTATCTGACTTTGTCTGCTCTAAGACCTAGCAGAAGGATCATTTCTTTTCTTAGGTTAAAATTCTCATTACTACTTGTAAGGATACTATGGTTCTTGGAAAGAGATTTTTTTTATTCCTTGCATTTTTATTTTTGTATGTATTTGTAATGTTATTCATATAGGAAGGCATTCAAAACAACAGTTTTACCCCAGACTTACCTTCAAAATCTCTCTGATTTTTTTTTACTCTAGTTAACTGTATATATTCATCTTATTTATTTATTTATCTATTTATTTCTGTGGAGATATATTATATAAGCTTTATTAGTTACCAAAATATATCTGTAGGAATTTAGCAACTGTTGTTAATATTTAGAAAAAAACAGCTATATTCTATACTTTTATGTGAATATTCCATTTCTTTTTTTTTTTAACAAAAAATAAGAACATAGCTACTCTCTTGATCAGTCATTGAAAAAAGGACATAATTGTGAGAGGTCACTAAGAACTATGCTACAGTTTAAGCATCTTTTTGCTTGACTTGCATATTAGAATTAAAATTCTGCCTGGGAAGCACTTCCCAATTAAAGCATGTTAGAATTCAAGACCTATTTCTTCATACAAATTGACTGAAATAATTAATTTCAATACAAAGCAATGGGAAGAAAAGAAATAGCTTTACTGAGCTACAATTCTGGCACCCTTGGGAGCATGGGAACAGATGGTTTTACTACAGATCCAGAACTGTTCTGCATTATTTTTCCTCACTGTCTCTCATCCCGTCTTTCAAAGGCAACAGCTCTCCTTTTCTGGACCACAATACAGATTTTATTTGGATACTTCTTAGCAAGATGTGTGTAGATGTTGGGTTATGAGATTCCATGCAGAAGGATGCATGAAGCCAACTGAGCCAGAGGGGAGATTGTTGCTCTGCTCTTGTGAAGATACTGGTGTTTCTCACAGAAACAGTAACTGCAGTAAAAGGATAGAAATGGATCAGAGAACTTGGCCAGTGGCTGCATTGTAAACATTATAGGGGATCAGACTGTACATGAACTGCATATATTCTATCTATGAATTAGATATAATATAGTGAGACAGGCTGGCTCACTAGGGCTGGATACCAGATTTTAATAACTGGGTGTGAAGAACTTGAAGAATTTTTAATCCTCATCAAGTTTTGCACTGAAATAGAGGATATGTCTTGTTTGAGTCTTGTCATGGGAATTAGTTTTCTGTTTATGGAATGTTTAGAAAACAAATTAATTCTGGTCTGAAATGGCTTATGCAAGAGAAAACTATTTCCATTGTGTTTATTTTTCAATTAAGTACACTTTTACATCTGTTGAAAATGTATGAAATAGATGAATAGTACTGTAATGATGTTTTTATGGAGTTTTTGCAGTTGTTGGATTGTTGTTTTTTTGGAGTTATTTTTATGGAGTTATCTTGAAGTGCTCTCTGTCTTATTTGCACTATCTCTAGAGAGTATGTTTAACATTTTTTCCCCTGTATTTTGGCATGAGATTAGATCTGTCAGAAATGCACACTGTTTGGTGTAATATGGAAGTAAACCAGAATGTATCAGAATTCTAACTAAAGAAATAAATTAGCTTTCATGACATTATTTTTCAGTGTATTAAGGGCATATTTGATGCTTTTCTCATACACAGTGTGTCTCAGCAGATGGAATGATCCAGCTGAGCAACCTTCTCTGCTTATAGTTTTCTACTCAGCAGATGACAGTTTAGGTCAATGAATGTTTTCTTTGATGTAAAGACAAAAGAAAATGTAGACAATGCAAATAATAGGGCTAAATTAACATTATCAAAGGGAAAAAACAAACTTTCAAGGCTTTAGAGGTAGAACAGATCAGCTCTCATCAATTCCTGAATGTTGTTTTTGTCTTTGAAAGGTAATTACTTTTGTTTTTTCATTTCTGCTAAGATAAATTTGGACATGTGAGTATTAGGTATCTATTTAGACATTTGGGTCTTGAAGACAGGCAAGCAGAACATTATATAATTGCTTCAATGACAATTTTTTACTGCAAAAAATGTCAGATTAAAAGTTTTCTCATTTAACTCTTTAATATATGTTAAACAATTGAAGTTTAAGAGGCTTTTTTATTAAAAATGGTTTTCTTTTTTGAATGTTTTAGTGGTTATATCTTACTACATATGAAGATGCAAGCTTAGGAAATGGAAATTTGTTGCTTTCAAGGAAGTATATATAAAGGATTAATAATCATTGAATAAGCATTGTAAACCAAGAAATACTCCAAAATAATCAGGAGCACACCTGGCAAGGCAGCTGAAAATTTAAATATAAACAAGTTCTAACCGTGTCAATTTACCCAACAAATTAATGAAATCACATCAAAAATAAAAAAAATATAAGGAATTTCTTTGTACATTGAAGATCCATTGCTCTCTCTTACTCAAAGAGAGCAAAGAATGTCATATCCTAGAGAAGAAAAGCATGACAAAAGCATTTCCCAGGAGAAATGAGAAATAGTCACATGAACTAGATGAAAAGGATTTATTCTCATACATGTAAAATTTCCAGAACTACTAGCTGACAGCAGGTGATAACCCCCAGGACAATTCTGCCCCTTCTCCACCATCTGGTGTTCTCTTACAAAAACATGATGGTCAAAAAAATGGCACTGGAATCCTGGTTAAGTCAACCACCCTGGTTTATATTATTATGTTTTCCATTTCTTGAATCTTCTTTTAAATAGAGAAATCATCAGTTTACATGCCTTGATGGAATTTAGGTGTATACCCTGCATTCCAGGCATTTGCCAAAGTGCATCTTCAGGTTAGGGAAAATTACTTCAGAAATTGCCTTACATGAAAAGATGGCAAATTAAAGAGGAATTCTTTTGGTCTGAGTTTAGCATTTATGTATCACTCCCAGTGATTATATAGTCAGTTGGGACTCTAATTCATTGTGGTTTTTCCCTTTATGTATCCTTTCATCCTCCTCTTTACAGATTCTTCAGTGAGAAGGAGATTTTCAGCACTGAGTGGTGAACATGCTTAAGGCTTAGCTATGTTTTGGTGTGGCATTTCACTGTGTTGCAAACTCTCATGGCAGGGACAAAACAGTGAAGACCACAATTTGGTTTCAGCTGTCTGTTTCACAACTTCCCAAACCTCACATGAATGGTTCTGCTGTCAGTAGAAGTTGTTTCAAACGCTCCTAATCTTAATTAACACTTCATAAATTGTGAGATTTTCCATTTTCTCTTATTTTTTCAGTCCTTTTTCCATGAGGCATGCTTTGAGGTTCACAGTGTTTCTGGCTCTCTCTGGGAGAGCTAACAAGAAATCCCTGTAGATATCTGCTGCTTCATTTTGCATGGAAAAGGATCAAAACTTAGGGATGATATCTCCTCAAGCTAAGGAGCTGTAACAGCTATAGGTACCAATCAGTGAAACCTGGAGTTTTCAGGTAAAATACTCCTGAGTAAGTGTAGCTCTCCCCTTTTTCAGTAATCAATGATGTTAGAACAACCTGTAAAGAACAAGAGTACTTGATGACATGTACCAGGCCTTGCTACTCTGAAGACTGATCAGTCTTACATTGAAGCCACTGAAATGAGTAATGCCACTCAGATCAGAAGAAAGAATCAGTGATGTCAGCAACAAGCCTTATCCTGCAGATGTATTGACTTGCCTTCAGCTAAACTCTTCTGGGCATTTTTCTCAGGCACTGAGACTATTATTTATTTATTTAGTAATTAATTTATTTTTTTGAGTATCAATTTTTCTTCCTGGGTGCTTGAGGAAGCCCCTAAGACAGCTGATCTTCATTCCAAGCTGCCTCTAGAAGCTGCCTGATGGGTAAGTCACAGAAGAACCCAGAATCTGTTGGCACTGCTGGCTGCAGCTGCATTCCCAACTGGAAACCACTCAGAAAGAGGATGCTGGTTAAGGAATCCATGTGCACAGTTCTGCAGGACTCTGACTGCAGATAGAGTGAATAACTGAACTGAGACTGTAGGCTAGGAAAGGAGAAGTTTTATTCACCCACTGGTTGTTTATCATTGTTAGAGTTACTAAAATAAAAATAGTTATTTTAGAACTGCTTCTCAAATTAAGTTAAAGTTAAAGAATATGAGACATACTTCTTCCATGTTTCAAAGAACAATGCCATAATAAAAGGAAATGTTAACTTGTAGATCTTTGAAACATAAAGACCTATGATTATGAAAGCTGAATGTTTTTTAAATTATTGCAGTAATGTACTGAATGAAGAGATAAACCTCTACCTACCACTTGGATTCTCTAAAGCATAACCTACTATTATTAATCTTTTAAAAGAATACTGATCTTTTATACATAATATTTGCAGCAATATCAAGACATCTCATTGCTGCACAGCCTGCTCTTTCAAAAAAAATATGAGTGTGCTGTCACATAGACTTCTAGTTTCCTGACAGATAACACCAATATGTATTTGAAAACCTATTCTCTTATTTTTGGAAATTACATTTGATAAAATATTATTCTCTACTTAAAACATGTATTTTGTTCATAGTTTGGAAGTGAAGTTAGATCTTAGTACTAGTTTTGGTTTATTTCAAACTAAGCCTTCAGGCAGTGTGTCTGCTCATATGATTAGGGGTTTTTTTGTTGGTTTTTTGTTTTTTTTTTTTTTTTTTTTAATTTTTTAAATTTTTTTTCCTGAAAGCAATACAAGTCCAAGGTATTTTTGTGCTTCAGTCAGAGGTTATTTGCTGCACTTTAAAATTAGTGTTCTCTTAAATGGTCTACAAAAGCTGATTGGATAAGCTGAACCCAATAGTATCTACTCTGATTGTAACCCATAGACTACCTTGACCCAAAAGTGTTCTCCAGCCAAATTACTGGACAGGGTGCAGGTCAGTGAAAAGTACATCCATAAGATTTGAGCTTACAAATAGTATCTATCCTTAAAAATTACATTATCCTTCTGGAAAAGATTCCATAACCCCATTTCATCTGTCTTCACAGTGCTGCAAAGCAGGTGATGGGTAAATTTGTCCTAAGGAAGAACACAGTCTCCTTACCTGCCCTTGAATCCAAGATTTTATTCCCCACCACAGCATGAATGAGATGTGAACACAAACTCAGAAACAAAGCTGAATTTAGTTCCAAAAGCTGTGCTGGACATCAAGGGGGCTGGGTGAGTGCACTGTTAGACTGCATAATCCACCAGAGCTAAAGCTTGATTTTTTTTTTTTTTTTTACTGGGAGAGTGATATTATAAATGGATTTTTTGTTTGTAAAATATCCTTTCTGTTTCAAGTGGTATCTGCTAGGGTGATCAATGTATCTGTTATATTTTTTTTCAAGTTTGCTTTGGGGAGCTCTCAACTTTAATTATATTTAATTATTATTTGCTTGGACAGATTGGATTTGCAAACTTGGAACGTGAAATTTCAGACTTTTTTTTAACACTTGCTTTTTTGTACGTGTAGTGAAGAGCAACTCTAGGTATCTAAAACAAGATTAATCCCAATGTTGGCATGATTATTTAAGAGAGAGAATAAAGTGGGGTCAGTGATAACAGAGAAGAAAGCAATGCTATTTTTAGGGAGAGATTGGATAAAAAAGGGAAATAGAAGGGTTAGAGTTATCAGTGATATATAGAAAAGGCTGACAGGGAAATACAGATGCTCTTATGGGGAGACTGAGATATGGTGCAGAAATATAAGAGAAGTAATTTAAGTTGAGAAAAGAGCAAAGATTTTTATGTTTTTGTATGTGTTTTAAGATTTTTTTTTGAATGTGCTACTTGTAATTCAGTACATTCTCAAGCTGAAATAAGGTCTCCTAATTCACAGATCCAGACTACAGATAAATTATAATTTTTTAATGATAAATTAATAAAGTTTTATAACTTTTAATAGTAAAATTTCTGACATTCTCATGTTTTCTACTGTCCTCATTCCATTACAACATTTGATCAAGAGTATAGATGAGTCCATACTTGTGTTCTGGAAAAAGGTTTTCATCTCTCCAGAGCTTTTGAGACCTCTAGTGTATTGTGGAGTCTTAAACCTGTATTTAAGTGGCCTAATTTCATTAGTTATTATTAGCCATTATTATTAATTAAATTTAAAAAAAATACCTGGTTCATTTGATCTTATTATTTCATCACTCAATTAGAAGGTTGTCCTGTGTTCTTTCCCAGTAGTTTTATCTGAAATGCAAAAGGAAAAGAGAATGAGAACAAAAAGAAGCTATTAAATAAATTGTCAACTATTATTTTTATTTCTTTTGAGAAAGAAAAAATCCTGTAATATAAAAAATTCATCCTATGTCATATTTTCTTAATGAAAAAGTTGTGAAAACTCTGAATTGACCACTTTCAAACTTTTCCACCTGACAGCAACCATTTGTACCTCCAAATGATGCAAAATTAAATATATTTATATCACAATCTTTTAGGAATATATCCTTAAATATAAAATAAATAATATTTAAAAGAACACACTCTGTTCCTCAGGCTATCTGTCAACAAGCTTACTGACTGCATAAATTATTCCATTCCTATCTTTTGGCATAGATGGGATGGGTGGTTATGCTTAAAAGAAATGGGAGATACGCTAAAATTCAAGGGCAGCTGGAGTTGTAACTGAGATCTAAAGACTGGAAATGAGAATACCGAAAGCAATCCTCACCTTCAGGCTTTCAAAATGATACAGTACATAGGCAAGATTTCATGCTGGTCTTCCAAACAGAGCTGAGAGACCTGATTTACTATCAACTTGTTCAGCATGACTTAAACAAACATGTCAGCTGACTAACAACACTCACACTGTAAATAGCCTGTCCCCCTGGTCATGCAGGTAAAGGGGGCTTACCCTGCAGAATTTATGGTCTCTCTAGAGAACAATATTGAAAGAGTACAGAAACTGCTGTAAATTCCTGATGAAATGCAAGCATAAGTCTGTTTACTATTAAGAGAGATTTACTGCAGTTACATGTGCTCTCCTTCTCCCAGCCGCCTTGTACGTTTTGTACAAGGTACAGAGATTGTAGACAAATAACAATAAAAGCTTTTTATTTGGAGTTAGTGCAGAATAACTTGCATATAGAACTATCTGTCTTTCAAATCTCCTTTTAAGCTGTATAACCGATTTTTATATTTTTTTAAGATTATAAAGGTCTGAAGTGAAGATGAAAATTTCAAAGAGATCATAATCAAGTATCACTTCAAAACTGAAAACAGTGTAGACTTATAAGCCACTTATTGTAATAAATTAAAAGAAGACCTGCTCTACAGATTATTTCATGACAGTATGGAGATAAATGGAATCACATTTATCACATGGAATCTGTAGAGTCTATCCACTAGTAATGATAATAATCCTAATGTTTGTGTTATGTATAATGCATTTTTATAAAACTATGCTCATGGAAAGTAGAACTGGAGATTTTGATTATCAGAAAATGTTACCAACTACTTATATATATTATTCTATGCATCTAATTTTGTGAATGGTCAACTATTCACTTTGCTCAGACACAAACCTGATTTTGTGGTAGCTTTTACAAGTCAAGAATTTGCTCTCTATAAATCTTATTTTAATTAGATTTGCATAATTTATGCCTAAAAGTCTCAATACTTGGAAAGTTAAGAACCAGAAAAAATGTGCATTCAAGAAAGTAATTCTTATTGGATGCTAGTGTTTGTGATAATGTTGAAACTTCTTGGTCATTGATCTCATTTTTGAACTTCTGCCTTCCCTTCCCTACTCAGATGGATTTTACCATTTTTGAGTGAGGTATGCACATGCAGAAATGCAAGTACCTGCTTAGCCACAAGGGGTTTATTTGCTGTTTTCATGAACCCTTTAAAAAAAATTTAGACATTTGATCATTGCTCAGTTTTGCAGGGCTTGGTTTTTTATTTGCATGTTGTTTTAACATGTGCTTTTTATAATCTCTGTGGAATTACATGATGGAATGTAGATTTTGTTCTGCCTTCACTTGTGCCCTTCTGCTTCATAACCAGAAGTACATTTTTGATCTGTTAGTTATATAGATACCTGCTTACTTAGGATCTGTTCCTGGTACCAGATTTGGTTTGTCTTTTCCTTCACTGCCTCTCTTCTGTATTGGGCTGGAACAGAAATTTAAAATCTTCAGCTACAGTGGGTTTGTTTCCCTCATGTCCTTATAAAACTGTAGTAGTTTTGGTCCACCAATATGAGTCACAGCAGTAATCCAATTTGTTATTCAATTGCTTCTTAAGGTATTTTAGGCTTCCTTCAAGCAGGTAACCAAAAGAAGTGGATGCTTGAATTTTTTTGAATACAGAATTAAATTTGATCATTAACCCCAGGCTATTATGTTTGACATTGCCGATTTGTGTGACTACTAATCCTACTGGATGGATGGAAAGTGTGAGTTGTCAAAACATCTGAAGTTGTACATCAATGTTAAATTGCCATCCACATTTCTACCTGCATTTGACTGTTGAAGCAATATGGTAATAAAGACATTGTTCAGCATTTGCATTCCTAAACTTCACCCTGTTATCCTATTTGGATAGTAAATAGATGGCCTCATAGGAAGAACACTGAGCATAGCAGGCAGACAGTAGAAAGTGGTGAAGTCTCAAAGTATCTCATTCTATTACACTGCCTCAACACACAATGGAGACTGAGTAATCAAAACTCAGTTTTAAGAACTATGAAATACAAAGAATCTAGAAAAGAAACCCCTCCTAGCCAACGTTCTAGAATATAACACTATTTCATCAATAACTCTTAAGAACAGCTGCCTGGACCCATCAGAATTATTTTTAGAGCTCTGACCACTCCTGTCACAAAAATTTTACTTTGCAGCTTTGCTTGCTCCACTCTGCACCCAACAAATTTTCTGTAAGTAAAAAACTTCCTTCCAACTTCTAACATATTTTAATTTTGAATAGATTGCCCTTCCCACACAAGTTAAAAATCTTACCTTGTTTTAAAATGTTTGATTTCATGTTTTCTGGAAGAGACCTTTTTAATGTAAAGACTGTGTCAATCGCCAGCAGACTGGTACAAGTCCTTTCATGTCCCCATTGGAATATATTTTTTCCCCTTCAAAATATATTTGCATCTGTCTACGTTGATCAAAAGATCTGATTGACTACGTAACGGTAAACTCATCAAAGCATTTTGAAAGCTTTAGTTGTAAAATTTATAACATAGCCTGTAACACTAAATAAACAATCTTGGTATTTCCACTTACATGTCAATGATCTTGAACAGATACTATTTTATACTTTTCCTTGGGAATGACACTAAGAAATAAAATAGGAGATGACTATATTGGAGTGTGAGTAGTTGTTGATGTGCTTTAAACGTAGTCCTTATACTTGGGCAATGTACAGAATCTTCAGTGTTCTCCTTGTTATTAATTGTACCTTCTTTGCTATTTTCATTCTAGAGACAGAAATACCATTGGGTCAAAACCCCTCAGGATAACTCTGCCAAATGGCAAACACAACAGGTACAGGAAAATGTCTGCAGCCTTCTTTCATAAAAGTGCTTTCTCCTTACTGCTTCTTTCCCTGTTAAGAATCCAGAAAATAGAGCTGAATCTGAGTTCCTTTTTTAAGGAGATTAAACATTCTCACCATTATATAATACGATTTCCATTTTATTTTAAACATACTTTGCATGATATAAAAATATTGATCACAGTGAGCTTTAACAATTGTTACTGCTATAAACAGAAATGCTGCACGATGGTTTTAGTGGAAATAAATTATATAGTCATTATCTCTTAAAAAAAAAAAAAATCACAAGAAGGAGAACCTAGGCATTTGGTCATTGACAGAAAACAAGTCCTTACTGAGTTCTTTACAAAACGTGAACCCCAGTTGTTTTCTACATTTGCTTTCCACGTCTTGAGAAAAGCACGAGTCTGTCTCTGAAAGCCCCACAGGGTCTCTGGTGAACATTTAGTTCCAAATATTAGCAAAGTTTCTGTTGTTCTTTTGTTCTAATGGAAAAATGTACACCAACGTAGCAAGTAGTGCTCTCTTGGCTAATTCATAAGTGGTCTTTTCCAGTATGTAGGTACACAGCGGCACACTTCTTCACTGAAGTAAAAGCCAGCGTCGCAGCGTTTCGTCCGCACTGTACACGGAGGTCTGTAACAACTGAAGGAAGGGGGGAAAAGTAGGCATTAATGTAACACCATCACTTACAGTTAACAGAAAGCAGAGAGCAGAAAGCTCTGTGCCTTCACGTTGCCATTTCTCAATGGAATATTTAATTCCTACAAATACATATATTTAAAGTTTTTATGTTCTTGCAACAATTTTAGTTGAACTATTCTTCACAAAAGACAATGAAACAATAACAAATTACACTGAAGAGAAGTTATTCTATTGCAACAGATACATATGGATCTTTTTTATCACACTGCTGGTTGTAGTTACATTCTAATCTTGAGTACTGTTTTTTAAAGTTTTAGTTTGAAAACAGGATATATTTCTGTACTCAGATTGGTTTGTTGTAACCTACTGCATGCTGCAAATTTGAGGTGGTAACCCATTCAGGTGATAACCAAATCTCTCACCCTCCTACCCAGGACTGTTTCTCATCTTATTGACTACTTCAATAAGCCTGAGAGAGGTTTGTCTACGTATGTTACACTGTGACTCCGATCTGGAAAATGAGAGCATACTTCCTTTCAAGTTGCAAATTCCCACAGCCAGCCTCTGAGCCAGTGGGAATATATCTGCATTCATATTGCATCTGTGTGCATTCTGAAGAAAAAACGAAGCAAATTTATCATGTTTCTGATAAATCTTAATGTAGAAAGAACAAAATTAGTGTCTACCTGATTAAAATAAGTTTAACAGTAATACAGCATTGAACCACAAATCACATCTCCCTATGCAGCGGCAGAAGTTTTCCTCACCAACTCCTTGACTGAAAAATAGAACTTATACAAAGATAATATCTCTGGTTGTCCCTGAACCCTTCCTTTTCCTATTTAATTTTTCTATTAAAACAAGAACTTGACCCAAAATAACCTTACAATAACAATGCTAAATACTTTCTGGTGTATAATAGAGACAAAGTACAAGTCTGTGACTTTTTCAGACACTGGCAATGAGTCAAAAGACAAAAGTATATGTCTTGAATTTCAGCACAGTTATACTTAAAACTTGTATTTAAATAATGTGTGCCTGTTTGTGAAACACTGATATTATGAACTATTACGATAACTCTTACTTGCATATACACAGCCCGCTAAATTGTGCAATGTTACTCTCCTCTTCCTTAGGTAATTCTTGTTTCAGGCTTGTGGCTACTCTTACTGTTGCTGCAAATAAGTTAGTATGCTGTGTGCTTAGTTTGGATACTAAGTTACTACTTTGCAATAATTTGTTTATGATATGAGGTCTGCACTACAGTTACATAAATTCACACCATCCAGTTCAACCAATGAATCTGGCTATGAGGAAAGCGATAAGGAATGAGGAAGACTGCAAATGGGACATTTGTTAACCAGTCACATCACGTTCAGTGTTTTCAATGTCATTTATCACAGATTAGTTCACCACTGTGGTCTCTGTAACTAAGGGAGTAACATTATTTTGTGCCGCTTAATGGAGATTTGAAATCAGCATAGCAGCTCATGGGAATCTCTCAAACCCCTACTGATCTATTCCCCCAAAAGTTTGGAAACAATGGTAAAAGGCAAGGAAAAAGTTTGCGGAAGGATCTAATATTCTAAGCAAATAGGCAACCAGAAGTAGGTCTGTTCTGGGAGAAAAGGTATTCCACAGAGATGCAATGGATGAAACACTGAACTCACCTTCCTGCTGTATCTGGCATGAAAGTTCAGACCATTTCATGTACTGAATGACAGCAAAATGAATAAAGACAAGAAGAAAAAGAGGCAAAACCAAACTCTTCCACACACCTATGACTGTACACAATGAAAAGCACTCATGAAAGCATTAAGAATGAGGAGCTCACTTTGTTTAAGATTCGTGCCTCCTTGTGAACTTCAGCTTGCAGCTGGGAGTGCTATAGAGAACCTCTCCCATGTGAGTTTCTGTCTAACAGCAGTCAAGGTCAGGTTACTTCAGTCTTATCCTTATCTGGGATATTTCAACAGAGCAAGAAAGTCCCTCTCCTTCTCTAAAGTGCTTAGCAGATGAAGTTCCTAGTTATCTGGCCCAGCCAAAACTGACCAAAATAAATTTTGGAGGTGGTAGCACAGAGTGAATAGCAGCAGAGTCATTGTAACTACATAAATATGGTTTCCTTAGGAAACTGCTGAACAATAGACCAGGTCTTTCAAGAGATTTGGTCTGAATGCTGTTTACAGAATGGTTTCATGTGACAGACGTCTGCTTCAATGAGGATAATCTGAGCATGCTGGAGCTAAGGTAGGTGTTTAGTCCCTGTTCATAGTGCCGGGCAAAGCAGCAGCAACTTTCTCTTTATGGTCAATAATTGGGAATTTTTGCTGTGCAGAATGATGCCCAGATTGTTACAGAGGGCACTCTAACAACTCCATAGATGAAACAAGGAAATGCTACTTCTTGGGCTGATAAACAGTATAATCACCTTAAAAAGCAGTATGCTGAGAGCTTTTTTTCCCTTCCAATCCAGTGCTTTGTTCATGATTATGTATTTCTTTCATCTGAAGCAGGGTGTAACACTAGAGGCACAGGCATTTTAGCTACAGTGCATAGAAATATTAGTGCTTCAAAACCATAAGCTACAAGCATTACTTGTAGGATAGGGAGCTGTCTAGGACATGACTACAGGATTATGGTCATGTCTAGAGCTCACATGTCTAGCACAAAGCTCAACAGAGTTGTACTTCCATTTATCTTTAATAATTTTTTATCATTATTATATTTCATATTTTTATTATATAAATTAAATTGTACAATTGATGCTGTTTTAAACGAGCAAGGGACCTTTCAGAGATAAAAAGGATGTTGCAGGATTTTTATTCCTTTTAGAAACAGCTTGTGCTGGACAGAGCCAAAATGTGAGAAACCTATGCTGTCATTTCTTAAGGAGGAGAGATTGTCCCCTCTAACAGTGCTAAGATCTACAGGACTATTGGTTCTAGAGGTATAAAGTAAAAACATACATAAACCTTCCTTTCTGCACTCAAAGACAAAAGAAAAAAAGCTTAGAAAAAAGTTAAAAGCATCCTCTATCATACTGTCCTGGGAAGCGAGAAAATGATTCTGTCGTATTCAACAACACAACAGAGAAAGGCTGAACTTAATTTCCTCCCCCAAATACCAACAGAGATACCATCTTTAAACCAACAGAGATATTGAAATCAACATCAGATATTTATTATGGCGTTTCTTAGCTTCTTAAGTGCCTGACTTCTCTAGTTGTGAATGATCTTTTAAACTGTAGGTGGTTTATGTTTGTAGCACTGCTGGAAGTGAAACCTATAGTCCAAAGGCTTTGTAATGTGTAAAGCTTATGTAACCAGGCTGGTTTCTTTCTCTATGCAAACATAAAATTGAATTAAAGAGAAGAGAAAATTTCTGATGTTTCTAAAAACTCTTCTCCATCACTTAAAAGGCCAAATATTTGTAAACGAGTAATGCCAGTTAATAATCTGTTCCCTCATTCTAGAGACTTCAACACAAGTGTCACTACTTATATTTGACAATTTTTCTTTATGAAGATGAGCAAATGTGTATATATGTGTGTATAGATATATATATATATATTTTATTCCAACTAATTTTTTCATTTTTACTAGGGGAAAGAAAAGGAAAAGGAAGAAAAGTACCAGGAGCAGTCTAAGAGCACCAGAAACTAAATATGCTTTAGAATACTTATTATGCCTAGTAGCTTCCTCTTAGAGATTACAGAAGTCATAGAAGATAAAACTGAACTGACAAAAGGCAGAGAGTTTAATTAAGACAACAAAGCAATTCAACAAGACAGCTAATGTCACAACCCAAAATTTTAGGCCTTGAAGACCATAAAAGAAATAAAAACTGTGGTTTTACCTGCATGTCTGGTGATGGAACCTTTTTCCTTTCAAGAAGCATTTGTTGGGTGATTCTATACATTCACAGATGCATTTTGCAGGATTTAGTGGCTGATGTCTAGGACAGGTCTTTTTACATACACACTGGCACTTTTCTTCATCAAATTCCTTGTTGGGCCCGCAGGATGCAGGGATAAGTTTGTTTTTGCACATGCACTGACAAGATGATCTGTCTAATTCTTTGTGAGGTCCACAGCTCGAGGGCCGCACGCCTCCTTTGCAGACACACTGACAGGTTTCTTCATCCAGCTCCTTGTTGGGTCCACAGATATGGAATCCTTCAGATGTGTCTGCAAAAGCAGCAGAGGAATCCCACTAGTACCACAATTTTGTGTCTACTCTCTCACCTATTTTTATGTGAAGAAATGAGCAAATCCATACCTTTTATGGTGTTTCAAAAACAAGCATATATCAAAAGACAGCAACAACCAGTAGTAGCAATGATACAGAAAAAGATACAAATAATTACTAGAAGTTCTCATCTTTAGAAGGACATTTGAGGCTTTAAGGGAAAGTGCTTACCAGGATCTCCAAGGTGAGAAGAGAAACCAAAATCATGCTGTGACAAACATCTGCAAATTTGATTATTCCAAATATGATTTTTCGGACAGGTCTTGTTTGCCACATGACACCTGCAAAATTAAAAATGCTGTTGATTTACTACCATAAGAACTCAAAGAGAAAAAGAATCTATTTCAGCTGTTGATTGCTTTAGTTTCACTGTTGCAAATACCTTTCTAAGAGTGTCAGCTCATTCATAATTTTATTTTTATTCCTGTCAAATCTGCTACTAAAGGTTCTCCCCACTACAGAGATTTTCAACCATTTGTTGAAGAAACCTCATATTTCAAGTTTTAGCTCCAAATTCTAGAAGCTGGTATTTGTACTTTGCTGATGTTGTTTTGAAACAGACTAACCCTAGAACATAAGCCTCATATAGACTAGTATAAAAATTCTTTTGCATGCCAAATACTGAATGGTAACAGGCATCATTTTCCATGTAGCTTTTTGAAGTACAAAAATGTTTTCAAATTTAAGATGTCAAAAGACAGCAATAATAGTTTCTGAATGAATTCTGTAGGCAAAACTTTAAATAATAAAATCAGTTTATCAGTTTCCATTCCACTTTATGTGAAATTTATGCGCCATTAGCTAACACTTTCTCACTCATTCTGGCCAGCCTTCTCGTATCTAGAGAATTAGGCTTTCAGCAGTGATGCCTCTTCTCATTAAAAATAAAGACAATAAACAAGTTAACACTTTAGTCCTCTTTTCCTGCTACAGTTTGCAGCCAAGGTAGTGGCAAAGAAAGCAAAAACCCAAACAGCAGCTGTTGCCTTTTTAAAGAATGAGTGAACTGAGCTGTCTGGTGAATGACTGATAGAATATTAATGTGTATTATCTCATCTTCCTTGCTTGTAATTTCTTTATCACCACAGCTGGCATTACATCTTTGAACAAGTCAAGCCTAACTTCATGTATCCGGGCTATGTTCATTCATTGTTTCTGTAATATTCCTAAAATCCCACTAATCTTTTAAGTCAACACCTATCTTAGACATTTGATGCACTTTTCATTACCCTGAGCACCATTACTCACACATTCAAAAATGCAGGTGCTGGGATATTCTTCCGTGATCATCATTCAAGTAGACCTCTCCCCTTCAACACACTAAATCACTCCACTTGTAAAGACTGCTGTGGTTTAACATCACCCTGCTTCACCTCACATTTTATCAAACTGGTGTTTCCTGATTTCATCCCAAAAATGATCTCACTCCTGCTGCCTCACTTGGCATCCATTTCCTTTAGCCTGCCTTCCAACTCTGCTTGAGAAATAGTACGGATAATCTACAGACATATTATTCTGTTAAAAAAACCCAAACCAAACCAACCAAATCAGACCAACAACAACAACAAGAAAACAAACCCTCCTGCCTGCTCCATTGCACAAAGCCACAGTTTATAAACTTAAAGACATTAAGTAACAGTAGAGAAGACCTTTATATATTCTGATCTAGTACTATGCTGTCTTACCTCTGTTGAAGAGTGATTCCTTAGTCACAGGAAAAACTGTGAGTGCTGGTCCAAGTCTGCTAGCTGTACTCTCATCTCCCTCAACTACAAGTAGCAGTCTCCTGGCTAGAATAAACTCTTGCACTGATCATTTCAACAGCTCTTAGAAACACAGAGAAGCTGGAGAGAGTCAACATAATTTGACCTTCTTACTAACTCTTGAGGTTTTTTTTTTAATAATCTGTTAATTATGTAATAAACTAATTATGAATAGGTTTATTTCCAAGCCACTGTTTATGATCCATGTTTTGATGAACACATTAAATAAATTAAACTCAAATAGAATATAATCTATGTTTAGGAATGTGTCAGAAAACACCCAGACTTAAACAGATTGAAACCATTGAGAAAAATGTTTAACACCTCTGAGAAATTTTTTCTACTCACTCACCTTATTAAAAATATCAATTCAATCCAGTTTGGCTTCTAGTTATTGACTCTTCCTCAAAGCAACTGTTACTCTATTATATGTTTTTGACCTTCTAAATATTTACACATCATAAAATCATCACTCAAACCTCTAAATTAAGGAAGGAGATCTTCAAGTATTTTAATAACTTCAAATCAGATTTCTGGTGCCAGATTGTTCTGTGACATTCTTCATTCAAAATCACACACACAAAAAAAATCAATATTCTACTTCTGTGGAATGCCAATTAACCCTTTATTTTCCCCTTCCATTCTATTTTATATGCACCTCTGGCACATGAAGAAGTAAAGAAAGATTTGCGAGTTAATGATTCCCTAAAAACCAGCCTTTTAAAAATAAGCATTTAAAATATGAAAATACAGACTGAGAGAAAAATGCTGTCTCCTTATTATTTACAAAGATATTTTTAGCTCTTCTTTTGAAAATAAATTGATTTTGCTGATTCGTTTTTAAGTCTCAATTGGACTGTAGCTCTTTCATCAAGCAAATCCCACTTGCTTGGAATTATTCTTCAGTTTTAAGTCATCTCGCTCCAGTTTACCTACTGGGTAGGAAGGTGATGTTAATTTAGTAAAATTGTCTTTGTGTAAAATAATGGAGCTATGCATGACAGTAGCAGAATGCTTTCTCCCTTGCAGAAAGCATTCTGCTACTGCCATGCACAGCTCGCCTATCCTAACTGTGAAAACTCCCCAGCAGTATTTTAAATCTGAATTATATAGGTTTGCTCATAACGTGAAAGGAAAGAGAAGCCTCGTACTTACTGAGTTTGTGCTGCTGGCAAGGAACGCCTTATGATGGAGTGGACTTGTCTGTACACATCCAGCTTGGACATGCAGCGGCAGGACGTGTGGTTGGCGAAACTGACGGTGACGGGCTTGGGGCCGTGCGACAGCGGCACCGTGATCTCAAACAGCTACAAAAGGCAAGGCAAAGCAGAAAACTCCTGATACACATCTAGCTGAAACTAATGTAAGGACATACAAAAAACCTATCAGGAATTTAGGTTCAGATTTTTTTGTTGTATTCCAGCATTCAATTATATTGCTAAATAATTATTACGTGCAAAATTAATGTAATTGCTATGATGTGATAACTAACATTTTTAGTGTT
Organism: Serinus canaria; assembly: GCF_022539315.1. Taxonomy (NCBI): domain Eukaryota; kingdom Metazoa; phylum Chordata; class Aves; order Passeriformes; family Fringillidae; genus Serinus; species Serinus canaria. The sequence goes on from NC_066317.1 coordinate 36,735,887, forward strand.
AAACCCTGTTACATGCCAGTTTGCTTACTACAACATTTAATATACGAGAGGAAAATGAACAAAGAACTCATTTTTCTAGAGGAGATGACTTCAAGTTCATCCAAAATGAAACTTTTGGAAGGTGCTTTGAAAAGCTGAAGAATAATATAAAGAAGACAATGAGTTACCACCTAATACATCAGCTGCACAGTTACAAAAGCTTAATTAAAAGAGCAGTACAGTGGATTTTGATTAAACCAGTTCTGGATGAATAACATTTGAACTACAGCATACCACATTTTTAAAATTTTTAGCATTTCTATCCGTGCAATTTCTATGCCTATCCTGATGAAATAGATCTTTAACTATTCATTTTTTTTAAGTATTAAGAAACATACACTACTGATAAAATAATCTGTAAGTGAATTACCAAAATCTTAATTTTAGTGCAAATTATCGTTCAACTGGTAAAAGAGGACAACTTCAGTGATGTCTTGTAGTAAAACTGAACAAGTGATAACAGAAGAACAGAGACACTAACTTCTGTTTTCAGTTCAGGACATCTACTTTATCAAATTAGGCAGGTTTTGCTGTAAAAATCAAGTCTCAATAATCTCCTGAAAAGCTAGGATGAATACACTAGGTCAAAGTCTTAAAAGCTGGTTTTTGATAGTGCCTAAAAGGCACTGCTGCCTTTAGGTCCTCACTTAGTTTTCCAAATACATTTAAGAACATTTCTGCATCTTCTGGGGACTTTACTACTTTTAAAAATGGTCACTGTTTTTTTATTCTAGTTCCAGTTGGTAAGACTGTATAAAAAGACTAATTTTTAGTTGAGATGTATTTGCAATGCTCTTTAAAAATCTGTAACTTTAGAGTATGTCATATACGCGGCATGCAAATGCAATCAGAATACCAGTAATTTTTAATACTTCAAAATATAAAAGACACCATTAAGGGATGTATTCACTTGCTTAGAAAGCTGATTCTTAGAAGGTAGGTATGAATTGATGGGCAGAACAAAGAGTATGAGCTTAATTACAATATTACACATGTAAGGAGAATCATCTTTTTTCTGTTTTCTCATGACAGTATGACCTTGCTTTTCTGAAGCTGAAATAAAAACCCGCTATAGGGAGTAGGGATAAATCTTAGAAAGTGAAATAAGCATGAGTCTGTGAATGGACCTAACTGCAGCTGGAAAACGAGTGCATGTTCTTCCTGTATTCTTCCAGTAGATCAATTTGCCATATCGCAAATGGCACTGGACCACTGGAGATGGCAGCATAGGATGACTGCTACACTTTCAAAGCACCTGAAAGAGGAAGGTCCCTGCCCAACTGTCCTGTTTGGCTTCAGGAGATCACTGAGAGAAATTTCACAAAAACAGCTGAGACATACCAATCATGATAATGGAAATGGAAACGATGGTGAATGTGAATTAACCTTAATTTACATTTATCCCTCCACTGTGAAAGGTATCAGTTTGGAGATGAATATTGCTAACAACTATTCCCATCACCTCTTCAGTGTTGCAGTGAGAAAAAAGTCTAGTTAAACAACGGAAAGGTAGACTGACTTCCTTGACCTCCTCAAATTACCCTCAGTTTGTTCAAATAAATTCTCTTAAGAGTAATGTATTTTCCCTCATCCAATAGTTGGTACTGTTTATTCAGCGAAACTATGTAAGTGAATAAACTCTCAACATGCATCAGGTATGTCTGAATCTTCATCTAAATAAAGCATTTCAGATTATGTAAAACCTGGCCATGAACAATGTTTTATGGTTTTGATAACATCTACAATTTATTTTTTGCTCTCCTTCCTCATCCAACAGAACAATAGGCTTAACACCTGCTGTCACTATAGGGCATGTCTGGCAACATTTAACAGCCAAATGTCAACACACAGAAAGGATATTTCTATGAAAAATGTCTCATACCATCTATATATACGGTTGGTTCTCAATTCTTTTTTTGGCACCACAGTTGGCTGTGCCTACTATTGCTGCTACCCACATGGCCCAAATGGGTAATTCCTCTTGGAGACCAAATGGCTTATATTTCTGTTTGATCCCCCATACTCTAAAAGACTGGATTTACTGCATCACTAGAAGCCCAAATCTTCTCCTCCTTTCCAACTTTAAATTTTGATAAAAAAACAGACTAATTCACTCTAAAGGGAAAAAGCATTTCCTTCAGGTACCAACCCCTAAAGACAGATATTCAGTACCAAAGACTACAATTTTGAGCTTAAGTCCCCAAAAGAACATAAGATCTGACAGCAGCAGGGATTAGAGAAGTCTTTGAAAAGTGGAGAGCATTTATTGCTCTAAAAAATGTTAGTAGTTAAATAAAACAGCAATTCATGAGTATCAGAGGCAAATAAAAGACAAAAATAGCCTCAACTGGCCCATGCTGTCCTGTACCTTTTTGCCACCAACACTGCATTTTCAAGGAACCAGTGCAAAGCAACAACAGAAGCAATAAGCGATTGCATAACTAAAGAATAATACATATATAACAAAAAAACCCAAATCAACCAAAAACCAAACAAACCCAAAACTCCCTCCCACATCATCACAAAGCCCTTTCCTCCTCCAGAAAAGCTGCTAATTGTAAACATAAATCAGTTACACATTGTTAATCTCAGAGTACAGCACACACTAACAGAAGCTCTGTGTAATTGAGGAACAATTGAAAGCCATTAATAATTAAATGCATTTAATAAGAACTCAACACCTGCCATTCAGCCAGTCTAAGGCTGTTTTATCACAGAAAGCCAGACAGCAGGTCTTCCAGTCTTTCACACCATTTCTAGGGTTTCTCTTCCAAGTACTGTCCACAACCTAGAACTTAATCTGATTTTAAACTTAAAAGAAAAAAAGAAAAAAAATCTAACAGAAGATGGGAATCTCTGAATTTGTGGACAAAAAGCGCTATCAGAACTCCTGAAAAAGCAATTTTCCATATATTCCTTCTCACTGATCCTTAGAAACATAGAATGGTTTGGTTTGGAAAGGACCTTAGAGATAATCTAATTAGAACCGCTCTGCCGTGGGCAGGGACACCTTTCCATAGACCAGGTTACTCAAAGCCCAAAAAGGCTTATATTTTGAGCCACAGTGGACGGCTTCCACCTTACACTAGAAGGACTTCACAGCATACTTAGCAGAAAAACTGAGGCTTTTTATACAAAGCATTTCTTTGCTTCAGTGGCTAAATAATTTAGCCAGCACTATCATCATATGTGCCAATATCCATTGTATCAGCACACAAAATTATTAATATTCCCCCTGTCTCCTAAAATATATCAAAACTGTTATTGTGTGGGAAGGCCATCATTCTAGATACTTTTCAAATGCAGGATTTATGTATGTTTTTTTTCTCAAGATTTACATTAACTACCCCATGTTCTTCGGATGGCCTGTGGTTTATTTTGGCAAGCTTCCCTTAAATTGATTGAGTCTAAGCTTCCATCACTTGTGATCTTTGCACTTTCTAAAGTGTCAGTAAGGCCAGCCAAATAAAACCAGTGTAACACAGTACAATGGGTCTAGAGAGATTTTTAAACTAAGGACATAAGACTGATTTCAAAACTAAACCTCTCTATATTGAAAGGAATAAAAATAAACTATTTGAGAAATGTCACATCATCATTATTTTACGGTTGAACTTTCTTGAAAAACTATTTCAAGGCTTATGTCTGATAAAACAACAGGTATTTGATATAATGGATTAATACTTGTTTAATAGTGTTGGGTTCCTGTCGCCCTGATTTTCTAGGATTTTCTAAGCTTTTTGATGTTTACTTCTTTGTGGAGAATTTTATCGCACACTGTCTAGAGATAACACATTGTTTTGCATTTTTTTATGGAAGAAGAGAGACTTGATGGACTGGTAGTTTTGTCCAGTGGCATTGGAGAGGTGGCACTGTCACCCTCCAATCCACTGTCACTTTTGGAAAACTATAAATGTTGAAGTCAAAAAATAAACTCTCTCTTTTGTTCTTCACCTTGGAGCAGCGGTGTGCGTCTAGTTCTTTCGTGTCCGTTAGCGACAGGTTCCTTATTCTATCTTTTTCTATTTTAATCCCTTTATTTTCCCAGAAATATTAACAAAAAGACATTTGGAACTTATACATCTCCCACTATTAAAAGTACCTATTATATCACTACAACAATTAGTCTAACAGAAAAATGCATGGGAAAAGGTAGAAATGTTAATGTTGAAAACAACTGAGTATTCTTGCAGCATACCTCTGAATTGTGAAAAAGAACATCACATACATCCCAAACTGGGCAAACAATTTCAAGCTGTTAACTTGTTTCCTGTGAGAAAATCTCCCCTAAATCTAATTCTGATCTGCTTGGATAGATGTTTTCCCTGGAGGGACTATAACTGTAACCATGAAACAAGATGATTTAGGACCTTTACAACAAGTGATCTGAAAGAAGCCAAAAAAATGTCCTTCCTGACAGCCAAGAGGGAGAATGGGATAAAACAGCTCTTTGACATCAGCCCTCTGCTTCCCTTCAACCTATAAGCAAGTGCCTGTAGGTGGGGCATTAAAAAGTGCTGCTGAGGGACAGGCCATAACTGCACCACAGTCTTTATAACCACAGCTGAATTATTAGGGCTGTGGAAACACAGAACAGCTGCTTGATAACAAATCAGAGGGAAAACCCAAACAACCACACCACAAAATGAAAACGAGCCAGGCCTATTTCCCACAGATCCTTACTAGCCAAGCCACCACTTAAAAACTGGGCTGCTGCAGGCAGGAAAGGACCTACTGCAGTTTGTGAATTAGCCTAGGGAGTCTTCAAATATTGTCACAGACCTTGTACTGCATCTTAATTAAGAAGTTGTCTCATACCTCAATCCTGCTTGTATGAATATCCCTTAGCAACTACAAAAACGGGTTTTGGGAAAAAATGGTATTAAAAACAAAGCAGAATACATTTCTACTTTTCTCTCAAAGTTAAGTAGCTAGAAAGGAGTAACACAGCCTGAACTAGAAACTATTGACCTTGCTCTAGACCACCACTTGCTCTGGACCACTTCCAAGGCAATCTGGGAACACCTGATCTGGTCCATTCTTCTCAAAATCTATAAAAAATCTATAAAAATAATTTCTGTGCTTAGTTCTTTTATTTTTAATCAATTTTGCTGAAAGCCAATATAATCTTTGTATTTTAATGTCTGGAACCAATGCTTGCCCTCACAGTAAGAACTCCAGCTAAAAAATTAATTTCCCATTAAGCACTTTTTCTGCATGGTGAACAGTATGAAGTTACCTTATAGAGTCTATGCACAAAAAATAAAGCTAAAAATTCGTGAATTATGAGAAAACTATTTGTACTCATTTCTTTCAGGAAATAAGAGAAACTGTGGTGAAAATAGATGTGTGGGGTACTTGAATTCCACAGAAGGTCCTGAATCCAATACTTTTTTTCTTTCTAATTCTCATCTGATATGGTTTAAACTGTGGTCACATAATTTTTAAAAAATTGAGATGGTGACAGATGAACATATATAGCTATAGGCCTGTTCCTTTATTAAGGGTTCTTTTAAAACTGTATTCTGTCAAGGACCAGATAACACTGGAAATCAGAAGCAAGACAGAAAACTCATAGATACAATTGCTTGCTTTTACAGAGTTAAGTTAAAGAAAACAAAACAGTGTTATTGCCTCTTCTTTCTAGTAAAACCTGAAACATTTTCCTTTTCAGAGTCTCTCAAATCTTTAAATGCTCTACATCATATCATCACCAATAACATCAAGAACTTCAAAAAGAAACTCAGTGCTAAACATTTTCTACTGGGTAAAAAATTACTTCACTCAACAGGTGTGGACAGTAAGATGAAGAGCAAGATACGATTTAGCCCAAACTGACATAGTGCTCAAAAACCAGGAAATCTGTGTTATGTGGAACAGCCCTCTCTGTGATGAGAGAATCCTTCATTTTGGTAAGCTAAACTTTACCAACACGTGAAAAAAAAGAAAAAGTCCCATTTCTTGGGTTTTAAAATAAAAATTATATTTGCATCTTTCAAACAAGTGGGATTGAGACAATGGTTTCTCCTAATAATGAGAAAAATTGTAAGGCTTGAACAAAGCCAGTGTTGTAGTTGTCCTCATTTAATCTATTTGAGCTACATTGCTCCTGTGCTGCGTGGTTGTCTACTACTAGTCTAAATTTAGGCTTGAAAATTCTTGGAAGGATATACCACTTCAGACAGACAGATTTGGTGAGAAATCAGGGCAGAAAGTGCACTCTACAAAACCAGGGGGTTTTGCTGTTTTCTTTACATTCCCTTTTCCTAATTTCCCCCAGAAAAGGCTCAGAGCACTGAGGAATTTTTTGATAAAGGAGTGACATTTCTAGGGGCTGCAATTTCATAACTGGCTATGCAGTTTTGGGTCTTAATTACAAATATGTACTGCATCTTCAGCTAGATGAATCCTCTTGAAAAGGAAGAATGATTGACACTAAAAAGTAAAAAACAACCAACAAAACCCCTACCAAATACTATAATAATAGGAAAATACCCTACAAAATGCTTTTAAGTATGACTATTTTTACATGATTGTTGAGGGAAATGCTGAAGGAAAATTGTGATAATTCCCACATCTACTTAGAATAATGTAGTATATGCTGCTTTAAAGGCAGCTCACAAGCTCAGTGCAGGATCTCTGCACACTCCTACCAGATCTCTAACCCTGAACTTGACTAAGAAAACCTGCATATACACTGGAAGAAGATGCATTACAACAAACAAATAGGTACATAAAGCTAATATGTCTTAATATAGTAAAACACCCTTCCTAAAAGGCTTTATTTGAAACATGCATCCTGCCTGCACATGTCCTGCAGCAGTCTACACTAACAAAATTACAGGCTAGATTTCCATGGAGTGCTTGCCCAAATTCAGGCATAAGGTAGATGGAAAAAAAGATAATTAATAAGTTTCATGGATAATCTCAAAATTGAGAATGGGACATCATAATTTATTTTTTTCTCTGAAAAATAAAAATATATTGGGGAAGGGAGCATTAAATGTGTATTTTTTCCAGGCAATAGTGTCTTTAGCTGTTTTTCCTATGTGTTTTGGAATCAACTATTTCCTTTGTCACAGTAGCAATAAGAAGGTTTAAAATAAGCATGAACATAAATGTATTTGCAAGGGGTACAAGAACTGTAAAGGTGTGAGAACTTACTGTCTTGCTGATGTAATTTGTGCTGATATTCATACACTGAAGTCCTTCACTATTGCAGCAACCTCCACATCTGTAGATGGATACACATGGGGGTTTAAAGAAGGTGTTTGTAGTTGCTCCAAACTCCTTTCCCACATCCACACACACTTCACGTGGCGTGCACTGAGTTTTTCTCCACTCCGTATCGATACCTGCCAAGTTACAGGGAATTGCATGTTATAAAGTAACTGTTTAAAACCCAAACTATCCTGCAGTAAATGAGGATTCCTTTTTAAAACTTCAAAACCAGAATATGAAATTCTAGAGTCACACCCTTTAGTCAGTGAAACACACATCTGTCTATGTTACCTTCTAGCTGATTTTTCTCCTTCACAGGGACATGATATATCATCATGGAGCAGATGAAAAGTTACAGTGGAACTAAAAGGGAATCCAACAGGCAGGGGAGACCTTAAAGCACAGAATCATAGCCTGGCTTGTGTTGGAAAGGACCTTTAAAGGTCACCTGCCACCAAGTCCAACCTTCTTGTAATGAGCAAAGACGTCTTCAAACAGATCAGGTAGCTCAGAGCCCCACCTAAACTGAATGACCTTGGATGTTTCCAGGGATGGGGCATCTACTACCCCACTGGGCCAGTTCCAGTAATTCACCATCCTTATAGCAAAATTTCTCTTCCCTTTATCTAGTGTGAATCTACTTTCTTTAATTTAAAATTATTACCTTTGTCCTGTCACAACAGGACCTGCTAAAACATCTCTCCTCATCTTTCTTACAGACCCCTTTTAGGTTCTGGAAGGCTGCTATAAGAACTCCTGGGAGTCTTCTCTTCTCCAGCCTGAGCAGCCCCAGTTCTCTCAGCCCATCTTCACAGGAGAGGTGCTCCAGCCCTCTGAACATCCTCACAGCCCTCTTCTGGACCTGCTCCAACAGGTCCACATCCTTCTTGTGTTGGGGGCCCCTGAGCTGGGCACTGTGGACACAGACAGTACTGCTGATGGGTCTCACTAGAGCAGAGGGAGGGGCAGAATCACCTCCCTCAAATTGCTGGCCAGCAGCTAAAGCTGCACGTGTCCTTTCCTCACCTGGAGCAAGTCTCATCTTGTGTAAAGTCTGCACTTGAGCTCTGCACACTTCTGCAAATTCTAACCAGCCCCACACAGTACTTCACTTGGATATAACATATTAGAATTTAAAAATTTTATGCACTTAACGTGAAATGTATTTAAATATGTGCTTAGTTTGTTAACTAGAAGGGTATAATTCAAAGGAAAAGTATTTAGCAATTATGTACAGCATATGATGGATGATTTTTGTGCCCAGATTATCCACAAAAATTTGGGCAAAGACTTTGTATCATGTTATACAGCATTTTACTAAGTATAATCTAACACTAAACAGCCTCAAGACTTATAGCTGTAAGTAAGTTTATTCCCTTTTGGCACTAGATTTTGGTAAGCTATTCAACAAAAATGGAAATTTTGCCTCATGTGTACTTTAAACTCTCCATTAAGGTACTTGATTTCCAATATCATGTCCAAAAATACACCTCCTGCTATAAATCCTTCATTCTCTGCCTACAAGCACTGGCTTAAACTGTAAGTTAATATATTTTCATCCAAGCTCTCTGAAACGCTGAAAGGTATTCAAACACATTGGTTTGAAAACTGTTTTGCTTGTTTTAGCACAACATCATTACAACTGGCCTCTTGTAACATGAAAAAGTTACAAGTGGATTATTTGGCATTCCAAAGCCATAATGCATAAGAGAAGAAAGCACTACCAGCTGTGATGCAATGGCAGAAAATGAGAAGAAATAATTCAATGAGCCCAACTATTAGCATCCTCTTTGATTTCTGAAAAAGTGTTACAGCCTCTATGAAGTGGGATTCCTTATACTTGAAGACAAATACTCCACTTTCTCTACTGAGCCGAGAAAGCACTTTTGTTCAATGGACATAGCTAAAATATATCTGCAGGGTGATTGTTTCTTTATGAAAGGCTGCCTATCAACGATTTTCTATTACAGACAACCCATCCTATCAAACTGCAGATGTTGGTTTACTGACAATGCCTAGCTTTTAAAGTCTTTTTGACACAATTGAAAAGCCTGCAGAATTTAATTCATTGGGTGTTGGAACATGGATTGTGTCCTGTACTTACTTTTCAGGATCTCTGCATTATAGTGTGCAGCAGCAAATTTCAGGGAATCATCTGATCTAGTGTCAAAGCTGGAGTGCTCCCTGTTGTGTTGCCAACCTCCTCTCCTCAACTGACATTTGAATATTTTCCAGTATTCTGGGTAAAGTACTGTCATGAGTTCATCCACACTGGAGACAGACCGCAATTGCTCTTCCAGGTCTTTGCTTCCATGAGCCTGCCAAAGTAACATACAAGAATAATTACTTTCTCTGGTACACAAGGTTTGCTGGAAACTAGCCTGAAAAGCAAGTCATACATTGTAAAATAAAGGGGTCCTCATCATAAAATCTGCTTCTGTCAGTCAGTGCCAACATTACTATATTGACAAACAAAGAAATGCTTTGCTTCTTCCACCACTTCTTTATCACTCTGGTAGTTCAAAATAGTTGTGTGAGAAAGGAGCTATAGAATTAAGCCCACACAAACACAGTTTGCAGATTGATTATATATATATATATGTAAAGGCATTTTTATCCTGGAAAGGTAAGTTTTTGTGACAAAATTTTGAAGGCCTGAACCCCAAAATACTTAAATGATGTTGATATTTTTTAATAACATATGCTCCTAAAGTAACACCAAGTTTTTCTTGTTTAATCCCTCAGTCCCAGAAAATCAAACACCCAGAAATGCAAAACCAGTTAAAACAAATCCCAAAAACAAACAAAACACTAAACAAAGAAACGAATCATGTTATTTAGTACCATTCTAGTGAAAATCTTAATAAGCAAATTATATTACAAAGCATGACTTCCTAAATCAGTAGGACACAAGGATTTGGGTACCTTGAAGAGTCTAAACCCCACACTCCCTTGCTGTTTCAGGAGTAGCCTCAAATCCTGTAATCCTGGTTTCTTATTTCTGGCCTTTACACAAACTCATTGCAAGTGTAGTTTTCTGAATGAATGAGATTTACATTCCAGTTTATTGCTTATCAGGAAGATTCCTTTATTTCTCTTAGATGAAACATACTGCACCACAAGACTGGTCTTTATCCCCTGCCCACCTTTCTCATCCATGGATTGCTGTCTTCTCAAGGGGAAGAGCAGCATGGAGAAAGAAGAGTGTTGAAGAACCTTTAGCCACCTTCTCAGCCTACATGGCCCTTAGATGGCAGTATGAGACACAAAATACAAAGGTACACACTAGTACAAAATGCATCAACTGGCTGGAGACTCTCTACAGTTTACTACAGAATTGTTGCTCTACTCAAAAAACCTGTAAGAGTGTAAAACCTCTAAATGCAGAAATGCGAAGCAATATGAACTGAAATTTAAAATTTCTTATCCAACTCTGCCACTAAAAAAAAAAAATAAACTTTTTCAGTTCAATGATTTTGAACTTTACATGAGTAAAACAGGTAGCTCAGAACTAGCCCAGCTGAATCAAAACTGCTCCTTGTCTCACAAACAACTGTGAGGGTATAGAACGGCATGTATGGTTTCATCTACTCCCTTATCTGGTGTCAAATACAGCAGAAACACCTCAGGATAAGGCAAATTCACAGACCTCATTTCTGTAAACACAGTTATATACAGAACTGTGAAGAGGATGAGGCACTGAACCAGGTCACCCAGAGCAGTTGTACATGTCCAGTCCCTGGAATTGTTAAGTGCAGGCTGAATGTAACTCTGAGCAACCTGGTGTAGTGAAAGATGTACCTGTCCATGGCAGGGGACCCAGAGTTAGATGATCTTTAAGGACTCTTCCAACTCAGGCCATTATGTGATTCTATTATTCTAATACCAATTGTAAAATAATTTAATTTGACAAAGTCTTATGAAGCTTAAAAAATGTTTTTACTTAAGCCTCACTAAGCACAGTGTCCTTGCAGATGACCATCCTGGGAGGTTCAACAACTAAGCCATTGTCTCAGAAGTGTGCCCATGCAGTTCTTCATCTCTTTCCTGGTCGCCATAGGAAGGGCCATTCCTGACCCAAGACATGCATCAAGCAGATTCTGAGAGCTTTGACTTCAAATGTAATGGTAACACAGAGCATTTCACTCCCCATCAAGTGTGCTCTCCTTGCAGGATGCCACTCAAGGTCTCAATCAATGGGTCACAAACAAAAATCCAAGCTTAACAAACAACTAATTTGGAGACTTGCTGCTTGCACCTTTTGAGAGGTGAGAAGAGCAGGGTTTGAGCAGCCTCACTCCTGCCAAACTGTTTCCTGAGGGTGCTGCAGCACATGGCCCCTGAGTAATGGGAAGCAAGTTGCTGCACCAGCACAGTGCCAGCGTTGCAGATGCACATCTGCCACGTGATGGGAACACGCATGGCACAGCGTGGATATCCTGTCACAAGGCTGGAAGCCAGGCTGTTATGTAAAAGGCAGAGGAATAAAACCTGTGGTTGGCCATCCAGTAGCTGATCCTAGGAGTCCTAGCAGATCATGGGGGTAACATGGAAAGAGAATTCAACCAAAGCTTTGCCACCTTTGATTAATCCTTAAAAGCCTGTACAGCACTAAGTAGACAAAACACTGGCTACTGCTGTTGCAGATATTCAAAATACAGGCCTAGAGCATCAGGAAAATGAAACTCAGTATTACTTTGTTGATAAGAAGTCAGGCATGGAGCAGGAAAGTGAAATTGTTAGAAATAATGCATCAAGTTATGCCTTTTCAGCTGGACACAATTTTTTTTATACATGTATTAAATATGTACGAATAAAACTCAAAATATGAAGAAATTCATGGCTTTAATCAAGCATTGTATCAAATATAATAAAGTCTTATTTTAACTTTGGATACTCTACGGGCCATTGTGCCATGTGCCCACAACCTGAGACAAGGAAGTCCTGGTTGTGTGTATAGGTTAAGGAAGGAGAGGCTGGAGAGCAGCGCTCTGGAAAGGGACCTGGAGGTCCTGGTTGATGTCAAGTTGAGTCAGCAGTGCCCTGGCAGCCAGGAGGGCCAAGCCTGTCCTGGGAGACATCAGGCAAAGTTGGAAAAGGGAGGGGATTGTCCCTCTCTGCTCTGCACTGGGCAGCCTCACCTTGAATATTGTGTGCAGTTTTTGGTGCCGCAGTATTAAAAAAAAAACAATCAGGCTACTAGAGAGCACCCAAAGGAGGACCACAAGGTTGGTGAAGTGTCTGAAGTGATAAAGAAACTTGGTTTGTTCAGTCTAAAGGAGACTGAGCAGAGACCTCATTGTAGTCTTCAACATCTTCACGAGGGGAAGCAGAAGGGCAGACATTGATCTAATCACAAAACCAGTGGAAGGCTTTGAGGAAATGGCATAAAGCTGAGTTGGGGGAGGTTTAGTTTGGATTTCAGGGAAAGGTTCTTCAGTCAGAGGGTGGCTGGGCACAGGAACAGGCTCCTCAGGGAAGTGGTCACAGCTCTAAGCCCGTCTGAATTCAAGGAGTGTTTGGACAATGCTCTCAGGGACATGGTGTAACTCTTGGGGCTGCTGTGTGCAGAACCAGGAGTTGGACTTCAGTGATTCTGATGGGTACCTTCCAGCTCAGCTTCTTCTATGATTCTCTGAGTACTCCCTTCATATAAACAAATGGAAAACAATTTTTGGAGCAGATACAGAAAATTACTTGCAAAAAATAATAATTATTGCAGCTGAAATATTTTCTGCTTAGCATAATTTGCTTGTAAAGATGGCTTAAATTCAAATTTATACCATGGAAAAACAATCTGATCATGAGAAAATTTTTGTTCTCTCCCCTTTTCCAATTTAGAAAGAAAAGAAGGAAATTCATATATATGTACTAAATACACTGCACCCAGTGGCCAGATTTAGGGAGAAAAAAAATGTTTTTTCAATATGCTTACAGTGTTACCTTGAGATACAAATCAATGATTTCTTCCTGTACATCTCTGTATTTTTTAACTGCAGCAAATTACTCTCATCTGTGGAAAACTGTTTAGATGAACAGTTATTTAAGGAACTTGTGATTTAATTTTGTACAACAGCCAAACATCTTGTTGACATGAACATCAAATGAAATCTTAAGTTCTGGATGATTACAAGAGTGTGTTCTGCATGCAGGATAAGCATCAGATCATTAAGGATCATTAGAAAGAGTTTCCTACTTTTTAAGGGAAGAATGAATCTGCTTCTGTAAATATAATAGTGGTCTGGCAACATTTTTGATTTTGTGCAAATTTTGGTAATTTCACAAAAATATACTGCCATGGTCCATATCTTTTTAATTATGCATTGGCTTGTAGTGTAGGACACTGGATTTCCATTGAAAAACAATTTTGAGACTTAAACACATTTGGAATATATGATGACACAAAGAAAGCAGCATCAACAAAAATGTACTAGAGATTAGAGAAGCTCTCATTTTACATTCTTATGCAAGTGCAGATTAGTGAAGTTCAGAAAGAAATATGGCTTGTAGCTGCAATTACTGTCACCAAGTTAGTTATTCCCAAATGTTAAATTCAAAGGGAGGGGGGAAAAAAAAGTAATAGAACATTAGCACAGGTTGTAATAAGAGAGATTCTATGACTTTTAGGACTGAAGAACACTTTTTAATAAATTTAAACAGACTGTTGATTTACATATAATTACAAGCACTCCTGATGAAATCGTGGACCAACTGCTTAATGTTTTACTGGTAGTGCGTTCTGGAATCTATGTTCTACATTAAGAAGGAAGCAGGAAATAGAGCCAACAGTGACTGAACAGGAGGGAGTTTTCTCTATTCCATGCTTTCTATATTCTTGGCATTTTCAAATCAGTTAAGGGATTAGGGTTTTAATTTTTTTTTTTTTTAACCACCACCACCACTCCCTTCCTAAGTGTTTATCCTCTGGTTTACCATTCTACTATTCTTTGTAATTTTTACCTATTATCAGTGTTGTCCTGCATGAACATCTGAAAAGGCAAGAAGGTGTATTCTAGAGAAAGACACTGATTAAACCTTTGACAAGCAAAACTCTACAAGATGATAGGTGATATTAAGCAAAATAACAACCTAAAAATACAAGTGTAAATGGAGAATACAATAAAAATACACTTCTCCATTTCAATAATTTCACATTTTTATGAGGAACAGGAAAAGTGACAAATACATATAAATAAAGGTGCAAAGCTTGATGACAAGTGCTCTCCTGCTATTATTTAACTTTAGAATATTTCATTCTATCAAAGTATGTGTTTCATAATGTGGCTTTCCATTACATGGCATGCCCAGTTTTTCATGAGATTATAGCTTACAAGGGAAAGGGCAGGATACAAATAGGCTCTATATCCATTAACAAAGTCAAATGTATAATAGATTTTCCATGCATTACATTACTTATCTTTCATATGTCCCCAGTGTTTGCCTCTATTATTAATAACAAAGGTCAGAACACTTAATATTTGGCAGCATGCTTGACACATAATTGATGGTGCAATATGCTATAATGGTACCTTCTGTATCTGTTCTGGCTACAGTTGTCAGCTCATTTCATTTTCAAGGATTTTGTGGACAATCTGAAGAGGAAAATGCTGTCTACAAACCCCTGTATTTAAGGATGTTTCTGTATATTCTGTACTTATCGATTGATGGAAATAGATTAAAATCAAGTATTTAAATCTGAATGTTGAAATGACTTGTAAGCAAATGGAAATATTGCAAAAGTATTTATAAACACTTCACTTGCATAATACATTACTGCAATTTTCATGTATTTCAGTGCTAGACATTGATGCCAATAAAAAAAGAAAATATTTTAATTTAAAATTGTAGCTATAGTTAAGAATTAAATTCAAATTTTATGCCCACTTCTATGGTCTTACTAGAAAAGCCTTGATTTTGATCTCCCATGCACCCATTTGTCACCAGGAAACTTGGATGACTGTAGTGGAGAACTTTTAAGTTGCCATTCAATACAGTAACAAAACAGTCTTACAGAAGCCAAACAGTAAAAGTGAACATAACTTTTATTTCACATCACTTCAAATAAGTAGAAAGACCACTGCAGTTAATATGAACTAAATCAAAACATCCTGACAACAGCAGAGAGATTAGAATCAGTCTCTGCTCCAAAGAGCTGACAAAGCACATCAGACAAACTAAAAAGTAAGAATCAAAGTACTAATAAATAAATAAATAAATAAATAAATAAATAAATAAATAAATCTGAAATATATTTTGCTTTAAGGGACTTCTATTCACTATGACATTTTAAATACTAATGATAACATCAGGGAAAGAAAACAAATAAATGGGAGGAGTGAGGAATGCACAAAGTAGATAGGCAAGGAAAAATAAATGAGTCTCTTCAATGAGGAAGAAATTCAAAAGAATTTGCTAGGAAGGAAGAAAAAGACATTGGCCATAAGGATAAACTTAAGACTACAGAAGTGTCACTTCTATATTATATATATCACGTCTTTTTTTTCTTGTTTTGGCCATTTTTTTTGACAGGAAGATAATAAACTGCTAGAAAATCATCCTAGGCTTATACTACTTAATATTGCTCCTCCCATTCCTAAGTACAAGTATTAAGGCTAAGGTAATTGTTAATGTAAAATTTCCATGTTAAGGGAAATTAAATTTTAGGCATTTCAGCATTTTTAGGGCAATGTGTATTTAGATATTCTTAGACAATGCTGGAACAGTATCTAAATTTATAGATTTGCACAAAGGTAACTTACATTAAGTCCTTAAGTGAAACATTTAGCTGCTGCTGAGGTTCTGAAACATGCTTCTTGGCTGGTACTTACTCTTCAATTACCTGCATTTCTCAGTGGTTCTCAACCTTCACTAAAAAAAATGCAGGTACCTTCATATAAACAATGGGAATTACTTATGAAAATACCCTTTTTTTTTTTTTTTTTTTTTTTTTTTTAAATCTGAGTTCCCTGGGAAGCAGAGGGAAAAGAAAACAAAACTCTAGTTGCTTTCTAGAGTAACTCTGTAAGCTGCTGCCTGATTGCTTTAGAAACTCATTTTGGACAGCTTGTTCTCTCAGGTTTCTACAAACTTGGGCAATCAACACCATTCCTGACTGTAACAGGGAGCAGATTTCAGAACAAGGATTTGTGGCACCTTAGCTAGACTCCTTTTTTGGAAGAAATTTCACAACTAGATTATATTAACAGGAAGGGTTTTGTTCTCACACACTTCAGCCTGATCTCTCAGAAAAGGTCAAAGGTTGCAAATATGTGGGATAACCCTTTGCTGTCTAAGTGCAGCTTCATCTGGATTGTTCAGCTGATTCTAAGGCTTGCACTGAAGCTTCCAGCTAGCATTACAGATAGATTTGGAATCAATAAGGATTTGGATTATTGCTGCTGAAAGGCTTACATCTGATTAAATCTTGGCGACATCAGGCAGCTCAATCTGTACCAGATGAGATTTGTGTGTTACTCTCTTGGCCATCAGCAGCTCCAGTGACCAGTGGTGACAAATGTGTGCAGTGCCACGCCTGACCAGAAGAAAGGGGAAGCCCTTTGTAAGTAAAAAACATTTGTAAAGTGAAAACAAAGGACAACACTGTGACTGGGATATCAAGATGATGAACAGACACAGAACCCTGCCAGGAAGGACACAGCTAAAGGAATGAGAATGCCAGCACCCTCTGCAACCCAGCCACTGCAGCCAGCCAGGTCCTGGTGCAGATTGTGTGCACTGCCTCTACAAGACATCTGGGTGGCTGTCACATGGCAGCTCTGCAGAATTTGACACATTATAAAAACAGTATGTTCATTTTGAATGTTTTTAAGCAACTTTTAACTAACGTTGAGAAAAGCAAAGCAAACAATTCTGAAAAGAAAAACTTGCACTCCTACTAGAAATCTTCCTGATTAAAATATCTTACTCTCTCAGAAAAAGATAAAATGCCAGTTAAGCTTTTTTTTTTTAATATGGTCTGAATATTGCTGTTTTTTAAAAAAACTCTGTAACCTCTTGTTTTCCTTACAGCAGTCACACGTATTCCATCAAAATCAGAACAACAGAATAAACTATCAGGCAAAGAAGGTTGCTTATTCTGTCTTTGCTTAGCCTTCACTGGCATTGCTTTTATTAACAACTATCATTAGCTTTGTCAAAAATCCCAAACAAAAATAGAGTCTTTTTTAGAGGAAAATTGGTAGCACTGCAGTGAGCTACAGTCTTGAGCAAGTGTAACACCAGCAGTGAGAACTACAAACTTCTGCAGTAGCAAACGGAGAGTTACTAAGGGGAGAGGTAAGGGGTAAATTCATTTTAAATGAATTTAAATTATTTTAACTAACTTGAATGCCAGCACATTCTGAGACACCGCCTGAGCACAGTACCTGCTCTACATGACTACATCCCAGATCCTAATGAGTCAGTGAGTAGGAGTTCTGGCTGGATATCAAGGGACTGGCTTCAAGAAGGCAGAAGGTAGTTCTTACCTCGTGTTTTCTATTCTGCAGGTCAATCATTCATAAAAGAAGGTTTCACCAAGGGCAGGAATAATAAATTGCACATTTCTGAGTTATGCTGAACATAAAGGTTCTCACTGTGGTAAGACTATTTAGTTTTCAATTCAACACCTTTGCTTGCCTTGCTATTCTTGAATTTTTGAAAACATAGTAATTTATAGGAGGAAAAGATTATATGAACACACCGTGTCTTACTGCTGAATAATTTCTCTCACTACTAAGTAACTTGCCTTTTCACCAAGTTTTTAAAATCACTATTTGATACACCGAGAAAATAGAATTAATCCATAGTCTAAATAGTTACCAACAGGTCACAGAAATTTCTTGAATTACTTATACTTTTAAAATGGTTTATAAAACAAATAATTTCACAGGCCATGAAACAACATCACTGAATTTCAAAGACAAACTTGAACTTTATTCCTAAACAAATGTCTTAATCAAAAAGAACATGATTTGTTTTGTTAAACAAATCCTGCACAGTTTACAGATCTGTACAGAAATATTAATTACAAGACCACCTACTCTGTCACTATTTAAATAAAATATTCCAGCCATAAACACAACACTACTTAAAATTCAACAAAAAACTAAAGAAAAGTGAGGAAGTAATAACACAATAATTCTATTTCAAAGTCTTTGTTTTAAATTATTACGTGCAGGTTTTGTATATATGAAAGAGGCTCAGAAAATAAAGGGGCTCAGAAACCTGTGCATTTTATTTCATTTCAGGGTTTCTAAGTATATGCCATTAAAATTACAATTTTATTGGTTTATACTATTTGGCATCATGTTTTTTCAGTTGATTTGACACAAGTCTATTTAATAAGCAAAATAATACACCAGACTAACATATCTGACAGGTTTTGGAAACAAAGGGATTAAATTGTGAGATTTCATTAATAAAAAAAGTACCACAAGAAGCTTTTATTTTTTTTTTATCAAGCTATTACTTAACTATTTTATGAAAAGAATCTTTGCTAATCCAGGCACAAAGAAAGAGAACACCTGAATTTTTTTAACCTGAATAGTTATACAGTTCAGAGGACCAGCTACCCAAAATCCGCTTGTGCCTAACCTGATAACTTGTGTTGGAAATTTCTTCTACTCTGAATTCTGTGTGAAACATCCTTTGTACCACAATTTGATATCTGTTACAGATAAGTCATGCAAAGACAAACCCATTTGTTTAGACATTGAGCCTGTAATATTTTTCCCCCTTTTTGCTTTCCCTGATTGGCTAACTCCATTGCAAACCACAGTATAAAAAAAATCAGTGGTTCTGTGGAGCTGTCACACCTGTTCTGAATGATGGGGAAGAAAAAATAAAAATAAGAAACAACAAGGGTCTTTGATCACAAGAAGAGAATTCATGCTTTTGTATCACTAAAGGAGAAAGCTTACTGTACCATATAAAACCTGACAGGTATTAAGAGATTTGCCAGCAAGGCATGAGAGATAGGGAAAGGCAAATGAAACCTTGAGAATGGCAAATCCAAGAACTAAATTGAGACTTGGTCACAATTTCCTTTCATGCAACTAAATCAGGAGAAATGTATGTTGCCCATTATTTTTGGCTTAAATTATTCTGAATAGTGCATTGTACAGCAACGTTACTTAAAAAGGATCAGGGAACATCAGCAGTATTAAAACAGATCCTAATTTACACTGACAGGATATAGAGTAATCCAATGCTGAACACAGTATGCTATCAGAAGAGTTTTTGAATGAGGCTTGACTGCAGAATGAAGTTATTGCAAGAAGTATGCCCTGAGGAATCAACTTCCATTGAATGGCAAGAAGACATATAACCCCTGATGGAAGATACAACATTGCATCTTGAAATCCAGCATAATGCCATTAGTTGAAACTTGTCCTATACCACCTTGCTGAGCTACCTCCATTCTTATCCCAGCCCAGAAACTAATGAAAAATGAAACAGATTCATATGGAATATATATATTAAAAGGAGGCATACAGAGAGCAGGAGAAAGGGATAAAGAGGCTCTAGCTATTCCAATTCTGTGGAAAGATGCAAGGAAGATGTTGAAAATCAAGCTAAGCATAGACATAAGCCTTACTGTTATATTAAAATATTTAGTAAGGTTAAATTTTTTATCTGCTCTTAGAAGTAAACAAATTTTTAATTTTAAAAATTAGGTTTGTGTCATTGCATTTTGTAGTTACTCAGTCACAGAGTCTTGAACGGAAGAACTTCAGGTAAAGAAACCCATTCAGATTGGAATGGGAGAAGAGATAAGGGAGTAAAAGTGGGTTAGTACTATGACAGTCTCCAGCTTGAAGCACCCTGAGATTTTATTCTTCAGCAGGAAAGGTACACATCTTGAGTTGACAGATTCTGATACAAAAACTAGGACAAAAGGCTCTTGACTTCCTGAAAAAAAAAAAATAGATCCTATCACTTTCATTATTTTCAAAATCAAAGGTTCTAGAAGTTTTCTTAGATTTTACCAGGAGAAAGTGTCAAAGTAGGAGAACTTATACAGAAAGAAATTTCAAATTCTCTAGCACTACTGGCAACCTTTCAGGAATTGCTTTTCAAAGCATATGAAACTACTTCCTAAAAAAAATCTGGAGAGATTACTTATAATGATTTTCATATAAAGCCATGATGGAATTATGTGCACACAAAAATAATGCAGTAGAAGAATTCCTTTGACTTTTTTCCCCAATAGCTTATTGCACATACCACAAAGCACACACATGTATCTACAGCATTGCAGTCCTGGACAATGGAATTTTGGACAGACACTTAGCAATACCAAGAGCCAATTGTAGTCACTGAGGTCACCATTTACAGGACCAGGCCATGAAACAATTTCTGTTTGTTCTTGCATGTTTCCAACATTTCTTTTACTGAGAACTGCAATTTCCTCAATGCTTTAAGAGCAGCTCTTTTCAAACAAAGTAGATTCAGACACAAGGAACACATGTCTCATTAGAGTAACTGGCAGTGAAAATGACATTTCTGGTAAGCTGAATTTAAATTTTGCTTCAAAAGAAAGTGTTTTGTTTATTTTCAAATTTATTGGAACTAGGATCGCAAAAGAAGGAAAAACATAAATGGGTGAATTTTAAGGACATTTTGTTTTATACTGAAATGATTATAAAACAATTTGGAGAGCAATTATTAATTTAACTTTATAAACAGGTATGGCAAATGCTGTCAGGTATTTTTATTAATTTAACTAGAGGTTATTTCTGATACCTCCCACAATAAGCTCCCATGCTCTCTTACATTTAAGAAAAGTCAAATAGCTGCCTCTCTATTATAAGTGCCAAAACTTGAGAGGTATCTATTAAATTCCTGTTTTTCCTGAGAAGGAAAGGAACAAAGAACACAGAACTTGCTGTTTCAAAAGAGTTGGATTATAGAAGTGTTGCCTTAATATGTCTCTTTGCAATTATGTGCATTCGTCATTTGGATCCATTAGAACTTAAACTATGGCATAATTGTATTTCTTTTTTGAGCTGTCATTAAAATTGACTGTGCCTTTAAACAAATGTGCCCAGATGCTCTGGGTACAGCTAATCACAGGCACAAAGGCCCAGTCAAGGTCAGGCTGCAACTTTGTCTCTAATTGCCTGGTTATACATTCCTTGTTCACCCAAATCTTCTACTGACTTCAATGGGATTTTTGTTTAGTGAGGATTACAGGATTCAGCCTCCTAGCTTAACTACTGCATCTATACATCGCTGTGTGTAATATGCTCCAGTCCTACAGTTACAGGATCTGTAGTTTTACCAGCCCAAAATATCATGTTGAGCTTTTTAAGACTTTTACTATTCCAAAGCCCTAAAATGCAGCTTCTGTTTTTAATCCTTTTCTTTCTTTGGCTCTTCCACAGTCAACACTATTGGACTTTAAATAATAGTTACCTGGAAGCCCATCTTTGTCTTACTGGTGCTATAATTTTCATTTCAAACATTCTAATTTTCTTTCTAAACCTACTGACTTAACTACTATATCAGCCATTCTGCTAAAACACTGACAGTATATTTCCTACTCAGTTACATTTCAGATCCTTATTAAAGCAATCTGGTGCTTTTTACATGATCTTACCAATACCCATAATAGCTTTTCTTGACTTCTCTAAACATTTTTGCTTGCCACAGCATGTTTGTGTTATTAATTCCCAATTCCATTTTTTTTACACGTTTACATCAGGTTGCCTTGCAGTCTTCCCAGTTTACCCCACGACATATGTTCATGAAACATTTTCCCATCATTATGCAAACACTACAATGTGCATGCCATCATTTTTTATCAGACCAGCTGTACAACTGAAAGACAAGGGTGTTTCTATGTTGTCAGTTCAGGCCTGTTGGTCTCTTCTTCATCCAAACTGAACCCATGAGGAAACCCAGACACAGCTGACAAGACAGTTCACTCCAGCACCTGACTCTAACAGCACAAAACAAAACACCATGAGCTTGTCCCCAGAACATCCTAGCTGCTCTAGCTACCAAAACCCCTTTTGTCACCTCCTGGGGCATGCAACCTGCAGTATCACACTACACAAAAACCTTTCCAAGGGGCTGAAGCACATACTTTGACAATTTAAAATCAAAAATACACTCAAAACCCCCCAAAAACCAAGTTTCTCTGAACTGATGGACCCTACAAAGCAACAAAACCAGTAATTATGTCTCAGAGACATTAAACAGAAGCTGAGAGTATTGACAAAATGCTCTGACAAGTGCGTGTGCTCATCCTGCTCTGGGCAGCAGTGACATTGGGGGGACGCATAACCAAGGGGCCTGATGGCTCCAGTTTGCTCTCTACTACAATCCACAAAGCTCACCTAGATGGAGCCTTTCCTTCCTTGAGAAATGCCATGAACATGAGATACATCTGGTGCAACCCTTGACAAAACCTTGATTAACTCCTAACACCTCCCAAAGTAAAGCCTCCCACGTGGACTCCCTGGAAAGTGAAAACAGATCAGTGAAACTCCAGGACAGCACATATAATTTACAGCTCAGGAACTTACCCATGCAAGTCATCACAATGAAGCCAAGCAGTTTCAGAGGGCTACAGTTTAGTCAAATCAAATTTATTGATACATGTAAAATCCCTGTTGCATTTGTGTATTTACAAAATAAAGTTTTATTAGGAAATGGGATTTTCTCCATATCCCTCCCCATGCTAGGTCTTTGTGGAAATGTAGCTGCCTCAAGCTCTCTGACCCCTGGATTCTAAACTGTCTGCTGGATTAAAGAAAAAATCATTAATTCTGGAAGATTTTATACATCACAAACTCAGCCTCTGTTATTGCAAACACTTCAAACAAAATACCAAAAACAACCCAAGCAAAGCTGTCCAGGTAGAAAGCCAAGCACTCACTGGTCTCACCATAGGGAACCATTACTTGACTGTCTCACACCCTCTGAACTCCCTCACACTCGTAATCCTACCTCAGGTCATGCTATTCATACTCTTGCTCTCACTGACGTCATCTCCATTTTTGCATCATGACACTTTCAATAGAGATGTAGAAAAAGAAAATCTTATGTTAGAGAAATACATATCTCCTTAATGTATTGTCAAGAAAAAAATTCACTTTTTTTTTTCTATTGATTAGAAAGATGAGCTGGTGAGCACTCAATATTTTTATTATGTTAAACATTTAGATTTTTAAACCTATAGACTTTGTTTCTACCCAGGCCCATGGTCTTTAGCTCATGTGGGTAACTTCAAATGTTTGTGTTAGACTCAATTCTAAATATTAATATCTGACTTCTGAGCAATATGTCAACTGTGAGGCACAGACTGAGAAACTGAGTTCAGTGGTTTTTGTCTTATGAGAGGCCAATACTCCAACATGCTTTTAATAACATTTTACTGTAATTTGAACAAAATTTCTTGAGCAGCAGATATAAGATGAAGAATTGCTTGCATGAGAATTAGAAGCATAAACTGAAGTCACACACTGGGTAAAGCATATTCATTTAGTTAAAAAGTCTCTAGTGAATTGCAAGCAGCAGTAAATATATAATTGCTGCTCAAGGTTTGCAGTTGCTGTGACATCACTATAGGAGTGATAAGAATACAATTTAATGGTGTCCACCTTCAAGGTTACCTTATGTTCCAGTAGAGTTTGAAGCAGTCACTGCCAAATGACATACAAACTGGTATTTTTCATGCTTGAAAGGCACATGCTAGTCAGAAGATTTTATCAGCTATTTACTTTAAATGCCAAAGAGCACTTAACTCCCACTGACAAAAAGGGATGCAAACTCGGTAACTTTAGGACACTGCTACAGTCACCAGGTGCTAGCCTCATATACAGAAACAGTAGCTAACTTCTGGGGCTCCAGCACCAGCCTGACCATCCTTCTCTTCTTGCCCTGGCATATACAGTTGCAGTGAAGAGCACAGCTAATTTCCAGATAATGTACAGATCAGTACAGTTCAGCCTGTGGGCTTGCATAAACACTTGTTAGTCTTCTTCAGTATCACAGTGCTCTGTCTCATCAAATAAGGGAGGCTGGATAACCCAGCAGAGAGATGCAGAGAAGTCTAGACTGCTATAATTTAAATAAAAGACATGTTATCTCACTGTCCTCTCTATAAGGCACATGAAGCACACACATGGAAAGTATTAATTAGAACTGGACAATCAAATTTTGGAAGGTAACAAAGTGCATGTTACCCAGCCAATGAGTGCATGCTTTTCAACTGAACTCAAAACCACGTCTTTTCTGTGAATTGAAATTCCTGTGTGTCTTATTTTGACCTTCTTTCAGTAAAGCCTGCACTAAGTCATGGTACTTTGCAGCCTGCACTCAGAACAGAAAATAATTCTCTGAAGTGTCCAGATACATACTTTCCATTCTCAGCCTTTTTCAGATTTCCAACAAATACTCAGCATTTAAGGATGGATCCCTGTTCTTTGCAGGCACATGTGGCTGGCTTCCTGAGCTCAATGCCAACATTTCCTTAGAGTATTCCTTATATGAGTTGCCTAAAACTTCTCCCCACCATCTTTAGAACCAAATGACACAAGCACTATAGTCTCCCAGCTCCAACTGTCAGAGCTATTTGTGCTTACTGATCCTGCCCAGAGAGAGACTGCCAGACTCAGCCTTACCCTAGGAAGGATGCTAAATGATCCTTCTTAGGGCTAAGCACACCTGCAGGTAGTTTTGAAGAGCACACAGGTGTTCCTTATATGAACAGAAACATTCCATGATACTCTCCCTGTACAAAATTAGTACAAAAAGCACATAGTAATCACATTAGTATAAAATCACAGCAAACACATGGAAAAGGAAGCAGTAGGTCTTCAGTTCCTGGAGCTTTGCCCAGTGCCAGTACACACTAAAGCCCCATGTGAATTCATTGAGATAGCCATGTCAGGCAAACAGGCTAGCAGGCAGAATTATACCTGTTTAGCAGTACTTCCAAATTTAAAGCCAAAGAACTTCTGGGGAAAACAAACAGAAAGCGGTCTTTAACTGACTATACCAATCTTCCTGACAAAAGGCCTTACACCTGCAAATAAAATGTAGAAGTTACACTTGGTATCATATCCTGAATCAGAAGGTATACTATATCAAAAAGATGTTGATTTGCTATAATATTTGAAGGGATTGCCTCAGGATTTAAACTTAATCTGGTTTTCAGAAAGCATGAACTATTCTAGACAGAAACAGATGTCAGAAAATGCATTGTCAGACAGAAAATATGGCACATTATTCTAAAACAGGCTTATGATTTTTTTTCAAATAAAAAATAAAAAAGACAATGCAATATAGCCAAATCTAGCAGAGGTATAAACGGCATATAGTTATATGTGTGCTCTTTCATGACTTCAGATTTATCACAAGTATATTAGAGACTCCGATTTTCATGATTTAGATATATTACTGGGTCACATGACAGTATTTTCGATAAGTAGGGGAAGAGTTAAAAACTTGGAAATATAATTTTCATTTAAAAATCTCCTAGATTTATGAGCCTGGTCAGGATGGGGGAATGTGTGTGGGGTTTTTCTGGTTGTTCTTTTTTCTTTTTTTTTGTTGGGGGAGGGGGTGTTCTTTCTTTTTTTTCTTCTTGTTTTGTTTGCTTTCTTATGGCCAGCTAGTACAAATTACTTTGCAATCCTCCTACAATAACAGACTGGAAAGGTCCCCAGTAGCCATCTACTCAATATCCCAATCAAACTTCCAAAGAAAAACAAAACTAGTTCTATTGCTTACTCATCCCCATAGAAAATATATTTTCCTTCTTATATCCTTCGGAAGCCTCTCCTGCTTCAAAATACAACCATTGTCTCTTGTTCTAAGCCAGTGCACCTCAGTGAAAAGCCTGGTTCCATATCTGAAGTAACCTGCAAGTGGAAGCCCGCTACTGGTCCAGTCCTCTCAGACCCTTCTCATAGGGCAAGTGTTTCAGCCCATCTTGGTGGCCCACTGCTAGACTCAGTCAAGTTCATTAACATCTTTCTTGATGTTTTTTTTTTCCTTTTGCTGAAATCCAAGCACAATATTCCACATGTGGTTTAACAGTCAAGTAGAGGACAACCACTTGGCTCAATTTACTGGCCACGTTCCTCTGGAGGGAGCCCAGGACACTGTCAGCCTGCATGGCTGGTGTTCAGCTTCCACCAGGAACCCTAAGCCCTTTCCCACAGAGCTGCTTCCCAGCCACTGAGCCTCAGCCTCTATCATTGCAAGGAGCTCTTCTATCCCAGGTTAAAGACTTGCATTTGTTGTTATTGAATATCATCAGATTCCAGTTAGTCCCTTTTTCCAGTGTACCTGAGTCCATCTGAATGGCAAACCTGCAAGGAAGTCTATCAGCTTCACTGCCTCCAGTTTGTTGCTATACAAAACCATAGGAAGGTATGGTGTGTCTCACCAACATGTAACTTCTTCTCCTGTAACCCTCAAAGGTATAAAAACATGGTTAGAGCACAGTAACACCAAGGTTATGGGTTTGACCCCTGAATTGGTCATTCACTTAAGAGCTGGACTCAACAATCCTTGTGGGTCGCTTCCAACTCAGAATAACATGGGAATCTGTGACTGTAGTAAAACAGGACAAATCCCTGGAGAGGACTCTCAGCCACAAACCTAATAATTTCATCAGAAAATGTGATCAGATTTGTCAAGCATGATTTACCCTTGGCATTCACAGTCTGACCCCAAAAATATCCCATTTACCACTTCTCTAATTAAACCCAAAGTTGGCTCTTTTCAAGGGCAGGATGATACTCAGCTACTTGAATTCCTCACATGAGCTTCAGTAACTCATGGTTGCTACAAGCCAAGGCTGTCTTTGATTATTGCCTTCTTGGCCAGATCCTAATTTGTGAGGACTCTCTCACTCCGATACATTGCACCCTCATTAGCGTCGTTTTGACAGTGTCCAGAAACATCCTGGGCTGCTTTTATGCACTGCCATTCCAGCAGGCAGCAGGGAGGCTAAAGTCTGTCCCAAGAACAAGAGTCTCAGAGTTGCTTAAATATGACATTATCCTATTCTCATACTAAGCAAGTGATCCCTAAAATATGCTCACCATTATGTCACCCATACCTGCCCCTCCTCCGATCCTGATCAACAAGAAACCCATCCACTCAAACTGCTTCTATTTTCAAAGCAAAACCCCCATTCCTTTCTTTCCCTGCCAGTCTTCCTACATCCATCCATCACAGTTGTTCCAACAATGCCTTATTGATGGGTCTGCATGCAGAGGTCTGTCTCCTCCTGATTGATTCCTATGCTGTGTGCATCCCTCTGCAGGCAATTCTTCCCTGACAGTCTATAAACCAGAAGATTTATGTTTTGCTTTGGAGTTGTTCTTCCTCAGATTTGACCATCTGCTGATAGTACTTTTCTGTCTGTCACCCAAATTTTGCTTGTTTTCTTCCAACAATTTTTTTCCCTTCGCTTTAAAATCTGGGTCCATCCCTCTCAACTCCAGTAACAAAATGTTAATTAAAAAGTGTGTACAGACAATCTCACAAAGTTTGTCTGTCAGCTGTCACACTTTCAAATTAGCACTGCTGCTTTGGGAGAAGCTGTACTGCTGCAAATTAAAATTATGAAAAACCTGTAGAAGTCTATGCAATAACATGTTCAATCAGAATCACATATGTAGATAATGGGAGGAAAGGTTTCATCCTAGCCAAACAAGGATAAAATCTCATCTAACACAGCGAGTTTAAAGACCAAAACAGAATACTGAAAATATTATCTGGAGCTGAGCAAACAGCCACATAAGTACAGCTATATTGCACTGGTACTCCAACCACCTCTTTGAAAAGTTGCCCTAGGAATATCTGCAGATTGCAGTCCTGAGAGTGCCTAAATTTGGCACAGGATGCACTCTGGATCAGAACGCAGGCACCCTAGCTGGGAGGTGCAGCTGACTCTCTTGATGGACAAGAGGCCTTGACAGAAAACATTTCCTAAGACAAAAAAATCAGCAGGGCCTCAGTTCTGCTGAGGATACTGACCAGCAAGACACTGAAACATTAATCAACAGCGAGGATCACCAGCCTCGCATCTTGAACTGCAATTCCACTTCCTTGGCTAAGCCTGCAGAAGAGCTTTAGAGAACCAAAATTCAGGCTCATTACAGGCTACCATTATGAGAAATGTATGCAGTTTCTCTCCCAGCAAGTCAATTGACTGATGGTAACTTAATATTTGTTTAGCAAATGGAGGTCACTTAAAAAAACAAGATGTTATTGACCCCTACAGTTAGTACAAAAAAACTTCTAAGAGGAGGAATTGAAACACAATTCAATGTGCTGGCAAAAAAAAAAAAGTGTTAATGGTGACTACTGAATGAGAACTCTACCAAACAACTCCCACTGTTATAATATTGCAAAAAAAATGTAGATCACTTGCAGTTCCTCCTAAACAAAATACTCACAATCCAAATTTCCAGTTAAAAATCTTCTTTCATCCAGACTCAATTCTGAGCACATCTTTTTTTAATTAAACCAAGAAAATAGTCCCCAAGGTAAAAATAAAGTGATATAAACATTTGTAGGGCTGGAGTACAGATTAGCCTTCATTTTAAATTTATTTTTGAAAAAAAGCTTTCTATTACTAGGTGACTGTTCCTATATTTATACAGACTCTTAAACAACACCATGTAACTGTTAAGTATAACTTCCTATATATTGCTTGGTTAGACAAACTTTTTTTAGAAGCAAGATCATAGCAGAGAAAATGGCACAGAAAAACCAAAAATGCAGGACCAAAAGAGGCTGTGTTCCTCACTATTTCATGAAGGCTTTTTCCAAAATGCAGACAAAAGAAGGTTTTGCATATTATAAAATTGCTAGACTAAAATCAAAATTGTTTCTATAGCTAAGTTCTGCTCATTTTTAAACCTGGAATTAAAAGGCAGCCCAACCCCTTTGCTGGAAGAGCCTGCAAATCAAAAACATAATTGAAGGAGCCATTTCTGGCTGTTGTGACCAGAGCTACACTGATTTTAGTGGAGCTGAGACTATTAACAGCAGCTGAAGATCTGGTCTTCCAATTTAAATTCTGTCTTGACTTTGAGTAATTCTGTTGAGGTCACTAGAACAGGGTTACTCAGGACATAAATTTGCCCCAAGGGCTTTTGTTGCCTGAGATATATTTATATTACATTAATGTATAAACAGAAAATGCCCAGCAAGTTCCAGTAAAGCAATTAATGTAATTAGTTTGTAACTTGTGCTCAAGTCTCTCAAGGGTTACTGAGGGTCAAATTAGGGAAACACATTTCTGAAAAGCACAGGTCCTAAAATAACAAAGTTTCATCTCACATCCCTAAGTGGTAGCACCCTTGTATTTTGACTTCTAATTATCTTTTTAAAGAGTAAAAAGATGCAAATGAAAGAATAAAATACATCTGAAATGTTGGAATGTCAAATTTAAAAGCAAATTATAATTTTGTGTGTTTCCAGAAATAAAAATGTTTCAGTTAATTTCTATTTAAACTTCAGAACATTATAAAGATACAAATAACAACAAAAGAAATATTTTTTTTTTCATATATTCTAAAACAGAAAAATTCAGGCGCAAACAAAAAGTAACCACTTTTTACTGTCTGCAAGCTCTCCCCATCTGGAGTTAAAGGTTCAGTAAATCTTGAACCATATGAAGCACACACAAGTTAACAGGATTGTGCCTAAACATGAAACATCAGTGGACCACAGGAAGCTGTTTAAGGAAACTGATGCCACTTGTCATCCACGTGAACCGAGCAGCAGTGTCTTTTACAAGCAGCAGCATGGTTTCATTTAGAAAGGCAAAAACTGAAGGCTGAGAAACACTGTAAGACACTCATTATCTATGAGAATGTCAGGGAGAATACTTTTTTAATTAACTAAACCTGTCTGAGAACCCTAAACAGCCACTAAAATATAATTAAAATGAACTATCAAAGGTCACCATGGACCATTTGTTCATTTGGATAACAACAGAGGCAGATACCAGCCGTTGATAACTCTCATTTATTGAATTTATTAACAAGCTGCAGGAATGTGCTTGTTGCATTACATGACTATGCATATTGAACAATTGTTTTACTTCAACTTTACTTTCTTCCATTTTACATAGTTCACAACCCTTTACACTATGCAAACACAATACTTTATTTTTAGATCCTGTTATGTCACACATGACAATTATCAACATGTCAGTTAGTTACAGAAAACTGAAAAGAAAGAGTGTGGAAATGCAGTCTCCTTAAGGGTTAAAGAGACCAGATAAATCATGACTTTACAACAACTACTTGTAGCATGTAGTTCACTAGATTTATCTGACAGCACATCAAAACTCTGAATTTTTTCATGCCAAATATGTAAATCTGTTATTTAACAGTTGCTAACAAAGCAGGAACTTTCAAAGGGGAGATAAAAAGGAATAGAAGAGTCGAGTCTGTTTCAGTTCCATTAACAAAAACACGATGCTTCCATATACAGCTAGAGTACCAAGGGATGTGAGCAGCCAAAACCACATCAGCTTTAATGGAGAAAGACAGAAATACGTATTTCTGAAGCATGGGCAGAAATGGAAAAATGCTTTTGATCTAGCTCATGAAGGATAACAAACCCTGACAATACACAGTTGGGATGCTGCTCTCAGGTTCCATTAGAGTATTATAGTGCAATGTTTCTAATTTGTTTGTGTAGATATATTTCTAATTTGTAACTGCAAATACGAAGTCCTTTGAATTAAAAAGGAATTCAAGCAAGTCAGATAGTTCACACTGAAATAAAAGGGAATATTAATGGTTTTGATTTACAGAGAGGTAACAGCTGGCACTTATTATGTCTATGTACTACATCAATCACCAAAAACACAAACTCAAATAAATCTACCTTATGTCCTTATAAATATAAAGCTGTTTTTCCTTTCCTAGACCAGATTGCTAGCTTATGAAAAGTGGTACAGCTCTAAATCCAGGACTCTATCTTCTAATCAGTTCAAATTATGTACCAGACAAAATTTATCTAGTTTATCTTTTACAGATGGGGGTGGATTTTGGTGTTGTTGTTGTTTTATGGGATTTTTGTTTGTTTCCTTTTTTTTTTAACTGAGTGATTGACTTCCACAGACAACATGAGACATGGTACCAGTAAAGCAGAGTATCAGCAAGTACTGCTGGGTTTTTTTTTTAAAGCTCAATCTGCAATAGATGCCAATTTGTGCATCATTATCTCCACTACAGCATGTGTTGTTTTTAAACAGACAGTCCACTGCAATTGGATAGTGACAAGAATAAAAAGAATAAAGGCAGTGGAAAGAACGTTGACCACAGAAAGATGAGTAGGACTTGGCCTCTCACGATCCGACCACCCAATGTATGGGACATTAGTGCTGAGAAACAAACGTGCTTTAACTCTCCCATCTGACAAAGAAAAAATGAAGCAGAACAGATTGTCCAGCAAGCTTCTGTTAAGGGCTTATCACAAATTTCAGTACAGAGGATAGAGCAAACCACTAGAGAGCAAATATTTCTGAAGTCTACTCAAACTACATGGGAGGATTTAATCCAGACTGTGAAGAAGGAAATAGTTTTCCATTAAATAGAGCATTAACCTTCAAAGGAAAGTTGATCTTCTACCTAATCAGCAGAGGAGCAACTTATGGACAGATGGCGATGAGGAGACATATTTATGTCTTTCAGTCTTTACATTCAGGTTTAAAAGAGGTCAGTGGTAACCAGGCAGCTGACATGGGTAACAAAGTAACAAAGGGCTTCAGCTAAAATGAAGAAAGCATTCTCCTATGTGTTAACATG
Source organism: Serinus canaria (assembly GCF_022539315.1). Lineage (NCBI taxonomy): Eukaryota > Metazoa > Chordata > Aves > Passeriformes > Fringillidae > Serinus > Serinus canaria. The sequence continues at coordinate 36,767,947 of NC_066317.1, forward strand.
AATACTTAAAAATCAAATTACTTTGTCTAGTTTTCTCTAAAATGCTTTCAAATTTGTCAGAAATGACAACAGAGCTATTACTTGCCATCTTTGAGAACAACCAATCTGGAGGACTGCTGGTTACCAGAGAGTATGAAAGAAAACCAGAGTTCCTACCCCAGGCTCAAGTCCAATTGCACAAACATTAGAGCAAACAATAAACAAGCAAGTTATTTGCAAGTTCTTAGGGAGGAAAATGAAGAATCATCCTTATCCCTTACACTCCAAAAGACTGTAAACATCTGTTACAGCTGTGTGTAATACACTAATCACATCAAATTAATATCATTATCTTTTCCTGTTATGGCAGGGAAAGGTTTCCTGACAAGGAAGTAGCAATATGGATTAGATGAGTTAGGATAAACCTTCTATGTGGTAATAAGCAGCACTGTTGCATTGTCACATGGGGAGGAGCCAAACTTTCCCTCTGCTTGCCTGCAACCCATCCTCACTGCTCCCAACACTCTTCTCCCAACCTTGCACCATCTCTGCATGCATATGTGGCCCCCAGTCAGATCCAGATAGCCTCTGCAGCAAAAGAGATCACACATACTTTTAAACTCACTCTTTCTGCAGCCTAAATAAAGTCAGAAACCAAGACCTGACCTGGCTGCACATGATATCTGTATAACAGCTTCCCCAACCCCTGCCCCATGATCCTGCTCCTTGAATGGTATTGAGAGGTCCTGTCAAAGAATCCACTAAAAGATACTGATTAGCAAACTTGGCCCTTTTTCCAAGGTGTTGCACTGGTTAAGGACTACAAGAAATACAAACAATTGTCATGGAGCTGCACTTCCTCTTACAATTATTCTTGAGAAGATTTCTGTGTAATTTTTTCTGCCAGCTCAGTTTTCTTGGAAAGCTTGTGACCTCAGTGTGAAATAAAAGCATTATCTTGTCCACTCTGTAATTTATTTTGACTTTAGTAAGGCTTTTTCCTTGATATTCTAAGACACAGGAAATGTGGTCTAGAGGAAGTTACTACAAAGAGAGAAGCAAAACTGCTGGAAAACTGTACCCTATGTTGTTTGTCAATGTTTCACTGTCAAAGTGAACACAGCTGTGTTCTCTGTCAAAGTTAACACACTTGTTGCTGTGCAGATGAACATATTCATTCTGGATTTGGGTAGCTGAAGAGGGAGATGCTGACCAAAATATGCTTCTGACTGCTTAGTGGTAGACTGTAAAAAGTTTGGATGACAGGACAGGATTTCAAAAGAAACTCTGCCAATATAAGAAATACAGGGGAAAAAAGGTTATGAGATTTTTTTAGGACACTTCTACTCTTCAGAATCTTTTAAGTTCAGTCCTTCAAGCAGAAATACTCAACTGGACAAACACAACTGAAGACGTTCTAACTTTGTAGCAGCTCTCCAGGAGAGACATCTATGAGTCACAACCTGAACATGAGTTAAAAACTAAAAAGAACCCACTCAAGAGACCAGTGTTTAGTCTAAAGAAGAGGAGTTTGAGGGAACTCAAGAGCTAAATAAAAGGAAAGAGGAAATAAGTAATGTTCCATATCCACATTATCTTGGACAAAGAGTAACAGATTTATACTTATAGCACATGCTATTTACATGAGATGTTAGGAAAAAGAATTCTGCTGAAACGACTTCTTTCCTAGAGATCTATATGGGAAGCTATATTAACCAAATTCCCCTTCTGTCTGTTAATAGTCAAAGACTTTTTTTGAGGCTTTTTTCTTTGCTTTGAATCTAGCCAGCATCTTGCTTTCTGCCAATCTTGTAAAACTACTGCTGCAGCTGAGGTCAGGAAAGCAATCAAGACAAACTTCTCTGATGGAACTAGATGAGCATGTCTCATTTGCAATTGTTGTTAATAGTCCAAGTATATGAAACAAAATAAGGACACGTTGATTCAAAATTTCTTTTACTGTGAAGCTTCAGCTAGATCCAGAGCACCAAGTAACTCCTTCAAAATTCAAGTGGACAGCTCTACATGTGAATGTGATTCCAAAAAAAAGTGTCCTTTCTTGTAATTATATATTAGAAGGAAAACACAGTTGGTTAAAAATGCCCAAGAAATAATCCAATAGAGTGATTTTTCCTTAAAGGTGTTGGATATAACCCACCAAAATTGCTTTGTGGAAATACATAAAGTACTTCTAAACTATTACTTTGTGTTGCAGCTACAAAACAGCCTAACAAATGTTGTTTGGACACCTGTTCCAAAAACAGGATTCTACCATATTGCCATCCAGTAGTTTAAGAGGATGGGGGTAAAAGGGAAACAGATCTTTTTCCGACCAATGGATCAATTCCAAAAACTTTGAAATGCAGGAGGCTCTTTCTTTTTTATTTTGTTTTCTTAGTAGTTGTGCAAAATTTGCAATGACTTCCAGAAAAAAATACACTTCAATCTTGTCGGGCCACATATATAAGTGTATATAAAAGCAAACATGAAAATAGGCAGAGATCTGATTAGGCTTTAAAAAGACAAAACACAAGGGGAGTCACAACAGTGAAATGTAATCTTTCAGTGAGCAGAGCACACTTACACTGCTGACTACCTTCCCTTCATGAATTCAGATCCCTGAATCCATCCCTGCACTGGGTCTATATAAAAATGGATCTATGGTTTAGCTACAAAATGATCCTCCTTTGTAGGTTGTTTCATGCAGCTGTTCACCAAAGCTAATCCTTTGTGTAATAGACACTTGATGTACTTGACATGGTTGATTTTAAACCATAATTTCTAATCAGAAAAACTGTTTTAAAAGTTCTAATAATTAAAAGTGTGAATGAATCCCATCAAAACCCACTCAGTACCATATTATGGTTTTAAGCTAAAGGAGAGCTATAGAAATCAAATCATGACTTTATTTGAATTGCAGACGATTTACAGTAAGAATCTTTTATAATCATGAAGCCATAAAAAAGCTGCAACATTTGGCTTTTCAGAAAGAACTTCCCCCTATAAGAGACATTAGCACTGAAGCTTTGATTGAGGTTACATTTATGTAACTGAGCTCAAATGTGTTTCTCTTTTAAACCACTTAGTTTTAGAGAGAATAAAAAAGAAAATTACTATTGGTCCCACTTTGAATACAATTCAATTCAATTTAAAGCAATTGCTGAAAATTTTAAACCCCCCAAACTCTTAAACACACAATTTTAAATTATAGCTGAAACAGCTGCATATTGAATCTTAACTTTAGGTAATTTCTCTATAAATTAAAATATGAAGTTTGAAAGACTAATCTCATTTTCTGCATGCGAAAAATTTCACTGCAGAAAGTTTCAAACTCTTTGAAGGTGCATACTCCAATAGCTGAGCAACAACTATTTTCCTTTCTATTAATTCTACTAATAAAAATCTACTAGGTTTTAACTAAGCAGACAAAAAAGGCTTTGTTAGAAATAAAAGAAAATTAAGTCAATTAAAATGTGTGATGTATATCAGTTGTTTGTGGACATTTACTTGGCATACATACTAATTTTTAAACTAATTCCTGATATCATTGTTTTGACTTTGGAGAAGCTGAAATTTCTTACATAACCCACAATATGGTATGACTGAGATTGTAGGGGCAATGAGCTCTCAGAAGATCTAAGATTTGTTTTTCATAAGATTTTTTTATATATCTTTATAAAGATTTTTTTTCAAATAAAAGTAGAGATATGAGAATTTAAAAGAACATAAAATATGGTTGGATCAGATAGCTATCTACAAAAAATTCTCAAAAGAATAGTCACTGAAATCTCAGAAACAAATATATGGAAAAAAAACAGATAAAATAATTACCTAAAGGTGGTTTCATGAAATACTAAGGTTAAATGAATGGCTGCATTAGTTATAGCACAATAAATCCATATTGCAGCCTGATTTAACCACTTCTTAGGATGTCATCATGGAACAGAGAAAAGTGAAGGAACATAGCAGAAGCTTCATAGCAGAATGGTATTTTTGACTACTACAGTTCCACCTGAGGAAGAAGGACACCTTCCATCTCAGCAGCCACACGAAAGCAGAGAAATCTTGGCTGCCCTCTAAAGCTTATGTAGTGGGGAACATAGAAGCAGAAAAGAACATGGTGAGGGTTCTCCACTAGTGCCTCAGCTTTTCTTTTTGGGTTTTTTGGAACGCAAATTTCCTAGAAACCTCTGTAAAGCCCCAAGCTGTTCACTGACTCATCTATCTCAGTTAAAGTGAAGAAATGCCTGTGAAAGCAGAAGTTTAAGCTACTGGATGCCCAAGTTGTCTGAAAGTCCTGCTCTAAGAGATGAGATGTATATCAAGGCAAGATAAAGTGCTTCTTCAACCTACCTTGATAAACAGGAACCTATTCAGAGTCATCCTAGTGAGATCCAGGCACAGCAAACCCATGAGTAGGGGATTCTTAAACAAAAAAATAATCAAAAAATCTCCAAACCTCTGCAAATCCAAACAAATAAAAACGGATCTAAGTCATAGACCTAAAAGGTCAATATTTTTAAATTTGCCTCAATAGCAGCAATGTAGCAAATAAACCTGACCTTTATTATCAAAAAAGAGAACATTTTGTTTCAAGTTAAAAAAAAAATAAATCCATCATATGTGTACATTCCACTTCAGGCTCTAGCTATCTCAAGTTTCCCAATGCCTTAGTCCATGCAGAGAGAACTTCCAGGGGATAATTTAGAATTTGCATGGGTTTATCCTTTGAAGCTTTTCCCTCTCCCTGATCTCTCACAACAGCTCTGGGTGACCAAGTTTCTAAGACAGCACATGGCTAAATGCCCATAGATGCTGGACTGTGTTCAAAATGCAATTCAGTTAACAAGCACACTAAAGTCCTCCAGTGGTAATAACTACTCCTTTGCTCACAAACTTGCAAATCCCTTATTTGCCAAAGATTACTGAGGTTTTTTTTAGGCTGTGGAAAAAAAATTGACACCACTCACTAGAAATTACTCTATAAGGCCTTTTAAAGAAAGGACACTAAAAAGAAAACAAGTAGCTTAACATATTTTCACATATCCCTGTGTAGTTGTCTAATAGCTTAAATGTACTTCAATCTTCAACTGGGTCTTGTAAGTAATGGCAAAAGAACTTGGCAGTAATTTTTAATTTTTATAAGATCTTGAAGTACATACTTTATTCCCACTAAAATAACTAATTACATGCACTTGGACTATATCACAGCCTACTAAATCCATTGTTTTTTGCCAGCTTCAGAAACTGAATCAAATCCTGAACCTCATAACTACCAGAGAACTCTTAATCTTCCTGTACAGAAACATCAGTTCAAAAATATTCAACACAGAGATGTAACTAGTAAACTCAAAGTGGGTATACAGATATCAAAATTACAACTACTAGCAGAAAAAACCTGACATTGTCAATTTGCAGTTTGCATAGCCAATGCTACATACACAGAGATAAGAAGTACACTTCCACATTTATGCTTTTTTTTTTTTTTTTTTTGGAACTAGAAGCATATTCCAAGCATATACCACAGCTGTTACTCAACACCTGAATTTCCAAAGCAGGTCTTCAAACCAGTAGTGACAAACCTGCATAGAGAGCTTGTCACTGTCTTCATGGTACGTACCATACATTAAACTACAGCACTCATTTCAAGTTCAATTTCAAACTACCTTCAAGAAAATGTAGGTAGTTTGTGACAACATGTGAGTTAACAGCACATTAGTTACTTAGTGAAGTGGCTGTTACAACACAGAACTAAGCATGGATAAAATCCTTCCAAGAAACACTCTGCAGTGTCTCCCAGAAATGCACCCTGCCCCAGCTATGCCTAGATATACCCCAGTGGTGTGTGTGTATATATATATATATATATATATATATATATATATATATAAAAATACACATAATATATATTTTATAATATATTATATAATATATTTATTCCATATATTATATGTTATCCTCCAGTTATCTTAAACTGTGGTTCAAGAACAGGTGTCCTCTCAGATTCAAGGTAGTGCTTTCTAAACTTCTCTTCCCACTGTAATCCTTAACTAAAAGGTTGTTGGAAATTACAGAAGCAAAACAAAAGGAGTTGCTTTGGGTCTCCACTTACTGTAGCAATTATTATGGCTTTATGTATACACATTGAGCAATGCAGCAGTTTGGGGGTTTGTGGTTTTTTTTGTTTGTTTTCCATAAATAAGAAGAGAATTACACCAACTCTCACTACCATGTCCATGACTTCTCCAAAACGAGCTTTTTTCACATGTCAAATCTCTGGCTTCCCAAAGAGGGAATTAGTGTGACCTGGTCTGCCCTCTGTACATGACACTGCAGTTGCATTCACAGGCTGGGAAGGGGACTCAGTGGCTCTAAGGAGCATTTTCTTGAGCAGCAGTGTTTCGTATGAAGTGCTACAGGTTTTTCTAAGTAGAGCCTCTTAGTGAGGGAATGAAAGAAGGAGGACAAATGCCCACAGAAGAACTTCCACACCACAGTTACTGTGGCCTGAAGCAGCTCTAATTCACTCAGCAGGCTGCTGCACAGCCTGGTAGAGTGAATTAGAGGAAGAGGACCTTAAAAGATCTTAGAATTAAAGGTAGAGGACATGGCCATTACCCTACACTCACCTGTACTTCTCAGAAGGTGAAAACTAAAAATCCCTCCTAACAGTTTTCTTCTGGCCTGTGATAGAAAATGACGTGCACCAAAGACGCACCTCACGCGCTTCTATCACATGCCACACTAAACAGCATTCCATCTCGCTATATTAGCAGGGATAACAAAATTAACTGGAGCTGCCAGTTCTATCTAACCATGCTCAATACCCAAAGGTGTTTCACCACACTTACCCACACCTGCTTACCAGTTTGAAACAATAGCATGTCCAAGCACCATTTGTACACATGAAGTTATCTGGGATTCACAAAGGAAGGTCACCAAGGAGAATCTCTCCATGAAGCTGATCACTTTGGCACACTCTGAAAGCTTGAGTTTCGTGCAAAGTGCAACAGGGGCTTACATCTAAAAATCTCACTCAGAGGAAGGGGTCAGTGACCACTCTTTATGTATGGTCTGGTGTCCTGAATGCTTTCCTTGGAAATGGGTACTGTTATCCCAGAAAAATTTCTATCAGAAGTTCAAAACCACCCAGTGAGTTTTAGCAGCTGCCCAACCATCAGGGTGTCTAGCTTCACTCTGGGCAGCTACCCAGCATCTCAGTGCCAGCAGGCCAGCCATGGATACCCTGAGTGCACCCTGATCACAGAATCTGGCCCTTAGCAGCTTGTTGCCCCTTTTCCCCACTTGGCTGCCACGAAGATCAGACCCTTGATCTTTTACCCAAAAGTATAGCTAAGAGCAAAGACTTGAGATTTCTCTTGAGGATGCAGGCTCCATATTTTGTTTCTTTCTACGTGTGGGTCTGACATAAGTCTGCAGATTGGGACAAAAACATGGATTGCATTCTGTTTCCACATAAGTGCAAGCCCAGAGTAAGTACTGACCTCATATACTTATTTGGGATATAAAACTAAGTAAATAAGAGAATTTAAGCCAAAATAACTCTCAGATTTATAGATTTCACTTCTTTAGTTTATGACTTTTATGCACCTTAACAGATCAGAACAGCCCCATATTTTTAATATGAAAAGTGTATTTCAGGTTTAGCATGCTCAGTTGAGGAAAAGTGCATTTATATTTAATTACCAAAAAAATTATATTTGTTCCCTAAATACACTGTTTGAAAGCTTTTCTTTTCCTGTTAGCAATATTGCCAGATCTTATTTCCATCTTCAGACAGAACTGTTACTGTTTTATTTAAACTCTTGGAGGCACAAGTCAAACTTCCACATATGTTTCCATACAAAGACCAGCAATGACAAAAAGCTCAAAAAAAATTAAATATTTCTTCCAAAGCCAGAAAGGTTATTTGGACTGAGATGCCCAAAATTATTGACTGGATTTGGCTCACTATAATAATTCCTTTTGCACGTAGCTACAGCTTCCTCCAGTGCTCTTTTTCAGATACTTCAAGACGTAAATACAGGCAAGCTGGGGCTGCACAAATTACTCACACAGCTTGCTCCCTGTCATAACATTTGTGGAAAGATCACAGCTCTTCTCTCTTCACTTAACTAGAAACAGGCACCATGGTAATACCCACTCTGGCTTACTGATCTATGATGCATGAATATATTGTCACATAAAAGCAGCATGTGTTCTTGTGAGAGGACAACTAAGGACAAGAAGGACATCTAAGAGGCAGCACACAACCTCCAATCACATGATGAAATATATAATCATTACAATGAAGAGAGACACCCATGTTACTCCCTGATTAGCATAATAGAGCTGAAATGATGTTTGGATGCATCACTTGAATAAAACTGAGTGGTACCACCAGCTGTGTCAACAAGAAATAACTACATTTTGGTCTTGTATGATGACACGTCATTAATTGCCCACTTTCTCTTCACAAATTGCACTAATCAGATCACCCCACTTCAAAACGAGAAGAGGATCTGACAAACAAACAGTAAAAGACAAGAAAAACAAGCCACCACCCCACTGTTCCTGTAGGAGAGATGCAAAATAAAAATAATATTACAAATAGCAGCACAAAAATAATTATACACTGATTATTACAAAACCAGAACTGTTTGAAATCTAGAAAAGCAACCAAATAAGAGAGTAAAGGGGGTGGAGAGGAGACTTCCACCTCCCTTCTAAGACTCAATTACAACATGCAACAAACTCATTGCTCTGGAGGCAACACCTACAAGCAGCCACAACAAAGAATTCAACAAACTTGGGGGGATGTATAAAAAACTGGATAACAGACTTGGTGGGCTAGTTACCCTAATTCAGCCTAGTTACCCTCCGCTAGTTACCCTCTGCTGCCAGGTGGAAGCCAAAGGATACTGGAAAAAACTCATCTCTACTTCAGATGCCATCTTTCACTATTACCATCACAAGCAGATGAAATATTAACCCAGACAAGCTTCATCAGGGTACTTCCAGGGCTTTTTTGTACTTGTCATCACCAGAGAGGCTTTTGGCATGCCATATTATACATGTTGGTACAAAGGTCTTCTGCTTTGAGAGCCGGAGACTCTAAAAGTCTGCTCCAACCTCTTGCTTGCAATCGCCATTTTCATCTGTTATCTCAACACTGAACCAAATGTCTTAAAACATAAAGGCTCCTATCTTAGAGCTAAACTCAAGAATAGATGTTAAAGTCACCATTTCCCTTGACAGTTTTTTCGAAAGATTAGTCATTCTCACAGTTCAGAACAAAAAAAAACCCACACCAATGTCTTTGACTTCAGTTTGATGCCTTCTACCATGTTAAATTCTCTTTTCTAAAGATTTCTAAATGGTTTCCCCAGTCACCTTTTGAGTTAAAACTCTTTAAACTCTTACTAGAAGTTATTTGCCTCTCGATTATTATGCATCTCTTCCCACAACCCAATTTTTCAATACAAGTTCATCTGAAGACATTGAAATTGGAGACAGTAGCTCAAAACCTGCCTTGCTAGTGCCACATGCAGAAGAGGGAAGAAAGGTACAATTCACTGTTCTTCCTTTTTATATGCCTGAGATTCTTATAATGCTGTCTCATTGACAGCACTGGAACTTAGAAATTACTTAATGTGGCTTTTACATCAACCTTCTAGTACTATTTCACATTTAGTCTTCTATGCAACAAGTATATTCAATGTCAAATACTAGAAGGTAAATCCCAGTTTTATTTCAACTATCATGAATTTAAATTTTCATTATTTTGCTTTGCTGGAATCACAATTTTTCATATTTGGGAGTGCTGGCATTTTACTGCAGCAGGTACAAAAGGGTTCTCTATGTGACACAGCAGATAACAATGACATACAAAGCACTTCTGCAGCAGTAATGTACATTTGCTCATTGTTCTCCCTATCTTTATAGGTTGCTGTTTTACAGACCATATAAAACACTTGCAATTTATTAGTAAGGCAATTTAAACTAGCATGGTAGGACAGTTGATCCATTCTTCCAATTACAAGAATACATCTTCTCTGTTTCTGTCAGTGCACATTAGCAATCATAAATATAGGACTGACAGGGTCAGGATTATCAAGTTGAAAAAAAAATCAAGGTACTGCACTGGATTTGAGGTAAGGGTTTTAATCGATTCATTTTCACTTTCCTTTCTAATGAAATTAACCAGCCTTTTGCCATAAAGACATGAATGGGAAATATCGGGAACTGCATTCAGCGTTCCTCATTTATCATATTTTCTATGAAACTATCACTTGGAGTACTGAGGCAGGAACTGCACTTCACCTACAAGTCACCTTGGTCTTCTTGAAATTGCAATCTACAGAAAACAACTTTCTCTATTTAAAGCAGAAATATGCATTATATTACACTTTGCAGTTTGGGGGAAATATGACCAAAAAAAAATGAGGTAACTATAAAACACTTCTGACTCAGATGAAATGAGTGTGAGAGAGGTGACTCAGGTCTTGCTTTCCCACTCAGAATAAAACTATTAAAGAAGAATAAAGATGAAGCAAGAAGGCAGGAGGAGAAGTGAAAGAGACCCCACCTTTGGCATCTGAGAGCACAGGCAGCTATTTCATTAGCACTGCCAAAAGGGCTTCTGAGTTTACCTAAAGGCACATTTTTGGACAGTCACATTTAGATATGAAACAATTTATAGTCATGCATGTATTTCATGAAGATTAGGGAATAAAAACCTGTAAACCTACTTAAAAGTATCTCATTCAAAACAGGCAAGTAACTAACTCAGTGGCATCTATCTTGTGCACATCTTGATCACCTTTTATAATATGAAGTGATACAGAACACAATACAATACTTTAAGTGAAAGCAGTCAGCCTTCACTGAACTACATCAGAGAGCACGCACACTGTGATTTGACAGTATGATGAGTCAGGCAGCTAACAATTCCAAAATCTTTTCTAAATGAAGACACAATTTTGGCGTGAAAATATGCTTCACCCTAAATATGAACAGTTCTCCTGATAATGAAGATTTGCTGTATTCTACTACCCTGAGATTCCAACTGTCAATCAGAATACAGACTTCAGATCTTATAGCAATAAAGTATTGACAAGCATAAGAAGTAAATATCCTGGAGTCTTAACACACACCTAAGATACACCAAGACTGCAATAAGTATAAGCACAAGGTCCTGAAAAACAGCTTACAGATGTGCAATTTGAGTCTCTCACCATTTAACAGAGTCACCATCCTACTTTCAGTTGGGACAGAGCTCATTTCTTCTGAGTAGCTGGTACAGTGCTGCCTTTAGGATTTGCTATGAGACTGACACAGAAAACACACTGCGTGGCTGGGCAGTGCCTAGCCTAGGCCAAGGACCTTCCAGCTTCTCTTGCTCTGCCAGCAAACAGGAGCACAAGAGGCTGGGAGGGAGCACAGCCATGACAGCTGACCCAAAGTTGTCAAAGGGATATTCCATATCCATTCCATATAAAAACATCACTAAAAGTATGGAAATTGGGAGGAGCCCATCACTGCTTGAGGATGGGCTGGTCATCAGGTGGGAAGCAATTGTGCTGTGCATCACTTGTCTCTCTTTGCTTTTAGTCCTCTCTTTCTTTGTCCTTTCCATTACAATTATTATTGTTTTTATAATTCAACAGTTCAATTATTAAACTTTTCTTATCTCAGCCCGTGAGTTTTTTCTTTCTTTTTCCAGATTCTCTTCCCCATCCCACTAGGAGTTGGGGGCAGTGGGGAGCAAGAAGCTGTGTGGTACTTAGCAGCTGGGGTGAATCCATAACAGTCAGTATGAAAGTTGTAGGCATTGCAAAAATAGGCAGTTAAAAAAATCTAAAATTTGGCAGTAAATACCTGGTTTTCAGACTATTTAAATTTTAAATTTGTTTTTGGATTCTGTATTTTCTACACTGAAACTGACCTACTGGAAAGAAAACCATAAAACTAACAGAGATTAATTAATGGAAAAAAATTAAGTTTTTTTACTTCAGCTATAGCAGAATTGTAATATGACAGTTTTAAACACACATTTGTATTCTTATTTTCAAGTTATCTAAAGAATCTATGTGTATATATAGATACAGACACATATTGTGAATGTGCCTGTGTGTTTGTGTGTCTATACATAAAAGGGTGGGAACAGCATGATTATATTCTATAGCTAGATCTAAACTAAGCAACAGCATCCGGATACAGAACAATACCTTAAAATAAAACTATATGATCTCAGGAAATTCCATACTAAAATTATCTCCCCTTCAATTCCACTGTATTAGCACTGAATGGGAATCAAGACAACAGCTGGTGCTAGCAACCAGATGCATTGATCTATATACAGTTTTATTCTTTTTTAAAAAAATCAAATGTGCTTTAGACTCTCTCAGCATAGGGTATGCTATATAGTGTTCCTACTAACCTTAGTGTCTGCATATATGTTACTGGAGCAGAAGGAATAAATTGGATAGCAGTTCCCATGTCTTCATTGCTCCTTTGCTTTATCTCTTTCACCTTCTCCTTCCCCTACTTGCTATGTATAACTCAGCACCAACCAACGGGATTTAAACACCAAGCAGATGTTCAATACTGCAGAAACCTAAGCTTGATCTGAGGACAAAAGTTTCAGATGCTCCAGAAAACTCCCTCAGCAATTTCACCAAAGAGGAAAACATGAAATGCAACTGAAAAGAGTTGCTCTGGTTACACAGGAAAAATGTGCAAGTGCACACTTATTTAACCGTCCCTCAATCAGCTTCCCATTTAAATGAGACAGCTTTTGAAAACTGAAATTTGTGAATATTCCTTGTAACTGTGGCTACCGAGGCCATGCCATGTGCTCCTCATAGCTGCCAGTCTCTGTCTTGGAGCTACAACACAAGACCAGACAGCGTGACTCAGTTGCTTAAACTTTGAGCAGTTAAGGCACAATAATCACAGATGTTTTTCAAAGAATGACTACCTCCTTCATGGCACTTTCTGCTCCAGGCTATTTTTTCATAGAACATTGCAAAGGGAAAAGAAAACAGGACCTCACAGCTGGGTTAACAGTACCACTGTGATCTAAGTTATTGATCAACAAATGTCCCAGACTATCCCAAAATAAAACCCACACCCACTCTTTCTATTCCCAACTGCTTATTCATGCCCTCCCAGACAAATTCTTGTCTCCTGGGTAGACACAGGCAAATGTGAAGTCAAGAAGTAAACCAGACTAAAGAAAAAAACTAAAAAACTAGCTCAACCGAGTGCTCCTTAACCCTCACACCTCTGCCCAGGCAAGATGCCACTTGGATCATGCTCCCAACCCAGTTCCCCACATCTCCCACTGGCACTCAAGAAGGGACAGTACAGTGCAGGTGACAAACATGCAAGTGGGCAGTGGAAATAAATACCATTTGGGCTGGCAGCACCAAACTATGCAGGTTCTGGCAGTTAACTTTGGCTGGAACTTCTCCAGTTTGTCCACTTGTAACACCTTGTTTCTAGCTGCTTATTCAAGGGTTTTTACAGACTTTAACCTGAAGCCTGATTTTTCCACTGAGGAACTGTCCTAATGTCTGTTTCTTGTCCACATTAATACAGTGCAGCCTCCTCAATGAAGATTTGCAGCACCTTAAATTGACAGGGAAGTATGGTATGGAGTGATAAGAAGAGAAAGAAAAAAATGGAGGGTGCCTCAGGGGCATACTTTAAACATCTCCAGCAAACTTTAGCCAACAAATGAGCCTCACAACTTATGAATTTATGGTAGACTTTGGCAGATTGCTCTGCTAAAACACAAAAAGTTTTAAGGAATAATCAGTGTATGCTCCCTGCAGCTGCTAAACAAGACCTGCTGAGCAGGTACAGCTTCGGTCTGCAGCAGGTCATGAAGCAACAGCAGTGAGAAGAATAAACTTCAGTGTAAAGAAACACAAGGCTCATTTTGCCCTAAGACTAAAGTGAGAAAAAGAAAGGAGGGAAGAGAGTGGAGTCTGCAGCTGAAATCTGGATCTCAGAGAAGAGAGTGAGAACAAGGAGAAAAGAAAGCTGTGATCTGAAGCTAGTGAGGGAGATGGGGAGAGACACACATTCTGTGAGGGGCATACACTGGCACTAATTTGCTATTTGCTAAAGAAAAAGTGGAAAAGGAATCAAAGAGCCATTACAGCCTGGCATAACCTCATTGCCACTTATTCACATGAGAAAGGGCAATTAAAAATTTTGATTATAGGTACAGAGATGGGAAGGGAGAGATCAGATTATTTCACAGTTTGATGAAGAAGATAAGCAAGGTTAAGAGAAACACAGTAAGAAACTAAAGATAGATTTAAAACACAGGAAGTGCTCAAGAAGCAGGTAAAGGACACAAGGCTAAAGGACACAAGCCTGCTGCCCCCTCAGCTATTTTACTACTTACACAATGCAGCCCTAAATGAGCAAAAAACACTCAAAGGTGTTAAGACACACAGGCTTCTATCTCTTCAGCTGTATCAGTTTATGCATCAATTCACAGTCCTCAAATTAGGTTCAGCATGTAATTCACAGGCTGCAGTGAGGGAGGTAAGTGGAAGCACTAAGGCTGGTGCTGCTTCCCAGTTCCCATAGCCAGCCCCATCCTGTAGAGGACTGTAGGCTGTCCTCTAGATTTGGACAAAACAGCTGCAGACATTTTTGTTAATCTTTTCAAAGTCCCTAAACATCAGGGTAACTCCAAAGAGTATCAGAAGTACATCAGAAATAAAGCAAGTTTTTAACACTAGCATTATCCAACTTCTGAATTCTTTATTTTTACTGAAGTAGCAAGCTGTAGTGTATGTATTCATACACTTCATACATTTGTGGTTTCTATGCTTGTCAGCACTACCAGATTTATCTTGGCTCTAGTCAAACACATTATTTATGTGGAATGACAGCAAGGCATTGATAATAAATCTTCATATCACAGCAAGAGAAAGATTCCCAGACTCCAAACTTATGTCACTGAAAGTCCAAGTACAAAGTAGAAGACAAATAATATTTATATGTCCTTCTGGTAGTTTGGTTATTTCTACAGAAATAATTTTGGACAACTACCTTCACTCAACATAAATAACCAATTGACAGTCTTGTAAGTTGCCTGTGCAAGTTTAGCTGCTCATGAACTACATGCAATTTGTTGCAAAAATTAACCTGTTAACAATAACATCATTAACCAGATCACTTTAACACTACACAGAACACAACCACAGTACTATCTAATCACAGTGAAACCTGAGTTGGAGCTTCACACTTGTTCCTGAGGCTGTGTTCTGCAGGAAGCATAGGTGACTAGTTAAATTAGCAATCAGTCCAGTATTACCAGCCTTCCACTTCAATATTGCTTATTCTTATATGTATGTAAGAAGAAAAAAAAAAAAACCACAACAAAATCAGCAACATTAGTTTGGCTAATAAGAACCTTATTACCTACAAAGATTAAATGCAAAAGAATTTCATTAGAATAATCTGTTCACATTGGTAGTCACAGGTCATGGGGAAGTGTTTGTGAAACACTGCATCCAGGTACACAACTACTCTTAATTTTGCTACACACTACAGCAAGATCAGCCACTAGGAGTTATTTGCCTGAAGTACTCACATGTAAACTGTTGCACAGTTACTGTAAATCCAACATAAATCCATGCTGCTACCAAAAGGAGTACTTCCCTCCCCACTACAAGCTTCCCAACGTATAGAAGAAGGAGAAAAACCAGGAGAACAGGGACAGGCTTCTGGCTGGAGCATCCCTTCTTCAAATGAAGTACAGCCTGATTTACCATAACTCATATCCAGCACAGGTACTTGTCACAGATACTACCTTCTTCAACTACTAGGGCTGGACCAAGACAGGCAGGATCAATTACACCTTTCTATCAGCTTTGCTTACAGAGCACAATTCTACTAGAAAATTCACATATTTCAGACAACTCTAGTAAAACCACTGCAAACTCAGTGATAAAAAAATAATTAATAATACAATTTGTTCTTCCAAGGTAAGCTCTGTCAGAGCTTGGCATGAAATGCACTGACCCTAAAGAGGGTGGTAGAAACTTCTCAAACTTTTGTGATCTTCACTGACTAGAGTCAGAGAGGTTGTGGGGTTTTCTTCTTTGTTTTCTTTCAGTCCCCAAGAAGACTTTGAAGCCATTGTTGCAGCCCAGCTAAAGCACTTACATATCAGAGTATCAGGATGTTGGTTGGTTGCAAACTAATTCTGATTTTATGAAAGCAGATGGGAAAATTGGTAAGCAGTGGATTAGAGTAGTTCTGCATGAAATTCAGTTACTTTAATGATTACCAAAATCATTAATTCAATTTTTCTTTCATTTATTAATTTGGGTTTTCTTTTAAGATTGCTACGGAGGTATCAGTGCAAGCTTTGTAAGAAGAACAATTAATTTCACATCTTAGTAAGACTTTGCATTTTAAATTCTTCAACACTGCACTAACTCAAAGTGAAAAGAAAATTCCAATTCTGATTAAACTAATTAGCTAATGAACACAACCCACCCTGACTCAGAAAAAACTTTTTTAATAGCTTCCTCATTAGGCAGTTTGAAGGTTAAAAAAATATATATGTATAGTAATGACAAAAATTTAAGTCTTTAAAAGAATACATGTTATATAGTCTAAGTGGGGACTTTATGATAATACACATACCAGGGTTTTTGAGGAAGGAAAGAACAAAATCAAACCTAAATACAATTGTAATAAAGATGTGCAGAACAATGACAGAAATCAATAGGTTGGCACAAATATGAAAAAATATTCAGAAATCAAAAATGTTTTAATTATCTAGAAGAAATTCAATTTTATTCAATATATGACTTGTTAGATAATATCTCTATTATAACAAAAAATATTTAAATAAATATGCCTCAATGGGACTTTTGGCAAGTTGCAGAAATTCCTCAAATACCTCAAAAAAAAATTCCTCAAATTCCTCAAGAAAAAGCAGAACATGGTACTTTTCTAGTGAGGCAGAAGAAAAATGTTCCAATACCACAAAGCAGAAGGAACAACAATGCAAGGTTAAATTTTTAAAAAAATCCTAACCCTAGATGACTTCATCTTCTTCAGAAGACTACAGACGTTTCTGAGGGGGTAACACTCAAGGTCTGCTAAAGCTCACATTGTATAATCTTTATCTGAAGGGCTTCTCTTAATTCCCTTATCCTCTCCCTCCTCCCAGAAGATGAGAATAGGGAATTAAGGGAAATTTGTGATTCAACTCCACCTCCTTCCTCTAAATATCCTTGAAACTGTTCCTGTACTTTTCTGGGCAGTAGGGCATCAAGGGAAAGAAAGGGTCTCCTGGATTGCCCCTGTACTCAGCCCTGCACTACTGTTCATCAGATGGCATCTGGAAGATGGAATTTCCTACAAACAAATCCATAACAGGGGGTTTCAGGCACCATAAACACCTCAAAAGAGCTGTAGATTTTAATTCTGACCTGGAGGGAAAATAATTCCCCAAGCTGGCAAAGCCACAGACAGACAGCAACTAAAGAGACACCACATATACAATAAAGGTCTAAAGATGAAAATAAAATCAGTCTCTTAACCAAGAGGGTGAGAGAAATCTGACAATGCACCCAGTCACTCTGACTGGCCAAAATATATGAGCTAATGAAATTTGTATTTGATTGAAATACAAAATAAAATGATTAAATGACACATTTTTGTTTCTGCTTTAGTTTGGTCTTCAAAATTTAAGGATCTCAGATCCTCAAATTAAATGCCCTTTTTTCCCCCTGAAGTGCTGAAAATAACTTTTGTGCCTGTGCAACACAAGGTTCAAATTATAAATCTTAATAATATTAATCAGAATTAACTGTAGAACAAGTCTTGACATATACTGCAAGTCTACAAAGGGAAAGAAACTCCACTGCCCCCAAAGCAGCACCACCATGGTACGAAGTAGCTCAGAATCTACCAACTGCTAATAGAATCTTCAGTATGAAAACAGACCAAACCCATGGACAAGACATCTTTAAAGAGATACTGAAGAGGCAGAGGCATGTCTTCTAATATCCTCAATCCAACAACTGTGCATGCTAGGTGGGGAGGAGATGCACTGAAGAAACTGATTAAGTCCAAATATTCTCCTTAAACAGAAGGGCACATGCTGCTGACATGACAAAGGCCACTTGCAAACCATTAGCTTGCCCCAGTGGGGTATTTCCTATATTCTTATGCTTTAGGCTAGGCTTGACATCTATCTAAAAATTTGCAAGCATGAGCAGGTTTTAAAATTTGCCTGGTCATATGCACCTAATTAGTGCACATAACCAAGCCTTCACAAATCTTGCCTGACAGTAACATCTTATTGTTCGCAGGCATAAAGAGTCTTGCAAGACTACTGACATATTTCACAGATCACACTGAGACCACATCTCATTTTTAAAGAAAAATCATTAAGGACGTTAAATATCCAGCTCATGGTTTATAACTCAAAAGATAGCTAGTTCCATTAAATCTCTTACTGTGCACATGTGGCAGGCAGAAAAACACATTAAAAGCATAATGAACACAAAAGTCTAAATAATCATACATCATCTTGAAACAGGCCCCTAAGAACAACTTTTATGTGAATTTTGAGGAAGTAGTAATAACTATGAAATGCCTTCCCCCATCCTGTTCTTCAGTATAAATATGGGTAGTTCTTTAAAGGAGGCATTTTAATCATACTCATGTCTGACATGTTACAAAATACAGGCATATCAAGACACACTTTTAAAAGAAATACACAAGTGGAATTATTAGGAAAGAGAACAAAACATCATTGTGTCCCTATGCACATCTGTTGTGTCCCACATATGGAATCTTGTGTGCTCTCTTGGCTCTCCCCTCTCCTCCTTCCGCAGTCTTAGAGAGAATTAAGAAGGTATGAATTCAGGTGATCAAAGGTAAAGAACAGTTTCATTTCAAAAAGCAGGTTACATAAGTGAAAGATCTTTAGCCTGAAAAAAGAACAGTGGAGAAGAGAACTCAATAAAACCACAAGTGGCATGAACAGAATTACTCCCTGCCTTGTCCAGAGGAGGGACTCAGGAAGTTTCACATTTAATCAGCAGGTGTCAGAACCAATGCTTTTGCTTGTCTTGAGCTTTTGTTTGGTTGTTTTTTAATTTACCACTATGTATAGTAAATAGAACATCCACTTAAAGGCATACTTGTTGATACAGAAAAGCATTGCTGTGCAAAGCTTCTGTGGGCTCAATGAACACCTGGAGAAAAGTCAACTGAAAGCTATTAAAGAAAACGAAATAACACACACACACCCCATCCTTTAAGGCAAGGAAGTTCACAAGCTGCAGCCAACAGCCTGTCAGCACGCAGTGACACTTTCCATTTCTTTGCTCAGAAGGAGGTTGTCAAGTAGATCCTGTAATTTGGCAGGGCTTAGGATGGTAAGGACATAAATAAAAAGAAAAGAAGGCTAGCCAAGAAAACTAAGAGGTACTGAAAGACCAGAAGAGTGCCTGCAGCCAGGTGCATGTTGCCATGGCTGCCCTTTCACAAACATCATGAGTCTGGGGATCCTGCAAATGTCTGCTGCTGAGTTTTCTAACTGCAGTCCCCAGCTGGCCAAGCAGTGAGCAGCAGGTACATGCTGACACATCAGGTATTTCCCCTGAATGTGGTCTCTGGAAAAAAGTGGAATAGAAATTTCCCAAGCCATCTCCATGAGGTGGTTCGAGGACCAATCAGCTGGATGTTGTGCATCAAACTCCCTACAGGTGAATCAATCAGGGCAGCTCACATGATTGAGGGCAAAAAAAGAAAATTTTGGGGGCAGGACTCACTGGGTCCTGTCTTCTTGCAGGGAAGCCTTCACCTGGAAGGAATTGGGGAGAAGGGTGTGCCAGGGGGAAGATGTGACAGATCATTTCTCATCATGTACTGTGTGTGAGGTTTCCAACATCACTCTCCCGTCATCCTCTGCCACATCAGGAGGGCACAGGGTGCAAGTCCAGTGGCTATGCAGCATGGGCTCTCCAATGAGGTTGCTGAGAATGGCATGTAGGGCAAATCAGGCATTTTGCCTGACCAGCTGCAGATACTCTTCTATTCTTATGTGACTTCAATACTCCATACCTATAGCATAAGCCAACTAATCATGGAGTAAAGCAGCAACTTACAGGCTCAAAGTAAAAACAGATCATCCATCTGTCACATGAGATGAGGATTTGAAAATTTCATTAATTTTCTGAAACTGCTAGCTAAGATATCCAAAGAGTTTCATTACTACAAAGAGCCTTTTTATGCTGTTAATCCAGATTAGTAGTGACTGTTCAATTTAGAGTTTGCCTAAATCTTTAGTTCTACCTGATGCAATAGAACAGCCTAATTCTTCCTTCCTTTGAAGCATGGCCCTGCCCTCTGAAAAGTCTTCTTAGCTCCTTTCCCTACTTCCTGTTCCAAATTCATGGTTCATTGTGCTTTTACTGCTTTACAGCCCATCCACAGACATTTCAAAAAGGAAAGTACTTCAGAGCTCCTCTACAGATTTTTACTCCTTTATTTGTTTTTAGTGATTTGATCACCTGCTGGCCCAGCCACATGGAGGAAAAAAATCATTAATCTTAAAAATCTTCATAATTTTCATAACTGATACTCAGAGAGAAATTGGCATAAGAAAAATTCAGAGAGAACTGGATAAGAAAAACAAAAGCGTTTTATCACAAAACACTTTACAACTCTCAGTTGTACAGGCTGCCTTTCATCAGACTTGAACACCACAATCTTGGAGAGAACCACAACTGTAGGCAACCCTTCATCAAGCAGTTTGCCACTCTAAGGTGGTCTGATCTCAGTCTGAGTCCAGCTGTTAATTTAAACTACCTCCCTCAGCACACAGGCATTGAACCCCTCCCAAGGGGGGACATTCTCACGTGTCCAGTGCTATTAACGTGGCATTCCTGGCAGCTGGAACAAATTGCACTGAGGTAGCCAGGAGCTGCCCACCTGCTGGGCTCTGCTGAGCCACAAAAGCAGCCCAGACCACTCCAAACCCTGTGCTCAAAGAAGTTCCCATACCTCAGGGTGTGCCTGGGAACACAAGGCAAAAAGCACAAACTCAGCACCACTGACACTCCAGCAAGCAAGGAAACCTCAGAGAATTTGATTTTGAGCCTCTTGCTTCTGTTGCCTGGCAGTTTAGATGAAATTAAACTTTACAAAGGAGACATGCCAATACCCATCATATTGAGCATCACATCTGTGGGATTTTTGCAGCTAATAATGTTCTCCTGAAAGCTGTGCCCTGTGGGCTGATCAACAAGATTCTTGGTAGTTTTAAATGCACCAACATTTTGCCCTCCCTTTTCAGCCAGAAAAACATCCAACTGGAAAGTCAAAGTAATTGTCCTTCCTGGAAAAACAAATTCTCCATATTTACTGATTATACTGCGCAAGCCTGCTTAGTAACAAGGTCATCTCATTTCCTCCTAATCACAGAAAATTTCAGTACTAATGAATTAAAGGAGGTAAAATTAGAAAGTATCCTTGTGGCAAAGAGATATTGAATGCTTAATATGAATACTTTGACATTTAGAAGTCAGATGAAACAAAGTAAATTGTTGTATTTGTACTGCAGCAGGGCCCTGGCCATTATGTAAGATGTGCTGGAGAGAGGGTGGGGTGAAGAGGAAGTCCTAGGCTCTGTTTTAATTTGGAAACATCTGTCCCTAGAGAAGGGACAAACGTCAATAAGGCATCAACTCACAAGTTTATTTTGTATTTTCCTTCCACAATTCATTGCACTGTTGATCTAACCATAAGTAGCAATTCTATAAAAATTATACTGTTATCTCCACCAAGACTCTTGATTATTATTACTTTTGCAGGCAAATTGTGTTCTGTAAAGTGTATCTGTGGGTAGTTACAAACAGGTAGAGCTGGACTGATTGAAGTTCCCTATTTCTAAGAAGAAACAGGAGTGGCATATTCTAAGTGTGCAATTAAGCAGAGATTCTCTCCTCAGCAGCACACCAAATAAAGAACTATCCTTTCAGGGGTACAAAGTACAAGCACTGTCAGTGACTTTCAGTGAAACCCTCTGTTATGGTACCCCCATAGTCTCCACCTCACAGCAGTCACAAAGCTGTCACACAGTGTGCCACACCTCCCAGTTGTTAGTGAAGAAGAGTGACAGGTAGGACTGGTAAATTCACAGGGTTCCAAAGGCAACATAAAGAAAAAAAAAAAAAAACAGATTTAAAAACCAACAAAAACAAACAAGAACACCAAAAAAACCCACCAAAACCTCTCAGAATTACTTCCAGTACTTGAGGTAAGAAATGCTTTCCCTTTTTTTTTTTCCTTAGGGAACAAAGAAAACCAAAGAGACTTAAGCAGTCTGGAGAGTTTACCCACCAGCTGTAACTTTCCCTCTCCCCCTCTAAAGCAAATACACTCATGAAACAAACTAGCCCTCCAAACATTTGATTGTCTACACAAACAAGAGTAAGTCAAGAGTAGATAAGGTGTAAAGCTTCACTTGGCCAGTTTTTTTCCTGGCTCTAAATATTGTAACTGATGCCACAAGTACATTCTGGACAGCTGGAGCAGTTCACCACAAATGCATTTGGCCAGCTGAATTTGGCAGCTGAAGTAAGTTGAAGGACAACAACAGTAAGTTTTGCTTCTTTTAAACAATCTCAAATAGAATAGAATATTTCACTTGGAAGACACCTACACCAATCACCAAGTCCAGCTGCCTGACCACTTCAGGGCTGACCAAAAGCTAGAGCATGTTGTTACAGGAATTGTCCAAATGCCTCCAAAACACTGGCAGGCTCAGGGCACCAAACACCTCTCTAAGATTGCTCCAATGTTTGATAATCCTCTCAGTAAAGAAATGCTTGGGGGACTTACTATGGATCATCTTCAAGGAAAAAATATTAGGAAATAGCCAACTGTTGCATCTGTTCTCAGAAGCTATCCCTTCTGCTAATTCCTCTCTTCTCTCTTTCTCAACAGAGCATAACTATTGAGTAAGCAAAGTCAAAGAATTAAACCATGTAATTGAAGTCAACCACAAACAAGATCCCAAAAGTTAGCTGCAGATGCCATATGGCCTTAGTAACTACATGAAGAATGATTACATGCTCATCTACACTCAGTAAAGACTACAATACAGTCAAAATACAACAATTGCTATGATTTTTTCCTTTTCTTATCAGAAGTTTTACCCCCATGTTTTCTTCTCCTTCCCCAAAGAAGACCATTTCTCTTGGTTATTTTGCTAAAAAGTAGCTTCTTACTAGAATATCTATTCCTTCCACTGGCAACTGCAGTCTCTAAATACTTGTAAGCAGTTACAGCTATCTTAGAGAAGCCAGGAAATGTCAAAAGAAAAAACCCAACAAACTACTACAGAGTTAAAGGGATTGATTTATGAAGATTACAATGGAAGAACAGAAGAATAAATGACTTACAGCATAGCTATTTCCTAACTAAAGTCTGAAATGAAACAAAGAGGGAGAGCAACACAAATATTGTCACCAAAAGAACTTCTGGAGCAGATAAATACAAAACAAGACAAACAAGTTAACAAAGTCAACAAACAATCATCCATGCTCCCATAATTTATCAATGTTTTAAATTAAAATTCTGGTGCAATTTATACAGCCATTAGTTTCTTTGAAGTAGATAAGACATTTACATGGAGGGGAATTTGGTATTACATTATCACTCTGAATAGAACCAAGGTGAAATTTAAAAAGTAATAAACATTTGTAATAGACAGGGAAAATAGTCATACCTATCCTACTTACTAATCAAAACTCAGTACTTTACCAAACAAAACTCCCAAGAGGCAACTTAGTATTTAAAGGAACTTGCAACTTTCAGGGACAATCTTGCTTGGAATTTCTTATAACTCATTCTACAAACAGCTGTAACACATTTTTTTTACATTAAACAGGATATTACATTTGATAGGAAACCAGTGTGACTTTAGTTGGATTCCCTTTTCTTCCAAAGATTTTTTTTTTTCATGAATCACTGACCACATTTAAAAAAAACAGCAGCAGAAGGTTCTCAACAGACTTCTATCCTGGATGCAGGGTATCAGTGAGAGAAGATTATTACCATCACCCTCAGCTACAACAGTCTGAAGTCTAAGTCCTGGTTTATTTTTACTAAAGTAAGTGGATACACACCCTTGAAAAACAGGCAAGACTCTGAATACACACAGCCTAAGTGAGCATAAAAATAATACTTTTGATGGGATGCTTCTGTATGCCTCTAAACACTGCAGTTAAAATGACCTCCACAGCTTTTTTATAACCTTCATAAATGCATGGGATTGCTGCTGACAAACAGCTGAAGTCCCTCCCAGGCACACTAGCGTGCTTAAGCTAGACAGGAATGCTCTCCAAGAACTAGAAAGTGCAGAGAGCTCTTTGGGCTTAGTACTGTACTTTACTCACACAAAAGGCCAGACCAAAGTTTAATATCTCTGTTTGCAGAAGCATTGCTTAGTCCTTAAAAGAATTACTACAATGTTCATCCCATTGCATCTGCTACAAATAATGGTTGTAAAAAACAGCATCTTTTTGTGTTCATGTGTCTGAAAAGAGAGGGGCTACACACGTACAAGAAAATTTGCAGCAGAATAAACAGCAACAGCAGGAAAAAATATTCTCCCTACATGCTCAGCTTAACACTGTTTAAGTACAGGGAGTGAGGTGTGTGCTTGTTTTCAAAACAGACAAGGCAGCCTCGTCTCTCACCTGTGCACAGACCACGGAGGAAAGCACTTGGTAAACGGATGGGTGGCCATGAAACTGACGGCTCTGAGATTGTACCATGGAGATACAGGGACAGCAGGAAACCCAGGAAACTGACACGCTGCTTCCCTCACACTCCCACTAACAGTACTCAAACTCTGTTAGCCATCAATGAGCAGCACTGGATGATTAGGTCAGATCTGAAATAATTTTATAATAATCAAATTACAAAGGTACATCTCAGGTAGCATCCAAGAAAAATGCAGCTCAAGTAAGCACATGCATTTACACTGCAAAAACCCCTAAATGACAGAATCACAGCACAAACTGTTCTGTACTTTATTGTTGCCTGTGCAAAGAGGCCCCAGTGAAATTTTCAGAGAAGTGCTTTAGAAAAGGCAAATACATTTTCATTTGCTATTCTCATTCTAATACAAAACTAAAAGTTTCTGCATAAACATAGTTTTAAACCTTTTCAAACTACTATGGGACAATTGACCAATATTGCTTTTGCATAGTCACATAATTCTAAAGACTATGCAACAAAATGATGGTGCAGCTATGACAAACCCTGCCAGCTGTGTAGTTTCATTCCAGTTATTGTTACCATAATAACCTATTCCTGCTATTGTTACCTCATTGCCTTCATTAATGAAGTCTAGGTACATGCTACTGCCACACCTTTATTTCAATGACCCCGGAAGTTTAATTCCTGCACAGAATACCCACGTAGTTCCTTCAGTTCATTTTTAAACTTTCAGCAAACAATAAGGCATTATTTATTTCTTTAAAATAATACTCTCCCAGGTAGACAGTTTATACTCACCTCACAAAATCACCTAAAGAACAAAAGCCAGAGACCAAACACATTATAAAAGTTATTAAAACACTCAAAGACAGTACAAGGAGCTAAAGTTGCAAAAGAGCTCACCCTCCCCTCGCAGCAGCTGCTCCGAGCATCCCTGCGGGGCGGCGGGTCCCTGCCAAACCCGTGAAATCCGGGGCAGGAGGGCTGATTCCCCCGGGCCCGCCTGGAGCACAGCGCTGACTGAAGGGCCAGGCTGCCCTCCACACCAGGCTGCCCTCCGCACCAAGCCAGCCAGGCGGAGAAAGGGGCCAGGGCTGCCCTCCACACCAAGCCAGCCAGGCGGAGAAAGGGGCCAGGGCTACCCTCCTGCCCCGCCGGGAGGGGCGGGTGTGGCTGCCAGGGGGGACAGCTCCTCGGGACAGCCCCCTGTGCTGCAGGAAATCCGCAAGAGGTGATTTACAGGCAGGGCTCATTCCCATCCCACCGAGCTGACAGTTCAGCTGAAAAGTATTAAGCTGGGCCCTGAAAGCTTGTTAAATAAGGAACCTTACCCCTAGGCTGAAAAAAAAAAATAAAAAAAAGGTAGGGGTGGGGGGTAGGAGTGGAGAGGGATGAGGTAGTGTTGCACAAGCTTATCAGTGCCCACTTGCTGCAGAACATGCCCTTGCAAGAGCTGTGTATGAAGAACTACTACTATTTATATCTGTAACACTTCTAAGTTGTGGCAAATCTCTAGACAAGTTTAATACGTCAAAATTACCTGCTTAAAAACACAATACCCCTATTTTCTGGCCAGCTTTTCTTCCTATGTTGGAGAAGACTCAACTTCATTCAACTTTTTAAAGTGCTTTCTAAAGCTAAAGCTCTTAAAATAGGAGTGAAGAGAAATAAATATATTGTATGAAGAGCTGATCCAATGGCATGTATGACCTGCACTTAGGCATCAGTTTAACATGCAGCAGCACAGCATCTTGATGGGAAATAAAAACATAACATCTATGAACTTCTTTGAAGTTAACAAAGTTCAAGCAGTTGGCTTTATACTGACAATACAATCGTATTTTCTTCGAAACAATTATTTGCAGTTTACTTATTTAATCCTTTCATAATTACCTTAGATACTCATCTCAATATTCACAAATATGTGCAGTACTTGCTCACTCAAACAGTTCCAGCAAAAGCAACAAACTCATGACTACAGGCTTCCAACATGACTAAGTCTGCTTGGATCCAGAATCTTTCTCTACTTACTACTCAGCAGTAATCAGGCACAAAACCGTCTTCCTATTAACGTAATCGCTTAACACATGCTATCCCACTCTCCTTGGTCTCTTGACCTTTCCTTCCTTTGCTTTGCTGACAGTTCCTCTTTTTCCAGGGAGCACTTGCACTTATACACAATGCACTGCAGTGGCAGCTCCCAAATACTTCGAGGTTTCTTCAAGAAACAGAGTAACTTTCCACACCATATGCACGGGAACACAAAGCATCACTGAGGAGAGTACCTTCACTATCAGCTGTTCTACCTCAGCAGTCTAAGTACACAAAGTATGTGCTATGCTCCAGTTTGGAGTCTCTACCTTTTCAGCATAAGCTGTTCCAAGGCTTTACAACTCAAATGCCAGTTTCACCCAGTAAATAACTGACTTGCAGTCATGGGTTGGAAGGAGTTGAGGTATTTTTACCCTCCACTAAGTTTTGGCATTCTTTTTTTTAAATTTTTATAAATAGTCTAAGTGGTAAGAGTGGCTAACTGAATTGATCCTACTTTAAAATACTAAAATGTGAAAAATACTTTATACACTTTTAAGCAAAATGATCACTGATAGCATATTAGCACTCAGAATATTGCAATGTAGGCATTCAGCTGTAGTTAAAATATTTTAAGAGAGTACAGTATAATCAGTAAACTTTTCCATGCAGATTTGAAAAGTATGAAAGTATGACTTCTGTGTACAACGTACGGTGTACAACAGTTTGCATACCTGAAGTGCAGGTAATGTATACGATCAAAACTTGATTTCCAGGTAGTTACAATAAAATTTCCCAAACTTTTTAATCAGTAAAGCAAACAGCATAGGGGGAGAAAAAAAATCAGAATATTAGTTTAAATTTTAATCCACACAACTCCCTCCCTGCCCCATACTGAAATGAATAATGAATGAGCTAGGTCATGATTGCTTTCAATAAGTATGTCAGAAATCTTCAAAACAATGAGATGAGGGTAAGACAGACATCAAAGGTCTCCCTAACAATGCCACATGCCTATACAACCACATACTATGCATCTTTCTTATGCATCAGCATACCAGCAACTGCATAACCACAACTACCAAAGGTACTTGAGTTTTATGTTACGAAACTTAATATGCAAACAAAAATTAACCGAGAATTTTAAGTATTTGTGTCTGGAATCCGAGAATTTAAGCCCAACCTTCACCATGCTTCTGGGCAGAACTAAGGTTTTCAGACTGGAGTGTCACCTTACACCTCCCGTCAACTCTGTCACACAGCAGCAGCAGCAGCTCACCCTAAGCGTCAGTAACTCCAAGAGACTTCTCGACAAATGGAAAGTCTAGGGTTTTGCTGTCATCGTCCTCCCACGCTTCCCGGGCCGCTTCGTTCTTGCGCCCAGCTGCTCCCCGGAGCGCTCCTCAGCCCGCCCTCCCTCGCTCCGCGCTCCCCAGCGCAGGACCCCGCTCGGAGGCGCCTGCGGGGCGCGCCCCAGCTCCAGGGCCCGCATCAGCCGCAGCCCAAGGGCCGCTGCCCCGGCCGGGATCGGGATCGGGACCGCTCCCGGCCGGGCAGTCCCCGCTCCAGGGCAGGAGCGCAGCCCGCGGGCTGTCTCTGCTCATCAGGTGTTTCGCGTCTCTGTAAACGCAGTTGTTCCCCGTGCAGCCCGCCTTCCAGCAACCCCGAAAACTCATACGCTTTTAAAAAAATTCCTTCCCCCACTTTTAAGGAGCCCCCACACACACACTTCAAAAGGCTTCTCCACATCTTTTCCTTGGTGGAATTCCCAAGCCCTCCGTTTAAATGGACTCGCAGCCACATGCCCAGAGGAGCTGGCATCTACAGCGGGGTCACGGGCTTACCTTTGCCTCCCCCGCGTCGGGCTCCTCCTCGTAGTAGCCCTGGCCGGACTCATAGGCGGCGGCAGCGGCCGGCTGCCGGGGTCCCAGGAGCACGGCGCCGGCAGCCAGGCAGCAGCTCAGGGAGAGCACCTCCAGCAAGTGCATGGTGCAGGGATGGCAGAGCGGGCGCGGAGCGGGACCGCGGGGCAGTCGGAGGAATGCAGCCGAAATTATGAAGCTCCTTCTCTTCCTCTCCCCCCCTTCTTTCGCTGTCCTCTCCCCCCTCCCTCCCCTCGCAATATCCAAGGCAGTAAAATCCGTGGGATGGAGAAGATGCGGTAGCAGCAGCTCCTATGCGCTTGCAGGGGAGTTCCCAACTTTCCCAGCCGCTTTGCAAATTCTCACCAAAGTTATCCAGAGTTTGCCAGGTAAAAAACCCACCAGGAAACCGGACATCCGAGGCTGCGCTCACTCAGGAGCAGGGGAGGTGGAAAGCGCAGAGAGGAGGAGGAGGAGGGAAGGGAAGGAGGGAGAGAGAGAGAGCGAGAGCCAGGGAGCAGCAGAGCGGGACCGAGCGGCCGGTCGCACCCGGGGAGATCCCTTCGCGCGGGCCGGGCCGGGGGCTCGGTGCCGAGGGGCCCCGCTGCGCTAGGCGAAACAGTAATCCAAAGAGCACCATAATTATTTGTATCCTTCCTATCAGTGACATTTTGAAGCCCTCTTCGAAGAGAAGTAACATCCAATTCAGAGCCCTAAATAAAACAGCATAGATCCTGTGTTGTGGTTACACTGTGATTAAAAGTTAAAAAAGAATGCATACTGCTATCAAAGTAACACTCTACAGCCTGCTCAAATCTCAACTACACAAAAGGAAAATGTTATATTCCCTACACTAATTTTTTGCTTGATTATCGACCCTTCTGTAAATATTTAAAAAGCTTTTAATTTGTTTTCTGAATTGCTTGTGTGCATCTTTTGGTAATTAGACTGTATGGGAACCAACTGTGGTGGCAGATCTCTGACTGCCTTGACTAGATGCTGGCAGTCTGCTCATGTTACACTGCTCTTATTGTTGGGGAATGCCATTATTTTATTATTTTGGGAGCGACATTCTGGGAGTTACGCATAAAGGTGTCTCTGGAAAGCTCTCAGATACCTCCTGGGTTTATTTATTTATTTGTTATCATTTCCAAGATGGTATTTCAGCGTGCTGCTGCACAAGTATTTTGATGCTAGAAAGTAATCACTTCATTTGCAATCAGAATGAAATCTAAAGTTTAAATACGGCTATATTTTAAGAGGTTGTATAGTCATTAGAAAATTATTAAAGCACTAACGTTTTTCTAAATACTTTCAAGACGGAGTAAAGCGAAATAAAGTCAGGGTAGAAGTTAAACAGAACAGCTATGAAGATACAAAATAGCATACATAAATTAAAAAAGACCATTGTTCTTCACTGGACCCTTACAGCGCTTCAAAGCATGGGATTAGAGCCCAAAGAGAGCATAGTCCAGGGTGCAAAATCCATCTAAATAGAAATGCAGCATTACTGATTTGAATGTAAATATATTAAAAATCTCTCAAAAGTACCTCAGGCTGGTATAGAGAAGTTGTTCTTGTGCAGCACTTTATTAAAACCTGCCTGAAAAATCAAGCACAGAAATTATTATTTCAATAAGTGAGTGCCGTGCAAGGAGAAGCCGCGCAACTAAATCACAAAACAGAATGAAACATACCACTCCTGCTGTGCCATCATAATATCAGCTGGCTTCATTATTTATTTCTCCAGTTCTCCAGCACTTCCATTCTTCCCCCCACAATTCATAGAACATCCATCATGACATCAAAGGCTTTTATGTAATAGAGCATTTCCACCAACTGCCCTGTATAGCAAGTTTCAAGTGTCATAATTGCAAGCTAGTAATCATAGTCATAGGGGCTCAAGTCTCAGCCTAATCAAAGTTTTAACAAGAAAGTGGTTGAAATCTATGATAGTTTGTATGTTCTGTGCACAAACACATAAATATTCCATCGCCTCTGGGACACTAAGGTTTTTCCTAATCTAGACTTAATTTCTCTCCATCCCATAAAAGATGGCTAATTTAAAGGTTTACAAATTAAAATATATTTCATACTTTCTCCACCACCTAATAGTTAATATTTCTTGTCTTGTTTTCAAGTTAAGTAAAAATCAGCCTACAGGACAATCAATTTAAAATTCTAAGTGACACTGTGTACACTAACAGTGAGCTGACCTTATAAACGCAGATGACTAAAGAGATATCCTAATAATGTAAAGACACAGGTCTGGATCTGACTGTCCTTTATGCTTCAATGACAACAATAGCTGCTGTTAAAAAATAAAACCACTATTTTTATGTCAGAAGTAAGAGTCTTTCGAATGAATTCTTTTAATATTGTTTTAA
Organism: Serinus canaria; assembly: GCF_022539315.1. Taxonomy (NCBI): domain Eukaryota; kingdom Metazoa; phylum Chordata; class Aves; order Passeriformes; family Fringillidae; genus Serinus; species Serinus canaria. Next base: position 36,798,998 of record NC_066317.1, read on the forward strand.
GAATGACTTTTAAAAATCCAGGCCCCAATCCCTTGTTCAAGTTGGTGTAACATGTCTGCCAAGAACACACCTCTCTTGTATCTAGAAATGCCTGATGTGTTCCTTTCAGGTACATTCTGCTTCTGAAACAAAGATGCATTTCAATGTCTGTTTCCTATCCATTTGTTAGCAGTGTGAAAACCAGCTGCAAGAAATGTGAGCAGAAAGTGGGAAATACATGAGAGTTAAGAGCAGCAAGAAAAAACAGTAGCATGCTTTCATAATGAGGTTTACTTGCTTAATGTAGAAATATATGCTAACAAATGTTTTCTTTTCACAGAGGTGATTTCCATTGTCTTTAAATTATTGTGTTTGTTTTAAAGCAATCTCCTTCTCATTCTCCTATTAAACAGACAGACAGAGGCATACTCAAGAGTTAAAATCAGATATCATGGTTTTTATTTGTTTTAATACACATCAGTCTTACTGGTAAGTTTCCATGGCATTATGTGTAATGTAAATCTCAACGGTAAAAACCATTGCTCCCTGTGTGTAGCAGCTCAAAAGACTGTGGAAGTACCATTCTGGAGCATCCCAAAAGATGAAGGCACTAAGTAAGCTTCCTTAGTTCCTTTACAGATGGAACTCCACCATACTTCCTCTCATGATTAGAAAAAAGAAAATCGGGTATTGATCAATGTCTAAAATATCAATGTCCCGTGTAGATACCATAAATTAGGGAAAATGTAAATTACTGCAAATGTTTAGAGGAAAAAAAGGAAAAAAAAAAAAAAAAAAGGTAATTCCAATTCAGTGCCAAACTGGACAAAACTGCTCGCTGATACGTTTTCTGCCACTGAATCAGGCAATCCAAAGTTTTATTACACATTTCTTTTCTTATTACTTATCTACTCAGAGTAACCAGCTTTACAGAAGACTTAGCAACTGAAAAAGGAGGATACTGTGGATTTGAGGCTGCAGTCTGCTTCTCTACATTTCTTACTGGCACAAAACATAATTTAATGGAAATATTTAAGAGTACTGCCAGTTTTACTGATTATGAGAGTAATGTCCTTCATCACCCATCAAAAGCACATTTAAAGCCCTATCTTTTTCTTGGTATCAGCCCTCATTCAGTATTTCCTTATATAATCCTAGAAAAGGATCTAAGCATGGTGGCTTGGAGATCATCAGTAACTCCTGAAATATTTTCCTTGGCTTTGATCAGACATCCTCTCTTGTAAAACCCCATGGGAAACTGTTCTACACCAAACCTCCAGCTAAGACTCCTGAAATGTAGTTTTATCCATTCATTTGCATTATTGCCAGGACAAATAACTTCAGTTCAATGAGAAAGACATCGTTGCTGCAAGATCATTTTCTGCAATGCTTGACCTAGCAGCCAGCACTTTGTTATAGGAAATTTGTCTTTTGTTTAGTATAAAAATTGGTCCCTTTTGAAAATTAATTAACAAGACAAGAATCCTTAGAATTCAGCTTTTTGACACCGGTTGATATTCAAGGATTACAGGATTATTGGGATTTCTTTGTTCTCAGGGATTCCCTTTTTAAACTGTTAAAATCAAAATTATTGGCACCTAACATTAGCATTTCTTTGTGTTACAGACTATATGACTGCAGTAGTGTAAAACCTTCCAACCCTTGCTATAAAAAGGGGTAGTATGATGCAAAAATGGACAGCACCAGGCTGCAATCTCAAGAAAAGTGTTTGAATTAACCAAAGCAAATTACATATCTCTAAAGCTTAGAATGGAGAAAGGCCTAGCACACATTTTATTTAGCTGACTTACATTATGATTTTTCTCTTTACCACAGTTTTTCTTCCCTCTTGTGATGTAAAGTCTGACACAACAGCAAGTATCCATAGAACATTAATTTAACATCCTGTAGACTGCTGATGGTCATTGTAATAACCTCTGACTATAAACAATAAAATGATTGCAAATTTATGCTGCCTCTTAACTGAAAGCTGTGCACAATCTAAACTGTGTATAGCTGAAGCCATGTCACTAAATAAACAGTCTTAGATTCAACAAAAAATATTAGGAGCTAACAGCACATGACCACTAAACATACAAACACTTAGCATGATGCATACCTTCCTGCAGTTGTTTTCCAAATGACAACCTATAAGATGCTTATTCAAAATTTTTTTCTTTCCACTTGTACTTACAAGATTTGATAGTATAGCAGGGCAAGATGGTACCAAATCAATTCAAGAGACATTTCTATGTAATTTCTAAAACAATGGCAGAAATAAGTGTTTCTTTAAAGAGATGCAGTTTCCCCTGATTTTGCTCCTGTATACCTCCTCTGCACTTGGATATCTGCTGCATTCTTTCTCTTTTTCTTCAGTGCTTCTAACTTTCTGTTCAATATTTTGCCTATTCTAGAAATTAGGAATATGCTAAACCCTACATGTAAAATGCTGAATTATTAAAACCTTAAAAATATTGACAAACATTTTTGAGACCAGTTCACTTCCAAACCCAGAGTAGTATAAATGCATTATTTTAATGAGCCTCCTTTTTTATTAATATGGTTTATTTATAAAAGTCAATTATTTTCTCCAATTAAACATAACCTTTTATAGATGTGAGCACGTAGCCTTCCTTACCTAATCTTCTAGTTTTAAGCTTAATAAGATCAGTGTTTTCAAAATCTTGATAAATTTTTGTTTTCCGAAGTTACGCTTATAACTGTCATTTGAATAACATTTATCCAGGGATTCATTGAAAACTGATGCTTAACACTAAACAAAGATACTTCAAAACTGCCTGTGTTGAGCAAAACAAAACACCCCAACCCATTATTCTGCGTGTACATTCCCATGTGGTATTTGCTTTTTCAACAGATTCATTTTAAGCTTGCAATAGGATGCAATTTTTGTATGTTTTTTGAGGATTTTCTATCCAGCCAGATGTTCCTTTTCCTGTAGTTGTAGATCTGACTCTTTCCACATTGGAACACTCTCATTTCTCAAGAGAAAGGGAACTACCTCCAATTTTTTTCTAGTTATTTTTATACTCCATGAAAATTACTTCCAATTTTAAGTCTATCTGTCTTTGCAGTCCTTGCTCCCTAGTCCTATCTTTACACATAACAAAGTAGAGGTGTACTGTATTACAGGGGTTTTCTGAGGTCCTATGATGAGGGAAGAGACGACAACGTTGACTCCATGTATCAGAAGGCTTTGATTTATTATGATATGATATTTAAGATATAGAAACTATACTAAAAGAGTAAAGAGAAAGGTTTCACTACAAGGCTAAGCTAAGAATAGAATAGGAATGTCTAAACTGAAGTCTTCTCAGCTCGAGACGGGCCGAACAGGTGAATTGCGATAGGCTCTTAATTGGAAACAGTCTGACGGGGCTAATCACAGATTTTCCCATGGCATTCCACAGCAGCAGATAAGAATTGTTTAGTGTTCCAAGGCTTCTCAGCTCTAAGAAAGGAAAAATCCTAAGTAAAGGATTTTTCATAAAATATGTTAGCAACAGTACTGGCCCTGTGCTGCCGTTGGTTCCTTGTGGTCAGAAAAAGTGTTGTTATTGACCTATTGCAAAGTATATAGGTTGAAAATTCTCTCCTGACTTCCTGATCCACACTGCAGGATTTGCTTCAGCCCATCATACTGATTCAGAAACCATAAATACCAAAATGTGGGGACATACAGGACTGAGGTTCTTGCTTAATTCCAACTTCATTTTTCACATGGCTGAAAACTTAAAAATGATGAAAGAGAGATTTGTGGTTTGGGTTGGATACTGGTTTGGGTTTGTTGGGTTTTTCTTTTGTTTTCCTTGATATGCCAGGTAGCAAACCTCTGGAATTTGTTGTTATGAGAGGTTTAAACTGGGAGGTTTAAAAATACATCAGACATGGTTCTGGACAACAGGACCATAAAATGATTTTTAAGTAAAAGGGAGCTGGAGGGGTGAAAGGGAGGAGTAGTCCAATGTTGGATACTTTATTCAATGAATACAGATGCTGGAAAAGCATGAAGGAAATTGATAGCAGTAGCAGACACTCACTGTGCTCTTCTTAAGTAGCATATTAAATTGTAACTGTTAGAGAAAAAAAAATAGATAAACAGTCTAGACAGATGGTTTATCTAAGTCCATAGGACATACCTTATATATGAGGGAAACTGAATCCATTTCTCATTGATCCAGGTCCAAACCACATAGTAAATTTGTTCTTGTCTTACAGTCTCATGTTCAGACCACTATACTTATTCATAACAAAAATATTTATTTTTACACCTCATTATTACACCAAAAGTCAGTCCAACAGATAGGGTTGAAAGGAAGTACACAGGAAATCAAATCTGAAATAGTCTTCATAATTTTCAATGAAATGAATAAAAGCACTACTGCCATCCTCATTGAAACTAGATTTATTCATTCAGTCAGAAAGAGCAAAAACCTAAACAAAACCATGTACCAGCTTTTTGGATGCATCTCACAGAAAAACAGTAAAGCAGCAGCTTCAGATATTTTATGTCCTCTTTTTTTATATATCATAGCAAATAAGACAAAGCAAAATGAGAAACCTGCATACCAACTTTCAGTCAGCAAGTTACCATTACTAAGTTTGAATTTGCAGCATGCTTAACTAGGTTATTAAGAAGGTTTTGTTCTCTGCTAAGTAATTGCTTAATAAAAACCATGACATGTTCCCTTCAAAGATTTGTATGCTTTGTGCTGAATCAAGAGCATTATTGTTTCTATGAGACCTCAGGATACACCCTGGGCACAGACCTAGAAAGGTGAGGAACGAACATCTCTAAGAATTCAAAATTCAATCCCTAACCTTTTCACTTTTCAAAAGCTGCTAAGAAAAAACAAACAAACAAAAAGCAATGACAACAAATTAAAGAACAAGGGTGCATTGATATGGAGATTGCATCAGTGGCCCCAAATAATTCCCTCCTTCACTGTCTGGCCAGAAAATTTCATTTTCCTACACGCTTAACACTGGGTGGCCGAGGTCCTAATTTGCTGTGATATAGTGAAAGCCATGCTAGTTTCCCCTATTATCATTAATGAATTTATGCAATAAGAGACATACTTAAACCAGTTCGTGGCTGCTTCAGTTCTTTCCTACTTTCAGCAAAACCTGTTAAACTGTCTCTAAACAGAGTCTTGATGTTCAACACTTCAGGCTAAACTAGGTAACTGATGCAACTGGTATGAGACCATCACTGGGCAAAGCAGGCAGAAAGTGGAGCACATTCATCGTCCTTCTGCTTGCTTATCTCGTTCTAACTGGAATTCAAGCAGTTACTACTGACCTAAAAAGCAGGTAGCATGCTGGGCCTAATCTATTATTTGAATTCCTATCCCATCACAAACCTACAGCTATACTCCACAGGGACACTTCAACTAATCTGTCCCAGTATAAAATTCTTAAGTGCAAAGGGTAGATCAACAGACCACTTTCAGGAGCAGGTTCCAGCTGTGGAACTCAACCTAATCTTCTCTATTGATAATGAACATAAGCCTGAGTGTATTCAAAATTAAAACCAACCCCAGCTTCTTAGTAAGACTCCCTGCAGTGATGGCATCTTCCCAGGGTAACCAGCTGATCTGGATAGAGGAGGAAGAAGCAGAGAGACAAGCATGTATAATTTTTAAAAGCTAGAAATTTCAAATATTTTATTTAAAAAATTTAAAATTATAGGTTCTAAACTGTGGATTATAACATTAAAATAATTTTCCAAGATGCACAGATATTATCTTTGCTTACTTTTTCTGCCTTATAATTCTGAGTGGTCAAAAATTATCTTTTATGTAACTGAATGGCCACTCATAGATATCTCACTTAAGCAGGATAGAGAAAAGTCTGAGTTATCCTTCCATCATATTTCTCTGCTCCCTTGAGATGTGACCAGTCAGGAGCATCACCTCTGCCATGGAAGGATTCAGGGATGAGGGAACAGGCCAGTGTGGTGCTGGGTTCTGAGTTGCCCCAGCTGAGGTTGGACTGTCAGACCACCTGATGGTAACTTTAATCTCTTTTATGGACTAGTGTATGGTCATTGACAACCTCCCCAAGCCCATGAGCTCAGCTACATGCAAAGAGAAGAAACGAGACAGGATTTTTTTTTTCTGGGACCTGGCCATATTAGATATGTAACCTGGGGAAGTTCAGGGAGCCCTAACTACTCAGTGGTGCTGCTGCTGAGACTGCAAAGACAGCCACAAGAGAGAGGAGACAAGCTATGCTATAGTTTTAAAAGCATTTTTCTGCTTCTAAGGCATTGCAGAGAGCATATGGCTTCACCCCACACTTTTTGCTGTTGGGTTACTCCTAGTAATTTTCTAAGATTTTAGAATGAAAATAGGTGTTTACTAGTGGACCTATGAAGTTCTAGTATTCTAGTTGATAAAACTACATAAAAATAAAAATAGTCCAAAGAAATATTTGTTTCCTCACAATTCTGAAACTGTTAATCTGACCAGCTAATATTTATAGCCCACAGTTTTGCACTGAAATCTTTAAGGCAACTGGAGGGAATTAGGAGCCATAATTAATTGTAATAATATCCTTTTATATTGTAATAGACTTTTTCCAAATCACATCTGTTTTTCTAAGTCCCTATTCCTTTTCTTGCCCTTTTCCATAGATGTTTATCACCTAAGCCAAAAGGGGTAAGACTCAAATGAGAATGAGATGTATTCCTGCAGCAATATTCACAGCAAGGCTGTTAATATTCATAGGAGATCTCCAAAAGTCATTTGATTTGATTCCCTTTTTTTAAAAAACAGAACTTCAAAGTCTAGATGTACAGTAGATTCAAAGGATTTTCTGCACATTGTGTGACCTATTGTTTAGTAAAACTGTGTAACAGATCGCTTGTTAAATTATAATGCTGCGTGCTAGTAGGAATAAAACAATTCAATCTATTCTCAGTCAAGGTCAAAAAAAGCTTGAATCAAGCTCAGTGAGTTTTCAAAAGCTTACCCTAAATATACAATATCAAAGTTCATAATTAAGAAGACTCATTTCATCAGTCAACTTCATGCTTGCACAGCAGTGGGAGTAATTATAACACAACTCATTTTTTCAGGTTGGCTTGAACACTTGACCTTATAAGCAAACTCCTTTTTTCACCCTTCCTAAGATGCAAAGCCAAACCATTTGCTTTTTACAAAACAGAGCTGCCAGTTTGACATTTCAAAGCACGTTTAAATGCCTTCTTTCATTAAAAAGATAGTTTATCTTTAAATAGACATTTACAGGCTATTTCTACTAATTTTTACCATGCAAAGATTAAAAAAAAAAACCAAAATGTTTTCTGCTTTCTTGACATTTTCTTAGGGTCATCAGTTGAACTGTATTTTTTCTAGCCTTTAGAATACATGGAAATCCTCAAATCCAAGCAAATGCCAGGATGCCTCAAGGGCATTGTTGCCTTGATATTCCTCTTGCATCGTGCCAACATTTACTGACCAAAGAATGTGAAATCCAAATGAAGAACTACAATTGTTTTCAACAGTAGTTATGTGTGGGCAGATATTCATCAAAACTAACTGAACAACAGAAAGAGTAAAATAAATAAGAGAGGACCTCATCTCCCTTCTGTCATCCCAGAATTAAGGCTCCAGTCTAAAGCCAAGCATCTGATGGTTCATTACAGTCAATGAAAAACAAAACAGGCTCCTTCCAAAGAGGAAGTAGCTTTCCATTTCTTTGGCACTTTAGGACATGTGCTAAACTATGTTTTCTCTCAGTTAGTGTCAGAAGGAGACTATATGCTAACTCTGAGATCCCTAAAGTTACAGAAAAGAAGTCTCATGTTGAGAATCTGCATTAGAGTATCTGTCACCTAGGGAGAAGCCTAAGGGGACACACAATAAATACAGGTGGAAAGAGGGATTGGTACTTAGTCTCCAGCATGGCCATTTGATTATCAAAATGGAGCAAACATAATAATGGCATAATTGATAAAATAAGGGGAGGATTCGATTGTTGACTGATAAAGCTTTCATATTAAAATTGGTGTATTGCTCATCTTTTTAGCTCTATATTGAACAAAAATTGAACGTTGTTTCAAAAGATGATTAGACATGTCAGTAGGTTTAACTGGAGAATTATCAAATGAGTGAATGAAAAAATTTCACATTCCAATTGATTAAGTCAGACTAAAAATTTGTTAGGCCCTTAATATTGTCATCTTGCTTATGGGGTAATTTCTAATAAAGAACTTTGATTTCTATCTGAGACGTTTGGACTGTCAAAATCAAGCCATACAGAAACAGGATGTTGCTAGATGATCTGACATTCTGATTGAGTTTTGGGATGCAGTCATCTGTTGGGAAATACACCATTAAAAAAGCTGTGATCTACAAAGTGTGAAAGTAGACAGATTAAATGAAGAAAATTGCATTTGAGACACAGCAGGTGTGGAAAAAGCTTAAAAAGTTGAGGCAGACCAAAAAACAGATTAAGAAGATTTCAAGTCAAAAAAGAAAAAAACCCCACATTTCATCTGATCATTACAAAGTCTTTTTAAAGTAACCCTAACTAGAGTGAAAACTTCATGGAGTCAAAAGCTTCTCATTCAATACCCCTAGGCCCAGAAAAACCTGACATCTCACCCCCACACACATAAGATTTTTTCCACGCAATCTTTTAAACTCTGGAAACTAAAAACCAATTTGTCTCTTTCTAGTTAAAGAACCTCTCTTATGGAAGTCTACATTAAGACAAACTCGCTAACAATTTTGTTGATCTGAATAATCTGTTATACATGGGTGGAACTGACTCTTTCATGGCTCCTTTGGTATTTCAGCAGTAATGCATTCAAAGTACTACAGTTGCCAAAGTGAACAGATATTGCACAACAAGTAAAGGTTACAATTTTATCAAGGAGAAACAACACTTAGAGGTTCTTTGTTTTTTTACCATTAGAGAGAGCATGCCATTTTTCTACCCTTTTTTCTTTGCACTGCAAATACAAGTTTTTACAACATGTATTTTTGATAATCATAACTTTATGAGGATTTTAATGTAACATAGTGACATGCCTTGCTGGACTCTGTATGAATTTGGTTTTGTTTTTTTCTTTTTTTTTTTTTTTCTTTTTTTTTTTTAGCTAACTCAAAGATATTTCTGTAGAACTGCTATGTTTTTTATGTTAATTCCTGTAACTGCTATATGTATCATGCTTTACATACAAAACATACTAACTCTGCCATGTAAAAAAGTGGGCAGCTGGGTATTTTAAAGGTCCATTTTTATTGTAGCTAAAAAAAGCTGTTTAACAAAATCTCAGATTTTATTATGGATGACTAACATAGCTAATATTAAGCATTGAAATCCAACATCATTTCCTCTCAACCAGATTTCGAATTCGGCTCCCAAGACTCCCCCCAAAAAAAACCCAACCCTGCTTGAGGAGGGGAGAAATATGAAATATGTTACCTACAATTATGAAATATTCTGAATTAGAAATGTAGATACCTGAGAAAAATGCATGCCTAAAAATCTCCTGTGATTCAAACCATAGTTCTGTTCATAGGAGATCTTCTTCCAGTTAGGCAGGACTGATTGTATGTCCAGATCAGGTTTTCAAAGTGTCGTGGAGTAGTGGTTTCAATTAGTAGAGTCTCAGATTTTCAGACACTAGTGAAGCACACAGAGTTCCCTTACTCACACATCACTGCAGTAGTCCTTACACTCTAAATGTATTATGAGATGGCTTTTTTAGCAAACCAGATGTGAAAACTACCCACAAGTTGATCCATTCCTTCTGTTGAAACCATGTTTATGGTTTTAATTTAAACAACACTATTTTTCCTTTGTGTGTGTCACAAGAATGAAATGGAAATGAGACAACTGTGTTCCAGGTATTCTTTCATTTATAGCTAAATATCAATCATTCCATATGAGTGCTCTGATTTTCACAAGTATCATCTTTTATGGGCTACTAAATTTAGTTTATCTGAGTGCAAACTTGATTTCTTTAATACCGGAGACTCAGAAAATTGTGTCTTATTTCTCTATAGGCATTCTTATTGCAAATGGTAAATGCCTACCTGGGAATGAAGAAATTCATTATTTAGAAACTCACTATAAGCTTCTTGTGCAGTAAATCCAAACTGCTCAATGAAGTAACAGCAGGCTAGAAAGAGAGCATCGAGCAAGATATGATTTCAACATGAGAGATATGCTCTTCAGAAGCACTGTACTTTTTATCTTGTATATAGAGTGTTGATTGTCTTTTACAAAATTGTGAATAATCATTTCACTGCAATTTTTTCTTCTGAATCTTGCTGGTCTGCCACATGATTTTTATCTTTAAATGGTACCATGTATGAAGCCTTCAGCATTCTGTAATTAGGAAAATAAAGTAGCACTTAACTTTCTCTCTTTTGTTAACTACACAGGTTTCTGCTTGACTTTTTTATAACAAGGAAGAGGTCTTTACCTTTTTTGCCACCTATTTGAGGTAAAAAATTTAAGGAAGTTGCAAAAATTACAACTACATTATGACATTCATTATGTATTCTTACTTCAAAGAAGAAAAAAATGGCATGAAGTAACATATCCTATTAATCACAGAGATTTGAATCCATCTAATCTTTTTCTATAATTTTGGCTAGACATCTATTATATTGTCAAATACTATTAGTGAAGCTTTAGCTACTCAATACATGCAGCACAAGTTCTTGCATGAGAATTGACACAACAGAGCTGTAAGACAATAAAAGGGCAGCAGGGCCTGTGGCCTCTGCTCTCCACTTCTGTAATGTGAAGAAAAAGCGAATTCACTAGGAGCTGTCAACTCTAAAACATCTCAGTTCAACGTGATTTCACCAAAGATCAAATGGAAAAGGCTAATCTTGTTTTCTAGACACTTAAATCCCATTTTCCCAGGCAGATTTACCCCAGGTTCATCCAAATGTGTCTTAAGCAGAATATCTTATTCTGAAGTGTCTTTTTTTTTCCTAATACAACAGGCACAATAGCACTGAATACATCAGTGTCACAGTTATTGTTTCCAAAGATCAGGCAGAGGGACACAAGACATCTAGGGAAAGCAGAAAGCCTGTCACTAACATTCTTACAGTACATTTATATTTTATTAAAATATTTATTTATACTTGCATATCAGAAATTTTCAGAATGATATCTTCCCACACTTGTAATCATCCTGTGTTGGGAGAAAGCAACACAAACCTTTAGTAGGTTTTCATAAGGCCTTTAAGTTCTTTTTGCTTTTGTTTAAATAATAGATTGACAGGAATGCAATTTACTAATACTTGGTGTTTTGTACATGAAAGATATCCTGCTGCTCAGTCAAAAGCATGCTACCATAATAGTTGAAATGAGATGAATAAACCATGTAGCCAAAATGTTGCTTAAGATTGGTTACCTACAGAAAAACTGCAAGGATCCTGCAAATATGGGATTTTAAAAGGTATTTTCCCCTTTTGGCATCCAATATTTAACTTGGACAGAATTGCTTTGTCCTACTCCAAAGATTTTCCATCTCCATTTCTGTGATTTTTTCCCTTTTCTCTTTAGTAAGATTTTATTTTCAATACAAATACCAAAGTGTTAAAATGAAACAACACCTACGTTGTATTGAATTAGCAGAAAAATTTACCAAGTATGTACCTGCAAATCTGACTCCAGTCCCAGTGTTTACAAGTTACACTTTGGATATAATTTAGAGCCTTGTGCTCACTATTTGCCTTGGGGATGGGGATGAGGGGAAGGCAATATTCCGATAGTAGTTAAATCCGAAATTTACTAAAAATCAATAAAAAAATGTTCCACTATCCTCAGTGAGAAAGCTTCATGCCTAGAGTTTTGCTCTTTAGGCAGAACATGATGAAGAAATCTAGAAGCACCTTGGGTTTACAAATGCATTGATCTTGGCAAAACTGATGGCAACACAGCACTGGTGTTTTGTGTTGCAAAAGCAATCACTAATTCTCCATCGTGTTCAGTCCTGCATTGAAAGCAAGGGAAGTGTTCCTTCTCCAGCTTGGCATACTCAGCTACATATCTTTCTATTTCTTCATTCTATAGGAATGAAAATGTAACTTAAGGACAAGATGAGGCTTACACTAAGCTGATTCTGTCATTACAAAGTTCTTTAATTTCCTTTTGAAAATTAGTGCTTATTTTGAATAGAAGAAAACAAGCCAAGAATCTTGACAGTTTGTACTATTTTAGCAAATAGCTCCCACAAGAATTCTTCTTTTTAAACTGTGGAAAGTTATAGGTGTGTACATTCAGAAGTGGAGGGCAAGGCTTAACTGCTTGTTTTACCTCTGTTAGAAAGTACTTTTTTTCCTCTATTTTCCCCACTCTAATCACAACTGATGGAGCAGAGAAAACCTCATATACCGCTGTACACCTCTGGAAATATTTATACTTAGTTCTGAAAGCAAAACAAGAAACCCACCAAAATATTCCTCCTCCCTTAAATAAAACATGTAAAATAATGTTTTGCAACTTTGAAGAAGGGAAATAGCAAAAACAAATGCTATACAAAGTGGGAAATTCGCTAAAACCCCAGGATTTTTCTCTTCAGATACCAAGCATCAGATTTTTTTTTTCTGTTAAAAGAAATGTAATAATTCCTTTGTGAACTTTGTATGAACAAAAACTTGTAAAGGTGATTTAGCAGGGTTTGCAAAGCCATAAAAGTCCATCAGAAGCAGGGAATTCTTGCCAGCCTCTGTAAAACTCCAACAATACAGTTAAAGATGACTACTGGGAATCCACAGCAAACCACCCTAGAGCATGAGCCAAAAACCAAAACCACATATTACCAAGTTTCTTTTCCTTGGTATCACATAAAATATAATAAGTACAAATTGAGAAAGATGGGAGTCTATTATTTTCTGGGGTAATGGACAGTGTATTACCTCAGCCCATTAACTGAAGGTATAGGAGTTTATGAGACTGAATATTTAGTTTTAAGGTTGCACATTAAGTAATTTTAATGACACTGCTTTGACCAGGTGGAGAAAAATTGTGAAATGTGTAATTTAGTGTTGCAAAGAAAATGCAATCCTAGCCAAGAACTTTTCTGTGTGACTCTGGAATTGAATTCTTTGAAATGAATTTCCATTTGGGACAAAAATCCTAAACTTTTGGACTGCAAAATATAGGGAAAATGCCAAAAATACAAACAAAAAAAAAAAAAAAAAAAAAAAAAGAAAAACAAAAGAAAAACCAAAAGCATTCATCAGAATAAAGAGACCTAATAAACTAGCGAATAAATAATGAGTGATCTCAGTTAAGACAAAAAAAAAAATAAATAGAAAGAAAAGACCAAGCAGTTAACAGATGAACTTTACTTTCCCCATTAAAAATAAATAAAATTTTTATTTTACTTCTCTTTAACTCTTCAGTATTTTAACTTAAACTATAGAATAGGAAAAAAGTAATCAAGAGAAGAGACAAGAGTAATAACAGGACTAAATTAGGCAGCATGTATCAAACTAGATAAATTATTTTGCTGGTATGTAACAGACAGTGCTAGAATTTTGGTTTTTATTTTCTACTTTAAAAAAGTGAATATGAATATATTGTGGTCCAATCAGAATAACTATGAAAACTATGTAAAATGTCAATAAAGGAAACCAGTAGATACATAAAAGAATTTGAACACATGTTTTTTAGAAGATGCAAAATTCTGTCTGATGCAATGCATTAGTCATTTTAAAAGTGATCAAATCAACATATAATTGTCTTTGCAGATGATATTGCTTATAAAGGTTAAGTGAGAAGAAGTAACTTCTTTGAACCAAATGTGGCTGAGAAGCAAGGAGCATGAAAATCATAAGGCCTTTTTCAGACAGCTGTATCCTCACAGAAATGGTTCTTTTTCAGGGAAGAAAGTTTTTTTTTTTTTTTTCTAGAGGTAAATGCTAGACAAAAGGCTTTCCTACTTTTAGTTTTCTTGTTAGGTATTAATATTTCTGGAATAGATGCAGCTTGTATGTTGAGTGGAAATACTGGGAGAAAAGGGTCTCTCCAGCCTGCTATCTTGACCCTCACAGTGACCAACAGCAGGAACCTGAGGAAAATGAAAGCAAGTACAAAGCTATATTTTCTCAGAATATTATCTAAACCTCAGCAAGATGCAGCTTAAAAACTTCTTGAGCAGAAACATTATCTATTTTTCTATGTAACTGTTCTTATTTTTCTTCCAGGAATCTGAACCGTCATACTTTGAGATCATGTAGATTTTCACTATCCATAACACCATGTGCCAGCTCAATAAGTTGTATGAAGAAACATCTTCCTTGATTTGCTCTGAATACTACTAGTTTCATTTTATTCCTCTCATTCATGACAGAACTGAAATAAGTCCTCATTCACCTTTTCTCCACACTTTGTTTTGTAAACTTCCTTCCCTATGTTCTTTAGTTTTCTTTTCTGTGAAAGATCCTAGCCAGTATGCTTTTTGCTCATGCAGATGATGGTCTTATACATTCTTATACATTCATTCTTCTCTAAACCTTTTTTCATGCATAACTGAAATGAGTAAAAAAGAATTGTATACAGTTCTTGTATGTTTGTTACCGATAAAAACAATCACAGTGGTGTTTTCTTTTTAATTTCTTTATTACATTCCTAATAATTTTTAACATTGATTTCTTCCTTTATTACTAAACATTAAGTCAAGAAATATTCCCTATATAGTTACAAAACTTTGCTCCTGAAGAGGAATCTAAATAAATAAATGTTTGCTTTCATATTGCAAGTCATACAGCTTTTTGTGCTAAGCCTATGACTCAGTTTTAAAGTTCCAGATGCTTTACTAAATATCTAAAGTAGAAATCAAGCAATATTTGAAAAAAAGTGCTCAGTTTGCTAATATCACACAACCTGCCCTTGCTAAGCAGTAGTGTTTCCAGGACAGCATACTGATGCTGCAATAACTTGCTCCTCCTCAATTTTAACCTGATTCATACAGACCATCCAGAATCTTCTTCAGAAATAAAGACACAGTAATGCTTTAGACTTCATTCTGTGGACAAGAAGGGGCTCCTCAACACACTGTGGCACCTGAAAGGGACTACCAGTGCTATTGCTGCTAGAATAAGATCAGGCACCCCATTACTGTCACCCCACATGAACCCCATAGCATTTTCCTATGTAATGGAGAGTAATTTATATTAATGCCCTGTGTGAGCCAAGGCTTGCAGCAGCAGAGTGATCTTCTGCAAGAGCTGCTGATGCTGTATCAGTCAGGGTATCAGGGGCCGTTTTGCCCAATGAGCAACTGACGGTGACATCTGTCACAGTCATCCAACTGATGGTCATTTCTGGAAAATTGCATTCATAGGAAAAGATGTGCATACAGGAGATAAAATATTCAGTTGGGTTGTGGTCAAGATGTTTCCTGCTGCCAGCTCTCAAAAGATTTACAGTTTTCAGTTTGAGTTTTCTATTATACAAACCCATAATTTTAAGTGATCTTCACTTTGACTTTCAGGTTAGCTAAAGAGCAGAAAATCTTAACAGACCAATCAAAATGGAGTCTTGTTGCAATTCTTATGTTGCCTTTACTTCAGATATTTGGCTCCAGAAAGCTTAAAACAAATAAAAAATTGATGGCAGAAATGAAAGCATTTAATGAAGCAGAATTATAAGACAATCAAAAAACTGAAGCAAATACTAATAAAAAGAAGATATCGATTTTTAATCAGTGAGCGCAGCACTCATTGAAACAAACCATTACTACAAGTCCTTCAGTTAGATATACATATTTTTAAATACTAGATATTTTGAATGAATTTTCTAGGTTACAAAACTCAAGATAAAAAATTCTTACATATGGTGTTATACTGGTCTGATCAGTTTTAAATCTGGAAAATCAAAATAATTGTTTTATTGCTTTCCCTCTTCCAACTCTCTGTAATGTTTCCTAATAAAACAGAGTATTTACACATCAGTGCTATGTGCATTTTTCAATAAGATGACCTTGTTCTCCTAACCCACAAAATACAAAATGTGTGGCAAGGATCTGAAAGGCCTATTAGCCTTTTCTCAGAAGGTATAGGTATGAACATCATACATATTTTTACTTTTCTGGCATCAAAAATACTTGGAAAGAGAGGCTATAAACCAGAAAATATGTGTTACTCTTGAAGCTCACAGCACCAAAATTTGTAAGTAATATGTCTCTGAAATATCAGTACAATTTTAACTGTGTTCATTTAACTGTGTACAAGTCCTGTGCATTTCAGGTAAGAGCTCTTGTGATACAAATTATCAAACTGCCAGTTGTGGCTTCCTGGACTTCCACTTCTCTTCTTCTCCTTTTCAGTTGCCCAGCATAGAACATCCACAGGAGTGCAGCTCAAATGACATAAATGGATCCATATGCACTGGTGAACTCACAAGCTAATTTGTCCAAGTGAAGAATAACCAAAAAGCAGATCAAAAGCCTCATTTTTGCAATTTTTTTACTTCGTGGTTGGTATTTGAAGTGCCTCTGAGTTACTACCTAACAAGAAGAGTTCTGAAATGAATATTAAAACCGTGAACTTTATAGAAGTGAAATATAATTAAGAAGAGGAGTCGAGAGGTTCTATTAGCTTTTTGGAATACTCTGACATAAATTGATAATACATGTCAACACCTGTTGAACCATAAACTATGCCACATTGGCCACTATGCAAAATGTTTTATGATACAAATTATATCTGTGGTCATGGCTGAAATTCAGGAAGTTTTTTTCCACTCGTTTCTTTTAAGAGTAACTAACAGCTGCTATAGAATGAAAATGCTCAAGCAGTGTGGTCTTCCAAAAATTCATGCCACAACCAATTCCCACATTACTGTATATTGCATTCTGCTTTCACATTTTAAGTGTAGCAAAGGAATGCCTGAGTTACAGAGACATGACTGCTGGTGCAATGTGGTGCTCAAGGGGTGACTGGGGTGCAGAGAAAAAGGAGGCGTTCATTTCTACTAAAAAGAAGTAAAAATTACAAAATTATGTCCAGGATATCATCTACTTAGAGATTTATCTGTGCTAGAGTAGGATAGGAAATTATGGTACTGTTTTTTAATGGGTGAAGCACAGGTGTAATACAAAAGACAATAAAGAAATCATAAGAGAGGAAAGCAACTCTCATGGTTGAGTCTGTGGTGGAAAGAATGCTTTTGCTTGATAAACATTACAAGAGCTGGATAGTGCATGGTCTGCAGCAAACAGAGTAGAAGAGAGGACAAGAGTGGACAAGACTCTGAGACTCTGAAGTTGCCTGCCACAGCCCTGCAGGCAGTAATATGTGCTGGAACACATCACACACATCAGCTAGAGGGACTTCACAGATGAAGACACCTTGAGAACTTAGTGTAAGAGGGAAGTCCTAAAATTCACCTTCAAAGTCCTCTTTCTACAAATGCCAGAAAAAACCCACACCAAACCAAAAAATTCCAATCAAATTTGAATCAATTTACACTGAGTGCCTGACCATTTTTTCCAAGTTCTAATGGAAAAGAAAGTGTAAGATGAAGGCTTCAGTATGCTAAGATTGATAATTTGTCATTTGGATACAAAGCAGAACAGCTAGAAACAAATCACAACCTCAGTGCAAGAGGTGGCAAGTGCAATACAAGTGAGCATAATGACAAAATTACAATTGGTAAAGCACAGACTCTCCCACACACCCTTCTCATTTGCTGTTTTCTAATGCTAGGAGTCTCAGATAAGAACTTAAAATGTGAAGAAACATTTTTCAAATCATTATAGTGAGTCTATTTACTCTATATGAATCATCAATAAATATTTTAAAAAGTGATGATAACAACATTAAGGAGAAGGCATCCAGGGAAAAGCAACAAAGTACCCCACTGTTAGACCATGAGTTAATGAACTTCAGTTTGCTGGCTGTAGCCTCCAAAAGACAAAGAAAAGATGTTGTAGGGGTCAAACCCAAGGATTAGAATGATGTATTGCTTCAGCATCTATGATAAATAGGGTAAAGGAGTTATCAGGGCATTCAAATTAAGTTATATATGCTAGAATCATGTTCAGTAAATCATTAGACTTTCTACAAACTCTAGATAATTTTCTAATACAAACAGAACCAGGTCCAACACACAATCTTTCTGCAGCTTAAACACTGAGCCAGAAACTGGTTACCTAGGGACCAGTAAGGATGGCCTGTATATATTATGGATGAACAGAGGACATTTGCAAGCAACACCCACTCACTCATTCTCATATATCACATACACAGTACACTGAAAAGGCTAAATGTTCAGCAAACTCAGTGTAATGAGCCAAAGTTAGTAGTGGAGTGGTAGTGCTGCTCCCAAGAGACATGGAGTGTTTATTTGCTATGTGGGCTTGGGAACTTAGGTCATATTCCTAGTCTTAAAATGACAAATAGCATTACAATTATGGGGATCTTCCAAAGTGAAAAGCAGCCCATGTGGTCTGCTGACTACTTGAGTTTCTTTAAAAATAAATGGTAATTTAAAGTCAGCACTGACCTGTAAGTCCCCATCCCTTCAAAGAAAATTAATAGTTGCATATAATCTATGAGGGACTGAGATCCATGCACAAAAGAGATAAAACATTGTCAGCTATAAAAATTAAAGTTAAGATGTGACAATCAGTAAAGGCAGAAATGGCATGTCTGACTCAGAATTACAATAAACCTGCTTATCCTAAGTAACTTACATTTTCCATGTAAGGCTACACTAGTATCCACTGCCAAAATGAGGTATGCTATGAAAAAAAAGATGTAGTTAGAAAAACATATTATGTTCCTATTTTCAGCAGTTTTTTTAAAGATATAATGAAAACAAATGAAATAGCAATGTGAATAATTTATAAACTGCACACAGAACTGTATCTTGGTTTGTCTGTCCATCCAGTTTTCTGTTGTCATCCTACCTTTTACCAGCTCAGACATAACAAAAGCTTCAAGGGGACAGAGATCTTTTAAAACACCATGAAAAAATACATTCAACCCCACCATTTGAATTAAGTGTTTAACTTCATAAACATCTGTCCAATCTCAGGGCTTTACACAAAAAGATAATTAGAATAATGAAATTAATTGGAATATTTTTTCTAATGTTTGCTTGAAGTAACCGGAGCAAAAAGGAACTGAACCATTAATAACTAATTTATAACGAGATGCAGTCAAGAATTCAACATATTTGCTTTACATATTCTACTGTTAATTTAATAATGATTCCCTTTTTTTTCCCTCTACTCTTACCCCAAACACTGAGAAGAAAATTTAAAAGCTTAAATAGTCAAAACATGTTTTTCTCTAGTCACTATTTCCATAAGAAAAGGTTGTGAAAAAAAAAGGAACCTTGGGAAAATTTGAGAAGGCGGCAGCTCAGAGATTAAACCTACATAAAAACTTAAATCAAATGAGTAATTTAATTGGCTTATGCCTTAAATCAGCTAAATAAGCTAACTAGAGCAATACAGACACTTTATCCCAGCAAAATATCCATTAAACACCAAGTATGGATGACTTAATCTAGAATTTCTACAAGCTCTCATGCGTAAACTCTTATCCTGATTGGACTCCACCATCACCTGCCTACTGCACGCCCTGATGTTTCACCTGTACACAGCTAGAGAGACCAGCACAGCTGTGTAAGAGAAGCTCTTCACTGGGGTAATGTCAGAGAGAACTTCTCTACTCAGCATTGAAAGCAAATTTGTATCCTGAACAATTGTTGAATAAAGAGCCTTGCTCTTGCTATTAACTCACAATCTGCCGCTCTACAGATTAATCAGGTTTTCCTCTTAAAACCTTATTTTGTTACCAGCTTCCATTCATTAGTGAAAAGATCCACAAATTGGAGACCTATGGATATTTGATTGACCATTTCAGAACTATTTTGCCCCAAAATAGATTTAGGATACTTTCAACAAGCCTCTTAGTGGCATAACTGTACTCTAGCAAAAAAAGGAATGTTTTGAAAACACTCAGCCCAAGGAAGGAGAGACATTCAGCTCACTATAAAAATCTCATTGCCAAGAACCTTGTGAGATCATCACACCTTGGTTATCTAATTTTAAATAAAAAGAGTTAAAATGTTGCTGAGATCACATTCAAGACTGGGAAAGAGGCTGCAGTAAAATCCCTGGTTTTGTCCAAATTTTTATCATATTTTTGGATTAACTTCCCTTGCTTGCCTGATCCAGCAGCTGCAGGAATATATTCCAGACTGTTTGGCAAAATCCTTTCTTTATCTGAGAGGTACCTGAAATTGACCAAACTAAGTTATTTTTGTAGGTAACATGTTATTTATACATCATGAATTATTGTAAGCTGAGATTTTCTGGAAGATGAAAAAAACCAACGAGGCTCACTACCATACCAAAGCTGCACAGGTAATTAAAACCATGGAGATAAATATAGTCTTTGAAATCTCAATTTAAGCTACTGTTTTCACAGTAACGTAAGGCAACAAATATTTAGGCAAGTCTATCATTCACTCCCAAGAGCTCAAACGTGGCAGTGAATGTATTTTTTATTCACCCTCTGGGAGGCCAAGCAGTTCCTGCAAGGTACTATTTTTAAAGGAATTTTTGAAACAAATACTGTTGAGAGAAAAGTCCCATAAGGCTGCAGGGGCATGGCACAGCACAGGCCCATTCAAAAGGTTTTGAAGTGGCCAAACTTTATGTACACAGAAAGGCTAAACATTTCTTGTTTCTGGGTCACAGGCCATCAAGACCTTTGACCTTCAAGCTATAGATCTCTTACGCAGGCAAATTACTTACACTGCAATACTTCATAAACAACAGGAGCCCAGCGTGTCCCACCAGGCATTACAAATAAGGTGAGGGTACACTCGCTATAGGTTTGATTTGGATGGAAATGAGCCTCCCTGGGAAGTCTGCTTAAGCCTTTTAAATAATGCCTGATCAATGGCATGGCAACTTAGTTTTAGAATTTTAGATAATAATGCTGCTTTGCTATTTCAGGAACTTAGCTGGTATGAGTCAGCATAAATATTAAATTCGGATTCTTTTTTTTAATTAGGAATATTACACAGTAGATGAAAAGGAAAATACATCCATTATCAATCTCTAATTTGCTTGAGTGATTTTTCCTTCAGATGAATTCAGTATTTAACTATTTTCTGTAATATGTGCATAAATAAATACTTAAAACATGATGTGGAAAGAGGAGAAAAATGCAAATTAGACTGGCAGTTTGTCTAGGTATGCCCAATTCTTGTTGCCAGTGAGTTCCAGTACTTAGTTTATGCATTCAGTGCCTAAAGCAAAAAATAACCAAAACGTTTTAAGGGGCAACTAGAAGCCCACACTTGCACCAGAGAAAGGAACAGAAGCTCTAATTATTTCACTTTTCTCCAACTAATACCATGCATATATAACCCTGTTGTGTTTCAATAGATGTTAGAACGAGAAATGGGACGGTTCCTGTTGGAATGATGACTTTCATCCTTTAAGTTTCATAATCTCTTATTAATTTCTCCTTCAATTCAGTTACTTTAGGGAACACCTTAATGGAATTAAGAGATATGTCAACATCCAGTACTCTATATTGAGAGGGATACAGAGAATGAAGTCAAAGGACTACTGCCCATGATTCAGTAGCACTTTGCTCAAAATAGAAAGAGTGAGATAGGGTAAAAATTTTCCTTTTGTTTTTTTTTTTTGTTTCCCTTCTGTTTTCATGCTTGTATGTGATTCAGGCTGTTAGAAGACTGGCAGTAAGCAAACATTTAGGTTTGCTCCAGCCATATTAAGCACATCAATATATGTAGAGTTGTGGTCATGTGCCTGAGATGCAAAAGTCACAAGATTTGTCCTTCCTCTCAGGAGACTAATAAGTGACCAAATTCAGACTATATTTTTAACTGTTTTTCTAGACCGGAAAGAGCTCCTGAAACAGCAGCTAAAGGCTTATTGGATCAAAAACAGGGAACAGAATTTAAAAATATATTCTAAATCTTCTGAATGGAAAACTTATTTAGGAGGTGGGAAACACATAATTTCCTTATTTTCAAGGTTTAGGCAACAGAAACCATGTCTTTTCCTTGGACAGGTAGTACAAAATTAGACACCTTAGAATCACCACTAATTATCAATGCTACAATCTCAAACAAGAAAAAAACACCTTTCTAATGACCATTTTCCCACTCTGAGAAGAAAAAAAGAACACTTTTCACAGGAAGATCTCATTTCATTTAATTTCTTTCTCTTCACTTACTCCATTCGTTTTCCTTCAGTTACAGATTGTCAGAGGAGGTTTAGTTTCTTTCATTTGCCCATCCAACTCCTCACTTGAAAAAAGCAACCCACTACCTGCAACTAATTGAGGCACTCAAATTGCATTAGAAAACATCTGCTATGCCTACTGAAAATTTTTTAAAAGTAAAAGTGTATCAAAGTATGATTGCCTGCCTTTTGACTCAGTCACCAAATCCCAAAGGATTATCATAACTTTTCACCGTTCCAGGAATTACCCTGGATCTTCTTCTATCTCCCTCCTAATTCCACAAATATATTCACCAATTAAAAATCCATCAAAAGGCAGCTAAAAAAATTCCTTTCACAGTCTCTGTATAGCATTTGTTTAAAACTGGGTTCCATTTGGAAAATCCTATTTCTATAAGAGCAATCTCCATTAGTAAATTATGTAGGGGTAGACACAAGAAAATAGGAAGACTCATTCACTGAGGTGAAGTGGTTTCAGTAATAGGTTTCTGGCTAAGAAGCTAGGCAAGGTAATAAGGTTGAGTGATTTTGGTGGTCAGGAAGAGAAAACATAGGGCAGACAGTAAAACAGACCACTTGTCATAACAACAGAGCTGTACTGACTTTGCTTGCAATTTGTTGTAATAAATAACAACTCCTGTTGTTTACTCCTGTTGATCTATTTACGATTACTGAAACATTATTTCTTCAGAAATACTGAATTATATTTCTTTTTAACATAACCCTATTTCTTGTTTGTGATCTTAATGTTATTTTTTCCTTGATTTTTCTATTTCATGATGTTCTCTTACTTCCCCACCTAAAGGTTCCATGAAGTCAACAAAGCATGTAAATAAGAAAACAAGTATTCAATATAGTATTATACATCATAAGATTTACTCCTAGTCAAATAAGAGCTTTACCAAAGAGGATAATAAAAATCTGGTGCTAAATGCACAGGGGTGCGTGAGGAAGTGCTTCATTAACCTATGGACTAATTACAATTACTGCTTACAATTAACCTATGGACTAATTCCTTGTGAGATTTTCTAAACTCCATTCCCACTCATTACAGCAGAAATTTTGGCATCAAAAATTATTATCCACATTAGTTTATAACATTAAGTAATATTATATTAATGACTAAGTCATCTTGTTAAGAACAGTCTAATATAGATTAAGTACAATTTGATATTCTTCCAGGGACCAAATCATGTTCCTTTTGTGAGGAACATGATTTCTTTTCCTTTGCAAAAAAGAAAATACTGCCCAAACTTTTTTGATGTATCTTAAGAGTTTAGTCCATGTTTTCTGGCCATATTTTAATTTAAAATTAGTACAAATGTTAGTCATTTCTGGCATCATAATTTCTCTCACAGAGAATTTTGACTTGTTGCCTTTTAATCTCACTCTTTTGCTAGAGTACTGAAACATTAAATCATTACAGTAAAAGAGATTCTGTCATTCCAATTCCTCTACTTCCATAGAGAAATGAGAATGCCAGTACTGAAACCCATTTAAAGTGAAACAGCTATTAAAATTCTTTATTTCACTTCTACTTACTCCCTACAGCTTCTATGCAATACAGCACTGTAATGTAAAAGGAAGTGAATTTTAGCTAAACACAGTGACAAAAGGCCTTGCTAAATTAGGCTGGTTTTCAGGAAATAGAAATACACCAATGTGACTACCATGCTTGAGGTCAAACAACAACAACAAGATTTTATACAAAGAAGTAATCATTTAACCTAGTCTTAGTTGGATATTAATCTATCCTTACATAGATATAGACTACCAGAAACAAACAAAAAAAAAAAAAAAAAAGACAAAAATTTGTTGTATGAATCAAGAAACTAAGCAGTGGAGATGGTGCCAAAATGAAAAGTTTTGATACAAACTCCTCATCTGGGCAGCTGTGTTCCATCAGCACACAGCAATCAGAAGCAAGTGTCAACACCTGAGTCCTCCTTTCCCTGCTGCTCAGGAGAACTGTGATTGACTAGAACAGCAGAGCAGATTAAAGACAGCTGGTTCTTAATTCCTTCCAGGATGGAATGAAGGTAATGACTTTGCACTCAAACAAGTTTGAATAATACAGATCATCAAAGCTACTATTTTCTTTTTATTAACCTGAAGCAGTATGAGGCCTCCTTACATAGTTTGATGATGCTGGGGAATTTCCTAACAGAAAAATTTATGCCAAAATAATGAGGGGGAAGAGGATTAAGATATTACCCTTTAAAAATTGTTTGATTGTTTTATATCTTTTTTATTAATTTTGTTATGATAGTAATGCTGATTAATTTATTTTGTTTGTTTCAAGCTTATGAAGGAGGTTACAACCCTAATGTAGACCTACTACACAACAGTGAAAAAAAAGTAGAATATTTACATATGTATGAGGGTAGCCATTTTTACTAGAGTCACCCTCTTACAGACTGGTAAGGTTCTGGAAAATGAGGCCTCTTTGTTTGCTGAGACCACACAGACTCCACTGGGATTAAATAGCTCCTTCAGATGCTTATGTGCTTATTTTCCTGTGTCTTCCATTTCTCACATTATAGAAATGGCTTTGCAAGGAAGACCCCAAATACTTATGAAGTTCTTCACAACCTCCATTTCCCCCAAAACTGGGCAAAGTACCCTCTTCCCTTTGCTGATGTGAGCTTTTTCTTAACTGACAATTTCATTTTCAATAGCAGTTACAAAGAATTGCACTTAATTAAAAATAAAAGGTGCAATTTCCATGATGGGGTAAGGGTTCTTCCCATGCTGTATTAGAACTTCTCTATAATGCATTTCTTTTCTTTATGAGAATAACTGTATCCTCCAGGAAGCCACAAGCATTGTTTTGCTTCAAAGGACATGAGGCACACACATAACTTTGTCAGTTATCTAGTATTATTGGCTTTACTAGATATGTTCTAGTAAATTGCAGTCGTACCTAGGAGCTAGGCTGGACTAGAGTCTGGCTTGTTGCTGAATATGGTTGACCAACAGTGAAACTTAAATATTTCTAGCTCAAAATATAAGCCTTCAGAAGCTTGATTGCCAGTTTTCTAGGTTAAATAATGTACTTTGCAATGCTTCCTTGTTACATCACCCTTCCTGTTCCACAGGGAAAAAAAGTCTTTTTGTAAGTGATTAGTACATATTAAAGATAGAAAAATTCAACTTGGACTTGCAGTTAGATGACTTACAAGAGGGTGACAGAATTGTGTTTCATCAGTTTTCCAATAAAGCCCAGTAAATCTTACATAAACCTTCAGGCTAACTCTGTGTGAATCTACACAGTTCAAATTGGAGATGAGACCAAGTCATGAAAGGAGCAGTCACTGTCCTTGCCCCAGCCATGTTAATTAGTTAATTACCTCAGTTTTGGGTAGCTAAAGAGTTTCTGCACAGCTTTCCCTCCTTCTGAGTTAACCTGAGACACAGGGCAAGGATTAGCTTGACCAATACCTGCTGCAGTGGTCTCCTGCAAATCAGCTCCATATTTTTATGTTACACACCAGCAGGATTATTATGGCACACATATTAATGGCTTTCTTACTTAGGTTTTTCCAACTGCTTTGTTATTTTTTTTCCTTGGAACAACTGTCCATCATCTAATGGTGATTTTCTACATTTTATTAACTGGAAAAAAAAAATATGCAGAATGCAAAACCTGCATTCTTCCATGGAAACACCTTCAGCCTTAGTTTCATGCTCTTGGGATACTTCATGTGGACTTAAAATATAAGCCCCTGTGGACTGAGCAATATAAGCCCCTGTACACAAGATTTTGTGCAATTAATAAAGAAACTAGGAGCTTTTCAAGGAGTCAAGACAAAAAAAGAGCTGACCTAAATCCATCAGTAAGATCTAAATGTTTTGAGGTATCTTTCTTAGGGTAGAGACTTTGTACTGTTATGTGTCTGTTAGTAATGAATATAACAAGTTGGTATTTTTCTCTTTATCTTTTACATATCCAAGATAAAAACACTGATATTTTCTTTATCTGTTTCCTTATCTGACCAGAGTAATTGCAGATTAGTTTCTAATGAGAAACATTTGTTTGCCTTTTTCTGCTGGAGAGTCAGGAGATGATAAAGAAGACATATGTAATCATATTTTTGTGGAGATAGGTTCAAACTTTATTTAAGTAAAAAACACTCAAAATTGTTCCTGTCACTAACATTACCATGACCTTGCTGGTTTTTTTTTATTACTTCTGATAAAGTTATACCAAGGATTAAAAACAAGTCTACAAAAAGGTTAAATTCATATTCATGTAGGCATCAATAAAAACATCCATCAATGCTTTTTAATTAATTGGATTCTTTTGCTTGATTGGACTTCAGCATGGATGGCAAGAAGCAATAGTTCCTTCAGTGTCACTCTTTATTTTAGATCACTAACTGCATGCTTTTTCAATCCCTAAATATCTTCTTGCATAGGGTTAAACACATATTTCAACACGTTCCTGAGATCTTTTGATAAATCCCATAATAAAAATTGTCCCTCCTTCATTTGAGAAAGGACATTGGTAGGACTTCTATTTTTCAGGTCTTTCTTTCTTGAAGTAGTGACTTTGTATTATTATATATCTGTTAGCACTATAGAAGTAATATTAGATTCCAAAAGGGAGAGTATGCTGACAGTTACTCCTACCAATAGCCTTTCTTAATATCTCTGTGGTTTCAGGTTCTGCAGTGGAGCTGAATATCACTTCTCTTTGGAAAAGTTGCTCAGTAAGTAAATTGGTATGTGTCTAGGTCTGGATATCTCTTTATTTTCCTTAGTTACACGGAGTGAGTGGTAAATCACCAGCTACTTCCTTCAGTTTGCAAATGATCCTGTTACAGAATTAGAACAAAATACCAACAACACCACCACCAAAAAAGCACACAAAACCAAAAAATCAGCTCCCCTCAAAAAACCTCAACTCTCCCCAAAAACTAACCAAATAAAAAAATCCCAAACAAAAAAATCCCTACTAAAACAAACAAACAAACAAGCAAAACCAACCAACCCCCCAAAATAAAACAACCCAACTCAAACAAAAAACAACTTAAATCCACCCCCAAAACAGTAAAACCAAAACCCAAGCAAATGTTGGGTTATAAAATAATAAGCAAAATCTCTCATAAATATTTGCCAATTACTTTTGGGAAATGTGAGTTTTATCTAAATTTCAGTCAGAAAAAAGCAAATCTTCCTTGAGATCTCTAGAAAAACTCTCCAATACTCATTATAAAATCTTAGAACTGCAGCTTCTGCTACTGCTGAGCACCTAAAAAATCAATATCTCTATGGATAATTGCTGTTTAAGCATTTTTAAAATCTCTTTCTTGTTTGTTGAAGCAGATATACTGGCAATAGCATTCACCATACAGTAATTTACCTGCTGTATTGGCACACGTAGGAAAAGAGTTGTTGAGGACTGACATTCATCTCCTCCCTTTCCTGAGCATTAGCCCAGGAATCACAGCTCTTTTCAAAACTATTCAGTTTTCCCAGTCAAACATTGCTGTGTTCTGCAAAATCATACATCTGTGCTATTTTTATCCCTGTGAAGCACATTACGTGCTGAAAGCAACCCAGTGTGACAGTGTGAGGCAAGGGTGCCTGCAGAAAGGTGTTGAATGTGCATAAACACATACTTTGTTTTTCTCACAGCACCTGCCCAAATCCTGTTGCTGACGTGTCAAGTGGTGAAAAACATTTGACAGCATAACTCTCCAGTACAACTCTCATCTTATATCTCAATCAGTCAAAAAGGTTTTTGATTGCTTCATGAATGTTTCTGGGCCCATACAACAGAAATATGTTTCATGTTTCTTTAAGGCAACCAGCAAGTGTATCTGCTCTTTATGTTCTTCTAGTCAATCTATAATTCAAAGGGTAATAAAATTGTTCAGCCTCTGTCATAGGTCAAAAGCAGCTTTCCTGGGGGCACTCAGACTCCTTCAGCTTTCTTTAGAGCCTCATTATAAATGTTTCCTGTCTCCTATCTGAGCAGCACATGCAATTCCTAATGAATTCATGATATGGACAAGCTTTTAATGTAAAAATGGGTACTTATGACCACTTTTTCTACCTTCCCATCATAACAGAACTAGAATTTTATAAGGACAGTGTGTAGTGGCTTCATCTATAAAAAGCTTAAATTCTTCCTCATTTTCATCTTGTTGTGGTACCTGTTTGAAAATGTGATGGCTTGCCTGCTTTATGGGGAGTAAGGCACAGTGCAGATTTCTGTACATAACTCTTGGTGCAGCAGGTTTGGAAATATGAATTCAAAGAAAAAACCTGCAAAAACATGATTGTTTAGGCTGAGGAGGAAAAAATGGTGGGCATGGAAACAGTATTCAGATACATAAAAGAGGAAGGGAATAATATATTCTCTGTATAGGCCGAGAACAAGGAAGCAACAAGGGATTTTCATTTGTAATTAGAAGAATCCAATGGTAGGTCATAATTAAGCACTGAAACAGGTTGGATTGTAAAGATATATGGTGTGTCTGTCTGGGCATGTTTAGGGCCAGACAAGCACCTTCCAGGAATTACATAGAATTAGCTGACTCTGTTTGTGTAGAGTGGTTGAGCCTGGTGAGATTCTAAGGTCCATTGATTCCATCCTTGCTGCCTTAATCTAACAGTTTTCAGTAAGTTGGATGTTCAACTTATATTCAATTCAGTCAGATACCATGGAAAATAAAGGCAATTTTTGAATATTTTCCATATTCCCTAAAAGTTTCAGCGTTTTTGCTCTTTTATTTTTGCATTCAGGGATTTTATGTTAGATTGGTTTCTTTCTGTACCAAATGTTCACACTGTGTGCAATCCGAAGTAGCCAATGTTTCAGGGAAAAGGGATGATTAGTAAGATAAGCATGGAAGATTCAGTGAAAAATTCTAATCAATAATGTCAGCTATCAGACCAAAACAATTCAACAGAGCATTTCATTATTTCGAGTACTTTGAGTTAGAGAACTCTGATATCTGCCAATCCTCCTTGGAGGTGGTCTTTGCCTGCACTTACAGTCTTAGCTTTAGATTGACTGAGGGATGGTCTGAAAGCATTTCTGATGCAATACCTATAGCAAGGCTGCTCTTCATTCAGTGGAAGAGATTTACCAAGGGAAATTACTGTTGTTCCAATATGCCAACCTCAACAAATCGCTTTCTTATCAGCAACAAGTTAGAGACTAGGTTTAAATTTCATTCCACCTGACTGATCTGCTGCATAGCTACAATAGAGTGTCACAAATTCAAATCAAAACCAATAAAATCACAGCACATTGTCACAGCCCAGGAGAATGTCTAGGAACATGAACACAGCTTTGTATCAGAAGTTCTCAACATAGAACATGACTGTCTACCAAAGAGAAGATAGGAGGGAGCATGGTATTTGTATTTAAGATAAAGGGTTTTCTTCCCATTCTCCATTTGAAATACAATTTTCTCAGGCTATGAAGCTGTAAAATAAATATTCAAGCCAATAGCAAAAGCCTAGAGGTCCTTATTTCTCAGTCATGTCTTAGAAAGGGAAATATTAGATACAAATGCAATGTAGTGCAAGGAATGTGAATTTAATCATGCTAAAAGAATTAACTTATACCTCTAGCTTTCAATCGATAAAAATGTATTTGATAATGCTGATAAGAAAGAGCTTTTCATTATGTATCAAGAACACTATTTGTTAAAAGAAGAGTGAAAAATCACCCCCAAATCTCCCATGTTCAGACTGCCTTGGGCATTTTTTGAACTTTCGTAAGGCTTGCAAAGGTCTTATAATGCTGTGTACACCACTAATGAAGCTCATAAATTATAATATTATTTAGAAATGTGAACTCAGTAGCTAAATTTTTGTTACAATTCTGCCAAGAATGCTGGCAAGATTAATCACCATTCCTTCTACTTTCCCTATAGAAGGAGAAAAAAATATGCCGAGGGCTCACAAGAACCATTTGGGCAAACTCCCATAATTTTGGGTTTTTTTTCAGGAGAAAATTTCTTTTTATTATGAAGATAGATTTTGCCTAGAACTTTTATTTTAAGTATCACAACAGTATTTTCACCCCGAAGTCTATATTTGCAAAGAATACAATTTTTTTTTTATTTCAATGAGTCAATCTTTGCCTAAAATTTTAATTCAGGTGTTTAGGTGGATCTTTTTCTTTTCTCTTTTGTGAACAATAACTCCATTTATTCTAGGGGTTTTTCTTTTTTACTTGTAATTGGAATAGGCGAGTCCCTTACACCTTAAGTGAACATTTTGGCATGTTGTGATATTCCTTAGGGAGAAAATAATTTATCTGGAACCTAGGAGCCTGTAGGAATGCTTGCCTCCTAGACAGTGCTTTGCTTTTCAAAATTAAAAGGCAAAAATCTGCTTTGGGAGTTCTCCTCAATTTCTTCTGTTGACATCCTTCTGATGTGAGAAAATAACTAAGCAAGTTGTAATAAAATGTCCCACATTAATGTGAGTAGGTTCTGGAACTGTAAATTACTAATTTAACTTAGGAATTTCCCACATCCATTTTGTCTCCACCAGCTCATTTTCTTCCTTACACTGTTCACTTCTACCCTCATTAAATGCTGATGCCCCTGCTTGGAGAGTCATGCTGTAAACTAGACCCACCTCTGGAAAAGCTCTGATTAGCAACAACAAAGATAACTACTAAAAAGGAGCTTTAATTCAGTATTAAACCCTCCTCCTTTCTGTATATTTCTAGTTATTCTTCACTAACTTTGAGGGAAAAAAAAAACTTTATCCAGCCAGGTACATTTTTCTATAATGAACTGATACTTAAAAGATGGGCAGCCCAGAGAGCTGGAATGGAAATGGCACAACTTCTACAAGCTTCTGATCAACCATACAATGAATTCATATAGCATGGAGATTTCTCTGTAAACCATGGATTATTTTTTAAGGCAGGAACCAGGTAGAAGCATGATTGAACATTTGCTTCTGGATGACTTTTAAAGCTAGAAAAATTGATGTCAGGGAAAACAATAGGAACAAAACATGCTGAGTTACAGGCCTCTTCAGGCTTGTTCTCTGGCTAGCTTTACAGGGATAAAGATTCTGAGAACAGTATTGCAACAGACAAGGCAGGACACAGATTTATGGCTTTTCTTATTTGAGTGTCCCACAGTTTTTAATGCTGTTGCAGATTTATTTTAGGTCTTCTGTGGTACAGTGATGTTTCTTCATGATGGCTTGCCTAACTGCAGAGGTCGACTGCTTTCTGTGGGACTGCATGGCTCAGAAGGTCATGGGTGTTTTGTGCTTGACTAAATCTTAAATTGCTAATGTCAGTGAGGATGAAGGGAATAGCTGCAGCTGGTATGCCTTCCTTGTATATGTTTTCAGACAGGATCCCTCTATACATTCCATAAATGCTTTCAAAATCGGTTCCCATTAAACAAACCAGCATGTGCTTAGGGATTTCAGTAGCTGGCTAAAAGTAATTTTCTTCCAATCAAGTCAGTTTTTAAAGGCTATGTGTTTCCTCTATTATAAACATGCTTTGGAAGACAAAGCCCTAGTTTCCCTCTCTCTACTGCTCCCCCCCTTCTTAAGAATACTCCCTTGCTCTGGAATGTAAGACTTTTTATTCATGTCTTCTTTCATTCCCAAGTTTCCAGAGTTCTGCCATATTGGTGGGAACAGTGAAATCAGGCAGTGTACCATAACTTTCACATAGCCATAGCTCAAAGAAGACAAAGATACAGAGTGCAGGATTGTTTCTTGGAACCAGGGAGTGTTCAAAAATAAAGTCTGTCTTTCCTCTGGCTAATTAAGCTCATACTGTAAAATTTTTTAAAAGTGACAATATAATGAGTAGAAGGATTAATAAATAATCAAGAGAATAAAAGCATTTCTTAGTTAATGAATTTATGGTATGTAAAAAGTTGCATTTTGGTGAAAATAAAATTACTGAAATTTTTAAAATTAGCATTATTTTTCCTCAACAAAACAATTTAAATTTTGTAGAATTGCTATTTCTAAAAGCACCCAAATGGAAAAGAAATAAAAAGACAATAGAATTTAGGAACTGGTGTACCTATAAGTTACTGTCTTCATAGTGTTTGAAGAAATACCCAAGACAGATTTTTTTTTTTCCTTGTGACCTGGTTTTCATTCTTCACAGACTTCCAATTTGGATGAGAACCATGACACTCCTTGAACACATGTCTAATTTGGACTGTAGTGCATGGCATAATATGTCCCAGCAGGAAGATGTAAACACAGCCATAGAGAGTAGTTGAACAGAGGATATGAAGAAACAGTTTATTTATGTTCCAGATCACAGTGACTTAAATACTCTTCTTTGCCCATTTAGTAGCACTAATGATACCTCTTGCTGATATTAGTGTGGTGCACTGCTAACAGCTGGAGGCCAATGTAACACTTGAGAGTTCAAGGACAGACTGCACAGTACAGTGCATTTAGGGACCAAGCTTTATTGCCCACTAAATGGCTATTAAGCAGCATCAGAAAGGTGAAGACTTTTCATCTATGTGTGTACTGCTTGAGGTTAAATTTCAGTTTTAAAAGGAACTTTTTATTTCAGATAAACTGTACATATAATCCTTCTAACTGGAAATTTAGAGCTTGTTCTGATTGGATATACAGAGTGGGAAAGATGTTAATACCTATTTCAGATTTATCCTCTCAGATTTATTTCAGACATATCAGATCCTCTATTACATTTTTTGCAAGACAAAATTTTAAATTTTCATGTAAATCTTTGAGGCTGATGATTTTGAATTTAGCAGATCAGTTTTATTTTGTTTACACTAAAAATTCACCTAAGCAAGGATCAGTGACCAAACCTCAAAAATTATATTGACAACTACAACTAAAATCCATACTTCCCCAGGCAGATTTTAGGAAAAAAACAATCTCCTTTTCTGTTCAATATACTTTACAGAATGCCTTCCTGAATTGTTGAAACTGGTCTGGTTATGAAATAATAGTACTTAACTTTTTTTTCTACCATGCATTTTCAACTGCTGAAGGATTCTTTTCATCCTGTTCTAAAGCACTTTGCTGCTATTAAGTTTAAGAGCCACTAAATCCTCTGGGGATAAAAGTAGCTATTCAAGTACAAGGTCATTAGGAAGACCTGAAATTTCCCAGTTAGATGTTATGCCTTTTGTTAGGAAAAATATCTTTAGAAATGTCTTTTAAGAGACATGAAATCTTAGAGGCAGAAGCCAAAAACCAAAATTGAGTGTGTTAATACTGATTTAATGGCACAATGGAATCTCAATTCCAGACAGAAAAGCAATACTGAAAGACTACAAAGAACATGATTTTTTTAAAATTCAGAATTGATGGATGATTCAATTACTTAAATTCATTATTTCCTCTGAGAACTCTATAACATTCCCTTCTTACCATATTTGGTTTGGTACACAAGTGGCAATTACCTCCCTTTTTAATCCCAGTTGCAGAAAATGTCTGATTTCATTGGGCAGCTCCTAGCAGACAGTAACACCTCATTTAGTTCTCAGGAGGCATTGAGGCTAGAAGAAATATTCCTGAACAGTCCTTAGTAAGAATGCTGTCCTAATTCTCCCCCTCCCTGTTCCTAGTTTTAAGGATTACCTTGAACTTCCTCTTAGTTACCAGATTCCTCTTCCCAAACCCTTCTAGTGAACACTTAGGGAGGTCTTGTATTTTCTCCTTTCTGCAAACTAAAAGTCTAACCTCACTCTACCCTAATGAACTCATCAATGCAGGTGGCTCACATAAATATTCTCCTTGCTGATAGATACAAAATGGTGAGAGACAAAAAGCACTACAAAAAGCTAATTCCAAAGTACAAGTAGATTTTTTTTCCTTTAGATCTTATTAATTGCTATAGCAGCACTTTGAATAAGCTGAATATTATTTGGCTTTGGAAATTCAGTATCAGATCTTATTTTTACAAATTCTAGATTCATTTCTGAATCAGTGAGCTCCTTGTCAGAACACATGCTGCTCCTACAAAAAGGTTTATACAAAAAAAAAAATTAAAATATTTATAAAACTAATTAATTTAGCAGTTGAGTGAAAAAACAGAATTCAAACCTTGACTTATTGTAGATAAAGATCCAAATTGCACAGAAAGTGCCATATTTCACTATTAGCCTTTGCCAGTAAATAACATGTTATTAGAAGTTATACAAGCATCTCACAACTATTCAGCTGAAAGCTGTATTACACTGTTAATATAGGAAGCCTAGAAATAGCAAAAAATATTTTACATTTACAATAAGATAGTAAGATATGAGTGTATTATTTGGAATAAATAGACATGAAAGAACCTGTTGCTCAAGCTTAGTGATTCTCTTAGTGTAACATGTACCTTAGATCTTCACAACTGACTTAAACTGGACCAACTCCTGTGGGTTTTATCAATCAGATGTGCTTGATCTAACCATCCTTCACTTGCAGGGAGTGAGAAAAATCATGATGAACAAGGACCATTTGTTTTGGGTTTAGTCCTGATAACCAAAATTAGATCCAGCTAGCAAACTGTTCCTTCTGATATGTTCTATAAAATCTGGGCTGCCCTTTGCATGGCTGTAAGATGGAGGTTATTGTGATTTGCTTGGCAACACAGAAAGCAGACATAGGGTCTGTCTGAAGATCTTATAGATATCTCCAAGATACTGAAAAACAAAGCGGTTTTCTTCCTCCAAGGAAACTTTTTCTGGAAAGTGACCACCTACAAAACCCCCAGGAGAAAGCAATGAAATAATAATAAGCCTATATGAGTGACAATCCCATTAATATTCAGTGTTAAACTTATATGGAGGATAACTCTATTACTGCTAATTGTTTGTATTTATAGAACTCAGGAAAAAATCAAAATGTGAGAATCCATATGAAACAGTAAAGAACAGCCTTCAGTAAGGCCCTAAGTGAAAAGTGAAGTGTGGGAGACAGGGATGGAAAAAGGAAAACAGGTTGATGGAATGAGGGTAACACTTGTGAACAAGAACAAAATTACACATGGTTGAAACTTGAACAGACCCTTAGCAATAAAAAATAAATTATCAAAGAAAACTAGACCGTGCTGGAAGTTAATCAAGAAGTGAGAGTTAAATGTGAATATAACTCTGAATATAAGCTGTAGGTGCCTCAGTGAGTGGAGATGAAGAATGTAGCAGTGGGATAGGTTAGGTGACTGGTGACAGTCACAGTCAGTGTAATAGACACCATGGTTTTAGCACCTATTCTGACTTTGTTATCAGGATGCTCCTGAATAGCTGTGCCCATTAAAGGATCTACAGCCTGCTTGTTCTTTCAATATCCATGCTGTGTCCCTGTTTATACCAGCTCACCTGTGCTGTGTCCATGTGAAGCTCTGGCTGAGCTGACCTCCAGAGCACTGGCTATGCCCTGCTGCCAGCAGTCACACTATCAACTGCTATCCACCATATCAGCATTTGACTCCAGCACCGTCCTGGGTCGGAGGACTTGTCTGCCTTGACCTGTCAGTATTTGCACTGACATTCTGCCTGGAGATGTACTAATGAGCTATTACAGGCACCCTAAATTACACACTGATAAAGAACACATGCTGAGTTTGTCAGAAAATGTATCTTTTTGGATACTCTTGAAAATCAATTTTTCTGCTGTAAAATTAGCAGTGTTATGGATTGTACAAAGCTACACTAATTTCCTTTCTTCACTAAGATGTTTTTATGTCACACCATGATTTGCAGTACATGTTTAGAATTGAAATATTCCACATATCAAGTAGAAGAAAACTGAACGAAAGTAATTATGACAAAGTTAACTTTCCTCTGACTTCCTCTTAGTTATCATGAATAAAGTTGTATCATCAAGGGTTCAGTCAGCTGTGTCCAGCTGTTTTTTCAGGACACATCATTAGCAAATTCATTGCATCAATGAAAAATGTATCTGTTTTCTTCCATGTTTTAGAGAGTTTTGTACATGAAAATAGGTTAAAAATATGAATAAATGTTAAAGAACTTTCTTTTCATGTGCTACAAAACATAAACATTACACTGCTATGCTACTTACATAAATGCACTTAATATATTTAGTTAAAGTAAACACAAAACTATTTTTTTAAAAATTGGTGTGTTCCTAGACTCCTGCAAAAAACAGTTTCCTTGTTCTGATTTCTCCACTGCATTCACACAGACCTAACAGGCATCTCCCTGAAAGTATTTTTGGCTAGATAAAAGAGTTTTACAGCTCTGGGGAAAATAACCTCACTATTGCTCTTAACTATCCCCTTGATACTTTCATAAAAATGTTAGACCAAACAGAATCTCTCCAGGAAATTCCTCAACTCTAACCTTTTGGGGTCAGAGAATGCAGCAGACAGTTTGTTGTCTTGAACAGTGACCTCAGTGCAATTCTACTCCAAACAAACTTTTCGATGCTATCTATGTATTATCTCAGGGGAATTCAGTGCTGGCCCTTAGAGATCAACAGTAGCACTTTTTGTACCACTTTCTTCACTTTCTACAGAGAATGAGGAAATGACTCTCAAATCCATTAAGTTCCAAGTATGTTGTAATTATTGTTTCTCTCAGAATAGTCTTAGTTAGGCAAAAAAAAAATCTATATTTAAAATTATTTCTAAGACAAAATGTGCAATATTTCAGTCATTATGATATGAATAATTCTCAAGCCAAAGCCAGTTTTATACATATTTAGGATATGATAGGACTAAATTTGATTTTCTGGGTCACCAAGACCATTCCTGTTGTAATACAATACATTTTGTATAACTTCTTTCACAAATGTAGGAAGTTGTATCTTAAAAGTGGTATTTAAAGAGTCATTTACTTAATTCATACAAGCCATTATCAGATAGAACTTATCTCAGGATTCTTAGATGAAACACAAATTAGAAAGCCTTGCAGAAGTAACTTATCTTTTTCATGGAAATAAACTTGGACAGAAAAATGCATGCTTTGACAACAAAACTTACATATTACTTACTCTTCTATTAACAAAAATGTCATGTTTTGCCCTTATATTTAATAATTTTAAATTAGGAAAAAAAAATTGAAAATACGATATGGTGAGGAAATTATTCAATGGGTTATTCAAATACATTAAAGCCATCAAACTAATAAATATTGTTTTGATAAATTCATATAATCCAATAGTCATACAGTTCCATTACTCTTTTTGGTATAACTGAGTTTTCAGTCAACAAAAAGGTTTTTTCAGAGAGACTCCTATGAATTCTTGGGGCTTCTCAGGTCAAGATACATTCCAAACTTTGATCAATCTTTTCTGGAAAAATTGCTCGGTGGCATTTCTTGCTCTTTTACCCACTACCTTCTCCCAAAAGGCCAAAACTCAAAGATCTCCGTATTGCTCCAGCTGTAAAAGCACATCTGTCAGTTTAAACTAGATAGACAGCTTCCTATAGTCAAGGGGCAGACTAATGCCATTAACCTTCAAGCTTTACAAGATCTTTTGGTGTTCAGTTTTCAAATGCAATGCAAACCAAATGCATGAGAAAATGATAAATGCTATGAAGAGTCAACACAGTGCATGGTATTATTTTGTTTCATATTATTTGGCTTTTAGGTTTCTGTAATACTTCAAGTGCTGATACAAAATTATACAAGTATTAATTTACCAAGTTGCAGATTTTTAAGAAGAAATATGTACTTTGTGGTTTCCTGTAGTCTTATAAACTGCAGATTAGATGGGAACAGCATTCAGTTGGACAAAAGAGAGCTCTCTTGAATCTTTAAACCTTGCAGTGCTTGTTTGCAATAGCAGAAAACATATCTATGCCTGTGTGGCATTCTTACTTTGATAGATATATAGAAAGAAGTGGGAATAAAAATGCCCTCTTCCCCTCTCCAAATAATAAATTGTGTGCCTGAAACCTCCCTAACAACGGTAAGAACAGATTGAATGATCTGGCTAGCAAGGAAACTTTTAATACAGTAACAGCTGCAGAGTACTAGATCAGATTATTATGCTTTTCTGTGTCTTCAATACTTAAATAAAGTTGCAGATCCTTTCTGAGTATCTTTTATAGACCTGTACATCCTCACTAACAGATCATGTTGTTACACCACAAGAAGTTTATCGCTGTTATTTACAGCATAGCTCTCATGAAAAAAAGGTGGTTTGTTTTTTTAAAAAATATACTTGTGTGAGATAAAGGTGAGTAGAGATAAAAAACTACAAATTACCTGCTTGGGAAAAAAAAAACCTTTGTTTTGCACCATAAGCATAGGTAGATTTTATAAAGTTGGAGCTCAGAGAGGATGAAAAACACATAGAGAAGTAGAATACAGAAGTATTCTGTATTCTGTATTATGCAAAAAACATAGAGAAGTAGAATACAGAAGTTCAATAAACTCAGTGTTGCAGCCACCTCTTCTCTAAAACAATAACAACCTTTTGAAGTTCCAAAATAAATAAATTGATTATATACATTCTTCTATTTTGCATTTCACTTTGCACTTAAGTTGGATGTAATAAACAATGAAAACAATGAGCTCAGTTTTAAAAGAATCTGATGCAATTCTGTGAAGTTCAAAGAACACAATCCCATTCCCACTGACTCCTGGGGTGTCTAAGGATATTCAGTTATTTGAGTAAGACATAATGAAAGAAGTGAGGCCGACAGCTTAATGCAGAATGCCAGAAAAACTGTCCTCAGGAAAGAACACCCAGATGTGTCAATGGATATAATAAAATTTAGTTTTATGAATCAGATATAGTTCACTTCTGTGGTGTGTCCTTCATTACTCAAACCTACCTTTTGAAATGTAGTCTCTGATGGAAGAATTAAGATTCAATAAAGATTTGTCAAAATTCTTCAGGTAAAAGACTTAAGACACTTAAGACTATTCCCATGCTGTTAATGAAGTATGATTGATAGCACTCTATCTGTCACTGTTGCCAACAGCAAAGCTATGCTTGACTGGAGATTATTAGTTATCAGCAAAAAGTAAGTGAGCATTTTTTGAAAAATATTAGTAGAGAAGAGAAAAAAATACAGCAATATATATACTGCTCTATGCTAAAGACAGCATGAATCAAAGTACTGTGATTAAAAAATATTTTGCAAGCTTTTAAGAAACATCTAATATAAACTACCAAATATTTCCAAGTTAAAAAGATTTTAAGAGTTAGAAAATTCTACAGACAGCAGTCTTATGGTAAAAAGATATGAACATCAGCTTCTTTCTTTCAAGCCTTAAGCTTCTCATTCATGAGCTCATATGTTTTGTAGAATAAAATTAAGAGATCCAGAACAATTTGGTAAAGCATTACCACTAGACCCTAAGGAGACAGTTTGAATCTATCAAGAATCATGAATTCTCACTTATTTTCCAGATTTAATGTAAATGCAGTTTCTATCTGTGGTTTCTACTCATCTGCCAGATTCTGTAGGGGCACATGTGACTGCAAACCTGTGATAAACCCAGTAGCCTGTAACATGCATCACTGTAGGCAGTACTTCCATTATAGGCAGGAGACTTTCTTGTCAAAAGTGGTCAGGTTAATGGAAATAGGGAAAGAAATCTCTTCCACTGACAACAGAACTAGGGATCAAGTCTTAGTAGAAAGGTTTTTATTATCTTGCTGCCTTTAGCTGAAAACCCTCACCACTAGGCTAGAAGACCTGCTTGCCTTAGTGACATTCTCTGATCTAGTTAACAACTTTTGTCTTTTTCCCTCCTCCTATCAGAACAGTTAAAACATGTGTGGTAGAAACTGTACTTATCTTTTCATGAGCTTTATGTTGGTCATTAGGAGGGAGATTGAAAGGCTAAAGGAATTTTGTTTTAATTTTCTCAAAGTAGTGTATTGAATCTGGGTCTTTGTTATCTTAAGAGAGTGCTTTAACTAGTAAGGTACTGTAAAAAAGCAAAAGTGAGAGGGCATCACTATCACCACTTGTACACAGCCTTTGAAGGAAAGGATTCAGGCAACTATCTGAAGAGTACAATTTGGACTGTAAAGTTGGAATGGTAGGCATCCTTTGCAGCAATGAGAAAAACATCTAAATATAGAATAAGGGTTTAAATTAAACCACATTCTCATTTTCAGGTTGAGTCAGCAAGAAGCGCTTCTCTGCTCAAAGTGTGGCTGAACAAGTCCTGTGCACCGTGTAGAAACTGGCAGCAATGAAGTGACTTCAGCACAAAGCTGCTCAGCACTGCAGCATCAAGTGTCCTTGTGTTTGCCTGGTTTTGTTAATCTAGCCTAAATTCCACTCTAGATATTACACAGGAAAACTGGAGCACCAGAGACCAAATGTGTCTCTGCTGAGTTACAGCTCCCTGCCATAACCACAAGACCCACGTTTCTAACGAGGAGCCACAACAGACATGAGTCACTGGGACTGTGGTTCTGCCAAGCAACACTTTAGCTTCTCATTTAATAATTGTCACATTGTACCTAAGTTAATTTGTACTTTTGAATAATGCTTTACATTTGGTTTACGTCTTTTCCTTAATTGTGTTTGTGTCAGAGAAACTGCTAGAAAAGTTCTATTTCGAGTAAAAGATCTTTCCTATAAATTGTATATAGTACATCCAGAAATAAACAAAACAATTTCTTACACTTCTTACCTCAAACTTCGTTATGATAGTTCAAAAATATTGCATAAAATATTTACATGTAAGTAGCCTTTTGCAAGAATTCTATTTTCTAAATGTTTAATAAATAGATGTTGAATACTCACAGCATGCTAAAGTTTAGCTAGATGAAATGACTTCTAAAGTCTGCATCTTACAAACTAGACAAGAAGTTGTCAGTGACCCAATATTATTACATGTTTTGTTGTTCATTTAGCTGATGCTGACAGCTATGCTCTATAATTTGCAATTTTTCTTCCCATTTTGAAGATGACAAGTTTTCCAAACAAAAAACTCTTGGAGAAATTTCTTAGGTGCTCATTTATTAGTACCACATAAACACCACTAAGAGTCTCCACTAAACTAAGAAAACAGAGATGATTTTTTGATCAGTTAAATATTTGGACAGCTCAGCTGAACACTGAAGGTCTGCATTTACTAAGCCAGTACACAGTGGTATCTGAAATAATGAAAGGGTAAACGGCATTATCTTGCACCCCACAGTCTGGTAACTGTTGGGAAATGGGTGTTTTTGTAAGTAAAGATAGCTGACCACTAGGCCCTTTTAGCACAGCAGAAACACAGCTGGGTTTAGTCCATACTGAAAATATATTCTGAGTTAATTGAGTTTACTTGTAAGCAAACATCTTTAATTCTCTTGCTAACCAAAGCAGGAATTTTTAAATGTCTGTTACATATTATCAGTAATCTTTAATGGAATGTCTTTACAACTATGTAATCTACAAGAAGTGCCAGAGAAGCCTGTCCTTTTGCCCTTTTATTTGTACCTGATTGCTTTAGAATCATTGCCAACTAATGATACTAAAAACTGTGGTAGGTCAAACTGATGCAAAGCTGTACTAGTACCTTTTTTACAAACACTTTTGAGCTTATCCTCAAAAGCCTCATAATTTTTTTAGTAAAGACCACATTGAATCTCAGAAGAAAATGAAATATGAAAAGTAGCTTTTTAAATGTCACTATCCAAGAATTTGCTATTCAAATGATGTCTCAGACTACAAATAAATATATTTTTCAGGAAGGAAATAAAAAAAAATACTTAAAAATAATTAGTTTCTATATAGTTAGAAGTCATCTCCAGTAAAAATCTATTTTTTTGTTTCAGAAATATTTTTCAGCCCAGTCTGAACAGGGCTCTGATGTACAATGCCATGTAGAAATAAAGTGTACTTTCTGTACTTCAAATAATTTTACTATCTGGAGAAAAAGAACAGACATTTCAGAAGTGACCTAATATGACGAATAGAAACAAAAATGCTTCCATACTATAGAAATGAGTTTCCTGAAGTTGTTCTCTACGTTTAGTGTCCTTTCCTCTCCTTTTGTTTACTCTTCTCCAATGTTCATATATTTGGCTATGAAAGAGGTTATTTTTATACTAAAGTTTTATTTAGATAGTGTCGTGCTTCTATATTGTACTAAAAATGAAAACAAAGCAGACTCCTGCTAATTGAATCCTAACATGTCCCAGAATACCACAAAGGCCAGCACTGCACAAAAATTGCTAAGTTAAAACCCCACACATTCCAAGTGCTCTCAGATCCTTATTTTTTTTCTTTAGCAGGGGTACAAGCAAGCAATACAGTTTACAGTTCATTATGTTATCTACTATACTCAGTGCATGCAGTAGTTATGTGAACTGTGGTAAGAGAAAAGTAAGCAACCAGTAGCATGCTCCAAGCTGAATTCAAGCTTTGCCAAAAATAATGTACATACTTTCAGCATATTTTGGCTGTACACCAAGCATGAAACAATTTGTACTGGACTGTTATTTGTTGAATTGATTGTGTGATCCATTCACAGATTTATTTTCTTTAAATGTAAATTTGTGTAGTTTCTTTTTGTGTAATAAGATGATATGTCCTATAGTATAATAATACCAGACTATATAAAGTCATCCCTTGGTGTTATGTTCTGAACTCAACAGTTTCCTACAGGCAAAATTCTACCTAGGATAAAGTGATCTATTTCCTGCAGGAGCCTAACTCTGTCAAGCTGGATTCTGTTGATCATAGCACTCAATGGAAGCCTTTGCATGCAAGATGATTCACATGCACCCATAAATTTCTAATTCCAAAAAGCCATTGTTTCACTGAGATATTGTATACATCATAAACACTACAGATACATATATAAAGGAGTTAAATAATAATTTCATAACATGTATATGACATGAAGTATACAGAATATAGTGTTTGGTTTCCAGTGTACAGTATATAGTACTTAGGCCATATAGTAAGTATAAATATTATATAGGTTCATCCATACCAGTTGACAGTAAT
Source organism: Serinus canaria (assembly GCF_022539315.1). NCBI lineage: Eukaryota > Metazoa > Chordata > Aves > Passeriformes > Fringillidae > Serinus > Serinus canaria. Next base: position 36,842,095 of record NC_066317.1, read on the forward strand.
AGCTTCTAAATGAAGCTTCTGTAAATAAACTTGAGGTCTCAGATAGACAAGACTTTGAGGGCCAACAGATGAGAGAAAAGGAAGACTTCACATTCAGAAGAAATCCTTGATATTGGTATGGGTTCCAACCAGTTGACATCAGACTGAATTCCAACCATAAATGACATTTTGTGAGACTCATATCTTTCATATTTGTTAAAATCCAGAAGTATTTAATGCATGGTGTAGCACACATATGGTGTGCAAGCACTGAGAGCAAAAATTATACTATCAAGCAACAGGGAAGTCATAAAAGCAAAAACTCACCAAAAACAATTCAGGAAAAGAAGTTAAAGCAATCTGAAATCTGGTAGAAAAAGTAGCTTTTTCCTGGACACACAATGAGTTCTATCAAAGAGAATGAGAACCATAACCATCTAAAATTTCTCCATCCTCATAGCCTGTTTCTGAGTGACTAGACTTGCTCTACTGCCATGTGAATTCTCTCACAGGTTGAAGAAATAGGAGACAATCTTGCAGGCATAGATCAGCCTGGTGAGCTAAGTTAATCCAAATAAAGCTTACTGTTGCATATGTTCAAAGCAACATTTTGAGTCTTCAGAGATGGTGCAGCACCTAATATAAGTAGCAAGATTTAAAAGTGACTGGAGAAATTAGTATTTACTAATTTATTTTTAAAAACAAGTAGGAGACCCTTCTTCCCCTCCATTCCAGACTTTATTTGTTTCTTACTTTGCTGTGCAAAATACCTCTAGGTAGCTTTCCCCTGATCACCAGGCAGGAGTTGTCATGGCTGCTCATTTTCTTTTAGCAGCTAATGTCCTCATTTTTCTCTTCTCTCAGTTCCTGACATAGCTCCTGCTAGCTGCCTCCTTGAATTAATGATCTAGCAGGTATTTTTGCTTTGGCCTTGTTTCCTGCTCTAGAGCTGTGAAGAGAAACTTGCAATACCACTATCCCTGCCTTTTCTCTGCTGTGAAATAATTTGCACAAGTGTTTAATTTCTGGTGCAGGTCCATGCTTTTGATCAATCCATCCCTCCCCCAGTGCATTCTCTGCTGTTACAGAGAAATGCAGAGAAAGGAGTAATACCTTCCAATGCTATGCAGTCCTAGATTATTTCTTTCTTCTGGTGCTTGAGGCAAACTACCCAGGCTGTGCAGTCTGATGAAAATTTGTGTGGGTTGGTGATTTACATGCTCATTTATGGTTTAAGAGGCAAAGTTCTACTCCTAGTTGTGCCTCTTGCTGTTGAGTTGCCCTGAGAAAGTCATCATTGCCATGGAATTGTGTTTTGCAAGTCATACAACTGGCATCAGCCAGTGAGGTCATTTAAGCTGTGTGGATGGACAGTGAGGGAGAAGAACTTGACATGAATAACAGTCCAGCACAGCCTAGCAAATGGATTTTGCCAGAATCACAAGACACTACTGCCAGAGTGCAGACAGCTGGCAACATGCAGCCGTGGGAGAAAGGGCTCAGTTCATGCCAGGAATATTCTCACAGCCATCAGATATTTTTGTTGGATGAATTGTTTTGTATTTTACTGGCAACTTTACCTGAAGAGATATTAAGAGAAGTAGGAATATGTAATCCCACTGACTCAGTATGACCTCTGCTGGCCAGAGTCCTGAGTTAGCAGAAAGCAAATGAGCAACTCCAATGTAACCTTCTAGAAGTGTGTTAACCTGGCCATGTATTATCTTTGAGTAAAGGTCATTTAATACCACAAATTTGAAATAAATTTCATACCTCAGCTTAAAATTTGTTTTATAATATGAGAAAATTATTAGTAAAATAGAAAGCAAATTCTAATCTGAAAAAAAATCATTCCTACCTATAACAAAGAAAATTGCTTTGACATCTACAATTAATAATGAAATGGCCCAAATAAATGAAAGCTAATGGATTTTCAATCCTCCTACGCTTTTCTGCACTCAGATTATTTGGCAAACAATAAATAAGCAAAACAGGAAAAGAAATAACTAGATTGAGGTCAGTAGCTTCCAACGCATAACGAGTTTTATTAATTACTGAAAGATAAAATGTTATGTATGGGCTAGATTCATACAAAGGGTATAGAAAGATCACAGATGACTTAGTTATGTATTTAAACTTTTTAAATTTTACTACAAAATTTCAGTTTCAGGGTGTAACCCTGAGGGTGCCTAAAATCACTGAATGTTTACGGTTCTGTGAACAAAGATAGTTATGCAGTGAGAAATTAGGGCTCTGGGACACTTAGAAATTGCCAAAATTTAATTGAGCAAACCATAGCTTAGAAGGTGGGAAAAGATATAAGCGAACACATACTTGTATTTCATTTTCAGGAAAGACCTTTTTTTGGCTAGCAAGCAGTTAAAAAGCAGTTTGTGAGCATGCCTTGTGTTATTTCTCTGATGTGTAATCTCACTGAGTTTTTGAGCATCAGGCACAACTTCCCTTTTAAATGAGAACAGCTCAGGCCCACCTGAGACTCTGGACTTCTTTCTATGCTGGCACCTAAATTATGGACAGGATAAGAGATGTCTTCTAAGCTTTGCATCTGTGAATGTGCAGTGCCTTGCAGAGTTATTAATTTGCATGTCAGAAGCAACAGTATAGCGCTGGGAAGAGCTCAGCACCTGACTTAGTCTGGATTTTTTTCTAAATTATGGGACTGAAATGAATATTCTCCTTCAGGTATGAATCTACATTTGGGAAAATCCCTTTCAGGATGAGAGCAGCTTCAACCATCAACAGAATGGTCTCAGGTGCTGCCATTCTGCCTTGTGTAGTCCCCTATCCAGTGAATGTGCTCTAACAGTTCTCTTGGGCAATTCCAAGAGCATGAGATGTTATGACTCTGATGCACACTTCAGCTAGCTTCATATAGGTAACAAAACACAAACCTACAGCAACTCATGCTTAGGACATGCAAGAAAACAGCAGACCAAGGCTTTGGGAAGAGTGTACACTGGCTGCTGGCATAAGATAAAGCATGTGCTTCTCTCTCTTCACTATTATGGATAGTCACAGTAGCTAGATATAAGAGAGCATCTTCCCAACTTCTTTCAAATATCTGCCTATAGTTGTTCACCTAATTCTGCATCATCAAGTAATATTGGATGTGCAACGGATTCTAAAGAAGCTGGGTATTTTGACATTAAAGGAAGAAATCCTTACAATTTTCCAGATCCAGCTCCACAAATGTGTTGCTCATACACTGAGTGTATGCCATCAAATATTCCAAGCCACTTGGAAGTGCAAACAATGTGAGTTTAGTAGAGAGATCCATTTAATCAATTTGAAGATAAAAAAACCCAGTCACTTATTAGTGACTGGTTAGAGTCACATTTAACTAGCCTAAAAACTTCTTAGTTAAATTTTCCTTTTATCCACTTGACAAAAAAATAAATAGAGAACTTAAGATTTTGATAACTTACAACGAATGTATTTTATCAGTAAAAGAATTCAACGATTAGTATATAGAAATGAAAACATGAGCATACAGCTGACTGATGCTTAGGTAATTGGTTTAAAGTTTTGCAGTTGGGTTTTAAAGAATGTGAGGATTATCTTTCTGTTTAAAATAATCTCAGAACATAGAGACATTAATGTTATACTTACGTTATCCAACAGTTTGCTTCATGGTAGTAATTAATAAGACTTTTCAGCTGCTACTAAAACTAGTCATGTTTCCAACCATGTTGGTTGATGTAACATGAATTATAGCTCTCATAAAAATAATTAATCTTTTATAGTATGATATCAAACATATCCTTTTACTGTCTGACAAAAAATTTTATCAATGCAATCATTTTACCCAAGGTGAGGAGATAGACTGGAGAGCGGGAGAGCAGTCTGTGATGCATGTTACAATGGCAATGTCAGGAGAGCAAACCAGAGTTGTTAGGTTTGATTGCTTAGGAAATCTTGTCTTGTTTCTCACCACTCTTTGTGACAGAGATGTTTATATCAGGCTTAAACTTTCATAAATGAGGAATACCCTTCATTAACAGAACATTATAGAAATTGCCTGTGTTGAGCATACTGCAGTATACATTACTCTCATTGTTCAAAATAATTCCCTGGTAAATAAAAGACAAAACATTTATCCTGGTATAGATATTTAAAAGTTCATATAGCATTTGAGAATGAAAAATTCAAATCTTTGTTGGCCCAAGAATTGCAATGATCTTATAACATTATAAGATCATTGCATATGATCAAGTTGTTTCATATTCCTAAGAAGAAAGGCCAAACATCGTTCATTCATTTAAATATTTAATATTATGATCAAAACACGTTTATAATCCAGTCATTGCAGGGATACTGCACATTCTCTTGTTAGCAGGATTCCAGTGGTATAATTTTGTCTGTAACACTTGAGTGCTTTTCAGTAATACCCCCCCTCTCCTGTTAGGACCCCATCCATTAAAAGCAAATATGCCTCCATTAACAGCCTCTCTCTGTTGTACACACGTCCTAAAAAATCAGAAGTGACTATGAAATCTTGGACTACATTTTCATTTCACTCCTTAATACATGTTATGATAAGCCTGTTGTATAAATCACTGCCTTAATTGTCTCTATGATGCAAGACCACCACATTTTTATGAATAACATATAAGTGAGCACAGGGAAAGGTGCTTTAAAAATATATTATCGGTGCTCCTTTAGTTTCATTTTTGGAGCTCTCTGTAATACAGATTATATCTGAACTACTGACCTTCCCCCATAACAATGAGTGCAATGTTTCATGTCAGTGTTACAAGAAGTTTGAATTCCTTCTAATAACAACAGCTCTGACTTTCCTTTTCAAAAATATTTCAGAATTTGAACTTCATGTTCCTACTTGAAAACATAAGTAATGCCAACAAAATCTTCCAATTCTTTGGGGACTTGGATTTATGATAAAAGAAGAACAGGCTCTAGAAGCAATATGTGCTCCGCACATAAGAAGGGAGCAGTCAGCTAAACCAGCGTAGTGATGGAAAAGAGTGGCCTTTCATTGATCTGTAAGTAGATATTTCTTCATCATGAGAAAAGGAAGCATTCTGAAGTCAGAAAAGATCTGTAATCTCCAGCACTAAAATTCGTTTCAGTTCAATACACATCAGGAACGTAGTAGACTAATAAACTGTAAAAAGAGATGGAGGAATGAAGGGAAAAACAAAGTCTAAGTTTACTTCCTAAAATTATGGCCCAATTTTGTTTAAAATCTGACATACTTCTCATCCTGATATGCCCAAAAATTTCATAATATTTTACCAGGATTCCCCAAAGCAGTATACAGATTATAATTAATTTATCATTATAATTTATAATTAATTTAAATATGATGGGATTTTAATATTTAATTTAAAAGCTTCTATATCTTCAGCCTTATGATTTACTTCCACAGAAGAATATCTAGATTATCAAAAATACTTAGGTACCTAAATCCTTTCTAGTTACATAGTGATTGTTTTTACAATGTGCCTAAATATCTCACCTTCTTGTTGAGAACATAGCTTTGAAAAATTTTCTGTATGTGTTCTCCTGAATCCAATCTATTTCCATTTTATACTTAGAGACTGCTTCCTGATAAACTTTGCATAACTAACACAGATGTTTAATATCTTAAGTAATTTGATGACATAATTTCTTGGACCTCTAGATCTCATTATAGTATGTGCTTTTCAGATAATGATTGTATATTGTACTAACCATAATTTTTAAATTTAACTTTGTGGGAAGAGAACAATTTATCTGAGTGAGAAGCAGTATTTGAAGTAACAAATTTAAAATACAGACTGAAACTGCACAATTTATGAAACTTTCAGTACTCCCTAGATTTTTCTTGTTGTATGAGAGATTAGCCAAAACTTCAGTAATGTAGAAAAAAAACCAAGTAGGTCAAACTGTACTCTCAATTATATCAAAGCCATCCAAGTTTCTCTTAATCAAAGCACAAATTAAAAAAAAGGAAAACAGAATCTAAGTTAAATTGTCTAGATAAACAACTTCCTGAAAATTGTTCTCTTAAACTTTAGTGCTGAAAATATGAGCTCTTATTCTAAGAAAGAATCATTGTTTCTTAGAAACATTATCTGGCCTGGTTTAACATCACTACATCATTCCAGCTAAAAAACATTCTGTAGTGGAGAGAACACCAAAATCTTTTGTTACTGCTTCAAACCCAACTGCTGTGTTGAGTGGGGAAGAACACACTGAATTTCAGTGATTCCATTTCAGCACACATACTACATATTCAGTATGCAGACATACATTCAGTATGTATATTTTCTACTCTCCAACAATGAGAATTTTCTCGGAGGAAATCAAGCAGCTTCTGCTATTTTAGGTCATGCACATGGTGATGAATAAAGCAAATGTAATATTTCATAGGGTGAAATTGCACTTCATTTTTACTACTGTAGATACAAACTCTAACTTAGCAACCCGACAGACAAACAGTTAAGTCAACCAACAGATTTTGTTAATATTACTTTTATCAGACTCTGAATCTGGACAAAATGTATCTGAATTATTACTTTCCTGAAAGCAAAAGGGGTATTTTTGATACTGTGTTTTGATACTGTGGCTGTTAGCATGCCAGACTTGGGAGCTTCACATTAATTATGTGATGCATATCCCACATAATTATCCTCTGGTCTGTTTGGAAACCTGAGTCTGTTTAAAGAGCTGATTTATCATCTCTCATGTCATTTACAAAGAGTTGCCCACTTCATACTTGACATGATATCTATATGCATATAAAATGAAAAATGTCAGGCTCAGTAAACAAAATTGCTGAATAGATTTGATAAATATAGAAAAGTTACTTGACTGAATGCGGTTTTTATTATCAAGTTCTTCAATAATTTACCCTTGAAAACATCAACCTGAACAGGCAGGATATTTTTGCAGATATTGAAATTTATCAAGACACTCTAATTACTTCCTGTATAAACTAATTTTTTCTCTCAGAACATTTTAGTGTCTGAGTGCATTGCCTTTTGGCTTTTTTTCAGAAGCTAGAAGTGATCCAGAAGTTTATTTATAAAATTTGACAGTTTGTCTCATTATGACCCATGAAAAGACTGGATTTGGCAAAATGATCTGAAGAATTAGCTTTCTCTAGCTAAACAACAAGATGTCTGTCACCCAAGAGAATCCTCCTGGGAAGACTCATTCTCATTAAGCAAAAAGTGGAATAATTTTGTTATAATTTTAACAGTAAGGAATAATGACCCAATCCAAGGTACCTGTAAAAACAGGAGCAAGTACACACTTTTTTTAGCTCCCAAGAGTATGTGATCTGATGTTAAAGAGAACTGTTAAAATTGAAATAAAAACCTAATTTACATAGAGCCACAAGTTACATGTAAGTTAAGTATTTTCATGTGCAGTGGAAACTGTGTACTCATAATTTTTGATAAATTATTTCCCTAAAAGACAAACATAGCAATATTTTTTCACAAAAACAAACCCCAGATTTTTTCTTTAGGGATGTGTTTAGAATTATTGCTTAAATTCAACCACTAACTGTACTCATAAATCTTGAACTTTCTGCTAGAACTAATTTGTCATTTATGTAAATAGTACATGACAACAAGATATGTGAAGAGCATGAGAAAAAGCTAAATGGTAGTGCCATAGATTTTACACCATTCATAACTCTCATTTAACTAAATACAAAGTTACAAATATAAGACAACATCCCAATTGCCCTAAATTTTGAATCTTCCATGACATATCTACCAGAAAACTTAGATATGAGGAATAATTTCCTATGTGTTAGGCATTCTAAGATGACAGTGGGGCATTTAATCTGACAAAAAAAGTATTCTTTCATATGAAAAACTATATGAAGCTATTTCTATACCTAATTAATCTCTAAAAATAATACTTCACATAAAACTTATTCCTAGACTAAAGATTATAGTGATTTTAAAGTATCTAGGAAAGTTCAGATTTTTATTTCTTGTGATAGATTTAAAATAGTACAGTTAATTTTAATGGTGTCAGTATTGTAAAAGAGTGCTTTATTTTAATGCACAATATTTATTCCTGGAAAAGAAAGACAGGTTTGCTTAATCCATGTAGTAGCAATACCCAAATTCAGACAATTCAACTCTTCTAAAAATTTCAAGAGTGAACTACAAAGTCTTGAAGTAATTCATGTGTCTTTATTTGTCCTCATTAAATGAGGGGATTGGACAAGACAGTCTGAAAAATCATCTTTCTCCAGAAACAAGATGCCTGCCACTGCTGGGAAAACAGATTCTCTTTAAGCAAAAATTAGAATATTTCTAGCATAATATAGTACCTCAGTTTAAGGTAGCTGTTGAAACAGATGCAAGCACATAGTTTTATTTTTGGTTTTTGATACAATATGAAAACATGAATGTCTATAAACATATACCTTTCAAAATTGATGCCTAAGTATGTTTTTTTTAATCCAACTGTCCAATTCAGTTCATATTTTAACTACTACTATTTTCCAGTGGAGACTGAGAACCTAGATTTGTAATCCATCACTGAAAATTCTTAAGGTTACATTATTCTGGGGATGGTTTGGACATGTTTTGATAGCTGTACATTTTGAAAGGCTTAGTGACACTGCTGCTGGCAGTTCTTGCCAGGCATTCAGTGGGAAATTGGCATTTACTTTTTTTCCCAAGGCTGTATATATGTGTCTGTTTACATTACTGTTATCTCAGGAAATAGGCTGGAGTGTTTTTCTGTACTGTAGTTCATGGTCCTTACTGAAATCAGTTAAAATTATAAAAATTAAGGACTACAACTAATTTTTTTTGCTCATTTTATTGTGACACCAGATTGGGGTTTTTTGCTGCTTGTCAATTTTCATATTTCTACATGTTGCTTTTCTGAAAGAAATATAATAAATTTAGGCTTGGTATTACTTAGCACAATATGATAGGTATCTTCTGGTAGACTAGTATAGGCAAATATCAAAATGTGCCTGTTAATTATGGATATACAGCTGCCAACAGCAATAATCTATATGCTCTATATTTTATAGTGTATGTATGTATATAATAGGATATATAATACCACTATTCACCTAAGTACAGACAACTCAGTCAGGAAAAGGGAAAGCTGACTTTTCACAAAGTATAATAATTTATTTGCCTATTTTTTTTTAAGTTTTGGGTTTACTTTCCCCTGCTTTTATTTGCTTACTGTGGTTAGCAAAAATGTTAAGGCACTTTCCATAGGTCTGGGAGTTTCCTTGGGTGCAAAATGTCACAAGTTTTCCAATTTTCAGGGGAGTGTACAGATGTAGAAGTAATAAATAATGGGCTTCTAATAACTGAAGCACCTTGAAGTTCTGTAACAAAAGAATAAATGTACAAGTGATTTTTGAACACTGCATATATAAGATCCAGTGCAAAGGGGATTATCTCTAAGTTAACTGCTTCACTTAGTGAATACTGAATGAAATGGGTTAATGGACCAGATATTTCATAATAATATTAAAAAAAAGAAAAAAAATTGGCTTCAAGAGACCTCACTTTTCTTTGAGCCAGAAAAAAATTTCTCATCTCTTAGCAGAAGGTCCCCAGAACTACAGACAGAAAAAAACCTCCTAGGACTTGTAGGTCAGCTCAGCCACGGTTCTTATAATTTTGTGTCTGACCAAGTTTGCACATCATTAGGATGGAATTTCTGTTATTTTGCTCAAAGTCCACTTTGTATAAATGTTAAAGTCAAGGTCTAGCAATGGCACAAAGCCTGTGCAATTAGTTGTAGTTAGGGTTTTTTAAACACCAGGGAATTTCTTCTGACAGATAATAACATTACTTGTATTTCACACATTTTTAACTTTAGGGTAGAGAAGTTGAATTAGAAAAAGAAACAACTGTTGCCTCTTCAAACAGATTTTTCTTTAAAATGTTATATTTCTGGATTATATTAAAAAAATGGTTTTCTAAAAAGATATTTTCTATTTTATTGAAAAGACCAATAAAAGCCTAAACAAAGTAACTCTTGGACTAGTTCTCATTGGACAACTCATATTATTCCTACTTGAGAAAATAAAATCACTATTATATTTGGAAGTTATGTCTTTAAAAATTATGGTTTCATTTTTTTCTCTCATTCTCTTCATTTTACATGAGGGTTTGAAATATAAATTTCAAAAATAAAACTTGTGTTAGCACTTGGCATGTTTCAAAGGGTTTTTTATCTCATTTCCTGCCTTTAACTTCAAACCAACTTCTGCAATAAGTAGTCTTTGGCAGCATTTTGCAGTAGCCAATTTGCTTTTTCAAACACTAATGGAGAGATTTTGTGGATAAAACCCAAAGTAAATAGCTGATAATCTCAACTAATGAAATGTATTTGCTGTAAAATGTTTTACAGAGAGATTTTGATGTCAACATGTTTTGCTTAACCTAAAATGCTGGTTTGCCCTGATTCACTAAAGAGACAATCAGAGAATAGTCATGTGTAGGTGTGTTTTTCAGTCATTCTGCCAATCAGTGAATGTTTTCCATGGAAAAGATTCAGTTTAGAGACCAAACACTAAGCTAAAAATGGAAAATAGTTCCTTTTCTAAGAGAATCTGAAACAGAGCTGCTTGGATTAGCCAACATATCTCCCCTATTAGCAGATGAGTAATAAAAACTGGACTAGAAATGATTTTTGTATTTATCTCTAGCAAATATTACTGAATCATTGAAACTTATCACAGAATATTAAAACATTATATCCATAGTCTCTAAAACAATGTAATATATGACTTGTATCTGACACAAAAGCAAATTATAAGTAAGGCTGAAACTGTGTCCTGATGTTTATGAAACAGCCAGCAGTGCCTTAAAAAAAAAAATTTCTCTGAATTCCAGATTTAGTAACATATTAGACTCCATGTGCCTCATTCACCCTTCATGCTGTCCTCCATTAGGCAATGGAAATGCATGTTTTGCATTTTTCCATTAAAAGATGGCTCTTTCATTCTACCTCAGGAATCACTTGTTGGATCTGGGCATTAGAATTCAAAAAATTGTTTTAAAGTCGATACTTCTCTCTTAAAACCTGTCTGCTTAGCATGTCTAAATATCTGGCTATGTAGTGATTTTAAACAAAGCAAGAGCCTTTTCCTATAGCCCAGCCTGTTTCCATGCTCCTTCTAAAGCATCAGTTGTTTCTAAAATAAGATCTTCTCAAGGACATCTACATAATTTCCTGTCACATCCATATCTGACTCTTACCAGTACACCAGCATGGAATTCAGTTATCAGCTGGGAAATGCAGACATACTGAACTTCAGCCTGTGTTAGGAGGTATTCTGCATGTTGTTAGAATGGAACGATACCAGAAATTGCACAAAAGTTAATAACAAAAATATGAAGTACTTCAGTTATTTACTCAGCATGACATTTTTAATGAAATTTTTTCTTTCTGTCTTGATAGTAAATGGAAAGCCAGTTTTTTTCAGTACTTCAGGCAATGTTACAGGATCTTCCCTCACAGAGTTTGGGAGCTATGTTAGCCAAAATTCTATCCTAACAGAAAACTTTCACATCAAGTTTCTCTCCAGATATTTCATAACTCCAGTGAATACTGGTAAAGTCCAGAAAAGATCACTAAATATAGCATTGTCTGTGAGCTGCTCTGCAAAGCTGTTTTTTTTGTTGGCATTTGGCCCCTCCTGAAGGAAGGTGGGTGACTTGAAGAGGAAAGACATTAGATAGAAAGACAGTCATGGACAGATCGAATTTTGTGGAACTGTAATTTCAGTGGATTAAAACTAAGCTTCATTCCAGGCAAATGGTGTTAGGTGCCCCCAGAATCCTAGTTTAGAACAGCTCCAGGAGATGCTCAATGAAATTATTCTTCAGTATTTAGGAATAATTTTATTATAATACATAATAAATGTGACAGCACCATGGGTGCATAGCCTGGTTATTTATTACTATGCTAACAGCAAAATATCTATTTATGAATAAAGGCTTCATTATGGAACACACTGGATAGGGGAGTAACAAAGAAAACTGTTTCCACTCAGGAAAAAAAAAATGAAATGTAGAAGGTATGGATGGAACAGCTTGTGCAATTTCTAGAAAACAATGTTTAAATTTCCAAATTGCTATTAAACTACTATCACAGCTGAGAGAGCATCAAAAAGAAATATGTCCAGATTGAGGGAGCAGCATATAGAGGGCGAGAGAAAGAGCACTGAGGTAACTGAAGGAAAAATGGGCCCATAATTAAATAAAGTCAAACTATTAACTTTGGAAGAATGTGGTTTCCAAAGGTGAATGGATTTGACATTGAGTCTTTGGCTAATTGGGTAGGGCCCTTATAGACAAGGACAAGAATAGTGTCAGGCAGCAGACATCTCTGTTTAGGTACCCAAATCACTCCCATAATATTTTATCAAAAAATATTTGAAAATTAGTTATTTTTGAAAATATGGTCATTATCTTTTCAAGAGAGGCATCTATCAAAACACAGTTTATAGCTGATTCTAATTTCAGTTCTGGTCCTATAAGCAATGAGCCAACGGTTTTGAATCCAGTATCTATGTTCATCTTGCTTGCTTGGTCCTCTCACAATCTCTTACTGATTCACTATGTCTATCTTCAAACTTGGTCTAAGATATTTGACTTTCAAAGCAGACATATGAATCTGAATATTTCAGTTTAAAGTTGCTCTAAAATACTTATACAGCTGTCCATTAATTTTGATGCAGCTATTACCTAGTAAAATCAGTAACTGCTACATTTTACCTAACTATATACATTAAGGATCATAAAAAATATCTCATGAGCTAACCAAGAAGTATGATGCAATCCTAAACCATGTACTCCTTTCATGGAAGTGAGGTGACAGATTCCAGTTTAACTTGTTTGTGTTTTTATAGGCAGAAGGGGAACCCAAAACAAGGTATAAGCAGAAACATACAGCTCTTCTGTAACAAATAGACCAGATTAAATACTCAGGAAATAGCTTCAGATCCATTCTTTGCCTAATCTGACAAAGGAATTTCATCTGAGGTCCCTTATCCACAGAAAGTCCTTTCACTGTAACACTTTCTAGGTGTTCTGCAGGTACAATATGTCTGAAAGTAAAAATTGTTGCTCAATACCTAGAGCAATTTCATTCTAATCTGGTTTTGTATTTGTGGTCAGAACATGCCTTCAGAATTAAGTCTGAGCTTAGGTTAGGAGTCTTCCTTTGGGACTGAACATCAACTAGGATAATAGCAGGCTGGAATGAGAACTGATGTGCACACAAATTCATAGACAGAAACCGAAATCCCAGAGAACGCACTGGGCTTTGGAGAAAGGTGGCAGTTTGTGATATCAGTGCAGCCTAAATGGGTACTTAAGTGCCTAAAGTGGTCAGCATTATCACTAAAGTACTTTTGAGGAACCTGAGTGAAAATCCAACCATAGGTCTGTCTCCAGGTATCTTCCAACTGAAACATGGCAGTTTTATTTTGGTCATATTTTGACTTTATCTGTTCTTTTCTCAGGCACGGTATTTGTTCTAGTAAACTCTGATAAAGAGGTCAGCTGTGTTGTTTATGTAACTTCTATTTCTGTCTTATTCATATTCCAGCACTACCATTACACTTTGCAATCCTTGATCACAGGATTATGAATTCTTGGTTTCTGGAATTTTTCTTGAGCTTTTCAACAGTAAGAAAAAAACCCAACAAGTAGAATCTGGAGGAGTTCAGCAGTTTACCACTTGTTATTTTTTTAACAATACTAGCACTGCAGTTTTGGTCAAATTAACATTTCACTTGCACTATTGACCTAAAATGCAACCCCTTCTATGCATCCCTCACAAAGTAAATCAGGAAATTATAAATAAATAAAGTTGTATGCACATATATGCACTTCTGCAGTCTTCAGCTAATAATTACAAAAAAAAAAAAAAAAGAAAAAAAAGTACTTGTGTCTGTTCAGTACAGCTACCAAACCCTTTAACCTAAACTATTCCTTGCACTTGCTTACAGATTCTGTCTAGTGCTAATTTGCCTAAAGCAATTACTTTAAAACCACCTGTACAGGTGGTTTTAAAGTAATGAATCCACGGTTAGTAAATATCTTGAAATTTCTTCATCTTTATTGTATTCACTCTAGCATACCTTTGAGTAGATATCATTATTAATTGCCTTTCATAAAACAGTGAATCTACAGCTTAAATACACAGACACATAGTATCTTTGAGCTGTGGGCACTGCGACATTTGGCTTTTAACATCTCATGCAAATACTGCAGCCATTAGCTAGGCAAGCCAAATGTATACCCTTAATTATAGTCTAGGAAGAATTAGAATGGAATTCAGAACAGTTAGGGGATCAGAGGTCATCTGAGCTATGGATAAATAGTCTGTGTGCTGAATCCCAGCCCAGTGCTTCAACAATAGCTTTAACAACTTCATTGACAGACTCTTTTATGCAATATGTAGTTAAGCAGAGACAAAGAGAAGTAAATTCTTTCCATTTCTTTGCAGAGAAACAGAGTAACTAAATAACTGAAACTTCTTCAGTGGTAAAACATTAATTCTCATTTTAATACAGATATCTTTAATGCTGCATATGCCTTAAATGACCATAATTTTGTCCCATTTATTAGTAATGCTTGTATCAAGTGTGAGAATGTGTGATCTTATTTACTAGCAAGTGCACTGAAATGACACAGTAGATTTTCAACTGAGGTTTATGTGAAACTTCATCAAGATGAACCTGGAAAGGCATAAAGCCACAGATTTCACAGCTTTACTGGAGGCAATACCATCTAGCAAAGTTAGAAACATCCCAGTATTAGAACTGTGCCTCACTTCTGCATCATATGCATGGTAACAGTATGACTCAATATGAACAGAAAGAAAAAAAAAAAAAAGTAGTTTTTCTTTCCTGACAATATGAAAGTCATAGAGCAAGACTGAAGGGAAAAGGTTGGCGAGAAGGATGTTGGCTGGAATTTCTAAAACAGATCCTTCCTTCATCTGGACTTCATGTCTAAAGCATTGTATTCACCCTTGGCTTTGTTTCTCTCTGGATGTGAAACTGTTTTACAAAGCTGTTTTCTCTCAAAAACAAATGAGACTTCATTAGAGGACAAAGAGGGAAAGAAATATTAACCTGGCAATTTTCCTGATTAGTTGTGAGAAATATTTTTACATTTTTACATTTCTCTTGTGCCTACTCTAAGTCTTGTATCTTTTACTGCATATGTTTCTCATCCTCATCTTTCCTTCCTGTCAATGGAAAATGGTTGCTATGTCAACAATTTTTTTCCAATATATTTTATATGGAACAGTTCACATAGATATACATTCTTTTTCTACTTCCCTTTGGAAAATATCAGCAATCCATTCTTTCTCACTGCCAAGTGTTATCTACAATTCTCATAATTATATCATTAATTCTATGATTTCTAAATTATGATTTGGTTGTTGGAACTAGAGATATTCCAAGGACAAATTTCAACACAGACCTTGGTAAGAATGCCAGTAGAAGCAACACTTACACAGGATGGATTATTATTTATACTGATCACATGCTTGACACTGACTGATTAAAGCTTTCAAAATAAACCCCAACTGCCTGGTCACTAGAAGGCTGCTCAGTGACCTGTTTCAGTTTTGTCTCACTTTGCACAAATTGAAAGCAATGGTGATTTTATCCTGTATTGCTGATCTTTTGCACAAGGAGAAGTCCCCTAGCAGGAGTAGTGAAGCTAAACAGAAATGCTGAAATTAATATTCTGTCTGAGAAGATCTGTAGATTCCAAGCTCTATGAAAATAGATTTCCTTGCCATGGCAGCTGTGTATTTTGTTTTAACTGGCATAAATAGTTCCAGTATAAGTGATTATCTCATTTTTTTAAAATATTCTAATTCAAGTGAGACAGAAACACTAAGAGCTATATGAAAACTTCCCTATATAATTTTTGCTGTTTAGCATAGAAAGTTGTTATCAAGATAATAAGCAACCTAGAAATTATGAATGTAGGTGCTCATAATGGGCTATGTAATCATTAGGACCTATTTTTAAAAACTGAAGGTTCACAGACAACAATTCATTAAATAAATGATAAAAGAAGATCAAAAAGTTACAGAAGAGCAACTGCTGCTGTACTGCTATACCTAGACTAGTTCTGTCCAAGTGGTTGGTTGAAATTCATTAAGCTGTTGAATCTTGTGACATGAAACACTGTGCTGATACAAGTATCCAAACTATTTTTCACATTTTGAAAGTGAAGTTTGCAAAGACAAAAGCATGAATTAACTACTGGGAAAAAAAAATCAGGTTCTTCCAGTATGAAAATGTTAGATTTTTAGAAAGGTTATTATATTTTTAGAAATATGCTAAAGTTAATATTTTTCTCAACATTGATTTCTAATGGAAAATAGATTTTGACAGCAGCAAAATTATTTCCTGAAGTATTTTTACATGACGGAAACTGAGCTGTCGAAAACCTGAATTTTTATTTTGGTAAAAATAAATCCATTTCAAAGTATTGTGTATATATGCTATTGTACAGATTGATAAAAGATGTAGCTTAATTTCCTCTCTTACTATTCTTCTTCATGTAGAAAGCACTTCTCTCAGTCGATTTTTGAGTCAATTACTTTACAAGAGCAAACCATAGTAAATCAAAGATAGTCTTACTAGGAACCCAATGTTTAGAGGAAAGAAGGCAGCTATATTTTCTACCAAATACTAAACAGAAATTCCATGAGGATCTAGCTATTTCCTTCAGCAAGCTGAAATTTTGGTCTCATTGAAGTGAATAACAAAAAACTTTTCCAACAAGCTTAAGTCATAATTTACTGAGTCTGTCAAAGTATATTTGTGTTTTATATGTATATGCTGAAGGTTTCATATCACTTGCAGTGCTGTTAGCAGTTCTTTCTGAAGATGCACATGGTAGATCACAGCTATGGAGAAGGTGGCTGACACTGCTTGGATCACTCCCCAGTGTTTGTAGTGTTTAACGCAATGCAGAAATCCAGAGTTTCACCAATCTGACTGAAGTCCTAGGAACAATTAGGAAGCGTAAGATGGATCTATTTTTTCACAGATTTGGCTAGAAATTGCCATCTGGATCTAAAAAATACTTTTCCAACAGAAATGTTCTTCCAAAAAGGTTTTATTTCTGCCAAAATGACATTT
Source organism: Serinus canaria (assembly GCF_022539315.1). Classification (NCBI taxonomy): domain Eukaryota; kingdom Metazoa; phylum Chordata; class Aves; order Passeriformes; family Fringillidae; genus Serinus; species Serinus canaria. The sequence continues at coordinate 36,859,229 of NC_066317.1, forward strand.
TTGTAGGGGAAAAATATTAAGATGTTCCCAAGCAGTTTTGGAGATGATTCATGCCAATAAGCTGCACTTGCACTGAGGACAAAGACAAGCTATTTCACTTAAATTGAATGTCTTAACCAGCTGAAGTAACAGGGTTTAGTTCCAAGTGTATTAATACCAGAAATATTTAGAGATTGACCCAATATTTCTCACCACTGTGAATCAATTTTGAGAGAGAGTCAATAATTAGATATAGGACTAGCTCCCTTGGGGAATGTTCTGTCATATACAGAATGTGAACATGAACTCCTGGGAGCCTAACAAAGTATATAAAAAGAAAAAAAACCCAGGAACATCCACATAACTTCTTTAACAACTGAAAAGTAGTATAAGATAAAGAGTTGAAAAGCACTTTAACTTGGCCTCCAGCTTTGCCCATCACTGATTAGCTGTAACAAATTTTGTACTAACTTTCTTACTGAGTGAAATATAGAGTATTTTGATAATATATATCAAATTTTAACTTATCTGTGTGCAACTGCATTTTTGTCTCATATTATCACATTTGAGATGGCCACAATACACAGAGCATCACCACACAATTTCAGAGGACTTTAAGCATCTGCCCATACACAGTAACACCATTCCACTTCAGAGGGCTACAGGCATTGGCCCTTCTTGTTCTTCAGCCCAACCTTTGATACCCCCATGTCCATGCACTGTACCCGTGTGCCCTCTGTTCCCTGTGGGGGTTGCTCAGTGCCCCTGGGCACTCTATGGCTCATTGCTGTCAGTGCTGCTCACCTGCTGCTCACAGCTGTACCCACTGGGGCTGAGGCTGGACATAGCCCCACTCCCAATGACCACAAACTGTGTGCCTGCTTCATATTTAAACTACAAAGTTCAATCATCAGAACTGTCAGAGAGGCATTTGAATTCCTTCTTTCCTGACTAACCATTTGGATAGGTTAGAGAAAAAATAAATAAAGCAAATATAATAAAGAACTACTGATTGATCTTCAGCACAGAATCCATGACACTTCAGTCCTTGAAGAATGACTCTACTAGAAGACCTCATCATGAAACTGGAACTGATTCAGAGCTAATATATCAGATTTCCTATTCAATTAATATATATTCTTTCATTAATTCATCTCTTGGTTTTTGAACCTCCACAAAATTTTGACATTTCAAATGATATATGGAAAAGTAACCTGTTGCCTGACAATTTCATCAATATTCCCTGATCGTGTATTGGAGCATATACTAAAGGTTGTCCCTTCTGCTTACTTTATAACTTCTGATTATATTTTTGGGATTGCTTCTGAGTGGTGACCTGATGTTTTCATATAATTCTCTCTCATACCTTCAATTTTTTGCCCCGAGAGTGGATAACCTTTTTTTTTTTTTTTTGGAATGTGTAGTGCCTTTAACTGTATAGAATTTCGTCTCCCTTTTTACCATCTTCACTAAAATTTCAAAGCTTTCCAAAACTCTTTACAATAAATTTAATTTTTAATTTCCCTTTTATGTGAGAAAATGAATTAGTTTATAGCAAGAAACTTGTTGTTTACTTGCTAGTCTCCACTACATATAAATTTTAAGTTCAGTGGCCCAGAAGTTGATGTCTGTGCAATCTCAGAACTGCTCAGCTCAATTTTCATTTTCCTTTCACTTTTTTCGTTTAATCTTAAAAAAATAGATCAATTCTGCATATGTTGCTCATAGTTGACTTTGCCTTCAGCAAAGTGTTTTCAGCTGATTTTGCCTTCACATTTTTTATCTACTAGGTCCTTCTTTCATAAGAAGAGGTCCTTCTTTTTTTCCTCCTTTAACTGTTTTTTTCCCTACAAATCTGTAAATGTATCTATTTGCTGCCATCTGAACATTCCTTTCTCCTTTCCTCCTCTACCTCCTTTTCTTTTCCTCTATCACTTTTCTCTCTGATTATGTCACTATTTATTATACCAGTTACCCCACTTCAATTATTTCTCCAATGTTTTTTTTTAAATCAATACTGAACAGTATTCAGTAGAAACTGAATAGAAAGAGGATATTCTGTAATAGTTCTGAATAAGAGGGTGGCTTAAAAGGTACTGCCAGAATCAATGAAAGCAATCTAGAACATGAAAAGAAAACTTCTTTTATGAATGTGGTAGGGCTGACATCATAGTTTTAGCCAGAAGGGACGAGTAAGTAAGATAACAACATGATAACTAATCTGTGAATTAGGGAATGAGAAGGTTAATGAAATAATTTGTGCTGGGCACAGATATTTCAATGTTCAAATAGATGCCAATGACCCTCAAATCCCCTTACGCTGGGTGTGTAAGTGCTCTATGTATTCTTAACTCAGCTTTCATTAGCCTGAGGGTATGAATGAGGTTGCCTTGCCAAACATAAATGAATAGTATTTATTTAGCAAAGTCACTTAATCATTCTTGAACAAACTCCATGAAGCTTTTAAACCCATCAAATCCTCCAAGGCATTTCATTCTGGCACAGAAAGATATTTAAAGGCATTCTCACAAGTCTTTGACACTGGGGTGAAACTCTGGCATCTTTCAAGGTAAAGGCAGATCTCCCACAGGTTTCAAAAAATCCAATTAATAATATATAATGTAAACATAAATGTATGCACATGACACAGAATTGAGAAGCTTATTTTTTAATATAATTTTGCATTAAAATATTTTTCATTCTGTGATATTGCAACTGATTTCTAATTTCCTATAACCACTGGGACATTACAGAATGTCATACATGTATTCTAAATAACAAAAATTGAGTAGCCTCTATGGGGATTGCCCACACACATTCTTTTGGCACATTGTTCCTGCAGCAGGACAGTTTTAGATGCATGCTTCTGACACATTGTCCATTTCACCATGGTGAACCAACTTTATGGTATTTATTATCAGAATTTTCCTTGCCATGATGGATTTTGCATTTATTTGGTGTGAAATCTAAACTGAAAACTGAAATTTGAAAAAGCTACATTGAATTTCAGAATAGTGTAAGCACAATAGAGCTAAGAGTAGATGAATGGGGAGAAAAAAATATTTCAATTAGCCAGATGCAATTCTGTAAAATCAGTGGGCAAGCCAGCACTTCAGCTGGTATGAATCAATGAAAAACCATTGCAGTAATCTGAACCACACTAGTCTATTAGACAAAGACTTGATGTCCATTCCCTTCTTCTGCTTTCTCCATCTCAGTCAGAATGAATTTCAATGCTCATTATTTAGCATAATTTTGTGTATATATTATATATAAGGCATACCTTATTTTCAATATGCTTGAATAAATTACTGGACTTAGCTACATCATGGAGAATTTTAATGGTCAGAAAAGACTGCCTGATTCAGTAGCATAAGTAGGTATATGGGAATTCTAACCCAACTGCTATTTGCCATTGGGTTATCTTTCCAAAGCAGAAAAATTTAAACTTAGCTTACAGTATACTTATTTTGATAAAATTTTAAAATAGATTTAGATTTCCTATTTCTCTGATATAGCCTCAGGTGAAAATGGGAAAAGCAATATTAATTATTAAAAACACACAAACTTTTAGATTACACACTCTCCTACAGACCAAAATCAAATCTACCATTAAAAACCCAGACATATACATTTTGAAGAGTACTTCAAAGGACTTCAAATCATTTTTAGAAAAAAGTTGGTCCATATTTATAAGAGTATGACAATAAAAGAACGTTTTCTCCAGTGTAAATAGATTATTTATATAGCTTCCACAAAAGGTTAATTTTACTTTCCTATGATCTTTCTCTTACAAACATTATTGAAAATATCCCTTTATACATTTTAGTAGGTATTCTGAGAAACTCCTTGTGATGAGAAATTACTTAGGGCAACTAAAATGTTATGTAAGTTATAAAAATTACATTATACAACATAAAAATACAGGAGTATTTATGAAACCTATATATGAAATAAAAATAAAGAGATGGAATATAAAATTTCATTGTCACACACCCATTTAAAATATTTTAATAAAATCTGGATCTTTCATACTATCATAAGGACAAAGTAATATAATTTTTCCATGCAGTTTTCCCTCCTGTAGCAGCTTATTATATGTGCACATGACATAAATAGTCAGGATAGTAATTTCTTATACACAGTGCATTCAAGAATTCTTTTATTAACAAATTATTTCTGAAAATTAGAAGAACATGTATTCTAATTAGAAACACCTTAGAAACACAAAATTAAAAGTTATTATATTGCTCATAGCTCCTGCAGTCTGTTTCAAAACATCTGTCATGATTTAAACTCTGCTTGAATCCAACTTGTGCAAAACCCAAGAACAATAAAAATTTAAGCTTATTATTGCTGTCACTGAAATACACAGGAACTTTTCCTATTTAGCTTTAGTGGGTAACTCATAACTACCTAAACTCATTTAATGAGACATGCATCTAGGTTTATATTAAAATTATAAAATAAAAAGCACTTAAAAGCTGGAGTATTCCAAATTATTACATTATTTGAATTTGGGGTTTCAAAGAGTTGGGATTTCAAAGCTGAAATTTGTGGAGACAAGAACCTATGAGAGGCATCTAGATAATGCCCTTAAAACCATGTTTTAAATTCTTGCCTGCCTTTCAACAGTCAGGCTGTTGGACAAGATGATCATTGTAGATCCCTTCCAAAAAAGTATTCTATTCATTTCTATTTCTATTATTTCTATTTCTATTTCTATTTTTATTTCTATTTCTATTTCTATTTCTATTATTTCTATTTCTATTTCATTAAAAAACCCCAAAGTATTTTCATGAAGCAGTAATGATCACACCATCCCTCTAAAATATAATGCCTGAAAACCTCCAAACCCTGGTAGGTAGGTGGTTGCAGTGTGCCCCTTGAAGGCAACAAATGAAGTGTTTTGAGGTCAAAGAGGTAAACACAATACAAAATGTGACAATTTGCTATGACAGACTGTCAACAGGTTTTCTCCTTTCTTTGACCCATGTCAAGTGACATTATGGCTGTCTCAGTAAGAAAAGTGTTAAAACTCATGTCACCAGACCTCAAACTACTTTAGTCCACTTATGCAACTCCTTAAGGAGCTAATGTTTTACTGTGCCTATTCAAGCTAATAGACAGAAAAGGTTCCTAACCAGATTTAAACTCCCCAAAAAGTCAGAGAAATAAGATTTATCCTTGCTATGACCCACCCAGAGAGCAAGGTAACCCAGGTTCTTGTTAACAGATGCCATGGGGCAGATCAGAGTGAAACAACATGGAATGACCAGTGTTTGTAAATGTACACAGAGGGGATTTAGAACAATTTGTTTGTGGCTCCATGAATGAAGGCAAGTTACAAAAAAGCCATTTTAACTATCATAAGATTGACTCTTAGGTCACTTCCTAGTTTGGGTTTAATTTTTTAGATTTGTATCAAGCTACCTCAATAACTGATTTTTGAGAATATTTAGAATATGAATATTTATTAAAAAGCAGAAACTACTAACAAATATGAAGCAGATATTGAATAAATATTACTTTTTTTTTTTTTTTCATTTTTAACTATCTTGATTTAATTCTGTTACTTGATTGCTCTGTGTTTGTTGTCACATTTACTTTTTACCTCAAGGTATAAAAGGAACATTTCTGATTTTTGTCTTATAGTAACACCATGGAATAAACTATAGTACATTACTGCTTTTATGAAATTGTGTTGCAGTTTTCTAGAATGAAGAAATTTAGTTGTAAACTGCTTATACTAGAGTATGAATCACTTGCCTTCAGTTATACAGTACGTGTGAAAAAAAAAAATTGAATTTCTTTATTTATTATGAAATAAAAATAATTAATAATTATTATATCTTTCTATTTGTTATGAAAAATTGTATCTTTCTGTGAAACAGCATAAGATTTTAGTAGTTTATGATAACAATTGGATTTATGGCTGTGGTTCGGGTCACCTTTATATTCAAGGCTCAAATTTTCTCCGGGGAATTCTTAAAGTTACCAATATGGTTGAAGTTTTTCATGGTAAAAATATTTTTCTAGGGCATTGCTTATATGACACCTTTGTAGTGAGCCACTACTTGGTGTCACGTGGAGATTCTAAATTACCTAATCCAGAAGTACAGCTTCACTTCAACAAATGATAAATCAGAGAGCTTGGCCACAGGAGGAAATTAATTTCTATTACTGCAAGGTTGCATTGTAGGGTGGTCATAAAGAAAATAGATATACCATAAAGAAAATAGATATATTTATTCTTTGGCCATTTCATTTGACATGTTTTGACATGTCAAATGGAAGGGCCAAAGAATAAAATAATACAGCTTGTGCCAATGAATAAAGTAAATACAATGCTGCTTCAGATAACTCAGAATGGTGATTTAAGATTGTTATGATCTTTCTCAGTTGCTCAGAAACTATCATACTCTATTAAATCGAAGTTTATCTCTAAATAAAAATAATAATGTCTGTCTCAGACACAGGCTCAAATCTCAGTATTTTCATAAAGTATTCTCTACAGAAAGTAAATGCTGCAATTTATCCTTCTAAAAGTTGACAAGATTTCAAAGGAAAAAATATATTTATCAATAAAAAATAAGCTATTTTGAAAAATTAGTCCACCATTTTTAAAAAAGAGGGTTTATAGTTTATATCAGATTTAAGAAGATTTAGAAAATCATTAAAGATACAGTTAAAAGAGCTATGACTTCATATGATTATCAGAAGAATGCTCTCTTTCATCATAAATAAAACATCTATTACTTCATAGTTTCAAATTTCTATCAACAGAAAAAACTCTGGCTTGCAAACAAGCTAAGTTTTGATGTTTCTAGGCATCCATCTGATACCTATATCTTTAACCATCAAAATATATAAATTATCAACATAAAGAAATAAATATATACATGTACACATCTTTTCATGTACCATCCTACCCTGACTCCCATTGGCTCTACCAGCTTTCTATTACATATACATCACACAGCTTTATCTACTAAGTATCCTGTTCTGGAGAAAAGGTTTCTTATTCTAAATTAATTAAGTTGTTTTCACCAGAATGAGTCCCACATAAGGAACGGAAAAATCTCACTTCTACTGGAGTTCAAAAAGCATAGCCATAGCTTGTGTAAACTGGGAGGTGTTTGCCATATTAATGATAATTTATTTCTATCTTTCTGTATGTTCTTTTCATTTAAGCCAGCTTCTATTCATACCTATTTTTTCCACGTCTGTAAAGGAGTCTCACAAACTAAAGGAAAGATGGTAGAAAATTATTATGATTTTTAGCTCTAAATGAGCAGAACTGTGAAATGACTGAGCTACCAACCAAAATTAGATCAATTATAACATTTGTTACTCTGTGATGCTTCCTTCTGACTTACAGAAAGAAGCATCATAGAGTAACATTCCTATGCAATTGGATAATTCTGCTAGCATATCAAAACCTGAGAAATGTGTTTATGTTAATGTCTCAAACCATTGATTAGATAGTCAAGCTCTGCAGCCAGAAAAAAAATCCTATTTACCAGAAATGCAAACTTCATAAAAAATTGCATGAAAATCAGTTTTTGCTTTGGAGGTCTATAATTTCTTTGAAACTTAAGAATTATTTTCCTCTTTTAACATAGCTAAAGATATTTGCAACATTTTGAATCTGCCTCAAAATGTCAGTTATAATATATTTTACAGTACATTTTGTAGGACAGAACACGCAGTGACAATCATCTACATTTGGAAGGTTCTCATTGTTGCTGTAATCTTTTTCACAGGACAGGCTGACTGGATAAAAATTTAGAATTATGGAATATTGTTTTCTTCCAGTGTTATGTTTCTTTGTTCCTGGCTTATGCTACGATTCTCTTTCTGTTTCTGCAATCTGCAGTTGTAGCAAGAATTGCATTCCCAACTTTTTTCATTTAGAGTAACATTTGGCAGGCGTTCTCTAGCACTGAACCATATGCATATGGGTCAAATTGGATTGGAGGAAATAATTTCTTCTGGGAAAGTTGTAAAATTGGGATATTGTCTTCCAGAAATATGTGAAAATTTACATTTTTTGGCGCTTTTTTGACTTTCTCTTGCTCCTATGAACTTGTCCAATACTGCACTGTATTTTACAAATTCTGATTTAAATTCTTTCCATTCAACAGGAAGACATTGCTTGCCTCTTCATCCAGCTGTTTCTTCACTTGGTTACAGTTGTCCAGAGAATGTCACTATGCTCATTTTCCAACACAGCAGAAAACTTCTTGTTTTGCTATACTCAAAAAATTGAGACCTTTTCTGTAAATTTATGGGAGAGATGTGGAACAAGATGCGATTACTTTAGTAGTAACATATGTCTAAATCAGGGAGTTTATTTCTGAAAATAAAAAGTACTGAGGGAAGGTTTCCAGTTCTTGAAAGGCACTCAGCAGGAAATACAGTGCTGGGAATGCACTGTGTTTTCATTATATGAAATTAAAGGAGTCTGTGAAATATTGAAACTTTTTTTCCTTAAAATACACAAATTGTTTCTGATAAAACTTTGTTTGTGTTAGAGGTTCCTAGAAGACATTTGATGGTTTTACTACAACTTACTCATTTTGTCTCTCTCTTATATCTGTATCCTTGGCTTGCAAACCTCCAAGTTGCCCAGAGTTCACACTGTATATTTAGAATAGCCAAAGAAAAAATTTTCATGGCATCAGTGATGGTAAAGCTTCCTCAAATCTTAGCTCATCATTTTCCATGGCTGGAAAATCCAGTTAATCAAAACTGAATAGGGTTCATAAAAATTAGTGTGATTTAGTGAACCACAAGCAGCTCCTCTTACAGTCCACCAGAAATGCCCTACATCTGGCTCAGTGAATCACAGAGCACTTGAGGTCGGAAGGGGCCTCTGGAGGTCACTTGGTCCAAACTTCCTGCTCAAGGAGGACCATCTAGAACAGATTTCCCAGGACACTTTTTGAATGACTCCAACAATGGAGATTCCACAACCTTTATGGGCAATCTGTGCCAATGCAGGCACCTTCTGCTTCCTGACATGCAGACCAAATCTGTGTTCTTGTCTGTGCCTGTTGCCCTTGTCCTGTGGCTGGACACTCCTGGAAAGAGATGAGCTCCCATCAGATATGTTTATTGCTGAGTTTCTCCCTGAGCCTCCTCTTCTCCAGGATGAAGAATCTCAGCTCTCTCTTAGAGGTCTTCCACAGATCCAGAGGAAGATGTCCCTGCCCATGACGTGGGGGTTGGAAGGGACTTTAAAGATTACCTATTTCTAAACCATTCTATGCAATTCTTTGCTTCTCTGATTTTATGGAACACAGTGTCAAAAGCCTTATGAAGTCAGGGCAGACAATATCTACTGGTCTGACCTCACCAAACCAGTTGTTTCATTACAGAAGGTTATCAAACTGTAGATCCCCAACTCCTACTTCTTGCCCTATTTTAAGAGGTGTTTAAAGTACATGTAGACATGGTGCTTAGGAACATGCTTTAGTGGTGGACTTGGGAATGCTGGGTTAACATTTGGACTCCATGATCTTGAAGGTCTCTTCCAAACTAAATGATTCTGTGGTTCTTTCAGTTAAAACATGTAAGAATATATACAAAAATCTTAATATGAAGCCATTCATTGTTGAATCACTAAGCTACTGGAGAAGAAACCATGCATTCATTGTTTGAATTTTGCAAACTAAGACATCATATAAAAAGAGTATTTCCTGAGAAACAGCCCTTTGATGGTTTATAACTGCCGTATTTAAAAATTAAAGTTACTTAAACTGGATTATATCCTTTAGGATATAAGATAGAGTTTTAAATATATCAGTAAGCCAAAATAATCTATTCAATGTCATAGAAGTCAGAATTTTGTCTTTTGTTTTTGAGAAATTACAGAGGATATATAAAAACCATGAGATGAAAATTTGAACCAGTGTCATAGCAACTCCAGTAGGTAAGCTTACATTTTTTCTTTAGTATTTAGGCAGGTACAAAAGTCTTAAAGACAGCAGACAACCTGCTGGAATTCTGAAAGATTCACATGCTTGAACAGCAAAGTGGGAATATTTCATTAAGAATGACGCTGAATTAGATTTATTCAACCTGAACAGAGAAGCAGTATTATGGTGGAAAGAAATCCAGCAGAAGAGTTTGAAGCCAGCCTCAATCAGAATGTTTGAGCCATCAGGGAACAGGGAGTTGTGTCTTTGTGTGTGTGTGTGTGTGTGTGTGTGTGTGTTCACCTCCTCCAACCCCTGGGTCATGTTACCTAAATTCATCGTGAGAATGTTAAGTATCTCACTCTGAAGTAACAGATTGAATAATACTTGTATTCCAACAAAAGTTGAACAGGACAACAGAATTATTTTGAACTCTTTTACATCTCTGACAACAGAAGCTTAACTGAACTTGCTTTTGCTATGTGGTTATAGCTGTTATTACTTCAGTGATGCAAGCCAACTCATTTGACAGTCAGTTTGTGTGGCTGACTTCTCTGTGAGATACCTGTGCTATCTCCTGGCTGATTAGCTGGAGTGCGACTAGAAGTGCATCTACTGCAGCTCAACACAGATCTGTGCCTGAGCCAATTACTTTTGACCCAGCTTTGAGGCTTACATGGGATTCAGAGTATCACATGTTGACTAATTCATCCTGACATTGGAGGAAACTTAGAGAAACACTAGCAAGGATCTACTGGAAGTTTATTTTGAAAAGCAGTGTAGGTCATGTTTGTCAGTGCCAGTCCAGCTCCATTAAAATTGATGTCAGAGCCAGTGATTCATTACTGTTTATTCAACAAATCTTATTCTATGAACAAAGACCACCTCAACAAGTTTAGGTTGAAATACAAAACACAAAAAACCCAGCCTAATCTGATTTATAGCTCTGTATTTTTGCTACCACCTGTAGTTAGATTACGATATCCACTCTTTTAATATACATACAAACTCAGTAATGAAAAATTACCTAAGCTTTGCTAGCAAAACTTTGGAGTCTTTTAGTCAAAACTTCTTAAGTAGCCAGGAAAGAAATGAGATGAATTAATGACTAGCAAATATGTGGCAAGTCAGTTTCTCAGGTATTATACAGACAATAAAAAACCAAAACCCACCATTTCAGTATTAAAAGCAGAAATACTCACTTTAGGCTCATTGAAAACCATTTTGGGTGAATTATAGGAAGTTATCCATGAGTAGGAATCCCAAATACAATAAGAGAAAAATTGCTTATAATACTATTAAAAGAAAGAGGATTAGTAAACCTAGCTCTCACTGGGAGTAATACATCCAGTATCTCTCACTAGATTGTAAAGAGAGACATCATAAAAGAGCACCAAAAAGTGCAAATAGATGTCATCATGGAGCTTCAGGTAATTCAGGTAACCTGATATGGTAATCTCTGAACAGAGAGAGAGATAGCTCTCCCAGGATTTTCCTGGGAAGCTGTGAAAAAGCTCACTGAAAGAATTAAAACAATTATTATCTCAGTCTCTGCACCTGGCAGGCAATCTCCGTCAAAGATGTTTGCAAGAAGGAGCTGTCCCTTCTTGACCAATAGGAGAGAGGAGATTCCTAAAGGCAATCAGGTCTGAGGTCCTCCATTGTTTCTATAAGAACTGTGGATTTCTAATGATAAAGTGCTTTTTCATGCCTTCTGATGATGGAGTCTCTGTATCACCTCTGTCTGTCCCCGATACCCCTTTGGTGATAATCTGTCAGTGCAAAGAGATGCTGAGAATTAATAGTAAATTTGGGTGCATGTGACCACCTCTGTCTTTCCCAACTTGCTACCAGGGCTGTGAGGGTACCACTGAGACCTTCTTCCCTCCATGTCCATCAGTGGCATCACTGGCACCACAGCAGGGCAAGCCCCTCACTCCCCACAGCCCTGCCCTGCCTGACCAGGGCCCTCCCAAACTGGGTCCACATCCCAGGGAGCTGCCTGATGCTGTTCTGATCACACAGACAATCACAGAAGTGAAACCTTAACCAAACTTGAACAATTTCTCAAGAAGATGTGGTTTATTAAAGATTTTTTCTAAACATCAGCAACCAGAGTGAGAAAAGTAAAATTTTTCTAGGTATTTTCATTTTGGAAGTATCATAGAATCATAGAATGGTCTGGGTTGGGAGGGGACCCTTAAGACCACCTAGCTCCAACATTCCTGCTGTGGGAAGGGACATTTTCAACTAGACCAGGTTGCTCAGAGCACCACCCAATCTGGTCTTGAAAACCAAGTATTTTGTTATTCACCCTTCAGTCTCATGACCAAATGTTCAAATCTGCTACAGCTGCAATAATCTTGCATTAGTTAGACATATCTGAATAAGCCAGGATTTTTCCAGAATTTGAATCTGACTGTGATTGTTTAGGTTTCTGGATGTAAATTGAATCATGCCCAAAGATGATTCATGCCCAGTGAAAGTCATTTGAGTTCGTACCGAAGATATACATGCATCTAAAATCAGAAAAGCTTTCTGAAAATAATTGCTTATGCTTAAATGCAGAATAAACAAAGCAGAGAAAAGCAATCAAAAACTTACTGAACAGCTTTAATAATACAGTCTAGATTTTTGGGACTATATAGACATAGATTAATCCATAGCATTGTGAAGGGCAGTAACACATTTAAAAGAGTGGGAAATGGAAGGAAATGCTTCAGAATTATGGAAGACTCAGAAAACCTAATATTCACTTGATTTCTGTTAAAAGTATGCTTTTTAATATTTCACAAATATTGTGTATATTATTATAGTGTTTCTCACACACACACACATAAAAAAGCAGTGTTAGTCACTGTTTGAAAGAAACTAGGCAGATTGTTTATGAATTTTAACTTGCCACATGAGGAATATAGTGAAATGCAATGAACTACAATGAAAAATAATTTGAACCTCAAAGACCTACTGAAGAGCTAAAGAAATATTAACTAGCAGCTTTCATTTGGTAATGAACAATTAAAAGCACTTGGCACAAACAAAAAAACCCTTCAGACAGCTCTAGCCACAGAAATCTGCAGGAAAGCTTCCTAGTCATTCAGTCTGGTTATTTTAGATTAGAACTACAATTTATTTAGCTGCTGGATTATCAACTGCAGTTGATTTCAATCACATGTAACAATATGTCAAAGGCTGTATCTGTAAAAGAATTTTGACATCTAAAATCTATGTCCAAAAACGTAGTCCACAATAACATAGGGACTGAACATCTAGACATTTTTATCCCACTTAATCCCATCTGGGATCCAACAAGAAGGTGGAATTTCTGGGATGCCTGATCTGTCTCCAATGAAATTGTAGACATGCATTCTTTATACTATAAATTGGCCACAGAAGGAAATTTTAGCTAACAAGGTAATGGTCAGAACACTTGCCTAGGTAACAAGAAACTACTACCAGAACATCTTACCTCCTCAGTACCCACAATAACTAAATTTCAAAATAATTTTTCTTTCATTACTTTTCTTTACAGGTAGAATCTTTACAGGCAGCATCTTTTATTATTGGTTTTGTACACTTCAGTGAGAAGAAGAGAAATTACAGAACTGCTTTGATGCATATTTTGAGTTACATTTTACTCAAGTTAATCTCAGAATGCACAGAGAAACAAATCAAGGCATTCACTTCCTTGTGTGCATAATCCTTGTAGGAAGAGATTGTTTCCCATAAATTCTGGGAATCTTATTGCTGCCTGACAATCATATATAATTACTTAATTCATTGTTAATGGAACATGACTGTGGCATGTACAAGACCATTTGGGAAGAAGTCTTGGGCAGGATAATAATTTACATATTTGATTTCTATTAATTTTTTTTTAATTGGATGGGTGTTATTTAGCCCCACTAGCACTTTAATAAATGGCCTAACTGTAATCAGCACAGTATTGTTTCTCTCTAGACTTTCCAGCCGCATATGATTTTGTTAAATGGTTAAGGTTAGCATGCTTATGAATCTTACGTTGCATATGTAAATATTTAATTTGTGTGGCAAAGTAATTAAAAAGTATTCCTGACAACTGGTATTATAAAAATTGTGAGACTGTCTGATTTTAAGTTTCATATGACACCAAGTACATTTTTCCAGCACGTAAAATCCATTTTGTTATGCTGCATCAATTTTGCATCTGAGACTTTGCACTATGTTGTTTACTAAATATTTTCTGTGTGAAGTTTAGTTCATTTCTATAAAATTGAATTGAGTTGGGGATCACTGAAACCATCAGATGCTTGAATTCAATGTTAACAGCATTCTTTGACCTCTACAAGATCTTTTACTGCTGGCAATAAATAAGTGAGTTTTACTGTAATACATTTGTCATATTGTAAATATCTCCAGTGGCATGGGACCACTGCTATTTAGCAGGAAGGGAGGCACACTGTTATGTCAAAAAGAGAGCAGACTATGGGAATTAAGTTGTTGGGGGAGGATGTCTAGGTTTTCTGTTTGGCCCAATGTGTGAGCTCTCAGTATGACATATGCTACATTTCTTTTGTTACTGAAAAACTTAGTAGGTTGCCTCCATTTTTTTCAGATTACTCTGACAAGTTTTTCAGATTACTCTGACAAGTTCGACAAGCAGTAACAAAAGTCCCATACACTTTTTAAGGTGTAAGAAAAAAAATTCTATCCCATTAAAAGATCTTCTTTAAGTTGTTTGAACATTGGGAGAAAAGATCTGAGTTGTAAGGAAAGTGGTTGCTTAAAGATGAGAAGGAAACAGTAAAGAGAAATATATTCCAGTGAGCAGAGTAGGAATTTGAGGTTAGCTAGACAAACTATACCAAGAAAGTAAGAAGGTGGGAATGTGAGTAATGAGCTGAAGCACATACAAATGACTAAGAGACATTAAGGATAGACTTTATTGACTGCTAAAAGAAATTGGAAGATGATTGGGATGGAAAGGTTGATAACAAGGACTGATAAAAAAGCAATCTAGATTATTAAATATAAATAGAGGAGAAAAGTATTGTAATGGGAAAGAAACTGAAGGAATAGTACAGCTGTTGGAAAGCATTAATAATATGGAAGAAGATGGAAGGAAATTACATGGAAAGAAAGATGATCAAGAGCCAAATGAACCACTTGATAACTAAAAAGTGGGCATATGTAGTCAGTGTTTCTAAATCTCATCTCTTCCTCAAATGGCAGTGCTGGAGGCACTGAAAGGAAGAACCAAGGAAGGCAGATATCTTGAAGGCCTTGAAGTCAGGAACAGGAGTCACAGAACACTAAAGGTAAAGGGAACCAATAGGAAGAAGGATCCTTAAGGAGCATCAGAGTTCAGTACAGTTTCCTCTCTAACTCATGAATTCTGCAGCCAAACTTCATTGAATTTCTGCATCACTGGAAGCTAAACCACTTTTTTTTCTATCTCCCAAGATCTTCTATCTCCCAAGGTTCATATTTATGTGCAAAATTGTACAGTGAAGGAATATGGAGTTAGAAAACATTAGAAGCAACCTCCTAACCTCAGTTTGTATCTGTGTACATTTGACACTAGATGCCTAGTGGCATTTCTAAATATTTTTTTTCTAAACCATGTTTGTTCATCCTGACTACCAAAAGACTTTTGAGCTGTACCTTCCAGTTTTAAAAACATTACTCAGATTAATTTTTAAAATTCTGTATTTTGTAGATATGTGAAGAAATAATAAACTCATTAAAAGGTTCTCTACAAGATAACTTAAGCTTCTGGTGTTATGCATAAATGTATTCCTCCTCTGCACAATGCCTGAAATGTTTTTAATATGGTAATTAAATACTTTCTAAGCTTCTGTTATAGAGCCTGTTAGTTGTATCAGTAAGTTGTTGGGAACAAAGTTCTTTCTTGGCAGCAGACTAATTTTTTTTACCTAGTTTCTTTAGAAGACAGCTAGTGAAATAATTTGCCTCCTTTCATGTGGGTTACAAAGGCCTAAAATACAATGTAGCAACAGACTGTTTGTGATTAACAAAAGTAAGACAGATGTACCTACATCAGAGATGTGAATGTAGTCAAACTGTTGACTGCTTTTTTCCTAATTTTTCACAAAATACTGATATCATACTTTAAAAACTGGGTTTTTACTTCTTAAATTTTGTATATTTCTTGTCTTCTTCTACAACTAGGATCACAGGGAATGGGCTGCTTGGCAGCCCTCCTGTTATAGTTTATCTCACAATTCTAGTAACATTTGGTTCTTGGCCAACAGAAAATATGCTTCCCCACAATAAAGAAAACCATTATGCAAAAATATTATAGAAAAATCAGCTCTGTGCTCTCCTGTTGTCTTGGAGACCTTTATGGTATGATTCCCAGGAGCACAGAGTGATATCTATCAAATTTATTCACTTCAGACCACCACAGATTGGAATAAATATTTTTCAACAAAGTGTACTCATTTAATGTTATCACTTCATAGACTCTTATGTAAACCACAAGTAATTAGTCCAAGTATTACTTTACACTCTCTGTGCAGTGGTCACATTAGACATCTTTCCTCACAAATTACAGAACTCACATCTGGTGCCTCAGCCTTGGGGCATGTACTTCTGTGAAATTGTTTGTGAAGTTCCATGTACTTCTATATCTGTCATCAGATTTTAGGCAGAAACTTTTTCTTCTACCAGCTTTCAAACTTCAATATTTTATACATATTATGATAAATACACATTTAAATTCCTGCCTTATGCCAAGATCAGAGACAGACAGTTAATTGTTGGTTTGTCTTTGACAACAATTTAAAGATTTAGTAAGAATATTCAGAACCAATAACATTTCAGTCCTTTGCCGGGCATCCATGAAAAATTTTGGAAAATAAACTTACAGGAAATACAATATTTTTTTCAAGTTAGCAATGTTACCAAATATAGCAGTGTGTATAAATTTTGTTTGTAACCAAGAGATATGATTCAGTTTATGAACAGGCCTATAGTGAATATATTCTATGGTCTTTGAAGCAAACCATTTCTTTTTCACACATGGTGCTAGTCATAACAGAACAGCACCAAGTGTATTGCAGCAATCTAGTCTCAGTTGTAAAGTGATGTTTATGACACTAATTGATTTTTTTGTACACAACAGTTATTTTTTGGCTTTTCAATATAAGCAAGTCATAGTAACTCTTGTATTTAGTGCTAGAAAGCTCTGGATGAATGTTGCATGCATATGTTGTCATTTGAAAAGGGAATTCACAGGGAAAGGGCTTGCTGAGGGAACTACCTGGTTTTATTGCCCCTGCCTGACTTCCCCTATAGTATCCTCCCACACTGCCCACTAGCCCACGCAAAATACGATTATTTTTGAGAATAAATGGGTGTGTTTAGGAAACCTCATAAAAATCAGTCCTGTAATTGAATCTATTATTGTGAGTATAGGTGATAATTTTACTGGAAAGTTGCAAGCATAGGCCTGAAAGGATCTACCCAAATTTAGTTCAGACCCTCATCACTTGTGATGCAAGAGTCATAGTTGACTGCGGATAACATGAAAGAAAATCATCAACAAGTATAAGAACTTTCAAACCACAAGCATATATCTTTAATATCTTTTTTTCTTGATAATATTTTTGATAAGCAAAGATTATTAGGCCTCTGTATTTTTCGTACTGAAAAAACCAGTAAGTTCCTATAGTTACATATGTTAGCTAAAGCACACATATCCTTTTTAAATACACAAGCCAAAGGGGTGGTGGAGGTGATTTTTTTTTCTATATTCTGAAAGTATTCATTGCTGTGTTTTAGCATTCCATACATTTTCCCCACACACAAATAACTTATAAATAAATTAATAAAATGTATTCTAATTATTTGTAGATGATACAAATATCCAAGAACCTGCATTGTCATGGAGCCTTCTGCATAATCCAGAATGAAATTATCACTCATTCGTCCAGAAGAAAAAACAGGATTCCAACAGATACTAGTAGAAAAATAATCTTACCAAACATACAATACAGTTTTATTAAATATTAGTAGAAAAGAAAAAAATAATTATCATGTTGGAATTCTGAATAATTCTTAAGGTACTTACACCATCTTCAGGCTCCAAAATCTGAATAGAAGACATTCTGTCTTTTCCTCCATGTTTAACAGTATTTCCTATCTTATTTTCCTTTACACTTACTGCACTCTTCTTTTAAATAAGCTTATCGTTGTTATATATTTCATCTTGAAGTAGTTCCTTCCATTTAACTTATTTATTCTGTAAAAAACATTGAATTCAAGATAAAAGAAGACAATAGATATTGTAGAATATTCTGATATATATGTACAGCAATTTCCTAATTTTTATCTAAAATTTTTACATAAGCTGTTTAACTGCAATTACTTCAATGCTCATCCTGGAAAAGAAAAGTTTATTTGACTGAGATTTATTTATGTTTACCTTGATTTCTATTAAAATAATGATGGATTATGCTGAAAACTTCTGTACGAGTCTTGGCTCCAGTTTCTAATATAACCAAAAATAAGTCCCAAAGTTAACTGCGTTTTATAGAAAAGCTATTGAACTTTTCTAATTTCTTTTCGTTGAAAACACAATACTTACATTCCTTTTCTACATGATCTCAGTTTTCTGAAATCATTTTTTGAGGAAGGCAAATGTCTTTTTCCAAACAGATCAAACTCTGTGAAAAGGGAACATCCACATATCGTATGTAGATTGAATATAAATTGCATGCACTGAGAATGCCCTGTTCCTACTTTCAAAAAGTCTCATTTTTCAGTAGACATAATATTCTTATTAATTTCAGCTGCTAGAGAAATAGAGGTAGTCTCTAAAACAGTCAGACTCCAAGCCAGATTTATGTAAAAGTTAATTCCAGATGGATGACACTGTAGGGGTATGTGTGTATGTAGGAATACAAAAAAGGACCCTGTGGTAAGAAAATTATGAGGATCACCTAAAGCAGCAGGCCTGGATATTGTACTGCAAATGGAATAAACTGAAACTTCCAATTTATTGCAAAGAAAGCACATTGTAGAGGTATGTAAACAATGCAGTAGTCTATTCTATGAAAGTCACATAACAAATTACTATTAGATGATAAACATGTAGTGGCAACACCCTTTTGCTTAAAATGATCAGTGCTAGAGGTACCAACGGTAATTCAGGAGTTCTCTCTAATATCAAATTATAAATCTGGAAATCTCTTTCTTTTGCATAAACCCTAGGATGATTTGGACTTTCTAGGGCAGAAATATGATGAAACAATAGTTTAAACAAATGGTAATCATGGCTGCAAAATCATGTCTATCACAACTATCACCATGGATTTTGCAAGTTATTGAAAAAAACAGAGTAATTTCTTTGGATATTTTTAAACTCTAAATATTAACTTAAGAAATATTATTTCCAGTGCACCTCACTGGGAAATAACCATTTAAAGCATTAAAATGAAATAGTGGCCAAGATTTTCATAAATAAAGATTTCCTGTCACACTATTTCAGGACATCTAAAATTTCATGCATCAAACAAAGCGATATTTCACAAACTGCATCTTAGCATGTCTGGAGGATGCAAGAAGTTGGATTTCCCACATCTATTTGCAGAGCTAATATTCTTTGACTTTGGACTTCTTCCAGAGCCTACTCTTTATTTTGCCAAAAGTAACTATGGTAATGTCTTATTCAGACTCATTTTGGTCATCCTGGTTTGAGCAATACATGCAGCTGGGAAATCGTGACTGTATAATTCCAGAAGTTTAAAGTCCATAAGAGAATATAACAAATATTATATTTTCTAACATAAATATTTTTTCATTAATTGAACTAATCCATTATATAATTTTGGTTTATTTGACTCAGTCTATCAGCTAGAGATGAGAGATTATCCTTACAGTCAGCAAATAGCTATTCACATGGATTACTTCTGTTGAAAATTCACAGAAATTCGGTTACGTTAGAGGCAAATGAAAGCAGTGTGAAATGCCCAATAAACAGGTATATGAACCCAAGTATTGGGTCATTTGTGTTGACTTGGGCCCAAAGTGTCTCTGTCTGTTTTGTGCATTCATTACACTGCTTATATTACTTGAAGTCAGCTTACAGCAACACAGTAAATTATAATATTCACATTATTATGCAAATTAGCCCTAATCCATAATCTATCTTCCCATATCATTTGGTATTTAATTTGAATCAGTTAACTCAGAAGTGAGTTGAATTCTACATATATTTCCATCTATGTTTCTCAAGACCATATTAATTATCTTCTGCCCTACTATTTTCAGATATCTGTGAGGTTTAAATAATGGCCACAAGCTAATGTTTATTATCTTCCCTGTGACATGTACTCTATGACTTTTGAATAATACAAAAAATGATGTAACTTCTGCTTAGAAATGCAACTGACTAAATATAAAACCGAGCTGGAAATTACCTAAAATACTCAAATCTTGTTGTATTTGGATTTGGTTTTTTTAATCTAGTGTGATATTCATTAATTCCACTGCACAGATATAAGAAAGGTCAATCTTCAGCCACAGAACCAGGACAGTTTCTCACCAGTTGGAGGAGCATGTCCTTCCTACTTGTACACACATGAACCATCTCTCCCTATTGAAACACTAACTTAACCTTTATTATTTTTTACAGCAGATTCAGAGACATTGCTGCCACTACCAGCTGGTAAAAAGCTAATCCCTGTTTTCCAACCTAGCCTTTTTTTTTTTTTTTGGTGAGGTAGCTCTTTTGCAATGCAGAGAACTAAAAACGATGACAGAGTCTTTACTTAGGGCTCTGGAAAGCTCTTTGTACAGTAAAACTAACCCCACATTGAGGATTTCCAGTTCATAGCAGTTGCCCCTTTAGCCAATTAGGAGGTCAGTGGTAGTGTCAGAACTACACCGTGTAACCTGAGCAGCCTGTAGGGCACGAGCTGTGTGCCATTCACACAGCTCAGAAAACACTGTCTGCTTATCCACAGCCAGGTTTGACTCAGTTAAGAATTCTAATCAGAAGTCAAGAAGATGTAAACATTTCTGATACTCATCAAGTTTTCTCTTCAGGGTGAATTGTTGTTACTGCAAGAGTCTTTCACAACTACAGTCTCTTTGCTTACACACCAAAAATAACTTGGAAGAGGTTGTGTAACATTGCCACCTGGTGACATTTTTTTGTAATATTTCTATTTGAAAACTGTTAAAGTAAATTTTGACTTCTGTAATTTTTGTATAGTATTCTTCTCCACAACTAAGCACAATTCTAATAACAATAAATATGTATGCATTTAAAGGCAAAATACTCAGATTTCATTACACAGGAAAATAAAGCTAGACAATCCAGAAGTTGTTTCTTGTTAATCTCATTAGTGAGATTTCCAGGGCAGATTGCCAATAGACTACTATTCCAAACTCAGAATCACTTTCATACTTAGAGTCATAGCCATAAAAAAAAAAAAAAACTGACCCATATTTTACAGAATATTATTAGACATGGCACAAAACTTCACACCTCATTTACCAGACTGCAATGAAATACAACAATAAATATTTCTGCTAAAGAAAACATAATTAAATAGAATACTCTGTGTGAAAAATAAGCTTAATTTTCACAGGACATGAAACATGCTGCTGCTATAATACTGCACACAATAGTTAAGGTCATTTAACTGCTTGGAGGAAGATTATGCATGGCAGTAGGAATTACTTGGAATTCTATGTACTGCCTAGAAAAGATTACCTCTAGGTGTTTGGTGATGTTGGGTCCATCAGAAACACTAAGTAAGGAATGGACATTTCAAAAGCATTTGAAATCAAATATCTCTTAGGTAGTCATTTGAAGAATTTCCAGGGATAGAAGGAATCAGTCTCCTCAGATACTTAAATGAAATTATTTTTCTGTAAGTAAACTCTTTCCAAGTAAAACTGCTAAATATTCTGAATTCCCCCTTCCCCTAAAATTCTGAGAAATCTGAAATAGATCACTTGCCTGGTAAATGAAAAATTCTCATTCTTCATGAAAACAAGTAACTCTAGTCCCCTGTCACAACAGGCAACAACAATGTGATTTTACATATAAATGTCTGTGTGTGTGTGTATATATATTTTAAGCACTGCACACACATATATAAAGTCATTAATTGCACCATATTTGCTTGAAAGTAAAAGAAGTTTTCCATTTCATTAGATTTAATTTTTCCCTCCTTTTAAAAATAGTGCTTTTCACCTAAAAATGGAAGCTGTTGTGAAAAGTTGTTTGGCACCCAGGTGGCAGTACTGTCATAGAGGAGGCAGAGCCTATGTCACTAAGACCTTGTTTAGTCTCAGCTTCTGAGTGGGCACCATGCCAGCCTGACAGATGGGCATCAATAATGGCAGCAATGTGCCCTTGCATGTGCCTGTGCATCTACTGTGTTTGCCTAGGGAAAGGCTTTCATCCAAGATTGTCCAAACAGCTGTTCATTCTGAGTTTCTATCCTTATTGTTAAGAAGAGATGTCAACACTAATCCATTTTTAAGCTAGATTAATTATTTTTTAAAAAAGAAAAGTAAAGCAGCTTTTTCGCTGGTAGAGTGTGAGCAAAGTCAGTATCCTTACACAAGCACATCGACTTCATAAAATCCTTAATTCCAGCTTCTGTGTGAAAGAACAACTGAGAAGTCATGGTTACTCAGGACAAAACAAGGAATTAAACTGTGTCATCAAAACAATCCCAAATATGGATGAGATCAAGCTTAGCATGATAGTCCAGCTGGATGCAAGTGCATTTCTGCCTCTGTGATCAAAGGGTAGCTACTTGGACAACCACTGCTCCATATAACAGCTCTCAGAGGGTTCATGCTCCCCTCCTACATTCTGATGGTATCTGGAATATCTTTCTCCTAAATATGTTACAAGGTGACAGAGGAGGAGTGAAAAGAGGTGGTAATAACCAGTGAAAAGCCATCATATGCCTCACAGTGCCAAACCTAATGCCACCGCCATTGCAGTAAGGGGAGGAAAATGAGTAACTTGACAAAAAATTTTCTGGTAGTGCAAAACCTGCTTTCTATGTCCTTTCTTTTCAGTACTAAATCAATATGTGCTGTCATACAGTGAAAGACTAAAAGGCCAGAGCTATTCCCACTGCCTTTATTTAACTGAAATCACATATGACCAAAATCCTGGAGCCTAAATGCAGGTCTGTGAACTTTCCATATCTCACGGCTCTCAGACTAGCAGTTCATAGAGTTAGACAGTTGACAAATTACAGCTCTGAAGTTACTGACATTGTATCACCACTTTATTGGCTCCAAAATCTGTAAGGCCTGCTGGTTCAGCAGCTCTAAAAGACTTGGCTGAATGTATGGATATATGTAGTGTCCAGTGATTGTTACATCATCTTTCTTTGAGTCTTTTGGATGACAAAAAGCTTTAGGCTCCTGTGGCTTGTTCAGCACACCCAGCCTGCAGGGCTGACATGCAAATATTCATTCCAGAAAATTGCTAGGGTCCCCCTTGTACCAGAGAGGTGGTATAAAAATTCTTCCCAGTTAATGTGGACCTCAATTATGATTATGCATATTGATTCAGATTTATTAGAAGCAAGAAAGGGTGATAACAACACTGAACTAAGAACTATGTAGTAGTTCAATGTAGTTTTTTCTTCATATGTCAATTCTCTCCTAATTTGTATATATTGCCTTTCCAGCTGATTTTATTCCTTGTGCTTAACCTGTGTGCTATATTTGCAACCTAAATATGGTATCTAACAAAAAGACACTACTTGGTTACATTTGAAAGATAGATTGAAAAAAAAAGTTGTATGTTTCAGTCAGATGACATCTTCCTAAGCCAGGTTCCATTTAATTGTTTCCTTCCAATGGTAATCTCTCAGGGGGCTAATATATAATTTATATTAAAAAGCAAAATGAAACAAAGCAGAAAAGTCATAGTATTTTCATTTTTAAAAAATCAACTCTTTTGGGAAATGAAGATTTTATTTTTATCTTTTACAGCAGCTGGATTTCTTTGCATGCTTCTGACAGTATTTTAGACATTTCATTGGAAGACATGGGCTCCATTCTGACTCAATGAAATAGAAATGTTATTTTAGGTTAATTGCCCATCAACAGCTCTTACAATGAGCTCTTAAACAAACAAAAAATCCTCTTCTAGAACTGCTTTGCCAAGCAAGATCATGCTTCTAAACAGGAAATTTTTGGGTAAAGAGAAGAAGGCAATATGTCCAAGTTTCCTTCATATCAATGTTAAATTTTTTGCTCTGTTAAACACTTCAAACTTGAAGAATATTACAATAACATCATAAAGTCTGATGTAAATAAACAGTGCCTCCTGAGCAAGTTCCCTGACAACACAAAGCTAGGAGGAGTGGCCAATAACCCAGAGTCTGTGCAGCCCTCCAGAGGGACCTTGGCAGGTTGGAGAGAGGGGCAGAGAGGAACCAGCTGAAATCCAGCAAAGACAAATGCAGGGTCCTGTACCTAGGGAGGGAAATACCCCAGACATCAGACAGGCTGGGGCCAACCTGCTGGGAAGCTGCTCTGTGGAGAGGGTCCTGGGGGTTCTGGTGGACACCAAGCTGTCCATGAACAGCAGTGTGACCTTGTGGCCAAGAGGCCAATGGTGTCCTGGGGTGCATCAGGAAGAGCATTCCAGCAGGGCATGGAGGTGATCCTGCCCTTCTACTCTGCCCTGATGAGGACATATCTGGAGTGCTGTGTCCAGTACAAGATAGATGTGTAGAACCTGGAGCAGGCCCAGCAGAGGGCAATAAGGATGATTAAGAGATTGGAGCATCTCTCTCACAAGGAAAGGCTGAGGCAGCTGGGCCTGTTCAGCCTTGAGATGAGACAACTGAGAGGAGACCTCATCAATCCTGTCAGTATCTGAAGGGAGTGTGCCAAGAGGATGGAGCCAGGCTCTGCTCAGTGCTGCCGAGCAACAGGACAAGAGGCAATTGACAGAAATTGTTGCATAGGAAATTTCACCAAAACATGAGGAAAGTGTGCAGGTGACCAAGCACCAGAACAGATTGCCCAGAGAGATTATGGAGTCTCCCTCACTGAGATATTCTATGATCACCTGGAAAAAATCCTGTGCTCTAGAATGAACCTTCTTGAGCAGGGAGGTTGGACCAGATGACTCAAGTGGACCCTTCTTTAACCATTCTGTGATTCTCTTACCTCTGGTAAATTGACAGACTTCTGGAAAATCAACAATTACATAAAAGATATGATCCCTTCCTATTGAATTAATTCACATGGCCTTCACAAAATTTCCATAAAATCACATCACATTTCAGGTTGGACTGAAGAAATAAAATGTTCTTCACATAACGCTATTGCTTTAAAAAAATCTTTAATGTGCATAGAAATGACCCAAGCAGTTACTGGAATACATTTCAAAAAATTATTGCAGTCCTTTCTTCATGATGTAAAAACTGTCTTTTGACACCCATCATCTTAATGTTCCTTGAAAATTCATTAAAGCACTCACAAATAAACTTTCTACATCAAAACCTGCATGTATCCATGCAGTGTTTTGTCCTATTGTGAAAGCCACAACAATTACAGATTAGCCTGCTAGATATTTGGCTCCTATTTCCCTAATTTTCTAAAGGCAACATTTTCTTTTGGAACTCATTATTATGTGTTTCCTTGACAATCTTTCTCATCTAGCCTTCAAGGCACAAATGACTGTGAACTTGGCAGCCTTAAAACACTTTTCATCAAAAACACCCATAAAACATTTTTTTAATTCTCTCTGTATTGGTGGCAACACAGCAAGTGGGGGAAAAAAAAGGCAGCACAAAGCATTTATAATTCTTCTCCTGCTGCCTGAGGAAATAAAGTGCCTAGGTATCTGTATATACAACTGTAAATATTCCTATAAATGTACATTCTACAAAATATGCTGTGCTGTTATTGGGGTAGCATAGTGCTGGGACATTGTTCCCCAAACCTCTACTTCTTGTTTTCCCCTAGAACTGCAGGGACTTTTCACTCCGCTGAAATTGCTTCTGCATTTAAACAGTGTTATTTCTAGTAAAATCACATTTGGTCATCTAAACTATACTTAGCTTGACTGAAACCCAGCTGAATAAAGTAATTCTGACTACTTCAATCAGCATTTGAAGTGTCTTTTATGCCAAGTGAAACTCGTGACTCTATGTATAGCACTATATCTTATATTTGTGTTCAGGCACTAGCACACTGACACACCCTTTTCCAGTCTTCTGTATGGATTATTCTATACTCCTACAACAATTGTATTTTAGTTGTCATATCAAAGCACAAGAGAAAGATATTTTCTGTGTCTTCCCAGGAAAGAAATGAAGCATACTGTAATTTAGTTGCTATGGGAAAAACAAGCAGAGCCTAGATTTCTTTAATCACTTCTCCAATAGGATCATCCTCTCTGAATTCTGGTTGCTACTCTTAAGTTATAACAACTTACAGCCATACATAGGGGATTCTGTAACTCAGTATCACTCTGACACATCCATGTAGGAAATTTGGTGAGGGTGAAGTTTGCTTCTCTTCTGGGTCTGCTCTAAGACTGAGAACTAAAGAAAGGGGAGAAGAGAAAGGGGAAGGGAGAATGGTAGAGAGATGACAAGCTCCTCTAAACTGGAGACATGTTTGCAATATGTACTAGCCTAGGCTTGCATGTGTTGAGAAGGCAGGTAATACCAGGCTTTTGAAAAGCACACACAGCCATGCTACCTCTTCACTTGGTGATGTGAAGTTGGACTCACTGCAATGCTGGGCACTCGGGATAGATAAATCAGGAGCAGAGATGCACAAGGTGAGTTTTTAAACTATAGAATCCTTCATTTTTTATTTTATTTTACTCTTATACTTTTCCTAAGAAGATCTTAGGGAAATATATAACACAAAATATTTTCTCAATTAAATAATTGCAGTAATATGCATTTATCAACAAATACTTGTAATGCGACCTTTTCTTACAAATTAGCCATGTGTTGTATTAGGTGTGTTGGCAAAGCAAATGCAGTTTTTAGACTCCATCTAGATAATGGTGTGATAGTAGAAGATATTACTCTTAATGCCAAATTTAAAACTGTTGTTTATTAATAAGAACTTAGAGAAACCCAAACAACATACCAGTAAATTTATTCCAGTATTCCTTTGGTTTTCATAGTAAGAAAGAATGTTGACAATTGATTTGAACCACTCTGTATGGTTTGCTGAGACACACTTATATTAGGTGCTGTACATATTCAAATTATAGCATTTCTTTTTCTTGTGTCTCTTTCCAGTTGTGTGGAAATACTATAAATATTCTGAATGACAGAGGAAACAGGTGCACTATATCATTCTCTTTTATATTCCTGCTTTTATTTATTGTTTTGTTAGGTCCTTTAGAGAAATAATATTAAGTGGTTTTGTAAAGTGTATAGTTTAAAAAACTTTTTTTTCTGTTGCTCTGACATTAAAGCAGTTTTGTTTATGCTACTTAGAGAGCAGAATAAGTCATCTATTAAAATATCTACCTACAATTTGTAGAGCAATGTACATGTTTAAACCACATTGCTTCCCCAGTGAAATAATGCAAAATTCTTCTAAAAACCCATCAGGAAATTATAAGTGAACAAGACAATGATGTATTGTGGTGCAGCAGGCCTCACAAATAAAAATATTTCCATCAGTATTAGGAGTAGGATTTGATTTTGGATCAGTTTTAGAGTTCCTACTTGTGACTAAAGTCTGTTGTATATCTGTATACAGCTGTATGAAACAAAATAAAATTCTAACTGTTCCTGAAATCATGACCAAATGAATTCTTCACTAATTGTATGACAAATCAAATTATGCCTTTTTCTTTGCTCCAAATGAACAACTACTTTCACTAGTTTTCAATCCTGGATATGCCCTTCACCCCCTGTTTCTTGCTAAACACAAACATATTGTGAGGTTTAAATGTCTCATCCTTTAAAACAATGTTCAAATCTAGCTATTTTTGTCTGTATCAATGACCAAGACAACCTTACTTTGATTACTAAAATATCTCCCCATGCTTTTATGACAGTAGGTTACACACAGAAATTTATCCTAGAGCAATATTTTTTAACAACCATGTATGTGCTTAGTGAACTAAAATTGCAGAGACCTCCTCAAAAATCTGGGGCTTTCCTTTGTTCTTGATGTTTTAAAAACATTCTGTATTGCTTATTCCTCGATTTTAATTTAGTTTTTCATTTTTAAATATTTAATTTCAATTTTTAATTTAATTGTAATTTTCAGAAAATACATATTTTCTGTTACATTGATGTGTGTAGGATTGCCTGCACATGCACAGTACAACATATTATGTTTAGCAGAACATGTTTAAAATATCATGTTACAATATTACATTGATTAACAGAACTAGTAAAGAATTGCAGGAATATGTTGCATCAGTTATGAGTGGAACATCTGACAGAACTATTACCACACCACCCTACCCTACCACCCTGTTCCAAGTTTCTTTTATTTATATAAAGGAGACTTGACATCATAAAGTTAATTCAGTAGTCCATAGCATTCAGTGGTTGAGCTTTTTAGCATTGTCCTTTTTAGCATTTATTGTTATTGTATAACAATAAACAAATGTGCTGATCAGAATTAAATATATACATGAAAGGAACTAATGACTGTGAATGGGAACTAGATCTGCATGATTTGGATACTGGTAAACTTAGCAGTGTTCAAAGATCTTCACCTTAACATAGGATGAGCATATAGCAAGACAGAAAAGTATAAGGAATGGACAGATAATTTTGGGTTTCCTTATGAAATCTACATTCCCTCACTATTTATCCCTTGTGCAGCATGTGGCTTCACCTTCATATAAATTCAAATGCAACAAACTAAATATTTTACTGAATTCATCCTTTGCCCAAAGCAACTGCAATCAATATTCAGAAGGAAAATTTACACAGACTTTCCCTTTAAATTATAAAAGAGATCCCTTCTGCCTTTTGCTACTCTGAAAAATATTTTCTGCTACAAGCTATTCAATGCTGATGCCTGGCAGGACTTTCCTATATCTCAAGATATATGGTGAATGCTGGCATACAAATTGCTCTTCAGTTGCTATGAATTTCCCTTTCATGTAGTATTGATTTCCCAAGGGGAAAAAAAGACAAATTACTCTTAGACATGCTGGGTATTATACAGCAGGGAGGTAGCATATTCCTTTTATTTTTGTTGTCACTGCCCCAGTTTCATTTAACAAATTGCTCAAATAGATTCATTCACTTCAGATTTCATATATGAGACCCAGATGGCTTTTATCCCTAAGAGCTGACTCTGAAATAATGACAGTAAGACCTAATACCTTTTATCTTTTTCGGGATTATAATCATATCCTCTTCTTGTTTTGGAGTTGGCTTTTTACAAGAGAAAGAGAACTCTGGAACACAAAAATGCTTCTCAGCTTCTAGAAGAAGACCTGTGTATTCTTTTTCCTTTGTACTCCCTCAAGACATACACATATTCCAGCTTCCCTCAAAAATTAGAGCATGTGTATTCAAAAGATGTAGGGTGATCCAGCCAGGTACCTGATACAGTAATCAGGGGGAAAAGGACTTCTGAACACAGTGAAAAGTATTCCTGCCTGGCACAGGAGGAACAGCCAGAGAGGCTCCCCTCCCAGAAAAACATGAAATTCCTGGATACATGTGTTCAGATTGTCAATGATCTGCCCACTGTGTCCAAACTTAAAAATGACCTGAAGAAAATCCAAATGCTTTATAGCTTTTCCAGGATTGCAATTCTTTTTAGTCACATTATTTCTAACTTTCCATTTCCTAAAAATTATTCTTTCTTCATAGACTTATTTAAATCAAACAAAAATTATAATAAAATTTCTGTTGAAGTCCAAATGATCTTTTAACATAAACAGCAATTTCTTGTTAATTTCCATTACATAGCTATATAAATGCACTGAAGGCAGCTGGAAGCAAAATGAATGTGAATTTTAAAAAGGAATGTGTAGTTTTAGAGTAATTTAGACTATGATACAAATACTTCACATTTTTAACTCACAGAATTAATTGTAAGGATTAATTTATCAGACATTATTTGTAAATGATTATCATAAAGATTTGAATAGTATATTGGATAAATAGAAATTATTTTTCTGCATTACCTGGATGCTATATGGCTCCATGGATCTGCCTTAATTGCAAAGATGACTTAAAACTCTAAAAGTAGTTTGCAAAAAAAAGAAAACAGGAAATGTCTTTCTTGTACCCTTTTTGTTCTTTTTGAGAAAAATGGGCTCTTTCTGACTCACATAATCTTGGCATAGCTTCCAAGATGATGCCCACAATCGCTTTATCCTAAGTGCTTTAAATTATATCTGAAGTGCTACTGTACTATCCCTCAGTATCTGAGTTTAATGAGAATTTCACCTTGCTTGCATGCTTGTTTATCTTCAAGTAAACAGATTCATTTGTTTGTCCTCTATTAGCTTTCACACTGCAGAGTTCAGACCTTAAATGTTTCTTTCTCTAGTTATGAATATGGATGATATAGACTATATTTAGCTCTTCTATTTTCAAGAAATTCTTTATAATGGTGAATTTTACATCAGTAGTCTATAGCTTATTGCACGTAATGCCCAACCAGATGGCCAGTGATTTTCTAATAATAACACCAACAATTTCATACCTAGTTGAGATACTTTGTGTTTTATTAGGCTCAGCCAACTATTATTTCTGCCAAGAAATTGCAAAGAGGTCTCCGAGGCTTTTCAGCTCTAGTGGTTCATAAAACCAATTTGAAAAATTAGTTCTGAGGACTTATGACTACCTTAACTACTTTTTCATAAGACCAATCCTTCCTTCCTTGTCATATGCATGTAATTATGCTTATATTGCATTGTGAGAAATCCCTGCCAGAAGTTGGAGTGCAGGTGAAATATCTGTACTTGGTGTGCTTTTCAGGAAATGTATGAAAGCTAACAAAGTTCGAGATTTCCCCATAATAATTCAAGAAGAGTCTGGATGCACTTCTGTGCAATGTCCTCTAGCATGACCCTGCTGGAGCAGGGAACTTGAACCAGATGGTTCACTGGTTCCTTTCCAATCTTATCCATCCTGTGATCCAGGGATTCTGTAAGTTCTCATTTTGGTAATTTTGCCTGAGAAGAACATGGCAACATGGACATTTACTTGGGAAGTCCAGTGTTTCAGGTGATAGAGCATTTGCAGCTGATCGGGAAATGCCAGACACATTTTCTGTGCGCGTGCAGACCTGGCACCCGGCTGATATCAGGGGGTTTTAGAATCTTGGATTTCCTCAACCTGATATATGCAATGGGAATAGCCTGTGTGCCTACAGTAAGTCCTGTGGGCTTGTTCTGAGGCGCTGAAAATACCCAGACTGCTTGGACAGTACATGTACCAAACATCCAAGTCATACATGTTTTGTAGAATCTCTGCCGAGCCAAAGGTTTGCACATAACTTCAGACCCACTCACAAAGCTCAGAATCATTGCTCTGAAGCACAGGCATGCACAGAACAGCCAACATCTATTCTAGTGTTCCAGTGGAAGAAATAGGCACTTTTGAAGTGTGATGCACCTAACAAAATATAGCTGCCGATTTAATGTGAAATAGACTTCAGATTATGTTGACTGTGATGTTGAACAGTTATTGGCTATGAAAACAGCTTCACGTGACAGGCTAAGTATAGGTATATAAGTATATATATGTGTAAGTATATAAGTAAATATGAATGTTGGAGGACATTATCTTCTTCATTTGTGAAACACACAACAGGGTCTGATGCAAGATAATACAGAAAAATAAAACTTGCAAATCCAATTTGTTTGATGTATGTAACATATGTGCTTCAAACCTGAAGTGCACTGGTGTCTATTTTGCCAAGATTAAGTAAATTTGGAAATCTAGAATAATTTTGGAGTTATCAGAATTTGTTAATTTACACTTATGTACCTAGGGGTAACTGCATGACATTCTAACACAATGTAGGTCATTTATCTGATTTTATGTGAGAGAAAATATTCACATGCTCAACTTAGAAGATTCCATGCACTGAGTATAAATACTCCTTATACATGCAGCTTGTCTCAGTTCAATCTCCACCTTTACATTCAGTTCTGATACTTTTACTCCAAAAGCACTCTCAATGGTCTCTTCGTGGGAAACACTATTCAATATCCACAGACAATCTACAGGCATTTAAGTACTCTTTTTAGTAAATTCTACATTTTTTGACTTCCCAATTTCTTCTGTATACAAAATGGTTTTTACAGCTCAAAAGGCAGAATTTTTAATCCCATTTTGCCAAACAAATTGATCAAAATAAATTAAACTGGAAAAAAGAATGCAAAAATGGCAAAGTTACAGTGACTTAGAATTTTGTCTGGAATGTTTATCAAGTATCTCTTTTCAGTGTGCGCGCTTGAACTGATAAATTTCGAAGTACCATATTTGTAATTTTATCAGGCTATTTTATATATATGTACCTTTCTTTTTATTCATGAAAGCAGAGTTTCATAAACAAAAAATTTAAATATTCAGTTTTGTCTACAAGGAGAGTTGAACAGAAAAATATTGACTGATTAGGGAAGTATAGTGCGTGAGATACATAAAAAATGTCATTTTTTTCTTAATTTATCTCCATTGTTGGTTTGATTAACCAGAATAAATCTTGAGAAATATTTCTACTACTAAACTCTGCATTTCCTAGGTTATTCAGTTGAGAATTCACACTGGATTAAATAAAACAATTACTGGATTAAATAAAATAATTACTGCCCATCACAGATCAGCATGAATATGCAAATTTGTCAAGATTAATTTCATAAGGATTCCAATTTATTTCCTAAAAGGTATATTAAAATTAGTCCTGCTTGTGTTCTACAGATGGTCTACTTGAGCTTTGACCTTCCACTTAGCTCTCTTTATCAATAATCTACAATTTTTAACAGATTTCTTTGTACAAACACTGTTTTATGTCAGTGTTCTTTCAGATAATTCTTGTATAATCAGTCAGAGATGGGGAACAGCTCAGTCATTTAAAGCCATAAGAAATAGCTTTTCTACTCTTGGACCAATATTCGTTTTCATTAAGCAGAAACCACATCACTTTCCAAGTTGCTGAAAGGAAAAGATGTACAGAAATTGATTTGGCATCAGTTACATCTGTTTTGGATTTGAAATGTTTACATAACATTAGAGGAAAATAATACTTTGAAAATTGTTTTCATTTCTTATCACTTATTTTTTTTTATTTTTTAACATTCCACTTCACCCATTTTTATTTGGCTCTGTCTTTCAACATTCAGACTTTTTTGGTAACTGTAAATCACTTTTTTTTCCCCCTCTCAACAAGTAGTTATTCTATTAATGATTTTTTTAAAAGTCTACTTGAATAATAGATCCTTTAACTTGGCATTCACTAAAAATGTTGAGAAACACAAGGGCAAGAGTAGAGATGTTGTTTTGACAATCTATCATCACATAAAATCATACGTATGTTTATCCTACAGAAAACAGAGTATGCTGAAAAGCCAACTAACCTCAGAATAGCACACTCATTACTTGTTTAAACTCTTTACTTGTTTATCCAGAACTGATTTTGTTGCACAATGCCATTTCCTGATGCACAACACAGCTTTTAAAAATATAAAATAGAACAAAGAAATTATTAACTTTTAGAAACCACAAATAAACACAGTAGTTAAAACAACATAAATAATCCTATGCTAATAGTCAGGCACTTTGGCATATCTGATAAATATTAGTCATTCAGCCTTATTACCTCAGTGCAGAGTACTGGCTGTGACATTGTAAAGGGGTTTTTTTAGCATCTTAGATTTCTTTAACCATATTCTGAAAATACTTGACTTGCCTGATTTTGCCTGTGTACACTTTTACTTTTGCAGATTTTGTACAGATGAATGGAGAAAAGTTTTGCCAGAAATGGTCGTTTCTTTTACTAAGATAAAGTTTATTTAAAAGCTTATTTCATGGCATTGAAAAGTATTTAATATTCTGCTAACTTTTAAGCATTGATTGTTCTGACTTCAAAGGTCTAGTCAGCATCTAAGACGCTAACTACTTTAAGTCAGAGTGGGACACTTAGTAATTGAAAAAATTCCTATTCAAAATTCAAATTTCTAAATTCAAAATTATGTAACATATTTCTATCTGTTTTTTTAAAAAGCACGCACATAAAAAACCACATACACATGGGTTCCAAATGTAATGCATGTAGATACATTCACACATATTTCTCTAGCACAGGACAAAGACATGACAGGCATGTAGCTATTCTTCAGTTTCTGGACATGACTGAAACTTGCTGCCATTTAATTGAATTCCTCTGTCTAATATAAGTGAACTTACTGTGGGTTCAGTGTACACCTCTCTATATTAAAAATTGTATTATACCATGTTACCATAAATACATCAGTGCTTTTCTGTTTAAATTATTATATTCATGTTGCTAGACTTTTATTATTCATTACAATTTTAAATTAAAACTACAGCTTCATTTTGAGACAAATTTAAAGATACAGCTGCTCAGGAGAAGATACCATGCAGGGAAGCCATGTAATGTAAACCATGCTGAGGGTCAAAAGATGCCTCTCTGAGCTCTGGTTTCTGCTGTATCTTCTGAATGTGATTGATACTAAACCAAATATACCACTGTGTTAAGAACTATCACTGCACTTCCTTCCTCCTTGAAAATGACAAGTGATTTTGGTAAAGAAAAATACATGGGACTTGATTCTGTTCCCTAGGATATTTGAGGTACTACTGCTGCACTTTTAGATTAGGCTTGTGGGTTTTGGGCTTCCTTTGCCATCTGGAGTGGCAGCTGAAGGCCTCTAGGGTACCCTGGTACATCTAGGGGCACTAAATGCTTATGTGAAGGCAATTGAATCACACATTTAAAAGCAGTTTACCACATTAGTAGTGAGAGTTGGAAGATGTTTTACTCCTTTTATTAACAGAGGCTTGAATTTTTGCTTTTAGATCATGTCTTGTGGTTAGGTGAGGCTGGCTGCGACCCAGGCCTCTAGGTCCAGACTCTCCCTATCAGTAGTATCCTGACTTACAGTAGAGCACTGTTCAAATGCATGCTCCAGAAACTCTTGGTATACTAGTGAAAAAGATAAGCTGGAATTAGTCACTCTTTCTCCAGCTTTCCCTCACAGACAAACCTGCAGCAAGAAAAAAAAAAAAAAAAAGAATGTAATTTACTGTCAGCAGAGAGCAACTTCCTTTCTGTATTGTAAAATCTGACTGGGGCTCCATGACCTATACTCTGCCAGAGTCTCCTGGGATTGCTGGGAGACTGCTGATCATGGAACATATGTCCTTTGCTTCCAGCATACTCTGCTCTCTAGACTGTACTGTTGCTTTAGCAGTGAACTTTTATCTCAATCTTAGGCAAAACCAAGATTTCTGCTGTCCTGCCAATGTGATTGGTGGGCAGGGAAGATGCTGCTGCTAGCTTGAATGCAGAAAAGTAAGAGTGTGGTGAAGTATAAAACATTAAGTGGCAGGCTAGACATACTCTGAATAACAGTTAGCTAGCTTTAACACACTGCTTTCCATCGGTGCACCATGTGACATTTTACAAAAAAGTTTATGATTACATTCACTTCATAGATGAAGAAAAAATTACAAAATATTTCCCAAGATAACAACATGGTTTAAGAAAGAGTCAGAAGAGTAGTTAAACCTTGACTGCCAAACCTATGTCCTGGAGACAAATAGCTACTTCTGCAATTTCTGGACAAGTCAACTCTGCTGAGATGTTAAGAGTTATTTTATTTGTTCTTCAGGTTAATTGAACAGTTTGGGTTTGGTGGATTTGGGGTTTATTTGTTGGTTGTTTGTTCTAAATTATGAAATTTTAATTTCTCTATACTCACTGTAAAAATAAAAATCAATCATCTTTTCCAAAACAAATTTACATTAGCATAATGAAATATTCTGGGGCTCAGTTTCTTCAATTATTACTTGCTTGGATACTGCAGTAGGCAGAGCACACTTAGAAAAACCTCAGCAGTTACAAAGGACAGCGTTACTTTTATACCGTCAAGTTGAATAACGTAGAAAACAAAAATGGCTGCATTTTCATAAATTGGATTATGCATCCATTGTCAAGGGCTGGACACCAAGCTGAATCAAATTACAGGAATGTTCTTTTGCCTTGCATTAAAAAATATGGGAGAGATAATATTTTAACATTATCAATCTACAGCTGAGTATTGTAGATTTCTATTTAACAAGCTGTGTATATTCAATAAGAACTGTCATAAAGACGTTGCCAAAAAAATCAAAAAAGCTTCAAAAAACAGAAGTACAGTTGAAAATATTTTGTATATTTTGGCATTCAAATAGCACAGCAATGGGTGAAATAGGGAATATATTGCAGTGAAACTTCACATGATCACTAACAAGAACTTTTGGCAGCAGGAATAGACTTACCAGAATAGCAAAATTGTTTTTAAAAGAAAGCAAAAAAAAGTGAAAAAAAAGTGAAAAAAGTGAATGCAAAAAAGAGGAGAGCTACTCAAACAGGTAGGTTTGACAGGTTCAGGAGAGGAGAGTATGAGCTATTTTTCCTTATGATGGAAGGAGGGTGAATGAGATCTCAAGAGAAAATGAAGTGCTCCACATTGTGTCGAACATAATACATTTTTGGTGATGGTAGAGCATGCCTAAGGAGCTCAACAGAAGCAATATAGATTCAATTCCAAAAAAGAGTAGGTTTGGCCCATATTTCAGAACATATGACAGCAACTGCATTTGAAAAAAATATGAAGCAGAAGTCTCAAGTAAAGCTCAAGATTTAGTCAAAAAATACAGAAATTAATGATGCTACATACATACAATTGTACAACATTGATATTTAATTATAACTTGATTGGATTGTAACTTTTTAAATGGGGAGAAAATTCAGACCAGGGAAATGCATTTGGAAACACCAAGTCACAGTTGAGAGGCATTCAAAACAGAAATGTAACCTGAATCCCTCATTTGATCTTTTAAATCAATAAGTAAGGAGCATATTGCTTTATCAATGGAGACTCCTCATAAATAGCAAAAAATTGTTTGCTTTCCGTTATCTCTTCAGACCACAAAATTTTAATCACAAACTTTATAATTTTGGAAGAAACAATTTTGAGTGATTTTTTTTAAGTAGCAAAGAACCAAAAGCATAAAAGCAATACACTGCTATGACTGTTAAGCTTTACATTTGCATAAATAAAGTAAAATTAAGTAGTTTGCAAATGGGCTTATTTTAAGGCATTTATGGAACAGATATAGCAACATTTCCATTCCCTGTCTATTAAACCTCAAATTATATGCCTACATCTGCAAAGTATGCAAGAATTGTCCAGTTGACACTCTTTGTTGTTCTGAGTACTTTACCTGGGCTAAAGTGGTTGTTAGTGTTCCACATTATCTTTCATATCAACATTATCTTTTACCTTTATAGGTTTGTGACAAACAAAGCTAAATATGGATTTTAACTGCATTTAGTTGAAGCATTTTATGCAATCCATGAGTTTCTGTGATTCAGAAAGACAGAGAACTGAAAAATGCTCAAGAAAAATGCCCCTTTTGAAAGGCCACTACACTATTTACCCTTAAAAGCCAAACAGCAAATCCAGGTGGGGCAGCAATATGTCTTTGCTTCCCTTTTATTGCTTTCCTTGAAAAATGGACTAGCTAGTGCCACAGGGGAATTCACAAAAGTGGGGCTGTAATTCTGATAAATTACAGATTAGGAGAAATCTGTCTGCAGACCCTATAATCTCCCACTTTTTCTAAAATGCTTGATGGATTAATCCTACTACAGATCGGCTTACACAAAAACAGATTTGTAGTTCTTTTACCAATAATTTAGTGTTTTTCTTTATACTCTGTCTCCTTCTTGAAAAATTATATCAGAGTAGTTTCCATTGTAGGTACAGGTACTTCTATTAGGCCACAGACAATAACTAAAGCCAGATCCCCAGAGGAGAATGTAAGAACAGGGGAAAAATCATTCTCTCAATTGCACTTCTAGCCTCCAACAACTTCTAATCTCTGTGATATCACAATGCATTTGTCTGCTTTTCAGGCAGAAAAGCCATATCTTTGTCAGTTTTTCCATAACTTTGATTATGTATTCTATTCATTCCTTATTACTTTTCTCCTGTCTTTTTTAATACTACCTTGTAGCAGGAACCATGGTAACTTCAGTAACTTCAGCTAAGCATTCTTTAAAATAATGGTATAGTCATAGGCTTTAATTTGTCATTTCTAAGCAAAAATTTAAGAGAAAGTGATTATTTGCCTTTTTCACCACACTCCTGCATTTTTTCTAGGCATTACCATTGTTTTTACTCAAGGCAGTTCCCAACTTTTCTAAGATGAAGCAGAGCTCATCTAAAATGAATTTGCAATATCTGAAGTTCAAAGGAGTACACCATGGCTCAAAAGGAAAACTGGTGTCTTTCTGCTCTGCACTGGTCTCTGATTCAGATCTCCACATGCCCATGCCTTTTTCTAAGAGCCTGTACAAGAAATCTGCTTTCTGAAAAAACTATGTGTGCTGTATTCTCTCTGGGTTGGTCCTGACTTTCACATGACATCAACAGCAAAACAGGATTAACAGAGATGACTGACAGCAGTTTGTTAAACCTTTGACATTCACTGATAAATTTCTATGTACATTGCAGTTTCCCACATGAAAAAAGGTCAGTCTTAACTGAAACTAATTCACAAAGTTTGGAACTAATTGGAATTCTTTTGGTTTGCTAAAGCAAAATTAAAACAGAAGAGGCACTGTGATTAATACCACTTTCATACTTAGAGGCAATCCCTTTAGGTTAAGGGATTTGAGAAAAGTTTACATGTGCCATGCCCCCCCCCCAACTGAAGAATTAACCTAATGTTTTTATATTCCTCACAGTCGCCTTTGCTATATTTAAAAGGAAAATCAAACTCCTAAGCTAATGTCTTTCAATATAGCTGTAGGGAAATATTTACATTCCTAAAAGAGTAAATTCAGATAAAACACATGATTTCTTTCAGATTCAATATGTGTTTGGGTGTTGCCAACATTAAAAGCATTATCTAGAGTAGTCATGTAATAATCTGTGATTTGCAGTCATTGCTTAGTAGTGGTAAAACACTCTGGGTTTTTTTCCATAGCATTCCATGAGCTCTACGGTAAGGGGTTTCAAAAATTGCTTTGATTAAACACTTGAGGCCTGATTCTCTAAGGAATGCTCCACTATTGACTGTACATGAGGAATATTTGCCTGGTTATTTACTTTCCTATGTCCTCAACAGGGCATCTCATTGTTTTCTTCATACATGAAATTCCCAGCAGCAGAGGTCATAATCTCAAAAGCAAAAGCATTTCCATAATTTAATAATCTTCAATTAGAAACAGTCAAGTGGACAATTTGTTCCAAATTTTAGACTCCTAATTCACTATGGGAGTTCTGTCACCTAAATGTGTAAAACATGTTTTCCCTTGCAGTTGGACACTGAAGATATTTTCTTCAACAATGACTTTTTTTCAGCTAACAGACATTGCACGTAAACTTACACTTTTTAGCATTATTTTCTTTTAGACTAAGAAATTATTAAATTTATTTTTATGAACTTTGTAAATACATTTTATTCTTCCCAGCTTATTTACTATGTCTTCGCTCTCACTGGTGTCCTTTTGGATTGCACTATTCAGAAAAAAATGTTACAGGCAATGGAGGTGTAAATTGCATAAGGCAGTATTACAAGAATATTTGTAGGTTTAGGTGTGGGATGTGGAGAGAGAACAACAGAGCATACTGAATCAACATCTTTTTTTCTATCCCTGGCATTATGGACAAGTTTGAACTAGCTTGTTTCTAACAGTTTGCTCAGTAAGGCAAACAGAATGTTCATACTCTGTTCTTATGACAATTTTTAAAGACTGTAGGGTTTGTAATGTAGGTAATCACAATGCCACAGTAGCAGAAAAGGAACAGTCTACACAAGCCTTTAGTCTTCCTGAAGGAAACCTTCAGGAAGACTGAAGGTTTGTGTAGACTGTTCATAGACTTGATTAAAAAGCATCCATTCAAAACAATGATCAAGTGGATTTCAAATGGAAAAATCAGAATATGTGAAGAAAAATAAAAAGCTTCTGGAACTTTACCTGGATACTTAAAAAATTATATGAATTTAGAGTAAATTATTACTGAAGAATAGCTGCTACTCAGACCTCTGCCATCTGATAATCTGTATTCTGCCCTGCTATCACAAACCTCACTATTCTAATGCTAAGCCACCCTATGTCTCCTCTAAATCCCTGTAAATGTTATATGGTGCTCAAATGGATGTCATAACCTACATCTTTCCTCTTTGAACATTATTAAAGTGAAAAAAAATCCCTGTATATTGACTAAGCTTTGTAGATTATTCTGCATACCTTCTGGTACAGTTTTCAGCAGAGTAGATATGAAAATAAAAGAACATAAAGCCACTGTGGTGCAGGTTGAGCAGGGAATTTGTCTTTTACATGTGAAGACAAAACCTAACAGGGAAGAATGACTACATTTGCCATATTCTCCTGTGCCAAAAATTGGTAGGAATATTTTCATGTCTTGTTTCTAGAATTAGGCTGTTATGCAGTTTTTATCTTGATGTTGAAAATGAGAATTACGCCTTTTGAACACCATAGCTCTGGCCCTGTTTTGAGTGTAGAAGCACAATTTTATATGAAAATTTATGTATTCTGGAGGGCATTACTCATGCTGCAAGCATTATGCCCTCTGTTTCTCTTAGCATGTCATTATTTAATTAAGTATTTCATGCTCATTATACAGTTTATTTGGTCTCTTAGTTCAATTTTCATCTAGTGCAGCCTTGTTCAAACTATATTTGTATAGAAAATAACCAATTTTCAAATGTGATAAAGGACACATACCTTCTTTCACTAAAGAGACTAAAATTTCATTTTATGAAGAGATAAAATCCTACTAGGTAAAGACGAGGGCCAACAAACATCCACAGAAATAGCAATTCTCATTAGGTGGAAGAAGAATCAGATGCTCACAGAAGATTACTCCAGCAGCTAAAACAAAAATGTAATGTGTCCTTTAAATGTATGTTTAGTCTTTATGAAAAAAAAAAAAATAAAAATCAGGTATTAGATTCAAAAATCTATGGATCTGGATTTCTTGTCTCAAGCATAATTAAATGGCTCCAAAAATGTTTAAAAGACTCCAACCTCTAGAAAATACTGGCTTATTAAAATAATATAAAATCCATTTCCTTAAATATCAGTTGTCCTGAAGGATGATATCCCAAAACAGGGACAGTGAAAGTATCAGTTACTTTAGGTGCTTCTACACTGTTTTGTTCAGACATGGATGAGGACTGTACCAGTGAAGGTGCCCAAGACTGGAATGCTTCATTTGTGATCAAGCTAGCAGAGTCTCTAGAAACCTCTAGATTGCCCATGGCACACATCTACACTGATACACTTGAGTTTTGTGCAGTCCTGCTAGAAAATATCGGAAACATTATTTACATTTTTGCCACAGCTGTCTGTTGCTAGACAAATGCTTTCTGTCTGCAGAAACAGTTCAGGTAGGTGGAGTGTGGACATGAAAAGGACTAAAAACGTCTGCTTCAGATAAGAGCCACCAGCCCCAGGAGAGCAGAGGGGCACAATGGCCCAATGGAGCACAGATTAAGGACTCCAAGGAGCAGACAATTTATCTGGGCCGTCTCCAGAACTGCCGGGGTACAGCCACGGGCCCATTGTCCAGAGACATGCCATGGCATTCAGGGGAAGAGTGTTTTGGGACTGCACAAGAATTTTTCAGGATCTTCAGGGAAAGAAGATGGAGAAAAGGGGAGGTGTTTAGATGGTTTAGGGAGGAACAAGTGTGGGAAAAGAAAGGTAAGAGGATAAAAAAGGGGTGGTCGTGTGTGAATAGATCAGTGCAGTCTCTTCTGTTCTATTACATTTTTTTCTAAGTCTTTCCTGGGTGGGAAAATCAATATTCTGTCTGCATTGGAAACTGGGAAATCTTGACTAGCTGTGTGTGTGCAAAATCTGTACCCAAACTATTATAAGGAATAAGTATTCTGAAAGTCTATGGAGAAACGTAGCCTGCTTTCCTCAAAAGGGGTTTGGCCAAAGTTGACAAATAAATCTCAGGGATACTTTAAATGATGGAATTTAAACAAATACTATGTATTTGTGTACAGAACATTATTTGGACTTTTTTTATTCAGAGAAAGCTAGCATTTCTCTGAAATTAAAATCTGAATCATAACTTATGTGCAGCTCCACTGAAGTTGCACAAGGACTCTAAATGTTAATCTTAAAATTCCTGACTTTGCAACATTGACATTTCTACTGCAATGTTTTTCAAACACTCAGATTAAATCCTGCTCTTTCCCATCCCCTCTTATTATTTAGTTCTATTGTCCCCCACATGGATTCCACATTAGGACTTTTTACTCTACCTTACATGCTTTTTTCCCCCTCTAGGGGCCAAGTACACAATAATGTAATGATTAAGGCAATTGGAAAAGATGCCATGAAACAGCTCATCTGTCATTGTTCAAGCATTGTTCATACACTCAAAGTAGGGCTCTGAGCAGACATTTTTTCTTGAAAGAACACATCAAAACTGATCAAATATAAAACCACATTAAGAATAAAATATTATACCCAGGATTTCATCTAATCATATTGCCCTACTTTCACTCTTTCTCCCTTAAGAATTCAGGTTTTGACCTAGTATCAGAAAACAAATCCTTCCATGTCAACTAACTCTTATGTGCCTATGAAAAACACTGTAATAGTGGGTATTTGTTTTTTGCAACCATAGTGATGAAATGTGTTTATTGGCTAAGGTCATAAGAATTTGAAACAACTATTTGCCTTCACTTAATTTCCAAAAATGTGAATGGCCCTCTAACACCAAATAACAGGGATTTGGGGAATAGCAGCGCAAAACAAGTTTTGCAACTTTTTGTCAGATACCAGTCTACCAATCTGACTTTTTGATTATTTGAAAAAAAATACAGAAAGACAACATAAAACTTACTATTTTATATTATTCTTTATTTAATGCTGCATTAGTGATGAGTTTTTATTAAAATGCCTCCAATTCTTATTCTTGAAGAAATGTTATTTCTCCTAGGAGCTAAGTTTCTACATCTCTAAGTTTCAGATCAGCCTTATAAGAAGTTAACAGAAATTACCAGATAAAGGGTTCTTGCTGTTAATGCTGAGAGCGATCAAATTTTAAACCACAAATTCTTCAGAGAATTCAGGAATTAGTGTATTTGTTCCTATTTCACAATACAAAATTAATGATCCATCAAAATCAGTCAAAGACATCAAAGACTCCATTAGACATTTGGTCAGTCACATAATGAAGAAGAATATGTAAGTATCATGAATTTTAGGGATGGTAAAAAAAGTAACATGCAAGAAATCTGTACTGAAAAAAAACCAAACCCAGAATAATCAATGCCTGGTGGCAAAGTTACTAAAACACAGACCTCATTCACTGGCAAAAATATTTTCCCTTTAGTGCAAAAGAAAAACAAACAAACAAAGAAACATCATCTTCCTCCTCTAGTGTAATTTAAAATATCTGGAGATAGAGAAACTGCAATTGTTATCAACTACAACCTTCATTTGATTTTTGCAGTGACCCCTTAAATATAATAATTTACATTTTGGTGATCTGTGTGGTTTTCCTTCTTCAGAAATGCTAAGTATTACCTCATCTTGCAAGGTTCTAGAAATATTTTCTGTAGTACATTGGATAATCTAGCTTTCAAGTCAATATGCCACAGTGGAACTCTGAATGGATACATTTATATTCTAGTTTATTCCTCCCATTCTTTTTATACAAAATGTCTGACAGACATGAAAGCACATGAAACAACACAGTATGGTGTTTAATTCAGAAGGAATTAAAAATACACTTAATGTAGTCTCTCATTGGATTAAATCTCATTAACAGAAAGAATGGAGGAGCTCTTGACTCAGAAAAATGTAACTGAAAATAGAACAGACTTCTTGCATTATTTAAAGAATTATCCCTTCCAAAAGAACAAATGAAAAAACAATCCCTCTGTTTGCTCAACTGCTACACAGAATCCAGCAAAATTCTTATAACACTTTTTGACTGAATTGGTAAGATAAAAATGCTTCAATGTGTTGGTTATCCTTGATTTGACATGGGTTTTAGTGCCAGAGTTAGAGGCAAAGATCCAGGGAAGGAACTCCAGGTGGCAGAAATTTTAAAGGTAAAGTTGAAATATAAGGGACTACAAGAACTTATGAATTCCAGAAACTGTTTCTTCAGGGATCAAAACCACAAAATTATACTGTCTGCTTTTTATCATATTTTAAAGCAATGTCAAAGCTTAAACAGGGAAAGAACTAGAAGTATCATCAACTAATTTTTCAATTCAACACATGACAAGTGATAAGCTATGAAACATGCTAAGTATAAGACATACAAAACCTTTCTAAGACATCTAGAAACAATGTACGGAAGTGTAAAAGTAACTATAACAACTGTCAATTGGGAAGCCTACTTTTTACAGGCACAAGGTCCTCTTCCCAATTACTTTAAATGTCCTACCTCATATTCTAATTCCACAGTTTTTTGTGGACCAGAGTCTTCTTTTTGTTGAGAAACAAAAGGAGTATGTCTGTGTAAATACTCTCCTCTACCTTCTTTTTCAATGGGAAGGCCAAGCATATTCATAGCTAGACTACTGCTAATGGCTTGTCCCTGTCAGTATGAATTCCCAGTAGAATTTCTAGATAAAATAATGCTCTTTTGTCTGTCTGGAATAATGACACTTTAAATATTTTAAATAGACGAGTGTCTTCTGGTTCAATAAGCTAAACTGGCATC
The DNA here is from genome assembly GCF_022539315.1 of Serinus canaria. Taxonomy (NCBI): domain Eukaryota; kingdom Metazoa; phylum Chordata; class Aves; order Passeriformes; family Fringillidae; genus Serinus; species Serinus canaria. The sequence goes on from NC_066317.1 coordinate 36,904,061, forward strand.
ACAGAAGGCCAATGACATTAGACAAGATAGCAAATATTATTTTTGAACGTTGTAATAATGTCCTTTTATCTAACTTCAGGCTTGAATACAGAAACAGTGTCACAAATTGCTCATCACCAAAATCAAAGAAAACCAAATTTTCAGAAAAAATGAAGCAACTGACCTTGATAGTGAGAGTTAACTTCAAATGAAACTGTTCTTATCAGTTACCCTCTTCAAGAGTGTCCCTTTAGGACATCACTAAAATATAAATATATGATCTGAGCTTGTACTTTATTCTTCACATTTTTAAACAATTTTAATTTGCTGTATAACTCAGGTGCAGTCACAGAAGTGCCCTGTGATTCAGCAACTGGACTGGACTACCAGTTTTCTGTTCAACATTTGATTTTTCTGGTACTCAAACAAATGTGTGACTTGTTAGATTTGGCCGTAAAACATGAATACAAGCTCATGACATTTAAACCCAATGTGTTACAATTTTCAAAAGGACTCCTGAAAAGGCAGTAGGAAGAAAAGCTTTTATATATTTTTAAGCAATTTCTTTAATTTTGCTGGCTTTCTTTTACTGAAGTGAAGCCTTAACGGTTTTGTACTCTGTGCATGGTCATTTTTTGCAAAAAATAAAATGGGAAGCTTGGAATTGTGTAACTTGCTGATTTGTTTAATTTACCTCCTGAAAACAACAGTTTACATTGCTAAGTATTTTTCCTCATGCTGATTTTTGTTTTGTTTACTTTAATTGTAAGCATTTTGAGAAAAGACATTTGTCTTTTTTGTTTTTCACTATGGAGCTTTAAGGATGCTTCATTATTTTATTACTAATATCTCTAAAAAGCAATAAGAAAAATGATAAAATCTCTCTTTAAAAAATTAAATGGTATTTTGAACCCTCATAGTTATTATTATATTGTTAAACCATGATTTTAAAATGTTAAAATCATCAGCTATAAAAAGCATATCAAAAGATGTTTTTAAGATGAATTCATAATTTTGCAAGTCTAAACTTTGGTTTAACATTCTCAAAGATGGTAATTATAAGTCAAGCGTGTGCTATATTAATTAACCAATTACAAATTCAAAAGCTGAATATTTGTTTTTGTGACTATTTATTGCTATAAAATTACATTTCAACTTATGGTATTTCTCAGCTAGAACGTTAAAGACCTGAGAATTTTGTCCATGGAAACTCCAATGCTATAAGGAGAAATGTCCCTTACCATGGCCTTCATTCATTTCGTCTCCTAAAAGTTACTTTGGATTTACCTTGACATAAAATTATGACAGCTCTGTACCAGAAAGCATAAACTTCAGTGAAAGCTTTGATTAATTTGATTAATTTTTAACTATTATACTCCCTTTATGCATTTGAAACACATTTTTGTTATACTTAGATTAATTAATGAAATTCCCTGCATGTGATACGTAGCTTGATTTTTTTACCAGTTTTCAAAGAAACTAAATTGCCCAAATAACAGCTTAGGCAACTCCAAGCTGATTAGTGGCTGCATTTAAAACAGCTGTTCCAAAATGGCCCTATAAATCTATAGAGTGTTCTAGTAAATCTAATCTACCAACATGTCAGAGATATACAAAAGCTTGTATTTAGCTTGTCTTCAGCTTATGGCTCTCCAACTTCAAAGTGATTTTCTTCTGGCTAAGAATTGACTGGAATATGCATGTAATCCCTCCAAGAGTTTACCTAATTGGGACAGTCTTTGTGACATTTAGTTGACCCTACATAGAGCTATACTGTAAGGCAAATTAAGCACCAAGTTTTTCTGGCATTTCCTGAGTTTATAGGGCCACTGTGTTAAATAAATAACACATTTATTTGGTGAATTTGTAAATTTTGGTGAATTACACCAAAATCAACAGCCTATATTTGTATAAGGCTCCCAGCATTAGTTAATGGTATTTTAAATTATAAAGAGCTTATGTTTCAGGAAGAAAGCTTGTAATAGTCAATCCCTATGAAGCAATTTTTAATCAAGTGCTAATAAAGCAATACATTAGGTACAAATAGTTTAACACAGAGTAAACTCAAGTCACCTGAATATCTAGTGAGTGCTCAGAGGCATCTAAGCATTTTTATTGTAAATAAAAATATTTACAATACTATTACAATTTCCCAGAGCTGACAGGGCAGGTTAGTGAGATGCACACTATGGTAGTGCCTGCTGTAATCATAATTGCAGAAGCCAACCACAGATATTTGTCTTAGGGTCTTTATAAAGTATCTGTGTGAATCCACCTCCTAGTGAAAACATTAGGATCCTAATATATTGTACTTCGTGCAAAGAACTGATACTGTGAGAACTGTTGGCACTAAGGAAATTGCTTTTAATTCACAAACCACAGTTAAACGTCTTTTTTTTTTTTTAATCAAAATATATTTGTTAAAGAAGCTTTTCATTTTCTCATGCCACTTTAGAAAAGAATGAATGAAAAACACTAGCAGCCCAACCATGCTCTTATGGAACTCTTATCTGTACAGCATTAGATTAACAGGAAGTGCACACTTTCAAAGATGGAGGATATTTTCTTCCCAACATATAAATGCTGTCTCCACTGAGAACAGTTCATTTTTACCCTAATGATTATTGTATATCTGTTAAATAGGTGTCTATTATTACAAAGATGCAATCTAGTGTTACTTGACATGCCTTTTATGGTAGTTGGATATGAAAACATAGGTAATTGAATTTACAGCATGGAAGACACAAGGTACAGGTTTAATGGAAGAGCATGGAGGATAAATTCTGAACACTGAACTGGAATTTGAGCTCCTGGTGTAATGCATAATATGAATCAAGAACATAGGAAAAAATCATGGTAAAATGATAAATATTTGGGAATGAAAGGTAGCAAAGAGTAAGGCTTAGTTTACCTAGTCTGACTGGTAATAACTACTTCACAACAGTTGGGGTTTTTGCCAAAAACATCCTGAATCTTCTTTTCTAATGTTCACCATCTGCTTAGGAAGCTCTTTTTTTACCAAGTAGGAAGTATGAAGGACTCCCCTAACTATAAAACTAGAAAACTCATCTGGATGGGAGCAACAAGTTCAAGTCTCCTTTCTACATAATGCCCAGCAGTTCCCTAGCCGAGAAGCTTGGCTGCACATTGAAGGCAGAAAGGTTCTTAGGGTCTCCTGCTGCTGATGTCAAACATTAAGAATACTCATCAGGATATTGGATGAATGTACAAGTAATCATAAATCCCAGTTCGTCCAGGATACTGAAAAAATGCATCATCTAGTTTATATATATATATATATATATATATATATATATTATATATGATGATGATAGATATAGATATATAGATATAGTATATGTATATATACACATATATGCAATTTTTACTTATATTCATATTTCTTCTGACAAAAGTATCTGTATTCTGTGATCAAAGAGCAGATTTTTTTGAAAACCCCCTTTATACTAAGTCCATGAAGGTATCATGCTCTTATAAGTGCTTTACAGTCAACAACAGAAATAAACTTAATTATGAAAAAGCTTAACATTTATACGATGCTTTTCCTCAGGCATGTAGACTGCTGTAATAAAATAGAATATGATTTTAGTATTTTATTCTACTGGGCTGACATTTTTTAATGCCTTTTGAATGGTTTTACTGCATTCTGAGACTTTTTTCATAGTTCTTCTACTTGCTTTTTTATTGAATAATTAGAAATACCTTTTGCAGGGAATTATGAACCATCAACGTAATATTATGATACTGTATATATAGATCAGAAAACACATAAATTGCTTTTTTGGAAATGAAGCTTTAGGATTAGGACAATTTTCTCTGAGAGACCATTAAAAAATTATCCAAAGCCAGACACAGAGCTATTAGTAGAAGTTAAATTTCTCTTCAAAGTGCATAGTTCCCAAACCTTATTGTTTCATTGGGCAGCACTGTCTACCAACACTGATTTATATCAAAATTTACCATAGTTAGTATACCAGACAAATATATTTTTGTTACGCTGAAAAAAACACCCCAAATGATTACAGTAAAAAAGAAAGTATTACAAATGTCAAATAAACATATTATGTTTTTAAAAGACTTCATCTGAATCGTATTCTAAGTGCACAAATCAATGTTGCTGAAGGAATTAGAGAAAGCAAACAAAGCAGCAGAAAACAGTATTTTATTCTCAAACAGCTGAATGTGGCTGAGAAGATTATCTGATTTGAACATGTCTTTGGGCATTTGGATTTTATACAGATGGCTTGCGCAAACAAATTGTATGGATCTTTCAATATCCCATTACAGGTCACAAAATGTCTGGACCTTAACTGATTGCTTTACCAGCTAAAGCTTAGATTTTTAGAAACTGTGCATGTTCCATGTGTCTAACACATTATCAGTTTAGGCAGCTTGATGTAAAGTGATCTCTCTCAAGTAATGAAAAAGAATTGTAATTACAATAATAATACAATGTATTTATTATCTTTTACCAAATGAGGTTATAAAAATAAAAACAGATGGTGGCTTTTTATATTAAATCATAAACCTACCGGAAAATCTGCATCTTTCTCTTTTAAAATACTCTGCAAATGAAAATAAAAAGTTTTCCTTCCAATGGATGTCACATATTTGTCTGGCATCAGTCTGTTTCTCTTCTCAAATTTCCTAGACCTCTGTATACAGAAAAAAAGATATACAAGCAGAACTAAACAGGAGAGCTAGTACAGGACTTTGGAACCCGTTCTTTTTACCTTGTATTTTTGTGTTAAAATTTTCAACTAGTGTATTGTAGTACATTTGAAAGAATACCTCTAACTGCTGGAACATTAGTGGAAACTTCACTTGGTGGTAAGCAACTTGATTTACATTTTAAGATCTGTAATATTCATTAGTGCTCTAAAAAATATTACCAATCATACGTTAAACCCTTAGGGTGTTGGCATCTGAAGTCTTCCTTCAAAATAGCGTTTCATTTCTCACAAGACAATTATTATGTTAATGCACTAAGTCAATGTGCTCATGTCTCCCCCTAGTGCCTTTATCTGTCTTGTGTATCTTTAACTGGATTTTAGAGGTTCTAGTCAGTGCAGAAACCAAAGTTTGGTAAGGAAAATCAAAGAATTCAAGGAAGGAGAACTAGATTTGAATTGAGCTATTTTCTATGTGCCCTACAAATGCTATAAATAGAGAGCAATTTTAGGATTGGATTGTGGGGTTTTTGCTTGTTTGTTCATTTGTTTAAGGTTTTTTTTTTTTTTTTTTTTTTTTTTTGTTGTTTTTGTCGGGATTTTTTGATGGGGTGGGGGGTTGAATAAAGTAAGAGAGGAACAAAGCAAGCATAAACGTAATTCTCAAATAGGCTGTTTTGTCTTGACTATTCTTTTGATCTCTCCTGCATTTATTTTAGTTTTATTAACTTCTTTCTTCAATAGGAAAAAAATCCTATTAAGCTCTTTTAAATAAATCTTTTCAGTGTGAAAAACCACATCACCATAAAAACTAGAGGTGAGTTGAGAAATTTATGTTTGGATTTACCTGAATCACAAAAACTTGGTTTTGGTAGAATTTCCAAAAAAGTGGCCTCCTGCAAAGTGCCACATGCGAGGATGTGAGAAATTTACAGAGATACATCTTTTTCCCTATTTCCTTTTATTACTATTTTTGAAGTGAAAATAAGTAACCATGTTTGCAGTACATCTTCTCAGTCATATTGAACGTCTGCTGTTATCAGATATCACAGGTTCTAGTTATTGCTGTTTAATGCTAAGATGATGATACATGGACAAATAAATTCCTTTTAAATAGACTTTAACAAAAATTCTTTCAATATTTACCTTCATCCAATAAATTGCATTTGCAAATGTAACTGAATGCAGGTTCACAACTATTCTGTGCTCACAAATTGAAACAGAAAGTGTTCATGATTCACAGAGCCAGCACAGAATCACTACTATCCTCTGTATTGAAAACGCTGCTATGCAACTCACAGAAGTTATCTAGTTAGAAGTTATCTTGTCTCTGTCAGAGTAAATAAAAGTAGTTATTACTTCTGAATATACTAATGTTCATTTTCTTACACTGTTTATCTCACCTAAGAAAAGACACTTGTGTACTAGTTTTGAATTCTGCAGGACACTTTCTCTTAGTTTTCATGCACAGAAAAATACCCTGTTTAGCAGAATTATTCAACATATTTTATAAAATAGAGAAACTAAGTTAAAAACTGGTTCTTATGAGTCAGATATGAAGCAATATTTTAAACCATATTTTCCTAGGTATCTAAATCTGAAAAAGGCAGAATGTTCTTCTGCCAGTTAATACTTGTCCCATTATTCCCTTACTAGTCTGAATAATTGTATACTCTATACTCATACTATTTAATTTATATCTCATGAATTAAAATTATCAGGCAGTATATTAAAACTTTAGCTATAAGTCTGCAATGCAAACAAAGGGACCATCTAGGAATTCAAAATCCCATCAAGCTTCCCACTTAGTAACATTGTAAATCTATTTTAATTGGAAAATATTTCTGCTGTAGTCTTCTGATTACTTATTCTTTCATCAGTGTCTTGTATTTTGAATGAATTTTGGTCAATCACAAAAATTTACTTTTTTAAGTTCACTTTCAATGAAGACTTGCATGAACAAGCTATTAGGTAGAAAGCAATTAAATGAATATGCACAGAATAAATGGTGAGAATACACAAGCATTATTAAGTAAAGAAACCAAGCCTCATCCAATAGCGTGTAAATGATATTCAATGTTTGTAAAGTTTCATGATTTTTGACCAAAACAGTAGAACAAAACAACAGAAAAATACCATAAGTTGATTTCAATACAGTATGGTAAATAAGTGTTTAAATTTCCATACATTTCATTATACACACATATATATAGAGTTACTACATTTGTTTTGAAAAACAGCTTCCCTATTTTTTAAATAAAGGCACACTTCAAATGGAAATGCAGATATATGTGAATGCAAGTAACAAAAATAACTTTATTGTCGACATTATTCTAACACTCTGTTTGCTAGGAAGTGGCCAAGAAAACCTGAAGATTTATTACTCTATTGTCTAAATGAAGGTGCTTGTGCACACTTAAGAATCTCCATGGCATTCAGTCTCCATTTTCAGGACCTATGTTTTCATGCCTGGAATGCCAAAAGCATGAGAACTTAGTCCAGAATTTGTTATGTTAAATAAGTGAACATGCAAAGCTATTTCCAGCTAAAATCTATCACAATATATCATGTCTATCACAATAAGAAAGCAACAATTCTACAAAAGTTCTTTTTTATGATGTTTCAAAATAGCATCCTTTGCTGAGAAAATTTATGCAATAGCAAAATATTTTTTATCATACTTTTTAAAATAGAAATATAAATAGATTTTGTATTATTACTTTATCATCAACCATTCTTTTGCCTTTCTCTTCCCTTTTAGGTAAAGTTGTTCTATCTATCACTAATTTGAATCAGTCTTAGAAACTATCCATAGATATCCTCTGATTGAAAATTTTGCCTCAGATCATATAACCATTCAGTATGTGGTTACAAATGTGTCTCAGGCATGAAAGCTAAGGAGAAGGCTGTTACATTATTCATTTCATTTCTCAACCACAAAGATGGTGCCTTGAAGAAAACTCTGTGGATACTGAGAGTGTGAAAACTACTCTGCACAGTTACATGCCCAGGTCCTCATGAGTACAATAAAACACTATTAGGCCAGTTAAGTGGACTGTTTAAGTGCTTTTTATAATGTAAAATTAGTTTTTTCCACAATCTAAAAAGGTTTCTTAGAAGAAAACCTCAAGAAGCAAGGGTGTTTTTGCATCAAAATATTTCCATCAGGAATATGCATACTGTCAAAGAGAAATGGTGAGATGTGAGCCTCCATGCCAGGAGCCTTGTGTGCCAATGGGCTCTCTGAAGAGCTGGAACAGGTGTTGTCTCTTCTGAGAGCCTCTCTCTACCTTAAGAATGCAAAGAAAAATCAGAACTAGTGTCCCATCTGGGGGAGTAGCTGCTCAGATGTCCAGTTATGCTTTCATGAGCTACAAAAATCAAATGTACAAAAATATCGGCAACCAGATACTTCTCTCTATTTAAAATGAGCCTCCCTTTGTTCAGTTTAATTCTGTTCTCTTCTTCCATCTGAGCTTCAAGCAAAGGTTTGGAAACAAGAGCAAAAGCCAAAACCAAATTGAATCCAAAGAGATAGTAATATTTCTTTCTTCATGTTAACTCTGATGGATGTCACAAATTTCCTTTCTTGGACCTTGCAAAGTCAATAAAAGATTCTACTGACTAAAACTAATCAAGCTTTACTAAAAACTGCCAGTTAATTAGATCCTGAGTTTTACTAATTCAGACTGGTTTTGCATTTTATTACAAAGAAATCAGAAGATATAAGTCCACTTGTGCTTAATCACTGAAAGAAGGGCCTGATTATCACCCTGTGTCAATATTTCTTTGGGTGATTAAAACCCCCAGCATTGTGACACTTGCTGCTCAGTTTACCAGCTCCCACACTTGTAATGGGCAATCAGCTCTCAATTAGTAATTTCTTGGCATTTAAAAAAATTTATCTGGAAGTATCTGCATATTTGCTTGTGCACATACTGCATAGAAAGTGATCTTGTCCTCACTAATTCTGATATTGATTTGGAGTAATAGTAGCCATATAAATCAGAGTTTGCTGTTAAAGGAAATAAATTGCATTTTGCTCCCATGGAAATTAATCAGCTTGCTTTCTGTTGCAAAGCAGTACATAAAGGTCTGGATCTGAATGAAAAAAGATAAACAAACCTGTTTAAATCTATGCTTGGACTTCTAAAGCATGAACATTACTTCCTATAGGAACAATCATATTTATCTAGAAGAGAAAATCTTACTATTGACCTTCTATTTTATATTGCAATGTGTTTAGAAAGGTCCAATTGTGCCCATAAAATCATGTAGCTCACACAGCCCTCAGCTATAGTTGCAGAATATTTATTAGTACAATGGAAAGCTTTGTACCTGTGCCAATGTATATTTTGCTAAATCTTTATAGGTCACCTTTAGCATAAGCTTTTAATAAGTGCAACAGCTGAAAATCAACTGTTTTCATGTGTTTATTTTTCTATATCAATCACAGTTTTCACATCCAACACAATGTGACAGGCACTAAGGCAAGTATGTTTCTGAAGGCATTCCCATTGGCCTAATGATTTTCAACATGCAAATAAAAGGACTATCTACTTTCACTTCATTTGGAAACATGGCCTTTGAATACAGAGAGCAATCTGGGATATTTTTAATCCTGCTGCTCAGCTTGGGTTGGCAGCAAAAAGCTGTCAAAAAAAATCAAGGTTGTCTTTTATAGAATGTACTCTTTTACTTCTTTAGTTCTGGAAACTTTTTTTATTCCCCTGTACTGTTGGAGAAACAATACATTGCTATGACTTTTTATTGACTGTGCTTATGGAGATAAGAAAAATTTTAAGGTAAGGAGATATGGAAATAGGAGAATGCTTAAGGAGGTGTAAGAAAGTGTTAAGTTCTCACATTCAATTGAATGACATACAAAGAACTGTTCTGTTCAGAACCAGAATTGACATGACAGGGTTGATATTCAATACATTGCATGTATTGAATATGGTATCAGGTGAGATACCATATTCAATACATGCAGCTCATAGGCATGAAAAAGTAATGTCAAAAGTTTTTCATGTTTGAGCTGCATTCCTTCTTTCAAAGAATACCTTGATTAGAATACTGAATCACTGCAATAACAGTTCAAAGACAGGTTCTGCTGCTGTTTGTAAGGAACCATACTTTACAGACAATTGTTTAGCCCTCAAAAGCTGAGTACTACTTTTCATGAATAAGCTGTTCAGTAGAACACCAGACTGAATATTGATAATTTTTTTCTTCTCCCTCCCCACAGACATGCTTGAGGGTAAGGTTTTGATACTTGTTAGCCAAAGCACATAGCCATCTAAACAACAGTGAGTAATCTGCTCCATACAGACCAGTGGAGCAGTCCCACAGTCCCACACAACAGGAAAGGAAACCACAAGAGAAATTCTGAGTCATGATAAATTTCCTGGTGTTCTCACAGACTCTATAGATCTCATTATCCCCTTGCTTAGGGTGGATCAGAGAAATACAATTTAGGCACAAATATTAGATCTTTGAATGTGATTAAACAAGTACAATGGGAGTCAGCACTTAAATGAAACAATTACAGCCTTCTGTAGAACTGAAACAAGTACAGCCTTCTGCATACAAATTTGAAGTCTATTCTTTGAACTCAACAGAAGAAATCCTACAAATATTTGCTTTGGATTTTTTAAAATAATCAAATTAAAAGAGAATCAGCATGTAGGGTTTTTTTGCCATTATTAAGTGAAACTCAAGTTAAAATAGTTTGGTTTGTAAGAAAATAGTGCATAAGATATCAAAACCACAGAAGAATACCATTTAAAATTGAGCATTATTTGAATATGATAAAAATTAACTTATCAGTGTTTTGTACATCATTATTGAACCCTCATGTAGAAAGGATCCCAGAAGAAAGTCGTGTACTATCATAGTGCAATATGAGAAAGGATCCCAGAAGAAAGTTGCATACCATCATAGTACAATATGAGAAGACAAGAACAGGACAGACAAGAAAACTTGAAAGGTACAAAATCATGTCAGAGATGGTGAATTTTTAACTCTACAGCTTCCAAGAAACTGCAGTGGGAGTCCAGACTGTAGGGGCCAGACTGCCCATCTTCCCAAAGGACACAGGGTTTCCTATTTCTGTACTGAGTGAGATTCAAAAAAACTCTCACAGTTAAATTCAAGCTATCATATTCTAATGCAGGATCAGGCAAAAAAAGAGAGAAGACATGTAGTATACTCTCACATGGGATTATTGTTAGGTACACAAAGGAGCATGGACACTTCAGCTCCAACTTTAGAGTACCTCTATGTGTGTTGCATCCATTCTGCACAGTACGTCAGCTGATGCTGTAATTCCTCACCAAATACTATCACATGAAGTAGATGACAAACTGAGACAGCTTGGACTGAAAATTCTTCTCATCATACAAAGGTGACATGCAATCTTGTGGCAGATTTTTCCATATTCATCTCATATCTAGAGATGTCTAATTTGGAGGATTAACTGGCTTTAAAGGCCAGGTGACTTTTTGACTAGTACCTTGACTTAACAAGAACTGCTGCTCAGTGAAATCCAGTTCTTTGTAAACTAGCACTAGCAGTTCCCTTTCAGTACTGGATGTCTGTACAATACTCATACTATTTATACTCCAAAAAAAAAAGCCTCAAAACAAAACAAAAAAAAATGCTGACAGATAGATTAATGATTTTTTTCCCCTGGAAACAGAATTCCACATTTTTCAAATATATTTTGAATTATTACTGCAATTTTTTTTTACATTCATATACATCTCTATAGAGAAAAGAGAAATGTCAGTGAAAAGGAGCTAGACATACTGAATGAATGTGTCACAAAAAAGAAGCCATATTTATATATATACACATGCAATCCAGATCAGTCCACAAAAGGTATTTTCAAAGATCTTAGTTTTAGACCTCATATAATAAGTCAGTTAAAATGGTACTTTAGAAATAAGAATTTAACCAAAAAAATGCAACATATTTTTTATTTTTAAAGAGATTTACAAAATTTGTAGGAAGCATTTGGAAGAGAGACAGAAAAAGTAACTTCAAAAAAAAGGTTAAATGCCTAAAGAAAGAACTATTCTCATATGACAAAATAATAGGTTCTGCTTTCAGCTACAATCACTAGAGGAATAGCGAATTTCCTGAGCTATGAATGATATGGCAGTCAGGATCAAACTTGTTATGCTCAGTAACAAGCCAGGTTTTGCCTTTCATATGGTTTTGGAGAAAAGATTTACATGTTCTCATTATCTCTCAACACTCGTGAGAAAGCAGAGAGCAAGCAGAATCTCTCCACAGTTTACATGAGGAAAAGGTTTCCATTTATCATGATGATGTCTTGAATCTTTTTAATCCTCTGTTAAAAGGAGCAAGACAGCTGCATTTGAAGCCCTTCTTCCAGCTGTGTCTTACTCAGCTGCTGGTTTTTCATGGAATTTGGGAATTGGTGTAATTAGACTGAAGGGAATTGGGTCATGCTTATCAATTAACTCTGCTAATAGAGCTGTTGTGTCTAAATGCTCTTTTTCGGCATCTGTGTAAACATTTTCTCTTGGTAATTCTCTGCTTTCCACTTCTTACAAGAATGGATTGGCAGCTCTTTCCACTATCTACAGTCCATGCTTATCAATCTTTAAGTTAGATATATGAGAATACAGTTTCTTTATTAATAAAGATAATAAAGAGTAAATAATAATATGACAAAATATGGGTAAGGTAATCTCAGAAAGCAGATTACGAATTTACATTAGCGCAGACTGGACATCAGCATTTGAGACATTAGGAAGTCTATACTTTTAATTAATTTTACAATTGGAACTTGATTTACTTGTCAATGAAATATAATTCAACCATTTATTATGGTCTTTAATACTCATCATTTATATTGCAGTTTGATTTGGAAGGTTTGATCATGGAGGGAGCTAAGGCTCGATATAGTAGAGTTAGCAGAACTCAGTACTTTACACAATCTGGCCAGAGAAAGCAAACTTTATAGTTGTTTATAAGGGCAGCACAAGAAGGGTCAGAAGCTGTTAAACGAATGAAGCATATTTGAAAACAAATAGGTTACTTTGCAAATAATTATGAGTGAACAGTTCTATTAGAAGCAGCAACACGGACTAATGTGCCATAAGACTAATGAGAAAACACTCTTTTCCTTGATTTACTAGAGAAACAAGACAAGGTATTTCACTTCTCTTTTTCTTCTGCCTGATATTATCTTTAGAGCTCTGTCCCTCAGTATATTTTGTATAGCGCTTAATAGGACAGCTCCCAAATCCTAATCATAACCACCAGTTCTGAATTCTGTCTTTCTCAAGAAAGAGATTAAAGCACACAGGAATAACCAAAACCAAGTCACAATAAAAACCTATTGCTGCCAAAGACCGAAGTGCTGGATTCCCTGAGTGCTGCAGTGCTTGGGCTGTGCTCAAAGCATTTATATGGCAGGTTCTTGCTCAAATCCAGAGCTGATATGCTAAAGATTAACTCCTAATTTCCGTGTCAACCTGGTATCATTCAGAAAACAAGCACTGTACAAATCCAGAATCCAGATCTAGCTGGCCTTTTAAGATCACAACTAGCATACACTGACAGGAGTAACCTAGTTCTGAGCTCATTTATCATTGCTTTATGTCTGTGGAGAGAAACAAGGAACATGATCACAAGGAACGTTATCAGGAGTAAAGAAATCACAGCCTACAACTTCAATTGTCCAGTTCCTGATGCTCAGATTTCCACCTGATCCCTACTTCGGACTTTCACCTGTCCCTGTAATACCACCAAGCTATTCTTCACAGGGCATATGTGCATTCAGGTTTTAGTTTAGACCTATAGTTCACATAAATCTCCTCATCAGCCCTACTTATTGAATAAGACAAGAGAATTTCCTCCCTCTCACAGGATGCCCAACTGGAAAATTCAGTCCAACTGTCATCAAATGTGCTTTGTGGTAGGTTTTTTATAGGAAGCAACTACGACTTGAGAATCACCCCTTATTCCTCCCAGTTCCCTTTATCTTGTTCTATACATTTTAATTTGGCCTAGAGAAAATCAAAGCATACACAAAAAAAAAAAATCACAGAAAAAATTTATAACAGTTATTTGAGTATTCAGTAAACATTATTCCATAACACACCAACCAATCAGAGTGCATCATTTGTATCTATTTAGCATACTACCAATCACTGCTGATGGCATCAGAAACAAGAACATCCAGCAGAGAGTTAGAGCAAATCTTCACAAAACCTATGTAGCATTAAAGAAACAGCATGATGTAAACTTGTCTTCATGATCATTTTCATCCTTCATCATCACTGCCTGCTGCACACTTTCTCTACTGAATGAGCTTCCCCCCTTAGAGGTGATGTGTGCCTTCAGCTACAGATCTCACTAAGGAACATTTATGCCTGCAAGTCTATGTAAGTCTGACTTAACATCTTCTGTGCAACATTTTTCTCTCCTCTTAGGAGCCCTGCCTTTCACATTGCTTTCTGCTGCTTTCTTTCCACCTACTAATATACATGAGTGCTCTGGCTTTAGGAAAAAAAAACCAATAAGAGAAAAAAAGATGAGATACCAGTGAATTCTTCTCACTCTGCTAAGGCAAAATGCTACAGTTCATCTCCATCAATGAGTGCAGCTGTGTATATTGATTAAAGACAAAAAAAATCTTTTCCTGCTATTTTCTCATTGTGAAGAAGGCATTTCCCACCCACAGTGTTTTTACAGTGCATGGGATTTTCTTCAACTCTTGAATCCTTCTAGACATGCTTTGAATAGCTCCTTCTCTTCATGAACTAGAGGACAGAACAGTGACATGGAAGAGGAAGATAAGGCTCCTCTGGAATTGCTCAGATTCTGTCTGCCTGGCCCATAAAAGTCTAGCAACTTTTGTATTTCCTTTCCCATGGTCATAAACTCTGGAGTGAATGTGAAACTGGTGTCAAAGGGGAAGCCTACTTATTTAATGAGTTATGTTGCTTATCCTTATCCTTTTTTAAGAATTTGTCTGAATCAGACGATTGCTATCAGAAACATCCTCCTCTGCTAAGAATTGTGGGGGTATTTTTGTCTGGAAGGCCTTGTTTGAGATGGGGGAAATCCTAATTTAAAACTTCCTGGACTCTTTTCTTCTTTGTCTCCTCTATACCATCCTGGCTCTTGGACAGTTATGGCAAGGTCTTAGATTTCAGTGCTTGAAAGGTCCACCTTTAAACTGAGCTGTGTAATGATATTCCAAGTATGTTGACAAAGAGTTTTAAGTTATAGCAAAATCAGAAGGACAAGAAGAAACTCACTGCTAGACAGAAAAGGCAATTTAAAAGCCAACTAGAAATCAAGATAGAGCAATGGATGAGTAGAGAGTTAACACTTGCTCTGACTGATTCTTCTGCCTCTGTCTCTGACACTGCAACTAGCTAGACAGTCCTTTCTCTGAGTGCACTGATTGCCACTAAACCACAATAAAATAGAAGAAAAAGCAGTTCAACTTACCAAAGTTGGTTGTACAAACATTCTCTTCCCCCCTATTCCTGGGAAAGTAGCTATTATGGATGGCAATGTACGGGTCACTATTCCCTTAGGGACACTGCATACTTGCAAGAGAGACTGGTTTTATACTGGCAGTATACTGGCAGTATTTAGCATTTGTCTGCATTTGGATAGATTCCAGTCATTGTTCAGTTTTGAATAAGTGTTAGGGCATTGGGTATGTAATGGATTTTTTTTATAATATGCTTTGTGAGTGTGAGCCTATTTTTTTTGTGATTTATATGTATACTGACCATAAAATTAATGTAGATAAATGAAAACTAAATTCAGCATATAAACAAAAATTACTACTATAAGGTTTAGTAAATCCCAGCCTAGGGTCAATATTTTCATTTGAATTTGTTAACTAGTTATTATTAGTTATACAAAAGTAGCTTGAATTGTCACTCTTATCTGCAGCAAGTTTGAATGATCTAATTCATTGGCTCTTCTGAGCAAAAGTAATAAGAAATGCTTGCTTCTTGCCAAGGATTCTTGTCAAAGTGTGATTTCACAACAGTTACTTGTGACCTCTACAAGACCCAGAGTTGCACTGCAACTTGATCAACAGTTATTAAATATTATGCATCAAAACTGTCATCTTTCTTGGATGAAGCTTTACATCGTTTTTTGACCCAGGACTGTTTTTATTTCACTTGCCAGTTCCAGTACAAATTTCTGTTTCAAATCTTTTGGCATTTGCTCTGAGTAATATATATGCATCAAATAAAAGCATTTACCAAAATAATCTGTATAAAATACTGGAATTTTATATAACAGGAAAGCTTTACATTTGGATAAACAGATATATCTCAGTTCAGCATTTTGTGTTTTATTCCTTGCACCAACTAGTAAATTCTAGATTAAATATTGAAAAGCTAGGACAAAATCTAAGTCCAGTCAGGTCTGGCTTCATACACACAAATAACTCAATGGCTAATGTAATTATCTCAAAAACAGGCACTGTAAACACAAGCATTTAATGTTTACAGTGATAAAGCAGAAATATTGTAACACATATAAATCTGTATGTGCAAATCCAAGACAATTATCAGTAAGTGTATGTAGAAAAATAAGAGATTTCTTTCATCTAGGATCAAAGACTCTGGATTGCACGATTATGAAAGGTTATTACTGTAGGACAGAGTGTCAGTTTTCTTGATTGCTTAACCAAGCAAACCAATGACAATTTGCTAAGGCACACGATCTCTTAGATCTTCAAGTTCAAGGAAATATACTTATTCCCTCTGGGAATAATGTTCCTGTTTAAGTACTATTATCTACACATCATTATTTCTTTATGGCCATACATAAAGTCTTCACTCAGGGAAAGTCAATTTATAGCAAACACCAGCAAGAAATGAAGAACAGACTATAAGATTACTATATGTAACCAAATCAAAAGACAAACTTGGATTTTTTTTTCCAAAGTAAAAGAATTTTAGTACTGGCACTGTGGAAATGTTAACAAATATCTACACATATCACAGAAGGCATAGAAAACACACTGGCTAGAGTTCTTTAATTTTAATTGTAGTGGTATTTTGATATAGGGTGGGGGTTTTTTTTTGTAGTTATTGGGCTTTTTGACAAATCACTTGGCCCATAACAACAAAAAAGCTTACTGCAAATTCAGAGAATGTAAACTACAAACCCTCTGCATCTGGGGAACAGCATGTTTTGACTCAGCTAAACCCAGAAATTTTGTATAATTGGCTGAAATACTGCTAAATTTTGACCAACTTGAAATCTCATGGTGACAAAAAAGAGAAAAATTGCAAGAAACTCTCATTTTGTATTATTCTCTTTGCCTTCAACTTTTCCAATTCGCTTAAAAATAAATCCCATATTCTTCCATGAGTAACATTCTCTTACAGTATTTTTCACGGATTGTATGATGTATAGAGAATATATTACAATTGTGTCCCTGGTATTTTTCCTTTCAGTTCTTGATAAAGACTGTGGCCACACCTTTTCATGGGCTATTCTAGTATAAGTATATGCTTAAAAGCACTTCTCCATAAAGTGTCCTTTCTGCATCCACACAGCAGACCTTCTAGGATTTGTCCCAGTTTCAACCTTCCTGTAACACAACTATCACAACCTCATAGTACAGTACAACATAAGGAGCTCTACCTCACCCCACCATAACCAAAGTGCTGGAAATCCTGGGCCAAGGCAGTACCTCTGCATTAGCATCTTAGCAGATAACAGCCTTCATGAGGTAGAGTGCACTGAGTCTGTCTTCATAGGACTGGCCTGATGGAATGTCTCCATCACACACACCAGGGCTTCCTGTCCCATCCCATGCTGTCCCATGTCATGCAGGGTAGGGAATGCCAGATGTCTCACCTGCTGACTCTCCTCATCACCTGACACATTGTACCAGTCTATGCCTTAAAGCCAATCTACAGCCCTAACCTGGACTCTACAGAGCTTACGTACACAGTGGTGTAGAGCAGGACACCTACAAGGACCAAGTAGGAAAAAATTCCTCTTTTAGCTTATGTAACAGTAGCAGAACTTGGAAATGGGATCAGGAAACACACATTTTATTCCCACTGAGAGCCAGGGATATGATTTACTGTTTTCCAGGCCAAAATACTCCTCTTCAGAGCTCAAGAAGAACAGAAACTTATAACCAGCCTCCAAAGAAATGTTTTCCAAGTTTTTTTCCAAATGTTTTCCAAATATTTTTCCAGTACACTGCAGTTTATAAAAAAACCTAACAAAAACACTCCCACACCAAAACGACAACAAAAAGCCTCCAAACCAAAGAAGGAACAAAAGGAACCAACCTTGTCTCCTTATCCTGGGATAATCTGAAATTGGATGTTTTAGGAGTGTTGGGCTCTTGTTCCTTAAACATGAAGATACTTTTTCAGACAAGAACCTCAAAAAGAGCCTTGTCAGCTATTGCCAATCGATGAACAGTATTTGACCTTCAACAACACTGATTTAGTACCACTCACTCTGTTTTACTGATGCTGGTGAATCAGTTAAAGTTTCAGATTGTTTCTAGTAAAGTAAACACTGACTTGGAAACCCATAAAATATTTTAAAAATGCAAGGGCACATACCTTTATTTTAAACTAAAGTAGACATGCAAAGTAGTGGCTTTACTTCCTAGGAATTTTTAAATCATTACCTTGACAAAAAAATCCTGCTTTCTAAAGTATTTAAAAATATTTTGGAACTCTTTCACCTCTATGAACAAGATTTTCATTGACTTTTCTGAATTATCCCAGTTTATTCTAGATATGTGTTAAATTCTTCATGATATACAGATTTATTGGAATAACTCAGACAGGCAGAATGATGATGTGAGAGCAACTGCACCTCAAAATACAGCTAAAAGAACTTACTACAGCATCCAGTCTGAGCAGCCAGCTTATTTAGTCCTTCAGGACTGACAGTCTGCTAGTTCATAAAAGTATTCTGGTTTATTGAGCAAAAAACTTAGCACACTGAATTGCAAAGAATGTCAAAGCTTGTAGATACTATACCATATAATTTCACAAGCTATGCTTTATTTGGCAGGTGTAATTTTCTTTAAAAACTGCTGAGTAACTAACAGCTTTTAAAAATACTTTTTCTCACTTGTAGACTGTAAACAACTACAAAATGAATACAATATCATGTAGAAAATAGGTACATAAGTCAGCCACTTTTAAAATATCACACCCATAAGAGTATTTGTTTTGTTAGTACATGCAGCATAAGATTCTGGTACAAGTGTCTCTTTTCCTTGCACAGAAATCTATTTGCCACCCTAAGGGTGTCTGAAGCATGTACTCTCTGACTCCCTGTGAGGAAAAAAGAAAAGAATGCTTTCCATATAAGTAACAGGGAAGGAAACCTTATTCTTTCTAGTGTTTGTTTAGCAGCTGAACTTCAAACATTCTCTGAAAAGCAAACAACTCCAGGAAAAGGAAAATTGAAACACAACAAGCATGTTGAACACATGAAAAGTTTTGAACTGCAACTGCAGATTAAATAAAAGGTTAACAATGATGGGAACCAAATACATAGTTAAAAATCCAAGAAAAAGGGAGGAACCAAATTACACAAGTGTTAAATCTTCTACTGATAGTTTTTAGGGTTCCTGTTCATATTTTATACACTCTAGAATGAAAAATTTCTTTGAGCCATGGGGGATCATGAAGTATCAATTTCACACAGAGTTTATTCTTTTATCTTTATATGAAACAAATAGCAGGGGAAAACATCTACATGTAAAAAAAAAATATATTCTAGGTAAGATATATGAGAATGTCAGCAAATAACACAATATCTTGGGTGCTACTGCTTTAGCCTATAACAAATAACAAAAATGTCTCATTGCCCAGAAATATTGCATTACTGCATTGGAAAAACAAAGCAAGAGCTCCCTCTGTGCAACTCTAGATACATTACTTTGTTGTACTGAAATCTATTTTACAATATACTGTGAATGTGACTGATGCATATTACCAATCAACAAAATTATTCAAAACAGTCAGAGTTCCGAGCAATAGACTGAAATATTTTTTCCCCCCAATACCAATAGACAAGAATTACAGGATAAAACATGTAAGATTTTTGTACTACATGAGTTGTTAGGAAGTTACAGGACTGGAATTTCAGATGAAGCACAAGAACACTTCCACTTCCACCTGAAATTAAGTTAACCCACTCTAATAAGAAACATCCGTGGAAGTTTATTATTCGTGCTACAGTCAGATAACAGTAGAATTTACCATTCTCAGCTGTTTTCCCTACCTCTCTGTTGAAAGCTTCTGCTCCCACAGCGGGAATAACTCCTAAACTATCACAGATGGTTCACTATCTCACCCACAACAAATTATATTGATGCTGTTTAGGATTACTTCAATATCCTGTGTACTAAACAGCAGTAGTTCAGAACGTGTTTCGTGTGTGGCTGCTCCTGCTAAAGAAGCAGTAACCTCCAAGAGAATGAATACCAGGCACACAAACAATAATTGCTTCAGCCAAATGAACTGTAAACACTTGTGTTTGCAAATTAAATTTCTGAACATAAAGGTGATTCCTTAGTGATGTAATGCAGAAAAGGGAATTGTTGCAACATTTCCAGACTATCTTTGCAAGCATTCCTCTGCCTTATACAAACAATTCTTAGAGCTAATTGTAATTTTTCACAGAACTTTGGCAGATAATCCTGCAACTACGGGGGAAAAAAGTGGTTTTTTATGAAAAATAATCAATAATGCATGATGGTAGTGAGCACTCTTAAGATATTGTTGCTTCAGACATTACTTACTGCCTTGAAGCTGTACAAAATGATTCTGAATGCCATTGCATGTTCTATAACATGCAATGGCATCTCCTGTTCATCCTTTAAATGTTCCCTGTTCCCTTTTAGAAACAAAATATTTGCCAGCATACTTCAAATTTAAGTTCGAAAATTACTTTCTGTCCTGAAGTTTGCGTCAGTTTTATTTTAAATTTAATGTGCTCTGAGATAGATAGGATTATTGTAAAAGGCAACTAAGGTGTTAACAGCATGAAAGTCTTGCTGGTCATTTTGAGGTTTCCTCCTCTTCTCCTCAGTGGCCAGGCTGACAAGTATTTTGCACAGAGAAAGGAGAACAATGAGCGCTGGTAGCTTACTGACTTCACAAATTCTTTTCTCATACCCCGAGGAAAGAACAAATTTTCTTTAACTTGAGAATCACTAGGTATCTGGAAGAAATACTTATTGCCTGTCTGTCAAAACTTCCATCAGAATGTGTCACTTTGACCAGAGAACTCTTTTCTTGTCAAAGTGTGCTGTTGAGACAATTGCAACCTAATTGCTGAAGATGTCAACCAAGACTACTCTAAGAATTTTCAGACATAGGCCAGCCTAAGAAAGCTGCTTCAAGAGTCTTATAATTTATTCATAAGAAAGATGATAACTAGCCTGAATAATATGATTAAAGATTTCTGCCATGGTTACATTTTTTACAGTACATTCCTCTCCCAAAGAATACATTGTCAGAGGCTTGGTGCTTCTGGAATCAACAAACAATTTATTCAGATCTTTACAGCAGAAGTTTACTGCTGGGGTGTTAATGAGTCTCTAATTTATACTCCTGCTTTGTGGAACTCTTTATGTTGATATGTCCACAGCACTGGATGTTGGTACTGCCCTGCTGAATAACCTACTGGAAAATACCACTGGAGTAGGGTTTCTGGACAATTAGAAATGGGTCATAAGAATTCAGACTTTATCACATGGAAGGTAATCCTCTAGACATTACTGATGATTCCAGAGCTTGAATAGCAATAAATTAGATTAGAAATATATATATAATGATCTGGTTATGATTATAAGGCAGGCAGTCATACTTTTGATATCTATAATCTGCCCAGCATTACTCATTTGCTGGAAATCAGAGGCAATTGGCAATTCTTTGCATGTTTTCTGGCTTCCTGAGCCCGTGCAGTAGTATCTTCACTGCCTCTGTGAGATTAATTACACTAAATTTACTTGTGATGTGATCACACAGTTATTTGGGCTGACAGGCCTAGCAAAATAATATCAATCTTCCCAACCAATGGCAGAAGCAGCATGAAGAGGGACAGCCAACATGGTTGAATCTTCCTTGGCTGCCAGAATGGTGGGAGGTAGACCACTGGCACCTGCTGCCTGTTAGAGGAAGTAGCTTTTAATTTTGAGTAAAAGAATAACAATTTACTCTAGGATCTAAAAGTGTATACTGAGAAATTCTATTCAATAATGAAACTTTTGGAAGAAGTCTATTGTGTTGATTCATCTCTTCTGATAAAGGACATCTTAATACTGAATTGTATCTTTTGTTAATATTTAATGTGAGTCAGGCAACACCAGTGTGAATCTGCATTCATAATTCCTTTTTGAAAAGATAATTTGACATGCCCTCCTTTTTCACTTTGCTATGTATTCAGCTTTAGTTGCAAAGATCATTTACTGTGCTAATGCCTTTCCCCTTCAAAACTGTCTGTGCTTGCCATGTCTCATGATGAATACCCATTTGTAAACAAAGTAGTGATGCATTATTATAGCTGAAGGGCATTGTTTTACCTGGATGTAAATTCATCATTTTTTAATGCATCGCAGCTTGATGCTTGATATCTCATCAAGCACTCTGAAAGCTTTGTTGACACAGATTGATGATCCAAACAATTAACTTAATAATGGCATCAGCAACTGGAGGTTAGTGTCAGCCAGAGAAAGAGCAGACCAAGTTCTTCCCTAGTGTATGCCTAACAAAATCAAAGGAGGTATGTTTGGGAACTATTTATTGCAAACAATTTATTTGATCCCTTTTTTTCATTTTTTGAGCTAATTTTAAGAGTCTAGCTATGCTGGATTAAGTACTCTGTGGACAACAAATGTAAGGTTTTTTTTAAACAGGTTATGTTCTGTAGTTTCAGAAAAGCTAATAATTTGTGAATATTCTGTTAGAGTTCAACTGGAGATAGCTGCTTCCCAGCTGTTAACTACTACACCTCACCTGAAACATGGTGTATATATGGAGATGCGGTAACTACCATGTACATACTTCTGTTTTGTTCTAATGTATAGTAAAATGACATTTAGTAAACCATTTTTTCTTTATTGTTTTTATAACTTGTCTAACTAGAAAATCTAGCTAGCACTAGCTATCTCAATGCATCTCTGTGTGGACCTGGGAATCCACTGATGAATATATGACATCATTTAAATGCAGACTGAACAAGTAATAATTGTCTTAAGGAAGATCTGCCGTGGATTTGATGGATTCTAGAAGACTGCAACCTCATTATTATATCCTTTGTTATCAATCTTTCTGACAACTTCCTATCAGAAAACTCAGTATCTAACAGAATTCAAAGTAATAACTCTTGAAACTAGGGAACTTAGTTCTGTGATGGTTTACCAGGGAGTCTAATGTCTTGTGCCAACTGATGTAATTGTACCTGGCAAACAGTGCATGGGAACTGCCAGTTTCAAGCTGGAGACTGACAGATGAGTAGCTTTTCTTTCTGAAGTGAGCCAGGTGCTTGGAGTTCGATGTAAAGGGCTTAGGTATTGCCTTGAAGCTAAGCTGTTTCATCCTCTCTTTGATAGTAATAAATGAGAGAAATTCATGAGTCAGATGACTATAAAAGCAACCTGTCATCCAAAGACGACACCTGCCACCATCTGTCTGCCTCTTTTTTTCCTTTTTTTGAAGTTTTTGTCATTTTTTATAAGATGGATAATTTCTACATCCTCATCATTCCCTTCTACCAGAGGTTTTTAAACTCAGATTTGGAAGAAATTCTTCAGATATTTCACAGCAGTTGATATGTCTTTAATGGTACAGTTAGTGTTCCCATGTTAACACAAATCCTTTTCCACTTGTACATCTGGCACCATACAGAAAGTGTAAGTGCTCAGCTAAGTAATCTTCCTACCTCTAAGGTATGACTACATACAGACAACTACTTATATTTGCCAGGTCTGTGGCAGGCATCAGTGATCTTGCAGTTGTAATTAACTTGCAGGAGCAAAAAAACCTTGTATGTTGGATGTCAAGGTACTTTTCACTACCTTAGGAGTACTGATTTCAGTACAGTTGTTAACAAAGTAAGACAAGCACTGGTAACCATTTCTTGTATTGGGTATACTCAATATCGGCTTGTTTTTGAAAGAAGCAAAAATCAGATTAAAGTAATTGTAAAGAAACAGGCTGTTTGAGGTGATACAACATGCAAATAAAGATGACAGTACTCCATATAGTATACATTTATTTGCTTAAGCCTAATGCATTGAAAAAAAAAAAAGAAAAAAGCTGAGAAATGGAAGATGGTGACCAGTAGAGTTCAGGGCTAAAAGAAGAAGAACTACCAGGTAAATTGGAGTTTGAACTGTGCTCCTAAAGTATAATAAGCTGTAGGGAAAACAAGAATGCATACACAAGCTTGTATTTTAAATTCAGTTTTCTAAAATCTTTCAGTTCTAGATATACATTTTTTTCTACTGATAATGGCTTCTGAAAAGCAGTGAATCTAAGCTGAATCTTAAGAAGTAAATGGGAACACATCTTTATCGTCTTTTATAATCTAAGAGTAAGGATTCATTCAAGAAATCAGGCTCGAACTTAAAAGAGAATATTTTTATGAAGCACATAATTAATGTGTTAAACTCTCCACAAGATAACAATGATAGCAGGAAACAGAAAAGCCATGTAATTTAATGAATGTTGTTACACTAGACAGAATATTAAAATATACTTTCATAGATGTAAATCAATTAGAGAATTGCTAGTCATATCAGATTTTTTGACAAAGCAAAGAAGCACAGAAATGAAAGTGAAATAATACTAAATCCCCTTATTCAAACATCACTGTTATTACAGCTGTTATGCAAAACAGATCGTGCACCACCACTCAGCTTCTGAAAGGCTTGAACTTTTATTATGCATCTCTTAGTTTAGATCTCTCCAATGCTTCAACCCTATTCATTTTCCAAGAAAAATGTGTATATCTTGGATTTTTTCCAGTCAGTTCTACGGTGTATGGTAGTCTGGTGAAGACTTGTAAATAGTGAATGAATGAGATAAAGTGGTGTCTTTGACAGGCAAAATTAATGTTGTGATGCATGGTGTGGAAAACACAATGGTTCTAAACATCAAAAAAGTATTTTCTTCTAACATTGCTCAAATTGAATTAATTAACAGAAGTAGAACAGCTAAATATTTTGTACACTAGCTAAATAATTTTTTCCACATGAACCTTTTCCTTTATTTTGGTGAAAATGCATTGTCCCTTTTAAAGAAGATTAAGTGTGTACATAGGTGCGTGTCCAACCTTCATCCAGCAGATTGCTGCAGCCCAAGCACTGCCAGTTTGGAGGCTATGTTTTACAGCCTGGGCTGTAAATAATCTCCTTTTTCCATGAGATTTGTGTTGTAAACTGTAGATTATCTTAAATGTCCTAAAGGTATAATGATATCAAAGTCACCACAAATAAAAAAAAAAGAAAAAGAA
Source organism: Serinus canaria (assembly GCF_022539315.1). Lineage (NCBI taxonomy): Eukaryota > Metazoa > Chordata > Aves > Passeriformes > Fringillidae > Serinus > Serinus canaria. The sequence goes on from NC_066317.1 coordinate 36,929,263, forward strand.
ATTATCAGTTCATTGAAGTTCTTAAGTATGAACTCTAACTTTGACAAAGAGATATCAGGCAATGTGAAAAGTTATTTTCAAGCTCAGCTTAACTGAAAAATCTTTCTTTTGATTTTTTTTAATGGATGTCATTCCTGTGCAATTTATTTCAACTTTGCTGGAGTATTTGATGTTGGCCACCATCAGTTCCTATAAAATAATAGATAAATAGGGTTTGGCACACCAATTCCTATGACAGACTAGCCTATTTACTTCTGTAGCTTGCTGTTCTAAGATTAGTGCAGGTGTGTTGATAAGCTTCTCAGTAGATGCTCATTAGGAAGCCTGCCTTTTCTGTGTACAGAATCAAGAAAAGGAAGTACATGTAATGGTGCATCTACTTTTAGGCTAACAGAGTTAAGGACAAAGTTACTTCTTAATTTTAAAAGTAACTAGGTCTAAAGAGAACTAGATGTGTCACTCATCAATTACATATAGTTTATTTTCATACTCAGGGATTTCTATTAGCACAGAAATTGAAATTTTCAATATAGGACTATGCAGATGAAAAGCACCAGATTGTTTTGCGCAATATATTGTAACAACTTTTAACAAAAAGTTGGAATTAAAAAAAGTCTGTTACTAGTTTACACTGAGAAGAGCCCAGTAGTACAAAACATATTATGCCATTTTATACTTCTTTAAAATTTCAACTGCTGTCCTCTGGGATTATTGATTATTATTTACTGCAAACTTATTTCAAAAGCTTCTTTTAACAGCTATTATTTTTAAATGTCCCTATCACACAATGCACTGAGTAATATTACATCTGGATAGCCTCTTTCTTTAGCTGGAAGTTTCATCATTAGACATTGTTTAGACATCTATCAACTAGAGATATCAAACCCTTTTTAGAGTAGCTAGTCATCACCTAAAGAAAAAACTTTAGCAGCTTATACCCTGACTGTAATTTGCATGAAAATAAGTTTGAGATACTAAACAAGCCTTGAAATATGGAGGGTCAAATGAACACTGAACACAATACCCAGTTCTATTTGTTTCATCTTCTTTAATTTATAGAAATCTTCTAGCCTAGGTCACATTAATAATATTTTCATATCTACAACATTTATACTTCATTGTTAAAATAACCTGCTCAGCTCACATAACATACATTGCACAGATGACACAGCTGTACAGTGAAGTGCACTCATTTTTGCACACAAAATAACTTGAAATAAGCTGTAGCAAACTAATACTGAAAAGAAATTCTTGCCAAGGAAATGTGAGAGGCCCCTTGTTTTTCACATTATTAGAAATGCTCAGAATTATGTTTTAGCTTTCTGTCAAATTTTATATCTCTTCAGTTTTCACTGATTTTCATAAGGAAAATAAAACAGCTCAATTTAAGTATTCTACTGCTTTTCATTTCCTTTAATATTTATCCTGTTAATATAAATAATAACTCAGGTACCTCAAATGGCATGACTTATTTCTGCTATACAGCCCATGCTATAGTTTTTTTATGAGTGGGATGAAAGCAACAGGCATCTCAGGCCAATAAAAATGACTTAAACAGAAAGAAAATCTTCATAATAAGTATTTTTAATTCAATTAAAGATTTTTTCATAGGTGAATCAGGAGTAATAATTCAATTAAAATAAAATTTTTCAGCATAGATATGGCATAAAAAACCAAACCCCTTGATTACCAGTAAATATTTCTCTGTAGTAAGTAATCTAATTTAGTCTGGGACACAAGAAAGAACAAATCATCGAATAACCAAATAATTCCAGCAAAACTGTTTTTAAAATTATATCCTGGGCAACAATGAAATCGAACATCTGAACTTAGCCTAGCAGCTTAAAACCTACACTTCAAAAAATATCACCTTGCCTACCTCTTGCACATAAATCATAGAGTGCCACCTTGCCTGTGCAGCCCTTACTTTCTCAACTGCTAAAAATTGCTGGCATCATTAACTCACTTCATATTATGCTATTTCTCTTTCTGCCGAACCTGTCATCACCTCATTTTCTCCTGCATCCCCTGGTTTGACAGATGCACTTGCAGTAATACTTTTCTAGTTTTTGACTTATTCAGATCCTGCTATATTGCCAGCTTCCTCCTGAGAGCGCTGCTGGATCAGGAGCCTGCTTCCTTCGCTTGCACGTAGCACTAAAGCAGAGCTCCAAGCACCACAAGAGCTGCAGCATTGTGTCCTACAGTTTGGCTGCTTATTTCCAACTCAACACATGCCGCGCAGATTTATCCATGATTTACAGAAACAAGGGACTTTTCCAAGGGAAATGCATACAGCTCACATTAGTGTGGTCTAGACAGCTCTGTCTCTTTGACAGGGAAAGGGAACATGTCTTACCTATACACATTCCACACAGATCATTACACATGAAGTACATTCACAGCCTATGAAAAACCAAGCAGATTTTCATTCTATGTCGTTTGGATGAGCCTGATTTTTAGGGCTGGTGATTAGAGCTACTTTTTTATGTGTACTTGACAAGACCTTGTATAAAACTGGCATATAACAAACAATGAGCTTCATTTTTCTTTTAAAAATAATTTTCAAACAGGAAACTATCATGGTGATTGTAGCATGGATAGATTAATATGGAACTATCAAAATCATAAAACTGCTCATAGAACATTATTTCAGTAAGGAATTTAAGGAGATTTAATTAAAAAAACACACCACTGTTTCTAGAAAATCTTATCATCAAATGGGTTTTGTGACATTGTTAGACTATATGCAATTTTGTCTAAAATCTGCTCAAAAATATGAAGTAAATTAATCCACCTGAAAAATCTAAAAAAGTAGTTGCCATTACCAGTATGAAGTTGGGGTGCCTGCAGAGGTGTCTGTCAAATTCTAATCATCTCCTTTCACTTCAACACTTTAGAATTGGGCAAAAATTACTATACTGATAAAAGGTATACTGATACTGACAGGTAAATGTATAGTGTAGACTTTGTCTCTGAAGAGAACTGTAGTTTACTCTTCTGCCCAAGAAAGAACCAAACCACAGTTTCCACTACCTTGCCCCCTCACCCCTGCTAAATAGGAAACTATGTATCTTATATAGCTGTTACTTCTCTCAAGCTGCTGAGTGTGTCATTGCATCTAAACAGTGCTTCAATGTGTGGCTCACAAAAAGTATATGCAACCATAATCTGAAAAATAACCCAAAGATGGATGCAGACAATCTGTTTTCATAAATCGCTCTTATCTTCTTAATACTTGTCTTTGCTTTTAGTCTGCATTTATTTCTAGTCTAGCTAGGACCCTAGAATTATTTCTGTGCAATATTTGCCAATTCAATTAATGGTCTGTTTACTCCCTCTTCCAGATCATTAATGAAGATGTTAAATAAAACCAGTTTTAACACTATTCCCAGGGTGCCTTGGCAGACATTTCTCCTCACAACATAATTCATCATCCCCTTTTCTTGGAGATTACTTGGATGATATAGCTGATGTAAAAGAATGCTGCCCACCTGCTTGGATATGTTATCCACAGGGAACATATCACACCAATTAGAGGAGAAATTCACTGAATTTCTTTGCTTCTTGCTGCAAGACAGAAAATGAAGAGTGTTGACAAGGTTCTAGAGAAGATCTCTGAACTTTTTGGTTCCTGATACCTGAGAGATAGTTCAGCAGCCAGATCACTGGAAATGCTTTTCATAGAAGCACATTTCTACTTTTTGAAAAGAAGACTTAGTAATTAATGGAGGTAGAGAGATGCCAATTCCCAGGTTAAAGGAAACAAGAAAAAAAAAAAAAAAAAAAAAAAGGAAGAAGAAAGCTCAAACCCATCCAAAGAAATAAAAGAAAGGAACTTACTTTATGAAAATGCTCCCAAACCAGAGCATATTAAGCTGAAAATCAACCTCCTTTGAATCTTTGGTAGCAAATTCTATTTAGCTGAAGTTGAACTGTATTTAAGTTACTTTGTAAAGATACTTCTACAGGTGCAGAATTCTCTGGATAAGTTTCCACCCCGGGTAGTGATCTATGTAACATTGTTACTTACATGGCATCGCCAGCTGCTTTTCAGTGGTTAAATCTCTGGTGTCAATTTCCTTGCTGCCAAGTCAGCATACAGATGGTTAAAGCAAGGTCTTTCTCCCTCTGAAAAAATAAATAAAAAATAAGACATTTAGTGGTCATTGTGAGTTTCAACAGCTCTTATTCCATTTGTATAAATAATCTCTATAGTTAGTGCTATATAATCTCTACAGCAGAAGCCATAGTGGAAGTTTCCCACTATTACAAAAAGAGTCCAGGGGCTCTACATTTTAAAACAGCAGTCTGCTTAAACCCAAGATTACTGCAGCTGGTATTCTTACTGTGTAATTTCATGATTCAGATATTATTTATGTTATTTGTGGATATAAATCCTATTAATGTGTTTCTGTAGTCCAGTTAAAGGCTTTGTTTTATTTTATGCAGTTTTTTCCATTTTCTTCATCAGATTCTATTTAGTATTAGCCAACATCATTGTTCCCTTAGGTACTGCATTGTCTAAAACCTTTTACAATGATGGCACTTTTATTCACTGATTTATGCAGCCTCCTTTTTTAGTTTTTCATTAGATCTGACTTAAAAATGGGCAACAGAACAGGTACAGTCTACAACTACTTATCAACGACCCTCTTATCTGTGATGGGCCACATCAAATAAAAATCTCACCATTATCACCATAAATCTGCATGAGGGAACTAAAGCCAAAGACTGAAATACAGAGAGAGTTCAAAATACCAGAAAGCAAAAGGAATAAATCATTCATAGTATTGCAGCGTTGCCAACCCTTACACTAAAAAAGTGCATCCTAAAGAAAGGTTTTGTACCTTTTGAACTTTCTGGTACTCCTGTCAAACCTCTTCCTCCTCAAGTTCTGTCACGTTATACTCATCCAAATAACTCTGTTGCCAAAGCAACCTTCTCCCCACTTCACGAAACATCAGAAAGTTTTTTGCACAGAAGCCCACCTCTTACTGCTGTAGCAGTTTAATCAGCAATTGCTTTTGACAGTCCTCTTCCAACAGCTCTTAGATACAATATTTCATTATCAGGAAGGGAAAAAATAAATAAAGTCTGAGTAGGCAGCATGTGCACAATATGATTTGGAATTTGTTTGAGTAACAAAGAATTTCACACAGAATTCAAAACCACAGCAAGAGCAATCTGGCTGATGAAGAGTGTAGATCTTAGACCCACAGGAAACAAGCAGATTGGAGGAAACCTCTATTCAGCTAGGCCCACTCAAAGCAAGGCAATATTCTAAGTAATATCAGCTTCCATTGCGTTTTGCCCAAGAGTACTCTCTTAATATGGAAATTTCACATGCACTCTGGACAACCCACTCCAGTTCTTTAACTCTTTTCATTAATTTCTCTTTTTTCTTTAGATAGAAAAATATTTCTGTTCCTGAATGTGTTGCATTGCCTCTTGTCCTTTTGCTGTGAGCCTCTGAGAAGAGCCTCTTCATCCTTAACAACTTGACTTTTTCTTAAGCAGGTGAAGACAGGGATCAGAGAAGTGCAGAAAGCCTTGTTGCTCTCTTCCGCTAAGCAAACACTGCTCTCTCAGCTTCTTGCCAGCCAGCTAGTGGAGCTCGGCTGGATTTGCGTTAATTTGTCAAAGCCTTCCTGTGCAGAGAAATCCAAAGCTACACACTGGAGCTCAGGTGTGGCTCCCTGTGACAGTGATCCCCGTGATGTAACCTAGCAGAACCCATGGTTCCCCGTGACATGACACAGCAGCACCCGCAGCTCCCGGAGCGCTGCGGGAGCCCTTGTCCCGCGCTCCCCGTGCCCGCGGGCCGCCAGCAGGCCCATTCTGCTGCGCCGCTTCACCGCTGCACAAAGCCCCGGCCAGCACTGGTTGCGTGGGGTTGTTCCACCCCAAGAGCTGGACTTTGAAAAAGAGGCATCCTCTCGCTTCTGTACAAGTCCAGGCTTCTTTGCTTATGACTTTCCCCACCTCTAGAAAATACGTCTATTCACTCTGATACTCAGCAAGCCATTTACCAATTCTCCTCCTTCAGGCCCACATTTGTTGTATTTTTTTGCCTCCTTCTAGCTCCTTGAGGAAAAAAAAATCTTGGCTGGCCCTTCTCCGCTTTCCCGGCTTGAAAGCCAGGAACAAAATGAAAACCTCAGCTGCAGTAATGATATGCTTCCTCCTTCTAGCCAGGAGAAAAATTTTTTTTTGAATCTGCACAAGGACAGGCAGAAATTCATAAAGAGCTAAAGCTTTTTATCCTACATCAAAACTGTCTCTAGCCTTTACCAAACTCAGCAAGATCTATCCCTTCCTTCCAGATTGTTACCATTGACTAAGGCTCAAGAATAAAGCAGTGATTGCAAGCTCTTTGGTACAGGCAGGAAGCTGGACATCACTTTTGGGTAAAATGAGTATTTTGGAAGACAAAAACAGAAATAAAGTTCATAAAATGGGACATTCACATTACTTGCATTAGCCAATTTGAGTTCTGTTTTCCATTCTTCCTTGTTGATAGGGTTGCAAGTAATAAATATATGTATGGAAGACATCCAGTTTTGTTTAATTCACTGGCATTGTCTGAGGAGCAATGAATCATGTCAGAGATTTAAAGGGATTACTGATAGAGAAGAGTGTAACCTTTCTTCCAATACAACAGCTGTTCTGAAAAATTTCCATAATAACAGTTGCTTTTAATTATATAAAGAATTGCAAAGCCTTTTTAGCTTCATATCAATAATGCAGCTTTGATTCAAAAGTTGCTAAAGAGATAATCCTCAGCCTTTTTTGTCAGGGCCAGTTTGTGAATAGCAATGATTTAAATCCCAATGTCATCTTTTTTTTTTTTTTTCAAAGGAAGGAAAGAATGGTCTTTATTTCCTTGGAACTTGGACTGAAAAATTACAAACAATGTTTTGAAAACATTATTCTCATAAGAGTCCTTCAAGAAATGCTACTGATGCCTAAACAGACACATGTAAAATAAAAGGATCAGAAGTATGGCACAGATATAAGGAGAAAAACAAATATTCTAAAATATCTAGTCAAACATTACAGATAAGAATAAATCATAAATCTCTATATCTAGAATTGCTGTGTTTTACTAAAGAAGGATTATTTTTAGTAATTTTCAGGGCACTGCCAAATCAGTAAAAATTGCATTTCTTTATCTTCCACTCTTCCTGCTTCTCTCTGTGATTAAGTACTGGCCTCTGACTGCTTAATGCTTATTCATTCCTCATTTTCTGGGCAGATCACTAGTTTGTGAAGATAATTAGAGACCCCTGCTATTCCTTCTAAGCCTTGAATCTTCAGACTAATTAAAATGGAGTGCTGCATAGGCACATGTAGCTGATAAAGGCTTATAGCAAGGTACTAAGAATCATACTATTTGTGTCAGAAAAAGAAGTAAAAACTCATGGCATCTGCTAGGAGAGAGCAAAATTTTTGCTATGGTCCTCTCTCATGGTTTAAGAATAGTATCCTCCAATCTAGGACTCTCACTGAGACATTCCAAATGATGTGCTACTCCTTCGCTTCTCCTTGCCCTCCCCTCCCACTTTGCAGAGGGCTGGAGAGGCAAACTGGAGGCACAAAAGGCAAAGATCATGCATGGATTGAGATAACAATTTACTGGAAACAGCAATGAGATAAGGGGGAAAAAAAACGACAAAAAAAGCAACAATATTAAAAGCAAAAGCTCACAAGAGAGAAAGTGATTCACATGCAAAAATGCTCACCATGGTGCTCAACCGACTGAAGCCATGTCACCCTGACCACTTCTAATGAGTCAAGGGGTTAAGTTAGAAATGTAGTTAGCAAAGATCATATACTGTGATTAGAGCTTTAGAGCTTAACTAGGACATCAGTTGATACCAGGTGGGGATAACTGAAACAAGGCTTGGAATGACAGGTGATACATGAAGTATTGTAGAGTACAGGAGCCATAAATACCACTGACTTCTAAGAATGAGAGGGGGTTTGGACTGTGACCTGCAAGTCAAGCAGCCTGGCCAACTTGACACGGATGAAGAGTTTACCATGAAGAAGACATCTTACTTCCTCCCCAGAAGCCCACCAAAAGAGAACAATTGTACAGCTGTAATGGCTATTAAGCTGATTATAATACCAGGCAGGGGCTAATGTTTATGTAATAAGCATTGTAGAAACCATATGGAAAACATCTGAATATGTAAAACCTTTTTGGATAAATAGAGAGCGGGAGTTGGTGACTTTCTTGCACATGCTTTTGGAAATAATTTTGCTTGTGTCCAGTGCTGTAATAAACATACCACTTTTCAACTTTAATTAGTTGAAGAGTCTTCTGTCCATGCTTCATTAATACTACCTATGATTTTGAAAAAATATTATCCAGATATTTTCCAATATGGCATTAAAGTATAACATTTAACATCTAAGAAAATACAGTAAATTCTTCATCAGAATCCTATTCTCCTAACTTTTATTTTTCCTTGAGGTGTTAATCTTTAATGTAAAACATACAGCAGAAGTGAATACACCTCAGAGCAGCTTAGCTAAAAATGCAATAGAGGTGAGAAGGCTAAAAAAAATTTTTCTGCCTCTCTCCAGATACCAATTCTCTCCTGTCATCTGTTTTAGCGTGTAGATAGCCTAGAGGCACTGCTGGACACTTTATCTTAAAGAGCTTAAAGACTTAACCATCTGAATAAACTACTGCAAGGTCTAAATGTTTTCTTTTCTCCTCCAGACAAGTGAAGTAACTTTTATTGAATTTAGGATGAGCCAATATCCATCAACAAAACAAGGGAGACTACTGGCCCTGAACTGTGTCTCAAAATGCAGTAAAGTTATGAGCAGTGTTCATAAATTGCCAAGAAGGTTGTCTGTACTTATCCCAGCTTCAGTAAGATCTGCTGTCCCCAGCCTGCGGCAGTTGCATATTGCTGTCATATTGTTCCTTCAAATGAAGTTAAACTATGACTGTAAATTAGATTATGCAGTTCTGAATGGGTAGAGACATCTACGCTGACAGATTTGAGTATCTAAAAGCAACAAGAGTATGTATCTGGGAAGGGAATAAGAACCTTTAAGGTTCTTAAGTTTCATTACAAACTTATGAAGTAACTTTTTTCTCTTCAATTTTTTCCCAAACATTTTATTTCTGAATTTAAGTAGGGTCTAAGTCAATTCTACTCCAATACTGATCTACAGAAGAAACACTTAGGAAAGAAATTTTAAATGCATCATTTGTGTACTACAGTCAGCATCTCTGAACAAATTTATATATTATTGGATCTTTCTCGAGTTTTGCTTACTTACACAAAAAACCCTCACTTAACTAAACTCGCAGCTTCATATCAGCAGTGAACTTGCTGAGGAGACATTCTAATTCTACTGCCAAGTCTTTTCCTAGGAAGCTAACTTTGTGCTGCAGCCAATTATCTCTAGAATGTGCTCACGAATCAAGAGTTGATACCATTTTGTCTATACCTCATACACAGGTGGAATTGTTTAACTACCTCTACATATCTTGTTTATATCTTGGAGTGTGCTCCAAGAGATGTAGTTTCTTGTAATGGTCACATGGTCAGCATTTGTCAGCAAATGGTGAGGAGGGTAGTCTCACTTGGAGCGGTCTCTGCAAGTCTCTCCCCTGCTGGCTTAAAACAGTCACACAAGTCTATAGCTAGACTGTATCTAGCTTCAAAGTACTCCATATGATTTGAAGCAGCATATGGACTGTTGATCTGGTGTCAACAAAGGAGCTGTCATTTTCACTGAATTACTAGGTACACTGCTGGAGAAAAGAAGAGGAATCTTTTAGTAAAACATTGCAATAAAAAATAATCAAAAAAAGCAGATGGATAAGGAATACTTAAGAATATAACTTATTAATAGCACAATTAAGACACAGATTCACTTCCAACAAGCCAAAATTAAATTCATAATCTCAAAAGCCCCTGTCACAAATAATGGCAAGATCACAGTCTTAGATCAGAATATCCTTCCAGAGGTAATTCTATTACAAAATGTAAAGTTTGAGGTGGCTATGTTCAGAAGTCATATGTTGAAAGTTATATTTGGTAATTCCAGTCTAATGTAAATTATTAAATCTATCACCTTGGTGATAGATTAATAGCTCTAGTGAAAAAGAAAGCATGTTACAAAAAGAAAAAGCATTCTGATAAGAGGAACAGTTTAGAACAGTGTCTTTTCTAGTCTACTGTATATTTTCTCAGAAAATTTCTAGGATCAATTTTCTCCACTTCCTAGGGGAAGGAGGCACCACTGCTTGGATTGCTCCTGCAGCTTTAAGAAGCTGCTGCATTCTTTTTTTTTTTTTCTTTTTTCTTTTTTTTTTTTTTTTTTTTATTGCTTTGCTTGGATTTCTAACCAAAGGAGCTGCTTCACTGCTATAAATCCAGATGGCAGAGGCATCTCGGAATCTCCATTGGCACTTCCTGGCTCAGCATACAACTGAGTCATATTCTCTGACATGACTCTCCCCTTACACTGCACAAGGGAAATAGGTGACTGCTTGAAGGTTCACAGCAGGGTATCCAATAGAAGGAACTGCTATTGTTCCCTGTGTGGCTAATGGAGAGAGAGAACTAATGAAGCCCCTGCTCTAAATCACTGTCTGGTGAGGTGCCTACCTATTGCCACTGATTACTTAGAGAGTTCACAGTTTCCATTACCTTAGATATATATAGTATAGTTGATGGACACCGATTATTACTGAATTTTAGGGAGTGTGAATAGCTTGACTGTCTCTTTTTAATCCTAACTCCCTCTAGTGCATTTAACCCTTTGGTCGGAGCAGCAGAAAAATTCAAATTTAAGAGAGATTTTTTCTGCTCCCCCGCCCTCACCCAGCAAAGTCAAAGAAATTAATACAGCATGAAGATCTCTTTGGAAAGAACTATGATCTTTGGTGCTTGAAAGCATTCCATATCTAATTCCTGACTGAAAATGCCAAAATTACTCTGCTGAAGCTAGCATGTCAAATTAGCCTAGATTTTTAAAGGTGCTGCATTTTTTTATCTCTAGGGAAATCAAGGACTGCTATAGAGATAAAAAACTATTATTTTTAAAAGAGTGGTGTCTTGTTTACAGCCAACAAGTCATTGACAGGTGAACTTTTCATACTCTTAATTACTATTCAGGGAAATTCTGGTAATGTGACAATATTAAAAAATAGTTTTTTTAAAAAAATATAATTGCACACATAATTAAGCAGTTTAGTTTTTTTGCATCCTCTATCTGTCTACTTTGAAAGCATGTCCTCTCTGGAAATTTCGAGCACAAATACTTATACACTTCTATAAGTATCTTTCTTTCTTCTTTAGTATATGAGTTAGAGCCCTAAGAATATGCTTATCTGTGACCCGTTTTCAATAGGTAGAAATTAGGACAAAACTACTAAGTCTCAACTATCCCTTTTACTTCCAAACCATTAATCCATTATTTATTCCATTTTGAACACATATTCCCATGTTCAGTGAAAATGGTATTTACATTGTAGCATTTTAGTATGGCTGCAACAATGAAATAAATGCAAGAAACTCTAGTACTAAAGCTGTTATTCACAATTTGGTTAATAATTTTATATTGATGCTTCACTACAGTTCTCAAAAAACCACCTTGATCTTTATCTTTAAAATAACTGCAACTGTAAAAACAAAACTACAATAGTATAGGGTTTTTTTGTAAAGGAAAGTAAGACCTCTCTACTAATAAAAGAATCCAAACACTCATAGCATTATTTTTTTTCAGATAACTGACAAAAAAAATTGACTATGTGTCTGTATCAACTATGCATGACCCACAAAAATCACTGGCAGACCAGGAATTTATAACCAGAACACATTCCCTGGACAGTGCAACTATTTGGATTAATTGCATTAAGAGACTTAATTTTGAAGGATTTGGGAATGTTTTTACAAGGTTTAAGAAGGATTTCATTGGGATTACATGATGAGCAATTCTGAGTGTGCTTAACTGTTCACATTAACTCTCCAAGCAACCATGAAATGGATCAGTCATCGCTGATTATTAATTCTTATCCAAGACTTTGTCACCATAAAGGGAATATCTTTGTAGTTCAGTGTATACTTCAACCAGCCAGTAGAAAAAAACCCCTATGCTTTAGCAAGGATCTCAGTGCTGATGTTCTTCATACTACTGGATTTCAACTGAGCGTGCTTGTACTCTGCATATTTCTGTTCTCTTGTGTTGCCTTCAGAAAAATGTAATTTTACTATTAGATCTAAAATGATATTTAGGTTGGTCTTTATTTAAATTGATCGATATTTGCCATACGATAATATTACTTGCCAATACCAATTTCAAAGCTCTATTAATTGCAAATTCAACTTTGGTGTTGAAACTGAGCACCAATGTTCTAAGATTAAGATATTAATCCAAGGAAGAAAATATGCATAAACTAAAAAGTTTTAGCAGTTGCTCTACTTGCACCAATTAGCCACATAAATTTTATGCCAAATGTTCTGTTACATGAACTGGGACAACAATGTAGAGAATTAGGGCTTCTATATAAATTCTGAATTAAAAAAAAAGAATTGTATTCTTTTTATATTTCTGGGAAACCTGAAGTTTTAGAAAGAAATGCACTTCTCTGTGTTTGTTTTTTTTCTAATGAGATCACAACTGCATTAATATACCAAAATGTGAGTGTCCAGTGCTGAGCACACTGTTCTGTTGTATGCTTATATCTGATGGTAAATATGCAAAAGCACAAATAAAACAAGAAATGATGCCTGCAAACCCCATTGGGAAAAAAAACAGAGGCAGCTGTGCACAGAGTCCAAGAAGACAGGTCAAATTTATGAGCATATGTAGACTTACTCAATTTTTATTTTAAAAAGAGATTTTGCCTTTCACTGCAGATAATTTGTGTTACTGCCTACGTCAATTATTGTACAATAGAACAGACTTATTTTGTTGATGAAAAGGCAGTCAGGAAGTAAAAAATAACCCAGTCAAATGTTAAACTTCTACTTGAGTATTTATTTGCTTGTTTGTTTGTAATTTGCACATTTAGTTACCTGTGGTAGAGATTCTTGTGAACATTGGATTTTTCAAACTCAAAACAAGGTGTGAACTATTGATGGAATTAGCTGCCAAGAAATATTAAATTCTAATACTGAACTCTGGAAAAAGTTAATAAATTTTTATTTTTTTATATTTAAAACTTGCCTTGTAGCCTGGTAACTTCATTTTTGAAACTGAATGGCAGCAACTGAGATTTCCTGACTCAAGGAAATACTTTCACAAAAGCAGCTAAGACTATTCTATTTGGAATGTTGTAAAACACAAACAGCTGTATATTTCTAACTTGGCTACACTATTAGATCACTAAGAAATTATACCATCAATAATATCGCCCAACAACTGTTCTTCACTCAGCTGTTGTCATTTAGGTACTTTTACCTATAAACTACGCTGATTTAAAGTTCAGCACTGGCCATTTGCTACAGAATACAGAACAGTCAGACTGGTATATTAAAGTGCTATTACCTCTCTTCCCTTTGTTTCAAATATATTATTAAATGTTTTTACTATAGCAAAGAAATTCCCAAATGTTTGTCACCAACAACAGATTGTGCATACCTACAAGTCAGCTTTTAGCTGAATAAAAGTGTATGCAAAAGGTGAGTTAATGCAGAATTTCTGGTTAAAATTCATGAACATAAGTGAAAAATGGCTAGAGAACCTAATTAATGGTTACTGTTGGAACTTCTGATCAATCTGCAGAATTAGATGTGGAACTAAAAACTCAATCTGCGGTAACACACCGCAGAAACCATCAACTGAGAAATATCCAGCTATGAAATGAAATCCCTTATTATGAAAAACATTATATTTGACTGCCAAGTGACAGGAAATATTGTCTGTGCTCTTAAGGTACTTTAAATATTAATATAGAAACCTGAGTTACGCATCAATTTCTAATTGCGTGAAAGAATAGTAAGGCAGAATTCTAGAGCAGCAGAAAAATCACTTCCACATGCCATCTTTTAACATTGCTGATTTCTGACTCGTGAGCTTAATTCTGTCTAAAAATTGCCTTATTGTCTTGATTTTGAAAGACCACAGCAAAAACACCACTGAGAAAAAGAAAAAAGACATTTGCAACAAGGGTAGCACACCCTAACTTCAGCCGAAAATGTGAATAATATTTTATTTCAACAAACAAACATCTTATAGCCTGATTTATCCATTTCCCTTTATGTCAAAAAAAAAAAAAAAGTTATTTTATGAAAAATACATATTGATTGAACCCAAATAGAAGACTGGATACAGGCTGTGTATATAAGAAATAACATTGAGTGTTTTTAACCAGCGTGAGTATTGCCTCACGAGCAATTGGGAAATGGTGTCCAACGTTCTACCTTGCAATGCAAATTCCCCCAGTTTTCTTAGAGCTCCTAGAATTTATTATGCCTGTTTGTACTTCAAACGTGATGGGGAAATGAGCATTTTACTTCTCTAAACCTGGACGGACTGCAGAACCCTAAGAAATACTGACTTTTTAAAGGCTGAAATTAATTTCCGATTGCGGATGAAGTCTTGAAGGAAGATGCACTTGCGCGTATTTTAGACAACACCACGGAGCCATCAGGAGCCAGTGAGGACAGCACGAGCACCAGATCGGCCTTTAGGAAGGAAACAAACAGGAAACAGCGGGGCGGTGCCTGGCGGTCCGCACCGCCCTCAGGCGAGCGGGACGTTCGAAAGGCGGCGGCGGCCATCGCGGCCATGGTGGAGGGCCCAGGCTGCGCGCTCTGCGCTGAGCGCCTGCGGGCGCGCCTGCGCCCGGGACAGCGCGTGCGGGCCGCGCGGGGCGGCGGCGCGGTGAGGGCACGGGGACACGGGCACACGGGCACGGACAGGGCGGGGGAGCGGCGCTGCCGGGACAGGGCCGGGCGGCTGCCTCGGGCAGCGGGGCCCAGCGCTATTGCTCGTGGTGGTCCGCGGTGGTAAATGCCGGCGGGTGTGGGTGAGAGCAAGCGAGGGGGCAGGAGCCACTGGGGTGCCAGGGGCTGGCGGGCGGAGCTCCGAGCGGGGTGGCTGGTGCCCCCCGTGGGTGATGGTGGGTGTTATCTGCCAGTACTGTCTTTATGCTTCCTTGAAGTTGTGAAATATTCCTGTCAGCAGCATTATAGGTCTCGGCAGGTCAGATGTGTAAAGGCGATGTTGAAGCTGTAGAAACGGGAGATTGAGGAGTAATGAGGGAAAGCTTTTAGAATGGCTCGTGTTTACTTAGGATTAACTTCAAAATACCATGTTGCTCGAGGAAACGTTAAATACAAGGGAAATTATTGCTGATCTTCCTTCTCCATAGTCTAGACATGTCTTCTCCTCAGTCTAGACATGTCCTAGATGCTCTTTAAGGTCCCTTCTAAACCAAACCGTGCTATGATTCTTATCTGTGTGAAACCTGAGAAAGGTACACGTTGACCTGCAGAAAGGGGGCTTTTACTTCTATACTAATTTTTAAAGCAGTTTTAATTGGATCAAGTGTTTAAATAACGAGTGTGACATTTGGTTTGTATCCTTTCATTGGCAGCATTGGTTTGTATCCTTTCATTGGCTGAGAAATGTGTAGGTACTGTCCTCTGGTTTTGATTACAGAGTTAGCTAAGGTATCTTTTTTCCCATGCCTCATTTTGCTCATCTTTAAAAGACTGTGTGTTGCTTTTGTTGCAAGTAAATATGTTGGATTCTGCTAGCAGAAAGTTGGGGAATTTTTTCCCACTTATAGTGTGTATAAAGCATTGTAGGAGTTTGTGATTAAGGCACAGCAAGATAGTACTTCAGTGAAACAATTTAGGAAAGAATGTGGTTGAAAATATGTCTAAGATATGTCTTGGAACTAGTCTTTATAGGTTAATATCTTTCAGGTCAGATTTTTGAAATAAGTAGTTATGCTCCTAAGGTTTCTAAAAGAAATCTCAC
Organism: Serinus canaria; assembly: GCF_022539315.1. Taxonomy (NCBI): domain Eukaryota; kingdom Metazoa; phylum Chordata; class Aves; order Passeriformes; family Fringillidae; genus Serinus; species Serinus canaria. The sequence goes on from NC_066317.1 coordinate 36,945,232, forward strand.
TCCCTCTAATAGTTTCGTAATCATCACTTTGTGCAGTAAAAGTCACCTTAGGGTGGCCTCTATTCATTGGAAAATGACCAACCTAAGGGTCTTGGACATTTTAGATTTCACAGAGGCTGCTAACCATGGCCAAAGCCTTGGCCACTGCTGGAGATTACACTGTTTAGGAGAGTTGGTATTATGATGACTGTAAGGGTTTGCCTGATACCAAAGAGGTATGAATTTAACTTCAAATATTTGAAAACACAAGTTAGTTTTCCATCTCAGTCATTTCCTGTTCTGTTTTTTTTTTTTTAAACAACCCTGAGTGGATTAAAGTTAAAATAAACTTTGTTGCACAGCAACAGACTCCAATACTTTTATTGGAAAGTATGAACTGCTTACATGGGAGCAAAATTTTGCTTTCTTCATATTTTGATAACAGACAAAGTAAGTGTTATGCGAGAAATGTTTTTATTTTCCTACTCAACAGAATAATAACCAGAAAACTGTCTAAATATATATCATTTCAAGGTAATAATACATGGGAGATTGCATAGAGAGTAGCTCTGAAATGTCACTAACTAGCAGAAGCCTGGCTGATTTGCCAGAGTTGCTTTCATAGATATTTGCATTGAAATTGAGTGCTGCAACTGAAACACTGATACATGTATCTGCCCTGCAGTCAGGGCTATGAGGACAGTGAATCTGCTGCTCACAGGTTTCAGCAGGATCTGAAGGGACATTGGGGTGCTAGTCAGGGGGACTTTCACAGGCTGAGAAAAATAGGCTGAAAGTAGAAAGTCAAGTTCAGCATTTGCAGGACTTGCAGAATCCTGCACTTGCAACAGGAGAGTGCATGGAACAGCACAGTCCTGGCTGCTGCTCACATGGGAAATGCTCTGCATCAAAAAAGGATCTTAGGGTCCTGCAGAAGCTGAGTTCCAAGAAGAGGGGATAGCCCCATGCTGGGCTCTGCAGGTTGAGGAGAGTCATGCTTACCTCTGAGCAGCAATTGCAGGGCTGCTCCTGAGTTTGTAACTCCCTAGTAATAACAAGATAACAACATACTGGAGTGACTCCTCTGGTATGATTAGCAGGATGAAGCACATGGTGCTCAAGGAGAAGCTGACAGAACTGGGGTTTCATTGCTCTCCTCAGGTAGCTGTAAGGAGGATATGGAGGAGACAGAGCTTGGCTCCTGTTGGACATGCACAGTGGGTGAGAAGCAGCAGATGCAGGGAGCAGAAGCAGCAGCAGGAGAAGTTCTCATTGGGTATTAGGAAAAAATTTCCACCACAACAATAGTCAAGCCATGGAACAAGGGCCCAAAGAGATTGAAGTGTCCATCCCTGGAGCTGGTCTGAGTCTGAGTGGAAAAGGCCCTGGGCTCCCTGTCCTAAGTGTATCTGCTTTGACCAGATGTTTGGACCATATAACCTGTTGACATCCTTTGTAATTTCAATGTGCTATGCAAGAAAATATGACTGCTTCAATCTCACGTTTATCTTGTTCTCTAGTAGTGTCCTACCTGCTGCTCACCTGCTTCTGAGATTTGACTTTAAACTAGTAGGAGGAGTGAGATATCTCTGTGGGCTCAGTGGAGGCTTTTCTGTAACACACAATGCACTATGCAAAATACTGAAAGCCTGTTATTAACATTTGAAGAAGGATATAGATCTGCAAATGGCAGAATTGACACTGACATGTTTTTAATATTCAAACTGTTCCTGTTCATTTTACACCAGTCTGACACTCTTATTTTAAATTCATGACTTGAAGGAAAAGACATAAAATTCCCTGATAAAAAAGATGTATTGTTTCAGTTAGGAAAAAAATTGAGGTAAGTTATGATAGCATTAGCAATAGTGACTGCTTCCTGGGTTAATAGTCCCATTGTTTTTGATAGAATGCTTAAGGAGAAAATAGTTAATGTTGTCCAAGCTGGAAAAATAGTTCGTACAGCTGCTTGCTGAATGTGTACTGGTGCTAGAATATAAGCAGTATAAATTCTCTTTAATCTTTTTGTGTGTATGTACTCATTTTTCAGACTGCTGCAAGTAAAGAGAGCATCTCTGGTCATGATTTCCTTGTTGGCCATGTTTACAGGGGTGTGGAGACATTGGGAAAGGAACTTTTTATGTATTTTGATCAGAAAGCTTTGAGGTAAGTGAGAAAAAGGCTTCCTATGCATTCAGACTGAATGTATTTGGGGGGGTCATCTTGATCATGCTAATGGCACTTTCAGAGATTTGAAAGTGTTAGAGAGAAACTTCTCATCAGCCTCTCTGGACTGTAGGCATACTGATACAGTCACATGTTTTGGTAACTTACTGCTTTACTCCAAGATTCCATGTAAAGGTATCTGAAAAGGACAGTTTTTTATTGACATGCTTTTTTTCAAACAGGAAGTTGCATTTTATGGAGGCAAAACAGTTATAATACGTGCAGTGCATTCAGATCCCTGCAATATCACGTAGCACGAAATAATTCTAAAGTCTCATCTTTTTACTTTAAAATAGAAATCATCAGCTCCTTACTACTAGTTCTCATTGAATAACATTTCCTGGGTTTAATTAGCATGCCTTTTCTATTTGTAATTAAAAAGAAGATTTATATTTTTCCCTATTTCAGGTCATCAATGGTAATGAAACACTTTAGAATTAAATTTTATAAATTTCTTAATGCTTTTGAATGTAAACGTGTAGTGATGATTCAATTTCTTTTTCTAGTCATGAACTGAGAAGGCACTAGAATAGCTAATAGTTGTGATTCTTAAAGTTTATTTCAAACAGTATGCTGGAGCTTGGTAAATGAAACCATCAGCTAAAAACTGAATAAAAATAATTTTCTGGAAGCATTTAATGCATCCTAATTTGTTAGCAAGATGCAAGAGTTTGGTTTAAAAATAAATTTGTCTAGGTTTAAAAATAAGTTTGGCTAGTTAAGCCTGTGCAGTACTACTCACGGCACTTGAGAATTGAAAATGGCTTTTGAAGATAAAAGTGATTTGAACAGCTATATCACCTGATCTGACTTGTAAGAAGAGTTTTGGAAAGACACAGTTTTTTAAGTAACTCATAGCATTAATTTTTTCATGTTTTAAAGAGTAACTTTAAGAATAGGCTTAATTACATGTTGTCTTAGCCCATCTGCAAATATTTAAAATGCCTGTCCTTTCTGGAATGTAAGAAAGCTGGGTTTACTGGAAATAGAGATCTGATATTGCACTTCTTTGGTCATTTATGTGGTTTAGTCTGTTAAATCTTCTTGTAACTACAAAATAATCTACTTTTTCTGATATACAGTGTATAGCAATAGGCATTCCCGCTATCTTATGGTTTTTAGGACTTGATTGTACCAGGTGAAATGGTAATAAATAAAATGTATGAGATAATAGTGAGACTTGTCTTTTGCTCAGGCATAGCTCCTCGTAGAATATTTTATAAAACTTAAGACCTCTTAAAGCATTACTAATCTGTAAAATGAAGGCTTGAAAGGGTCTGTTCTTCTACTTTGCCATCTGTGCATTTTTCAGTTTATTTCTTTTATTAATTTTTAATTGACTTGCAGGTTTTGCTGTGGTTGTAGGCAAAGAAAAGCAGAAAACAACATATGGCAAATACTAATTATGTTGTTTATGGTGTTACTGGATTTAGCTGCAATGTGATAACAGTGGTGGGAATATGGGGACTAAATTATTTCTTTTCATACTAGGTGACTTCTGCCTGATTAGCAGAAAATTTTCTGGTCAAGTGGCCTCATTTCTTTCAGCCTTCCTGAAATTTTAGGAATCTGTGTTGGACGATCAGCATGTCAAGTGAAAAAAATTCTAAGTGCACCAGAAATGGTGCTTCTTAATGATCAGGTCTGACTTCTGTATGATGAATTATAAAGACTACACAAAAACAGCTTTGTTTTGGAGGGATTTTTACTCGGGGAGCATTCTTCTTCTTCGGGAATTGAGCATTCTGTAAGCTAAGTTTGTTGCTGTGTTACTGGTAATGACTAGAATTAATGTACATGCATACAGACTTGATTAGTTAAGGTTCACAGCTCTAAAAATAGATTGGAATATACTGGTGTAGTGCTTGGAAAAAATAGCAAATTTAAAAAACCTATAAATACTCTCTTTCTTTCCAAGGATTCACTTTGGTATGAATGGTTCCATGCACATTAATCCTGATGGAAGCAAAGACAGAAATGGAGCACAACCAATTTTGGAGATACAGCTTATGGAAGATACTGTTTGTTTTTGGGATGTGACAGTGGAGTATAGGTAAACTGTTTATTTCTTTTTATAACTATTTTTTCATTTACCTTAAAAGATAATGTACAAATTGTTAAGTGCTTGGATTCTATTAAGAAAAAACTTTCTAAACATATCATATTTGTTGGTATGGTAATTTCAGTTTGTTACTTTTGTATCAGAGCTTACATTCAGTTTAAGTAGTTCTATGCCATAGTTTCATTAGGTAGTGTCAAGACTGGGGATGAAAGTTGGATTTAATTCTCTCCTTAGATCTGTATGCTGAAACCCATTGCTCTGTTAATTTCTATCCAAGTCTTGCTTCTTAACAAGAGTAACAAATAGCCTGTCACAAGTACTGGTTTCAAATTTTTATGCTCCCAAGGTTGGGTTTTTATTTTTTTTTCTTTATGGAAGCAAATTTTTATAATTGTTCTAATTTACATTAAGCAGATGTTTATGCCCATTAGCACTGTACTTCACACTGCTAAAAAAACACACCAGCAAGCTTGATTTTAGTGATCAAGGCTCTTGAATGGAAATGGGCATGTAAATTCATGCAACATATATAAGTGTACATAATGTTACAAAACACAAAATCTCATGCAAGCCAAGACTTCTTGTATGATATTATTTTCAAATGAGTATGCTTATCCTAATAATATGTCTTAAGACATGAATATATGTATTTTTAAAATTTATAACTACTGTTAAAAATCTACTACTACATACATCTGTTAAATAATTATAACTCGCTCAGTTGGTTCGAGTATGGTGCTAGTAATGCCAGGATTGACGGTTTGATCCCCATTTTGGCCATTCACTTAAGAGCTGGACTTCATGATTCTTGTGGGATCCTTCCAACTCAGAATATTCTGTGATTCTTTGAAATATAATTTGTAAATATAATTTACATACACACACACACATATATATATATATATATATATATATAAATGTCATGTTGTAACTAGTGAACCATGTAACCATACAGTTAGGTAAGTTTGAGGGTCCAAGCACATGGGATTCCCATCTTGGAGGTAGTTTTAAAGCAAGGAGTTGGCAAATATTTTTCAAGCTACTAGGAACAAAATGAGATGATTTCTTATATGTTGGACTAGATGCATGTTCCATGCATGTATCATTGACCTGTTTTTGGAAGAGGTGTTTAATGGAATTTCCATGTCACTTCTTGTCACTGATATTTTCATGGTTTCTGTTATTTGCATATAATGTTCTATTTTGTTGTGTTGTTTTTAAAACCACACTGCAATATTATAATATATTTAAAATAAAAATTAATCAGTGTATTTTTCTCTTCCAGAAATGCAGCTGAGTGTGAGCAGAAAGTGAGGATGATGGAGAGTTTGGATGTCTGTTCTCCAAAATTTAGCTTCTCAAGAGCAGAACATGAGATTAAGCAGCAGAACACCCGTATGTTGTGTGATGTGTTATTGGATCAATCAGTATTACCTGGAGTGGGAAATATCATAAAGAATGAAGCACTCTTTGATAGTGGTCTTCATCCAGCTCTTAAGGTGAATGTCTCAGGATGGTTTTTAAGGACACCAAAATATTAAGAATTTAAATACATATTTATTTAATATTTAGCTATCTTTTTTTACCTTTGTTTTGTCATCTGTAATTTCTTAAGTTATTCTTGGACACTAAATTAAAGTTTTATCATTATAACAGGAGGTTTTTGTCATGGCATTCCTTGCAGCTGATTAATTTTTGTATTTTAAGTCTGATATCCTGTTATGCTGCCATTTAGCTGACAGTCCATAAATAAGGGAAAGTGAAAAGTGCTCAGGTTTTTTTGTTCATTTACTACCCAAAATAGTGTATGTGGTAGAGTTGATAATTTTTGCAGCCACTTCTTCCACTTCTTATCCTGCTAGCTGGCATCAGTTGTTTTTTCTACCATTGTTTATCATACTTTTTCTGTTCTAAGATCCTCAAGCATGTGTTTTCAAACTTTGGTTGAGAAGATGATTTTTGCAAAACAGAGATTACATAGGATGTAAATAGAAACTGGAGAAGATTAGTAAATGAAAAGTTTTTTAAACAGCGAAAATTGTTCATAGGACCAATCTGGATTTTAATTTTATCTGAGATATAGCAGAGAAAAAAAAGAAGTGATTTAAAATTTTGTGTTCCTAAGAAAAATAAATTTGTTTGATAAATCTCTCTAATTGTGATGCCTTTGACTCATGTATTCTTCCTGAATATGTCTCAGAGAAAAGAGCCTCAGACGATAGGTCATATTATAAACATGAAGAAATTAGGAGGGATGTGAGACTTGTTAACTCTGTTAATTTATGATCATGACCTCTTTGGTCAATATAGGGTAAGACAACTGAATTTTCTAGCCCATGTTTTGCATGGTTGAGGCATAGCACGTTTTTTGGTATGCAAGCAGTGAGTTTTTGTGGTATACAATGTAAACATGTATTGTTTTACTGAGATGATACACATAATAGGGTCAGGGAATTATCACAACATGGAGAAAAGCAACTCCACATCAGTGTTCAAAGCGCACCTACATCATAGGTCTTTTTCTTGGTCCCTTAGCATAAAAACTCATTCTTGTCTTTCTTACAGGTTTGCCAACTGACAGATGAGCATATAGGTCACTTGGTGAAAATGACACGTGACTTTACCCTGCTTTTTTATAAGGTATTGGCACATATTTCTGGAAAACTTCCAAAATGGTACTCTGGCATGTTAGCTATGCGTGAACATCTGGTGAAAACAGTATAAAGATGCAACAAAGCAAGTGTTTCTATGAATAGGAATGTTGGTTTGTGGGCTCTGTATTAATTGTGAATTGTCAGATGATGGAAAGGTAGGGAGAGTCAAGACTATCAAAATATGCACAGTTTGGCCCCAAAGACTTTCACAAATGCTGCCTGAGAGCCAGTTCAGTCTTTCTGTGCATGTGCTGTTATGCCAGTCTGAACATGTCACAATTGATGTAGGCTGAGCACAAAGTTACACGTAAGGTAACATAAAGATTACTCTTCAAACCAGGAACTAGAGATTGTCCCAGGGAAGTATGAAGGTAGTTGATGTGGCTTTCTATATAGAAACTTGAAATAACTTAAATTTGTTTGACTAAATAGTTTGCAACTTCTAACAACTTTTTTTCCCTAACTCAAATAATGTTTTGGTTGATAAAGTGAAATGAATTATGATTTCTCCCTAGTGCTATAACTTCAGTAGGACTTAATTTCTTCCTGTATAAACTCCATAATTCATGGTGCTTTTTAACTTTCCACAATAGAAAAAGAGAAAATATGACCTAATTCTTGTATGTTTTGCTTCTTTAAGCTGCAAACAAAAAAAAAAAATAAAACCAAAAAAAAAAAGAAAAGCAATAGTGACATTTTTGTCTTTTGCACTTGATGTTCATGAAAGGCATGGAGCTAGCAGTGCTAAAAAGAATTTTTTTGGTGGGTGAGGGCACCTAACATTCCTAAAATCATAAAGGCTAAAACTTTAATTGGTTTATCAGTCTGCTTAAATATCTACTTTCCCTCAACCCACTAAAGAGTGTTTTGGTTTGTTGGTAGGGAAATGTTTTCATTTCTCTGGACTTCATAATGAAGTCTGCCAGTAAAGAGACATCTTCTAGTTCTGCAACAACTCTAATATTCAGAAATGTAAAGGCTTTTGGACTGATAATGAGCAAGTTATACTTTATGTTTAGCCAATTTGAAAACTTCTGTAGTCCACACTTAGCAAGTACTCACCAGTCAAGTACTTTAAAAGGGCTAGCCTCTCCTTCCATCTTAGAGACATCATGAAAATATGTTAATTAGGGATAGTGCTTGAATTTTTTAATAGATTGTTTGAAGTCATCATACTTCATCATTACAAATGCAAAGATGAATCTTGTTTGTGTAAAAAGCTGTTGCTTTTGTTTGGTTTTTGCATAACTGGGAAAAAAACTACTCATAAGAAACTGAAAACCTTGAAGAGGCAGCTGTGAATATTCATGCAAATATATATTAGTAATTCCTTCTGACTGAATTACTAGTTTGCACTGGCACAAGAATTCTATTTCAGCAAGGCTGATGAATAAGAGCACAGTAGAAGCAAATGCATTATGCTCAGTGACACCTGTGTTTTGGGAGAACTCCAAGGGTTTTCATATGTTATGGAGCTAGAGCTAGAGAACTCTGCCAGGGCTGTGCTGGTATTACTTGGCCAGCTGTGGTGTTGTTTGAACTGAGCCCAAGGATTTGCAATTGTAGGGCAGAAACTTGGGTGGCTCTGAAGAGTTGGCTGCATCTCTGCTGGGCTCTTCTTGTTTGGATTTTTTTTGCCACTTTTAGCTGTAGTGTGTCTATGCTGACTTCATGGGTGTTTTGGGAATTGTCTCATGAAATGTGCCTGCCAGCTGTCTGGAGGCTTTTCAGGTCACTGCCCTTGGGCTTGTACTATACTTAATTTAATATGGCTTTCTGCCAGACTCTGGGGAGCTCACCATAGTGCCAAGTGGCTTTTCATGAGCCAAGTTGTCTGGCATGGCCAGGGCCAAGATGCAGCTGAGCAACTTTACTGGGCACTACCTAGCATTTACAGAATTTTGGGAATATTTCTGCATTGCACAGTTCTTTAGGTTTTGGGAAGGCTTATTAACCCATATTGTAGCATCACATCTGAGCTGTGCTGAGTTTTTGGCTCTTTGGGGGTGAGAGAAGGTGGTGTTTGTTTTGTGGTTTATGTTTATTTTGTTTTCTATGCTGCATTGATTGGAGTTCATTAGCTCTTCAAGAAGACTCCTGCAGGTGTCAGGTCAAAGACAACTGGTTTTGAATCAGTGCTGGTCCAGCTGAACTCAGAGAGTTCCTAGCATGCATTTGCTTGCACATTGTAGTATGCTTTTTTTCCCCCATCTTTAATTTCATTATGTTGAGAATTACTGACACTGTTATACCTGATTTGTCAATTCTTTGCATAAAATAATGTGAAATACAGGGATAGCCTTGAGTAGTGTCTCTTTTAAATATCTTCATCTAGTGATTGAGTTGACAGTTTATGTAGGGTTTTTTATTTTCAGACTCCTGTAAAATTGATCCTGAGTCTCTAACTAGGATTTTAACCACGTTCTGTTTCAGTGCCGCAAAGGGGGGTCCCCGCTGTACCGACACTACCGAGTGTACAAGCGCCCAGCCTGCAGGGAGTGCAGTGGCAGCATCACCGTGTGCCGGCTGGGAGACCATAACAGGATGACTTACTTCTGCTCTCAGTGTCAAAAGGCAGATCCCCAGCTTGTCAATCTTAGGTATGATGGTAGCATGGTGACATTTTTAAGCACCTCAAAGTGCTGTTACAGTAAAAGGACACCCTCTTTGAAATAGAATGGATCTGTGTGCATTTTATAACTAAATTAGCTATGCCAGACAAAAACAGAACCTCTTGCAAAAAAAAAAAAAAAAAAGTTTTGGTATTTAAAATTGGTATTTAAAAATGGTTAGATGCTTTGATTCTTTGCTACTATTCTTTTCAAAGGTGTCATCTCTTATGAAGCAGCTATTGCTCTAATCAAATATAGGAATTATAAAACAATTCAGAGTACTCAGATTTATTCACTGAAACTAAGTCACTGGAAAAGTTGCCCTTTGTTCTTGGCGTTATCAATATAAAGGGCATGGATATTTCCATACAACTGAGTTGAATATAATGAAGTAGGAATTTGTCTTTCTTTTTGCAGGATAGCCCCATCAGTCATGGCATATCTAGATAGCTGTGCATCTGTGTGATTTTCTTCTGGATATAGAATTATACTGAGGAGAACTAAAACTTCAGTAAATTCATGGTGCAGCAAATATTTTAGGGGCTTAGTACTTTTTCTTCCTCCTTACTGGATTTTAAAAGCTTTTGCTGTAGGTGTGCTACGGAGACACTTTCACTTCCACATAAATTGTGCTAGCAGCAGCTTTCCTCCTTTTATTTCAGGAAAGCAGAAAGTGCATTTGATATCACAAAGGGTCAAAAGGTAAAAGTTACAAAAGTACCTTATTCAGACTTAGGCATCGGTTATTCTTGAAAACTTTCATCTGGTGCTTCAGAATTCTGCCTTTATACTCTCTGTCAGTCTAATATAAGATGCTGTTTCACTTTGTGACTTTGCCTCGTTAGTGTGTGTGTATATATATGTGTTTTAGATAAGATTTACAGAACGCACAAATCCTTCTCCTACCTCCAAGCTTCTTTCAAAACTCAGATGGCTGAAGGGATTTTGCTTAAAGCTTAAAAAATTGCCTTTGAGTACAGATCAAATATTGAAAATTCCAGCATGGAAGATAAATATTTCACAAGCTGATAACCCAAATCTGCTGTATTTTCAGAAAGTAATAATGAGATATTTTGCAGAAGTGTAGGAAGTCAGCATTCTTCTGTTGAGTCAGATAACTAGAAAACAGTGTCAGGAAAAAATCTTTGTTTTCTAAAACAAGTAGTGATTTAGTGTTTCTTGTTGTACTTTTAAATAAACAATTAAGGAGTGCTGTATTTAAGTGAAAAACATGGTAGTGGTAGCTATAAAATAAAAAGATGGTTTCTTGTTTTGTCTTTATCCTAATGGTCAGTTCTTTTTTTTCTACTGCTCTCTTCTCTTGTACAGTAACTGTTACTATGTAAGATTATTTATTAATTTAAGTAATTTATTTGCCATTCCAGACTTTTCACATTTAAAGACTGGAAGGGGCCCATGTGATTGGACTGACTTGCTACTGATCATAAACTGTAGAATTCAACCCAGTGGTTCTGTAGTCACGTTAACTAGCTTAGGATTTTGCTCAACTGAAAAAAAAAATTAGAAAATCCCCATTATAAACTAAGCCCATCAAATTCAAATGTACCTTGAATTTTAAAAATAAACATTCCCCACATGTTTCATAAACTGAGAAAGGGTATGGAGGTATAATGACAGGACAGATGACACAGGGGAACAACATGGAACTAAATTCCCAAAGATTACACACTGAATATATTTAGTCTCGTAATACATTTTTTGATAACTGTGTAGAACAATTGATCTAATAATGTGAAAATACCCATTTTCACACAGTTCAGCTGTTTTGTTTGCTAGCCACACTATTTTGGTGAATGCTGGTGTAATGTCTGTTCTACCTCTTAACAGCAGAGACTCTTTGGAATGTCAGCAGTTCTCATTATCCTCCTTAGTTTTCCTGTTGTGGAAGATGTGGGTAGGTAGTGGATATCTCTACCATTATCTTAGAACTCCAGCCTCTTACAGAAAGTGATCATTATGGAAAAAGTGATGGGTCATAGGAGTGTCACAACAGTGCCCAGCTACAGCATTTGCATTATTGATTGAAGTGCTTAAATTCTTAGGGTTAATAAAAGTCTCCAAAAAGTCCAGAATTTCATAAAAACTACATTAAAAAACTGCTTGACAACTGATCAGCCATAAGTTGGATAATATCGTAGCACTTAAAAGTGTACATACATGAACTGGTAAATTCAAGTTACATTTAATATGCTGTCAGGGTTTGGATAGACAAGAGCAGCCCTTTGTAACAGGAAACTGTAAAGGAGTAACTATGATTCTAAATCAGTCTATTAACATAGGAGGTTATAATTTACAGGAAAATAAACACAATTAAATCTTTAGTGATGTCTGGAGTAGCTTTGTCTCACAGGTCACAGCTGGGTTCCTTAATTTTGAACAGGTTCCTACATTTTAAAAGTCTTTCTAGCAAATAGTGACACACAAGAGACTTTATAACTTTTAAAGCTTTCAGTGCTTTTGGCTGTTATGATAACAATGTGGGCTTATGTGTAGCTTTTAAATGAGAACAAAAAAAAATTATTTGCTAGACTGTGGGATTTCTGCAGTTCATCTTCTAAACAGTTCTTCATCCAGTAATGCATCTGTTAGCAAGTGGTGTGTACAAGAGATGGGAGGAAAGCCCTGAAACAGTCTGCCTTTCTCACCGAGCATTTTGCTGCAGTACTTGGAAATGGTAAGGAATCTGAGAGAGTGGGGCATTGTCCTGGAGAGTACAGCAGTTAATAATTAACTTTCCATCAATTTCTTGTTTAAATATTTTTATTTGTATTACTTCTGCAGCATCTGGAAAGATTTGCCCTTGAGGTAAAGAAAAGAAAAATCAAACTTGAGCAGTGACATGCTGTCCAAGCTCTGATAGGAGGCTTAACACTGCTGCATACTTGTTCTCTAGCCCATGCCTCCCTGCACAGAGTGGTGTAAGGCAATTTGTAGGGGGAACGTCACAAAACACTAACATCATTCTTTTGTTTCACAGCAAACTGCCAGCTAGAAACAGCCTAATTGGCTGGGCATATGGCAGGGGGTCATGTTCTAATGAACATGTAGCTCGGAAATCTGAAGAGGAGTGGACGTGTGTGTGCTGCACCCTAATAAACAAGCCTTCTGCTGAAATTTGTGATGCCTGTTTGACTTCAAGACCTGAAGGTACTGAAGGGCTGTCTGGCATCTGTATTGGGAAAGAGGGGAGGTCTATGATTTCGGTGTAGTTTTTATGTAGAAGTGTCTCATTGTGAACCATATATATATATAATAATATATATATAACTAGCTAACTTGAAGTCAGATTTTGAGGAAACCTCACACAGACAATATGGAAACTGTCTTGTCTTAAACCCTGTAAGTGTTGTCTTCCAGCCTGGTGTGCAGGTGGGGTTCTATAGATCAGTGTCTTCAGTGACCCTTTGTTTTTACTGGGGCAAGGAGTGAGAAAAATCTCCATTCTTTCAACGCTCCTTAAAATCCTTCAAAGTTTGCAGTATAAGTCTGAATTAGAAATCATCAAAGGTCAGAAAAAGGTCAGGAAATTACCTGTCATTCTTTCATGTGAACAAAAGCAATACATTTTAGTACCCTTTTCTAAAAGGATGCCAGGTTTCTCCAAGGCTTCTTTTTTTCCCTTCAAGTTCAGAGTAAAAATGGTTCTGAACTTCTTACCTCAATTTGTTGTTTGTGTCTTGTTGGAGCTTTTAATGCTGCTATCTACATGAAATATTGCTTCATTGCTTAATCATTTTATGACTGGAGTGATGTGTGGAAAACGCTTATTTGGCACTAGCTATAGTTCATTTTCTCAGGTCAAGAATCAATAAAAGTATGTCTTTGTGTCTTACGTGACAGTTGTTGGCAACACAGGCTAATCTTGCATAATTCTTCTGCCAAATCAGCACCAGAAACCTGAAAATTTTAATCTGTTCACAAAGTAGGATTTACCAACTAACATTTATCCTGCAATTAATGCTGTCAGCTGGCCTTTATAATATATTATGCTATGTCTACAAATGCTTTACTTTAAGCTTTGAAACAAAATCTTGTTCCTTCTCCTGTACTTGTGAGTTTTACTTGTTTAGTTATATGCAGTTATTGAAATCAGGTGTGGAATTTGAAGCTGTCTTAGACTTGATGGAATACTGATGGGAAACTTTTGTTTTTATAAAACTTTATTTTTGCATAGGAGTGGTATTTGAGATTTTTTTTTTTTTATTGCAAATACAGGTTTGCTTACCTCTTTTTTTTAATCCTTAGGAGTCTTTCCCTTCTCACTTGGTTCAGTGTTTGGTTTTTTTAATGTTGTTTCTAAAAATACCTACTGTCAGCAGAAAAGTCTGAACTTCCTGAGGACAGAATACTTGGTCTGTAAAACTAGCTGCTGGCCCTACAGCTGAAATAATTCAGTCTGTAGACAGATATTTACCATTATATTGCAATTTCCATGCTCCTTTGCTAAGTACAAGGCCAAGCTACTACTATTCTTTTTTAAAAAATCTGAATGAAGCCAGTATATTTGACTGTGCAGTACTGGCAAAATGGAAGGAGTCTGGAAGCAAGTCATGTTCCAAGTCAAATGCAGAGATTCTTATTTTGTTTCTGAGTGAGACTGCCTGTGGAGATAGTGTGCCCTTGTGTATGTCTCATCTACCCATGTTCTGCTTAATTCCCTCTTTGTATGGAATACACAGGATATAGTAGAAAAGGAAGGACTCTCTCCTGGAACACTGTGGTTTCACAGCTACCTAAAACGATTGCACATAGGATGCCATTAGGTTTTCACCCTTTTCTCAGGAAGGGGATTACCTACAGACTCCTTATGTATTAAATTGGCATTATTAAACTATTCCCATTCTTTTGAAATTATTATTGTCCACTAGGAGGGCCTCTGATTCTGTAAAGAAACTGTTGTTTATACCACAAAGCAAATTTCTGAACTGCTTTCTTCTGAAAAACCTCTTACTAATTTTGGATTACTAATTTTGGATGAACACAAAGTTTGGAAAGGGTGGGAACTCGGAAAACACTAGAAACCCCAAAATCTGAATATTCATTTTTGTGTCAATAGTAAGGTAATACTAAAAAAATGGGTAATGCATTGCTGCTGGGAGGTGCTGTACTCTGTGATCTCCCATTACTGGGGTTATCAAAGGTTATTTTGAAAAATTTGAATACTTTAATCCTTGTGTTTGGGCCAAATTAAAATTTTTATGGTTAATTGTCTGATAGCTTTCATTTACATAGTACTATTAATTGATCCTACTCAAGCAAAAGTGATGCTATCTTGAAACACATGTTTTACATGACTCTAAGGGTGCATGAGTTTTTTTATTGTAAGAAATTTTGTACTCTCATCTAATTTGTGACAGGTTTTGAGATGGTACTGTAAATTTATTCTTTCATTCTCCAATGACAACTTATGAATACAGATCAGAAATATAAAGTAGCATTCTATGCAGGTGGATTATAACTAATAATTTTTTTTCCTTAGTTCCAAAGATGGAGAGTTTTGAAGATTCTGCAGCCTTTAACACAAACTTAATTAAGTACCCTTGTAATGATTTCAGAAAACCAAGCACAGAAATAAAGATCAATAGGAAAACTGCATTTGGAACTACAACTCTTGTCTTAACAGATCTTGGTAACAAAACTGTTTTGAGAAATGATATCCAGATATCTGGTGGACAGTCTCAGTGTGTTTTTCCAAAAAGCAATTGTAAACAGATCCAAAGCAATGCCTGCCAGTCAGGGGGAAGCGCAGAGAAGGACTCCTCAACAAACGTAGCTGCCCTGACTTTGTCCTCATGTCAGCAGCCTGTCTCTTTCAAACACATACAGAAGAAACAGAAAACTGACCATGTACCTTTGGTTCACCCATATAATACAGCAATCAGGTATGTATTCTAAAATGAAAGCAAGTCTTTATAATCCCATAAACCGACTTTATCCCCAAATATTAATTGAATATTGTGCTGTTTGGCTCAGACAGTGTTGTCTTTGGATTTCTGCCAGACGTAACTTATTCTAGGCTAACTATAATTTAATTCAGATTTCAAAAGCACTGAATTACCTAGGCTGTCCCTAGAAAAGTCCTGATTTTGGCATCTAGCCAGTACTGCTGTAAGCTAAACAGCTGCTCATAGTTCAGCTATTCCTATTGAATAGGCCAGTCTAGTTTTAATAGGTCAAGCACATTTCTACCTAAGGAGTTGTCTGATCTTAGCACTGTAGTTGCTGTCTGCTTAGAGAGATCTTAAAATCAGTGTGAAAGATTACAAAAGGAAGCTATCTGGATGAATGTGTCCTAATTTAAGTTATTTGTCAACTACCATTCTTCCTTGAGAGGAAGCTCTGTACAGTTACCTTGATGAGCTTCCCATCACTGCTTTTACTCTTAACTTCCCTCCCCATTCTATATATAACCACTTCAGTTCTCTACCCATACTTTTATTTACAGAGCCCTGTTCAGACACATCCATTGCCTAGTTAAGAGAAATGTAAGAATATTTGAGGGTTGTCACAGAAAAGTTGGGCAGATTGTAACAACAGTAATGGGAGTGCAAGGTAGATGTCACTTAAAATGGTAAATTATGCAGGCTGAATGTGAAATATTGATGATATGTTACAAAATTCTTCATCATCTGTCTGTTCTGAAATACGGGAATTACTTCTTACAATATTGAAGCACCAGTTTTGAAATGATCTCACTGACTAGCCAGGCTAGACAGAATGAATACAATTCCTCCTTACACTTTCAGTACAGACTGAGGAACTGAGGCTGTAGGCAGGATAATTGAGAATACAGAGGACTGTAAACAAGAAATGAGATAGTATCAATCATGACAACAGGTTGTTGTAGCAAGTCATCAACTGAAATGTTTTTTTAATAGTATTTTCTTAAACAACCAAAACCAACAAAAAATCTGTTGGTTATTTTTATCTTCTTGTGTTTTAATGAGGTGCTGGAATAAAACTGCTGGTGTCTGCAGGACTGCAGTCCTCCAGACATAGAAGACAACATAAAATTCCTAACCTGATAACTTGACCAGAATGAATTAATATTTTCTATTTTCATTAAGGTTCCATTACTGCTTTTCTGCTCTATAAATGTATTGGAAAGATACATTTCAGAGCATTAATCTTTTTCATGTCACTATTTTTAAATGAAACCTTGTGTATTGCAGACAGTCAGAAATTGTCTCAATCATGAGGAAGAAGGAAACTTTATCCCATTCAGAGAATTCTATTTCATCCCATCATCTGGATTACTTCTTGTCCAAATGTGATTTGAGCATTACTGTAACTTTTCAGTTAAGAGGGTGGGAATCTTTTCTGTGAAGCATACAAATGCCTTCAGACTGGAGTAATTAGTGGTATTGGTCTTTTTCCCACTGAGAACAGAATACTCTTTTAGAACATGTCAGAATTTGAGGTGGGCAGTATAACATCAGTAGTAATATTTATTTTGTTTCATACATGAATTTGAGCACTTCAAAATAATTTAAGACATGGTGGGGAAAACCTCAAGGTATAATACCTCAAGGACAGCACACAGTTGTGTCTATTCACAACTTGCAATCATTCAGCTTTAAAGGCACAATAAAGGTGCATTAGAGAAGCAAGTCCTTTGTCACTGTGTGCAAAAGTACACGGGGTGAGTTATTGTAATGGTAGAAGAGAGTTCTTTGGCTGGTAATCCCTTTTAAATTATGCAGAAGTAATTTTGTAACCTGTCATTACAGCTCACCTCAAACTAATGTGAGAGATGATGCTCCTATGTTGAGCATGGGGCATCCTCGCTGCAGTAAACACAGCCGTCTCTGCAGCCTCAGAGTTGTGAGGAAGGATGGAAAGAACAAGGGAAGGCAGTTTTACTGTTGCCCTCTCTCCAGGGAAAATCAGTGTGAATACTTTCAGGTACGTATAAAACTTCAGGACCTGTTTTTGTAATCAGTGATTGTTCCTGCAACTTCCTTGGCCCAGTGACCTGTCAATCATGGATTGCAGATATATTCCATTTAAAGTTTGACATAAATACTCCTGCACACTGAACTGAAACTAAGAGCATAATAATAGCTATGAACGTAACAGTTTTAGTTACTTCTCTTAGTGTTGAGATGGCACCTGCTTGTTTAAATGCTCTTAATCTGCTTCTGAGTGATGTAAAACAGATGCATAAGAGAAATACTGGTTTGAGGGGACCTGTACAAGTTGTTCAGATTAGCTTCTTCCTGAAAGGACTATAACAAGCTAGATCTAATTGCCAGCCATGTTTCTGGCTAGCCAAAATCCTGACAGCCTCTCAAGATGGTGATTCTGTAATCTGCCTGGGCAAACCCTCCCACTGCTGCACTAGTACCTAATATGACTTCCTAGCTGCAATTGGTGGCTTCTGCTCCTTGCTATAGATGTAGGTGTCTTAAACGAGTTTGACCTGAAAAGTGACCTGACAGTCATGACTATCAGGTAGTTAATAGATGGACTCAAGACAGTAATGCCTACATTTGAAAAAAAAAAACCAACTATGTGCTAACATAATTTCAATTTATACCAGTCAAAGTGCATGCAGTTGATGTTAAAGAAAAATCTAAAAAGTGTTCACAAAAGAGATAAAACTAATCTAATTACTGGGAAGAATTTCTTCCATGGCTTCCCCTGTAGTTCTTTTTCCATTGTCTATTTTAAAATAAGGAATTCATAGCCATCACATGTGCCTGATACCTGTTTCTCTGGCAGTGGGCTGACCTGGATTTTCCGTTTTGTAACCATGGCAAGCGATGTGTTATGAAGACTGTGTTGAAGATTGGTCCCAATAATGGAAAGAACTTTTTTGTGTGCCCTCTTGGGAAGGAAAAACAGTGTGGCTTCTTCCAATGGGCAGAAAATGGGCCAGGTATGCAGATTCTTCCATGATGCTCATGTTACTGTTTTTCAGAAGCTTGTAACATTCATAGTAATTTCTGTTTTGTTCTTTTTCCCTGTTCACTCATTAACTAGTAAAAGAGCTCCAATGTAAAGAACAGATATAGAAAGAGTAATGTTACATAGTCCTATAAAATTTGAACACTGCTTGTATGCAGCCTACAATTTTGAAATAAACATTTAGCTTGCAACATAGTGTGATATCCCATTGTATTTCTAATGAAAAATTGCACTTTTTACATGTATTGTTTTAAATGATTTTAAATTTTCATGTATTGTTTTAAATTTTCTTAAGTGTAAACATGTATTTAACAAAAGTGAATAAAAAGAATATACTTTATTAAATACCACTCTCTGCTTTCTCAGAGCTTAAGATGAAACAGCAATGAACTGTACAATTCAAATGTTACAACTGTTGATTGACCTTGCTTAGATTTGGAAAATGACAAAAAACTTCCCTGAAACAAATAACATGACTCTTTGGTTTTCTAAATCATATATTCTAAATCCACATCTTTGTTTTCTTCTAGTTGTTACTGAACATTTTTCCCCCAATCCATATAAAATAGATAATAAAATCTTACTTCCAAGATAGCTAAAACTCAGTTTATGTTTGTGGGTTTTACCTGAAGCAAGGGGTAGAGTAAATAGAATATGGTAAGCTATAAAATCAGAAACATAATTCTTCAAATCCTTAGAAAGTTTACTATAGATACCAAGGAAAATGAGACTAGTGAAATGGTCATACATTATTCAGCTTCATACATCATTCAATTGCAACCAGTTTTTAATTGAAAATAATTGGAAATAGTGTTGCTTCCCAGCAAAATATGTGTGATGAAGCACATTTAAAAGCACCTTGCAGATGGTTCTTTGGTCTGTGTGAATACTTGCAGTATTTTGTTTTATTGAGGACTACTCGATTTTCTTGAGAACATTGTATAACTTCATTCCAATTAAATCTTCCATTCCATGATGTAAAGGAAACTGTTTAATTCTTTTCCTAAGCAGCACAAATTCAGAAGCTTATTTTCTTCCTCTTTTCAGTAGTGTTTGATACCTTTGAAATCTTTCAAAACTTTCCTTTTACATGAAGAAAATCTTTTTTAATCAGATTGTAGAAACTATAATCTTTATGTTGGTCAATGGCCTCTTTCAAAATAATATATCTCTTTCATGAGGCGCAGAACTCCTGAGTACAAAACAAGCTACTTCACATGGTGAGGACTTATTTTTCCATTGATGTCTCTTTCTATGATGCTTCTTGTTGCAATGATATGTTGCTGCTAGCTTGTGCTTATACATCTAAATCTTTAAAATTGCAATCTAACTGGTTCCTCACTTGTATTTGTACAATTCATTATGGTGATAAAGTGTTTGATTATTTTTAAATTGTACATGCTTTTGGATCCCTGGCACAGGGATTAATCTTCAGAAGTTCAGTTAAAGTTGAAAAATAAAAAAGAAATACAACCATTTCTGATTACTTTCCTTCTATGAATGTTAAGATTTCTCTGAAGCTGGAAGTTAAATGAATTTTTCAAACTTTACACATGAAAAATAACAGTTGGGTTCTTACATATATATTTTTTAGCTTAATAGCAAGAAAAGTAGTGAATATCTGTTTAAATAAAATGCATACAAGTTTTAAAGGATTAAGTGTATTTATTAACTACTCCAATCACTTTACTTTTTCTGTTCTTGCATTTCTTGAATATGTTGTATATGGCATATTTGTACCAGCCTAATTTTGCTATATATGCTAGTTGTGTAATGTCACAAGGTGAGGAACAGCAGACGAGGAAATCAAAGGGCAAGGACACCCTGAGCTTGTCACAGTGAACTAGCATATGAAGGAATCTCACATGTTTACACTTAAAGAAAATAGGAAACTAAACAAGAGAGTGAATTCATTAGATGCCTCTGCAAACCTTACTGCTTTTGCCAACACTGCTTTTTAAATTCTTTTTTTTTTTTCCTCCCTTGGAGACGATGGCCCTTTGTAGCTTGTTTAACAAGGTCTGGCTGATAGCTGGTTATAACAAGTTTTGACCAAAAAAGCTGGCAACAAAACTTATCTTGGAATAGATCCCCACTCAACCTTTCAAAAAGAAACTGCAACCAAGGGTGCAAAACCAGATAAAAGTCCTGATTTTTGGCTTTTACTCTAATAGTTTACAAATATATTTTTATTTTTTCACATTGATTCATCTATCAGAGCGCAAGTGATGGAACACACTTCTTTGAGATTTGTATCTGGCTTACCCATTTTAATGGCTTGTGTAGCACACAATGAACTGTGAAGGCTAAAAAGAATAACAAGACCTAAGTTAAAAGAGGGAGCTGCTTTTCACAAAGATTTTCTGTAATTTCTATTCCTAATGAAAGCAAATGTAAATCTTTTCTAAAAGAAATGTAAAGCTTTTAAAAAAATACAGCCCTTTCTAAAGGCCTTAGGGTTCTGACACAGTTTTGTTACTTTGGCCTTTACCCGAACACAACCAAAAGAAATGGGATTATTACCTAACAGCCTGCAGGAAGCTGTTAGGAATGCCAGGCTCACATAAGCTCCTTTGACTGGATGATTTCTAAAATGAGGTGCTGAGGACAGTTCTGTAATAAAAAGTAGACTTCCAGTAAAGCTGACTTCTAAGTACTCTTGTGTACAACTTTTAGAAAACTTTTTTAGACATTAACACTACATGGTGATAGCATGACTCATAATAGAAACCTGTCTTTTACCTTAAGCTGAAAACACGTTTTATATAGCACAAAACTAACCTAAAAAAGCCCCTGAACTCAGCTGAGATGCTATACAAAGCAGGTTTTTGAGGGTCAAATCAAGTTCATACAGGTTGTGGAGTAAAAATTTTAAACTCAGAAATACTGCCATGTGCCATAATCAGCTTCTGCTTTATTAGTAGCACTTTCATTACTGTTACAGTTTAGGTAAGTTTAGGCAGAGTTTATCCTTCAGACTCTAATTAATGTTTATTTTCCAATTTGTGCCTGGTTTAGAATCAACAGATTTTATGCCTGGTTTCATGCCTTTAAACCCTTATTTAAAATACTTTTTTAACCAGGTACTTGTTGAAGACAGGCATGCCATTTGATGTCAATACAAATTTAGCAAATAAATGAATAGAATACAGTAGTATTCTATTCTACAGTAGTATTAATTCACTGAGGGACAACTAAATTTACCCTAAAAATATGCACTCAATTTTGGGACACGACTATGTCACAACTGTGACTACAGACCTTTACAATTATACAGCTATTCTGTGTCCACCTTCCTACATAAAAAGGTGTTAGTTCTCACTTGTTTTTCTGGAATGGAAACTTATGTAAGAGTCATTTAGCTCGATGATGGAAAGGGACTTTCAAAGAAGCAGAGGATGCCTTCCTTAATATCTGTATGAATGCTGATCATTAGTGGCTAAGCATCTTTCACATGAAATCAAAAGGTATTGTAAAGTCTAACAGACTTCACAGCAACTGTGAACATTCTAGAAGATTTAAAATTCTTTTCAATGCCTCTTCTTGTACCTTTTTGCACTTTCTGCAATTCAGCTTGCTGATGATAGGCAGAGTTCATCATCCAGTGTAACTTAATATTCTGCACGTCTGTTTTTAATTTCTCTGATGCCTGAAAGGTTGTTTATTATGTCAAATTTTTACTTGAATATTCAAAACATACATTCAAAATTAATTTAGAAGTGTGTGGGAATGCACTATAATTTATATTAGTGGAACAACAAAATAAAAGCCAATCTAAGGAGAGAACCCAACAAATTATTTTCCATATGAAAGCTTATTAAAAATGCATCAAGCACATTTACGGGTGAGCAGAATTCAGAGTGTACACAGTATTGTCTAAACATAGTTAGTGCTTTAGTTATTTAACTTAGTGAATTGCCACTGCTGTAGAAACTGCAGGTCCCTGCAGAGTTTGTATGCTTTATAATTTTTTATTATAAAATCAACTTCAAACAACATGACTGTCTTTCAGCAATTAGCCATGTGATATGATCGTAATATGAAAAGGTGCTAACACTACTCATCTTTTAATACTAAGGTTTTAGGTGAATCTTCTTAACAGAGAGATGGCAGAGTAAAGAGAGACCTCTTGACACTGAGCAGCAGAGCCTGACTTAAAGGTGGGATGAACTGTGTAGTTAGGAACACTGAAGGGGGAAAGTGAGGCAAGAGTTCCTATGTTTTGGCAGAGGAGAAAGCCCATTTGACTGGTTCAACTATTTATGGAGCTGAAATCTAAGTCAGACACTAAAAGCCTGTGTGGTCTAAATAATTATCTACCCTACACTTCTGTAGAAAACATGTAGATTTAGAATTTTTTTTCTGGCTGCTTTCTTTAAACATAACTTCTTTTGTTCTATCACAGTACTCATGACAACGGTGACAGTAACCATTTGATGTGCAAAGCAACCTTTATAATTTATAAGATACAAGGACACTGCAGCATGGAAGAGACCACCTGAAATGGGGAAAACTGGGAAATGCAGTTTAAGCTTTATTCAAAAAACAATGCAGCACAACACAGGGATCACTAGCTTTGTTTGATCACCTGCCCCCAGTTAAGTAGCATTTGTAAGGTGCTTTTGCTCCAGCTAGCTGACTTTTGAAAAGCACAGTATTGGCTTAGGCTAACATTATTTCAAACCTAAGGCAATATCCACTAAGAATAACTAGAGAAAAAAATAATGCACAACCTCTCATAAAAATAATCCAGACTACATTTCTCAACTATAAATAATTCTATACCAGCAAAACCCCAAAGGTTTTAGTAAAAAAGAAACAAAATCCAAGCATTTATTAATTTATTAAATATGTTCTAGAACTTCAGGATAACCTAAACATAAAAATGAAAATTTTGAAATGTCTTTAGAAAAACACTCAAGTTACAAGATGTCTCTAAACAAATTTTAAAATTTAAAATTTTAAATTTTTAGATTTTAAATCTAGACTACATTTGAGGAGCAACTTTGCAATATAAAAGTTAAACTCATTACTATAGCAGTACTGCTGAGCCTATGGAAGTGAAAAATACACTTAACCAAAGTTCCACTCAAGACAAAGATGGTGGGCTGTTGGGAAATTTCTTCACATGAAGTGGTCTTGAATATAATAATGTAACTTGCTCTGATTACAACTGAGAAATAACATTAAGGTCAATACCTGGCCTTGTAGAAGATAAAAGTAAAAAATGCACTCAACACTAGAATGAACGAACAAGCTTAAAATCCATTTGTATGAACATAAAATTAGAAAAATATTGTACTTGCTTTTTTCATTACTGTACACATAGAATATATAATTTATCCTTTGCTTCTCAGCAGCTCACGTTAGGTGCACTCTATTTGCCACTTCTCAGCTTCTTTCCAAGGTTCAATCATCACCTAGTATTTCAATGCCATACAGTTTCACCTAGAAATCCAAACAATGTCTCATGTACACTTCACTAGAAAAACAGAATATACTTATTTTTAGTCAGCCTAAATTCATTTAATGGGACAAGGCTTTACAATACAAAAAAAAAACAAACAAAAAAAACCCAAAAAAAAAACCAAAAACCCCCGACCTTCTATAAAAATAGGCTTTCAGCAAATGCATTTCTTAAAAACATTAACTGACTTCAAGTAGACCAGAACAAATATATCTAATATTATCATATCCCATTCTTTTATCATAAATTACTCAGGATTACTGTAAGTAATTTAAAGTGTCAGATGCTAAAAGCAGCAACAATGTTACACAAGAAGTTCACAATAAGGACAGAAGGTTTCAGAAAGTTAAGTTACCTTTGAAATTTTTACATCTTTGTGAGACAGGGAACCACTGAAAAGGAATTAAAAGTCAAAAAAAAAATCTACCATTAGATAAACACACCAGAAAATATGTTTTCCTTTTGCAGGGGAAATGCACCAAACATGTAGTCTTGACATTAGCTACTAAAGGTTCTTGGATTCCCACACAGCCCAACCCTGATGAAGATTAGGTGATCAAAGCAAGGTTTAACCATACAAAGTATCCTCTACAGCCTGACTTGGCATTTTTGGACACAGCAATGCAGAATGAGACATAAGCATAGAAAAAACTTTTGCCATAAAACTAGTCAGATATGCAGATGTTACAGCACACACAGATGTTTCACCAATTAAATTTCGCTAATTCTAATTTGTTTTGATAAACCAGAACAGGAATTATTAAGCTATGGATTGAAACAGAAGGAGAAAAGCAGTTAGGGGACAAAACAGAAGGTGGAATTCAGGTAAGGGGTAAAGCCCTGAAACTATAGTGCAAACAAGGAGGTTCCTCCCTACCACCCCCCCCCAAAAAAAAAATAACCTGGCATAAAACTTTATTTAGCAGATCTCAGGTGATGCTAGTTTGAATGTAGTACATTAGCTACTACTGAACTCAGTCCCTGATAATGATAACACCTACAATTCAAACAACTTTTGTTTCCTCCTCCTTGCTCTACACAAGCTACATTCGGGTGCTGCCTAGAACACATTACTTTCAAATTCAGTTAAAAGCCTTATTGATTGCAAATGATGGATAACCTTAATTTAATTTATTGTTATATCTACACATGAAGCACATGGAAAAATTCAAGCACTTGAACTTTGTTCGTAAAGTCTCTAGAAGCTAGATAAAGCCTATTTTTCATATATTCATTTAGTTGTATCTGTTGTGAAGTCTTAAAAATTGTCATGTTATGCAGGACTGACAGCTTTAATGGTAAAAAATACTGGAAAAGACATTCCTGAGATAGCACTATTAATCAAGTTACACTTTTCTATTTTGTCAAAAATACTAGTTGTGTTAATTGCAAGGTTTCGGGTGACAATCAGCTAACAGGCTCTGCTGATTGAGAGGAGTCTTTTAATGACAGTTTAGGTGATTATATTCACGCTATATTTAGAGCTTGTTTGGGCTGCATGATTGAAAAAATAACAGAAAAAAACCCTTGTAACTGGGGTTGGGATTGTTTCCTAGGAGCAAGAATGACTGGGGGACACACAAAATCTGCAACTCTTGGATTCTACTCCTTTAGTGGCAGAACTGCAGGCTCAGCCACCAACTGGCAGCAGGCTGCATTTGCTCAGGATTGTGAGTCAAGAACCAGCCATATTCAGCGTTAAGTGCTAAAAAAGCACAACTACATCAACTTTGAAAATGAAATTTTATCCAACTGAAACTATTTATTTAAAATCAAGGGTATGTGTAATTACCGTTCTTTACTGAAAACTGCTAAGTTAGAGAATACTGTACATATCCACTGAAAATCTTGTTTCCTAGATATTGCAAATAATAAAAGGATTTTGCATTGCAAAAAACCAGCAAGATCAAAAGAGATGACCTTCAATTTTTCATTATGAGCATTCACATATAATTTTGCTACCATGATAAATACATTATAGTAATGGTAGTTTATTCTATAATTTCTTTGCAGACGTGCCAGATGACCGTAACTCTCTTCTCTGGTACAAAAACAAGTCCAGCAATTTGTTTGGGTCAGCTAGAACTATAATTTTTCTAGAAGTTTTGGAAGATTTCATAAAGGTGTGAGTTTGAGGAGTCAATGGAAAATATGTTCTCAGATTACAGAAGAAAATAAAACAATTCCCATTTATTCCTGGCAATAAGAATGAATGAATGAATGAATGAATGAATGAATGAATGAATGAATGAATGAATGAATGAATGAATGAATGCAGCTGTTTCAGTTATAAAATATCCTGAAACATAAATTTCATGTGCTTGGCCATATGATTAAGACAGATGGCAGTCACAGTCACTCACCTAAATCAGTGTGCACTTTTCTCTTCAGGCTGTAACACTGCTTTACCAGATAGCTCACCCTGAAGCATCCTTTCCGAACACATTTCCGTAACCCTGTTAAGTAAGGCTGAAGTAAACATTCTTGGATATAGGAAAGATATACTGACCATTAATTAATTAATTACTGAGAGTACAATGATATCTGCTAAATGGTTCTCCTGTGGAAAGGCTGCTAACATTGCCAGAACATCATTACAAATATTGAAATCTGATAACTGTAAATTCCACACAGGGATGGCAGACCTGAAACTGGGACTGCTTAAAGAAAAGGGTTGTGCCTAGGCTGGTAGTCTCACATATTTGGTTTGAAAATAAAATTTACTTATTCTGTGAGAAAAGAACACCTAGCTTGTGGCAACACTGAGGCATTGGATATGTATGCTGTTAGTTGTTCACTATTAAGTCATAACATTATTGGGAACAGACACTTGTTAAAATAAAAATGTCAGAAGTGGGAAGTTAAAAACTCACACTGACAGAAAATTCTTGTAGTCAGAAGTTTTACCAGAAAGTTGCCTTCATGCTTTATTAGTGAACAACTCAGGAATTTGTTCTGTTTTCTGAGCTCTGCTGGTATTCAAGGAATGCTTAACAGATAGTAAGGAATGGGAGGAAAGGGTTAAAAACAGAAGATGTGGTGAGGAGGAGGGAATAGTTTTGCTCAAAGTGACCTTGCAGCTGGGATTGCTAAAAATGTCAGTCTGGGATAAAAAATGTCCATTTATTATGTCTAGGGTGGTTTATCTTCTGCCTGTTTTAAGTGGAATTCCTGTGAACATAACACACTCTCACAGACATGCACAAAGCCTTCTGTAGTAGTAAGGCAGGCAGAGACCCTCCTGGTGCCCACTAGGATGAGCTAAGCCCAAGGAGCCTCTGTCCCTCTGTGCCTCTGCTGCCCTGTGTTGTGAACAAGGTTCACAATTAAATAGATCTACTCCACATTGTAGGTGTGGCTTGGAGGTTGCCTTTCTTACTGGTATGTGTTGATTCCCACATTACCTAACCAGCACTGACAGGAACAGATATGGGGCAGGATGTGTACCCTTATGGAATCTTCCATCTTCCTAAAGAAGCAGCTCATCCTTCATATGCTATCTTCCTCATCATCCCGTGTTTCTTACTGAAGCTGTTCTACCTAGTATAAATGAATTGTGGCTTATTAAAGGAAAATGAGGAAAAAAAGATTCTTTGGCCTCAGCATTCTAGGATAATTAGGCAGGTTATTATTTGAACATGGATTTTCATGTTCCACACATAATAGCAGAGTCATTAGAAGAAATGCAACAAGCCACAGATGCACAAACTCCCTGCCTGCTGAGCAGCACGCAGTGTGGTGGACCAGCAGGTCCATCCAGCAAGGCCCTGGGGTTGAGCTTGAGGGCCTGTTATCTTACTAGCAGTGGGAGCTACCGATTTTATGCTACCCCATCACCAAAATCCCATACAGATGTGGGATACTTACAAAGAGAGAAAGGAGCAGCTGTTACAATGTACTGAGGTCTTCATAAAGCTTAAAATGTTGGACTCCAGTGTCTAGGTCTCTTTTGGAATTTCCCAAGGAAAGGCAACTTTTCCCTTTTTGGAGCACTCTCAATGAATACTAAAGGCTAAAGTAGTACTGTATTGTCCAGGGATTTTGTTATTTGCTGTAAGAAATACTTTATATGTGTGAAAAATACTTTAGAGGCACTTACATGAGATAGTCTATTGGAGGACCACATTGCCTGAACCCCCAGTATGCATTTGAAGTTCTTCCCAAATACCAAACCTGGAAAAATTTTAGGTACAAAGCAGAACATAATGGTTAAGTTTCAACACTGATTGGCATATTATAAATAGCTGCCTGACCAAAGTGCAAAAATTATAAGTGACAGTTGGAATATTTTTCTGGCATTAGCACTTATATTTCTCCTAGTGAGGCACTACGTTATTGTTATAAAAGTACAACTTTATGCAAGATCAAACTTCTATTCCCAAGTCTGAAAGAGTCTTGATTTTTCAAATTAAGTTACAGGGTTATGGCTCTATTCTTGAGTGTGCCTGCAGATGTTATCATAGCTCCACTGAGCATATTGGTGATTGTCTCTTCCCTAAAACTCTTTGTGATTCAGTAACCAGACATTCCCATGACAGAACTCCCCAAGAATCCAATCTCACAGTCTGTCCAAACACAGCGGTGTTAACGCAGAGCACATCTCACAGCGACTTTCAATTAAATAGCCAGTCAAGGAGACTGAATTCATAGTGCTCACATTTTCATAAAGCATTGTAGTAGCAGCAGCTGTTCTGAAGCTGTAAAGCCTCCTCAGTCAGCAGAAATTCAAATTCACATCTTAACAAAGAGAAGGTGATCTGAAAGTTATATGGGACTCTGTACTTTCCCATCCTGAAAATGGGAAACCTATGGTAGATAATTAGGTATTTACATGACAGAAGGGAGAATAAGGGAAACATGACAATAGCCTGTTGATAAAAAAATAAAAGAATAAAAGAATAGTAGATGGCCTTCCCGATTTTTCGTATCTTTTACAGAATTGTACTGGGGAAAAAGAGTAAGTGGGCCTCTAGCCTGAGGGTTGAATCATGAAACCTGCAGAGAGAGAGGCACCTTACTTCAATCTGCAGGAACATTTAGAAGAGTCTTTTTTGCCAAACTAAGAATGTGCTGTCACCAGTTGGATAGTTTTCCATCCTCCTCAGTGCCCTACTGCGTATTCCTGCATTCTACCTTTTGTTAGTATTAGCAACTGTGTGGCTAAAGTAAAACAGAACAGCTTGCTTACATTCTGAAAAATAAAAAAATCACTTTTTTTTAGCTAGACAGCAAGCTGATCCATTTTGTGGAGCTGCACAATTACCAGAACCAACTGCATAACAGAAGAGATAACACATACTCCAGGATGTGGGTAGTATCCTGCTTCTCTTGAGCAGCAAAATCTTTCTTCAGCTGAAACCATCCTTGATAGATAGACAAATATAACCTTGTCTTCAGCCCTTCATTATTCATTGTTATTAACACTTAATTCTTCCTTGTCCAATATAGTTGCTTTTGGTGGATTTAACTAGCACTGCAGTAACTATGATTCCTGGAGCTCAAACCAGGAATGATGATGGTATGATATACATACTTAATGCATGCTCCCCCAGCAAGCCCTGCAGCCTTTTCTTGCAGCTCTTAGATGGGAATTTGGAGTTGATGGAATGGAGTGCAGGCAACTGCTATTTTCCATGCAAAGTGCAGAGGGAGGTCAGAGAGGCTAAACTTTCGGATCTGGAATGAAGCATGCACCAGTGTGCCAGCCCTGGTATAGGAGCAGTAACCTCCAGTGAAGAGACACAGCAGGCAGGGAGGAGAAGCACTGCAGAAATCAGTTAAAGGCTAGTAACACCCTTAATCTCATGCAGCAAAGTGATGTTACCCCTAAAGATCCATTTTTGGGGCTAGCACTTTCACTAAGCACTAACAAGATCTGTCATAACTCTATCTGAGAAGTGAGATCACAGGACTTTTCATGTTGGCAGATTTGTAAGAATGGGTACAGATGGAATGTCAAAAGTTACAGTTGATTAACACTGCAGCTACTCCAATGTAATTTATTTTCTACCCTATAACACACAAATTAGTCTTCAGTAACAACCAGATTAACAAAACACACTTGACTGCATATGAATTAAACTTGTTTATAATACCTTTACACCCACCCTTTTAAGCTATAATATTTTGTTACATCTATTACTGTAAATCCTCCAGAAAAAACCCCACATGTCTAAAGAAATGGTTACACAAGGAAAGTAGGAAATTGTGAATTCTACATTGCTACCCAATGCTCAGGAAAAATGCTGCAGATAAAAATATTAATTTATGGGAAGTTTCAGTTCCTTTGTACTTCTCCGTGTATCAGCCTGCCAACCCAACCACAAATCTCACAGATGATCCATGGGAATTTGTCTTGGAATTTTTCTTGTAACAATGTCTATCCAGGAGCAGCATTAAGCTGGCAGCATAACTGTTTTTGTTTTCAAAAAGCCTGTCACACTGTATTTAATAAATAACCACATATGCCATCAAGCATCTACTTATGAACAATAAGCATTCATGATCTCGCTAAGTATAATTCTAAACCTGTACTGCTGCAATACTGTTCTGCTTCAGTAATTATGCCACCTTTAAAAGGTCATATCATATAGAACTGAATCCTCCCTGCCAAATACTGCATGACAGAATTATACTACAACACAGTCTACATCATGCATGAAATACACTTCAAAAAGAAAACTGAGCAACATTTGAACCTGGATGGATATAGCCAGAATGTGTCAAGAAAGCTGTTATGACAGGTCTGCTGACAGCAAAGAAAGCAAAATTAATATAAAGAAAACATTTATAAACTGACAAACTACAGATCTGAAGAAAATATAAAGTACCATTAACGGCAGAACAGGAAAAACACCACTGGGATTCTTCTGATTATAGGGGGAAAAGCCTTTCTCCTGTTTGGGAGGAACAATCTTTCTATACTTGTATTGAAAAAATAACAAGTTTGGGTCTTCCATCTGCACATAAGAATATTCAAAAAAACCCAATTCCTCAAGATTTCTTGCTAAATTGAATTTCTCATTTCTCCAGATCTTTAAATGATAAATGTTTAGAAATTAGAAATATAAAATGCAGCACAACTTTCCAATTACATTCAAGTGGCAAAGGCCACTGCTTTCTATGTAATTACACAACAGCAGCAATCAAAAGCATAACATAGCAAAAAAGCAAATTGGGGTCAAAATGTATTTGAGTCTAGCTGGCAAGTATGCAAAGGGTGCAAATATGAAACTTCATCTAACACAAGACAGGTTTTTTTCTATGCAGAGAAACAAAATCACCATTTCTAACCAAAAAAAAACCCCCTCCTAACATTTACAATACAATTGCTTTTATAAAGCTCTACCTGGAAAAAGTATAATCAAAACCTTCTTCTAAAGCTTTTTCTCTTATTAGAAAAATGGAAAAAAACCCCTCACTAGTAGCAGGGATTCCCTAAACTGGCACCCTTTGAAGTTGCTATTGCTTTTATTCACAGACCACCACCTGTCACTGTACAGGTATGAGCTAATCACACCGAGACAGCACTGCACCAGCAGCTGTATTTACTTACATTGATTCCAACTGTCAGGAGAAAAACAGAAAATGAAAACACAGCTAAGGTTGTTAAATGCACAAACATAAATGTTTCCTTCTGACTCAGCAGCTTAAACAATAACAATATTAGTCACATAATCCTGAGACTCATTCATTCTGCCCCATGAATATTTCAGTTCTTGCTGTAAATTTAATGGAATCTATGTGGAGGAATGAGCAGACCCTCCAGTGAAAACATTTGTACTTCCGTACTTAATATATAACGTACCTGCTGTATATTAGAGCTGGAGTAAATTTAACAGTATAACTGATGCTTCTTCATGCACAGACTATAGATAATAGCACAAAAATCCTGCACACATTCTGTGTTTTAAAACAAGAATGAACAGCACTGTTAATGAGTTACAACAGTCATGTGATAAACTCAACAAATGCTGATAGATTCACTTCAGTTTATATAGCACTGTAGATTCCATCTAAAAATCAATCTTGAATTCACTAAAACTTTGAATTGTTCCTGACTGAGGCAGCTACAAATGAAAGAACGTGTTTCAGTGGTAACCTACAAATGGTGAAATCACAGGGAAGCTTTCTTCAGTAAGTGCACATGAAACATTGCCAGGGTACACACAGATTCCTTTATTAAGGAACAATTTGTTGCCATGCAAAAACAGAGCACAGTTCACTTTTAGTCAGACCGTTGAGCAAAGATTCTTTTTCTGTCTTTAGAAACAGATAAAAAATGGCTAAAAAGAAGCTAATGAACTTTAGGAAGCTCCACAGCTTTACAGACAGATACATTCAATTGAACCACTACATCCCAATACTCATATTCTGTGTTGTAAGAGTTGCATAGCAAAAACTGAAATCGAGAACAGCAAAATACTTTTTTGCAACCCCAACAGATTGTCATAGTTTTTGCTTACTTTTGACAGGAGTCTGTACTTGATATGTTTTCTAAAAGAATTTGTGTGTCAGCTAAGCATAACAGATCATCATTAACAACCTTCAAAGAAATATTTTAAGACAAAATATCAAGCCCATTATTTTTCTAATTCTGAATTCTGTCCATAACAGAATGGAACATTCATAATATTAAGATTTAATATATTGTGAAATTAATGATATATGACAATAATTTACACAAACTAACCCTTTCATTTATAACTAATGCACCATCACAAAAGAACCCATATTATCAAACCACATGTATTAGTGCCTATGTCTCATGGAGACAAGTAATTTTCAAAGAATAATAGAATGAGTAAGGTTGGAAAAGATCTCCAGAATCACCAAGTCCAACCTTTCATCAAACATCACCATGCCAACAAAACCATATTACAAAGTGCTATGTCCAGTCTTTTATGGAACACTTCCAGAGACAGTGACTCCACCATTCCTGGGCAGCCCATTCCTAAGCTTGACTACCCTTCCAGTGAAGAAACTCCTCCTGATCTCCAACCTGAACACAGCTTGAGGCCATTTTCCCTTGTCCTGTCACTGGCAGTCTGGATAAAAAGGCTGCCTCCCACCTTGCTACACCCTCCTTTCAGGCAGTGGTAAAGAGCAGTAAGGTCCCCCATAAGCCTCCTTTTCTCCAGGCTAAACAACCCCACTCCCTCAGCCACTCCTAGGATTTACTCTCCAGACCTTTCAACACCTCCACTGCCCTTCTTTGGACTCACTCCAGCCCCTCAATGTCCCTTATGTCATGAGGGGCCCAGAAATGGACATAGGACTCAAAGTCTGGTTTCACCAGTGCTGGGCACAGAGGGACAATCCCTGCCCTGGTCCCACTGGCCACACTGTTGCTGATGCAGGCCAGGATGCCATTGCCTTCTCGGCCACCTGGACACAGCTGGCTCTTGTTCAGCTGCTGTCAGACAGCACAGAAAAGCTATGTAGGAAGTTAACACTGTAACAGTGACTTCAAGATACACTGTTACAGGGCACTTATAACCTTTACTGGCATAGACTAGCTAGTACAGAGTGACATAAGAACTCTAGAAAGCAAGGTAAGGATGTTCCCAAACCTCTTTGAGAAATGAATCCTGGATGATTCAGCTGCAGCAATTTGAGACATTACTGCTCTGCTCCCAGCACTGAACCTTCTATGTTCATAACCCACAATCTTCCAAGGAGCAATCACTAGGATTTTATTAATCTATTTGCACTTGACTGCCTGAGTTATCTGAAGATAGAGCAGCCATGGAAGAAGGATTGTAGGTAGCACGGGTAGAAAACTTATCTTAATCCATTACAGATGCATTCAGTAAGAACTTCTCTGACAAAAGCTGTCTGTGGCCTGCAGTGAATACTACTATAACATGCTCTGAGGATCCAGCGACAGAAGTGAGTAAATCACTGCTGTTGATGAAATTCAATAGCAAGCCATTAAACATAGCCATTCTAATTTGAATGGTTTATTTTCAGCTTTTAAAGATACCACCTTGAAACATAAAGAAACAATTAATCTAAGGCACAGTACACAAGCATCTAAACAGCTTTATTATTACATTAATGTGTGCTTTTATTACCCAGTGATTTTATTTAAGTAGACAGAGAATAATTAAAGTGACAAGACACATTCTTTTTATTCGGTCTCCTCTTTTGCCATTTCTTAGCTCAAGTTTAGCAAAGATTCCATCAAATCAGCAAGCCACCAATTTAAGAGAATGATCAAACAGATTTTCAAATACCTGTGGAATAATCCTCATGATGCTGAAGTTCTATTAAAAATGAATGCTGGTGTCTCTAGACACAGAAAGTGACAAAAGCCAAAGCTATAGGTATGTGTCACATTCTAGGCATTCAACTGCTCTCTGCAGATGTTAACGTGCTGTAGGACATTAGGGTGTAAGGTGAGTGCACAGCATGTTACTGACAAGGAAATCACTGTGATTATGGTTCATAACTTAACTTCCACTACAAAAATGGGTGACAGGATGATTTCCAGTTGTCTTCACATCCAGTCAGTCAACCAAAATTCCTTGAAGGTTTGTACTACCAGGGATGCTTGCATGTACTCTCTATTCAAATGTATTCTCAACTGTTGTGGAACAAGTTAGAATGATCCATAAGGACTTCTTCTCTCTTCATTCAAGCTTTGAAATAGTCTCCACTACTCCTCAAGCCCCTTTCCTTGTGTGTCAGTATTTTCATGCAATTCGCTTTTCAAGAGAAAACCTTGACTAAATCTTAGAAAGACAAATATTCTCAACATAAGTTTTATGTGTAGAGTCATAGTTCCACTTCCAGCCTGTTATTCCAAATGTCTGAAAAATATATTTTTAAATGGCAGGGCAAAGGGCCTGTTCAATGGTTACCATTCATCACTTCTGGCTACTCAGTTCTTAGGAAAACAAGCAGACCATAATGGCCATCAAATGCTAGAAACAGCCATTTTTAGAAGTAATAACTGGTGGAATTTAGCACTGTCCTCTTCTAAGCCGAGATGCTAACAGGACAGAAGGAACTAAATGCAGTCTACTACTTGCTCAGTTGGTCGACTTAGCAAAGGGTTTGAAACCATGAAGTGAAACTGAGTGAATCCTGGAATTTTATTACATGCAGCACCTAGGAAAAAAAGAAAACAAGATTCTAATTTGGATTAGTCTGTCATTCTATTTTATCATCTAAAGATCCAGTTACTAATTCTACTACAGTGGTATAATTATTCTTTTACAATCTGTTTAACCCAAGAAATCTTGAAAGTATTTAATTTTTAGGTTAAAATACAGTACTGCTGGCTGTTGTAGTGCAATTAATGCCCTTATAGTACAATTCAAAACAGTAACACAAGTCAGGAAAATCTCTCTCTCTTTCAATCCTGATTAATTTAATGAGTTCCTTCAACACTAATCTCTTAAACACAGAACTATAGGAAGTAGCAGATCAAAGAATAAGCAAAGCAGTCTAACTAAATAATCCACATTGATTAGCAAATTGTACTTCCTACTGATCTAAGAGTTCACTAATGAGATGCCTGGTAAAATGACTACTCTTAGATCACTTTGAAGCTATGCTTAACATTCTTATTCTCTCTCCCTTATGCAGTATCTAGGGAAGGCAAAGCAGTCTTTTTTTAAAACCTTCAAATTAATCATGTACAGTCCAGGAAAACAAATGAAGGTTGTAAATATTTTTGGGTTTTGCTAAGACTTCCATAAATTTTGTGAAAAGTCTAAGACATCAAAACGCAAAATTAAATTATCTCCAGTCTGCACTAGGACACAGCTGCCCTGCTAACAAGCATTCCATACTGTGACTGGCCAGTACTGCTGCAGTCTTCAAAGAATAATTGAAGAGTTCTTTAAAGTCTGTGTTCAGTTCTGTACATTTGTGACCTAGTTAGAGTCATGCACCTTTGTCTGCAAAACAAAATACATACCATAACTTCCAGTTGTATTGGCACAAATGATAGCACCAAAGAACTTTGGAGCGTACTTCTGGATTCTGGAAATAACTTTCTGACAGGCTACTGTTGGGTCTGTTCCCATCCTCATATATTCCACAGCTTGATAACTAAAAAAAAACCCCAACCCCATACCCAGAAAATTAGCCATATTTAGGTTACATAATTTAAAATACCACAGAAAATACCCTGATTTCTTTGAAGAATGGAAACAGGATAATTTTTTAGGCCAACTTCTTACTGGCAATTATTACTCAAATTGTACACAAAAAGCAATCAAAAACAAGACTCAAAGAGACTACAAGATGGCATCTATACCATGTATCATTCTATGGCAGGCCAAACCAAGACAGAACTCTGATCATTTGCAGTAGAAGAGGCTAAGCAAAAGATCAGTTAAAGAACTGCAAGGAGCAGTGGCTTAGAAGACTTAGTGGCTTCTACTTTTCATCAAATGATTTGATTTAACATTAGAAGCAATTGCTAATTTTCAGAACGGCTAATGTCAAGATAATTTTTTGAGAAAAACTCAATATTACATTACTGATAAATTACTGAGTTCAGGAAGCATAAAAAAAATCTTTCAGAAAAAATTTAAGTTCCTGAAAACATCAAAATTGACAGATTTTCTTTACTTTATGAATATGAAGGTAAATTTTTTTGATCAGGACTTTGAGCCACTTTCAAACTTTTAGCAAAGTGATTAAAAAAACTCCCTTATTCTAAGAGTAATCAAAATTTATGTCCTTTATACAGAAAGAAATTGCATGAGATGCACCAGTTGCATTTCCAAAATGTCCTGAGGTAAAAAATTACTTATGCTGCCATTTTCTTTCAGAACCTGAAGATTAAATGATAACTTATGACATAACTTAGCGAACAACATTTTACCACCTTGATGAAAGATGCATATACCAAGACAAACTCGTTACACTAAGACATCTACAGATTGCATTAATTACAGATGTTATCAAAGTACCACAGAAAAGAAAAACTCTTGCATTTCGAGACTCCCTATTATCTTTGATTTATTCTAGCAATCAAATAGGTTCAAGTTATCTAAAGATAACTATCTGAATATAAAGCTGTATTTCACTCTTGACTAATCAAAAACTCAAGAAGTTACCACCTCAGTGAAGACATATGGAAAATATTAACAATTTTGCCCTTTATTTAACACTTCCTTCACTTCCGGGAGGTTAATTCTTGTCTTGGTTTTCATGTGGGAATATCCAAATATCATGAAATTAGTAAAAATCTTTATCTATAAGGAACCAGTAATTAGCACCTATTCTGGTGATTAACCCACTGGTGCCAACATCAAATGCTTTAAGCATTACAGACACACACTTCAGGCTGCTTAAGTGTGATCTAAGCATTTACTGACTAACCATATGGTGGAGATCAACTCACTACTCATCTTGGTATCTTGTATGACAAGATAGATAATTCATGAAGATGTCAAGTGCCTTGTATTTGAAAGACTGATTCAGAACAGCTTAAAATTCACTAACAACATCTGTAAATATGCAACAACTAGCAGGCTTTCTTGGCTGCCAGAGTTTCAGAAAAGTTGCATGAGCAATATGAAAGCGACTTCTATATTAACCTTCAAGCATCAGTGCCCATTATGTTTAGCATGGACTTCCACAATTGATTCCTACTGAGACCGACCCATGAGGATGCTCACAAAGAGAGCCACTTCTTACACAGTTTATGCAACCACTGTGACAACACTAAAACACGTCTTTCGGTTTCAAATTAGATGCGATTACAAAGGATTGCTGCAGTGATACCTCCTGAGCGAGTCGAGACCCACAGCTCATCCTTTCGACAATTTATGATATTTTCCCACACAAAAAAATGCTTTGGGGAAGAAAGCTGATCGGTTTTGCTAAAAAGCATACAGGTTGGAAATACACTCATTACCCACTGCCTGTTTGCTCACAGTTTGGCAGTATTAAGGGATCTGTCATCAAGATATTTAAGCCCCTTCTTTTAAAACAGATCATAAGGGTAACTTGCTTCTGCTACTATTTTTCCCCGTCCACTCCTTCCTTTACTCCCACTTCAGCAGCCACTAAGTCAGACCGTATTTTTAATCAATTTCTTCCTTTGCTGAGTCCACATTTTGCTTCAGAAATCTAGCGAAGTCTGCCCTAAGGACAAACCTGGGTAAGAAACGCATCATGACGTCACCATCCCCAGTGGCTGCAGCTCCTCCGGCTGTACTATCTGCGTAGGATCCCGCTCCAGCTATCGGAGAATCTCCCACGCGGCTGTAGTGAACAATGGAAAATAAAACCCAAACTTTGTCAGCCTTACTGCCTCCAGCTGACTTAGCATTAAACCCACAGGAGAACAGAACAGGTAAAAAGGTCAATTCACTGCAGTCAAAAGTCTTGTCTTAAAACTACCTGTAAAAATGATCTGTGATAACCTGACTGACCTGAGGCTTAAACCACCACCAATGCATAACTGTCTGTTATTATACTGACTATAGTTAAACCAGTGAGCTTTAGCCTGTGGGCAACAGTAAGCAGTTGGGGACATTAACATGTTCAGTAACTTGTTGCTAAATCCAGAAGTTGTCTGACTTGGCTGACAGACAATAATCCTAACTGTGTGAAAAAAGTATCTCAAAGACATAACACAAGCCTGAGGCACTGATTTTATGTACATTTCTTAGGAGACTATGTGCCTCTCCAAAATGCTTATTTGTCCCTGGTGCCTTGCCTTACAAGTTGTCTCACAACTGCGCCAGTTGTTTGTGTCTCTATATGGTGAATTAACCAAGCTGAAAAACAAGCATTCCCTCAAAAGCAACATGTACTCTCGCAACTGACTCAGTTTCTCAATATTAGGATTTATGGCAAGTGCACAAAAAAAAAGCAAAGCCATTTTGTGATCTACAGGTTAACGTTTTAAGCCCCAATGACATGTTTAACATAAGAAACAAGGTGGGGAAAAAAGCTTTTTTGTAAAATCGGAGATACTAACCCTGGAAGTTTGTGGATTGCGCCATTAGTAGATGTCCCAGAAGCAACGGTTCCACTCACACCAATTACAACCATACCTAAGATTTTCAACAGGGACAAAGCGTATTCAGGAACACTACTAGCATATTTATTTAGTTTGCACTAACAATTTGTTGTTAATTCTTTGTATTGTAAAGACCATCAGAAAAAAAGTAATTGCTTAACTTAGGAAAATCCAAACTAAACAAAAAAGTGCAAGTTTCAAGACTAAGAAGTATAAAGATATGAAAGACATGAATCTGTAACTGCTCTAGTCCTTCATCTGATCTGCTCATTAATCAACTTATAGTCTTAGCAATTAACAATCCTCAATCAGTAAACTCTCAGAAGCTTTTGGGACTACTACTGCTAACTTGTTTTAATGTTAGTTTCTGTAGAAGTTTACTGATTTAGAAAAAGCCAGAATAGAAGAAAAATGAAAGCAAACTTTATTTTATAAGTTTAAGGAGTGTGAAAAACACTGCTTTTAGTTGGCAACAGGACTAATGGTATACTCATTTCTTCTACGACAGCAAGGCCTTTTAAGTTGTTCTGACAACGCACCATAATCAAGACAAACATAATTATTTTAAACTTAGTCAGTTTCCTAAGCATCCAGAGCTGCACAAGCAATTATGCCAAGCTACATATGGGAAAAGCAGCAGGGCAATGAACAAGAGTTAATGGCAAAAAATGAAGCAAGTGTCTGTGCAGCCAAATGAACTTGAAAAAAGCCAACCAAATTCTACTTTTAGGCACTCCATCCCAACACATAAGTAACAGAATCTTGAAATCCCTATAAACAGAAAATAATTCCTATATTAAATACTCTTCTTTAAGTAAGTATGATTTAATTGGTAGAGGAATGAGGAAAAAAAAGATCAGCATCAGAGTTACCAAAAAGTTGTTACCAATAGTATCATGGTTATGAATACTTCTTCGTGAGCTGGTCTGTTCTTTTTTATAAGTTACTTCTTCACGCCGTTTGTACGGTCCACAGGATTTTGAAGAGTCTGGCACCA
The DNA here is from genome assembly GCF_022539315.1 of Serinus canaria. NCBI lineage: Eukaryota > Metazoa > Chordata > Aves > Passeriformes > Fringillidae > Serinus > Serinus canaria. The sequence continues at coordinate 36,985,155 of NC_066317.1, forward strand.
CATTCTGTAATTAGTTTGTGATTTGCATGAATAATGTAACATATTCAATACAGATAAGTTAAAAATACTCCAGTCAATACCTATAATCTACCATAAAGGCATTAAATGCGCAGTACTTAAACCACAGAGAGGTACTGAGATCCCAAAAATTGTTTTGCTTCATAAATAAAGACTGATTTCTGGCATTATACAGTGAAAAAGATTTTCCTGGAAAAGTTACGTTTTTCAAATTAAGAATTCTCTTTTGCTCAACTGACTGGTCAAAAAAACCCCCAAACCAGTGTACAAACATGTAGAATTCTGTAACACCCAAAGCAAAAAAAAGCCCCATTCAAACAAGCAGCCAAGCTCACCACTACAGGCAAGTTTAATGGACATCTGCACTAACGTGCTATATTCATAGGTCTGCGTAAAGCCTCTGAACTATTTAAAGATTTTATTACTACTGTAAGATTTTCTTTCAGAAATTTATAGAGGCATCAAAAAATACATGCACTGCTTTGTTTATTTTGGTAAGTCCTGTCCCAATTAAGAACTAATTAACTCCCACACCAAAACACTACTGCAGCAAGGTCAAAAGCAGCAGGATCTAAGAAATAATAACTGGACACATAGACTCCCAAGTCTAGCAAGTACTTAGTAATACCAAGTTTGTTCTGTCTAATAGGCAAAACTTATTTTTCTTCACATGTAAAGCGTTATTTCAATATATGCTGAAAGGAAGAGGCACTACTGACTTTCTAAATCCCCCCCTTCACTGCTATCACTGCACTGTACCTTCCAGTAGTTTGGTTGACAGCTTTGATTAAGCCACTCTGAATACAGCGAAAGAGATTTCCGGGTAGTTAAATCTTCATATGGAAACCCCATTCTTACAGCAAACAGGGACGCTTGAAAAGCAAGAATAAAATAAAAAAGAAACATTAATTTATTCACAGTTTTATGGGTTTTATGTATTCATGTTTTGTTTTTTTAGAAATCAAGAAATTTGACATCCTTTTTGGAGGTGAGTAATACATCTTCATGGAGCAGTATCAGCCATTAGAGTGATGTACAACTGCATAGCCAACTCTCGCTTCACAGACAGTGACATAAAAAGTTTTCCCATTGAAAGAGAAACAAATTCAACTCTGTTAATCAACTGGACACAATTAAGAGTGTGAAGTAAGAATGACCTAGGTGTCACAGAAATAAATAAGTCATACAAATATAAGAGTATTTTCCCTAAAAAGCAAGTTTTCATCAAATATAAATAACATAACACTATGTTTGCCATTAAAACTGATACCTGAAGAAAGCAATCCACCAGCATACATCACATTTCACTTTGTCCTTGCAGCTTTAGAAGTGACTGCTTCCTTGTTTTGAAAATTAATATAATATGTGGCAAGAGAGCAAAAGAAATACCAATACAAGCAATGAAAGAATGCTACACTTCTAAGAATGACTTATCATTAGGCAAAGAGTAAATAAAAAAGATCAACTCTCCTGTCATCTTTTAGCTGTAGATACCTTTGATATTACCCAGTAACAGATACTGTTGCTAGGTGCAGATGCTTGAATTTATATTATCAATCCTTGATAATAATGTCACTATAATACACAACTGAACAAACTTATCCAGTCCAAGAATTGAGAGAAGCCTTCAACTATTTCTGGTCTGCTTTTCCATGTTTTTCTTAAAAACTGACACAAGTACCAGCACTCAGAGGAAAAGAAAACTGACAGCTTCAATTAAATAAATACTTTCCCACTTATAGAACAAACAGGCAGAATTTGGTTTTTTTTTTTTTGTTTTGGGTTTTTTTTTGTCTTTGTTTTTTGTTTGTTTGTTTTTGTGTGTTTTTTTTAAGATAAAATTGTGCCTGTGCATGTTTGTCAATAATTATTTCATAGTTTTTGAAACATTGTTTCTATTCCAGGAAGCAGAGTTCCTAATTTTGCATCTTGAATAAAAAATGCCTGCAGAGACTACATGCATTTATATGAAAAGATTTTACTGTTCTAGCTATCTTTTCTGTAATACAAGTATTTCTATTTAGAAATACAAGTATTTCTACTTTGTTCTCTCACATGCCAGTTTGAAGGTTCATATGGATTTTTTTTTAATTCATCTTCATCTGGTGAAGACAAACAGAGTTTCTCTTATCCAAGTTCTGATTTCCAAAAAAATACATTTCTTCAAAAGAAATAGTCTTTCTCAATTTCTCCACTGTTTTCATTAATTCATTAACATTAAATACCATCTCCAATTTTTACTCAGATGAATCTTTAGCTTTCACATCTTTCTTTTGCCATTGCTGCTAGGTGTTTTCTTCTGAGTAAGCTATCACTGACAGTAAGTGTTCAGCATAATAAACTTGTCCACATCCTCCATTAGGCAAAGAGCTATCTTCTTAGGTTGGAAGATGTATCTAAAATCAGCACTTTAATCCTTCTGTTTCTTCATTCTCCCTATCCTTTCTGTCCATTCTTCTGATTAAAATTTAAAATACTATGGTAACTAGCAATGAGGGGCAAATGAGTATTAGGAGTATTTCTCCCTCCACTATTTAACACCTGACCAATTTCTTTTTCTGCACTACATGTGAAATTTCTCTTAGAAAAGCCACTCATCATTATGTCAATTCCCTTAAATTAAATAGAATCCACAGGTTTCTCTGTTCAGACCTTCAGTCAAATTGTATCCTCATCTCCTAAAATTGTTCCATTTTACTCCATGAAAAAATTGCTCATGCACTTACTTTAGCACATGCTAATTACTTCAAGAATATTTTATCTTATCAATTTCAAAGCAATTGAATCACCATTAATGCTCAGATGTCATTTTCCACACTTATCTGCATATTTCTTTCTGAGCAGGTACAGGCTCAGAGCAGGCTTCTTAAAAGCCAAAAACCTGTTCACGACTCACAGACCTCTGAGGAATGAACAGCTCTTTTTGAAACTGGTACTACTCTACCAACAGCAGCCTGTATTTAAAAAGCTCAACTAATCCTCCAATTTGCTATTACTTTTTGTTGTGCCTGGGAGTACAGCCTCTAATGAGTTCACACTAATACTTTAAACTATGAAATATACTAATCACACTCAATAGATACCAAAATCTGAGCGTGTATATTTATAATATACACTCCAGTGTCTATTAATTCTGCCATTCCTTAGAAAAAGTTACTGGTTTTAAATGCAACATTTACATCTAACAGTTTCTGTAGTGTCTTTTAATAAATCATCTTTGGTAATTTGGATATCAGTGATATTAGCCTTGGCATTACAAGTAAATATTTGCAGTTAAGCTGATTGAAAAAAACTATACAACTATTTTTTCTGTCTAAAAATAAATCTATTTCATGGTCACAGAATGAAAGAATAAACACTTTTGAACTATTTGAGTAGATTGATTTGATTTTCAAGGAATTCTTCCACCTGTATTACCAAGATGAAAACATGGCAATTTTATTATGAAGTGTTTTCAAATGAGGGTTTGACTTGGAAAGAGTTAAAGGAATAATTACCTGACTCTCCCACTAGTAATGTATGCTTAGTGTGTTCAATGACCTTTCGTGCTACACCAATCGCATTTTTCACATGCCTGAGATCCGCAACAGCCCCAACTTCCATAGTGTTGCTGGAAACAAGGAATATTTGAAACTTATTATAACTACAAGAATAACTGCACATTTTTTACTAGACAAAATCTGTTATCTTCTAAATCAAAAAGCTTGCTCCTTTACCATAATGCTTTCATTGTTCTATGACACAGACAGATGTCACTACATTAGTAGGGAAAGACTTCCTACATATATCATTTCCTTTCACAGGCATGGAGATATAGCTCAAGAAACAGTACTTCCATTCACAGCAGTATTTTCAGTAGAGTAACTATTTTGTTACATAAACTCACAACATGAACCACACATTTGTAATTACTTTTTAATCACGACAGCTTTAAACAGCAAATAAATTATGGAAGACAATTGCTCCAAAAGTGAAATATTTATGGACTGAATGTAAAGGGAAAGCTAACAATGCTACAAACCATCTGTTTCAACTGCTGTACCTAGAACTGGATTAATGCACTACAAGTGAAGAGTCATTTCCTACTCTTCCAACAATCAGGTGTGTTATTTTCCCTTTTTCCACAGGTTAGCTTGTCCCATAATCAGCCCCAAAGCATCAATATCCTGTAACAACCCTTAAGTGTGTTAAAAATGGCAGGTGTGAGAAACAAATAAATGGAAGTTGGCTTTCACCGGGTGTTGAATGATTTGATATTTTAATTATATTGTTGATTAAATATTATGTTGTCAATATTGATACAGTGATATGTGCTGAAGAGTGGTTGATGTTGTTGCAGCAGCCTAGCTGAGAGGTTGGTTTTGTGTGTTGTTGTGTGGGTTTGTGAGTTCACATTGGACGGACTATTGCTGGCCTAACCTTTGAAACACGACCTTAAAAGGAACAGAACTCATCCAGTGATGGCCCTGAGGACCACAGAGACAAAACTGCATGGGCACCCAGGACAGTGACATGGGGCAAGACTATGTAAAATCAAAATAAATATGCAGCACGCTGATCGAAGACCAGGGGTATAAAATGTGGAGATGCCATTTTGTGGATGAGCCTCTGGGGTTCGGCCATGCTCCCAGAACTGTCCTTTTTGCCTTGCGAACTTTTTATTCTTCTCAATAAAACTCTTATGATGCATTCCCACTTGGGGTCTGAGTCATCCATAACAGCAGGAATCATTCTCTTCTCTGCACAGTTTCCTTACCCATCCATAATCATTGCATCCAGAGTTGTTTCTCCACTTTCATCTGGGCTTCCTCCGTATCCCACGCTCCCATCGCACTGATCGATCTCACACTGACCACAGCCTCTCTCGACCGCATCCAGCTCTGAACCTCCTGACTCTAACACTCTCCAAGCTGTAAGCAACACAAATAATTAAATGTCACTAGAGAAGAGAGTTTCCACTGCTGCTTGAAGATAGACAAGATGCAGGTGCACTGCAAAAGTGGATAAAAACCAGTAAACTATAAATTACAGATTATGAAGTCAAAATAGAAATATTACCAAAAGAATTGGTTATATTTTCTAAATTCACTATTCACTTTTCTAAATATTCTTTTCCTTGAGTATCTCATTAGTATTTCTAAGAAACGGAGCTTTTCTTTTGACTGAGGTATTATTTATTAACCATTGTATCGAATACACTTCTCTGTCCAGAACCAATCATTACTTTATCACCGCTTGTTTAAAGCCTTCTGGCAGAAGAAAGAGGGAGGAATAAAATAACTTCCAACATAAAAAAAAAAAAAAGGTGCCTTCAAAAGCTTTGTATGAGAATATTGAAGTGTCCAATTGCAGAATAAAAAAGTATAAATCTACACCAGTAACTACATAAGCACAAAAGCAAAGTGAAAATTATATATAAGAAATTAAGTCTCCACATTCTCCTGTTCAACCCTTGGCGTTCCATTCTTCAGGATCTAGATCATGGAGCAGCTTTGTAAGACATTGCAGATGTGTCAAACGACATGACTTGGATACACTGAGCCTGAGGCATTGCAGATAGATTTCACAAGGATGGACCTCAGGCAAGATCGTCTAAGGTGCTTGAGTTTGCTGCCACTGACAATCACAGTCCTGCTTACTCCAATTTGTGCTGGCTCTGGCACTCTGTCACCTGACAGACCCAGCTCAGGGGAGGCAGCATATGCCAAGAAGCCTAATCATCACAGATGCTTCACAACTACTACATGAAGTTGTCTGCACCAGGGAAAAAATAAGACTTAATACCCTGCATCCAACTACACATATGCTTGCCTCCATTACAAACTTCAGTGTGAGGAGTATTGTCTGATTCCTATTACCTTTATTGCTGTGAGTAGTCTTAACACAGGCTTTCAGACACTGCAAAGCCAAGGGAGGGCCTTGCAATTTTCATTACTGTATTTCACTTCTGACCATTACAAGCATTCTGTAGTAAGGGGTTACTTACAACTTGTCTGCAATAAAATAATCTGCAAATCTTTAAAAATTACTATTCATAGCTAATGCATGTTGCCATAGGAAAGCCTGCTTTGAGTGTCAATAACACATCACAAAACAACAGAGCTTCAAAGAAATAATATAACTACCTAATTCTTTAGACGAATCTCAAAGAAACCCCATACCACAAAACTTTTAAATAACACTGCACAAGACTACAATACCCACATTATTAACAAAAGCATGTATTTGACCTAGCTTTTCCCCTCTTTAGTTTTTGTGGGTTTTGGTCGGTATTTTTAGGGTTATTTCCCATGGTGGAAAGTGAAACCATTTGCTTGCAGTCTCCCAGCGACAGCGAGACTGACGGGCAAGCTCCAGCGCTGAGCCCTTTCATAGGAAGGAAGGGTAACCCCTTCCAGGCCGGCCGAGGCACCTCCCGCCGCCTCCCCGCCGGCAGCGGGGCGGCCCCTGAGCCGTGACGGAGCAGAGCTCGGGCTCCGCAGCCCGCTCCTTCTGGCCACGCTTCAGCCCAGTCTCGCCTCGGAAACTCGTTCTTCCTTAACCAGCACCGACACCCAGGTCCGCCCGGCAGCCCCTCAGCCGGAGGCGCTCCCGAAAGGCACCGAGCGGCGCGGCACGGCACAACACCGCCCCACCCGCCCCGCTGCAGCCCGGGGCCCGCCGGGACACCTGTCTCTGCGGCCGTCCTAAACGCCCAGGTATTGATGACTACAGGCAGAGCGGCAGCTGAGGCGGCGCCCGCCGGCGTCAGCACACTAAGGAAGAGGAGCGCGAATGCTACTCCCTGCCAGCCCCCGCCGCGTCCCGCCGCCATGGCGCCCTGCCCGGCACCGCTCCGTCGCCTCCAAGCAGGCGGCGCAGGCGCGCAGGGCCCGGCCGTGGCCGCGCTGCCCGCGGGCTGTGAGAACGCGGCCGGGCTCGGCGCTGACCGCGGCCCGGCTCGGGCTCTGCAGTCACGGGAACGGTGTCGTGGCAAGGAAGAGCTAAACCCTCAGCAAAGGCCGAGGCCCATGCTCGCAAATACAGTTTGTATTTCACAGAATCATGGAATGGTTTGGGTGGGAAGGGACCTTAAAAATCACGTAGTTGCAACCCCCCTTCCATAGACAAGGACACCATCCAGTAGACCAAACTGTTCGGAGGGCCATCCAGCCTGGTTTTGAACTTCCAGGAATGAGGCATACAGAGCTTCCCTGAGTAACCTGTTTCAGTCCCTCACCACCCTCACAGTAATGAATTCTTTCCTAATATGTAATCTAAACCTACTCTCTTTCATTCCCCTTGTCACTATCTGCACCTCTAAATAGTCTTGCCTCATCTTTCCAGTAAGTTCCCTTCAGGTACTGGAAAGTTGCAATTAGGTCACCCTGAAGCCTTTCCAGGCAGAACAACTCCAGTTATCTCAGGTTTTCCTCTTTGGAGAGGTGCTCCATCCTGATCAACCCAGTGTGGCCTTGTTCCAACAGGTCGACCTTCTTCCAGTGTTGGGGTCCCAAGTACTGGATGCAGTACTTGAGGTGGGGTCTCACCTAGCAGTCTGGAGGGACAGAATCACCTCCCTCAACCTGCAGGCTGTGCTGCTTTTGATGCAGCTTTTTTATTGAGTCTGCATTAGTGTTACAGCCGGCCTGTTTGTGCAGGGCCCCCACCTGCTCATGAGATTGCCAGTGGCGCTGGAGTGTAGGAGCTGAGCTGTAGTGGTGTGGGAAGGCTGTGCAACAGCAGGGTTGCAGGGTGGCAGCAATCTCCCCCTAAGCTCACTTGCAGAATCTTCATGTGCTATCTTGCTAACGTGGATGTCTTTGTTTAAAGTGCCTTATGCCACAGAGACATTTCTGTGAAGGGCGTCTTTTGGGACCTACTACAGCCAAATAGTTTATTAAAAAAATTGTGAAAAGCCTTGCTTTACAGAAATCATAAAACTTATGACAAGTAATTTCTTAATTCTCTCTCTGCCATTCAAGCTTTTCCTGATAAACAATTAGCAGTAGTTCAAAGCCATATGACCCATTGCCATAGCACTCTGTCAGTTTGCAGGTCCGAAAGCTTACCTGCTGTAAGCAGAACCCACTAGCTTGTGTTCAGGGCTGATTAGGTTCAAGGAGCTGCTGGTCATCAACCAGCTATTATATCTGAACAAAATGAAAAAAGCTGACTTTTGCTTCTATGTGGATATAAAATCAACTCTTTTTTTTTTTTTTTTTTTAGACTCTTTTGGCTTGTCCTCATTACTCCTTTTCAATGTATACTGCGCCAAACTCAATTACGCTTTAGCAGCAATGTTGGTCTTGTGTTTGTGCTAAGAGGGGATACTTGGACCTCATGTGTAACAGCCTGAGGTCTGTAGGTATAAATTGTGAGTGCACCAAACTGGTTTAAGAAGCCCGAAGCAATGATATTTTTATTGTAACAAAACGTTCCACAGCCTTTGGAATTAAATGATTGCCACAAAGGAATGTATTCTCCTTTATAACAGAAGTAGCAAAACAATGAAATACAGTATTGAGTTTGATTTCAGTGATAGTATGGCCTTGGTTTCAACAATTTCCCAAAAGCTAAACTACAAGTAATCTAGAGAAACCTTTACTCAGGTAAGTACTGTTAGCTGATTTTTTTCTGCTATTACTGTTCTTATTTAATATTGTCTGTATTTCTCTGGAAAGCAGTTAGGTAAGGGAGATGGGCCAAATCACAGATCCAAATGAATGTTTGCTGAAGGGAAATAGAACAAAATATTTTCAGGAAATAAATTTAGCAGTAATTTAAAAAAAAATCCAACACATTCATGAAGTGAATACATTAATGATATTTTTCAAATACTGTTTTCATGAGATAAAATGGACTGTTATGAAAGAAAACCACTTTAATATGGGTGTCATTCAAATAAGTATTGACTGTGATGGTTTCATCTGCAGGCTGAGCCTGCACAGCTGTGGAGAGAATGTTTTGTATGACTTGAAACAGCAGAACATTATGCTTTGAGGCTCATGCAGAAATTCGGTTGGTTTGATTTCTGTGGCATGCTATCTAACTGGCATTCAAATGTGAATGACTTCCTGCTAGAAATCAATGCAATCTTGAATCCTTGCTTACTGTATACAGTGCAATTTAATATATTTTTATGCTGTGTGTGAACAAACAAAGCAAACACTGCTTTCAGATACACTGTATAAAACCAACAGCAAGGTCAATAAAACTCGCTTTCTACATGCTGAAAGATCGGGAGAATTTGAGCAGTGTCTGTCCAAAACAACTCTGCATGTCTGTTCTGCTACATGCACAGGCTCTTGATTTATGTTCAGTCTCTCATTGGTCTTGGGATTTAAAAAAATCTTTGTATTTTCTTAAAAATTACCTTTTGTTTTGAATCAGTCCTTGCTACATCAGCAGTGGAAATGTCCCTTCACCTGTTTGTCCCCAATACTTATGGTTATCTTAGCTGAGCTAAGTGGGGATGCTGACAAGCTTTTGTCTCTGCTGCTAAAAAGCAAATCAGTGTTTCTACAAGGACAATTTTTGTTCATATGGATAATATTGAAAGAATGTTCTACAGAAAGGCTTGTATGGACAAGGAATTAGTGAAGGGATCTACAGCAGACAACACTGTGACTGTATGGCACTGAGTAATTAATGAAAAACACAGGAAGAAATTCACCTTTTTCACTGAGAGGGTCTGTTCCTACAGTGGCCAAATTCTGACCTCAATTATATCTGTGTGACCTAATCTAGCACCATCTGTTAAAAAATGCATGCCTAGCTCCTTTTTGCTGTCTCAAATTTTCTGTAAATGTGCTTTGAAATCTAATTAAATTTTGTAGTTATATAGTTACATAATTCGTTTACGCTTTTATCTTCATTTTAGTTACATTTTCTAGCACTAACATAAACACATGAACAGCAAATATGAGAATAATTTCCTTAATAAAAGTAATCAAGTTTGATTAGCACTTGCTAATTAAGATTTATTTTTAAATAACTGTGTGTTGTGGTTTCCTCTTTCAAGTAGATTTGTAGAAACACTGGATTAGATTTCAAAATTCTTTTTTTCTTTTTCTCTTTCAATCCTTTTTTTGGCTTCTTATAATACACATGTTCACTCATTCACTGAAGAGCACTGTAAAGAATGAAGAGATTTATTCATAGTGTATGTCTCCATCAACTACCTCTCAAATCTGCTAGGAGAGGACCTTATGCCTCTTCTCATTCTTGAGAAGAGCTATGTGTAAACATTTTCAAAGCTACTTAGTTGTCTTTACCTGAATCCCCCATAAAATTCTTCCTCAGTGTGTGATCTGCCAAAGTGTATAAAATTTGAACCACAGGATTATCCAGACCTCTGCTTTCCCCACTGCTTTCATGTCTTTCCCAGCTGACTTTTTCCATGTGTTACATGTTCTCTTTCACTTCTGCTCTCAGGTCTTTTGGGTATGAATTGTCATTCCATTAAAAGTTTGTACAGTATGTAGCACCAGTACCATCTACCTTATCACTCTCTGGTTGTTGACAATATGTTAATGAGCTTTAATATTGATAATGAGAAAAAAATATACAGCTGCTAATTATAAAAACCAACCAGCCATCAATAACAACTAAAAAAATAATAGCAAATTTCCTTTTGTTTCCACTTCTTTTTTTAAAAAATCAAATTCTAAGTTATAGTCATGTCTTTTCTTCCTTTGTAACCTCAAAGTAATTATTGTCACATTATGTCACAGTATAATATGTTCCTGTACTATCATTTTGGTCTATTGTTGCATTCTCTCAAAAGAAGTTATAGGTAATATATTTCCTTTTTGTAATTGCTGTTCTGGTCCACTGCTGTAATAAAGCTGTCATATGGAAATGGACCATGGTACATTTTTGGAACTTTTTTTTTTTTTTTATAATTACAATTCTTTGTAACTCTCTGACATCTTTATAAATGTAATCCATGGCAATAATAAACTTATTGGACAAATACAGCCACTTACTGTTTACTTCATCCAAGGCTGAAGGTTGTCTTGACAATGTTCAATGAGCATATTTAAAGTTTTCAGTGTTGGGAGGAAGCTAAATGCAAACCCGTATTGTACAAGTATTAATATAGAAATATGGCAACTTATGATGTCTATATCTGTTTCAAATGGTTTGAATATGCCTACTAAGATTTTGACCAGGATTCTCACCAGGTTAGAGTTATCTAAGGCCAAAGTTTATATCAACACATGCAACACTGTGATATTTTCATGGTTAGACCATGGAAAAGCAATAATTAGTTGCTTTAGGTGGTAGTTTAAAATGTGTGAGCCCCATCTTTGAAAAGAAAACTGTGTATTGTCTCACATAGTGCATTCCCCAAAGTGCTTCTTTGTAGTCTTTGTTAGGACTAATATCACTAATAGTGTCATTCTGTGTTTTCCCATGTATTCCATGGTATTTACCACCCCCCTTGTTTTATACTGGCTTCCATCTCTCCTACTGAAGTCTAGCTACGTAAAGTTTGCTAAGGTATCGCATCCCCATAATGTTAAGTGTAAATTCAAACTTCTGTTGAACTATTGTAAAACTTTGAAGACAGGTTTTAAGAATACGTCTGTGAAGTAGCAAAGAGCAAGTTCCTACTCCATGATGTCTGAACTGGTTTTATCCACAGCACAGTGGATCACACTTGTATCCACATGCAGTGTTTTTAACCACTGAAGAAATGTACAAATCAGGTCAAGGTTGTTCTGCGAAGCTGTTTCAGCAATGTACCAGCCATTCAACTTCTGTCCTTTGGAAGTCCCACTGAAGTCTGATACCAGTCACAGGGGTTATTAAGTGGGAAATGAGTCTTTTTTGACTTCAGATTAACGAACTAGAATCTTGAACAAAAATCCTATTGGTAACATTTTCCTAGCTATATTTTAACATAAGATGTCTGAGTTATAAAAGGCACAGAAATACAAAGTTATGGCCTACCACTACATTTTAAGTTAATTTTTGTGCCAGAAATTGATCTTCTCTACTGATTAAATCATAAGATATAATGTCTAGAAGCAAGAGGACAAGCCAATGGTTAGCAGCAGGTGTGAGTCAATTTACTTCCTTTGTGAGACTTTAGTCTGGTTATCTGAGTATAATAATCTCAGCCTTTTCTGGTCACACAAGTGCATCACCACAAAATGTAAAGGAGACTATGTAGGTTGGAATAAGAGCAGAATTTTGCTTCAGATTTTGTGTTTTCAGTCTATATAAAAGTTTCTCAAATTGCAGAAGCTTTTACTTGAGAGAAAGGAGTTGTTTTATGTATATGCTGGCATCTTTGATTTTCACTTTTGGAATAATATTATGACTTAGACTCAACATATCCTACATAAATATCAATAAAATATATCTCTTCCTAGTTTTCTTCTCTGCAGGGTTCTGATTTTACAATTACTTTCTAGACTTGAAAGAAAAGGCTACATTGTTTTTGTAGCATAAATATGAATTCAGATTTGAATAAGTAACAGTTAAATTGACCTTTCAGACCCCTACTGCTATTGGTGGCCCCATCGGCTTCCTTGGAAAAGTACCTGGTAAATGACTACTCCCTCATCAACAGCAGCACTTGTTAAGCTACGAGGCACGTAGGGCACTTGCCTGGAGCTCTATGCTGTGCAGGGATGTGGCCATATGAGAAAAAAGGGATGCATATCTAACCTACTGACCTGCAACTCCCTTGGTCTCTAATAACACGTGTAACGGTGTGTGAGACACATTTCTGAATTCATGAATTACAGTAGTCTGTGGTCATCGTTACATTGACTCTCATGAAAACATTAAAATGCACTTTTACAGAAATAAAAATCTTAAAATATTAAACCCAAATTTCACTAAATTAAAATTGCTAAGTTTAGTCAAGACCATCATCTTTATTGTCTGTTAATTTTCCCATATTCTGTACTCTTTATTTGGAGGAAATCTAGATTTGGGCCAAAATTTAACAGCCTTGCAATCACTATAGCAATAACATCACTTAGGCTTTACTTAGAGGGGCTGTAAGACTTGATTGAGAGATGGATATATCGTACTGAAATTATAGTGTTACCATAGACTTCCATTCAAACAGGACTAAATTTTGAGCTGCTCTGGGACCAAACACCTCTTTTGTGACTTGATAAAAATGATCAAGCTTTTAAATAGAATTTATGCAGTTTGGATTTGGGGTGTAAAGAGAATTTGCCAGAATTTTTTCACTTAAAATATTTATGTGCATAAACACTGCACATTTCTTATTAAGGTGAATTATATTACTAGCTACCATGTGCTCTTTTGTTCATGTGTATGAGGGACAGCTGTGTAGCTTGAGGGACTATCTCTTGAGCTGGCTCTGGCTGACTGTATTTCACCTGGAGTTTCAAATTCATAATCACAAGTAATACAAATATAGGGATGTCTAATATTCTGCTGGAATTACTCTATGAGATTGTTTACCTGAAAGCGATGTTAAGACTAATAGATGTATTTTTGCTTGGATTGACCTTTGTACTGACAATTAATTCACCAGAAAATACGAAAATACCCAGGATTTTCATGCTTGTGGTTCTTTATGTGATAGCACTAATTTATCATGTCTGATTCTCCTGTAAGTAGAATTACCAGAAATGTAGTATGAAAAAACATAGTTTATATTTGACTTAAATCAGAGATGTGTCTTTGAAATATTATCCACAGATTAGACAGCAGTGAACTAATTGACATGGTTCTTAAGGACATGGTGAACTTGACAGTGCTGGGTTAATGGCTGGACTTGGTGATCTTAAGGGTCTTTTCCATCCTAAATATTTCTGTGTTTCTGTTAGTCTAAACAGAACACCCTGAACCTAAATAGAGGACAGGCTGACACAGTGCCTCTAGTTCTGCATCTTCTACATTTGAGAGATGTGCAGAACAATCTCAGCCCATGTGTCTTTCACGTCAGTAGTATCCGTGGGTAAATACATTCAGAGGACTCTATCTCCTGGCATGCACCAGTGCCTGCACAGCTATAGAGCATCTCTAGGGAAGACAAATGAAAACCTGAGATTTAGTGTGGCTGTGAGATTCACTAAGGAATAGCAGCACCCAGAGAAGTGAGAGGATGAAAGAGCTATCTAGAATGAGGTATGGAAGACTCAAGTACCTCCATCCTGCTTCTTAAGAGCCCAGTATTCTTCATTTCTACCTATCAAAGTCACCTTAAATAAACTTCCTTGAAATATTTTTCTCTTCTATTGCGCCTTTCTTTTTTATGTCTATTTTAAAAATTATGGTTTCAGTGCAAAAAATGTGCCTAAAAATCTTTTGCACACCATTACAGAATTGCATGCATGTAATAATGAAAATAAAATAATAATAGTAATCACACATAACTAACACATAGGATAAAGCATAGTTTCTTCAGAAAACAAAAGCATATGAAAGCTAAAATGTTTTTGAAAATGTACCCATTTAATGTATTTTTATCAAACCACAATTTACTGCATGTATGACAGCAGGGAGGACAAGTCTGGGATCCTGAGATATTGCCCTTGCCCTGTGTTATAACAAATTGAACAAAATGTGGCTGATTTTTCCATGTAATTAATTTTCCTAATTTAAGTTTTGATTTAATCCATAAGTGGTGCATTATTTAATAATATTTTGTCCAGAAGGCTTATCCCAGCACATACTACTTCAGATGAAACTACTTACCGACTTTGAGAGAAAATTATTTAGCAATCTCTTCTAACATTTGTTAATTTCAGTAATCCTTGTATTGGAATCATGATCATGGCTAAATGTTGCTACCAGGTTCCTACTTAAATCAGTAAAACTGTTCTGGGGACAAAGATGGTGGTTGTCATATGAGTGCCCTCACTTTTCTAACTCAGTTTCTAAAATGTCTATTATGTTTTATTCATTGTCATTACCAGAGTTTGCTGTAATATTGTATCGTTCACTATCAATATGAACTTTATTTACTATACACACACACAAAAAGTAGAGGATCAGGGACTGTGTTATTTTTTAATACCAGAAATACCCTCCAGTGCTTTGTTAAAACTGTCTTCATCAGGGCATGGTAGGAATAGGCTGTTCTTTCACATTTATTGAAAACAAAGGCTTTGCCCCCTTTAAAAAATGACTGGTTTCATTTCAATTTGTGATATTTATCATCTCAGCAGTTTCAGTTTTCTTTATTTACATTTTCAAAATTAAACAGTTGCTATTTTTATCACTGCATGTTTTCTAGAGACATGTGGACTGCTATACTGTTGTATATTCTCTGTCTTCTGATTTATTCTGTGACATATCTATTAAGAATGTATGGTAAATAAGTATGTAAAATATGTAGAGACTAAGTCTGTACATTAATTTAATTGAAAATCTGGAATATTAATCAGGCATCAAATGGATCAAATAATGTGTAGTCAGTCTGTAGTTTTAGAAGTTGGGCATTTTTTTTCCCCTGCAATTAATTTTTGTTTGTTAAAAGACATACCAACAAAAGTTTCATCTTTTACTGTGTTTACTTTCAGAACTATACAAGCTTTAGTTATAAGCAATCCTCTGCTTGTGTTTAAAGAACTTAAATTCATTATCTTTGCACATATTTGGCTTTGAAGTAGCAAATATAGACTCCTGCTAGGCTACAGATAGTATGAAATTATGATTCTGTCTACAGTCTGTAAGAACTAGCAGATGAAAGGGCATTTTATTTCAGTGTCTCACTCATAAAACCAGGTTTCAGTCAAGGAGAAAAACAGATTACAGATCAGTCCATGTAATAAAGGTAATACCCAGCGGCTGAAAAATGTATCTAAAATTTATAATAAAATTCTCTTGGAAACCAGATGGGACATGGAACTTCCTCTCCATTTGGTGTTTTAAGATATGTATGGACTTTCAAGCAGCATTTTTCATTGTTTAACTTGAGAAACAGATGCAGCATCTTGTTCTGTACACTGTATGTGTTTGACTGTGTTCTGATTATTTTATAAAAAGAAGAATTAATCCAGATTAGAAGGTATGCCTCTGAAAATGACTCTTGATCAGCAAATGACCCAGTGATTAGATGCGTGGCTAACTCAGCTGCCTCTGGCTCTATTGTCCTCTGCTGCTTGAGGACAATTAAGATAGAAAATATATTCATGCATGCAGACAAACAGACTTTGAGGACAAAACAATATAAATTGTATCTTAACATTTAAGATGCAGTAATAATAATGTTAAGATAATTATATCTTAACATCAGGCTCCCTGATGCCTGTAAATATCCACTTAAAATGGAAGACATAATTGCAAGGAACTTCTTCAATTTTCAGCTGCTAGTGAAGCATACTTAGCTTTTTTACTACTCCAGTAATGTGAAATCCTAATTTCCTAATCCTCATCAGTACTAGGAAAAACATCTGGGCTCACATATATGCCATTAGTAATTTACACTTGTTTCATGTTTATTAGGCATTGTATTTTTGTATGGATGTTTTCTTCTATACAGACACCATTACAAAATATGCCAACAGTGATTTCTCTGTAACAATGCAGAGTTTTCCAAACAGGCGATCTCTGCCATGTAAGTAATTTTGTTATCTTTTGCTTAGGAACTGAATGTTCCCTGCTGGAAAAAATAATGACAAACTGGTCCTTGAACTTCTCAAGTCACAACCTGCCTGCTTGGTGGAGAGTGCTGGTGAGGAAGATGGTTTCTGAAACAAGTCTGTTGGCAGTCAGGGTGACTGAGTTACATTCAAAAATTTTTGGTACAACACTGCCTTATGCGTTCATAATCTCTGATTAGAACATTTTCATGTAGTCACCTTTTGCCTGGCATTTCTGCGTCCCAGTATAAGTTCTGAAACAGCAATAAATGTGACATAAAAGCTAATATGGTGACTGTCAAGATATCACTTGCAATTTGTCAGTCCAGGAGATTTACCACAGATTTTTTATCCCTGCAGTCTATCTTAGAAATCATGGAAAATTTTCTGGTAGGCCAGCTTGTTGGCAGCAGAGTCCAAGTAAAAATCACAGTCTGATGAATACTATGTGTACAAGCAGATTTTGGACTGCCTCACCACTCTTAACAAATCAGATTTAATGTTACCTAGACATAGATAGTTTGATGGCAATCATGACAGACTACACCACATAAGGTTTCTCTGCTTCCTTGACACTGGTGGCAGTGCACAAATATTTTGCAGGGTAACACTGATATCCATCAATTATGCATATGTGCATAGTGATTAGGCAGGGCAATGCACACATGCACAAACACACAGCATGAGGATTAACATGGTCAGTGAACACCTGATTATATGCCACATGACTATCACAAGGGAGATATAGATGGCTGTTGTTAAGGTTGTGTCATAAACCTGCTGCTGTATACTCAATTTTCCTTTTAAAGTTGAATTTCTGAATTTATTCACTAGGTGGCAATGTAGTATGTCATTTGTCCAAAATTTACAGCAGCATGGAAGTGTTCAGAAATAACTGCACTACATAAATGTTTTACACTGGTTTGCAATAAAGAAATGTTCATTAATTCCTAGACATTTTTTTAAAAAATATGCTCACAGAAATTTATACTTTATTTACAACCTAAGTAGAAAATATATGAGGTTGTTGTAGATTGCAAACCCCTAAGAGTCACATGTACCCAGTGGACCCCATCACCACTAGTACCTAGTTTGGGTCCCTATCATCTCTAGTACTGAGTTTGGAAGTGTCAGGGCAGGGGTGGAGTGTGATGTAAAAAGGAGCTCATGTAGCTCAATTACCTCAGGAGAAAGAGTTAATTTCAGTCTGGAGGAGAAAGCTCGTTACAGACAGGAATTAGAAATACCTTATTAGAATGAGTTGCTAAGTATATCTGCTCTGATCATAACAGAGCTGTAAGCATCGATGTGAAAAATGATTCCCAGCAGAATAACAATGCTTTGTCTGTGAGTTCTTTGGGTTTCTCTCTTGTAGCACTGATGCTTTAGAACATGCCCAGCCTCTCAAAGATGTGGGATAGAAGAAGCTGCACCAACCTAGTAGCACTAGTCAGAGCTGTCTCCTGGAGACCTGTGGCAGAATGAGGTCGGCACTGCAGGGCCAGAAGAGGACACTGCAGAGCTGGAAAACAGTGTTAGGATCAGTTGCAATCCCTCTTTTAAGACTCACTCTGCGTGGAGTGGATAGGCTGCCTGGGGATAGGAAAGCCTATAGCACTGCCGATGCAATGGTTAGGCTTCACTTCAATATTAAATCTTCCTTTTGTAAATGGCAAGAGTTAAAATAAAAACATTCTATTTTATAGAACCAAGTTTTTATTTTTCTCATTTGTCTTGTGAATTAATGAATCCTTTAAGTCAGTCAGATTCAATCTTTGTTGGTTTTCAGAATGTCCTCATGCAAGGCTGTTTGCCTTGTTCTCTGTAGGCAGCCTTTTGCTTTCTCCAGATTCATTATGTGACTTGACCAGTTAATTTTTTGTCTTTTGAGCTGTCTGTACTTTTGACTCTAGTAAAATTGGCAAAGTTTGTATTTAGAAGGTTTTGCTGCCATGATGCTTTATAACCCTGACAGTTTAGTCTGTCTGACCCAGAAATCTTTTGTCCTGAACACTTGCTCCTGAGTCAAATTGTCTCAATTATGCCTCCATTCCTTTGATAGATTGTATTCCTGCTGTAATTTTCAAATAGACAATAATTATTTAGGACATTTAATTATTTTTGGATTAGGCTTGTCATATATCTCAGAATTTCCAGTGCTTTTGATTCATGTATTTTATGGAAACGACTAAGAAATTATTTATTGTTAAAATGCATCTTGCAAATCTGGGAGAATTTGGAATTGATACTATATTTTAGATTTCCTTTTGCTGTCCATATTAAAAGTAAACAAATTCCCAAAATGTCAGAAGTCTTTTGTAACCTAAAGTGGCTCTTATTTTGGGGACAGTGGGGCCCAACCCCACTAGAACATTAGAAACCCTGCTAAAATCTTTCCTTGTTACTCTATCTTAATAGGGACATTCACTGGCAACATAATGCAGCAGAAATTTATGAGCTACTATGTTTTTAATTATTAGGGTATAACTGATAATTTGAATTATATTTTCTTTCCCAACTTGTTCCTCGTTTTTGTTTATGTGCCTGCTGTTAGGTTTACCGTCTATTATCATCTCCCTTTGCATTTCTTCTCTACATGGGCAACCAACTACGCTGTGACATGATCCATCATTACTGCACTGTGAGGCTTGCAATATTTGTTGTTTCTCTTGAAAGCTCACTTTGTGAATCAAGGCATCAAGAAAGAATCTTAGATTTCAGGTAAACAAAAATATAAAGTTTTATCTTTCTAGTATGAGACAAATTTTGATTGTATGACTTGAAAACTTTTTAAAAGACAGTAGGCTAAAGATAAATATAAAATTATTTTTAAATTATTATGGTGTGTAATAAAATAATTTCTGTTTTGGGCTCAGAGTGATTGCTGAATCCTGGGCATTCAGGAGACAAACAAAAGAGATTTTAAGCAAAGGAAAAGCATTCAAAAATACTAGCAGTTATTCTATGCATTGTCAATTTCAATGAAACTGACTTTCCAAGGTGCAGATAAGAAAACATCTGCTTTTTGACAATAATAGAATTAGTGCCCTGCTTGAGCATAAATATGCCCCTAAGGTATGCTAGCCCTCCTAGGATGTAGAAGCCAATGGTATTTTCATTATGCATACTGGGGAATGAAACTGGTCAGAGATTTATTGCAGGATTCACAGGGCTTTTGAGCATTGATAGAAGAAATTCTTGATGAAGCATGTAAATGGTAATAGAAAACAATAGCAACTGCTTGTTTTTTTTATCCATTCAAATCTATATTTATTGAGCTAAACAGAACTGCTGTTACCTTTAATCAGCTTTATAACTTTACAGAATGGATGAATTAGGACAGAATAAAAAAACCCAACTCTGACTTAAGTCAAAGATATAGAAGATAAAGCAGAGCTACAAAATTAACAGTTTTGACTTTATTTTTACTAGTTCTGTTAGAGGAAAATATGTTTTGCTATATCTGACAGCTGGAGGAAGGTACTACAGGGCTCCTGTAGTGTCCCCAGGTGCAACAAGTAACAAGTCTGGAAATGCTTTCCCAGTATGCACAAGCACATGGAGCACCTGGATACACCACCTACCTCTGTATATATGGGGCCTGCCACTCAGAAGTTTTTGTTTATTTTAGTGGCAAACTTGAAGTGGTGTTATGTAGCATATTGAATTTCCTGGTGCATACACCCATAATGTAGGTACAGAACTGTTGAATATTTTAAAATAGCAGAACAGACTTTCATTCTTCTGAATGCTTATGAAAACATGCCCCAATATTCTTGCAAGAAATTCTAAGCAGAGGTCCAAAGTGGGCAAATCTTGAGGTCCCTAATCTGTTTTCATTTGGGCTTGACTCTGATAATAGTCTTACTTGCTCCTGTGCAGGTTTTGCCTGAGCAAGCACTGTGCAAGACTTAAAATGCCAAGACTTAGCCCGCAAAAATTATTAGCTCAGGTCACAGTCTAGGCTTTTGTATATACTTTATCTGTCACTTACTTATGTTATAAAAGTGCAGAGGTGATAAAGAAGTCATCTCTCAGGTCATATAGCAGTTTAAACTGCTGTGTCTCTGATGAAGCGTTGTAGACAAAAGGGGATAATAAGATCCAGGGGAAGATAGAAGAGTAGAAGTAAAAAGCTTGCACAGCTATTGAAAAGAAGACTTACATTATTTTGCTACAGACTCCATAGGAGCATCTGATCCCCATTTCTTATGAAGTGTAGTTCTGACTGCCCCAAAATTGCTTTAAACATGAAAAAGATGAGACCACTGTGCTTAATAATGCTGTTAACACAATGTCTGAAGATTTGTCCCTTCTCTGTACTGCACATAAATACTGCTTGGTCTTCATCTGTGCCGAATGTAGAGGTAAACTTTAATTGAGGGCTTTTCTTTGGGGATCATGTGCATTCAGGGGGAACAAAACTCCTATTATCAACTGAGAAATATAACAAGTTTGAGAGCGTTGTCGCATAGAGATACTGAAACGTTAATTCATGCTTCTGTGACATCGTCTGGATTACTGTAATTCCCTGCCTGCAGGTCTCGCTCAGCCCTCCTTTCACAAAATAAGAACTTGTACAATAATGTGACCACTGGGATTTCAGGCATATACAATACCTGGTCATCATATGTCTCTGTGCTGAGATCTCAGTGCTGCCTGCCATTAGGTACCAGATCGATTTGAAGATCCTGGTGTTGTGGTTTTAAAACACCACATGTATCCAAATGAGTTTTCGGTTCCCTATTGTCCAGGTCCAATTTTGCTGAAGTGTAAAAATGTTGTGCTTTCATTTGTTCAGAGAATTACAAACCACTGTGTCCCATACCTTCTTCATGCAGCTGTGGAATGTGCTTTGTCAGAACAGATTTGGAGTGTCAGTCTTGTCATTGACTTGAGATCACAACTATGGTGGGTTGCTTAACTTGTCTTTCTTTCACCAGCATCTAATCATATTAAATAGAGCATTCTAGGGTTTCATTTTCTTAAAACTTTTTCAGAATTGAAGCATCTTTACCAGAGGACTTTTCAAGTGCTATTAAGTGTTGGCATTTTTGATTTTTTGAGAGGCATGAGAAAATTTTTAATACAAGGAAACTTTAAAAAGTAATGAAAGTGTTTCTAATACAGATGTTGCTCTCTGTCAAAGGGATGCACTTACCTTACCTACACTTTTTGTATATCCCAGGTAGGACATGAAAGACTAATTAAAACCTATAGAAAGATCTTTAGCTATGCAGTTGTGCTCTTTCTTCCTTCTGTATTTTGGAATAGGAAAAAAACCAATTTGCTTATATTGGTTGTGTACTATACAAAAATGCCTGCTGAATTTGCTGTGCAAACAAGACCTTTTTATCTGAAACAGCTTATAAAATCAGTTTTCCTTTAAAAATTACTACACAGATTATTGGCTGCTATAGTTTCATCTTTTTTCTATGCCTATATTTCCCTCTTTTGGCCATTACATGTTGCTTATAGTAGACACTGACTATAATTTGAAACATAATGTACCTAAGTATGATTGCTAAGCAAGAGTAGTGGAAAATATCATCCCAGGGGAAGGGAAGGGAAGGGAAGGGAAGGGAAGGGAAGGGAAGGGAAGGGAAGGGAAGGGAAGGGAAGGGAAGGAAGGGAAGGGAAGGGAAGGGAAGGGAAGGGAAGGGAAGGGAAGGGAAGGGAAGGGAAGGGAGGGAAGGGAAGGGAAGGGAAGGGAAGGGAAGGGAAGGGAAGGGAAGGGAAGGGAAGGGAAGGAAGGGAAGGGAAGGGAAGGGAAGGGAAGGGAAGGGAAGGGAAGGGAAGGGAAGGGAAGGGAAGGGAAGGGAAGGGAAGGGAAGGGAAGGGAAGGGAAGGGATTTCTATTGGAATTAGTAATACTGGCAGATTGACACCTAAATTACCTTATGGATTGATCCCTAAGTGCTTATTATTCCTTCAACCTTGCTCACATCAGGATGCTGCATATTTTTCTGTAATTTACTTTTCTGTCATTTTATAGCACTTAGCTATCAATACAGGTATTCTATTACATGCATATGCAGCATTTCTTTCAAAGCCAGGATACCCTTTTTTTTTTTTTAGCCCAACTTCTAGTTTCTTCTTGCCAGTTGCAGTTTTGATGGTTGGGACAGTATAAAAAGTGTTATCCTCCAACACATCATGTATCATCTGCAGTAGATGAAGAAAGGCTAGAGTATTAAACTTCTGTGCAAGTTCAATATACTGGTAGCAGACCTGCTAAAGTTTCTAAGTGTTGTAGCTTCCAAGTGTAAAGTGCTTAGTTTCTTGGTTAAGAAACAAGGGTGTTGTAAAACACAGGGCCATGTGTTATGTCCCAAAAGACTAACAAGCTCAATCTTCTTTGGAAGTTTTTATGACAAAAGACATCGTTATCATTATTGTAGATTTAAAGGTTTTCTGTGTCATGGATTTTTATGCTTTACATCTCCAGTGGTACTAAGCAGGGTTGGATTTCACAAGGTGTTAGGTCCTGATGTCATTTGGAGACATTTTACTGCTCATAGTCATGTTCAGTCTTAAGTGGTTTTTGAAATGTTCAATTCTACATAAAGTGTACTGATATTCTTGTTTGATCCTGAGTGTCAGGGAGGATGTATCATCTTCCTTGCTGTGCCTGTTAATTTCTGCACTTTTACATTTTAAATATCTCCAGCAGTTAATCCTTTCTGTATTTGCTCCTGTGTCTGTATTCAAGGCCAAATTCAGACACGGTGTGTATTACTCAGAGCAATTCAAAAGGTCCCTTTAGATTCTGCTAGATCTATTTATACCACCTCTATCAAGATATAACATAATCTGCAATTTACATACCAAGGAATTGCAAGAGCATTTCAATTTAAATAACAGAGACTCTTCTTTCATTTACACCTACTCATGAGCCCTTATTATGAAAGCTGTAGCGAGTTGGATTGACATCTGATGAACAAAGGGCAATTGTTTTCAATGGAAAAGAAAAATAGTGCTCCAGTAGTTTTTTTGAAGCATCTTTTCACTCTTATCATTGTGATTTTCATCTTCCTGGGTTTGGTGAACATTTCCAGTGTTTCATCCAGTGAATTGATATTGATCCCTGCCAGTCAGTATTTTGCAGCTGTGTGGAGGAAAAGAAAAATATACTTTCTTTTCCTTTTATTTGTGTAGTGTTGCCTGAATGTATTTATGTCCAGTTGTTTTGTGGGTTTTGAATGGGTTTTACACAGTCTGTAGTACAGCTGGTTTCAGATTTTCTCCTGCTAGTTTGCTTTGCTTGGTGTAATGCTGTGGTGAATGCAGAAATATCCCTGGTCAGGGCAACTCTGGGAGTCTGGGAGATAAGGTATGTGGACATCCTACAAGCTTAGCCACCTTGTTAGGATCATGACCTGGATTTTACTTTGTGTTTTAGAGGTAGGATAAAACCTAGCAAAATTTGTTTTAAGCCTTTGTGTGCTAAACATCTTTCATACTTCTTTTCAGATAAGATATAATTTCAATGTGAGAGTGTCGTTATAGAAGAGCCTTGTGTTGGCCTGCATTAGCAATGTATTTTCCCAGTCAGTCTAAGCAAATATCCCTTCTGAGAGGCAAAGTATGAGACAGTAGGTTTACAAGCTGAAGAAGATAGAGGGGATGGAGAAAGGAAGAGGAAACTCAGATGATCTTATTTCCCCTAGTCAACAGCTGGAAATCAGTACTGATAGCACATTCTGTCTGTTCCTCACCTCCCAGACTATATATGTGTGTTTGAACAGTTATTTAAAGGGCAAGACCATCTGGCATTAGATCCTGTCAATTAGAGAGGAAAGGATTTTCACTCATTTCCCTCAGCTTTGTGGACTTCTGTCCTCCTTGCCATATGTTATACCACTTCTCATCTGAAGATTAGGTGTGTTAGAAAAATATTAGCGATCTCAAATGTTGTCCCACTCAAACTGTATGGTAACTGGAGCTGTTCTTCTGATATTTGACTTAGCAATTTTCAGCTCTGTTCTGCTGACTCTGTTCTCTGACCTGAGAACAGATCTATATTACAGCTGCTGAGAGTATTAAGGCTTCTCAGTAATGCAGCCAGGCTCTGGTTAACCAAAACATTTTGTTCACATTTGTGGACTTGAGAGTGTCCATAAAAAAAAGATAATTTTTTCTAGAATCCTTTATGCAGTTTCAAACTGTCAATTTGTCTCAAAAATGTTAAAGTCTCCTTTGTCTTTTTAAAGTAAGTATCTTTCCTTTTTTTTTTTTTCAGTGAAAGAACACTGTCTTTGTATCATATTGGTGTTTCATGTCAGAAATTTGCATCCTGGATTTGAATGACATACTTTGGCTTCTCTTCTAGCTCTCTGAGATTTTAGATAGCTGTTAGCTCCCTACATGCCCTCTATTATGCAAAACTGAAAATTAAATATCCCTGTGAAATACTCTATGAAAAGCCCTAATCATAACAAAGATCCTCTGGAAAAGCTGCATATTTTTTTCAAATTTTACACTGGATGCTGAGGCAAAGGCAAAATCTCAAACATCTATATTGGGTTTTTTTGCAAGTTCAGGCAAGCTTGTGATACTAATGAGTTTTTTCCCCACTTCTCCTTGTCTTGCTAGGTTGATTGAATAGGCTTGCACTGCAGTGGCCATCCTGCTGCCTCAAACTCTGTGTCATCTGAGTTTATTAAATATATGGTTTCATATGCCACTAAAAAGGAAGAAAGAAGGCGAATGCCTGATTACTACTTTGGTCATGTAGAAATAGATTTCTTGTGCAGAAATAGGGGTTGAATGTGACTCAAAACACATACTGTCTTTTTAAATCACTCTGAGCCCAGACTTGCATTGTGCAGTATGCCAAACAAGCTCACTGCCTGTTAGTTTTGCAGGGAGCTAAAAGCACTTATTACCATGCAGGATCAGGTCCTTTATGTTTAGAAATAATGATAAAAAAATGTGTCTTACCTTTAGGGAATGCCTTAAAAATGAAAGGGGTAAACTCACCATGAAGCTACTTTTATGCTCTTAATGACTGTGTAAAAAAATTCCATAGGGGTAAAAGGAAAATGAAGTAAATACAGCTATGCCCCACCACATTTCAAAGCCAAAATCAAATCATCCATAAAATTTTGTGAAAACAATATCCACCTAATCCACAAATGAAAGAGCTGAGATTATCTGTTAAAAAAATAAATTAATAGACCCGTGCTTATTTGGATGATAAGCATTAAAGATTTTCTCCAATCATTAAGGGTTGAGGGTTTGTTATACTCTTGGAACTAAACCTTTTAAATAACTTCCCAGTTTCCAGACTCCTGAATCTTTGAAAAGTTAATTTTTGTTATCTCCAAATATAGGAAGCTTAGCACAACAATGGCAGTTCAAAGTCTCCCAGGTAAAGAGCCTTCAAAGAGTAATTCGCAATACAAATTCATAAAAGTCAACAGTTTAGACTACTCAATTGCTTTTAAGATTTTCATCAAATGCATCTCAGCAGTTGAAACTTGCCACCGATGCCTCCCAACTGAGTTAAAGTCAGAAAACACTGACAATGTTACCTTTCTTTTTCTGTGGATTTTAGGCAGTGAAAGACAGCAATTGAGCTTTGCCTCGATTTATTTCCTATTTGATCTTTAGAGACTGCATGAAAATAAACGCACATTACATTTCATGCTATTATTGACGTTTTAAAATAATAATTAATAGCAAGTGACTTGTTGAAATCAGAGTATACAATTGTCTGCTCTGTGTAATTAAAATTCTTTTAAATATAGATAGATTCTCCCAAGTTCTTTCTGATTTAATAGAGATACCTATTCTAAGATCAAGTTTATTTTAGAAGACATTTAGCACTTTGGGGAACAGTCTAGGCTTTTGGGAAAAGGTGAATAATCTCCTCATCAATGTGACAATAGTTATGATTTTTCCATAAAGTGTAGAAGAAGTTTTTCTTTAAAGGGTACAGAATTGAAGCCCAATTTTACTTCTTCAGTGTGCATTATTCTGGGAGAATCAGAAATTAACTGTATTACCAGAGAAGTGAATTTACTACTCTGTCTGGGCTTCCTTCTCTATCTGTAGAACAAGGCTTTCAAAACAGAGACAACTTTAAGAGAACTTTCTTTCTTAATGTGAAAAGTTAAAAATGTTATTATTTAATACTGGTGGGTATTTCTTATCCTCATGGCAGTGATGTGGTTGCTGTTTAATAATTTTGTGCTGTGTTAAAAACTGTATCCAAATACATTTATATGTATGTCTGTATCTATTTGAATGATGTATACATATGATATGACTGAAGAAACTTGTAGTTTTGTCTGAAATAAAAAGTTCTGCATTAATATAAGTCCTTCTTTATTATTGTTTCAACATTTTCTGGTACTATGCTTTCAAACATATCAAATAGCTCAATAATTTGTGCAACAGTGTAATCTCCTGCTGCTGTGAGATGCTTAGACTTGCTAAGTAACTTGTATGTCTTCTGCATTACAATATCAGTATAATAATATGTATTAATTAAAATAGCTGCAAGGTGGTCATGAAATGAAAACAAGATAGTTTTATTTTCATTTCTGTTTACAAAAGAATAAAAATATGAGTCTTTATCCAAACATTTGAATCCCCTGGTTATAGAAGACTACAGGAGAAGAGATTTTCTCATGAGCTCTTGTTTTCTCACTCTTTCCATCAGGAAAAGAAGCCACCACAAAACTTAAAATACTACTTAAAAAAAAAAAATCACAACTCCTTCTAGGTGAGTCAGATGTATAATATTATCATTAACAATCAGTCATGAGATTCAGCTTGGTCATCTTCTGTTTAGTCTTTTGGAGAGAATAAATTTTCTGTGTGACTCCATAATCCACAGCAAATGTGATGCAATGATGCAGAGGGGATCATTTCCATGGAGCTTTCTTCCACTTGTAGAAATAGCAGTGGAGCTTTCTTTTCAGGTAGGATTCTTCCTAACACATTTCTAAATGATTATTGTTCTGTGGGTACCTTGGTAAATTGAAGCTGATTTCCCCATTGGACAAAATGTAGATTATTAGTACTGTTTTGTTCTTATTGTTGGTTTCTTTGGTTGGTTTTTGGGGTTGTTTTTTTTGGAGGGGGGTGTGGGGGGTAATGTGTTGATAGAGAGAGTTCTCATTATTTATGCTTTGCTGGCTACCCTGGCATCCACTTTCCTGCTGAACTGAACCTTTCTCTCGCTGGCTCATTGCAATTCCTTTGTCAAGTGAAGTCTGATCAAGCTGCTGCTTCATCTCTAACAGTATTCCAGCCAGATCCTGGTGATTTTCATTGCTCACCATTTCATTATAGGATTTTTACTAGGAAAAAACATAGCTCCTTGCAGTTATATAATTCAACCAGTCTGCCAGTTAAATAACAATATCTTTAATATTACAACCTGAATAATCTACCAACCAAAAGTCCAACTCTGCAAACATATTTAAATGAGTCTTTGTCGCTTGAATAGTTGGATGTGTAAAACTCATCAGAGTATTTGCATTAGTGTGGACAAAGCAAGATCCAGAGCTGGTCAAGTAGTCATTAAAAGATAGAAATCATAATGAAATCCCTTGAGGTTTGAGTGAGAGAAGGAAAGATTTAGAAAAATAAATAAATAAACATAAGATTTCAATTAGGGTTTCAGCAGTCAGGAGTGAAAAGAACAATGTGCTAGGATATACAAGGGATTTGCTCTCAGGGATCCACGCTGAACTTATATAACACTATTGTAATGAAAAGCTGTATATCAGAACACGAACTGACTTCCTGTCAGTCCAAGTATTTCCTTCAGCTTTCACTGCAAATAAAAGAGGAATTTGGTGCTCATATATGATGTATTAAAATTCTTATCAGAAGGTATCTATGCAAAGTCAAAGCCAATATTGTTTTAGGATTTTTCTTCTGCATTTGTTTTTTTTCTTTCTTTTTCGGGGGGGGGGGATTTTTTTAGTGTTGGATTTTTTTCCCTTTCCCAACCCCATCCCTTTAGTCACAGTATACACCCCACAAATCACAGAATCACAGAGTCACAGAGTCACAGAGTGGGCCAGGTTGGAAGGGACCACAGGGGGTCATTGGGTTCAACCTCCCTGCGCAAGCAGGATCATCCTAGAATACATTGCACAGGGTTGTGTCATGATGGTTCTTAGTTATTGCCAGTGAGGCAGACTCTACAACCTCTCTGGACAATTTGTTCCAGTCACAATCTGTTCTGGCCACTTGCACAATAGAGAAGTTCTTCCTCCTTTTCAGGCTGAACTTCCTGTGCATCAGCTTCTGCCTATTGCTCTAGTTGTTGGCACCACTGAGCAGAGCCTGGCTCCAGCCTTTTGGCACCCTCCCATCAGACACTGACAGATATTGATGAAGCCTCCTCTCAGTCTTTTCTTCTCAAGGCTGAAGAGGCAGAGCCTTTCCCTGTAAGAGAGATGCTCCAGACCCCTAATCATATTTGTGGCTCTCGGCAGAATGTGCTCTAGGAGCTCCATGTCTCTCTTGTACTTGAGGAGCCCAGAACTGAACACAACATTACAGATGTGGCCTCAGTAGGGCTGAGTACGGGGTGGGATCACCTCCCCCAACTCATTTTCACTTGACTTGTAGCTTTATCAGTCTGGTAAAGAACCAGATACTCTAAAACAAAAAGGGTACATACCAGAAATTTTTCAGACTTGCCTCATTATTTTAGTGCTTGATGGTATTTTCTTGAAAAACAGAAGTTGCAGTGGTCCCTCCTCTGAACCATTGGGTATGCAGATACTTCATAGATATGCTGCTTTCTGAAGTTGATGTCCAAAACTGACTGAGGAATAAATGTCCCACTAGAAAGTGTTAGAAAAATAAACCAATTGTACTGTAAGTGGGGAAGGCAACGAGGCATGAGATACTCTGATTTCAGACAGAAACTGAGAAAAGTTTGGATTAAGCACATGAGAGGAAAAGAAAAACCCAAACCCCTTCTTAATGCAATTTCACTGCAGCCCTCCTTGCTTTAGCTATCAATGGTAAAAACCTTCTCTTTCCTAAGGTTATTACTTAGGACAAATCTATCTCTATTATTTCCCACAATTACCTCTGAACATACCTGGTCTTTTTGACTCTGTTTCTGAGAATCATGTCTCTGAGACAATTGTTCCATTTATTCTGAGTGATTCTTCCCTCCCCATTTCCTCAAAGCCTTGTCCCATGCTAGCTCTGCCTCCACTTCAGCTATCTGCCTCTTTTATTTCTCTGGAGCACTGGCTAGCCAAGAAAGGAAGAAAAGAAGCCAATTATATAATTTTTAGCTACAACTAAAAACAACAACAACAAAAAAAAAGCTCCACCTACATAAAAAGATCCTCTCTGGTATTTCAAATATGATGGCATTTAAATTCTCTGTGCTTCTTCAAAACAGAAAATAAAATGTCTAACATTCAGAATTCAGAATGCTGTTTTGCTATCCCATGGATTTGAAACAATGTGTGGAGTCAGGCATTAATTATAAATTGAGATATCATTACAATAAATGATGTGTACAGGGCTTAGATTCCAGACTTGCATGAAAAAAATCCTGGGTAAAACTTGTGTGTTTAACATAGACTTTTTTATACTTTTAAATACTTTTAAATATAAGTGTATACCCCATCTCTGTACATGCTACATAGACTTTTTTATACTTTTAAATACTTTTAAATATAAGTGTATACCCCATCTCTGTACATGCTATTGTTCTTGGAAATCTATGTTTTCCAGCTACCACACCTTTGTTGCTATTCTAGACAGTGCGAATAAACAATGCATTTGGAGATACTCAGTCTTCTTGTCCTTGAGAGCCAAACATTTTGCATGTTCTACTCAAATGCATCCTTCTAAGCCTGACAAGGTCATGCACATTGTACAGAGACCCAAAACAAGGAATGCAAGATTAACAGTAGACAGTTTTAAATGATAGAGTAATTTCTTTACCCTGAATACCATTGTCACTTGCAATTAATTTTAACTCTGAGCTCAGAAGCATACCAGATACTTTGAAAATGAGGAGCTGAATCTAGCAGCAAGTAGGAGCTGCTATTTCTACTTTTATAGTCTGTACTAAATTATATTATGCTATATTGGTTTATGAGTTTTCTAAATAATGTATGTCACAGAAGATGGATAAATTAGAATGCCAGAGGGATCCCTCTAGTAGATGCACTTTTACATTACTGTTCCTTATTACTTTGCTTTCACCATCATAAAAACTTGGTGTTTGTATCTGTTAAAAACTGTAGAAAAGTTACTTTGTGTGGTTCTTCAGCATTCATTTTTTTAATACCTTCTTTCTCGGAGTCCTTTGATTGGAAATTATTTTCCTTACTATATACTACTAAAGTAAGGACTACACTTTTTCCCTAAATTTCTCCTTTCAAACATCTCTACCGTCCTCAGCAATTGTTCTCATTGAAGAGTCCTCTCAATTGTCAGCTTCTTGAAGACCAAAAACTAATAAACCGGCCATTTGTATGTTTTCAGGTGAACTGAAATCCTTAGGTGCATCTGGCTCTTCTGTATTCACTTACATCCTTCAGAATATTCTCCATCTATTGCATTAAGGGCAGACGGACACATTTTTCTCTTTTGCTACCTGGTAAGCAAAGGTTAGAGTTCAACTTGTCCCAAATCAGCTTATTCTTCTACGGGGTAGTCAAAGCCCACTTACAAACACTCTAACGCAGTTTTACATTTTTGCCTCCCACCAGCATTCAAACCTGGGTAAATGTCTTTCTCTGTCAAAGCAGCAGTGGGAGGTGAAAATGAAAGTCCTTTTTTTCTTTCCCTGAGAAATTGGACTGTAAAAAGCTGTCAGTTTAAAAATGACATAGTGGCACAGCATTTCTATAAGGTGGCTCCTTTCATTTTTGACTCCTGCTGTCTCTCTGACAGTTGAAGTTGCAGCAGGAGGTAAAAACTAAAATGAGCACTGCTGGCATTTGCCCTCGAGCACAAAATTAATAATGGAAGAAACAGGGCGACATCCAAAACCGCCTCATATCAGATGTCAGCCAATGAGGTTTCAACACTTCCATAATACGGTGACCAGAATGATGCCCATTATTCCAAATATGATCTTATTCTCTATTACTTTCCTAGTGCTGGATCTATTTTCTCCATTTTAGATTTGATTCCCTGCTTTGTGGGTTATAGAATAATTTAAATTCTATTAAGCTGTACGCTATGACTTTATAAGTCTTCCCCCTCTGCAGTGTAATTCTGGTCAAAATTTTATGGGTGTTGTCTTTTCTTGAGCTTTATATTTCTCAAGCTTTCTACATGAATGTTTCACTTCTAAATCACAGTTTAAATTGTCTTACTATGTCCTATCCTTAAATATGAACAAAATTCACAAGATATTAAACTGATAGCTTTTAGTTTAAGCAGCCACAGAATAAAAGATATGAGATGGTTTTTGTTCTTGTAAACTCAAGAGCTGAATGTTTTCTGCCAAGATGAAGGAAAAAATGAGTCACTATTAGGTGGCTGAGAGATGGAGCCCCAAAATTCTTCAAGCAGGGCAGGAGTCTTTTTTCTTTCTTCAAAGACTCAGTGGTATGTCGAAGTGTTACCAAAATTATCATAGATAGGCACAAAAATTCTGTTAGAAAGGGAGTACAAATGTGGTTCCTTCTTTCTGATATATTGTAACCATTTTCTGATTATAGCACCGTTTTGGTGGTAGTTAGTATCTTGCTTTTGACTATTCAGGACGGATAATATTTCAGGGTTCACATGCTGGGCTGTTGCAGTCTCACACCACACCTTCTCATTCAATTCTTCTGCCAAGCTTGCCTTTGTAACCAGTGTATGCAGCATGCCAAACTTCTCTTAGCCTGAATTTTTACACTCTCCTCAATTATATGAATTTTCTGCTGCCTTCTCACTTCCACCTTTGCTATTGCTTTTATTGGCATACACTTTTGTTTTGCAGAGATGAAGGAGAAAATCTCAGCAAACCAGTGATGTGGATAATTCTCAAGTGCTGACAAATACACAAAATAAGCACATTGTAAAAGAAAGCATTTTATTTCTTCATGTGCTATTGCTTTCAGGCTTTACAGCAGTCATCTAGCCCACAGCTTAAGACATCTTTTATCTTTTTAGGAGAATAAGAGTGACTCAAATGCTTCAGCTGAACCCATTGATCTCATTGCTTTCAACACGTGTTAATGGCAAAGAGAAGTTGGACTGGATAAACACTTGTAGTTGGTTGCAATTACATTTAGTAGTGTCTTCTTCAATTTCTAGAAAATCTTTTATTGTGTGATTTAACCCCTTGTGCAATTTTACTTTTATTCTTCTGATTTTTTTCCTTGGGTCTCACTTCCAGACTTTATTCTATAATCCTCCTTCAGCAAATTTAATTCTATAATCTTTCTTCAGGATTTCTTTTTTTTATTCTCAGTACTTTTTGTGCTTGCTTGCTCATCAGTTTAGTTTTCTCTAAAAGTTCATTCATTGTGGGAAGAGCCACACAGTGTTTGGACATACATTTATTTTTCATTCTCAGTTCTTCCCACTGTAGCTCCCTACTCTATGGCTCGATCCCATCCCCTTGTCCTTGTGTTTTCCATGTACCTCCAAGATTTGTTCTGATTAGTTATAGTCTATGTCCACCTATATATGTCTACAATCCTACTTTCAGGTATAATTGTTTATGATTGCTGTTGTTTAGTTCCTCCTCCACCTTTTCTCTATGTCCTTAAGCATTGCCTCTGCTTTTCAAAATACAAGAATGCATTTCTCCCTCCCCAATTTATTTTTCCTGGTTTGTGTGTGTTGTATTACTATTTTCATCCCAGTTAGTTTTCCCAGATTTTGCCTTTTGTTTAATGTTGTCCACTTCAGGAACTGGGTAGCTACTTGACATCTTAATTGCCAGAACAGATTTTTGTTTTTAACAACTCATGTTTTTAAAATGTTGCACGTGTTTTAAAAACATGAATTTTATATTGCCCTGTCTTGTTACTTGTGTATTGTCTTCCTTTTTCAAAACTGAATTTCAGGCCATGATTTTGCATACAGATATAATCTTTTTCTCTCTTGTAGCATTGTTCACTTGGATTACTCATTTCAGATCTCAATTTGCATCCATCAGTGGGAAAAAAGTAGGACTACCATCTTAGATCAAATTATTGTAGCTTTGTTCACATAGTTTCCTTCATCTTGATGTTGAACTTGGGCAAAAACAATCTGATTTGATTCTCTCTCATTATGTACAATTGCTTCTTGCTTTATTTGCTTTTGTTTGAACTGGCAGTTAGCCACACAGTACTTCTGTCTTTTGTAAAATTTGAATTAATCCACTACCTAAATATTCCCTTTTCATATGAATATCCATAGTAACAATTTTTGAAAACTGCATTTCTTTTGCACATATCTTAAAGTGTTCATCCTCTGGACTTGTTCCAATGTAGCAGTTTGCTTCTGTAGAAGTAGGAGGTGTTTCCAAAGTTTCTGCTGTCAGCTGTCATAGTTTTTATAGTTTGTAGAAATATTTTATCAGTATGTAAAGGAAATAATTTCACTGAAATCAGTGTAAAAGAAACAGGCTGATTAGAAAAGATTTATCCTTTTCCTTTTTTCCTCACCTCACTTCTTTTTTCTTTATTAGTAAACCATTCATGTGTGCAGGTCTCTATTGTCTTCTTTACCATTTTTAATCATTTTAGTATTACTTTGTATCACATGATAGGCACATGGAATGCAGTGAGGGGAATTATCCCATGTAAACTCCAGTGGATGATAAAACAGCTGAGTCTTTTTAGACCATGTATTTTCAGGGGTCTGCTGAAAACAAATCTACTTTTTTCCTTGTTTTGCAGAGTTGGCTCATAGAACAATTTTTTTTTCTTTTTTTACTGTATGACATTGGGAAGGAAAATAATTTGATGCAAAGAGAGCTGGGAGTTGATCTCCTCTCTGTGGTTCAAAGTCTGTGGTGCTTCTGAACACCATCTGTGCCCTTTCCCAACTGGTATGTTGCTGCTAGACACAACAGTTCCTTGTGGATAAGGGACTTGAGGGGATGGTGTTCCTCTCTTCTCACTGGTGCTCTAAAGGGCAGAGTCTGCTGCTGTCCATTGGGAACCTGCCCGTCTCCTCCCACTGCAGAGCTCCTCGACCTGTGTGATCCTGTTTGGATGGATGGGCTGCTGGTGCCTTGTTCTCAAGAGCAAATAGAGAGGATCTCAGTGAAAGGTGAGACTAACTCCCCCAACAATAGAGAGAGATGTTTAGTTCATAGGTCTGGCAAGTGCAGAACATCTGTGGAGGAAACTGACTCTCTTCCTCTTGGAAATATCTGTTTCCCTGACAACTCTGCAGAGGTACAGACACAATGAAACCAGCTGGTTGATTATTGCTCTGGAAAAGCAGCCCAAGTTCAATGAGTTATGCTTCAGAGTCTGACAACCCAATTCCCCGTTTACAGGATAGGAAACAGAACTGGTTCTCATCAGCAGTGAAATATACTGATTTAATGTAATTGGATTTTAATGCTCACCCCACATTCTTTTTCCCTATTGTACCTTCTTTGCTTGCCAGTAACTCATGTACACACTTAAAAAATCCCTAATGTACAGTTATGCCAGGTCCCTCAACAGGCCTGAAACACAAACAGCAGGGCACCAACTCCATTTATAGCACATAATTGATTAGCTGAGGTTTTCCCCAAGTGATTAATAACACTGAAGTCTGAAATGCCTGTCCAACAAGACTTTAAAAAGAATGTCACCCCTGAATATCTGGAAAACTGAAGTACCTGGAATAATTTCTGAAGGTATTTCTGAAAAACCCTGCCTGATTCTCATGTTAGGTATACAAAATACACTGTGAATCCCCACTCTGCTTTTAATGAGGAACTGTAACATAGAATAAACATCTGTTAGCTGAGAAGACGACTGATAGCAACAGTTTCTCTGATGCAATTATATTTACAATAAAGGTTAAATTACTTGTAAATTCTAAATTTTTGTATGAATGTATCTGTAAATAGATGTTAAGTTCTTATTGTATTCTAAAAAAAAAAAAAAAATAAAAATTAACATATAAGACTTCTGTGGGGAGAATAATGGACTATGGCACGTTATAAAAACTGATGCCCTGGCAGTTGTTGCTTACTTAGTCACAAGTGTTAGGTGTGACAAAGCTCTGTCAGCCCATCTTTCATCTTGGTGTATAGCATAGCCTGGTGCTCTGTCTCTCCCCATGCCTGACAGACTGCTCACCTCCATCTGTGAGACTGAAATATGCTTCAGAAAAGGGATGGCCACAGAAAGGAAAGTTACTAATTAAGGAGCTGTATTTGACATTCTATAATATGTGCAATATAACTCCTAATAAAGCAATATAATTTCAGCTGCCGGTTATTGTTACTGAGAAGAAAGGAGAGAAGGGGCAAAGTAAAAAAGCAAAAGTGTGCTACAAGAAGAGCATGATGTAGTGCTCCACAGTGAGGGCTAACTGTGTCTCCATCCCCTTTTCTCCTGAAATTGCTGAATCTAGAGTGAGGCCCAGGACTTGGGAGGGATTCTTATCTTGTGATTTCTCATCCCCTGCCAGCAGCTGGAAAGAGCTGCAGCTATCTGAGAGCTTCACATATCAGGACTCAGCTTCTGAACTACATATTTTGAGATTCTGATATCCAGGGTTTAAACTCGGAATAAGCCTTTGAAAACACTCTGCTGTCAAAACCCCACAGTGCAGAACAAAACCTGCAGCAGAGAGGCTGTGTTCACCCAGCCAAGCCATGGCAATGGCAGCTATGGTGGAGCAAGCTGCGTTTGAGGTGGTGAGAGCTAGGATGAAATGAGACACAAAGGAAACCATGCTTCGGTTCTAGCTGATGCCTGAAGGAATTGGAAACTTCAGATCTGGTACTGAGCAAGCTGGACAATCAATGACTGCTCAGAGCAGTCCTTCATCCATTCTGCTCAGGTTTTGCAACTTCGTTTTGTGATTTCAAGAGGTCTTTTTCCCTTCTCACATAAAAAAAAAAATGTGGTATAGACATTACAATTCTGCAGAGCTTTGGTATCTAGATAGATTGAAGCCACTATGCCAGTCTGTCATGGGCTACATAAAACAAAAGGTAGGTCAACATCTGCAATTCAGCTGATGGTAGGGGGATTCTTTTCAGATTCTCAGAGGCAATACCGGAAAAGAGTCCACCTGTGAGTATTTCTAATAGTGGAACTGAAAAAAGGTTTTTCAAGAACAATGCCCCAGTAATTACTTTTTTGTTGGTAATGTTATATGTAGCATATACATTTATGTCATGATGTAGGAGTTGGTGAAATTCCATGGCTTGTACAAGTAAAGGAGGCTGAGGTGACTAGATGATGATAATTGTCCATTCTGACATTATAATTTATGCACTTAGGAAACTTCTTTTCCAGTCTGTATTTTTAAAAAGAAACTGTAAGGTTGTGTATGCCATTCTGAAAGCATCTTGTAATATTTAATTTTCTCCCTATTCGACAGGCTGATTGCAATTCCATTACAATTTCTACTTTGTTACTATTAATGCTAAGTGTCTGATTAGGTATATTAGATACATTGGTCTATTGTGTTTTATATATAGCTGGATGCCTGTCCAGTCCCGAGTGTAACAGATGAAACTACACTCAGAGAAAAGAATCAAAGTAAAGAAAGTAAAGTGAAGAAAAAAATCATGTCTTTTATTTTGTTATTTCTGGTAACTGATGGGTATTTTGGAGACTCAGAAACCTAAAATAGACCTTTTATACAGATTGTACTGCCCAATTTTTTTTGCTTGATTTCCCAGAACCTTGGTTAAGTAGGCTTTCTTCCTCGAATTCACTGCTCTTTGCATCAGCCCCATACTACATTATATGCCTGCCAGCTGGTTAAAGTTGGGGTACACTCTGGTCCAAGAGATCAGTGAAGTGTTCAAATTGATCTTACAAATGGGCCCAAACAAAGGAAGAAAAGTAAGAGCTTGCTTCAGAGAATAAGGGTAGGAAGACTGCCTCCCTTTTGGGGGTTAATATCTAGCAGTTTATAAATTCACTCACATCAGCCAAGTACAGCACAAAATATACTGCACAAAATATACTGCACAGAGGAGCAGCTATTATGTACAGTAGCCACTTCACTGATTGCAATCAATGTCACAAATTAGACTGATTTCCTGGCTTGAGATATGTCAGAGCTAAACTTTATGTCATGAGTCATGCTGTCTGGACATCCATTTTGAGGCACTGTCTCTCTCAGGAATTTTCAGTTTTTGTCTTTTGTGCTATTGCCACTGGATCTGTGCTCACTTTTAGTAAATAAGTCTGAACTGCTCCTAGGTGCATTTAAATGGCATTCAATAGTAAAAAGAAGCTCCCATCATGACTTCTGTAACTTATATTGAAATATATTGGTTTTTTTTCAGCATCATAGTTTATGTTTAAAATGGCAGGGTTTTGTCAATAATATCTAGGAGTTTGATCTGAAATTTTAATACATCCTTGTGCTTTTCTCTTGTTGTCTTATTCCTTTTTCAT
Source organism: Serinus canaria (assembly GCF_022539315.1). Lineage (NCBI taxonomy): Eukaryota > Metazoa > Chordata > Aves > Passeriformes > Fringillidae > Serinus > Serinus canaria. The sequence continues at coordinate 37,023,262 of NC_066317.1, forward strand.
TCAAGTCAAACACCATCCTAATATTAATGCTGTACTGTGAACACCCGTTCTGCTGCATCCATGTGATTAAATCCAGTTGCAAAAACAATATTTTGCAAAATGTTTCACATGAAGTTTTTTATTTTGCCAGGTGGGACTTCAACATACACAAGGACAAACCCATTTCTCTCTGCAACAAATAAGTATAGTGTAATTAGAAACAGTCTATAAAGGGAGATTAGTGGGGAGCTGGTTTTTTGTACCTTGCAGCAATGCACTGTTTCAGAGGATTAAGAGCATCCACAGCCATAGCATTAATTAAGAGTACCTGGTACACAGTGATTTCATGCCTCAGCTGACCTGATACTCAGTATTTTGTGGAGGAGACACATGGCATTGCTTACTGGGGAACAATTTAATGAATGGCAACTAAATCTTTGCATCAACAGGCAAAGGAACAATTAGCTCAATTTTTGCTATGAATGAAAGGGTCAGCACTTCAGTGCTGGATTAACTGTTACTGGAATAAGTCAAGATTGGAGAGATAGGTAAATTGTGCAATTAATTTCCTAATAATTTATGAATTTTTAGGTGTGGGTTTGTCTGTGCTCCAACTAAGTTGAATGCTTGTATGCTTTTGTTTTGTCCCAGAGTCCCTTCTTCCACTTTTAAGGATGTTTAGAATAGTGCATAAGGAAGTTTCCTTGGCATCTACTATCATCCTTTTTTGTTAGATTAGTTTGTCAAGAACTATAGTCAAGCATAATGAGAAGATACAATCATAATGTGGCTCCTATGAGGGGGAGTTACCCAGTCATCAGCAATATTTCTAGCTTGAATGCTGTGATAGCAAATCAGAGACCACAGAGGGAAAAATATTTCACAATGGGAGCAATAGCCAAGCTGAATCAAGTATTTAAACTAGGAAAAGGTGTGCCCCAATTCAAAGGGAAATCAGTTTTATACAAAAAGAAGGGAAAGTGTGGTGGAAAGGAAAAACATTTCTAATTTACTTTCTGATGACAGATGAAAGCAATGTTATATGATATAAGACCATAAAGATAGCATGACTTTATACCCCCAATGGAGTTCATAGACAGTTCTGTGCTTTAAAATATGCAGCCTGGGTCTGCCCATCTTATTTTTGACTGCAGTGGGATGGCTTTGATTTCTTTTGTATTACCATTTTAGTTTGCTTTCCCTTTTTGTTTCAGTCACTTGTATTTAAATTATTGCAGATAGATATTCTGGCATAAAATCTCCATTTATTTAGTTTGGGCAGGCCTAATCATTTCTGTAAAAAGTCTCAGGATAACAAGTCCCACTTTTATTTTGATCTTTACCTCATTCTTTCTGCCTAATATTTGTGTGTACCTATATATATATATATATATATATATATATATATATATATATATGTTTTTTCTTTGATCCATTTGGTGAATAAAGTAAGCACTCTCTTGTATCAGAGGAACATTTTAGACTTTAGAAATGTGAAATTAGAAGATTCTAGGTAAATATAACATGTAAGTATAATGAATAATACTGCAATCAGTTAGGAAATCTCTTTATGCCTTTCATATCTCTATGAAGAAAATTCCACACTGAGGTCTGAAATGTTCATAAATACAGAATCTGTTGTGCTTATAATTTTTTAAATACCTGCTTCAGATCTCTGCTGTGTGTTTGGTTGAGACATACAATGGGATTTATTTAAAGGGACACAATCAAAATGAAATTAACAGTGTTGTCTAAAAAATACTTTCTGAATGTGATTATAAGTAACAACTAAGGCTATTATAAATGAAAAAAGGTAAAGAAATAAATCTCTTCTCTTTTGATTGGTTTACTTTTCCTGCTTGACAATTCTGTATCATAATTCTAATACCTTTTATGTATTTCTTTTCATCAGTAGGCCAGTTTTACAAAAATATGGGTAATATTGCTCTATGTATAGATAGTTTCACTCTTTCTTCCAACCTTAGTCCATTTATTCCTGTCTGAAAGTCCTTTATAAACACAAGCTCGGAATCAATAAAAGGTCCAAAGTATGTGAAATGACAGTTCTACTATTTCAAGAAAGATCACTATCAGCTGGGTTTAATTAGCCCCATTATAAAGAAAAGGTTGAAAATATCTTTCAGATTGTAAAATTGGAACAAGACGTTGATCATGAATGTCTTAATAATTTAAAATCTGTCTCAGATTTTCAATGTTCCAAAGTTATTTTCTGAATTCCATTTAATTCATTTAGCCTTTTATTAGGTATTCAAGAAGAGAACACCACAAAATATTACCAAAATTATCATATGTTATTAGAAATGCATAGTCTGGGTATCCTTTATGCTCATAAGGATGACTCCTAGAAACAAAGTCTTTTCTTTCCTTATTTCATGAAAACCAGTATTGTCTCTCTTTGTCATCCAATTTCCTAATTTAGAATCCTGAGTTCTTGATTGTTGGCTGTTGTTGAGTTCATAACCTTGTATTTCTAACTGCAGTTAGAAAGTGTCTTGCTTCTTGAATGTGAAGTTTGTGAGGAATGGTGCCTTTGTGGAAGAATGTACATTAGGTGCCTCTGAGCTGCTCAAGGGGAGAGATAAATATGTGGAACAATGTTTGGTACCTTTTGCTTTTCAAAAGACCTTAGATCTCATAACTATACCCTCTTAAAAGCTTTTGCCATACACTCAGCAGCATGTTCTGCTTTTTTGTTAGATTCATCTTTTGGCCTACTTTTCAAACTATATTTTAACTGGAACTCAAACTCTTTTCCCTTTCCTGCTATTTGCTGAGTCTAGCAATCCCATGCTGAGTAAATAATCTATAGTCCATGGTCTACCATCGTATCAGCCTTGTTATCCTGGCTCCAAACCCCAAAATGTTGGATATCTAGCTGGTAAGTATTCCCAGGAAGGCTTCCTAATGAACTTCCCCACTGGTTACTATCATCATTGCTTATACACGGATAGAACTACCTTGTAATACACTGACTATATTTGGAAAAATTAATTGGGAGTTCTTATGGTGTTTTTGTTAGGAAAAGTGACATTTTTGAAGTTAAGAAAAATATCCCAATTCATGTCTTTCATTAGGTATAACAAAACATTGCTAGGGAAAATGTATTCCTAGACCTAATGGTACTTCATTCTTTTGCAATGAAACCAGCTTGGGATCCAAATGAATCAGTAGATGAGATTATTGCAATAATTTGGCTGCCCTGCCATTTAAAAAGTGGTTTTGACTGCATTTGTAAAATGTTTAATATATTCTTAAATGTAGTGTAAACATATGATTACTTATAAAATTATACAAAAATGTTTATGCATACATTAAAAATCAAGATGATGGAAATGAATCTGCAATTGATAAAGTTTTATTTCATGTCAGCTGGCAAACCTACATATAATCTTTATACCTGAGCAATCTTATTGTAAAGCATTGTAAACTCTTGAAAGAAAGAGCCTTTATCTGCACTAATTAGAAGAGTTTATGATTGGCCACTAAGGGTTTAACAAAATCTCTTTTTTCAATTATGAGCATGGGCAGTGCAATTCTTTTAGTATACTGTCTTGTCTCTGGATAAACGTAAAATCACCTAGACCCTTAATATGAAGGAGAACATGTAGAAAACCAAATTGTTTTGCCTTGCTGACTGCTCAAGCATGCAAGCTCAGACAATGTCTTTCCATCTGTTTGTCTTTGAAACTGAGCCTTCCAAAATGAGAACACACTTATGTCCAGGTCAGTCACAAGGCAAGAGCTTAGGTGTGACTTTATGATGCACAGGATTTAAGTGTGGTTTCTGGCTTTTATGAATGGTTCATACTTTTTACTCCTTTGAAAATAAATATTTCAGCAGCTTCTGTTGTCATTTATCAGGTTGCCCTTTCATGAGAGCCAGAAGGATAAAAAGACCACTAGAAAAGGTCTTTTATACTCAAATTGTCTACCTAATTGCACTGCCAGCTAAGCAACTGTGGCAAGTAATAGACTGATTTTACCTGAGAGCTATGAATACCATGTTTAAATTGGAAACTGTGACAGATGAAAAACCTAGGGAAAGGTAAATGTCTCAGTATAATTTGCTGAAACAAATCCCCCAAAGGGCTACCCTGGTACACTGCTAGGAGTTTCCTGAGTGCCAGCACTAAGGTTGAAGTGGCACACTGAGGTGCCATCTAGCACGCTCCACTTGCAATGTGATGCAACGTCCTACAGCAATGAGCTTTTTAAGCGTGTGTGATGGGTGCTTTGGACCATGAAATTCTGCAAATCTCCTAGTGACAAAAATGCTATGTGCATGTGTGGTTGTAGAATAACCACATCTCTGCAAATTATATGGCTGCCCTTCCCTCTTTACACTGCCTTGTTCCATAATTTGAGAACTCCTTGTCTCATGGGCAAGAATGGCAAAAAATCCTGACCACACCAATATCTCTCTGTGTTTGACTCTTTCAGGCATGTATCCTTTATGGAAGTACGAGAAAGGAACCACAACCGACCCACCAGTAAAGTTGGAGGACCTTTGTTGTTCAAGATTCTTATGGTAAGAACTCATTAATCCTCATGTATAGAAAAGCTGATCAGGATATGACCATAACCTTGACCTTACCTGGGAGAAGTGCAGTGCAGAGGACAATACATGAGGCTCAGCAATCATCTCAGTCAGAGTAGACCTATAAAATAAATGTTATAATCAATAGGGAAACATGTCCTTGTGAAATTCTTTTTTTGTAATGCTGTACTGCAATTATTTTGGCAGGATGTTCAGAGAAATCCTTTCAAAGAAGTCATTTGCTGAATATGATGAGATTTTTAAGAGAGCTCTTCAGATTTTTTTTTTACATTCCTGAAAAGACACACTGAAGCAAATGAATAATTGGCAGAACATGGAATATGTAACATGCTGTGTGAAAACTGTATTCTTTCAAATCATCACTTGTCAGAAATTAATTCCTGTGCTAGGGCCTTACTATTGAGAATGTAATGACTTAAATCTAACTGGGTTAACTTGGGTTCTCTGTGCTGGTAGCTGAGGACAGCTGGCACATTTTAAGCTATTGAATTGCTCAGATGAGCTTTCATTTGTTCTGATTTAAGTGTTCTTAAGTAGCTGTCATGTACTGAGGTTGTATTTATGAGTTGAAGTACTATGTGTTTTCAGGGCTAGTCTCCAAAGCTATCACCTTTTATATTGTTGTCTTTAAGAATTCAAGGAACTCAGAATAACTTAAAGAAAATTATAACCTCTCCTGGGAAAACAACATATGAGATAAGTAAAAATAGCTACATACCATTAAAATAATTGCTAAATGGTAATCATGCATAGTGGAATGTTTTCAGACAGTTTGTTTGTAATAGAAATTATGCCTGATCACAGCCTTCTGCTGCAAAACTTATTCTTTTAAACTGATTTCCAAACAAAGTTCTCTTATGAAGGAGTTGGTGTTGCAGAGGAGAACAAAACTCACAGTATGAAGGCTCTATTGCCTCGCAGCTGCTGAACACAAAAGGCAGATGAAATTCTCCAGGTCAGGCTAGTATCAGTTCATGGTCTCTTTACATGGGATTTTGTTAGGTTAGAGGCACCAGAAAATCTGCTTTTCTCCTTCTCTCAGAGTCTTCATTCTTGGTTTTTGCTTCATGAAAGTTTTTATTTTCAGCCCTGAATACAAAGCCAAGATAAGGACTTGACTTTCCTTTTTTTTTTTTCTTTTGTTCTGGGATCGTTTCCATCTGACAGAATATTGGTTCCAATTTATGATTTCTGACTCTCAAAAGAAGGAATATGACTTTATTGCTATATTTATGTGTCTGAAGTGGACAGCATCAGCAGATAACAAACTTGGACAAGCCTATATTTGGAAAACAGAATTGTGAGCAATTTTTTTCCTCAAAAGCATTGCAAATAGAAGAATTTTTTTTTTTTATCTCTGAGCAATGAGTAAATTGTCCGTTTGATCTCTGCTTTGTAGAGATGTTTTGATAATTTGAAGTTTGGTGTCAATATGCACTTTTTTTGTTCTGCCCTATTCTTACTCTTGCAAAGTCTTTAATATTGTTTTATCATTATTTCATGTATAAGATACACTTCTACCATAGATGCTATCATGACTATCTTTAATTTTGACAAGAATTTTCAAAGCAGTTGGAAATAATAGTTCTGTTCAGGATTTTAATTGTATTTAGGTAAAAATAAAAATGAATTTCTATCTGAAAGAACTATAACTACATATTTGATGAAATTCCTTTGATAACCACAAAAGCCTAATATAAGAAAAAAAATAATGTTTGGTAAGATTCACTAACAATTCCAAATGTGAGACTGCAACTAAATGATATCTTTCAGTAAGATCATTTTGATCCAAAAAAAAAGGAAAAAAAGAACTAAATTTTTTACCTCAAAGTGCCATTCTTTCACATTCACCATTTAGTATTCATGTATCTAGCTTCAGGGACATCCATTTAAAAAGGTTTTCCTAGCATATCTTCTGATAGGCAAAACTTTAAATTTTCAGGAGATGATTAGGGAAGTATTACAGCAGTGATCAGCAATACATTTTCCTACTTTATTTTCTTGCTTTCTAGGGTGTAAACTCCTCCACGATTTCCCTTTATCTCACTGTTCAGAAAATAATGTACCTATGTGGAGTATGTGTGTTTCTATGCTAGGAGGAAGTATGACAACAGGACATGCACATTTTACTAGTTTTACAATTAGTAATTATTTCAATAGGATATGAACTTTCCTATGCTTGACCTGGATGTAATGCATATGAAAGAAACTTCTCTGGGAGTTCTGTTGACATCAGTGTGTATAAGCTGTCAATGTTTCCAGAGTTAAAAAAACCAAATCAGTATAATAAATCAAAAAACAGTGGCTGGTGAATGGTGACAGTGAGTAATGTGTGGATATTTTGATTAATAGAATCTCAGTCTATGTACACATGCTCTTACACACACTCATGCACTTTTCAGGCATGAGAAATGTTTCCCTATCTTAGCTCTCAGCCTGAACCATTGTGCAAATGTTATACACTCATCTATTTTTATGCTCTCATCTATGAAGTTCATGAATGTTATGAATATGGGTAATAAAGTGAGGACTCCTTGTTTTAAGGTAACACTTGATGAGGGGTTTTAGCTGTTACTGATTGCATCCATCATGCAGATGAAGATGTCCATTATAAATGCAGATAATCAGATCTTAGATATCTAAGCTGTTTGAATGTGTAGAAGATACACAACTTTTTTTTATGAAACTTCTTTTATAACAGCTGTCATTTGTACTATGTATGATAAATTTAATGTGTTTAGTGAATAGTGAGATTCATTAAACTTAAGTTAAACAGTTAAAGTGTATTTTCTGTGAGGAAGCTGAATGTAAGGACCAATGAAGTGTCAATTGCTTTCAAAGAAAAGTGGACAACTTAGATATAGTGTTTGAAAAGTTCATGGGTTGAGATAAAGATACTTTACAGGACAAAAAAGAAAAGGATAATAATAGTAGTTGTAGTAGTAGTAGTAGTAGTAGTAGTAGTAGTAGTAGTAATAGTAATAATAATAATAATTAGACAACACAGGACAAATGAAAGAGAGTGCAGTTGCTCACCCCTGTACCCTGATGGCCAGAGAGTTCATGAGTAGTGGTGTCCAGACGAATTTCCTCTGAATTTTTTGTCACAGATGCAAAGAACAATAAGGGCTCCTACAGGTAAGTACACCAAAAAGGAATATCAAAGAAGGTGCACCCCTCCTGATAAATAATGCTGGTGAGCTGGAAACAATGGATAAGGAAAGGCTGAGGTACTCAACAGCTTTTTTGCCTCAATCTTTAATGGCAACCTCTTTTTCCACACCTTTTGAATGGATGGACAGCGGGATGGGGATTGTAGGACCAAAGTGCTTCCCACTGTAAGTAAAGATCAGGTTTGTGACCACCTGGGCAAGCTGAATGTACCTAAGCCTATAGGACTCAATGGGATTCATCCCAGAGTCCTGAGGGAATTGGCTGATGTAGTTGCTGAGGAATCTTCATGACATGTGAAAAGTCATGGCAGTCAGGTGAAGTCCCAGATGACTGGAAAAAGATAAAAATTCTACCTCTCTTTAAAAAGGGTAGAAAGAAGGGCCCTGGGAACCAATGACATGTCAGACTCACCTCTGTGCCTGGAGAAATCATTGAACAGATCCTCCCAGAAGCCCTGCTAAGGCACATGGAGACGGGGAGGTGATTTGAAACAGCCATCACAGCTTCACCAAGGGCAAGTCCTGCCTGACCAACCAAGCAGTCTTTTATGATGAGGTGACTCCATCACTGGACAAGGGAATGGCTACAGCTGGCATTGGTCTGGATTTCTGTAAAGCCTTTGACATTCCCTCTAAATTCTATAGAAATGGATCCCATGGTTGGACTGGAAAGCCTTTGACATTCCCTCTAAACTGGATAGAGATGGACCCCATGGTTGGACTGGAAAGCCTTTGACATTCCCTCTAAATTGGAGAGAGATGGATCCCATGGTTAGGTGGATATGGAATTGGTTGGATGGTTGCATCTAGAGGGTAGTGGCCAATGGGTCAAAAGTCAATGGACGTCAGTGACAAGTGTTGTTCCTCAGGGGTCTGTACTGGGACCTGTACTTGTCAATATCTTCATTAATGACATGGACAAAGGGATTGAGTTCACCCTCAGAAAATTTGCAGATGACACCAAGCTGAGTGGTGCTGCTGACACTCCTGAAGGCCATTCAGAGGCAACTGGATACACTCCAGAAGTGAGCCCATGGGAAATCTCATGAGGTTTAACAAGACCAAGTGCAAGGTGATGCACCTGGGTTGGACAACTCCTGGTATTAGAACAGGCTGGGGGGGTGAAGAGATTTAGGGCAACCCTGCTGAGAAGGACTTGGGGGTGCTGTGGATGAGAGGCTAGACATTGCCTGGAGAGGGCAATTGTATCCTGCTTGAAATGCAATACCAATTGCATCAGTAAAATTCAATTCAGAAGACCTGAGTTTTTGTGTTGTGATAAGTTTTTCATCTTATAAACTTTAAAGCACTGCCAGTCATTTGGTAATAATAGGGTGACAAAACATGACTCAGCTGGATGACTGTTCCTAGTCAAGGTAATCAGCAGCCTAAAGAGACAGATGTGAGTTCAGACAATCACTCAGGTCTTTGCAGACAAACCCCTTATTGAGGAAATCCACAATGGATTCTGTAATTCTGGTGTTAGGGTTTTCCTTCTTTTTTTTTCTATTTATCTTCTTGTGCTGCATAAGGCGCAATTCATGTAATGCCATAATTTTGTTGTCTTGAGATAACTCCACTATCAATTTAGTGGTTGTTTCTAAGGTTCTTGCTTTCTTAGTCTTTATGAAGAAATTCACTTTTTTGTTTCTCAATAAGCAGGGATGAGCTTACAGAATCTGTGCCCTCCTCAGGAGGAATGGAACTTGTCTGGCAAGAAAGGACATGTGTTTCACATTGGCACGTGGGAGAGCCAAGCAAGTGCAATGTCAGTGAAGTTAAATGCAAATAGTTTGTGGTAGTTCGTTCACAATATCAATTTGTTAGAGTAAAATTAATTTGGATTCTGTGCATTTCCTCTCTGTTCAGATAAGGCTCATTCTAATCTACAGTTACACCAGATCCTGCTGTATTCATAGCTCCCATTCATACAGAGCCTGTTAAATTAATTCACACCAATTTGCACGAGAACTACAGGCAATCCTATGTCTTCAGAATCACCAGAGCTGTGCTGCATTTTAAGGCAGAGGTTATTCATAGTCCTTGCTCCTATGTGACAAGGTAAAACTCCCTTCTCTGGTCAAGGTGCCTTTAAAAAGACATTTTGCAAAAATCACTTTTACTTCTGTCAAGACTTGTTGATGCAGGCAATAAAGAGTGAACGCAAGTCAGAACCAGCAGAAAGCAGGCTTCCCTCTGTTCCATACAATATTCCACTGAAGAATCAGAAGGTCAGGATTAAACTGAAGTCATTCACCAAAAGAGTGTGGTGTGATGCCTTTTTCCATGGTGCTCAGTGCTGTAAGAACAAATGATAAAAAAACCCAAAAGTTGCAGCGGAAGCCCCATTAGTTAGAAGTAACTAACCTGCTTCATATATGAACAGCAGTACTGTGAATTTCCACAAATAAATTCTACTGTAACAGGGAAATACAGCAGCAGAATCTCCTCATCGTGTTAGGAAAGAGAACAAAAGTTTAGCTCAGAGTAGTGATCTGAGACCATTTTTCTCATGATGAAGAAAAAGAAGCTGTTTTATGTTGTGGTAAAGCCAATTTTTTTCTGTTTCTAGCCTTCCTTAATTGAAGTCATTAGTATCGATTTCAGTCATAAAGGAAAAAAATATATAAAAACTGTCACCTTCTTCATTTTAGAAAGACAGCAAAAGGCAGAAGAACTTTATTCCAAAACTAACCTGAAGATGGCACAGTAGGCACATGTTGCTTTCTGGTTCATGTAAGGATGTACTGTAAAATGAGAAAATTATTTGCTAAAATATGACTCCTTTGGAAGAGCTCTTTAAAAAATAGAAGCAGAAGAGAAATTTAAACCTTTTAAAGCACAGCCTATCAATAAAATTATTTTACAAGTGGAATACAGGCTGTTAATTTCATGCTGCCTAAAAGATTAATATAAACAGGTGGGCAGACAGAGACTCATCATGGCTAGGTGTTATTGGCAAAAATAAGTTTAATTTGTGTTGTTTAGTTCTTATTGATACATTTCTTTTGTAATTGTATAACAACTGGTAACCTCATCTGTTATCTCCAGCATAATGTATAATCTACACCAAAATGCCAGCTTTTATGAGGCCCATTCTGACTTTGGGAGAGACAAGATTATTCACATAATCTCGATTTTATTAAAAGATAAGAAATATTATGGGACATTTTTTATTAAAAAAGAAAATAGTGTCAAGTTGTATTAGTGAATTAATAATTTTGCATTTCATATGAATTAACCATAAATATACTCTCCACAACACACACAGGAACCTTGAGAATCTCGAGTTTATTAAATATAGAAGGAATTTCACAGATGTGCTGTAGCTAGGGGTGATTCAGCTCGCTATAGCCAAGTATATATACTATGTTTGGATTTTCAAAATGTGTTTAACAAAGACCTTGCGCAGAATGATTCTATGGAATCAAAGCTGTCTCTGTGGCAAGAAGGAACAGTCCCTTTGTGAATTGCCACCTGAAAGACAGAGAAACAAGAGGGTGGGACTAAAAGAGCTGTTCTACAGTGGTAGAAGGTTATCAGTGGAGACCCACGGAAGCCTTTACTAGCACCTTTGCTATTTCACGTGTCCAATAACAATGAAGAGAGGAGAGGGGAGCTGATAAAACTTACTGTCAAGACTACAATATATAAGGCAGTAAAAAAGAAAGGCAGTGACAGTGAGCTGCAGAGGGCTCCCCCTGTTTTAAGTGACTGAACAGTACTAGAATAGTTGAAGATCTGTGTGGATAATTATATTCCATGTGATTTACATGAGGAAAAACAAGTGTTACTATATATTTACAGTAATTTTGAGGTTTACAGTACCTGTTACCACCCAGAAAGGAGGTAGAATTAGTACTCCAGTGGTGTACAGTATTGCAAAACACTGATTTTTACCAAAATTTTCATTAGAAGCTGTTAACAAGCAAGACTGGGCAGAATACACAAAGGATAAAGGCACCTGAAGGAAGAGGGACTCTCCTGAAAACAAACTTGGCACATGCAAAACATTTTCTCAGCTGTAATCTGCTGTGGCCATCAGTGAATTCCTAGGAGGTGAAGTCATCTAACTTCAGTAATACACATATGGAGTGTCTAGCTTACATAGTTTTATTTTGTCTCCTTTCATAGCCTGTGTAGACATCCATGCTCTTCCAGAGGGGGATTCATTCCATCCTGAACAGATATCCAAGGCAGATGAACGTAAATGCTCATCTCTCCATAAACTGTGTGGGCATACTCTAACTTATCCCCACAATAAGCATCTAAAACTTATGCAGCTATAAGTGAAGTGTTGTTGCTGTTCTTCTTGTGCTGTAATAATTTAATTGAATGTTTTATAGCTGTGTGGTCTCAAAGTAACATTGCCCCATACCTGAACGTGTTAGAGAGTGAGGGAGGGAAGAGGAGAGCAGGGGAACTTTTTTGCTTGGGTTCCTCTCTGAAGCCAGTGTACTGCAGACTCTTGACAGCAATGAGCAGTGCCTAAGTGCCTTTCTGCTGCTTGCTCCCAAACAGGGCATTCTCAGTGGAATCTCTTTTAATCTCACCTCTAGGAGCTTTTTCTCTTAGTGTAAATATTCATGGGAGCACTGACTGAAATCCAGGTTTCCCAGGAGAACGTAGTACCCACAAGAGTCTCAAATCCTCACTCTGCAGGCTCATATATTCTTTTCTGTATTTTAAATGTAGTGAAATGGCTTCAGAAAGGGAAGTTGAGAGATTTCTTTAACAGATATCTTGTCTCAGAAAAAGGAAAATATGGATCCTCCTTCTCACCCATGTCAGTGATTGCCCTGCTCATTGCAGAAGAGTTGGGCTAAATGAACTTTTAAAATCTCTTTGAACAAAACCATTCTATGATTCTCTTTCAATATATCTTTCTAATAACCTACATGAATGCTGTAACCTTCAGTCATTGGATGGTAGTGCCTGTATTGCACTTACATCTAAATTTTTGTGACAACAATTTCTTAGGACATTTGATCCAAGAATGATTCCTGGCAGTGGAAAGTAAATGGGAGAAAAGTTTTTTTTCCCCTGGATTTTTTAGAACTTGTCTTCCTTCCCCAGCTGCTACAGATTTCATGTGAGCTGGTAGGAGCAGCTCTCTTTCCAGTGTAAAAGTTCTGGTAAGCCCCTTTCCACAGAGCTAATTCTCTCTTTGTTAATGCTTTTCTGCACCTGGCTGAGGGCTGTGAACTCTCCCAGACAGGAAGCATTTGCAAAAAGATTCACAAGATTCTGTGAGGGGAGGAGGCACAGGCTATAGTGCCACTCTCTGTTCCCTTACAACAATTCTGCAGATTTATCCTCAACGAGGATTTTTAGGGCTTTGGGATGGTTATCACAATTTTTGGATATAAACATGGATGTGAGTCACTATTCCTGAAGGTGGTTAAGAGAGATGCAGTTGTAGCACCGAGGGACATGGTCTAGTGGTGGATTTGGTGGTACTAGATTAGTGTTTGGACTCCATGGTCTTAGAGGTCTTTTCCAGCCTAAATAATTCTATGATTCTCTACCAACAGCAAAGCTCAGGCAAGGACTAAGGTTTTGGCTAAAATACAGTTCCTGAACAAAGAAGGGGAGCTAAGCTCTTTGTTTTAACAAAAAGTTTTATAGTTTTTTCCTTTTTCTATTCTATTATTTTACGATCTCCACATTTAATAATCCTGGATAAATGCCTGGATTTCTTCTGTTCCTCTGAAGGTGACTGAGGTATAGCTCTCTGATTTTTGTGGAAACTAACTACAACTGCCCATATGGACAATTAGGGTGCTCCAGCTGTGTGTGGGGTGTAATTTCCAGCTGCGGGGTGGCAGTAAACAGCTGGGGCTGGTAATTTCTCAAACTTCTCCAGCTACCTTCACAATATATGCCTATGCCCTTAGGATTTTCAGTAAACTAACCGTATTTGTTAACAGTATTTAAAACATTTCTTATTTCAAATGTATAAAGTAAAAGCCAATACTGCAAATTTTGAGCTAACTTAATCTTACTCTAGGCAAAAATGCCAAGTATTTAAGGACAACAGCTGTGGCTACTCTGCTTGAAAGAATTTCTATTACCATCTGGGAAAAGAGAAAACAAAATATTATGAAAATTTATACAGATCTATAGTGTGCTTCCTGAATCCACTTAAACTCTGCCACTCAATTTTCCTAATCAATCAAGTCTCTTAACAGTGATGTTAAGATTTACAATATAGCCTGTGTGCAGAACAAGTCTGGCAGAAGTGAAGCTCCTCTGAAAATTTTCCTGAGAATTACTGTGTGCACTTATAAAACTTTCACCATCCAGATTGATGAATTTACTGCATTTATTCAGTTTTAAACCTCTATAGGCTTATTTTGAGGCTTGTTCATTTATGGGTATACTTCCTCTTGAAAAAAAAAAAAAGCTAATATAGAGAAGATAATTGTAATATAATGCATATAACAGCCTGCCTCTTACAGTAATTGTATGTAGGATGCTCTGAAGCTGATATCCTGCTGCTAAGATATAAATAGCAAGTCCTAGTCAGCTGTGGAACCTGATTGCAGTGCTGCTCTGCACACCTGTGGCTACACAGGATTCAGGGTGCCAGAGGATGAGAATGGCAGCATGCAAATATGTAAGGCATTTAGTGGTGGCACTTCTACCATGATGAGATTGCTTATGGCATGTAGGGCAACTAGCAATGCTAAGTATCTGTGAAATAAGGCCCCTGAATTACAGTCCTAAATATAGCTTTTGTGATTTGCTTCAGGCTTTTAAATTTTACTATTTCGACTCAGCTGCTTGCAGAACCATAGTTTATAATTTCTGGTGCAGTGTTCAGCCAGCTTATAAGAGTTCATGCAAAAAGAGTTGTTTCAGAAATTCTAATAGACCCCAAACTGTCATACACGTGCACTGTATAATAGACAGTAGTATCATTATCAAGAATTCTCAAGAGAAATCATGGTTATGTTGCCTGATTTCACTGTCTAAAGTTTTTTATATAGTTAAGAAAAAGATTTACTCATGACTTCAGAAAACTCTGGTTCTTTTGAACCGAGCATCAGTTGTAATGATTTTACATGTTGTGTAAAGGATGATAAAATCTATGTATACTGTATGAGAAAATGAATTTGATTGATAACTTGAACAGAGTAATATTCAAAAGGATATGACAACCAATGTTTTCAAAATACTATCTTTTGCTGATTCTTTTATTGTTTCACAGTATTTTTGAAATGGAACAGTAATAACAATAATAATAATTTGTGTGTATGTTTCCTTTCAATTCTGAATCTAGGAGTATATGCATTAATAAATTAAGCCTCACAGCAACTCTGTAATTTAAGAATATTTTTATCCATGTTTGACAGATGGAGAAACAGAGGTACTGTGAATCATAAATGCATTTGCAAAGTATGATTAGGCTGTCCAGAAGAGAATATGAATACAGAATCTAGGGTACTCCAGAACAATGGAGAATTTTCAAGAATAAGTGATATGTTCTTTTGAAAATGTGGTCCTACAGGATGTGCAGGCTGATGGCCTGAACTGGCATTATCAGCATGGCACAGCACTGCTCTTTGAAGTCTATTGATGTGACTCTGTGCTACTTAAAAGATCTCAGTGCTGCTGCTCTTTCCCTGTTATAGATCAGCATTCTGAAACCCCTGTCAACAGCAGATCGATATTTCGATGCCTCACTATAAACTAGTCCCCATACTTGAATTCATGTAAGGTGGTGTTTTTCAAGGTTGTGAATTGTCCACATGGTGCCAACAACACTGCAAACCTGCACTGAGCAAGTGACAACTGCTTGTCTGCAGCTGACGAGCTGATTTTAGTACTGAGTGAGCTCTTCCTGACTCCATTTTTTGGGATACCAGCACAGGAAATGGAAGCAGCTTCTGTTTTGTGCCAGGCAACATATGCACAGCAGCATATGACACTTTGGGCAACACTCAGGTGCCACTGAAAATCACCTTGTGTACTGCTGAAGATGTGGCTGGGAGCACCTGCTCTGTTTAAGGGCAAGTGAATATTGGCAGCTGTGATGCCCTGTGAGATCCCTGGGTCTGTGCAGACTTTCTGTGTGTCCCAGTAGACAGAGATTCTACTCAGCTTCATGTTTCAGACCTGAGCTAGCTTACTGACTCTTGGAAATTATTTGGAAGAGGTGAACACATCAACACCAGGGCAGAATTAAGTACTCTGACAGGTTCCTTCTAAAAACCCTGGCATCAGTCCTTAAGGCAGATCAGAATAACCTTTTTGGCACCAGAGGTACTCTCCTTGACTACAGTTATAAGGAAACCATTCCATTCTTTCTGTTCTTCCTTAATACAGAACCAGTACATTATGGAAAAGCTCAAATAGTAGAACATTCATCATCAACAAATTACTAAAATGGCTCTTTAGTCTTTGATAAAGTATTAATTACCATCCAAATGAGATAGATAGAAATGATCAAATTCAACAGCACTTGTCACTTAGCACTTTTCTTATTCTCAGAGTTTGAACTTCTCATTTTAATGCACATGTAGAAATAAATAAGCTTTGGTTTATCAGAAATCCAGAATTATTTCTTGCAATTATTCTGCAAATGACTAAAGACATAATTTCAAAACCTACTATAAATATTTTAGATTTATTTGAATATTCATTTTGTTCTTAAGGGTTCCTTGCAATAAGCAGAGGAAAAAGTACTGTAAATAAATTCCCCTCCATACTTTGCATCCAAATTTCAATCATAACAGGAAGAGTTCTACATTTGTTTTTATATAGGGGTTACATATGTTTTATATAGGGGTACACGTGTGGTATGTGTTATATGTTAATAAATTATGAATGTCCGTGGTACAAATGTATTTATGGATAGAGATACTTTTTGTTCTCATTGGACATATTTTTCTCTGATTTACTGTTTTGTTTCTTCTCTTTTCTAACACTGAGAATTAGCAATTTTTTGGAAAAAGGTGACAAAATCTCATTGCTCTGGCTGACCTTAATTAACTCTAATCTGTCTGAAACTAAGAGGAACAACTGTCATGACATTTCCTAAAGATACAAATAATAGCTCAGAAATTTGAGCGTAGTATGTTTAAAAAATACGATTTAATAATTATTCTTGTATAAAGTCAAGTGATTTAATTTTTAATCGTAAAGTGTGCTCTTTTTTTCCCACCCAGGCAATAGAGGGAATTTTCATTCCTATATCTTTGGAATGTTTGTGAAAGGTATACATCTGAATCATCTCTGACTGATGGGAAAAGATGAAGATGGTAGAAAGAAAAGCATTGTTTTCTATTCACTACCTCCTTCCCCAGTTGTGTGGTGTCAGGGCTGTGATTTATGGTGATCTCAGTTCAGCTGGCTGGGGCTTTGCCAGTAAGGTACTGCAGCAAGAACAGCACTACAGTCAACCTCCTCCCCCTCGTTCCTGGAGTTGTTCTTCCCTCTTCATTTTCCACATGCAAGGGTTTAAAGTAGGAAATACAAACCGGTTTCCCTCCCTTTCTGCAGTTCAAGGACTCCCTGCTCTGAGAAACTCATAGCTGCTTGTTTAAAGCATTGTTAAGTGCTCATTGTGCTATGGGAGTTAAAACACATTTAAGAAGGTCTGAAGCTCTTACCTGTTGTTTTCATTTAAAAATATTTAGGCTATTGATTAGCTGGGTTGGCTCTTGTCTATTTCCTTATTTAGAAGACCTCTTTGAGTTTCCCTGACATGAGGGATTCTTTTCCCTATGTAAGTGCTGTGGATAAAAATAAAGGCACATCAATTATGTGAGAAGCAGGATTATGAAGAATGCAAATGATATGAAAATGAAGCCCAACCATGGGAAACACAGTATTTATAATGACATTAGTTAAAATGCGTGACATTTTCAAGGCAATATATTGAAGTGAATTTCTTTGCAATTAAGTGAGAGATATAGTTTTAGGCCTACCTTGCTATGTCCAGAGTGTGGAGTTACAGAAATGTAGCTTTCATTTCCTTTTTTCCCTTTGCTAATCTGCACCATCTAGTAGATCAATATATTAAGCCAATGAGCTACTAACCACCTTTTCCCATCACTTTTCCCAATGCATCCCTTCGTCATTAAGATTCCACAATTGAGAGAAAGCTTTTTTCACTGTTTGACTTTTTAGTCTTTCTTTGAAACAGAATCACAAAGCTTTCAATTGAGTTTATGGAAACTGCTTTTGTGTCAGCAAAGAGATCAATTTTTCTTTTCTGCTTTTGACATGGCACATCCTCATACTTGAGTTTCTTGGAAGGTTTGTCCACTATCAGTGCCTCCTCCTTCTTGAGTGTTCTTTGTTTTTTCAGGTTTCTCAGTACCCTTCACCTTACAACTTCAGCAATTTCCAATAAATTTGTCTTTGCTACTCATTCTTCATGTCTGGCTTATCTACGAATTCTTTCTATCCAAAGCAGTGCTGAAGATTCAAATTTTTTTTATTTGCTGATTCAGCTAAAAATTTTCCAAACTTCTCCAATTTTTCCTCACTGTGAACTCTCTGGAAAATTGTATTCTATATCATCTCATCCTTCCTCAAGACCCTACCTAGTACTTAATTCAGATCACTGCTGTTGAAACTTAGCCCACTGTTGTCATATTACTTTTTTAAATTCTTATTTTTGCTGTTCAATTTTTTTTTTTTTTTTTATGTCTTTTGTTTTTGTTGTCAATAATTTAAGAAATTTGGTCACTGCTCACTTGGCTTTGCATTCCACAGCCATCTTGTTTTCATTCTGTTCCTCCCTACCAGTGGTGCTTGCATTTTTTTCCTATTTCCTTTTGTACTTTTAAATTATTTCATAATATTCCTTTGGTTTGGAACATTCTTCTTTATCTCAAATGTAAGGTGTCTAGCTTTCTGCTTCAAGTTTCTGTTACTCAGTGTGTGCTGGTGTTTGGCTTGGCATACATTGCCTTTGCTGTAGCTCTTTCACAGATCACAGTCATGAAGTATCTGGTTAAGTAAAGGCAGCAGAAAGATTTAATTTCATTCTCTAATGAGCAGAATAATTTCTAGAACACAGACCCTTCTCTAATTCATCCTGTATTCCCTATATTCTGAATACAGCAGATAGGAATTGTTTGACCCATCTCTGATGTGCTTAACACTATGAGTTAACAAGTTTGGAGAAGCACATGACAATAGCTCTCATTTCACAAAGAGTGGATATTGAAAGAACAGAATAAGAGAGGAGAATAATGTTCACATGTATCCTTGAACACAACTGGGGCTGACTACAACATGTAGTTGTAGATGGGTTTTATCCTAGTAGAAAATGTAGTGTGAAAATAATCTCAGACCCTCAGCACTAGAGGTCACTAAACACAACAAATTTAAAGGGTCTCTAAAGAGTGATTTTTTTTTTTTTAACTGAACACTTCATTTGCATTACTACAGTTAAAACCCTCAAGAGACAGCAGTAGGTGAGAAGCCATCTGCTCCTGTGTATAAATGTGGAAGGTATCAACAGTGAAACTGCTCAGCTGAGACCATCCCTCATGATGCAGGAACCTGTGCCTCACCGTTTCCTTGTTCTATTGATCAAGGAAAGGATAGATTGTTTTATTTCACTTTTACTCCAACTTGCCTTTATAATCCAGGCATGATAAATGAAATAAGTAAGTTTTTAGACAAGTAGGTGATTATACCCTTGTGAGACAGGATGAGTTGGAAAACTTATATAACCATAGAAAAATAAGCTTTAATTCAGAGGCCAAGCAAGAGGTTAAATTGCAGAGGAAAGGTCAGATATTAATGCAGAATGATTACTTGTATCTTAAGAGATCTTTTTCAGAGACCTTCTGTCTTTGTGGAAAATATTTCACAAGACTTACCAGTACAAAAAACCCTCAACATAACAAAGGGACAAATGCAATGAAGTTCTCAGCCAAGAGACAAAAAGAAATGAAAGAACTTTTGGCACCTGGCTTTGGATCTGTTAGAAAAATGTATTTTTACTTGTGGTTGATTTAAATGGCTTTCCCCAAAAATTTTGAGGGCTTTATGGCGTTATCTTCACACCTATAATATAACATTCCCTCAAGACAAAGTGGATTCAGCATAAGAAAAGATGGAGAAGAGATTGAATAGGGAGAGGTTTGGATCACTCTTTTGGGAGAAGGATACAGACAAAATGCTCCTCTTGCACAATGAACATATTGCCCTGTAGTGGACCTTAAGACTCCCACTTTATGCCATTACCCTGATAGCAGCAAGAACCTGTGAATTTCACCTGATGTCCTGGTCCTTCCTGCTGCTGGTCCACACAGGAGCTGATGAATTATTAGTGCTGTCAGTTGTGTTTTCAGCTCTAGTAGCACAAAGCTTTCTCATCCTGATATAAATCCTCGTCACTCCCGGTTTCCTACCTTGTGATGGAAGTAGATTTTTTTAACAGAAATTTTACATAATTTTAAAAAATGCTTCCTTATAGGAATTTTATTAGAATCAAGAAGGCAAATAATTTCATAATCAGGCAATCTCAAAATTTGCCTTACTTTTCTAATAGTAATACTTTTGTCATCCTCAAATGCACTATGCTGTGGGCTTTAATTGTGTAGTATATGTATGTTTTTGATAAAGGGTCTGTGTCATTGTACAAGAGTAAAAAATATGCACTAGAGGAGACTATTGTCTACAGCTGCTAAATTGGTAGACCCTCTTGACCTTAATTTCATTGCTCTTCACTTCTCTATCATCTTGTAGGAGTGTTGGGAACAGTGGTTAATTAATATTTTTAATTGTTTCAGTACTGTGGTGGTGAGCACCAGAGAAACTTATGAGGAAATTAACAATTCTGTCTTGAGAGAAGTCTTTGACTAGTGTGCAGTAAATAAGGCCTTGGGTCACACTTTGAAAAATGAGGAGAAAACAAAATATTGAGTAGTTACTCATTATGTGAACATTCTGTGCACTGAGCAAAGCAGAGGTCCTGTGAAAGAGAGAAGTGCTCACATAATTAGATTTTGTCAAAAAGCTTATGTGCAAAGAGGATGCACAAAGAATGAAGGATGGACAGGAAAATTAAAGATGGGCATTTCTTAACATTTAAAGCTTTCTTCTATAGTCTTATGGTATGCTTTCAACATAATGTGGATTTTTATGTGTGTATTTGCCTTCTGTGTGCAGGCAAAAGAAATTATCTATGTCTTTGAAGTACATAAACCATTGAAACCTGACATGATAAATCTTGAAGGAACATCCAATCATAAATCTGCTTTATCTAGACTTTCCAAGGAAAATTTTAACAAAAAATAATAAGATGAAAAACCCATTGAATCTTTCAAAGTAGTTTACTCCATTTTCCTTCAGCTTGTTTCATTCAGCACTTTATAGCTCTTGGATTATTGTGATTATCCTGAAAATGCCAGTTTAAAAATAACTGTTCCCCCTCAAAAATTATTCCTCAAATAAATTGTTAGGTGTGTTCACAAAAAAAAAAAAAAATTCTGAACAAGCAGATAGGCTTAATTTCTACCAGATGATAAAAGATCTATAATCCATGGTCATACCTGTATTTCTCATACTAGCTTAACAAATTTCTGGACATTGCTGTTTTGGACAAAAGGTCGATCCTTTGAAATACTTACTGGCTTCTCTGTCAATAGGTCTAGGGGAGAGGTTATTAGCTAACAGCTTTGCAAGTATGTTGGAGGAATGAATACAAGTTTTTGAGCTTTTATTTGACAATGGACATTTTAAAGGGACTTGGCAGATGTGGAGTTGTGTAGTATTTGATTGGATTTTAAATTGAAACTCAAATTCTGGAATATATATCTTTGTTAAGGAAATGTGTACTCAGTTTTTAGATGAAAAGAAAAAGATGCCACTAAAATATGTGATGCCACTAATAAATAGGTAAAGAATTGAGGCTAAAGAATGTCTTTTTTCTATATATTTTTGAATTGCCAAGTAAACAATAGAATATAATAGATAAAACCTTGTTGGATTTGTGGAAGTTTTAGTGCACACTTTGTCCTCAATTGTCAATCAGAGTTTCCACGTATAAATTTTAAACAAACACGCACACACACACACACACACACACACACACACACACACACACACACATTTAGTTGGTTACTGCAAAGAAGAACTAATAGTGTTGTTGTTGTTGTTGAAGAGTCTTGTCCACGGAAAGCAAAAGACAAAGCAATTACCTGTGGTAGCTCCAGACATCAAAACCTGTTTTGAAAAATAATAGGCCTTATCCAATCCTTCCTGTCATATATTTGCTTATTGTAAATATAGTTTTATGACTATAGTACTAGTTTTATGACTTATGAATTTGTATTTGATATTGTTCATTTAGCAATATATTCAAATATCTTCACAATAGTTTTTAACCATGAATATACTTGGAGAAATTACTTAGCAGTTTTTCAATGTGAAATTGTCCTACTAATATTACCCATGATCTGGCAGTTTGCTTCACTGTGTAGTAATTCATGGAGCTATAGGGTTTCTTCTTTACTCATAGTGTATTCTTTGAAAAACAGAAAATAAATTTTTATGCTTTGTGATTCGAAAATATGATCTAACTTAAAAAATGGAGCTATTTTCTTCCCAGGGAATTTAACAGATTATATGGAGCAGAAGACTATATCTTTACTAATACTTTCCTCTGTGTTTCAAGACCAGATCTGAATGTGTGGGGACTTCTGTCACATATTATTACTGGGGAACGATTGGATTTTCTAGATTATTTTGGCAGTAACTGTAACAATGGCTATATTTCTTTTGATGTTTTTTCCCAGATAGTTTATTTTTATCTTGACATTTTGCCCATCCTGTGAATCTCATCATGGGAAAGAAACAGCAGTTTGTCTCAGAGCAGTTCAATTTCAATCTCTAGGTGACAAGTTGATATTTCTTTCCTCTTGAAGAAGCTTTTAATATGATGTGTTAAATGTCAAGGAAACTCTTCAATATATATTGAACTTTACTAACCTTATTTCTCTTAATATTAATGACATATTGACAGCATCTTTTGAAAAATGAACACTTCTCACAGATGTCAGGATTCTGCACTCACATTATTCCTACAGGAATCCCCCATTCCAGTTGTTATTGTTCGGAATTGTAGTAACTTTTACTTTACAAGGATTTTTACAGACTTTAAAAAAATGCATGTCATGAGTTTTTCTTAATTATTGGGTGCTGCTCGTGCTGATCTAATAGATTAGAGATCACAAGTTGGTTAGTAATTGTGTCAGTTAGCTTTGAATGATAATTTTAATTTGGGATCTGAGGTTTCTGAAGCTAGTTCTAAGCTAGTTCTGAAGCTAATTCTAAGCTCATTTACTGATCTTACAAACCTAGGTGAGTAAGTGAAGGTGTCCCATAAGGGCTATAACCTGTAAGAACAATATGGAATTTTTGTCCAGGAAAACAGCAAATATCCGTATTGGAGTCAATGTCTCCATTCATGGTGAGCAGTGCTGAAAGTCCACTGGAGAAAATAGTCCTATGGAGAGATTTTAAAAGGAGAATCAATAATTTCTCCAACAAAGATCACAAAGTGCACCCTAAAATGGGGGTTCACTGAGCATTGGTACCTGGAGCCATCTGAAGTGCCCGCTGCAGGCTGCAACACCTCTGTCAGATGCAAGATCTGATGGAGGGAGACTCTGCAGCTCCATCTGACGTGGAAAGGGTGCCCATGGGTATCTGCAAGAGTACCAGCTGCCTGTGTGCCAGCAGCTGAGGTGAATGCCTAAGGACACTTTCACATTTCTCTGGGCTCCAGATGCCATGTCCTCCCCTGAGCACAATGAGATTTCAACCCCTTTGCTGACATGTTGCTCTCTGTGCACAGACACTTCGTCTTGCAGACACCTCAGACTTAGTCCTGCTGCTCCCTTCTAAAGTAGATCATATACTAGCTTCTCATACTCTTTCTGTTTGTTTCACATTAATACAAGTTAGTGTATTCTTCCAGACATTAACAAGAATTCCCTCCCAATATCATCCTATTTGGACAAAATTCACCTGAGTATGTATTTGGAAGAAATTCTACTTTGAACACATTAAATACAGTTAAAGGATTTTGTTGCAGTGATTTTCCATCGACTGCCTGATGCTGAAGGAAAAGTTTAGTTATTGAACTTGAATTCTGCTGAATAGTTTTTTGCACATCTTACTTTCTCTTTAATACCAGATAATATGATGTAAAATGCAGTTTATGTCCAATACAGTCAAATGTATAATCTGTATTACCAGGAAGTATAATTTAGTACAGTTGTGGTAATTTAAATGCATTTGTGAAGCCCTTAAATTACACTGAAATGCAAACAACTACAAATGATTTGGTATAGTTTTTTCCTGGTAGTTAAGAAAATTCTGAGCTACAAACCCACAGATATATTAATTTTGTTTCAGTCTTTGTGTTTTTTAATAATTTGTTTAATGTACAAGAAAAATCATTAGAAGGGAAAAGCTTTTTACATTCCCATGAGAAGTTTGATACGTGATAGAAACATATTACACCTGTCTATGGAAAAGCAGCACCTGCTCCCCATTATGGTGTACTTGCTTAGAGCACTAAAAACATTTGTTTAGAAGGGATTATAGTTAGCAGCAAACAATGTGCAAAACCCATTTTTTTATTTACTTATTTATTGTGAACTATTCAGAAAGATCTATTTTGTCTTTTGGAGTCTTTATGAATATTTAAAGTTTAACATAAGGATAAATATTCTTAGTAGAAAAAGTCATGATTGCCCAAGGCCACAACATTCTATCAGTATCACAGATAGTTGCTTAGATCTTAAACTCCATAGCCCAAAAAGTAATGATGAGTAATCAGATGTCTCAGGCTGCCCTCTGAGAAAACACCAAAAAACTATTTGTCATTATTATTCACAATTGCTATTGCAAGAAAGTCAAGGGGAATACAGGCTTATGGAAAATATACATTATGCACAGGGAAGAATAAATATGTCAGGGATGGTGACAAGAGTCTTGCACTCTGAGGGATGGACTTTCAACCTGAAGAATGTTCAGGAGAAGCTGCGAGGTGCCTGTGCTCTATGTGGGCTGGAAGAGCTGGAAGCACACCTTGCTCCTTGTGGCTGCTCATCACTGTCCTGCCCTGCTGGTCAAGGCAGGGCACATATGACAAATAAATTACATATAGCCTCAGAGAGCTGCCTGCACCCTGTGTGAGAGCAAGGAAACACTGCTGTTCAGTGCTGGCTCCTGGAAACTGTCAGTGTTGCCACCAGTCCTGGAGCTGGGGATGTCACCTCTCACAGACACTTCCACTGCCACTGCCACTGCTGCTACCACTGCCACACTGCTTTGCATGTAAAAGTGACAGCTTTAGTTCTCTGAGAATATTTCAGATTTCTGGAGGGTGTTGTATACAGTTAAACAGGATAAAGAAAGATGGGAGAACCCTGATATCCCACCAGCATAGTACAAAGGCAGTGCTGGGGTTCTTCAGCTGCAGAATTCAATGCTTGGGATCAACAGGAATTGACATATCAGTCTGTTATCAATCCTCAGGTTCTCATCTCAGTTGCACCAGCTGTAAGGTGGAGCAACTCTAAAGGAATTCACAAAATTCTAATCTGGGTTTATGTGAGTGCATCTGGGGACAGTGCTTTGCTCTGTTTTTGCATGCAAGCAAATTATTTGCCTCAGTTTTTCAGAAAAAAGGTTTCACTTAATGGCAATGCAACACAATTGTTTGTGGTTTTTGATGAGGATTTTTGTTTGTTTTGTTTCCATTGCACAGTATCCTTTAAGCGTTCAGAAAACAATCTGTGGCTATTTATAATCTTGCAAACTGGATCAACTGTTCTCTTTCTCGGTCCTTCATTTAATGTGAGAATGATGGAGAAGGCAACTTTGTCAATTTTCATAAAATTAACTTTGTAACATTATTTTAATACTTTACAATAAGTTTCTATGATGCCCTGGGGCATCTTTTTGTTTGTATTCAAGCATCTTGATTACAGTTGTATTAGAGAATCGCTTGACCTTATTCTCTCTCTCTCTTTTTTTTGTTTTTTAATAGTCTGAGCTCAGGCTGTTTAGTAGCTGCCCTGTGATACAAATAGATGCGCTCTTGGGGAACTGATTTAAATTTGTGTGTTTTAGAAATAAATTCCTAGAATCATGTTGCCACAGGAGTAGCTCTGAACTATCACTATCTGTGCTATTTTCACATCAAAGGGCAAACAGGAAATATCCAGAACCACAGATAACTTATAGTCTTCTTAAAATACTATTTATGCATACTAATTAGTTGTAACCATGGGAAGCAGTATTAACAGTATACTTTTCATTTTAAACCAGGCTCTCTTGTGCTCCACTTGATTAATTGTCACAGACTGTAATTTCATCATAGTTAAAACTGATTCAAGCCCATTTCCCTGTAGTAATATATATATTTTTTTTTTGGTTTGGAGAAATTAATATTCCTCAAAATCTAATTAATGATCTCCAAAGAATTATTTGCATGGAGGATGTTAGAGTTTTACAGCAATTATGCAGTGTGTGTAACTCATTAAAAGGTCCATTTTCATTACTGGATTTAGTGATGAGGTGACAGGCATAACCATTCCAACTGGCCAGGCAAAATACAAGGCGAGACTGGGAAATCCTTCATTCTAATGCCATCAGTGTAGCCAAGATATTTTTCCATCATCACATTTTTAGAATGAAAATGGCTCTGAAATTAACAGTAAGGTCTTTTGAAGGTCACTCTTTGTCTTACAAAAATTGTGGCATATTCCTTCCATTCAAAGAAGGATGCATCTGATAGTGTTCTGAAGGGCTGGATCCTGCTGCATTTGCTGCTCACTGAGTAATACCACCATCAATCATTCCCTGATTGGAATCATCCTGAACCACAAGATAGGATGCAGTGTGGGAGAGGGTGGGCAGCTTTCACTGGTGGGATGTAGAGCAATGAGGTATCAAGCATCAGTTCTTCTCCAAACTTGTGTCCATCGCTCCTCTGATAATGGGAAAAATTAGAAGCACCTTTCTTTTATCTTTTTTTCGACCCACATTTTGCAAAAAAGTTTGGCTCAGAAATTGAACTTTAATTCTGTTACACTGGAAGTGGCTGTGCATAACAAACTTTAATATGTTTAATTTGTCTGAGGCATCATTAAAACCCACCAGGCTAGCTGTGCACAAGGTAGCATAATTCATGGCAGACAGGAGATCCATTCATTATTTCTGCCATAATTACAGCAAAAGCATTATTGATAAATCAAATAGAAGTAATAATTTTTTTTTAAAAATGAAGTTTCTGTGGCTTTATAATGAAACAGGAAGATACTGTATGTAAAATCAGTCTTCCCAGTCACACATTTATTTGGACCTCTGAGATGCAGTACAAAAACATTCTCACCTTTTCTCAGTGTTTCACTTATATATTTCATCCCAGGCAATGTTAATATAGTCACACACTACAGCTCAAAATATGCAAACTATGCATTTTGTCTCTTTCATTCCCACCTTTGCATTCCCCAGTAAATCAGTGGTAATAGTATCTGAGGTCCTAATACAGCAAAACACTTAAGAACATTCTTAACCTTAAACACATGAGTAGTCTCATTATATTCAGCAAGATTCCTCATGCTTTAAATTTAAGTTCATATTTAAGTGCTTTGTTGAATCATAGCCAAAATGAAATTGTACAAACCAAGGTGTTTTCTGCATCGAAATACAAGTACAAATATGGAGCATTAACTTTGTGGCTTACCCTGATGAAAAAAAACCACTCCTGGAAGTGTGAATTACAAGAACACTATTAATTCAACCTTAGGGGGCTTCAGGGTAACAATGCCTGCTCTATAGATGGGATTTTCAAGGCTGAATGTATTTAGAAGTGCTAAGCACAGGCAAATAAAAGAATAGCTGTCCTGGCAATCACTCATGATCACTGCGTACCTGTCTGTTGTTAGCATGTCCTCAGCATTTCCTGTTTTAAAGCCCATGGAGTGTGATTCCACCAGGCAAGTAACATCACAGCCCTATTTGTGCAATGAGTCTGTGGCAGTGTTTTGGTTTATCAGGACAACAGAAAACCTAAATAAAACCAATCTTTTATCTCTTACTGGAAGCAGATTATCTGCATGACCTCATCAAGTCTTTGATTTTTTTTGTTTAATACACTTTTACCTTCAGGTTCAAAAAGAGGTGTGCAAATTTGCTCCAAATGCCAAGAAATAGATACAAACCTATTTTTTTAAACCTCAAATAAAATAAGCAATTTTTGCTTTTTATATTTAAAAAGAAGGATCCAATGTACAATCTATTTCTGAATACAAGTTAGCCCAACAGCAATCTCACTGGAGTTTTAATATTTTACAAGTGTGATCTAAGGCTAATTTGTATCTGCATATAAAATGAAGGCAATTAAAGGAGGAAAGAGGAAGGAGAATCTGATATATTCTCCCTCCTATTATTCTTGATTAATTTGGATAACTTTAAAGGACTTATTATTTTTCCTACTAGGATGTCTGAGGTAGCATTTCATCCTTCTGGGTATACTCACTCAGTTGTACTTTAATTCTACTTTAACCTGACTAGTAATTTCAGAGTTTGTATGCTTCTTACTCATCATCATGCTAAGTGTTTTCTCTCAGGATGGTGATCTTTGAGATTTGTTATGGTTATTTTTGAGACAAGTTAGCCTTTATTGAAACAGAAGTATCAGTACTAAACTAAATATTTGCCAGCAGTCAAAAGCCAAATGCTACTGCTAATATTTTACTCTGATTCATTGTTAAGTAGAAAATGAACTAAGGTGCTACTAATGTCTGAGTTGATGCAAGCTTCATGAAACTCCCATGAGACTGCTCTCATGCTGGTGGTATCCCAAAGCTCAAGAGCTTTGGGGGATTTTTTGCTTTTCTTTTTATCCCCAGACCAGAAATGAATGAACTGCTCTGTGCCCAAACACATGCCTTTGTAGGACGTGGCTTTTGTATCTGAAATTTTTACTTGGAATTGCAATTTCATTATCTAAGGTCAGAAAATGTCTAAACTTACATACATAGAAACACCTCTTCCTACTGGAAGATATAGTAACTACTCAACCTCTTTTTCCATACATGTAATACTAAATTAAAGTTAGGATGTGTGGCCTACTTTACGCTGGTGATTTACAAAGGACAACGAGGCAAAAGTCTGGTTGCAGACCTAGCTTTGCAATAGTTTAAGAGGAAACTCAGGATTTTTAAGCAAACACCTTCTTCATCCATGTTCCCAGAACATGTCTGAAAATATCTATAAAGGAGCAATTGCATTCCATTTACTACCTGTGAGCTACAAGGAACAGCTGTTTCAGAGAACAAGATAATCTGCTTGCTGGAAACATTTTTTAAAAGTTTACAATAGTGAGAAACCTTTGTATGAATGAAATATATGAGTTTACTTCTATCTTGCTTATTTTTAAGTAGTTTCTGTTTTATGATTTTTCTTTGCCTATTCCTACATATTTCTAAATTCGTGGCTTCAAGTGTATTTTGTAGCAATAAATCCTGTAGGATGTTTTTTTTTTCCTCTGAATTTTTTTCTCTTATTGTTTACCACATTTTTTTAATCATGAAAAATATCCTGCTCCAACTTTTGTAAAGAAATTTGTCCAGAAATTTCTGCATATTTCCCTTATTTCCCTGGGTTTTATCCTTCCCAGTGAATTAGCATGTCCTGGTCTTCCTTTTCCTCTTTCAGATAAGAATTTTACCAAGACCATACTTATTTTTGTTGGGATCACTAAGGCCCCTGCTGTGTTTCCAGCAGAGGCTTTAGTACAAATGACTGGGTTTAAGTAGCACTTATTTAGTCTCAGAAATTGATCTAGAGCCTGTTTAAAGTCACTGAAGACATTCCAGTTGACAGAAGATTGTATGAGACCCTTATAAGATAATAAATACAAGAACAAGTCGAAGAGAATGTACTAAAAATAGTAATAAAAAATTACTTGAGGGAGTTTTTTGTTTAGTGTATGTTTGCTGTCCAGTCAATGTGTTCTGAAATTTGATTAAGCATTTATTAATTCTTGCCAAGTAACACATACTATTAATTTCCATTCTTCAATTGTTTTAAAAATATTCAGTGTTCATTTTATCTATTGTCACACTTTGTTGTTGGATGCACGTCACACTTTCGTCTCATGGAATGAACACCTGAAAATTAGTAATTGGAACATAAATGATGAACAAAGGACAAGGAATGGAACTCCAGTACAAATAAGAGTCTCTTGAGCTGTGCAAATAGGTATTTGCCTGTGAGTGGTAACACCAGGATTTCTGAGTGACTAATATTAGAGTGCCACAGAGACAAGATAGTTGAAGACTGAGTCACAAGGGAAAAATACTTTTTATTATTTGATTTTGGGATCTAGTTAAATACATATATATTTTTTTGTATTATTTCTGGTGAACCATAGAATGGGTTGTGTTCAAAGGGCGCTTAAAGCTCATCTAGTTCCAACCACGCTGCCATGGGCACCTTCCAATGTTCCAGATTGCCCAGAGCACCATCCAATCCGGCCTTGAGCACTTCTGCATCCGCAATTTCCCTGGGCAGCCTGATCCAGTGCCTCACCACCCTCACAGTGGGGAAAGGTTACACACATGTGTGTGTCTCTGAGTGTAGGGGAGAGGTTTAAAAGTATATAAATTATATTAGGAATTTTAAGAGCATAATTATTTATTAGTAACATACCTGACTAAGTGTATGTACAGATTTAGCTGAAATCAAGGGACCTTTTTACATACATTCCAAGGTAGTGCTTCAGCTTTCATAATGGAAACCTGATGTGGTGTTTCCTCTCTTGAATGGTCTGCTTCATTTATCTAATTTCCTCTAGGACTCTGGATTGTATGAAATAGGCTATCAGGGTGCTTTCAGTGGAAATGATGAAGCACTTCAATATGTTAACTTGCCCAGATAGAAAGAGCATATTGAAACTTACAAATATGTTTAGACCTGAATCAAAATGACCACGCTGATGTACAAAAGAATATAAGTTTGCAAATGTCACAGTGTCCCAAGTCCAAATAACATTATATCTTCCCAGATATTTTAAGCTGAGCTCTTATAAAAGGATGAAAGTTAGATTTTAGATCAAGCAGAAGGAAGGCTGGAAAACAAATCTTCTAAGGCCCTTGAATGGGTACAAATTCAGTAGAAATTCAAGGAAATCATTTTTGTAACATACTGAGTCTAGAATATGAATCTGTCATCTTGTAGACAGGGCTGAAGAACATGGTATTTCAATTGGATGTCAAAATAGCAGCCAAGTTTTTAAACCTGTATCAGCAGGAATGTGAAGGAGTGAAGGATTGAAATCAATTATTTGAATAATACTAGTCTCTTTTCCCTAAGGAGTAAAGTTTTTTTTGCATATCACTTATGAAACAGTACAGTACATCTAACTGCATTTAGACATTAACATTAATTGCTAATGGTTTCCTTTTACAGATTCTAAATGGTGGATTTATTGAATCAGCCTAAATTTGGTCCTTCAGGGGGATGTAAGAATAAGTTTGTCTATCCTTAGAGCAAACTGCAAATCAGCAATTTAAGTGCTGCCTAAGATTATCTGTTGTGGTGGGTTTTTTTTTGGTTTCATTGGGTTTTTAATATTTTTTTGTTTTAATTACTAACATATATCAAGTTTATGTTAATTATATGAAAACATAACAGAGATACTCAGTAGCATTTAAGGAACTTAAAGTAATTAACCTAGTTCTAAGTTGCAAAATGCTAGAAGACTCAGCATATTAAAGTAGGTGTAAAAATATAATGGAACACTTGGTTTTACTGGTATTCAGCTTTTCTATGAAACTAAATTAAACTTGTTTTCCTAAATATGTTATTGAACTTTCTTCAAATATCATCTTTTTTCTCTATCTTTCTCATGTCTGTGGATTTCTTTTCCATCCTTGTGCAAACACCTAAAAAAGCCACCTTTACTTCTTTGGAAATGTCACTTGAATTTGTTTATGCTTCATTAGATGTACAATACAGAACATTTATTTTTTTCAATCTGGATGACTTCGTAAATTTTTATTCAGAACAAAAGAGTGAGGAGCAAATGTATTTTCTGCAAGAGTCAAAATGACCAGGTGGCCAGTTATCCTGAAACAATCAGTGGGAAATGACTTAGCACACCACTCACCAACACGATCCCAGGAGCACTGACTGCATATTAGTGATGATTGAGATAATATCTTATTTTGAAATATCTTTACTGTTGTAGAATGCTCTACCACATATTAACTTACAGAAACCTTTAAATTAATGAAATTAATTTATTTTTTAATCAAATGCACTCTAGTTATAGAAGGAAGTGAGCTTCTTTATTTCAGAAGATATTTTAAATTTATACCCAGCAATTTGCAGTGTGTATGGACTCAATAGATCTAATGAAAGACTACACGGTTCCACAATTTGACAATGCTGAGATATTCTCACATTGAGTTGTGGAAGAAAAGGCAAATGAATCCACAAAATTATTCTAGGTGTTGCAGAAATACATGAATCAAAATGTATTTTTCTTTTTCTGGAAATGTGTGTGTGCAGTGATTTTTAATGAAAGCATTCTAAAAAAGATGCATAACTGCCAGCTTAGAAGTCTAGTTAAAAAAAAAAAAAAACATAGAAAGTTACAATGCAAGCATTTTCTTTTTCCTTTTAAGAAGAGATAGGAAATAAAAAAAGATTAACAAACCTTCCAGTGAATACTTTAAATAAGAAGTGTGTCTAACTTCTGCATTACGAAACTGCTTGAATAGGAATGTAAAAGTCATGACATATCACTTTCTCCTAAAATGTAGGAGCATTATTTTCTCCTTAATTAGTTCCTTTGAAAAAATCTTGGTGGTCTTACTGAAAAAGATAGTTTTGTTTAGTTTTAATGAGTAGGTGTGTCTCTGGAAGGTCCTATGTTGACAGCTGTGAGGACCTTTTATCTACAGAACCACACACCTGGGCAGTGACATTGCTTGTATCACCAAGGTGCCATGCTTATACCTTCATCCTAAATAATGACAGGTTTGTTCTTTCTCCTTGACTCATCACTTCCTTCGCTGCCTGTCACGGGAGAGACGCAGAACATTCCAATTAGTATCAGATGTGGCAGCGATGTTTCTGAGCCAGCGATATTTGGCCTTTGGGAAGTGAGCTGAGTGCTCCATACTCCTTACTGGAGACACAGTGGCACCTGTCTGATAGCAACATGAGTTGCTCACTCTTTCCTGTTTGACCTGGTTGAAGTCTGAGCCAGAAATGCAGCATTCAAAGCACTTGTATTCCACTACATGTCTGTCAAGTCTATTGATCCTTTTGGACAGAGATTGCAAGACAAATATAGGAAAAGGAAAAGATGGCATATATTTTGTTTTCTTCATGTAACAGCATGAGGTTGAATTTTAGCAAAAAATGAAACAGGTTCAATAAAATCTCTTTTTGACAGGTAACATTCCTTTCAACAGAAATGCAAAATTTCTTGCAATTGCAGCACCTCCTTCCTGACTTAAGAAACATTTTGGAACATGACTTCTATCTGCTTATTACATAACTAAACCAAACATGGTTGCTGTAGGAATTCCAAAAAGGACACTGTAGTAAGCTCTACTGAGTCATTTGGTCAAAATCCAAACTTTGCAGTTTTAGTTCTCAGCAGAATTTAAAATTTAATCTTAAACATTCAATGCATAGTGTTTGCATCATCCTGGCTGCTGTTAGATGGGATGAAAAATGGTGACTCTGCAAAAATCTTGTAATTTAATTTGCATATAAAGACCTCCAAATGCATTTTAATTAACATAATATTCCTACTTACTGACAAAGTGGTCTTGGTCTGTACATTTTTTGCGGATGATATTTAAATATAGAGTATGCAGAAGAGTTTTGTACCACAGCTCATAATTTTTTTTTTTTTTTTTTAATGGCAGAGAGTCTGTTGGAATATCTGTGTCATGTCTTAGGACTGATTGCAGTTAAGACTTGGAGAATAAAGTTTAGGTTCTCTCTGGCTGCTCTGTGAACACTCAGAGAAGAAAGAATGCAAAAAGCATTCCTGTGGGCAAAGTTCCCATCCTCTCTGGTCATGTACTCACATGTAAAGAGCTTGGGAGGAGTAGCCATTGATTTTACCCCATCTCTGATAGCTACTAAATGAGCATAAGAAGGGGCAGGTGGAGAGTGTCAGGAATCCTCTTCCTCTGATGAAGAAAATTCTCTGGAGGCACAACTCATTTTCCACAGTTATTGATGCCTCCAAATCTGCTCTGTCCTCAAATAAAAATGACCATAACCTGCAGTTTTCCTAAGTGTTGATAGTACTAAATATTTTCACTGCAAATTTTATGCTGTGATCTCAAGTCCCAGAGATCATAGCATAAAATTCATTCTCAGAGATTTTTGAGCTGGTGAAAGGAAATAAAATACTACTTTTTCTGCTTATCTCATAAGAGAAAGGAAAAAAAAAAGTCAGAACAGACGAGTGGGAAAAGGGGTTTAGGACTAAATGGTTGTTCCAGGTATAATTTTAAAATTCCGCCCCCCAACCCCAGTTACAATGACAGCTTAAATAGAACTTTATCTGCTTTACCTGTAGTCTTTTTTATCCTTTTCCTACTCTTTTCCCTCAGCTGTGCCAAAATTTGTTCATTGGATTGCATTGAGAGCAGAATGCAATGAGTGATCTAGGTTAAAAATCCTATTGAAGGAGAAACAATAGAAGGTTTCTAAAATCTGGTTCAGAAAAGAATTACAGATTGTACAGGTATTGACATAGTGGGAATCAGTTTCTAAGAATGAGCTGGCGAATAAACCTCATGTAAGTGGCTCAGCTACAAAGAAAGAGATTTGTGTTATTGTGGAGTCTGTGTGTGTGTGTCTTACTGAAGATGCAAAGAATTTAGCATGGGTTTTCAGTTTTGTGAAGCCTAAACATCTTGTCGAGCTCCTAAATTTCAATTTTAGATTTTCCTTCATGTATTTTCTTTCTTTCTTTCCTCTGTACTTGACCACAGATTATTCATTCAGGAAGATGAGTATGCAAAAAGGAAATGAAAAAAGATTGAAACTTATGCAGTTGTTCAGATCTCTATTACAAGCTTAAATTACATGCCTGTGGTGCTTAACTGAAGGCTAGATATCTATCTAGAGGACATGGGCATGCAAGAAAGGGTTTATAGCTTTGTTTCTAGTTTAGCAAAATGCCTTTGAAGTAGATTGACCACAGACTATGTAGACAAAAAAATTAGATCTAGTTTAACTTGTGCTGAATGCAGGAAAATCTCTCTGTGAACAGTAGCTGCTAATAGTAATGGAAAAGACTTCTAATCCAAATACTGACAAGGTAAGAAATAGGAATGAGTTCTAGTTTACATTATTTATAACACTTGTAAGCAAGGCTCTTCTCTTTAACTGTTGTTGAAATGGCCACCAAAAGGTAACCATAGACCTAAAATTCAAGCAAAATTTTCAGGGTTTCCATCTACTTTCTGTTAAAGGCCAAATAATTTTAAATGATACATATATAGAAGCTGTCAACCATGAGACTGTATTAAATGTATTCTAAGGTAGATGATGTTAAATGATAGGGGGAGTACTGGCCACTTATTTTTTTTTCCTCCTTTCCTTTTTCCTTGCTTACAGGCTTTGGATAATAAGAAGGAATGGACTCAAAGACTGCAGCTCCCATAAGATACATTATGTACATATTGTTTTACATTTATTTAATAAAGAATGAAAATATTTCAAGTCACTCTACAAAATGCTTAATTTCCAGTTTTCAGAGGGAAACAACTTATTTTGAATCATTTAAATATATATATGGAAATTGTCAGTATTCTTAGGAAGGGAGAAAGAGGAGCTGAGGAGGAAAAAGAGCAGAGGTTTCATTGCTTCATAGGAAAGCTTTTTGATAAAAAAATTCTCCACCAGAATGGAAGATTTTAAGGAGATTGTATTTAGCCCTGTGGGGACTCAACTTTTAGGGTTCTGTAGGAATTAATCTCTACCACTCCTTGTATTTCTTAACTGATGTCTTCACATGGATTTATGCTTTTGATGCTATTTAGTTTGGCACTGCTTACACTGTGTTGTCCTGAGCTGGAATTGAGAAGAGACTGAATTCCAGACTGATGCAGAGTACTGGGATATTGGGCAAGACAGTTGTCCTTATTTTAGTTCCAAACAAATTGAATTTGAGAGGAGTGGGTTGCAAATGCTATAGTCTATATTCCAGGATTCAGTTCTTGTATTCTAAATGTCATAAAATCCATAGATATCCTCAAATGATTAATGCCTTCTATTATGCTGAAAGGTGGCATATATTAAGAAGCAGAGAACACTGGTGGGTTGGAGCCATCGGTGCAGAATCCAGTACCGGGATGTGTGAGGGCAATTTCTGTATAATTGTTGGTTACCTATTGCCATTACTGAGCACACCAGCATTTTTCAGCAGCAGAGACCATGGTGATGCCCTGGCTGCACATCAAGATGTTGAACCTCATTGTGGGAGTTCAGTAGATAACTATTTTAGTAAGAATAATCCCCTTCCAGGAATATTTCATAGACATGTGCCCTTAATGACGGGGGTTATCTGCCCTGTATCTAATTCTGACACAAACTATTTCTGTAGATCACTAAAGTCATTTCTCTTTCCTAAAGAAAAGTTTCTGCATTGTTCATCCTATTCCATGCTGTCTATGCTATCCGGTCATAAATAATCTTAAACTCCTCATGGAAGGTCTAATATGTTTAAAGGCTTCCAAAACCCGCTGTGATTATCTAATCTAACCTCTTTCATAATGAAACCGTAGGACCTGGCAGTATTCATTCCTGTTGAAACCTAGACGTCTGCTTTTGAACTAGAGGACACCTTTTGAAAAAAACAGCGACCCATGTTGAATAAAAGCCTTTCCACAATTCTTAGAAACCTAATCATTAATTACTTTCAGATGTTATCCGCTTTCTAGGTTGAAATTGTCTGGTTTCAGTTTCTAGCCATTGAAGTGTGTTAACCTACATCTGCTCGAGTGAGGTGCTCTGTTCTCTGTGTATCCACATACAGGTTGTGATCAACTCACCTCTTTGCTTCTCTTTGAGATAAATACACTTCGCGCTTGGAGACTTTTGGTCTGTACATATTTTTCATCCTCCAGTGATTCTCTGCTCCTTTGGTAACTCCTTTTCAACATTTTTCTTGATCTGAGGATATAAGACTAGACATGACAGCAATCATACTTGTGTTAGGTAGGTGTGCTCTTATTTGGTATTCACCTACTTTTACATCTAAAGGGTTGTGCTATTCTATTGGATGGAGCATCATATTAAAAGCTCACATGCAGCCTATTAGTCGCTGTAGCTCTTTAATCTCCGAGAGTCACTATCTGACAGAACTATAGTAGCATGGAGGATTTTTGCTGTTACCATGTCTCACTTTACATTTGGCCTTGTTGAAATGAACTAAAAGTTGAAACACATTTTCCTTGCCTCCAGAATATCATCATATCCAGGTCCCTGCCTTCCAGGAGACTGATAATGATAAGTAGCAGAGAACAAAGAATATATACCAAGAAAAGATCTCTAGAAACACAACTAACTGTAAGTAAAGCTACTTAGCAAAAAATTTCCTGCTCTTAGTGGCATTCTGAGACACAAATTCCATGACTGTTTCATAGCATTTTAGTTGTCTAATTGAGACTTCCAGTAGCAGCCAGCCAATCGCCTTGCTGACCCCTGTACATTGCAGTCACACTGCGGTCTTTCACACAGTTGCCACAGTGACATTTTGCAGGCTGTGTGCCTAGCGGTTTGATGCTGCATCCAAAAGTATATAATTCGCTTTCACTTTAGACTTCATTACTGCTAGCTAGAGGCAAGGTTTATTTTGCATGGAAATGGGTACCAAAACAAGTCACAAGAGTGTTAAAACACATAAGTTGTGAATAGCAGAGCTGAGAGGCAGAAGAGGTACCAGTGTGCTGTTCCAGAAGGTTCAGTTGCAAAACTAGACTTGCTACAAGTAAAAAATAAGCATTTTCCTTTTGAACAGCCCAGTCTTTCTCTGATTTATCTTAATGGTGGTCTACAATCACCTATGTGCTTGAAAGCAGAGCAGAGATTCTGTAGCAAGCATCTGCTAGCTCTTTCTGCTGCATTCATTTTTCAGATCAAGTGTTCAGATCAAGTGTTCATTTCATAATAGATTTGATCCAAGAAACAGCAATAATTTCCCCCAGTAAATAGTGACTGACGTCAAAGAAGGATCCTACTTTTGGAATTTTCAGTGTATTTGTCCTCATATTATGTTCTTAGTTATTATACACTGAGAGATGAAAAATGCAATGTGAACTATTATCAGAAAGATGCTCCAAGGATAATGTTCAGGTTGAGTGGGGATCATCTGACAAAGGAGATGACACTTATCCTTTCTCTCCTCCTGTGACAATGCTGTCAGGAACATGGTGTGATTCTTAAGGATGGTGCTGAGCAGAGCCAGGAGCTGGACTCCATGATGCTTGTGAGTCCCTTCTAACTTAAAATATTCTCATTCTGTGTTTGAGAGAAGGCTACGGAGTGATTTAGAGCAGAAAAAGCAAATGGAGGGAACTCAAAAGTAAGAGAAAACTGCCTGCTGCAGCCTTTAGTCTGCACAAAAGCATGATGGCTTAGCTAATGTTTCTCTGAATATAGACACATTTTTATTGTCATGCTAGTCATCATGGCTAGATGACTCTTTCTGCTGCTGATGACTACTGATGAATGACTATATCTGCTGATAGAGTCCATTCCTAACATCAACACAGGCTTTATAAAGCTACATGTCACACATGAAAAATCAAAATTAAAGCAGAAGGGACAGAGACAAAGAAATCCAGAAGACATTGGACACTTACTGGAAAACATGCCTTTTCTGATGCTTTCTAAGCCCTAGTTTTGTAGAAATGGCAGCTAAAATAACTGTTTATCATTGCACTCTATCCGGAGAGAAATGGGAGTTTTTTTGAGCTTTAGAGACATAAAAACAGCAGTTCTGTCAGGTAAAGGGAAAGCCTGTAATTGAGTATATTATCACACATAAAAAAATGTTAAAGACCTATGTTTTTCTCCCCTCTCTGTCATTCTTAGTACTGTTTTCTTGGTATGTCTGTATCTCAGAACCCACCAAGCTGTATGGTACCTTCATGCTTGCAAGGAGCCTGCGTGGGGTGCTCTGTGTCCCTTTTGCTGTTCGCTTCTCACTTTTGTTTCTTTGGGTACTGGTCTGTTGAGAAGTCTGAGACAAAGCTCTCATGTGCTGTGTGCCTCACTGCCTGCTAAATTGCAAGGTATTTCATGTTTTCTGAACAAATAGCATTTCTGATCATTCCCGGCAGTATTGACTGGTCAGTATCTGAATCAGGACAAGTGGTGAGTAGGATGTTCAAAAAAAAATGAGGGAGATATTGGAGAGGATATTAAATAATTGATTTTTGAAGGCAAAATAGGACATTAGGAAAAAGACTGGGTATAGTAGATTGAGAGTGAAAATAAAGACAAGTGTTCCATGGTGCTACTTACTGTGTGCATGGTACATGCAGTGTTCATTTCAATGTTACATGTTTAATTCTAGCATGACCAGGATGTCTTCTTTTGGAACCAGATCTGTGATGTGTGTTCATATCCTTTAGCTGTACAGCACTCAA
This sequence comes from Serinus canaria, assembly GCF_022539315.1. Lineage (NCBI taxonomy): Eukaryota > Metazoa > Chordata > Aves > Passeriformes > Fringillidae > Serinus > Serinus canaria. The sequence goes on from NC_066317.1 coordinate 37,062,684, forward strand.
GTGAAGGAGAGGATCCAAGTCCAAATGGAGACTGACATAGCTGTCAGTATGCTGGCTTTGAATTTTCTGGTGGAAGAAACTGGAGTTCTGCAGAGTGTGGGGCTGTAGCCTCAAAGATGTCACTGCCTCTGTGACCATACAAGTGTAGGTACAGTAATGCTGTTAGACCATGACTCTACAGAATCTGTGAGAATGAGATTTCTTTTCTCCAATTATGCATTAAAGCACAGAGGATTTTCTGTCCTTGAACAAGTCATTATGAGATGTCCTTATTATCTCCAGTGCTAGTCCTCAGTGAGCAATGGAAATAAGAGGCGTTTTGTGTGGATGTTTTCTTGCTTTCCAGAAGTGCCTGAGAGAATTCAATGCTGTGAACTGTTTTGTCGTATAAATTTATTAGTTTACTATTGTTTCTTTAAAGACTAATTGTGATTATTGGTCTTTAGTTTTCTTTCCCAGTTGTATATGTTTTTTCCAGGAGGCCAAAAGGCCTTTTTCTGGCAGAAGACAGAACAGAGTATTTGTTGCCCTTTATCAAAATTCATAGTATGGTTTTCTAGACAGGATTAATGTTTCCTCTAATTATTGTATCATTATTTAGTTTTTAAGCATTGACTTTTTCTGAGGTGCTGCTAGTGGGACTGCTGGCCTGCATGTACTTCAGAAGGAATTTCAGATTTCATGAGGTAGAAAACAGTTGCACAGCATCACTGGAGGAATGGAGGGAATATGCTAAAACCAGAGAACTGTTACTAGCATTTGATTAGAGGGAAACATCAGGCTCAAATCCTCTGGAACTAGCCTGCAGCAGAAAAAGGGTCAGATTTTGTAACCTGGGGAAGAATATTGCCTATCCATGGGCAGAGTCTCAGACTGATACACAGCTGAATACACAGCTTGCTGGTGAATGGAGAGAGATAAAGCTGTCCATTGGGCTGAAGAGAGCTTGTTCTTACTGGCTGCCTTGAGTTTCTCATTTCTCCACCATATACTGTTTACCTTATGGAAATGATTTATGGATTGACTGCTTACCAAGCTGCAGTTTCAGTTTTTGGTTTGATTTTGCTACTGTTTTCTCTCTGAGCCTTTTTCTTTTTTAGACTGTCAGAATATGGCTTTAATGGTACACTCCCTGGTGCCAGATTTTTTCATCAAAGTAGTCTCTTTCCAGGGTTAAGTGCCTTTCCTCTGCACAATGTAAGGGTTTTTTCCCTTTTTTTTTTTTTTTTTTTTTTTGTTTGTTTGGGTTTTTTGTTTTTTGCTTTTTTTTTTTTACTGTGCTCCATTGGTGCTGCCTGTTGTGTGAAACATCCAGCTAACCCTTTGAGAGCTCCTCTCAGGCACAGCAATGAGCTGTGAGTTGAAGTCTGGGGCTAGCACGTGTCTGAACTCCTTACCAAAGAGGGACAAAGATGAAAAATGCCAGGCATTACCATTGCACAGGTATCCTGCGGTTTTTAAACCTCCATGAGGATGTACATTTGAACCTTGCCTCTGCCAGGCTTTCCAATAGACTTTCATGCTGCAGCTGCTGCTGCTGAAGAGTGTGTTCCCCACAGCTGCATTTGCTGAATTCCCAGGGTGCCAGGGCTCTGATCCTTCACAAGGTAAGGGCGCGCTGGGACACATCTTTATGCACAGCCAGGCGAGGACCATCCGAATTGTGCTGGCTGAATGGAATTATTGTCCAGCTCTCCATGAACCCACAGATGGTCTCCAGGGTGTTGGAGCTCAGAGAATAAGTGCTACAAAAAGAAAATAGAAATTCGGGCAATTGTAAAATGACACTGGAGAGGAAAATTAATTTAATGTTGTGGTCTCAGCTATACTTCCACTGTAAAAGAAATGGATTAAAAACTGACTTAAAGAAAAACCTGTCATGCTCCATACAAACCCTTGAGACATCCTGGGCTCAAAAGCCATGTAACCTGTTTGTAAAAGTTTTGTATGAGGGTGGTAGAGGGATTTTAGAATAGAAGCTGGGTAAGAGGCTAGCTGTCAGTGACAAACCTGTTAGGATATGGACGGCAAGTATGCAATGCATCCTGGATCTGAAAAGTCAAAGTTGTTTTGTCAGATTAATTCATGTTTTAAGGAAAAATATTTTCACATTAAAGAAAAGTCAAGCCCTTCTATTTAAAATGCTCTTTGAAAAGAACTAAAATATTTAAGATGATACAAATTATATCCTGCGAAAGGAGTATGTTTGGGTTTTTTGTTTCAGAGAGAGAGATCAGGAAGGCCCTGTGGATCAATATAATCAATGTGAATAATTAATCCATTTAGCATACCAACCATGGGGTCTCTGAACACAAGCTACTTGTAATTCAGCAGCTACAATGACTTGGCTTGTCTTGGAATGTGTTTGGACTCGGCAGTGTAGATTCTGTAAATTCATTTTGCACTGGAGGCACTGGCACTGTGCATGTGCATGTGCATGACATAAGGGAGCAAGGCTGAACTATTCTATTCCTTAAAACAGAATTTGAAACTTAATGTATTTATTCTTTGCACAAGTATTTCCCTGATCCCATAGACCACCCTCCCATTTTATTCAGTGTTTGCTGGGACATAAATTCTTGATAGTGCAAACAGCACAAGATATCTGGGGGGTGGGGGGCCCTGGAGGGGGATCATATGTTACTGCTTGAGAATTCAGTAACGCTGGCCTGACCATGGGATCCCCCTGCTCCCCTTTACCTGCTTAAGCAATAACCTCCAGTGCTGGTTGTGGTGCATACACCTGGCTTACAGATAACAACACCATAGTTAATGGCCTTGAATCTTGCTTGACGGCTAAGGGCCATAAGTCTTCTTCAACAACTAAGGGCTAGCTGAGCATTCACCATTGCAAAGCACAGATGGTATGCAGATATTTCTCTTAGTTAATTATCTCACTCCAAATACATAGCTTAAAGCCAAGGGCCCCCTGAGCTCTCCAGCATGGCAGCAGGTGCACACTAGGATTTCCCCCTGAACAGGGATGACTCCCAAGATTGCTTCTCAAGTCTGAGAGGTTCTTTGCAGCAATAGATTCTCAGTAAGTGATTGATTGCATGCTTAACTTTAAAATTGTAGCTAAATGATACAAAGCATTGATTGTACACGTATAATCCTTTAAACACAAACCATTGTCCAAGCCTGCGGCTAAGTCTGAATCCAGCAGCACAAGACTCCCGTCTGAGAGTTTTTAGGCCACAAAGAGGTTCTTTCTGAAGCTCATGACTCACCTGGAGGGTCTTCCTGGCAGTTTTGCCTGAAGATGTTCCCTTTGCAGTAATCAAGTGCACCTTCCCATCGAATTTTGTTAAACCATTGCCACATTTACTATCAAACTTTGTTAAATCACCAGTTTATATCAATAAGCATAATGCTACTTCTCTAGTACAAATGAAGTGCATCACCCTACCCATGACAACTTTGTGGGCAACTAGTGCCCAATGATATATAATTTTGGTGGGACTTACAGTACTTTCCATGGCATGATGTGAATAGACATGTAAAAGGATTTTAAAGTAAAAAATTACAAAGTAATTGTGGAGAAGAACATATTAAAGTTCTTTAAGTAGTAGTAAGATGTGACTGAACAAGATTTAATAACACATGCTACTGCATTTGTGTCTGGATAGTCTCTGACACTGAGGACTCTTGTCCTTCCCAGTATAGGACTAATGTTTTATGTCTCAACCACTCAAAACCAAGAGTAATAAAACTATGTGTAAATCACCAGGTATTTGGATAAAGCTTTGCCCTAACTCCATGTCTCACATTTCTATTTGTGGGCTGATTTATGTCTTCTTGAATGCCCTCTTTAATGAGTTATTTGTTTTTCCTTCCTCATCATTCCTTTCCTCTCCAAAATCTCCCTTCCTGCTTTAAAGTATTATGTAATTCTTGTAAGAGCTCTGAGGTGACAAAAGACATAATCCTAAAAAAAAAGGGATTGCTATTGATACAAGCAGTTGATTAATAAATCTTTTTGTAATATTTTTATTTGCTTTACCACATACCAGTCGAAGTGATCTATTGTTCTGAAGACGTGTTTGTGTAGCTCAAATTAATACTCATAAATAAAATACCTTGCTTATGTTCAAAACTACTGGTCCTTGTAATGTCAAATGGTTTTAAGTTTCACTTTTAGAACTCTTGTTATTGCACAAAAAGTTGAGCGCAACAACACTCAACCTTTTGCAACCATATGTATGTCTTTCATGCTGCAAAGGAAAGCCTAAGGATGGCTTAGGGGCATCTCAAGAAAATACTTCATAATTCTTATGACTTTTTAAAAATTAAAACCATATTCTCTCTATGTTAAACCAGTGTTTTGTGATTTAGGGAGGGAAGTAAGAATTCTTAAGCCATGGGTCTGAACCTTTGGGGACAGACAAAGAGGCCTTTTCAGGAACTCTTCTTCCTCTGTTCTGTGTATCTGTAATAAGCTACTTAACATTCCTCTATGAGTTTAAAAGAGAAAGCTTTGTTCTCTCCTCTAACTGTTTTCAAGTAAGTCACACAGAGCTTTCAGGAATAGCATCTCTCTGCCTTCTGTCAAAGTCTCTGTGGGATGAAAGTGAAGGCTTTCTAAAGAACAGTTATTACTGAAGCATCTTATAAGCATGCCAGAACAAAAGGCATCTTCTTCATTTCCAATTATTAGTTAGGCCTACATTAAAATCTTTTCTGCTTTCTTAGTACCAGGAGTTTAGACTCACAATTATGCTTGTATGTGTCTGCAGTGAACGTCTCTCCATCCCGCCACACTCAACAAACATACCATTATCTTTTCCTCCTCAGTTAAGAAATGCAACCAAAGAAACCTAAAATTTGAACTATAAAATGAACATGGGACCTCTTTTCTCCATCACTGTCTCCTAAGTGAAAAAAAAAAATAAAGAATCAAAAGAATCATGCCCTATGACAAAATTTCTTTAAAGTAGGGCAGGCAGGTCTGATGTTTCTGTTGTTTTCGTTTGCCTCTGTCACCTGTCTTCCTGGGGCTCCATCAGTCTCTTAAAAAGCAAACTGTTCTACCTGTCAGCTTTCATCAGAAAACACAAAAACATCAGAAACTAAGCTTTAAAAAAAATGCTCGCCTGTGATTTGTTCATTTTCACACTAGACTTGAGATACACCTTATTACTTTCTATACATGCTGTTTTTCTGTTCAGCTTGGGATTAAAAATACGGATTTGTTTTGGATTTGAGTGTCACTACATACCCTGCAGTGCTGTAAATATGAAACTTGAGTGAGAGAAACTAGGGTTTCTGCACAAAAATAATGATAGCTGAGCCTCCAAAGTCCCAATTTCTGTGTTTAATATGAACCCCTGCCACCCTGGTCTCCTGGAGGGAGGGAAGTAGTTTTAAAAGCATCAGTTTACAAACTTCTAAGTATAGAAATGTTTGCTTACTTTGCTATAATTATGTCAGCACTTGCACTGCCCACTTTTTATTTTCAGATATATAACATTTGACTCCAGAAGTTATTCTGACTGAACCTTTTAATTTAATGCTGATCCATACACTGCTGTGCTGCAAGCTTAAGTTATCACACAAGAGCCAAGAAAGAAGGAAAAGAAGCAGTACTTAATACTGTATGTTATCAATTGCTGTTCCAATGATTAAAAGAAACAGAACCCCAAAATCCAGTTGCACAAAGGCAGCTCCTTCTCTGTAGCTGTAGGAGTGCTGGGTGGTGGCACACATGCTTAACCTTTGGAAAGCAGACCCTAAATGTGTCCCAGTGCAGGTAATTTTGTCTCCAAATACAGCACATGGTTTGTGCATCACAGATCATTTTAATCATTCTTCATGCAAGGAAGGTGTTTATGATTCACCTGTATTTACTGCAGCCTTTCCTAAAATTTTTATCCCCAGTAAATTGTATGTCATTTCCTCTGGACCCTCTCTCTGCACTCTCTGACCCTCACTGCTCTGGACAGCCTTCTTTGCCAGCCTGCCTCCCCCCAGGTGAAATCAGAGGGAGGGGAAAGTTCAGTAAGTAGTGTCAACAATTTCTCTCTGTAAGAAGCCTGGATCTGGCTCTGCACTTCTCCCTGTGACCTGACAAGGAACACATTAGTCCAGGATACTGAGTACTTCTTTGGCATTTCATAAATGTGGGAGCAGAAGCCCTTCTGAGAGGGAAACACTATGGTGTGTGTCTGGTGCAGTGTAGTAAATCACCTGTGCTGGTTGTAGTCCATTTAATGGGGAAAAAAGAAAGAAAAAAGAAAAGAAAAGAAAAGAAAAGAAAAGAAAAGAAAAGAAAAGAAAAGAAAAGAAAAGAAAAGAAAAGAAAAGAAAAGAAAAGAAAAGAAAAGAAAAGAAAAGAAAAGAAAAGAAAAGAAAAGAAGAACTCCAACCTTTAACCTGTATTATCATTGAGATATGAACTTACTCTCTCCACATTTTTCGCTCTGAATTCCAGCCAAGCCTGAGCTGCCATAGAAATACAATATCAAATAACAAATACAAATGGACCAATTAGTCCATGAAAGGGTGATCAAGAGACAAAACGAATGGGTGTCACAGGGTTTATGTGCCTCCTGTGTGGCTAAATGGACAGGTTTCCAGCTACAGGGAATCTAGCTTAGGGCAGGGAGCAAGGTGATCACAGTTCTCATCTTCTCTCTGTGCCAAACAATATCTTGGGTGTTTCATGGCAAAGGTACATTGTGGGAAAAGTGAACAGAATGGATTGCTGGGATGTGTTTTCCCAAGCTTACAAGTGAAAAGGGGAAAAAGCTGGATCTTTTGTGAATTAAAAAAAAAAAAAAAAAAAAAAAAAAGCAGCAGCACTAATAGAGACAAATGGTGCCTATCCTTGAGATATTTAGATTAGCTATTTAGATTGAAAGAAAAGGCAGAGAAGAAATAAGTGCTTTATATTGAAATTGACCCTTCTATTGATTAGACTGATACCCCAGTAAGCTAAGGGGTCAGGAAAACAGGCTTTGAAACCTGGAGATTTTTCTTAAGGTGAAGAAGACAAAGAGAATTTCTTGAAATGTTGAAAATTTCAGTAAAAATGAAATATTTGCTGTTCATCAAAAGTGCCAGGTGTATTTCTAAATTTAAATGTTAAAAAAACCCAAACAACCCTTGTATCTGGCTAAGTAATAACTCTTGTCAGCTTTTTTACTCAAAATGCCCTTTTTATTAAACTGTAATTACACTGACATCTGATACTTTAGTTACCAACAGCACCAAAAGAGGTGTTTTGTGTAATCTGTCTGTCTATAATACAAAATAAGGCCATTATAACTTAATCTGGGTTTATAATATATACCACTGTGTATTTACACTGATGAAATAAAAATTAATCAGAAATTTACAAAAGACTTATCAATGCATTTATAAAGAATTATCATAATTTAACAATATGAGCCTGGAAATATAAATTAATTAATAGTATCAACAATGTTAATCGTGTTGTGTAGTTTAAATTTTAAAAATCTGTACATCTGGAATTTGTTTATGATTCTGAATGGATTCAGTGCTTATGTCAATGTAGTTGTTTAAAAAAAATAAATGCAGAAATAAAATCCAGCTGATACAGGATTTCATACATAAATTAGAATTTTTAGCTGTCTTGCTCTCATAACCTCAATATTAAATTTCTATAAATATATGCAATATCAATTCAGTGGCTGCATATACTTAAAGGACAAATTTAGTCACAATATTTACAATAAGACTGAACAGCAAACAGTTCAGGAACTCAGTGAATGTGGATTGTTCTATGTTCCTTTTCAATATCTAAACACAGTAATACTCACTTAAATATTATTCAAGACCCACATATCCACTAGTATATCCATGCAGTATATAATGATTAGGAAAGGAATTTTGACAAGGGAGGCATTTCTTGTACTCTCTGTGAAAATGTGAGATAATTTCATTCCACAAAAGTTTTGACAGGAAAAGATACAAAACCTTTGCAAATCCTTTGTATTTAATACTGCAGGAGTCATATTTGCAAGAAATTGTCAAATATTTATTAAAGAATAGGTGGTTTTCTGCTCATGAGGGATACCTTAATATGACAGCCTGTCAGAGAGCTTGTGTAATGACGACTGCAGTAAGATTGTGGAGGTTTTGCTTAACACTGGTATTGTCTCAAAAAAGGGGAGAAGAGGTTTCTGGTCACATAGTTTAATGTGGCAGGCTAATATCTGTACTAATTAAAAAAATATAAATGGGTGAGCAGTGCTAATGGGCTGAAAATCTATCTTTTATATATAATTTAATTTTAGACCAAATTAAGTTTGTGAACTTCAGCTGGGTGTTTGGTGTTCCACTGATTGAAGTTGTGGACCAATACTTTTTCACTGTATAGGAAGCTAGGGATCTGAACTGGGTGCAATTTTATATAATATTATATATATGTTAAAATTGTTTACAGATTTTTACTCTTCTGAATGTGTAGGAGAAAAAAAGATTAATTGCAGCTGTTGTTTTGATATTTTAAACTTCCATCCACCCTATGCAGAAGATGATGTTTCGTGGGTGGTTTTTTCGTCTTGTTGCAATTCTCTTTATTTGCTTTGTTTAATCAGAAAATTTCAGTCTTATTCACACCTAATTTTTTTTTCCACCACTGCTTTAGGCAACTAAAGGTCATTATATTCTTATCGAAAACCCCAAAAGCATTTTAGCTTTTTTTAGCTCCTTCTGAGAAAATTTTGGCATATCCCTTGGTTTTAATGAATTGACTGATTGGTCCCAAGCTTCAGCTCCTACTTCTGAGTTTAACAATGCACTTTTATTGGAATGCAAAATGTTTTCTATGACATTTCATTTTCCTGTGCTGGTACCAATTATTTGTATTGCACCTATTGGCTGCTAAGAGAATACTCAGTGTGATTCTGGCTGTGATGCATTGACAAAGATCAGACGGGCATTTAGGGAAAATAACAGAAAGCTTTAGTTACTACCAGTGATTCCTTGGGGATGCCATTAAAATGATTGATGACAAAGCACAGCCAGCCCTCAGCAAAGGTTTTGGGTGTATTCTACAAGAGGTCTGTGCTGAATTCAACACACATGCACCAGAGCTACCTTCTAAAGGGCCCTGTGGACTGTCTATGGCCATACTTATGCCCTACAAAGAGCTTCCATCTTCCAGTGTGCAGAGGAATCTACTCCCAGCACAGGCCAGCTTGCTGGGATTTCTTGTCCTCTCCTCTTTTCCAAAAGTGTGGCGGGGCACAGGAAAGAAAATAGAAGGGATGGAGCATGAGGAGATTCCTGAGGTTTGGTTTAGAGGTAGGTAGGCTGGCTAGCTGTCTAAAGTCTGAGCACCCTTGTGTAAGGTGGTGGAAGATACCATTTATCAGGAAAACATCATTATAATTAACTGCATTATAAAAAAAAGAAGTAAAAGGGAACCATCACATATTTTGGAATCAGTATGACAGAAGTGGTATTTATATGCATATGTGCACAATTAAAGAGCTGATTATGTATTTTTATTATACTAGTAGGTGTTATATAAACAGCACTCAGTCATCATGCAGGTAATTCAAAGATATACGCAGAAACAAAATCTCCTGGTCAGTACATTGAGGTGAAAAATCCTAACAACCACAAAAAATCCAGAGGCTGGATCATTGTTATGAATTTGTTGTTAAAATGTTTGGGGAATGGGGATTTATTTGCTGTGGGGGAAGGGAAGGAGTCCAGGACTTGGTGGGGGCAGAGGGTGGACAATTCAGAGAGTGATTGGGCTGGAGCACCAACCAATCACTTGAGCCCTGGAGAAATGATTGGTCCAAAATGAACATCGATAAGGACCAATCAAAGTGCCCGAATTCCACCAATGGGTGCACGGATCCAAAACCCACCAATCCTGGACCAGGGATGCTTATAAAAAGGGGGGTTTTGTGTTCAGCTGGGGGGGCTCTTTTTGTGTTCTGGGTAATTCTGTTCTGTTCTGTGGAGTTCAGTTCTGTTCTGTTCTTTTGTTCCTCCTTTGAGCTGTTGTGTGGGGATCTGGGCTTATCCCGGATCCTCCGTTCTCCCCGGCTTGTGTTTTAATAAACGAGAGCCTTTTTCTATCCCTGAAATTTGGCCTCGTTCACTTTTTCTAACATCATGAATTATGAAGCTGACAATGAATAAAAATATTTCCAGTATTAAAAAAGGTCAAAACCTTGCAATTGCTTTTGTTTATGTGTTTATGTGTTTATGTGTTTATGTGTTTATGTGTTTATGTGTTTATCTTTAATTAACAATTCATTTGTTGTTCAGGCTGACTATTGTCAACATTGAGTACTTGAGGACATAAAGGGATCTTTCTACACACAGCAATTATTTAATTCTTTTTTATTTTGAAGTTGAGATCAAAGCAATGAATTAACCAAGGTGAAAGTAACGAGTTATAAAATACTTGAGTTTTTACAACAGTGAGTTTGATTGCATAGAGTTTTTTAAAAAGATGTACTTTGAAAGTGAGAGTGTCTTTCAAAAGAACTGTTTGTAACTCAAATCTTTGGGGAATCTAATTGAGAAATCTATTTCTTTTATTATTAATTGTATGAGCTGAAGATTATAATAAAATTTTGAAGTAAAAAGGGGAGAAGGGTTCTTTTCTATGGATTTTGAACAAATTGTTCTGATTTTACTTTGTGAGTGCAATGAATATATTATCTTTATTATTTTAAAGAATCTGAGGAGGTAGACAGGTTTCCAGATAGATCTTAGAAAAGAAAATAATTCCTATTATGTATTTCATATAATGCAGTGAACCTCACACAAGGTTCATGACAGTAAGGTATTGACTCGGATTCATTTAAGGATTTGTAGCATAGTATTTATTTTCTGAATTTACTCTCTTCAGTCTTGGGTTCTTCATGATTCATAAATAGCTATGAGGAGACAAAGTATTGTTCCATCATTTATTGTGCCTTTTTCATAATTCCCTTTGATTGAAATGGTTTAAAAGACCAGCAACTACAGCATAGGACAGAGGAGCTTTTTAAAAGCAAATGAAAGATTATGATGTTAGCTCATGATTTGTAGGGGAATCATTATTTAGAGATTGGAAGACATGCAATTTCTGAGTATTGGTAGTAGCAGGACTCTCAGAAGTCCTGTTAATTTAGTTAGTTTAACATGCAATTCCATTTCAGAAGACAGCCTTTGTAAAAACCACTATCTTTGCTTCCCTGTGTATTGTTCTATTCATCTGCATTCAGTATTAAGACCCTTGACACCAAAAATTTCCTGATGTTTTGATTTCTGTCAAGATTCCTCCAGGGCATGTAAATGTGTGCTTCTGGGCAGACCTGCAAGCATATACATTTTGTCAGCTTTGAGCTGAAGCCTAAACCCTTTTGGGAATTAGTGTAGAAATTTTTGTGTCCATTTTGTGTTTACATTGTGTAGGCATCCATGATGCATGTTTACTGCCATGGAAAATGAAAAAGTGCAAGGAAAGGAAGGGATTTTTTTTTTCTTCCTGTCTTCTGATAAAGAAACACCCTTCCCCATCCTGTACTATACCAATTAGTATTCTGGTCAAAGATGGGAGAGACCTGGTTTTGCTTCCATTATGAGTCTAAAGAAATAGTGAATTCACCAGAAAACAAATTTTAGTATATTAATATTAATATTTTAATATTTTAATATTAATATGGGGAAATCTTTCAATTTTTCTTTTCAGGGCACATTCTGTGTAAAAAATGGTTGAACATTCATCGGGCCAAAACAGGAGACAGACATAGCAAACAAGAAAATGAAGTTATGGCATAACATTTCTAGCTTTGGCTGTAATTATTACATGATATAAGCTACACAAACACTGTCTTGGTCTTCCTTTATCCCTAAGCTATACAGAGCAGTAAGTCTGGCTGCTAGGCAGTTGAATAAGGTAATTTTGTTTGAATTCCTGGAGAAAGAGATTGGATGCATAGCTCCAGGAGGAGAGCTTGTGTATTCCTGTCTTCTTCCTTCCACAGCTTGTGACAGGCAGAAGTATATCTTGTCTCATCTGGTGCAAACCAGTAATACAGCTTTAATACAGATACAAACCCAGCAAACTGGATGAATAAGGAGTTAATAAAAGGCAGATTTTGTGACTGCAACCAGATTATGTTTTTTTTATTGGGAGATAATTTGTAAGAAAGATGCAAGATGACAAGGCAGATGTGCAGCGCTTTTTGAGTAATCTTTTGTCAGAATTGACCTTTCCTTGGAAATACCTACAATTATTAGTTGGTTCAGGAAAGAATCACATCAGGAAAGGAAGATTGTGCTTGTCAGTGAGTGTGGTTTTGCTCTAGCAAAGACTTCAGACCCGTGGAGGTCCTTCTGACTGTCACATTGCAGTGGGAAATGCACACAGGATAAGAGCTCCAAGCAACTTTTCTGAGTGGGTGCTGTAGTGACATAAGTGGAAGATTTCTTCCCTGCGTGCTCCAAGTAAGACACTCAAGGGTGAAATGTCTTGGACACAGTACTGGAAGGGATATGAAGCATTCACAGATGATACAAAACCGGGAGGAGCTGTTGACTCCCTCAAATGCAGGGAGGCCCTGCAGAGACCTCAACAAATGAGAGAGCTGGATGATCTCCAGCCATATGCAGTTTAACAAGGGAAAGTGCTGGATTCTGCACCCGGGATGGGGCAACCCTGAAGGTACATACAGACTGGGGAATGAGATGCTGGGAAGAAGGGTCCAGGAAAGGAACCTGGGTTTCCTGGCTGATGGCAATTTGAACCTAAGTCAGCAGTGCCCTGGCAACCAGGAGGGTCACCTGTGTCCTGGGGGGCATCAAGCACAGCATGGCCAGCTGGACAAGGGAGGGGATTGTCCTGCTCTGCTCTGCACTGGGGTGGTCTCACCAAGTGCTGGGGGAAGTTTTGGGTGCCATAATCTAACAAAAAATATGAAGATATTAGAGAGTGTCCAAAGGAGGGGAAGCTACATGAGGAGTGGCTGAACCCACTTGGTTTCTCTTCTCTGTGGTGATCAGTGACAGGACCCAAGGGAATGACCTGAAGCTGTGTCATATTCCTTGGATGTTAGGAAAAGTTTCTTCACCCAGAGTGTGGTTGGGCACTGGAACAGGCTGCCAGGGGAGTGATGAGGGCACCAAGCCTGAGAGAGATCAAAAAGCATTTGGACAATACGTGGTGTGACTGTTGGGAATGGTCCTGTGCTGGGGTGTGACTCTTGGGAACGGTCCTGTGCTGGGTTATGAATTTGACTTGATGATCCTTGTGGGTCCCTTACAACTCAGCATGTTCTGCTATTCTGAGACAAAGTGAAAGAAACCAGCCAAAACCCCCTTTTTTTGTTTCCTTTTCTCAGAAAGGAAGCCTTTATGGAGAAATCCCTATAGATGGCATCTGAGCCCATTTGGCCATGATCTAAAGCCCCATGGCAGTATGTGCACAGCACCATGTATTGGGTTATTGCAATTGTTCTGGGGAGCAGATCCACTGGTGCTGGAGTAAACCTCACTCTTCAATTCCAGAATTCTTCAATTCCACAATCCACAATCTAGCTCCCTCTTTTCTGCAACAATGAGTATAACTTTAACAGATCTGTGTGTCTGTGTGTGTGTGTGGTAAACCAGGTTTTGCACTGTGGCACAGGACCTGGATTTTGAAAATCTATAGTCTGGGACTTTGACCATATGATTTTGGTTCACAGCTTTCTCTGTCAGAAATAATGGGCTAGAAGGAGGAGATGAACTTGAAATGGTGGTAATAATACTTCAACAACACAAAGTGAGAGTAAATTTATTAATATGTATAAATAACTGAAAGGGAGCTTACATTAAATAAGATTCTCTCCAAATGCAAAGTTATCTAAATTCAATTATCAACAAGGATATAGAAATAATTAAAAAAGGATCAAGAATGCAAATTATAAAGCTAAATGAGCACTGGCAAAATAGACAAAAAAAAGGGAGGAATGTTTTAACTAATGAACAAATATATAAAGCCAAAAAGGAAAAAAAATATAGCTGAAATGAAAACATCTAAGGAGCAAAAGTCTATGTGAACATTTACACCTTTATGCCTTATATATAATTATTCTGCATTGATTCATTATTATGAATATTATTAAAAACTTTGATATGCAGAAGGTATTATCTCAACATGAGATAATTCTGGAGGTAAATAAATCACCTGGATTTTAGTGATTGCCTAGAGACTGGTTTTTATGACCTGATTTCTTACAGGGCAAATGAGCAAGGGAGAGTGGCAGTCCGAGTACAGATGTGTATACATAAATGTGTATGTCTAAATACCAAATTGATTCAAAATCAGAAGAGTGTGACTGGCTATGACTAGCAAAAAAAAACCAAACCAAACCAAACCAAACCAAAACAAAAAAACAAAACAAAAAAAAAACCCCAAACCCCAAAAAAACCCAAAAAAACCCCAAAGGAGACAGTGAGAACAGGAATTAAAAAGGGAAATTCTTTTAAAAAGTTTATACATATGAGCATCTGTGCAGCTACAGTGAAAAAGAGGACAGCTTTTGTTATGTGCCTATGCTTGTTTCAGGGACCAATAATGAGAACAATTAGAAGTAAAGAAAACTCTAGAGTTTTTAATCCTAAAATTAAATAAGGCAACAACTTTTGTAAAGTTGTAAAGATTCAGAAGAAAAAACACCAACCAAACCAAAGATGTCAGAATAAAATCCATAGCTGGTATTTCTGAGATGAATATGACTCTAGTTTTATAGTGTATAAGATACAAAATTAATCTTAAGTTTGATGTGAACAGTTTAATAGGTGAAGATGCTATAATTGTTAGCAGTGATTTAGAAAATGCAGAAGTGAAGAATGAATATTCCTTTCTTTTCTTGGAAGAATAGGGATAATACATTCATATAAAATGCTTTCTGGCCCATTATTAACTGGAAAGAATAAAATGAACTACAGGTCATCCTTTTACAATCTCCAGAACCCAGCAGCACACAGTCCAGGTACATCTGTGGCCTACTGGTGAAAATTAATAATATAAATTGAAAACTGGCCATAGTGTAGGATGCAAAAGTTTTAGAACTGAGCTACTGTTCAAAGAAGAAAAATTAAAAACTGGACTGCCTATTCTAACAAGCAACATGCAAAAAGAGATAAAAGATTTGATTTTAAAACATGAGAATGAAAGAATGTTTACACAATAATCAAGAAGAACATGAAATTGTGACCTATCACACACATTTGAGACTGAGATATGTGTGTTTTCTTGATAAAACACTGAGGTTTCTGTTGCACAGAAAAAGCAGGAGAAAGCAAAGAAACACATAGCACAAACAAGTAAAGATGAGTAAAAATAGAGATAAAATTAGAAAAAAGTATTTTTAGTAGTGATAACAGTTCACCCCTTGAACAAGATCGATGGATTATTTATTTTGGTGTGCAGCAGAACCAGATGGTTTTATGTCTTTTCTGAAAAGGTGCCTCACCCAAGCAAGGCTCAGACTGAATGGCAATTTAACTAGATGGATTGAATGGCCTCCAGCTCTAAGAAGTCAGAACACCAGTCTATTCTACTTGCCAACTGTTGAATGTGCCAATACATTACTTATTTTTTCATTTTCCAGCATTTCTCTTGTGGCAAAAATGAACCTCTAGCTTTGGAATATTGAATCTCAACCCCAAAAGTTTTGTAAAATTTTTAAACAGTAGAAACAGTGCTGGAAAATATAGTAAGAAGAGAATTCAAAGTAGCAATGGAATAAAACCCAAAGAAAATACCCTAAAAAGTCAGTACAGTTATTTGAAGTAAAAAAAAATCCCAACAAATAGGGATGTGCCAGAAGAATAAAACCATGCAGTGTGATGGGCCTGAAGCCCACTTTATTGCTAAGAACATCCCTGCAAAAAACTAATGTGCTGTGTAATGGCCATAACTGTATTAACAGCTACAAGGAGAGCTAAAAATATCTCTTATCTTTGAATTGCTTTGCAACATGGGAGATGTCACCTTGAGGGTAGAAAGAAAACATGTGTTTATTCCAGAAGAGCAGGACATAAGTCTTGGCTGCAGCTATGCCAAGTGGGCATTTCCCAGTTAAGCACAGTGCAGTTAAGGTAGAAGAGCTTTGAATAGTTTTGCTGCCAAGAACTTCTAATGGCCTTGTTCACTTCTATTTTTAATGGTTTGCCAAACTGCATATCTGCTCTCAGGTGCTTGGTGTGTGTAGCTAATGCTGATTATAGGGTCACGTTCAAGAGCAGCAGTGGAAAGCCAGTACATTACTATACAAAGCCATCCCTTCTTGCCCTGCATGAAGTGCCAATAGCCCTCAGAAGGATTTTTCTCCCTTCAAAAGTATGTACTCATGTCTGAAAGAATTACTGCTGGCTACCAGTTGTGCACTGCTTGGATTCAAATGGAGATAACTGAGAGGGAGCTGCACTGAAAATTGGTACTGAAAATGGCACTGGAAATGGTTAAAAAGGAATACCAGAGAATCCCTGTGCAAGCTTCCTCACCACTGGAGCACAGAACTGTCCAAGTGTTACAGAATATAGAAAGAAGGATACCTCATGTATTGGCCAATTCTCTTTGATCTCTATTAGCTAATTTTTATTTTATTTTTTTTTTTTTACAATCACAGTATTTTGTGTTTGTCTATTTTCTGGTGTTTTAGAATAGCAGGACTGTCTCCTCATTAAAGTGAGAGGTAATGAGTCAGACAATGGCACTGATGCTAAAAAAATTTTCCAATACATATACATTTGCCTAGCTGTGCTTGAATTAAGTTTTAATAAAAAGTAAATTTAGAAATAGTTTCCCTTTGGATATTATCGCCAGTTGGAATGAGATAATTAAATTAAATTACCATGGACTCCCTTAAGGAAACTGCACTTTCCTTTCCTTTCAATCTATCTCTTAGATATCGTGACTTTATAACAAAGCAATTATTACAGCATCTGAAAATGGATTTATTTCTAGATAGCATTTTAAATAAAATATTTCAAGTCACATTTAAATTTATAGCAAGAAAATGTATCTGAAGAACTTGAATTTGAGAAAGCATATTTCTGCTGGGGCTGAATCTGCTTTACTTAGAGAAATCTTTATGTAAGAAGAAATTTGCTCAAGGTGACATTTTCTTGCTCAGATACATAGGGACTTTACTCATTTTCTGAAGGCCTATATTACTTACTGCAATGGTCTAATAGACTAATGACCTTACCATAATTTTCCTTATTGAAAACTGACATTTATATTTGTATGGTTAAATAAAACATGTAATGAGGGAAAACTCAAAATAGGACTGATTATAATTGAAAGAAACATGTCATAGATTTTATCATCTTTACTGACAATGAGAACCCATGTGTAATGATGGTGTCAACTATAATCTCAGTTAATTTGATCTCCTTTTATATTAGGCTTGTTCGTTCAGAACTATTGCAACAAAAGGAAATAACAGTGCCACGTATTTCAGAGTGGTAGATCAGATGTGTAGCTGCACTTGGTTATGTTATCAAACCATCATGTTGACTGCTATATACTGATGAGGGAATTCCTCAGTAGTGTATAAATGCCTGAAATAGAATTTAGGCAATAATAACATAATACAGATATGATATGGCACCATTAGGCACCAGTGTAAACATCTGGTCCTTTCAGTTAACCTGACTTTTTAACATCCTATATTTTGTAATGTTAAAATGTGTTTTTTAAAAAAGTATTGATAGGTTTCCAAGCAAGGCTTAATAAAAATGCTGGATAAGGTCCTTGAAGCATGTTCCATTCAGCTGTTTGTTTTTAAATTGGTGTGTGCTTTGCAAACAGCTGGTGAGAGGGTACATGGCACAAAGAGGGAATTAGGTAAGTGGAGGGTACTGAACCTGAGAAACTGATCCATCTCTACAAAGAGACAGTGGATAACAAGAAAAAAATATTTTGGCTTTGCCCCACACTTTGTATCATGCTCAACACATTTTGAAAGATTTTGACAAGTTTTCAGGAAATTTTTACTTTCTCTTGGGATTTTTGTGTGCAGGGTACTGTACCATGTAAGTATATTTTTGCTATTATGAGTAACAGGTCTCAGTCTTTGTAATGACTTTGTGAAAATTTTCTTTGCCTTGCTTGGAGTTTTGGGGCTTGGTTGGTTTAACTGGAACAGCAATTTTTCTAATGGCTTGTGGTCTAGGCTTGGTTTATTTTACTTCAGTTTATTTTTTTTTAAATTATTTTGATTTCATTCATGACTTCTTATGTTCTGGAGACTGAATTATTTATTATTACTATTATTATTACTTATTATTTGCAACCTAATGATTGAGTGTAGGGTAACAGGAGAATGGGATAGCAGCAGATGTTGTGCAGGATGCAGTGTGCAGGAAGGAGATTGTAAGAGAGTAAGGTAGACACCAGCACAGAATATTCTGAGTTGGAAGGAACCCACAAGGAACCGTCTAGTCCAGCTCTTAAGTGAAAGACTCATCAAACCCACAACCTTGGCATTATCAGCACCATGCTCTAAATAACTGAGCTAGTCTCAGAGTTTCCAATGCCAGGATTCTGTAAACATATCACCAGGAGATAGTTAAAGAATTGTGGGTCTGGAAATTGAGGAAAATTAGTTTTAGGGTAACAAAGATAAACCAAAAGTGTCTAAGGGTGTGGAGTCTCCTTCACTGGAAATATTAAAGAACCATCTCCACACAATCCTGTGCCATCTGCTCTGGGATGACCAGAGAGAGCTTAGACCAGATGACCCATGGTGGTCCCTTCCAGTCTGGCCCATTCTGTGACTGACATACAGTAACTGTGGAAGCAGTCAGAGAAGACTCTGCTTCCATACCTACCATGGACAGAGTAGCTAAATTTTCAGAATGTTTGTATTACTGATTATTAATACAACTTCTACAACAGTGATTTTTTTCTGGGCTTTGATTTGACCTAATTATTATTATTGATTAAGATGTCTAGAATTTTTGTCATTTCACTTAAGGTGTGGGTTTTTTTTCTCATTTCAAGAGTTGGAGAATACGTATGTGCATACATTGCACACATATGCATATGTATGTGATGATGTATGATGTATGATGTATGTATGTATGATGATGTATGATGATGTATGATGTATGATGTAGAGATTTTTGAGTAGCAAAGGTAATTTTTTATATATTTAAATAAAAGTCATGAAGTGTAATACCACATTAAAATCTTGTGGCCTTAGGTACAACCTTGGTGCTAGAATTAAGTTCTTGCACAGACACATACGTGCTGTACTCTAGCACATGGGTCAGCTAAGTCTATTATCTTTTACTCCAAATAAAAGCATTAAAGTAGTTTTAAAATGAGACTTTTTTTCTTTTAAAGTCTCCTTGCACACATACACTGTTCATAACATCTAATATCAAGAACCATGGGAATATAAATGAGTAATAAGTGGTGTAGAAAAGCTGGAAGAATCCTACCTTTCTGGAGGTGTTTTTGTGAAAAGATTCTATTGATAAACCAGATCCTTGGTAAGGGATGCCACAGATTTTCTCCAAAAAAGGCCCTTATTAAAAAAAAAAAAATATTAACAGATCTTATTATACATAACTTAATGGTCACATATTTCTCTCCTCTTCTTATGCTTGCCTGAAATCAGTCAGTGGTCTAAAAAGTTATTGGAGTGCAACACAAAAGCAAACACACACATATATAGACGTAAATGTGTGCAAGTAACGTCTTCAAACAAGCCTTGTTTCTCTAAAAGAAAAAGAAACTCATTCTTTCTAAGGAATAAAATTAGTCAATTTGCCATAAGAGATGCTAGTATAAAAACTTTAGTAAATCTCTGCTATTTGGTTTATCAGTAAAAAGGCCTTTTTTGTGCCACCAAATATGGGATACATTTAGGGAGGAATGGAGCTTGAATAATAGTCACACCCCAAGTGCATCAAGTATTTAAGAGCAATTTATATTTTCATATTCTGTGATACTCTGTCTCTCCTTTGCAGTAGAACTCATTAAGCCAGAAAGTGATGTAGGACTCGTGAGATAAATCATGCAGGAGCCCTGTATGAGTTCATGCATGTAGCCACATCAAAAAGGTAACACAGAGAAAACTACATGATTTTCTGTGTTTGGCCACCCTTTTCTAAATCTCTCCTTTTATTGATAAATTGTTTACAACTCCTGTATCTTTACTAAGATTTCCTCTCAAGGTTTCATTTCTTGGCCATTACCCTTCCTACTTTATTTTTATTGGTATATATCATTCTGTCTAGTATGTGTATCCAGATTCTTTACTTACAAGTGACAGGTCTTTTATTTGTATTGCTTCCCTCAGGGGAGGAATAGCTTGATTCTCTTATTGCTGTTTCTGTAGCCATAATATTTTCCTTTTGCCACAAATTTGCTCAAACTCAGAAGCCTCCTACTAAGTTCAAGCATGTTTTGATGCATGTCCAGAGCTCAGATATTCCTGTGTATATTGGAGCAATATGCAATTTTAAAATGTAATTTCCGTTTCAAAATTAAGATTTTCATTCACAAAAAGATCTCATGGTTGCATGAACAACTTTTGTGGGGGGACTGAACTAACTGTGGCTGTGCCTAAACCTGAAAAGAGACTGTAAAAGAGACATATATGTGTGTTTAGGTCTATTTCCAGTGTCCTTACTTTATGCATATTGATGATCAGGGAAAAATGTGAGCACCAGGAATCTCCTTAGTTCTGGTGACTCAAATGTCTTAAATCCTCATAGATTTAAAAATTTCCAAAAGGGGGCTGGACTCTGCCTGCTCTATTCAGGCTTTTCTAAGTGTGAAGAGAAAAAAACCCTCTCATATTCTCAGAGAGAGAATTGAACCAGGTGTGTAGCAAGGTATGCAAACAAATGCATACCTCCTCAGATGGAGGAGGAGCAGAGAGCCACAGCTGCTTGCCCAAAACACACCACACAGAGAAAAAGGGTGAGATGCCACCTCAGGGGTTCTTAAAGGCTAGAAACTCCCAGTGAAGCCTTCTGTACACTTAACCAAATAGAGACCTCTATTTCACCCTCCCAAGGCAATGTAAAGGACAAGCTCTTCTGAAAAGCTAGAAGAGGAAGGGTTTTCCTAAAGAGCTTTTATCATTTTCTTTCTCCTGAAAGTCAGGAGACATCTTTTCTCTAGTGAAGCTGTGGAAGGAAAGCATGATGACTTTTTCTAACTATGTATCTACATTCCTGATAGTTTCACGGGCTTGTAAAAACTCCTGTGATAAATATAATGTGACAGTAGATGATTGTCACTGACAGTTCTAAAATAAGTTCTTTTTAGCTGGACTATAATCAGGTAACTCTTGAAAAAATGCTATCAGCTGTGGTTAATTTTTAAAAGCTGCTTACATGCAAAGGTATATTTATTGCATAAATTGGTCTGTCCATCAGTAACTTGTCATTTATGCACAGCTTTATGCTGTAGTATATATCTTTAAAAATTAAACAAAAGTGGTTGGAAATTCTAAATAGGCACTTTCAGTCTTTTAAAGACTGCCCATAATTACCTTAAAACTTTTTTGTTGGTGTGTGTTCTGCTTTGTGACTGCTTTTAGTTGAGTCTCTGTGATTATATTCTGCTTCTAGTCTCATCATTACCATATACTTTGTGTAATAAACTGAAACAATTTATCAGTCCATAAACTAAAACTATTAAAAATTAATTAATTTGTACAGCTTCTTAGTATTTTCTCAACATATTTGCATTAATTTTACACAGCTTTTAAATCACACAAGAGCCCATGCTTAATTTGCAGTGCATACAAAAACAATGAGTGAGTGTCATATTTCCTCAATCTCTGTTATGAAGTTTAATCAGATTAGGAAGCAGAATTGTATCAGGGTCCTGAACCTTCTCCTTCCAAACAAATTCTACTTTTTGGCAGCATCATTTGATTTCAGTGCCCTGAATCCAGTTTCCCCTGACATTCAAGCTGATAATCTCCCTTATCAGCTGGGGCTGTGCAATCTTACATTCATAATCTGAAGAGTTTAAGAATTCCTGCCTACATTGTGGTGGAATCAACAGTCCCTCAGTTAGAGGAGGAGTCCATGACCCAGGTACACCCAATGGCTCTTTCTAGACAATGGCAGCAAAATCCAAGGGCTCAGCCCATGGCTTACCCACTGCCCTCATGCTTCAGACAAAAGCAGCGAGGAAAAAGCTGAATTACTGTTTTGGTTTATGATTCCAGAAAATTTCACTCTGTTTCAATAAAGTGCTAAATTAGGCAGACATTTAAATAATCCCTTGATCTAATTCCTATTCAGTAAACTTATATAAGTGTGTTCTTGGCATCTAAATGATGTAATTCACAAGCTCTAATGTTTTCAGGATTCTGTTCTTTTTCAGTAAGCCCTTCTGTATAGAAATAAAGAAATATAAGTGAATTTAGTGTGCACTTACAACTGCACAGCTAAGCTGGCCCTCAAATGATTTGTTTATCATCTCTACTATCAGACATGAAATTAATTAGATTTCTGTGATTTCTAATCGAGATTTGCCATAAAGAAAATCTAATGATGAATTTACATGTAGGAAAACTCACAATTTAGTGAAATTCATGTGTTAAAATTCTCTTTTTTGTATTGAAAAGTTATATTGCAAGAAGAAAGGGTCCTGTAGAGACTGAAATCACATCATAAATTCTGTCTATAATTTAATCTCTTTTGAAGCACAGAAACTTTTTCTTTATTTAATAAGGAAGCATCATATTTGCTATTTTATGTTTGTTTGTGAATCCAGCTGTGATTTTTGGTATATGAAACCATTTTGTCTGTTATTGACTGACTTACACATTGCTGGTTTTACAAATGCAGTTCTTTTGGGGTTTCAGGTGTCCTCACATTTATGGTGCCCTCACATCTATGATGGGAGGTGCCCTCACATCTCTTCTATTGTTACATGTCCTCTTCATTCCATTCCTCAGCACTGGGGTGGCATTATTGCCCTCCAGTACTCCTTGCTCTTAGTGTGCTATTGAATTTGGCCAGTACTTTTCTCCTGTTTCTGCCTGCCTTCTGCAAAATTCTAAAAAACATCATTCCCCTGAGCCTGGAGTTCTCAACTGCTTTGTATAGTTCTAATTGTCTAATTACCTGTTCAGTGCACAATGGGGAAGGATTTTAATATTTTCCTTTCTCCACTTGGTTTCTATCCCCTTTCACCTTTTTTTATTTTCTTTTTTCCTTTTTCTTCCTTTCCCAGTCACATTAACCATCTCAGTTTCCAACTCTAGAATGTCCCATTAATATTCTTTTTTGTTTGCTTTCCATAACTGAGTAAGTAGAAGAACTTTTTATGATATATGTTTTATTTATATTGTTTTCTTTATGTTATTAAATGATTTGCCACAGTCGTCCTTATTAATTTTCTACAGTCTTTAATGCTTTCTTATACACTAATCATTATTTTCTTTCCCTGGGATTTTAAATGTTCAATAAAACTGACTTTTTCTCTGAGTACTCTCTGCTTTCTGTTATTTATGCCCACACTCTGCCTTTTACCTGATGTATTTTTACCAAGCAGAACTATTATGTGTGCATCATTTTTCTTTACCAAATGTATCTTGTAGCTATCAGGTTGTCTTAAGGAGGTTTTATTTAAATTTTATCTTTATTTTGATTACAAGCACAGCAATATTGCCTCCTTTGGCAGATTATCTTTTACCTTTATGTCTTCAAACAAATCCTCTGTGCCATATCACAAGAACCACTGTGTTATTCATAGGCAGAGTTGAATGGGAACACTGGTAGTACACGTGTGCATCTGCCTGTTCTTCCATGAATTACCACACTTTATGCACTCCAGGTATTCCCTAGGAAATAAAACTCACCTTTTTCTTACTAGATTTTGTCTTTTATATGCTTTTATTTGCTCAGTCAGTTTATAGCCCTTTCTTTTTAGATAACTTATAAGAGGTTTCTGTAATTACAATAGTTTGCAGTTTGAAGCATCTACAATCTTAGTCCATAAAAAAATTAAACTAATGTAGCTTTCATCTGATCCCAATTACCAACAGTGGTAAGTGGAACTAATAGAAATACTCACAGTTAGCAAAATATATGGCTTCTACTGTTTGCATTATACATTTGTGCCAGATGAGGTTTAGTGATATAAATGCTGGGGCAGCTTAGACACAGTTGCCTCACAATCAGCTGAAACTTGACAACTCCCATATGGCAAAACACCTTGGTGCAAAGGAGAGAGGTACTACTGACCTACTCTCCTCTGATTTTTGGGAAATTCTATTCTGTCTGCAACCTGTTCAAGGTGAACCTTAGCAGGATGCTGGATTAGGTGATGTGCAGAGGTCCCTTCCAACCCCAAACATTCCATGATTTTGTATGAATCTGTGAAAACATAATCTATATTGTGTTTGATATGAAGTCCCATCTAAAAGAAAAGAGAAAAGCTATCTAAAGGAGCAGGAGTTCTGTGTTCAAAAGGCCATGGTATTTGAAAGAGCATTAAAGACATATGTAGATATTAAGTATCATTTTTTGGTATTATGCAGCTGAACATCACTATATGAGCCTCTCATGTCAGCACTCTTATTAATTCCAATACATGTTCAGTATTGCTGCTTCATATTTCTGCTGCATTTATTTTATTCTATCCCTAGGAGATGTACTCCATTGAGTTTTTTGTGTTAACTTACCTGCAGAAAATGTGATGCTATGCAATATACTGATTTCTAGATTTTAAGGCTTTCTGCAGTATTATTTCAAAATAACTTTGGCTGAAAATTCAGAATGTTGAATTTAAACAGTATTTTCTTTTTTTTTTGCAGATGCAGTTTCACAGAAAATGAAACAAATACAATAAAAATATTTAATAAAAGCACACATAATTTTACATTTTCTGAAAAGAATATAAGAAAAATATAATGTAAGAAATCACCAGGCACATTTTTTCTCAAAATGCAGAATGCAGATGCAGAGGGTTTTTCATTTTCTATGTATAATGTACCTTAGGCAGTGGTTAACAGTTTATTTTCTCTCCTCAGCATTACTTCTCAGACTAACCACTAGTGGCAATCATTACTTGCTGCTTCCCAAATGAAGCATAAATCTCTGTCACTTTGGAGACATGGATTCAGTGTTTTCACTCTGTATTGTTTCCATTTCACCCCTAGCAAAGCATATATACCTTCATTGCTGACGCTTTCTTTGGTGTGCATCACTGTTTACACATCACTTTTTTATGTTTGCAATATATTCCTAGCAGTAGTATTTTCCTCCCCTTCCCCTACTCCCACCTTTGTCTCCCTTTTTTAAAAAAGAGATAATCTTAATATGCTGACAATCCTTGTCCTAACAGCCTGTGTAAAATAAAATTTCTCTCGAGGATGTCAATTTCGTGCCATGTTTTGGCATCTCAGTGTCTGATTTAAAGCTAGTTGAAGATTTTAATTCCTTTTCTATGAAGCATCCCATGTTATTTATTTATTTTTTTCCCTTTTGGATATATTTGCTAATCTTTAAACAATAGGATCACTGGTTCTATTACTTTTTATGTGCCCCTAGTTGCAGTAAGCTAAAAACAACTAAAGAACTTTTTAGATGTTAACTGCTATCTCAAAGATGTTCCTTCTGGTGTTGAGCTCATAATGGTAGGACTCACCTTGCTGACTGAAATGTTCCCTGACGTAGCAGAGCATGCACAGTGCAGATGGTGGAATGAGGGGAGCAGAGAGTAATCTCAAGAGACAGTAGACATGTCCATAAAGTGAAATGCACTGCTCTGAAGAAATCCCAGAGCTCTGAATTAGATGGTTTTGGATCTGGAAACAAAATGTCATGTGTAAGGTAATTGAGAACCCAGGCTTGGCAATATTGGATACCCTGTGGGTATATTAGTTCTCTTGGCACTAATTCAGTCATCATTAGCACAGCACTGCTATGAAACATCTGTTCTTAATTTCCTATCCCTTTCTAATCTGTGGGATTAATGCTGTATGCTTGAAGAACTGCTGTGCAGGCTGTATTCCTGTATATTAATTGGGAGGGTAATCTGGATTTGTGCAAGTGGGTGTGTTTTTTAAAAGAGTTCAAAGGAAACTTATGGGAAACTCATTTTCCTGCATGAGAAACAGCCAGCTATAGCTGACACACCACTGTCCCACTGCAGCACCTTCTTAAACTGCTAGACAAGCCAAAAGCCAAACCTTCACCTGCAGGAGTTGTTCTTTGAGTTGTTGGAACTTGGCACTGAGTCCAAGGCTGTGGTCCAATATTTCCTTCTAGATGCCAGTCATGCCAACTTGACCACACTTGCTCAAACAAACTTTTTTTTTTTCTTTGCTTTTACACAATCACCAGGACTAAATTCCTGGAGCTGGAGAGCAGCTGGCAACAGTGCTGTGTGGCAGGGGTCAATGGAGTAATTGCAAATGCATTGCCCAAGTAATTCTCTACTTCTTCTTTCCACAAACTGAAGAATCAATCACAGTGTCTCTGAGTGTAAATGATTATTAGTTAAGCATTTGCCAGATGAGTTGTGTAAGTAACTCTGTTTTAGCCTGTGGCTCTGCAGAAAACACACTACGCCCTTTTCTCATACAGCGTGTAATCAATTAAATAAGCCAATAATGTGGATTTGTGTTCAAATATTTTCAAAACAATGGGATAATCATTCATATGAGCATGTAGTGACATTCTGGTTATATGTGATAATATTTTTACTAGAATTTATTTTCAGTGAACATGGACAAGAGCTAGATACCAGCAATAAAGTGAAGGAAGCATTCTTTTCACAATACTTATAGTTAATGATTCCTGTATCTATATTTTCTGAAGTCATAATTTTCAGCATAGAAAAGTGAAGTGTCTTCATTGTGTGCCACAGAAGGGCCTATCCCATAAACTCTTTCTTTGGTAGCTTTCTTTGAGATCATCCATCTGCTTCAGACAGAAGGTATCAGAAGCAGTTACTAGGCTGCAGCAAAATGTTTTCTTTACTACTCCAGATTTATATTTGTTACAGCTAATCATAAAAAGAAATGTGCAGGAGGTAAATCAAATAAAGAGGGATTCAGAGGAAATAAGTATTTTAAATTGTGGGATAATATTGTGAAGATGACATTTAAGTCGTATGAGTTTGTGGGTGCCCAAGTATTGTAAACCACTGCAATTTATACATGCACTAACTGGACAGGTTATAAAAGCATAACAGTAATTTTCTTTCATGGTTGTACTGACATGAGAAAAACACTTCATATTCACTATCAAAGTCTATAGTGTCATCCACCATTACTTTTATAAAACATATTTCTGAGCAGAGCAAAGGAATGTAATTTAGTTTATGCTCTTACACTGTTTCTTTTTTCAGCATATGAAGAAATAGAGGTTCTTAAGTCATAGGTAAGCAAAAGAAATTACATATCTTAACAGATCCTTGTCTTCAGATTCAGTGGCAAAAATGCTGCCATTTGTAGAGTATTGGCCTTGGCACAAGTTGCTGACTGAAGGGATAAAAGCTGGCATTTTCTGGATGCTGTTATGATATAGAGTAAACCAGAGGGAGAAATTTATTTTACATGCCTTTATTGTCCTCATGTGTTCACCTTTTAAAACACAAATCAGATGAAATTGTTCAATGAATATTAGTCTCTGAAATTTTTGCTATTTGTACCAAAGTAGCAATGATAGTTTTAAAAATGAGTGTATCTAATTGTGTGCTTTGATTAAATAGGATAACTGTTGTTGACCTATAACTTAGTAGGAAAGTTAGTAGTAGTTCTCTAGGTAAAAACAACCTCCCATACTGCATTAACTATATATATATTTTTATTTTTCTCTCTAGCACTTTGACATTGCTCAAAATTATATTGAATATATAATACAAAATTATATTCAGTCTATAAAGCTGAGTTGGTTTTTATGATTCTTAGGAAAATGATGCAGTTTTCTAACAATGTTCAGTTCTTCAAACTGGTTGGGTACAATTCTCTATGTCATCAAGGTTTTTTCCTCAAAATATTACTTTTCCTGAGCGATTTGCTTACTTGCCCTTTCTGTCTCCCTCTGTCTCTTTCCATCTTTGTTGAGTTGATATCTAAAACCAATTTTAGTTCCTGATAGGATAAATCATCATGGAGTTTTTAAAGGTATTCTCCCTCTCAGAATGATTCCTTTAGAAGTAGTCATATTTTAAACTTTTTTTTTTTTTAATGTAACCTCAGGTAAATCATCAAGGTCTAATAGAAGCAGATGACTAGCTGACAGGTGGAAAAGATCAATCTGATCAGCAGTCAGTGGTTCTCAAATGTTTTAAATATGGCTTCTGCATCTGTTTGGTCAAGTTCCAGATCCTCTTCAGTAAATTTGGAAGAAGTCAGTTGTATCCTTACTTGTCTGTCTCGGAAGTATTTTGGAGGTCTCTGCTGAAGTAGTACATACTGAACTTTAAGGTTGTTTTTTTCTCAGTGTCTTTATTCACCTCTTCAATCATTTGGTCTTCCTAAGATGTCTAGAGATCTATTCTGAGACTCCATTTTCAAGATGGATGTTTTTATCTAGGAAATACATCATTTGTACATTTAGGAGACCGCTAAATAGCATCCCTAGTTCAGCCTATATGCACAAAAGTCCAGGGATTCCTAGCATGGTTGAAATTCAGGTGTAGTATCCTTTCTATTTCCCCTGATGCCTATATTAATTCCTGAACAACTTCTATCATGACAATGTAAGCATTTCAAGATGCTGTTAGGTTTCCATTATTGCCATCTCTAAGGAAAGTAAGGCACGCTCTGAGTCTATGTGGGTTTCATGAAAATGAGTAATTATAAAAGACTGCATCAAAATTACCTTGGCAGATGTCAACACCAGCATTGTTGATACATTAAAAAGCCTTTTCAAAGTGGGATGCAATTATCCAGTAGTCAAGGAAGACATTTTTTTCATGTTAAGTAAATGATTTAGGACTTGAAGAGCTTGTCTGTGTGGTTACAAGGATATCTTGCCATTACTTCTCAGACAGATCTCTGATGCAAAATTCTGCATGATTTTTTTTTTTTTGCAAAAGTTCATGATGAAATTTTTATTAGTATTAAAGAAAAGGTGAAAGATAGCCATTCTGTCACCCTGTCAAAAATATTTACAAATAGAGTGGAAAGAACATATAGAAGGAACAAACCTTTATAGCATGAGTATTTATTTTGATGTAACATGCAATAAAGACAATTTTGGAAGATGGATTCAGAATTCTTCTGTCTTGTTTGGTGCCTCCCATTTGTCTCAAGAAAGAAAATCTCTTTTTTTTTCCTCAGTTAGAGATGTATTAACTTAAAATACTTTGAAGTTGAGCTTCACAGGACAAAGTATGAAAAATTGTGCATTCATCCTAATACATCCAGGCTGATTTTGTCCATAAATCATGATTAGAATTCTCACAGGCCTTGAGGTTTGCTTAGGTTTACAGTATATTTTGATTCTTCTATGATGAGGTTATGTTATGACTTTTCAGAACCTTGTCTGGCACCCAAACTATGTAAAATATCAAAGCCTGAAATCTGATTTTTTTTAATCCAAGCTTTAAGAACCAGAGCTCAAACAGTTATTACTTTTTAAAATATGCATCTGATTTACTTAAATCATGTGTGTAGTCCATTATTTACATTACCACAGGGGTATAATGTCAGACTTTTCTGACACTGTTCATTCTTCTTATAAACAGTGCAGTCAGTGAGTGTAATCTGCTCTTAGCCTATTTTTTGGTCACAGTGATGTAAAATGAGCATTGTAGCTGTAGCATAATTTCAGTTGCTGGAGATATCTCTTGCACAGATCAGCACAGAGTTTGTCACAGATCTTTTGGTGCCAAGACAGGAACAGACATGTGTCATGATTCAGGTGAATTGGCAAGCCTATGTGGAATCCCCCTCAGTGTGTGTCTGCAGTACAAGGAGCTTCCTCTCATGATCAGAGACATCAATTAATTAGATATACTATCAGAAAATCCCCCCCCAAATGTTTTTTCTGGATGCCTTAATGTCCCAATGTCATCATGTCAGAAGCCATGGCAACTAGACATACGGGAGGCTTATCAGTGGAGTTCAGTGGAATTTAGGAGCATTTAAGGAGCTGACTAAAAATAATTGCTTGCAGTCTAAATGCTTAAAATGCTGTGTTTGATGTCTGCCACCATAAAGAGACTGCACATGTTGTTTCTGGCCAGTATATGCATGAACTAGATGTGGATTAGAGATGACTGACAAGTAAGTGCAAAACACTGTTGTTCTTTGATTTCAGAGGTGAGGGTTCTTTCTGAAAAGACACTGCTAACTTTTCTGTGCTTGTCTTTCAAAGCATTTGTATCTTATGGACCAAAACATTTTTTACACTCAAATTTGGCTGTTATATTTATGTGGCTATACAATAATTATCGTTAGAAAAAAAAATGTGAATTACTTAGGGCTACTTTAGTCAGTAGTTTTCAAATGACAATTTCAAGAATATAAAATGAAGGAAACCAGACAGATCAGATTAGACTGATCTTCTAATTTTAGATTCAATCAACTGCAGTCAGAGATAGAGGTGAACAAATGTCTTTGATATCTAAAGTAAGATTAGATTGACGTGCACATGTTATATTCAGCACTGAAAAGTCCCTGAAAAACTCAAAGAAAATTATCAGGATCAATTAAAATGACTACAGATTTAGTGGAACAAATTTAGTAGATGTGTATGTACAATGACATAAATCAATAAACCCTACCTGAAGTGATTCAATGTGAAGGGGAAATTTGCTTGTTGCAGGTTTTGAAGGTGTCGACAAATGTATGTAACAGTCTTGCTGATAAAGCAAGCTGGACTTCTCCTATGCTTCTAGATACACACCTCACCAAAAACTTTTAGGGAACTTAGGCAGTGATTTCGGGAGTTTCCCCACATACGTTAATCACCATTTAAAATGAGCAGTCAGATAGTTTTAAAAATTGGCCAGGAGATGGGAATATGCGTTTCTGGCAAGGAAGGAGATCACAGTAAAATTTTACATGGGGGCAGTATTGGAACCTGTGCAGTTCAAAACAGTCACAGTGACCTGGGAAAGGAATATGAGCAGTGAGATGAGAATATTTGCTGAATAATGCAAAATTATGCACAGCAGTGACAGTGAGAGAACACAATAATTAAGGAGAACACTATGAAGATGAGTGACTGGTTAACAAAATGGCATATAAAAAACCCATTGCAGGTAAATAGAAATTGATGTTCTTGGAAAAAAACCCTTCATTTCACATAAGAAATGATGAGCTTTGAGGTGACTGTTGCCACTCAAGATTGAGATCTTGTGGTAATACTAGAAAGTCTCATGGTAATATCAGTTCTAAACTCAAAAGGAGTTAAAAATGCATATCAAATTAATTATTGAAAAAATACATAGAAAAATAAATGAAAAATCCTCATTTTCCTCCTGCCCATACAGGATGAATATTGCAGTTTATAATGGTGTCCACTTCTCAGGTTATTATAATCAAGAATCATGAAACACAGGTTATAAAAAATCATGTACATGGAGCAAAAATGCTGAGATGCACCCCAGCAATGTCACAAGCAATGTGTCTTCTGCCTTATTCCATTGATCAAGTTGTTCACAACTCTTCTAATACTGTAAAGTATAATACTGTACAAACTCTGGCTTATTTCTACATGGCACCTAACTGTTGATATATTAATTCAATTTCTTCCTTGCAGTTATGAAGAGATTTGCCAAAGCTCCTGAGTTAAAAAATTTGATTCTCTGTTTAAATCAGATATTGAACATATTTGCATTCTTTGACCAAGACTCCATGTTCTTCATAAAATTGCAACATTTATTTTTTTGGGCGAAGAACAGCTATCATTAATTAACTTATATTAATTACACACTGGCTCCTCTAGGAAATTTATCATCTGTATTCGTCCTTTCTGTGTCACCATAGATAAGGGTAAAGCAATAGTGTCTTTCTCTATGTCTATAGAGTTGAAATTGATTGAAACCTCATCTAAATTCTGCCTACATGGTAATCAAATTAGCTTATTAAATATTATTGTGTTTGCAGTAATTGTACAGACAGGAGATATTCTGAACAGCGTCTCAGCAAACAGTTGAACAGCAGAAGCAGGAGGAGGGTGAAAATCACCTGAGAGCTTCAGAGGAAGCAGACTGGCCCCGAGGTGAGGGATGGGTTAAGCACATCGCCCTGTGCGGGCTCCGTGCGGCTCTGGTGCCCCGATCCCTCCCTCCTGCAGCAGTGCAGGGACGAGTGTGGGGATACGGAGCCCAGGAAAAGCAAGTCGGGGCTTGGGCAGTTCGTGCTTTCTGCTTTAGGCGGGGAAGCAGAGCCCGACAGGTCAGGGCTCACACTGCCCCTCCTGCCCTGCTTCAGCAGCACAGCTCGGGCGGCAGGGCTCCCCACCTGCTTTTCACTGGCCAGATGCAGCTGTAAATCTGCTTTTCAATTAAAAAAAAAAATATACTTATTTCCAATAACTAGCATTTTCACCCTGCTAGGGATAGCATACACTAGCATGCATTCTCAACTACTTTTTAATTCTGTAGGGAGAGAATAGGAGTCCTAAAGCAGGAAATGTATCGATAATAAAACCAGCAAAACTTTATGGGAATTTTGCAATTACTTCCATTGTAAGGATTCAAGGCTTCCAAATTAAATTTAATTTACCCTTACAAGAATTCTAATAATTTTAAAATCAGAAGTGTGAGATTAAAGTCACCACGCAGTTTTAATTTGGTCCAAAAGTAATACCTGG
Organism: Serinus canaria; assembly: GCF_022539315.1. Classification (NCBI taxonomy): domain Eukaryota; kingdom Metazoa; phylum Chordata; class Aves; order Passeriformes; family Fringillidae; genus Serinus; species Serinus canaria. The sequence continues at coordinate 37,095,417 of NC_066317.1, forward strand.
TGAGAAAAAATTTATCTATATAATAAAAAAATATGCCATTAAAAACCAGCTAAATCTAATCCAGCATTTCAAACTTTAAAATGTATTTTTCATAACCATATAGTTATTGCCTGGTGTCACTATAAAGCTGAGATAAGGTTATTGCATGTAGCATCTTAATATATATTTTATCTGGGAGATATATGCATAATTCATATTTATTAAAATAGTTTATTAATATGACCAAGGTGAGTCAGTTGACCCTGAAAATCACCATTTTAGGCTTTCTAACTGAAGCTAATAGAACAGTTCATCTAGTGCCCTTAATGCAGGCAGTGTTACACAGATCAGAGTTAGTACATCAAGTATGCACTGGGATTTTCTCTCTCCCTCTTCCTCTTACAGTCTGTCTTTCTCTAGAATTGCAGACCTGGTGCAGATAGTAAGGTTGAGACAGGAAAATGAAGCCTTCCACGGCAAGACATAACTTACTGCTCAGAAAGACAATCATCTTGTGAAATTTTCAATATTTATGTTTTTTACTTGTAAATAACTTTGAAAAACTGCCTGATTTTTAATTGAAGTTCAGAGTTTTCCATTGAAAGTCTGTTGATATGGATAAGCCACATTTTAAGTTATATTAAAACAACAAGATTACATATTCCTCAGTATTGTTCTTCATGTTCCTTCTGTTGTTCTTCATGTTCCTTCTGTTGTTCTTCTGTTGTTCTTCTGTGACCAGATTCTTTGTCTACTGGTAAAAGAAAACCTATGGAGCAAAAAATTAGGCCAGGAAGTCAAAAAGTAGATACTCCTTTAATGAATATTCGGTGTTCCTCCCATAAGAACCAGTGCAGCTTATTCAGTGTAAGAGCACATTTTGAGGCCGATGAAGCTCTGAAAAACCTATCATCCACCTTAGGCCTACTCACAGAGAAGATTCTCCTTTCCATTAAAACTTCTTGTTTCTTACTTGCTCTTTTTAGTTTCTGAACTTTGGAGGGCATCCTCGAGTTCAGAGTTGATATTAATCTAATCTTGGCATTATTATGAGGATAGAATATTTGACTGCTCTCATTCATAATTAATGACAAAGGTGTCCAAGAGGGCACTATGCTTAATTAATGATTTCTGTACTTTGAAGCCAAAGAAACTGCCTTAGAAAGGAAATGAGGCATCAAAACTTCTAAAACCTGCTGTTGATAAGCCAGGAAGAATAGCTATAAAATTGTTAAACTCTGGGTGCACAGTTAAGAGGGGAATGCTATGGATAGGCTCTGGCTTGTGGCATCCACTGACTGACCAGATCCAATACTGGCAATACCCCTGACTCCATGCTGTAGATGGCTTTGTGAGGCTGCTCAGCTACCCTTTTCCCACCCAAATCCAGACTTGCAATCTCTGGAATCCCAATAATAAATACTATTGGAAGAGTGGAAAACGTAACTGACGTTATGAAAAGTAAGAAGGATGTTGACATGTTGGAGTCCAGAGGAGGGGCATGAAGAGGAGCACTGGAGCCCATCTCCAATGCAAACAGGCTGAGAGAGCTGGGCCTGCTCATCCTGGAGAAAAGAAAGCACCGGAGAGACCTTAAGTAGCTGAAGGGGGTCAACAAGACAGCTGGAGGGGGACTTTAGACAGGGGTGGGCAGGGATAGGATGAGGGGAAATGGCTTTAGAATGGAAGAGAGTAGATTTAGAATAGATATTAGACAGAAATTCTTTACTGTAGGAGAAATTCTTTATTGTTCTAGAAACACTGGAAAATATTGCCTGGAGAACTTGTGGATGACCCAGTCTTGGAAGTGTTCAAGGCTGAGTTGGATGGGGCTTTGAGCAACCTGGTCTAGTGGATGGCATTCCTAGGAATGTCTGATCTAGTTGGAAATAGCTGCTATTTAAGGTCCCTTCTAACCATAACCCATTCTGTGGTTCTGCGATTCCATCAAAGTGAGGGACAGGATCTCATTGTTTTCCCAACTGGTGAAGGATGCATCAGCTCATAAAAAACGAGAATCCAGAAAAGATAATGGAGTAGGTGATTAGGATTAGTTACCAGATGCTTTATAAAGTCAAAAGAAGACGTATTTGATCCACCCTAATAGCTTTAGCTCATTCAGCTACTTTAGTGATTTTCCAACTACTTTACAATGCAGTGAGGCCAATAAAACCCTGGCAGAGTTGTACATATACCAGGTCTTGACACGTTAGCATATATTGCTCATTGAAATAAGAGATACTGGCAAAAGCCCTTTTTTTGCAAATATAGTAAAAATCAGTAAGGGAGTTTTAGTGGCAGAGCTCTGGCAGTAAAATTAAATCAACCAAACACTTTAATGCCCACAGTTTTGGGTGCAGAGAATCCACCAGAAAAAATATGTAGAAAAGAAGTTAGGGCTTGGGAAAGATTCAAGAGAATCAGGAAAGTAGTATAGATTGTTGCAAGTGGTTGTTATTGTTTGCTGTTTTGCTGTTTCATTTTGGTTTGGTTTTTTCTTCGCAGTATCTTTTTCTTCTACTTAGAATGGTATGTAGCACTGGAATTGATAGAAAAACTATATGTTCAAAAACTAGAACATAAAAAAAGTGTCTACCACACTTGAAGTGATAAAGTAAACCTCACTTTAGAAGCTAAAAGACCTGGGGAATTATCTTTAGGGCAGAACAGGGAACTTTGCTTTTGTGCTGTGAATACAATAAAGGCTGGGAGTGAGAGGCTGGGAGGTTATAAGTGCAGCAGTCTTTTCTGTATGTCTTTTCTGTATAAATCTACCTTCTGAGTTGACATGGTGCAGCCCTTTCATAATTCTTACCTAAAATGATTCTACTATTTAATGATAATCAGGCAATGACATTGTCATCAAATCAGCATTTTCACTTTAAAAAATCTTGAAATTAAAAAAAAAAATGTAAATAGGCTGACCCTTAGTAATAAAATAAGCTCCTCTCTAATTTCTCCCATTAATTAAATGTGTCCTAATTTTTTAATGTGAAGTAGTTTTGTCTGGGACCCGCTCAACACGAATCTCACGAATTTGCATGAGCAGCCATCATGCTCACAAACAAGAAACAGGGAAGGAGGCCGGGGGGCTGTCAGAAAGGCAGCCATATGGCCCTGGAAAAAAATTGAGTGATGAAAGAATATTGTGAAACAAGTCTGAGATGCTATGTGAAGAGTATTTGCATCCTGTACCTGTTCCAGATCTAAAGAGTGATGAAAGGCATGTAACAGGTCAGTGTTGCATCATTGTGTGAGGTGGGTATTAGCTGATGCAACTTGGTAACTCTTGACCTTTCTGCCCCACAGATTCCTTTTCAGTCCTTCTGTCCATGCGAGATATGGCTGTTGCTCACTGCTCTCAGTAATAAGGATAGGGCAGGCAATCAGGATTTGCAGGTTGAAAACTCGTTTGTTTTCCTCTCAAAAAGATACTTTTATCTCTCCCAGTCCAGAAAACCTGTGCACAGCATTCATTACAGTGGTTTTGTCTTTCATATCTCTCCAGGAAGAGCAAACAACATGAGATCATCAGACCACTTGCTGCCTGGAAAAAATGAATCTTTGTAGAAGAAACCTAGGAAAAATTCTCTTTATAGAGCCACTCCATACAAAACATGTTCTATGAATTGAACAAGAGTTCCCTGCAGGTAAGATAGCTCTGGATAATTGAGATCTGACACATACTGCATATCTCTAAAAATAATTTAATCACTGTCTGATCAAAGTTTCATAAATCAGATAGTGCTTAAGGCTTATGACAGTTAATTATAATTTTGATTATACCTCCATGCTTTAGGCTTCTTTATATGTCAGAAGGATTGCTCCTTTTATTAGAAAGAAGTATACTGTAGTTTACTTTTATTTTGCTTTGATGAATTGCCCCTAGAGGACAGGTACCTGGTGCCTACTCATTTGGGGGCATATGTTCAGTAATGACATGCTGTGAGTAATTCTTTTTTTTATTTTAACTGTGCCACATCATTTATAGACTGATTATGTGTGCTTAGTCAAAATATACACAAATAAGACAGCTGTGCTCTACTTTTGTTTTACCAAACCTAGCAAGTATTTTATTTGCAATAAAGAAACTGAAGGGCCATCAAAGTTGTATACAACCATCTGCTTCTGGAATTAGTTTCATATAAGGGATTTAAGTCTTGGTGATGCTCTTCTGTGCAGGAAATTGAAAATTTTTTCTGCCTTTTTAAAGTATGCTGCTGAGTATTAAAGGTATTGTTAACAAGACATGGCTTACTCCCTTCCGTCCTCATCTCAATTTGTGACACTGCTCTTCTATATGACAAAGGCATACTAAAAAGTTGAAAGTTTTGCATGAGAGAGAAGTTATTCCACTAGTGCTTAGAAAAGTGCTGAATTCCTGATTACATAATAAGCTCAGTGCTGAATTTGATATGCAACATGTGATGACAAAACCACAAAACATGATGTTGTTAGAGGCTGGTAAATGAGAGATCAGGTGTTTGTAAAAGCCAATGGAGCCAACTGTGATTTCTGTTATATGGAAGTATTAGTGCTGTGATACCAGATCCAACTTGTTAGACTAGCAGGAAAACCCATTAAAGCCCCATATTTTAAAACATTTAAAACAGTCTTATGGGGGATAGTGAAAGGGAGTTACTACAGGGCAGCTGATTTTATTGTGAAAAACATGGTATTAGGTGAAGGCTGACTATAGAGAGTTAGATTCTTAAAGAGTCAATTAGGTTACTAACTCCAAATTAAGGATCACTGGCATGCAGCAAACCCCTTTTCAGCTGCTGCATTTCCTTTGTGATGTCTAAAGTCCCTCAAGACCGAATTTTCTGCCAGGACATGTATAAAGCTGCCTAAATCTTTAATTACCTGGCTTTTGCTGTACCCTTAGTCTGCAGGGGATGTAAAAATAAGGCATTTTCTCATTTTATCTCTTTTGGGCTGCCTGAGTCAGGAGTGTGATAAGAGTACACTGTGTGTGCACTTGTGATTTCATGTCTCAGAAGTCAATGACTAAGAAATAGAAAAAGAGCTGGGAAATCCTGTGAGGGAAAAGGAAGAATTGGATGAGGACAGATATGCTTCTCTTCAAAGACCACAATTAGATGAGTTGTCTGGACCACAGGAGAGCCAAATCCCTGATTTGAAGAAAAGGCTTGAGCTTTATTGTACCACCTTCTAGAATACCTTAAAAACACTCAAATGGGTATTCTGTCAAAAACCTCTCTTTCAACATCTTTATCAATGTTGCTTTATGTTGTATAAAGTGCATGCAAAAATTTTGGCTGGACTTTGAAAAACTATTATAATTCATTAGCCAGAGGAGTGAGACAATGTTGCAAAACAAGCTAATTAGCTGTTAGTTGAGGCATTGAATGAGTTATTCTAAATTCAAGTCTTTTTTCCAGTGACTGCAGAAAATAAACTGAAACAGCTCCAACAGAAAAGACTCAACAGGATTCTGCTGTTGTGGGATGATGCACCCAGAGATGACCAGACTGTTAGAAGGGGAAAGAAAAGGCTTTGTCCTGCCTCTGTGAATGATCCTCCATTCTAAAATATATATTTCACATAATTTTGCAAATATTCTTCTTGGTCAAGACATTTTCATTTTTTTAGTATGCTTGCAACCCTTTTTGACTTCTCAGGTTTGGGATTGTTCTGGGTGTTTCAATCTAACTGGATATAAACATCTGTTTGTCTCTCCAGCTGCTCTGTTTTAGCTCATTGGAACCCACCAGTGAATGTCACTGTTGCAGTGTTTGTAAAACTCCCAATTATTGGCTTAGATGACTTTTATTTTAATGAAATAACAGTTTATGCTGTGTAGCAGGTTTCTTTGTCAGTAAATCCTATTACAATAAGACTAATTGTCCCCAGGGCTTGGCCCACACCCTGCACTCTGGACTGACAACTTTCCTACCATCTGCAGCAGTGTGTTCCATGAGAGCATATTTTTTCTGCACCACCATAAAACTCAGTTTCTCTTCTCAGTCCTTTACTGACAGTCCTCCTATAATTAGCCACTAGGTCTTTGTAATTTTTTCCACCATCCTATGCAGGTCTTTTATCCATCAGTTCATGTCTGTGTGCATCTTCTTGCTATGTGTCTAATGAGTGCTCGCAGTAGGACTAAATTCCTCATTTAGCTTTGGAAAGGTCCAAGCTCTATCTCATATGATTTCTGCAATTATACCCTTCTGTTCCAGAGTAGCCTTGTTAGCTATCAGGCCTCTTCATTAGACTACACTTGTTCCTGGCCTGCTTTCTCTGGAACTTACTGTAGGCAATGGAATTGGATGGGACAGTGGGAAACTGGGTTCAGATCTACATTGATTGACTGAAATGTATTTTCCTCGCTTGTCTTTGCTTCCAGCAGACTCTATGACTCCTCAAGCAGCCTTTTTGGAGTCTTTACTTTTTGCAGTAATCTGGAAGTCTTTTCCTTCTCAAGAACTCCTAAAAGCTTTCAGTTCCCAAACTGATGGTCTATTACACCCTTTTGTACTTCTTCTATATTAAGTTTCTCTGACCATGACAAGATAAGCACATGGCTCAACCTGAAGAGTACCTTTTTCTGTTTCAAAAATTGATAAAAATTTGAATACTGAATTAACATACATTTCATTACAGCATCATAATTTCTGTCCATCTATGAAGAGAAAGGTGGCATAAGATTCCCACTTAGCAGTCACTAGTGTAGCTTTCCTTTGGATGCCTCAAAACACCTGAGAGGAAAGAAAGAACTATAATGACAGGAAATCCATATCTTTATCTTCCTTTGTCCAGAATTTTACTGATATCTTTAAAGCAAAACTGTATCTTAGCTCTTACATAAATACCACAAACACTCCATAAATCTTCACCATTTTAGGCACTCTTAAAATTCAATCATGACACGCTAATATATAGCTTCATGTAATTTAACCAACATACATGAAAGCTTTTCCACATTCTTTAATACATCTTTGTCACTATAAGATAGTTCTTCATTGTTTCCCACTCTGTGACAACCTTCAACCATCCTTCTCACCATTTCTAGCACTGAATAAACACCACTATGTTTAAAAAACTAACTGATGAATATCAGAAATTTCTGTCACATCATACATAAATAGTTTATGGGTCTAAAGCCTTTAGCTTTAATATTGTCCTTTTTTTGTCTTCATTCTAATGTGCATTTCTTCTTTCTTGTTCACTTCCTAAAGCAGATAGATCTGCTTTTACTTTAGCACTACATATTAAAAAAAATAGATTAGTCATCATATTTCCAGTCTTCTTTATCAAATGAGCAGAAAAATATCCAAAGATAATATCCAAATACTGCTGATTCTCTGTCTTTAGCTTTGCTGATTATCTCAGTAGCTCAGTTTCCTAACTATCACAGTAGGGAATTTCAAGTCTTTTCTTGTTCAGATATATTATTACTGACTTGCCACTTTCTCCTTAATTCTCTGTTTTTTTACTTCAGCCACTGGATCTTCCTGCTGATGTCTTTTTGATGGCTGATTTATTTATTTCCCACAACATCCTCTAATACTGCTTTATAGTCATGACTACACCCTAGGGTGAATCTTGCTAAATTATTACTTCTTAGCAGTCATCCTTTCAGGTAATATATTAACAGTTTAACAGCCTAAGTACTTCACAACACAGAAAATATCCTTCTGTTATTTGGCTTAGCAGAGAAATATTTAAAAAAGTACATTTGAATCATTTCTGTAACACATTTCCTGCTATAGAAGTTTTTCATATTGTGCAAAACAGCACCAGATAAACTCCAAATGTGTTTGCTTTAGCACTATAATTCTTTTTTCATAAGTTTATAAAAACATTCCTCTTGCCTTTTTTCTTCTGTGAGTCATCATAGTCTATGTCTGACACTTTTAATGATAGGACTCATTGTAGAAGGATGAAGTTGTAACAACATAGAGCAGCTGTGGGTGCATTTGTTGAAAAAGATGACTTGCAGCCAGATATTTATAGAAATAAGAGAGTGTTGCAATATGTTTTTATCTCAATATATGTGAAATGCCATTACTAATTCTTGTCAGCTGATATAGTCAAGAATGAGTAGCAAGATCAGATATTTTCAGAGCTAGATTTTAAAATGTTTATTGTTAGACCACAGTAGATCAAAATTGAAAGTCTATAAATATTAGAAAATGTAACAGAAAAAAAAGAAGGTCCACTCCATTTTCCTAAGGTTGCGACAATAATGTTTATTTAAAAACTAAAAATATTATTTTTATGTTTGTATTCTGTGAAAAATTGTTGGAAAGTTAGTTTTTAAAATCTATATCACAATCCTCTTTTTGATATATATATTTTAAGAAGAAGCAGTGTTGTTTCTGGGACACAATGTGTTTAAGAATAGTCTGTGATTTTGTTAAGGAAAAAAGGAATAGATCTTTTTAAATACAAGAATCTTTACTGTTAGAATCCTCCCAAAAGATACTGTCTTCCTTATGCAGTCTTTCAGGTATCAAAATGTTGAAGCAATTCTTCCTCCTCCACTTGTTGAACACTAGCTGTAATCCACATCCAGAAGAATATCCAAATCATAACCTTAGTTGAATAGTAATGAATTTTCACTTGAATTATTGTACTGTTGGTGGGTGAGTCTCTAAATGAGCCTTAGCACCAGGTTAATAGTTAATTAGGTGAATTGATTGTTCCACAAAAGAAACAGCATTTTCTTGAAGGAAAATTATGATAAACGAATAGGTAATGTAGACAATTTGAAAAAATTATAATTATCTTTTGCTATGTACCTCTGTGTATAAGGGAATGATTATTTTTAATGACTTTTCTACTTTTCAGTGATTATTTAGATATTATTTAGTCATGTTTCCTCATAGCATACTGCAAATTATATCCTTCCACAATGATGGCATTATAATTAAGAAAAGAAGTCACATTCATATTATCCTTTGTATATTTTGACAAAGCACAATTAAAAAACTTTCTGTGGGGAGCAATAAAATAAAGGAAAGAAAATGTCCTAGCAAATATTTCCCTTTTGGTATCCCCTGTTAATATTTTTATGAGTCTCTTAAGCTTATCTAAGAGATTTTTAATGCAGCAGGGTATGTTATTAGGTTTGTATTTTTTTCCACACTATCATACATTTCAGTCTTTATCACAGTGGGAACAATAAAATAACAGACCGCAATGCATTAGCATCATAAAGAAAATGTAATAAATGGCTTTATAACTGTAGTAAAAGTTGCATGAGCACCAGCAGCTGTAACAGAGATGTTGCTACAGCAGCATTTTATGACCTAATAGCACTCAGTGGGCTGATAATATTATGTGTGTGTGTGTAATGCCAGCAGTTTCCCAGGCCTAGATTTCAATTCAGATAAATAATTGAAAGCACTTTTAGACTTTTCCATAAAATGTTTAATAAGAGATCAAATCCTCCCTCCCTGTAGTGGAAAATTAAATAGTTTTTACAGGGATGCTTTATGATGAAACTCTATTATTAGGAAGAGATGGTATTTGTTTTATTCTTTCTTCTTTTCTAAATGTGGTTGTTAGAACTAAAATATGTTTGAAGGAGCACTTGTTTGTTTTGTTTCATATTGCTGGTAGTAGAGAATGGTACTTGTTTTTACACTTGTTCACCATTTCCCCATATTTGGAGACAAGGACCATGACAATAACATTTACTGAATTACTTTGGATATGATAAAAACCATGACAATGTGTCTGCATTTCTAGAATGAGAAAAAAAACACAGAAGGGCTTCAGAAGAGTCAGTTTTAGAAAATGATGGGGCTGCTAATCATACAGTATAAATGTGGAATTCACCTGGGGTTCTCTAACAAAAAAAAGTGATAATTATTTCTCTATCTCCTCAGCAGAGGTTAAATGCAAAATGTAGTCTGGATGGGTCAATGAAAAGATCATCCAATGTACAGCCTGCAAGATCATGCTACCATTAAAGCACAGAAAATAATATTTTGAGAGGTTTTGGTTTTTGTTTGCTTATTTTAAGAGGATTTTGGATTTGCTTGGTTTTCTCTTTTTCATATGGGAAGGGCTTGTTTTTAAAAGGTGAAAGGAAGAGTGTGAGATACGTATATTAAATTAACTACTGTCTTGAATATTTTTGTTGGGCACAATAACCTGTGCTTTCTGTCTCACTGTTCTGAATACTTATGTAACAAATAATACAAGATTTCTTGTTTTCCAAAGTGCTTCTTCTTGGACTTTCCTGCTTTCTTTCCATTACTTAAATCAGCTTTCAAAATGATGAAGCTGGTGAAATTTGGAAACTGGATATTCTGAGGTCTCACTTGTATCTCACTTGGAAACTTTCTTTATCCTTTTTATTTTGCAAAAGTTAAAAGTGGTGGTACCACATAAAACCTCCAAATATCATTGCTTTTCCTTGTGTTCCATCTTCCCCAAAAGAAAAAACACTTTTGGTTTATAAAAATGAACTGTATCAGCATAAAATTAAATCACTTTACAACAACTTTATTTTGGACTCTGGGAAGGCTGAAAGTACTCAGAAATAGGATAATGCCTCATGAAGCAGAGAGGAGAGAGAAAGAAGGACAAAAGGACATTTGGAGGTAAAAGAGAAGGGAGTTGAAACACACACATTGAATTATTTTTGAAAGTATTGCTCTAATGTATTTCTGAATTTTATATGAGTGTTATAATAGATCATCTAGATCCTCTGGAAGGACTTCTTTATTATTTTAAATCTAAATGAATTAATACTGTAATAAAAAAGAATGGAAATATAAGTTTTAAAAATTTATCTCTCTGTAATGAAAAATCCACAGAATTATTTTTGGAGGGGTCTAATGCAGAGTTTGGTGGTGTAAGGTAATTCCCTTGTCTTAATCAAAAGTAAGTAGGTAGGAGCTGATAACACCCCAGGCAAGTCAGATGAATTTTTTTTAGTGAGATATTCATCCTCTAAATTGAGACAAAATTTAAGCTACTTATTTACCTTTAACTGTTTTCTCTTTTCAAAATTGTGAATATGGCAACTTGGTATTGTTTTTAATAGCAACATAAAATGAACAGTCAGGCTGTGATTTAGTTATTTTAATAGAAAAGCATCTTCTCTTGCTGACAGGCTCTATGAACCACACTTGAGAAGAAAGAGCCCTATCCCAGTTAAATTTTGTTTCTCTTGCAAGGAGTTTATTTCAGCTACATCTCTGCAACAGTACAAACTACAGCTTTTTAGGAGTACCTTAAGAGTCAGAGATATCCCTGCATTTCAAAGGCCTTCCAGCATTTAACTGTGTTCAAGATCACTGGTTACTTAGGTAAAATGGAAACTAAAATAAATGACCAGCTTCCTGGCACCCTCTCCTGAGACAGAAAACCCCCTTTGCAATTGCTGCTTTTCAAAATCATCTATATGCTAACTTATAGGTAAATGCAATAAAAAAATATTCACTTTTTCTATCAAAAAGTGGGAGGTCTTGCTACATAATAGAGGTAATAAAATGTGAAAAACTGGAACATGCAAAAGATTTCTAATGATAAGGTAACACAAACCTGTAATTTCTGTTGATTGAACTGTAAAAACTGGGTACTAAATATTGATATTTCTCCAGCTAATTAAATTGGATGAACATAGGCTTCACAATTGAAACCAGGTATTTAAATTAAATTTTAGAAATTTCAATTATAATGGTTGAAAGGATTTACAAGGGACATGGTAAGAGGTCTGTTATGCAGATTAGGGCTCTCAAGTTTTGTAATAAAGACTACATCCTCAAAAGAAGTTTATCTTATTTTAATGGTTACATATGTAAATATTACCAATTCAGTTTACTTACATATCATTATTAAATATTCTTGTGCGTTCTCAGAGAGCTAAAAGATCTAACCTAGCTAAAGGCATAAACTGAAAAACACATCATGGCCTTAGGAAAACCCCATATAATTAGTAGCTTACTTGCACCCATTTTTTCCTCACTTCCTAGCTTATTTTCAGTCTGACCCTGAGCACAATAAATGAAGGCAATGCTGTCAGGCTTTCTCTTTATTGTTATAAAATTGCTGTTAAGGTTAAATTTTTTTTGGGTTGTGCACAGCATTTCATATTGTTAACCATTGCTGGCTTTATAGAGGTAATTTCCTTGTAAGGATAATCTTAAAGAAGCAGAAATGAATGGTCTTTTTTGGACTCCCTTTGTAAGCTATCAGAAGAGTTATCTTTCTGTCCTTTGGGAACTTCTTCACCATGAACCTTAAATTGATACTTGTCTTCACCTATTTTCCTTCTGAAACTTGGTTCCTTTCTCCTTTTTCAGAGCTTGACTGCGAACCGAGGAGTTCCTGCAGCAGCTCACACCTTGTGGGTTTGGAGACAGAGAAAGTTTTTGGGAAGTCTCAGAAGAGATTCTTTTAAAGCTAATTGACTGTACAAGAGAGAATAAACAGATCCTGAGAAGAGAATTAAGTGTCCACAAAAAATATTTTACATCCCCAAAAAAGTACTTTATATACATGTTTCTTTCTCAGCCTTAGTCTCTACTAACAGAGACAAATGAAACTATAACTATCAACAAGATATGAAGGAATACATAAACTCATTATCTCACTCAGAAATGCTCCAAACCCTAATTTTCATACCAGCTGCAGATTTTTATTTACAAAGACCTTTATGGTTACTATATTGGTTTCCTTAGAAACCACCTTAGACTCACACTCCATGTTTTATAAGAAAAAGGCCAAATCACCTGAGGTTTTTTTGGAGCCTGGATGTTGTCTCTGAAGGTACTGGTGGCAGAGCTGTTTTGACAGCCCTTACAGCAGGTAATTTTTTTTTTTTTTTTTTTTTTTTTGCAGATGAATTCATTTTAATAATGGTTCAAGCATGTTTTGCCATAAGTCTATCTCTATAATTGGGTTTTACCTAATCAGGCTATTCATAGAAATTATGAAGTTCAATTTGTTTGACAATGGCTGGCACATTGTGTATATTTATATTGGTCCATTTGCCCCAGAGTAACTAATGCATTTAACAATGGAGCTATTTTCATTAATATCTTGTTGAGTCTTTATATTTTATTTTGGTGTTGTTGATTCTTTTCATTTAAAAAAAAAAGGATATTTGATATGGCAGGGTTCAAGTGTCAAGGCCTACAATGTTTGGCATATTTGTAAATAATCTGGAAAAAAAGAAAAGTGACCAACTGTGCCAATGCTAATAAACTGCAACATAAGACTCTGTGGAACTGCTGGTGTATTCATGATTCTGAGACAATAAAATGACAGATGACATTCATTGTCCAGAGACAAAAATGAAATCTGTGGAAGTACTGTTTTAGAGAAGGGCTGTGCGCTTAGAAAAGAAATTTTTTCGGTTTCATTTTTCTATTCCATAGCAAGATCAATTTGTTGCTGGGTGATATTTAACAAAGCAAAAGGTAGAATTTACAAGGAGTGGCATAGAAAACGTTTTTATGGTCAAAATACTTTGCATTACTTTGCAATTATTGCCCATCTTGGACCTATAGGATACTGCTCCTGGAATGATAGAGCTGGAACAGATATGGAGGGAGATGATGGAGGTGAATGAAAGATGAAGAGGCATTTCATGCTGTGGAGAAATATTCAGGGATCTTCAGTCCGGAAAATAAGTTACTAAATTAGGTATGATAGAAATCTATGTATCATGAGCAATATAGATATTAGAAACTATTGTAGGGTTTTTTTTATAATTTGAGAAAGAAGGGCCTAAACTGAAATTATCAGACAGCAGAATCAAAGCAACATAAGGAAGCACTCCTCACTGTGCACAGATAAGCTGCAGTGATAGCCAGCTGCAAAGTGTTGCAACTCTGACATGAGACACTGCAGATGCCAAAATAAATGTGTGTTTAAAACTCCAGCGAGGCCGAGTAGTTTAAGGAAAATCATTTAAGACTTTAAAAACACAAGACAGCCACATTCACCCCAGGAAATACAGACTGCTCAAAGCTGGGAGGACATAGTGGGAAGTATCTCTGGATGTGTTCCTTGTTTGTATATTTTCTTTAAGTGCCTCTATTAGCATCAAAGAAGGGATGTAGAATCTCCTGAAGCTTTCATCTAAACACAATGTCCAATCTGATTGTCATACACTCATATTAATGTTACACTCTGTTGTGTGTGACTTCAAGGGTATTTATTGTTCTTTCCTTCACTCTTTAAAAAGCAAAAAATCAGTGTGAAATTCCATAACACATTTTTAAAGAAAAGGGGGTAGCATCAATTTGTTTTGTCTTGTGTGTTTTCCTTTCTTACAACAAAGATTTTGTTTTTTTAAAAATTACATTTTTCTCTATGATTACTATTCAGACAGATGCTTGTTTACTATGGCAGGGGAAAAAAAAAGAGGACACATTAATGTGTCATCTATTTTGTCTAAAACCTGCTAAATTAATTGAGAACTACCATCACTGAAGCAGAAAATAAGGTTGAATTTGAGTAATGAATGATGGCTGGCTAATGATACTAAACACCATTAGAGCAAGATACTTTTTTCTCGACATGGGCTGATTGGGGAGGGGGTTGGAGTTGGCAGGAGGATGCAAGACTAAGTGAGAAGAATGTGTTATTCACTGCAGAGAGCAAAGACTGAAATTTGAGAAAGAAGTTAGAAAGCAAGAGAATCAAAGGAGGTCAGAGGTAGGAAATAAAGAAAAACAAAACTAGGTGAAAATTGAGAATATTTCACAAATGTTTGGCATTTTGTGCCAAAACCAGCATTATGCCAGCTATATTTTCTGTGTCTCAATTTTCATACTTTTAGGATTAATGTTGACCACAAGATCCTGGTCAAAATCCCAGTCTACAGATTGAGACAACATCAGAAGGTCAATGCTAGGCATCTTTTTTTACCTTATCATTTACTGGATGGTGGGAAAATCTTGCATATAGTTCTCACTGAAAGTTCTGGAAAAAATAATAAATAACAGGACTGACTTTTGAAGTGTCTTGTTTACCTACAGGAGGTGTTTAAGTTGGACAAAATTATTTTTTCCTGTGATGAGATACAACCTTTTCCAGATGTGGTGTGACTGACATGACAAAAGTGAAGTATTCTAGTTTGCCTGACTTCTGTACATCATTCTTTCAATTTTAAAACTTTTAAGTCACTCATTTCAATGCTCTTCTGAATCCAAAAGGCTGATGAAAAGATGAACTGCGTGTTTGACAAATTAACTCCCTTTATGACATTATTTTTCTCCTTTTTTTCCCTGAAGAGACTTATGTTTTTAAAAGCAGACTTGAACTGCCATATCCAGAATGAAGTGACCTAGAAGCTGATGTGAAATAAAAGAGTTTTCTTCCTAATTAGTGTCAGAAAAATGACCCAAACTTTTAAAACTGTATTCCTCCTGACCTCTTCCCCCCAAGGAGGCACTGAAAACGCTGTGGGCTTTTATCTTGTAGGACCAGTATTGTTTCCAGTACCTTGTGCATATAATGAGCTAGCACCACAGACGTCTTCCTTTTCAAACCTGATGCAGCCACAGCATAGAAATATTTGAATATTTGCTCCCTCTTTGGCTTAAAATTAGGTGGTTATTTTTCAGTCTCATTAGTTAGCTTAGCTCTACAGAGACTGACAAGACTGCAAATTGCTGCTTGGGTGACTGTAACTGAGCTGACCTTACTCTCACTCGAGTGTAGCACTGCATGTTCTGCAGACAGAATGGTCTTTCACACTGCAGCAAAGACTCACAAGACTCTTTCCCTGCGATCTCTTGATTAACTTGTCTGAACATTTGGGTGCAAGATGGAGATTGTGAAATGGGATAGGTGGACTGCAGATTTATTAAGACAGCAGTCCATGACTTGTGTTGATTTGGTTGAAATCCTGCTCACACTAATGGGCTAGGTAGCTGCAGCACTCTTACATTATAACTCATGTTATAGTTGTGCATAGGACCTGACTAAATATCCTGACTAAATATACTAATTCTTCTTAGCTTCTGATTGTTCTTGCTTTCAGTTAGCTAAATATTTTAGATATTGAAAACATCCAAAAATGTAAATTATTGTTTTAATATTAGAGATGTTTCTTCTCACTTCCATGGATTTTACTATAAAGTTATTAATTAAACAACTCTAGAAATTACTTCTATTTTATATCTTTAGGAATAAGGAGATTAAGACAACTACCACAACTTTGACTGACATAATGTCTAAGTGCTTGACCTGCACTTCACATATTTTTTCTCCCTCATCTATAGAACAAAAATAGACCATGTAAGTGCCTAATAACTAATATACTGCTTTATAAACCTCCTTCAAATCAAATAAAAGGATTGCACATTTGGCATTTTGCAGAAGTAAAGAGCACCAATGTGAAAACGATGTAAAGTTTGGGAACTATTTGGCTCATACCTAACAATTGATAGGAATTTAACTTCCCAAAAGAATTGAAACATAGCTTACCATGTATAACCTACCTTGAGTTTCCAGGGTAATGAATCTAATTATTTTTCCTGGGGATGTTTTCACTTTAGGACAACCTTGCAGCTTTTTTTGCCTTTCCCTTGCTAGACAGTATCACAAAAATTTTAGTTATGCTTTTGTCTTATAATACCTTACTAATTTCATTCAGCACAAGAGAATGGGGAAGCATTCTTGTGTATTTCTCTTTAGTTGTTCATATTGTATTGTGACCAGGAAAGGAGGTGTTGAAAAACACTGTTATGACCCTCAGTTATCATTCAAAACAGGAGTGGATTATTGGCTTGGGAAAGCAGTCTTGGATGACAGAATGTCTGTTCTCTTTAGGTCCAAAATTAGGCTGTTGTCAAAAAGTTAATAAAGCCTACAAGAATTTTTGAAGCAGAATTGTTTATACTTTGTAAAATCCTTTATGTACCAAATGCTCATTAGGATAAAATGATAGCACCTGCAACTCACTGCACATAATTTACATTTTTACTTCATATATTTCTTGTTTGGTTTCAGTTTTATCCTAATTAAAACATGGGCCAATAGCCATGAGTGTGGGCAAGAAGGGCAGTGATGCAGAGCAATGAGCCCAAGGCCACTGATGCGTGGCATCAAGCTGGGGACACCGATGTGAGACATAAGTGAGACAGTTTTATGGAGTAGCCTGGAGAGGCTCCAGGGAGAAATGATGTGCTAGAAAATGTTACTGAAGTCCCGTAGTATGAAAATTACTAGAGGAAGACAGATGGATGGGATGACCGATTAAGGACAGAAATCTGTAAAATGGCTGAGAACTGGTAGGCTGAGTGCATCAGAAAAAAAAAAAAAAAATTCAAAACAGGGAAGCCCAGTGGAGCAAAAGACAAGGGTTAGGAATCACTGAAGTATGGAACTGGCAAGATTTCCAAGAGCTTGATTAGCAGAGCACAGTTATGCCTTTGGCTGAGAGAGAGTCAGCCAAAGCAAACTTTGAAACTTAAACATCACTCATGGTAGCCAAGAGGTCAAAATACGCCTCCTGTGTCAGGTCAGAAATGAGAGACCATGGAGAAAGAATTGCACCCTCATTTCCATAAGCAGCTGTAGTGTGCTCAGCCGTGGTTCTGGTGGTGCAAGTGGCAGACCTGGCTCTGTGGCACACTAGTGAAGCTGAACTGTGTGCTCAGGAAGCGCTCGGTGCCCGCAGAGGGAGGCTCACGGCCGGAGCAGGTCTGTGTGCGGGGCGGCTGTGCCCTGCCCTTTCGGAGGTCACCGTGCTGCAGAGCCCACTGTGCCAAGTGCCCTTTGCATTCAGCTCAGCGTTCCTGCCAAGAAAAGGAATAAATTAGCCTGTAAGGAGCTGCATGCTGCTGCAGCTACTCTGCAGTGAGTGCCTGAGCTACTTCATTTGCATATAGCTTCACTTCCATGTAGTTCAGGCTACCTTGCACTGAAAGCTATTGCATATATTTACTTATAAAAGAATAATAGTGGCATTTTAGCTACATCCTGTATTTTTTTTTTTTTTTGTATCAGCCAAAACTGTATTCAGAACTCAGAAAACTGATAAGAAGTTAATATTCATTCCAGCATATTGGTACAGGCAGATTCTTAACTGAGTAACTGCATGAGCTTTTTCTATTATCCTACCAATTTTCCTGTGCTTGTCACGTTATTAGAGTTTATGCTTGAAATTAGATTGTTATGCCTTAGGAAAATAGTCCTCTGTGTATTTAAAGTATTTATCAGTTTTGAGGATGTTTCCCTGATGCTAATTTTTGACTCATGTAATGTCATAAAATAATCATGGGAAAAACCGCCACAAACCCCAGACTAAGTAATGGTGAAAATAATTTGGAAAATATACCATAAATTATTTCCTCTCATTTCCTGATTCTCTTCTCATAACCATATCCATTAAAATATTTTATAAAATTTTCTTCATGTCAAATTTTCAATATCTGCTTTGGATTATGGTATATATATTAAAAATTTCTAGTTGGGCACATAAGATTTCTAAAAGCCAAAGGTTCCTTGTCTGTAAAAGAATGAATAAAAATTAGTGAGAACCTTGCTATTTTATATTATATGGGACTTCTTTTTCCCTCTAATGTGCATATGCATGTTTTCTTTAGTACTTGTATTTATGGTATGCTGGGAAATAAACCAGAGACCAAAGCTTTTCCTTGATTAACAGTGTTCTGGAAAGGGCTTTGAGAGAGGCTGAAATTGAATTAGGATCCAAACTTATAATTCAGTGCTATGATAATCTATAAAATAAGAAACACTATTAAATCAACAGGAAATGAAAAAGGCTGCAGTTAGCCAAGCAACCATCACTCAGAAGAGAAGCTAAGTGATCCTTGAACCGGATGAATCAATCCACACTGCCAAGGTCAATGGTTGCCATACTCGGGGAAATATGAACACATGTAGTAGGAGCCTTGCAATAAAATGAGCCATGCTGCCATCTTTTGTTAATAGCAGCTTTATCTGATTAAGGGGATGAAGGCAGCCCTTGTATCAGCAAATTTGCACTAGCATTTGGAGCAAATTGACTGACAAGAGATGATCCAAGGAAGAGTTATGAAGTAGCAAGGCTGCAGTACAGTCATACGCTATTAAGCTGAGCTGAGGTACTGCAGACAATAGATTTTAGTATCTTCCTACAGCTGAAAGGGGTTGAAATAGCTGTCTTTAGTATAAAAGGGTTTTTTATGCTACATTATTTTTTGATGAGTAAGGCACAAAGCTGAGAAACAAAAACATGAACTTGGACTTTTAAATACTTTTCCAGCACCACCTGAATAGAAATATTCTTCTTTTCACTTTAGTGCATTATCTCTCATAACTTATAGCCTCTTTTGCCTTTCAGCCTCAATCAGTTCTGTCACTCTCACATCTATTTCACAAAATAGGATTTGCATAATGAACAATTTTTCAGAGATTCAAAACATAAATTAGGTTTTTCTGACACTGCAGTGAAAGAAATTTGAAAAGATTTGATCTTTGTGACTGTCAGAGTCAGCAGGGGTGAAAGTTAAGTTGTGTAGAAAGCATAGCAATCATACTTTTCATTAAGACCTGCATATTTTCTCATTGATCATTCTCTGTACATCATGCAGATGGAAGGCCTATCTCAAACATGACCCTTTATAATAATTCCCTTACATGAGCATAATAATTCACTGTCTTTTCAGTTACAGTATAAGATCTTAACACTGACTTCACTCATTTCTGTAATCAAAGAAACTTAGTTACTGAAACACCTAGAGGTGATAATAAGCTCTGACAGGAATTACATTAGTGCCTTTAGCCATTAAGAACTCTCCTTGATTGAAAGTTTGGATTCTGGCATGAGTTTATGAAAGAGGATGGAAGAGAAGAGAGACTGCTTTAAGGATAGTGATAAGAAATTACAAGGTTTGCTGTAATGCAGAGAAGCAGATGAAATGGAAATTGTTCCATCCTGAATGCCAGCACCTGCCATTGGTAAAAACAAAAGCACTTCTGAGTGCTTTTTCAGAAGTGTTCTCAGACATGAATGCAGGCATCTCTGAAGGCTAGGACAAGGAGACAAGACTTGCAAGAGATTCCAGTGAGTTAGTGAAAATTGTAGTGTGGTTCTGAGGAGAGAGATAACTTTTGATTTTAATGCTGGATAAAACGGAAGTTGAAGTTTCTGAAGAAAAATTCCTTTCCAATTGGATTCCTTTTACAATTGGGAAACTGTTTCAGGTTCTCTACAAGGAAATAGGAATGTGAAATATATTGAATTTTTTTTTTTTTTTGCTTTGCAAAGATACAGCTTGCAAGGCTTAGGACTTCAGATAATATATGAGATAGGGATATGTTAATTGAGGAACCTTACATCAATGAACACTGATGAGCAAGTTCTCCTAACAAAACCAAGAGAATGTGAAATTTTAATATCTTTTTGAAAGATTTATAGTGATTCTAAATGTAATGAGATCTGTGGTCCAGAGAATCTTGGACAACCTCTGAAATACTGCTTTATAAAGTATAGTAATACTGCTTTATAGGCAGGGCAAACACCCCCATGGGACTCAGTTACCAGCACAGGCAGATAGTAGGTTAGCCTTGCTAACTTACTAACTTAGTAACTTAGGTGATTTCCCTCTCCGCCTAGTAGGCATAAATTCATTCTTTCCAATGGAAATTCATGGCTGCATGTGCAAAAAAATGGGCAGAGTTGCTGGGTTCTTTTCAGGTTCCTTTTGAGATTGTTAGAAACATGTAAGCTTTAGATGCCATGAGAGATTAAGCACTACCTGTTTAGCAATGACTGAGAGAATCTAGGAAACCACTTATTGCAGGAGAAAAATTCATCACAACCAGATATTTTCCCAGCCCTAAATAAGACAAGGAGCAAATCTGTACTTCAACCAAAGGTGAAACTGCATTGTAATTAGAGCCAAGCATTAATCTACTTTGCATGAGCAGTAATATAAATGAAGATATGATAAATGGAAAACCCTGGATCGGGCTGCTGCAGGATGGAAGTTTGTCAGCCTGTCAGGTTGGTGGTGACTGTCAATGCCAATGCACAGATGCTGTGTGTCACCTGTGTAAGCCAAGTGACCTAAGTAAAGGCATGCACAGAATGTGTTTTCCAAGTGCTTTAGCCTTGGATGAGATATTGAGATTAGGAGGCCTTGGTGGAAAAAGCTGTGTCTCCTCACCCCTTAAGAAAATATAAAAGTGGTTCCTAAGGTATTCTAGCTGCATTAATAGCTTTGACAGAGGGGGTTATGTTTGTTGGGCTGAAATCTTTCTAGCTGTTCACTGATTTCTGGGCAAAATAAATTACTGTGTATCCTTTCAGCTAACCTGTCTCTGTATTTTAAGATCTTTCTCTAACTTATGGTCTTCAGTGAAGCATTTTTAAATATTTCTTCAGATTAATACTGGTATAGCTGCTTTGGATCTAGAGGACTTCTTAACACCATGCAGATGGTTCTCAAAATAATTACCATATCTAAAAGTTGCCTCTGTAGCAGGCAGCAATATTTGCAGAAAATATTGGCTCCAAAGGTTTCCTGGGGCAGTTTTCTTTGTTACGAGAATGCAAAAAATGAACAAAATCATCCTCCTCTCTTCACATTTATCATTGAATAGTGCTGGCTTTCTTTATTATTATCAAACAATTGTCCTTAGCTTTTATCTGAAAATGTGTAGCTAAGCACCCAAGTTTCACCCAAGAAACCTTGGCATTTAATCCATTTCACCACAAAGATAAAGAGATCACTTTTAGAAGATTTTGTGGAACAAGAAGCTAACTCACTCAGTCAGTTACCTTCATGTCTCTGATAGTCCTGGAGGGTCTGTCACCCATCTCTCAAGCCCCCAGTAGCCAGCCAATAGCACAAGTTTTAGACATAGCATTTTTACCAGTTACTTGAGAAAAAAAAAATCTTAACCTTAAAATAATCTTAATTTTAACTTGCATAAAGGGACTAAGAAAACTCAGCAAAAGAGAGAAAGGTGCTGAATTAACCACAAAAAAAAAAAAAAAACCAAAAAAAACAACCCAAAACAGACTAAGTACCTCACACAGGGGATTTTGTTTAAGACTGTAGACACTAAACAAGATGTGGATAGGTAAACTGAAATAGATTTATCAAGAAATTATTTCTATTGTGCACAGTTAATATCTTTCTCTAGCTAACAATTTCAGGACTGAAATCATCATTGTATGTACAACAAAGTGGTTTTAGTCAAGCTCTTCTCCTACCTTTCTGCCAGTATCTTGAGTTTTTTACACATCTTTAGTTCTTAAAAGCAATATGAAAGTCAAAGAAAAATATTTACGTATTAAATTTATGGATTGTGCTTTAAATTATGGTATGTTTCAGGTAGTTTTATCATTAGGTTCTTTGAAAGTGATCAGCATTGAGAGATTTTAGGGACAATGACTGAAAATGTAATCAAAGAAGGAAATATAATGCCAGAAAAACAATTGTGGGGAGGATAGAAGTCACTGTTACTTTGACTGAAAAGTGAAATTTGTAGATGTTTCATGTGAAGAAGACCCAGTTACCACTTTTAAACGTACAAGTCTTTGTTGTCCCTTGAAAGAATCGAGCCAGTCTACTGACCATTTTCTGCTATTTAAATAAATGCCAGATATATTGTATCCAAATAAAAAGTCTGTCTGCAGGCAGAAGAAATTGCCTTTTCACCATGAAAAGATGAATATGTTCGATTATGGATGGCTTTGGTTAATTAATGTAGCTGTTCAGTCCAAAGTAGTAGTACTTTAAGTACATATTTAATAAAGTCTGAAATTTGAAATGCTGCACAAAGTTGTTTGGAATGAAAATCGCTTTACAGCATGTTTAACAGCTGATGTTTAAGCTAAAATTATTAAAATGACATGTAATTGCTAATTAATCATAACAGACCAACAGAACACATTGGAATTCTTTATACTCCCCTGGAAGATATATATGTTCATCATTGCTCTTTTTGATAATAGAAACAGGAACAAAAATAGAAAGTTACAGCAACAATTTTTTTGAACACAGGCCAAGAAAATTTAAAATTACCCTAGAGATAACAAGGGTGAACACAAATAAAATAGTTAAGCATGCTCATTACTGATGTAGTGCCCATAATTAGGCTTATTTATATCTGACTTAGGCTTGTAGTTAAGCATACCCATAGCTGGCTTTTATGCCAGTGGAAATTGGATCAGGCTCTTAAAAAACATTAATAATTTTGTCCTCCAGGGTGCTTAAGGGCTGGCTCCTAATTTGAAATTGCCTGGTTTTTAGGAGAGGTGGAGCTGTCTTGTGTCCTGCTCCCCTGCAGGGACAGGGCTGTGGGAAAGCTTTCTGTGCATGGTTGGGGATTGCTGGGCTAGGACAGACCCCACTGCAGGACAGCCCAAGAGCTGGAGCTGCCATCCTGACTTCTCTCTGCATCCTCCCTCCCACCCAGTCTCAGGTTTCTCCTGCCCCTTCAGACAAAACCTGGAAAGCTGGAGTAAGCCACAGATTCAGGCATGAATCTGGCCCCAAAATTAAACTACTAAGACCAAAACTTTCCGAAGAAGCTGGCCAAGAGAGCTACACAGATGGCCTAATTCCTCAAAGGACTAAAGAATCAACCTTTGGGTATTTGGCTGAATACCCAAACTGCTTGAAAATGGGCTATATACTATTTGAATATCAGCATTACTGACTGTCATCTCAGTTTCACAAAGACTGCTTCCCAAATATCTGGCATTCAGATGCCCGTAGCTATCACAGCAGCGAGTGCTCTGTAAACATAGTCACAAAAAAACCTATCAATTGTATGTCTGCCTAGACCTCCTGTATTCTCAATTCTTCTACTTTTCCTCTACAGGACGCTTTATAATGACATTTTTACATTAATTTTTATAGCTATTTTAATGAATATAGAAAAAAACCCCTCCTATAACTGTCACTACTTTTTTCTTATGCACAGAATAATAGTAACTCATCTAGCAAAAAAGCACTGCCATATTTTAAAGAACCCTCCTGAGCATATTTGTGCCAAATATTAATTTCTTAAAAATGTAAATGTGTCATCCATGCTGTATTCTCTTATAACTTTACAGCTTGTTTCAATTTGTATATATCCCCACTGATCACTCCTACTACATCTGCTTTAGTGAACTAATATAATAAAAAAAATATTATCCAAACTATTCATCTGCTCTTCTTTTCTGGGCTCCTTCCCTCTTCAGCAGGACTGATAGCTCTGACCAGTAAATTTAAATGTACATTCGATAGCTTATTGCTGTGAGAGCAGGGATTCTATTGAAAGTACTCCAAAGTGTTTCAAATGTGTTTTGAAATTAAGATTGCAATCACTGAAGGAGTGTACAAGGAGAACAGATTTATAAAACGTTAGAGGCCTAATTAGATGGAGGGGTATTGTGAAACTTCTCCTTTTCAGATGCATTAAGCATTAGGTAATTTTCCCTGATATTTGACAGAGTGACTTTTATATTGCATCTTTCGTGAAATGCCAATTCCTGTTCTCCATGGCTATGAACAAAAACTTCAAATATTCCTGGGGGTAAGACATTCCTTGGTGTGAGAAATAAGTGCAAATTCTGCAGTGCAAGTGTTAACAGCTAGCATCACCCAGGATTGCACTGGGGAAGGCTTTTTCATCACCACACACCAACTTTCTCTTTCTGCTTTATATCCTCAGGGTAAATGTGAAATCCTGCTCTTTTCCCCCTCCACCCTTTTTCAGGAGGATACTACTTTGAAATCTCTGTATGAACAGCAGAGTAAAATAGGCCTTATCTTAGAAGGGAGTAAAATTGTATTGACTTTGAAAATGGAGAGGAGCATAGTCCAGAGGAGCAAACAGCAGACTTGAGAAAATTGCAAATGCTTTCTCCCCTAATGCATATACAGATACAAAGCAATCAAACAGAAATGAGATTGTGCAGCTAATAAAATCAATCAGGCCAGGCTGGCTAGAGCCATTTCCAGATGGCCATGGAGAGTTCCTTATCACTGCTGAATGGTTATTGACGAATATGTACCAACACTTGATCTCTCTTGGGAAGCTATTTAATTTATCTCCAAATCATCTGTCTAACTCCCGTGTGGCTGTTTATCTTGTATCAGTATGTTTTTCCAATTGTTAAAGGATTCCTTCCATGTTTGCCTAGATTTTCCTATGTTTTCTCTTTCTTTTCAGATTGTTTATCTCCAGTTTTCTCACTCTAGGGGAGCATGTGCATAATTTGTTTGTCAATACTAAATAATGAACACATTTTATTATGTTTTACTAATGTTTTTGTGTAGAACAGAAGTAAAAACCTTATAAAACTGCAAATGCACTGAATGTGTAGAAATACAGTGGGCACCTGGCATGTATATTTCTAGTTGCCTTTTTTTTTCATTTTGTACATCAGCATTTATATTTTTCTCTTCCTTGATTTATAAGTAAATAGCATATATATAGATAGTGTGTGTGTGTGTATATACATATATTCATACATACATACATACATACATACATACATACATACATATATATATATATATATATATATATTTCAGCGCATAAATTGCATATTGAATATGTTTGAGCTTTTTTCAGGGTAGAGACAAGACATATCTGGTTATTTCACAAAATCAATGAATGGCTAAAACTTTTGCCTTTAACATCAGATGCCAGTCATTTGATATACTCTAACATTTTACTCTGTCCCTGACTCTCAGCCTGAAAAAAATATTCTGAGTCCTCTATTCATAGGTGCTCTGAATGTCTCCTGATTTCTTCCTTTTAAAATCTGTCTTCAGCGATGGCTTGAACTTTCCTATCTGTCTCTATTAAGTGTCTTATGGGATCAACCCCTTTTGTTCACTTACTTTTGTTCACTTGTGATAGTGCCTTGCTTTCACCTATGATTTCCTTGAGGTAGTTGTATGGAGTATACTGTAACCCTGGGAGTAAGTTGCAGTTCTCTTTCTGCTCAGGTCCTGTGACACAACAGATCAAACAGGAGTATTTGGGGCCCTTCTTCACGTCAGACAGGGAACAGCACAGCAAAATTTGTAACAGAAGCAAGACTGATCAATTGTCAAACACAAGCAAAGGTACCAGAAACTGTCCCGTGGGGTTCAGTGTGAAGGTTGGAATGGTGCAAAATGCCAGCGTCATCAATTATGTGATTCTGTATTAGGGACAGGAGAATCCTTCTGAAAACATGCCAAGCACTTTCTTTTGATGTCTTACTCTTTGATCCCCCAGTTGCTTTGTAGGTTAAAAACTTTTTTCTGAGTTATGATATATGTATGCACAGGATTTTATCTCCATTTGTCCTTGTTTCAGCACTGTCCTTGTCTTTAATGTTAGTACTTGACATTCTCTTCTTGATGCACAAAGACAAATCAGTCTTCTCCCTTTTGTTGTACATTTTGGGCTGCTGGACAAACCCAGTCTCCTAGCGTGCCTTAGTAAGACAGGCCATACAGTCCCTTAATCATTCTTATGTGTCTGTACCAATTCCAATCCAAATCCCTCTTTTGTGGTAATGGCTCTGCACAGTGTTCACTGAACTCTTACTGGCTTTCTGCACAATAGGCTGAAGATTTCCTAAGCTTACTTGAAAACAGCTTGATGGCTGCATTTTAAACTTTCACTTTTCACAGGCACTGCATTGATGAATTATACACATAATGAGATCAAAACAAGGACCAATTTATTTTATTCAGTCATCACAGTCCATTATCTCCAGGCTCATTGCAGAAATCAACATTATTTTATTCTCCCAGTGTGAGGCCTTGCATTCTGACTCTTTCTGTACTAGTCTATTCTCATATTCTGTACCTTTCACCCCATTTTTATTTCAGCTTTAAGGTGATGCTTATGTTCTTTCTGTACAGTCTATCCTCTGTTCATAATACCTCTCTGCTTCATTCTATCAACAGATTTTGTTAGGACACATCTATATTTTTCAGGAAAAATGTCTCCCAACCCAGTGATTTCAGTAGGGTCTTTCAGATTACTTCCTTACATATTTTGCCTCACCTCTGAATATAAACTCATTGCTTGTCAATAACCTGTCTGGCAGAAAATGGTAGCTCTACTCAAAGGGAACATTGCATCGAAGGGCTGCCTCAATGACACACCACAGGCAATTATAACCCAAGCCTTCCATTTCAGGTTTGGCTGGGGACCTCCTCAGGACCAAGTCAAATGGCAGGTGTTTGCTTCATCCATCCCCTACCTTCCAAGTCATCCCTTACATGAGTCACTGCCAATAGAGCAGCTTGGTCTGGCTGGTTTTTAGGCACCTCTCAAAGGGACAGCTCTCCATGACATGCCAACAGCCATTCCATATGTGACCTCAGCATTTGAACCATCAGCTAGGGTTCATTTGTGTGGGTGGAGAATTAAGATCTGATTCAGTCATTTCCTTCTGTCACATGGAAAGTTGTGCCTGAGATATTCCCTCTCCAGGTCTCACATTTATCTGAGATCCTGCTTGTGTTTCTCCATATCAGTGTTAGAGAGTGGAAAAAAGTTATTTTGGATCAACTCTTTATTTTGGATCACAAGGCTTTGATGATCTTAGGCAGACTTTAAACTGAAATAAAATCATTTTATCTTATGCATCAGAGACAGTGTAATAACCACACTCCTGTGCTTGTGTGGAAGCAGGAAAATATAAACTGATACATATTCTATCATTTTTAATCTTCAGTCTTTGTGCAGTCATAGAGTGCAGAAGTGTATTTTGGTTGGTTGGCCAAGTCTGAATTCTGTAGGGCTCCAAGAGTTCCGGGCTGGGCAAAAGCCTGGATTAGCTGTGTATGGATGGTATCAGGACTCATGACCAAAGAATGACATAAAGAGGCTGCAGTAAAGCATTTTTAAAGTAGAACAGTATGTCCAAATTCTGTTCTTCTGTTTTCCTTAGAGAAGGACTATATTCAGTGAAAGACACCTTGGCCAGGTGTTGGCACTTGACTCCTCATGACATGTGATACAAAAAAGCTAATCTCATTAATTAATTTTTATTCCTTTGGAATCTTTCTAAACCAGGGCTGCTTGTGGCGGTAAGAAGAATGTGCAATGGGGTTAGCTGCCTTTAATGGCATTCTAAAAAAGCAAACTCTTATTTCTGAGATTCTCTCTTTCTGTTTGCATCTTTATCATATATTTTACTAACAACAACAACAAAAAGAAATTAATCCTAAAAATCAATCCATATATTGGCCCAAAAGCCGTATAAAAAGTCAAACCAAGAGCTTAAATATGGACACCAGAGAGCCTTATCAAGGTGCTCAAAAAGGTGTGGCAGCTAATCAGATTTGTAGCAAGCAACAGGTATGCAATTGAAGTAACAGGAATGTGACAGTCTTTCACAAATTTAAGTATGGCTGCTCCTCAAGTGTTTTTGAAGGCCTACTTAAGTTATTCCTGTTTTCCAGCAGAAAAGTTAACCCCAAGCTAATTCACAAGTATTAGTACCTAATCTATCAGATTGTTTGCACTGGTTAGAGACAAGAAGTGAATTGCAAGATCACTTGACATCATGCACAATAGCAGCTACATCATGGCCACAAACTTCTACATTTGGAAAACATTGCCTATCCAGATGCAGGACCAGAAATGCATCTTCAGGCATGAATTGTTCCTTGCTCAAAATCCAGCACATTACAGTTTCTCAGTAGTGGCTTGTTTTCCTGCTCTGACAGCACAGGCTCTATTAATAATCTGTGTTCATACAGCTGCTGGCAAACCAGGAAAGTAAGTGATGTTGTGGCACAGTAGAAACAAGGCTTTTAATCACACCAGCAGTGTTGTCTGGAGGGGAAAAGAGTAAGCCAGTGCTAGATGTGCAGAGGAAGTAGTGAGAGACTGGAGCAAGTTCATGGAGAGTTTTATAATCAAGAAGTTCCTTTTGCACTGTGTTTTGAAATTAATGAGCTGCCACAGGAGTTGCCTGACAATAGGGGTGATATGACTTAGTGTCCAGGGATCACAGAAGTTATTCTGAGCCAGACACACATTGAATCCTTCATTGTTTTCTCCCACTGAACAGTCTTATAATTCAAGCACTTAATCATAAAGAACAATCAAGTTCCTTCTCACTGGCTTTCTACCTTTCCCAGCTGGCTGGTCATGCCCTGGATAATCAGACCCATCTCATCTCAGATGTATACACCTGATGGTTCCCCTCTCCCTCTGTGCCTGCCTTCTCCTTTGTACTATAGCTCTACCTCCTTATTCCATAGCTGGTATTTGCTGACTTCTTTCACAGTTTTCTTGCAGTGATGGCATTGCTTGCAGAAATAAAAGCAGGAAAACTTTATTTCTGCCCCCTCCATGCTGTTGCTGCCTTACTTACAGTGTTCTGTCCTCGTTCCTCTTTTGTCCCTTGGCATGCTTTTTCATTTGTGACTCTCTAGCTAGAGAGGACCTTTTGAAGCTCCAATATCAGGACATCACAGATTTCACTAATCACATTTCTGTTCTTGGTCTTGGGTGTTTTTTAGATTGCATTTCCCAGCCACATCCCTTGGTATAGCTGCACTATCGATTGGACTGAAATTCTGCCTTATGCACTCAAATGAGATTTCCTTGAAAGATAATAATAAGAGTTTTGGTCTCCAACTAGTCTGATTTGCATCATTAAACATTGAGTATGTAACAATTACAAAATTGTACTTATCAGCTGGTAGTGTTGCCTGATTGCTAGACTCAGATATGTAAAATCATTTAAAAAGGAGTGATGTAAAATGAGGTGATAGTCACAATGGAGAACTAAAAATATCTTGGAAAAAGAAACTTCAAATTTCACTTTTTCAAGGCTAATTATTTTTTACAGTAACCGATCAAATGCAAGATATTGAGATATTAAAATACTTTTTTGTTTTCTTAAAGATGAAAGGAAAATAAGCTTTAAAAATTCAGAAGGCTTAATAATATACAAGTCACCTCTACTTATCAACAAAAACAGAAGTGCATCTCTTTAGGGTTTGGGGGAAAAAAACATATTCTGACCCCACTGAGCATTAAAAATGATAAATCTTTGGCACAAGGAAAGATTTTTTAAATTAAATTAAATTTTCTTTACAACTTAAGGTTTTTTTGATTTATACTATCTAGCCCCAAGCAAGGATCTTAATTATTTTTGATTTATTTCCTTCATTCCTGAGAAAGGTCTTTCAGCTTTTCTTTATTATTTCAGTTCTTCTTCTGTAGGCACATCTATGTTTTCTAGCTCTTAGTTTTACTGCTAAGTTTTCATGTTTTATTTCCCTCTTAGGTGAAATACTCTGGTGAAAGCCTTCAGGTCTTAAACAAAACTCAGCTTGCTTTCACAAACATAATGTAAGGTTGGTGTCTTTTGATTTTAATCTCAATTAATTAATTTGTTCCCCCATAACTTCTGCTATGTTAATTTAAATCAGATATCCTGTCCCACCCTCTAAAGTCAAAAGTTTCCTGAGCATCAATATGGACTCCTTTTACTCTCAGATGATATTTTTAGGTAAAACAGTCTATAAGAGCTTATGGACTTTTTACCCTAGTGATAAAATGGAGTTTAGTCATATGTTTTCTTTTCTTTATTAGAAATAGTTTTGTTTTTCACTCACTGTGTGCATAAATGGAAAAAAAAAAATGTCCTGGCACACTTTCAGGATAATGATAAGAAAATGTCCATGCCCAGCACAGCTCAGTAATTAGAGCATTCTCCAGGAGTGCAAAATCCTCAGTCAGAGAGAGCAGCTGAACCTTTCTCTATTCAGGTTCATTAAGCTGTGGCTGTTGCTGTATAACAGGGAAAAGCTGCTTTTTCAAGATGGTCTGTAGGTGCTTTCTGAGCCCTGCCAGGGGGGAGATTCTCTGCCTGGCAAGAGGATCCTCTCAGGCTGAGCTGGGAGCAGTACCTGGGGCTGCTCTACGCAAGCCTGACCAGGCAGTCCTGCCAAAATGGAGAGTTGTGATGCTGAGTGCCTTACTAGGAAAAAGATAGCACTGAGAGATTTTAGGGATCTCTCAGAGTTTACTGACTGTGAGTTTGCTCTTTGATATAATATCAGGAGTTTGCCTCACCACAGTGCCCTCTGTGTTAACTGCAGCTCATGTTCAAATACTCAGCAGTTGCTTTCCATCCAGATCATCAGAAACATGAGTTTGCCAGCAATGGAGTTTGAGAAAGTCAGATTCGATATTTTGATATGACAGGGGCTCAGAGTGCATTAAGTCCACTGGCCAAAACCAACCACAGAATTCAATGCAGCAGTAACAGTACATATTTAATGATTTTATTTTTTGTTTCAAAAAAACCCATCCATTGTATGTTCAGAAAACTGAACATAGCCATAGCCAGTTGAGTACTTTGTGTGTATCAAACACTATAAGTGAATTTCCTTTCATGTGAAATTCAATGGTGACATTTTTTGATTGAAACAAATGCAAAATGGGAAATAATGTTATTGCTATTTGCCCTTGCAGGATCAAGTAGAGCTTTTTCTTTGATGCAACTGAATATTTGGTTTCTGTTATAATGCCTTAAATGCTTTAAGATGTGTTTTAACATAAAATATCAATTTAGTATGGAGAGGATTGTTCAGAAAGGAAAATAAAATTCCTTTCATATATTTCAGTATTATAAAATAAATGCTAAAAGTAAAACCTATATTTTTTCCTAAAGAATTTTGTTTGTTTTTGCTTGGTTTAGAGTCAAAATATAAATTTAAGATAAAAAATTATTCAAATCTAGTTCATCACTGTATAGTTAATGATTGGGAGAATACTTTTTGAAGCAGAAGCCTGGTAAAGAATTGCTACACATTTTAATTCCCATTGCATATTCAAGACCTCAGTTAAGGCAAAACATCCATTGCCTTTGCTGAAAACAGCTGTAATCTAGAAGAAGGGTTATGCAGAAGATTAATTTACTAGCAGACCTACCAAGGGAAAGTATCCAGTTACTGGTCTTCACAGGAAATCAGACAGCATTTTGCAGCACTTTAAGTGCCTAAAAACACAGAGCAGTGAAAGAAGCAAAATTAAATGTAGTAGAACAGCCTTTTGCATGTTTACAAGATTCCTAAAAATAGATTGGAAAATTTCATTCCTGAGGCCTGAAGTCAACTTCAAGTCGTACAAAATTGTGTTTGAGGTTGTTTTGATGAAATGTTGTTGAAGACAAGAGTTCATAGATCTGTATGCTGTTATACCATCACAGCAACACTAGTGAGGAATAAAGACAGCAAAAGTAAAATGCTAACACACATGAGACTGCTAGAAAAATTTAATCATTATTGAAATGTGACAGATTTGCATCAAGATTTGCATAAAGTAAAGTAATTTTTTTTTTGCTTCTTTAATTCTTTCTCAGAAAAGAATAAGTTTTAAAAAACATTTTTTGGCTTTTTACAATGAGAATTACAGGGAAATGTCTGTTCTGACATGAAACGAGGGAGGAATATGTAATCTTCTGTGTAGGGCCACTAATTTCAGCAGTCAGTGTCCATTCTCACCTCCATAACTGGGGTTTACAAATTCACCAATTATTAATTCACTCCTCACCAGCCCAGCTGAATTGTCAAAAGTCATTTGCAGGGTGAAATAGTTGCAATTCTGGGATAAATTGAGAAAAAAGCCAAAAGCTGTGAAAATATAGATGTTCTACAAGCCAAGGCAAAGTCAGTGTGATGGTTCCTTTGTGTAAAGAAAGGGTTAATTCAGGAAATACTTTTGACACTTGTATAGAAATTTTTTTTCACTCTGATAAATTAATTTTTAGTGACCCAGGGAGAAAGCAGAGAAATGCATTTGCCAGGAATGTTCTTTCTTCCCTTCTGTTCACCTTTCTGAATTTTTCAATGTAGCCCTTCCTTTAGGAAGGACTAAATTCAGAATTCAGGGCTTCCAGGCCAAGAACCCTCATGCTTCTGCCTGGAAAACAAAAGTGTGAATAGGCAAGGGTTGCAATATCTGTTCATGAAAATAAAGGAACACAAAGCACTGAAGTTTAGTAGGTAAAGATTCTGCTTTTATAAATAAACCCCTTTATGTTAATATGACACATATCTACAGCCATTCTAAATTCCCTACCCGTCCAACCACCAGGGCAGAGTTGGTTCAGTTTGCTCTTAGCATCCAGTTACAAAAAAGTTGTGAGAAATGCTGCTATTTGTCAAAACCAGACATAAAAATGGAAGGTAATAAATCAGAGAAGAGGGCTTTGAGTGGTCTAAATGTTGTTGTCCCCATTTCATCTCAGAACACCCTGGTGTAAACCCAGCGCCCAGAACTGTTTTGTAACAGGCAACAAATAACATAGTAAAATTGCTTCAATAATGAGATTCAGAGAGGAAGGGAATTATACACAGAAACTGAAACTTACATCCTTGCAGATGCTGGAACAGGACTTTTGTGCAGCACTGGGTGGAATCCAGGTGGACAGCTAGAGCTGTGGAAAAGTTCACCCTCCCTCCCATACCTCTGCTCTTTAATGTAGCAAACAGAAGCATACATCTTGCCAGGGGCCACAGGGATTTTATCTCTTTATGCCCACCAGAGCATATTTATCTACCTGCATCTAGCAACTGCATCCAGAAATGGCACTCATCCAGGGTTTTCCAGCACATTCCACCACATTTTTTATACTTGTATAGGTATGAGATTTTACTGTGGTAACTCATGCCAACATGTAGGTTTGACAAGTGCTAAGTACAGGGCCTGGTAAAGCAGACATGACTTGCTCTAGACCTCAGACTCCTGGAATGTGATGTCTTCTGCCAGACCTCTTTAGAGAGGAAATAGAAAAAAAAAACTTATGAAATAGAAAAATTCATGGGCAAATCAAATGCAGCTGACAGGTGGGTAAGCTCTTGTTATGACAGCTGGGTATTGATCAACATGGTGTGGGGAAAGCTGGTCAGAAGTTAGGAAAATAGCAGGGTAATCAAAAGGTAGCTACTGAGCTCACTCTTAGGTTATGCAGCCAAGAATGCATAATTCATCCCATGTTCTTAAAGTAAGAATCTATCAGAGTGAGACATTTAGGCTAGTGGCTAAAGAAGATAAAAACTAGCTACAGGTGAGCAAGCTCATGTTTTATAGTAAAATGCATAAACTGAACCCCTTACACATTCCAGCATTTTTACTACAACCAAATACACAGTTCTATTGAACAAGGTGAGATATCTGTGTTGAATTACCTTTGGCCTCATCTGATTACAATTCAAAATGCCAAATCTTGCTTTAATATAACTGGCAGTTGGAATATGAAAATAATTTTTACTCAAACCAAAGCTGTAGTATTGGTTCCTGAGGATGTTTCATAACATCCTTGAACTTGTCTAGGTTGGCAAGATGATACTTTTTTAATTCAGGAGAACTATATCGACCTAGAAAGCTCAAAAAGTATTAACACAGATTTTTTTTTTTTTTTTTTTTTTTTTTTTTGCTATGTAATATTCAGCAGTTTAAATTGATTCAAGATTTTAGTTTGGGGCTTCTTTACTTGCTGTTATGGAAAACACAAGCAAAAGAAGCCTAAACCCAAAATTGAGAAAAGTAATGTCAGCACAAAAAAAAAAGAGGAAAAAAAGGAAACGTAGAATTATGCAAAGCTCAGATAATTCACCCTGGTTTGACACAGAGAGGTTACTTGATAAAGTTCTGTCTTTCCTAAGCAATCCATATGAGCAGGAAAGAAGAGGCCAATCTTTACCCTGAAACAACTGCGAGCACAGCAGTTACCTTTCTAATTTTGACAAAATAGACAGCCAGAAAGAGAAGTGTAGGTAATATAATAAATCATAAGAAAAATTTATCTCTAAATATCAGATTTTATCAGTCACAGGTCAATACTTAGAAGTGACAAGTTGCCTCTCGCAACTATTCCCCTAGGACCTGGTGCACTTCTTTTGTCTAGGGTGTATTTTGGCTGGTCTGGTTGGACCTTCTTTGACCCATCATTCTCAGGCATTACAGAGGTAGCCAGTTTACCTGCTCATATGCAGGAATAATTTTGAAGACAAGAGTAAAAAATGGAAGAAGAAGGGAAATATGTACAAAGCCACAGAAAAGGGGATCAAGGTGGAGGGAATCCTTGCTGGTTTGGTAACTAAGGACAAAAAAATTCTGTTGCTCTGTACATCCTAAAGATCAGCAAAACAGGGCAGCTTTTGCAAACAAACAATAAACCAACTTCCTTCATGAGATTGTCCAGGAGTGATTTCACTTGATTTGGCCTCAAAAGGGTAGATGGGTAGAATGGACAGTTTTCTCACTCTCTGCTGACTAAGCTAACATTTTAAAACAGGGTTCTGATCTATTCCTTTCTACCATACCTAAGATGATCTCAGTCAATGTGGTAAAAATAAGTCACTAAGTCTGAATCCAATTTTATTCTACTTTTTATATTTTTGGGGGCATTCATTTCTTTGCAAACTATTGTAACACTTATAAAAGTTTCAGCTGCTTCCTACAGGAAGGTTCTGCATCAGTAACTTTTTAAGAAAAGTAGTAGGATGTTACAGTATGATTACTTGAATAGGTATGTTTGACTGGGCAGGTTGGGACCTGACTGTACCAAAGCTTCATGAATGAAATGAGGTCACACTTGCCCTGATGACTTGCATTCAGAACTCTGAATTACATATCTTTAGGTAGAAAAGAAGAAAAAAGGTAGAAAACAATTCTGCCAGTTGATTTTTTTGCCATATAGTCATTTTTCTTACATCCATTTGGAAATCAAGCTAAGAATCTTTAGAGAGCCAATAAAAATGTTATTCACCCTCTTGCTCAAGCTCAAAAATTACTTGGCCAAGTGAGTGACATATCCAAGTTAAAATTAGTGTAATGTATAAATGAATAGATTCTTCTCCATTAATTACTACATTTTCTGAAAAGAAAAAAAATATCTGATTCAGATGTTACATAGTCTCTTTGTCCTTTCTGAAGCCTTTTTGGTGGCCTAGCAGACTTTTTTCCCCTGAAAACACTAATTTTTCCTAAATTAGACTTTTGTGTGGTCTTCAGTGAAAAGTCATTTGAAACCTATTGAATACTTTATGTGTTAAAGCAAGAGAATATATTTTGTCTTATTAAAAAGATAAAAAAATATTTACAGAGTAATTACCTAGTATTAAATTTGGAGATATTCATTCTGCCTCTATGAAACAAAGCAAGGAATGCAAAAGTTTTATATTTTGTTCTTTCTTTTAACCTTTAAATATTGCATGACTCATGTCAATATTTGCCTCTTTTTGCTTAAAGCAGATTGAAAATCTAATTTCTTTATCTGCCTTTCTGGGTCTTTTTTTTTACCTCTAGCCATGAGAATTACTCAGCTATCAAGTTGTGGTAGCACAATTTCTTCTATTAACGTTACAATTCCTCTGTAATTATTAGCCTGATTTTTGACCTATTTATTCTGTTTACAATCTGCAAGGCAAAACCCTTCTGGACATGGGTCTTACCAAGAGAAATCCTCCAGGAGCCAAAAGTTGATTTGGCTTAACTTTTTAGATGAAGAAAAGAAAGGGAAAAGAAGTATAAAAAAAACCCGAGCTTATTCTGAAAAGTCTAATTTTTTATTGTTTTGTATTCTTTGACATTTATATGACAGTGTGAAGGCAGACTGAAACTGCTGAAAAATCCCAGCACCTGAAATTCGAAGCAGGCATAGTTTTGGAAACCATCTCCTTAAGTACCAGACAGGGAGCTATGAGGGTACTGGGAACATGGTAGATTAGAAAATAACATAAAGGTAAACCTGAGAATAAATATCTATACGTAAAATTGGCATAATATTTTCTCAGTAATAACAAGAAATTTTAACAATGTTAAAGGCAGAGTAACCTTTGAATTTGCAAACACTGGTAATTTTATATATTACTCAAAAAAATCTTGCAAGAATTCATCCTTGTTTACACAAAACAACAAACAATTCATTTAAAAAAAATCAAAACCAAAAACAACCCATAGCTACAAAACTGAGAATTCTTCATTCCCCAAATAACTTAATGCTAACCTCAACTCAATATGTTTCTTTCAATTATTGATCAACTACCCTTTTACACTCATCTGGCATAATGCCTCTCACTCTCTGCTATCTCTACAAAATCCCAGTTCTCTGAAAATCCATGTACATTATCTGCTAGGCACTAATTTGGTGTGAATAGCAACAAAAGAGCTCTCTTAACTCCAAATCAATCCACCAAATATTATTCACTGGAAAATTACTGACACCTCTTATGTTTTTCTTTCT
This sequence comes from Serinus canaria, assembly GCF_022539315.1. Lineage (NCBI taxonomy): Eukaryota > Metazoa > Chordata > Aves > Passeriformes > Fringillidae > Serinus > Serinus canaria. Next base: position 37,132,576 of record NC_066317.1, read on the forward strand.
CTTGCATTCCAGACCCAGCCCTGTCTCTGTTCCACCACTTAGCCTATTTTCTCCTTAATTCTTCAGTGCAAACAGTGTTTACAGTGCCCAGCAATTCTGACCTTATTCCTCTGAACCATTTGACACGGCTCAGACAGCTTACCAAAGAATTCAGCCTATGGCTGCATGAACTCTTGAAGGAATCAGAAACTATACTATACAGATGAGCATTATATACAAGTAGTTGTTGCCATGGTTACACAGATAGGCTCGCTTCTGACTTTTCCCTGTTCCTTCTGAATAGGAAATAGAGATCCAGGGAGACTCTCAAGCCCCACTCAACAGACATTCGTGCAATTTTAAGTGTGTACGTGTCTGAGAAAAAGAAAAAAAAAAGAGTGGGTGGGCTGTAATCCATCTACTTCATCTTTTAAAATATTTATAGGTAGCACAGTGCGAGTCAACAAAAATAAAAGGAGCCTGTAAGAGTTTCGCTGCATTTTTCAGAGCCAAAATAATGTTTTGCTGTCAGGGAAATCAAAATAAAGTAGTTAAACAAAGTACTGTAAAGAGTAAATAGACCTGAGAACCTGTCAATGCATTATTTCAGTAGATGCTTTAAGTAACCAGATTATTTTTGAGAAATCCATGAGAAAAAATTGTATCTATGGCTCTAAGCAGAAAATAATAAAGGAGAAACAAAATATATATGTTGTTGTCCTTGACAAACACGTGCCCTGCATAAGTCCATAACTCAACATAGCTATTGAGTGCTTTAAGCCTTAAGCTTAAGTTGTGTGATAGCAATTTCAAAACAGATAATGCAACTTCTGAGTGAGAAATTACACTCTATTGACTGAGATGTGAAGCAGGCATTTAATGCATGGCTATCTCCTTAGCTGAGATTAAATTGTTTGCCTGACTTCCTAGCTGCTGACATAAATATTTAAATTATTTCACTGTTTACATGTTTGCAGGTTATTGACCTTTAGCCTCCAACCACATCTGAATGTCTGGGCCAAGAATCTTTATAAAATCTGGTATCTAGTCAGCAGGCAGCTATGGCTCACTATTTATGGGGTGGATTCAGGTATTCTCTTACCATAGGCTGGTTGTTGTATCCCCTCTGTTGACCAGATGCTCTCACAGGGACTCGCTGGTTCACACATGCACTGCTTTTGTCTTAAGGACCAGTGGCTGAAGGAGAACATAATAACTGAGGAACTGAGACCTGCTCCAGCAAAACACCAGAGCATGCAATGAAGTGTAAGTAAATAAGGAGTCTTCTTTAATCACAAAGGTCTCTATTATGCAGAAATACACAACCAAAATTAAAATTATCTGGTGACCTGTAGCATTAATTGACACATATAATACCTTCACATTTTATCAAGCATTATGGTAATATGTGTTCCTATTGTCTAGTGAAATTCTACTTTTTAAAAAAAATGCTTCTCCATGAAACCAATATGCAAATTACTTTTTTCTTATTAATATTAATATAATATGAATTTGCTGATTTAATTTTGTTTCCAAGGAAACTGGCTGTGAATTTTTGTCATAGTTTTACATTTTTTTAAATTAATTTTCTTGTCCTTTATTTGGGGCAAAGGTTTATGTATATTTTTCAACAGAAAAGTTTTTTCCCTAAATGAAGTTGATATAAAGTTCCAGCTGCTTGGTTATCCCTCCATAACATTATTTCTTCATGTATGTTCCTCTACTGTTCATGCTAGTTTGATATTTATTGTTTTTACTCCTTTTTTTAACTGTCTTGCTTTGCTATATTGCTCTTTCTGGTCTCATTCCTTTCAGCTGTGAGTAAGGTAGATCTGCAAGAACTGAGGTAACTTTTGTTGTTACAGAAAAGTCTGTTAAAAATATAAAACCAAGGGAAAACAGCTGGCAGGTAAACTCCAAAAAGCCTGCCAAATAGATTTTTTGAGAGTGAGGCAACAAGAAATCACTTAGCTATCCACGCCAGCACAGATCAAGTAATGGCATTGAGTATTTTGAACACTGCACAGGTTCACTGTGAGGATGCTCTGGGTTAAAACCTTAGCAGGAATGGGATGCTGTCTGGTGAACTGAAGCGGGAGTGTTTTGCTTTTACTCACATCCTCCAAGGTTTGGGCAGCAGATTATTATGGGTATGACAGCTGAGAAAAAGTTGAACATTGGATAATAGAAAGTCACAGTGGTACAGGGAACTCCAGAGCCCGTGCTTTCAAACTCAACTTCTCTTTGTGAAATATGACTTTTAGTTTGTTTTGAATGCTTATAGTGCCTTTTATGCACTGTCTGCAGGCTATTTTAAAATATATTATTGTGACCTTAGTGACCCTCTAGATGATTATTCTGCTTTGGTTTGCACACTTTTTCCTCTGTCTTTTTTAACTCTTCCCTTGCCTATTCTTTTATATCTTTTATCTATTTCCTGAAACACTTCTCTCATTTTATAAATAAAAGCTTTCCATCTGATGCCTCCTGCTTCACCATGCACTCAAGCAACTCTTCAATTGTAATCTCTTGCCTATAGTCTGGGAGATGGGATTTATTATAAATTTTTTTATATATTTGCAATTGATTTTTTTCTTTTACTGAAAATATGTTTTCTTCATAATGAAAAATAAAATACAGTCTAATTCCTCAGCTAAGCACATTCCAAAATCATATGATTTGTGAGATTTATCTTATTTTCTTGACTGGAGCTAGAATAACGAAAAAAGCATGAAGAATCAGGAATCAGAGTTAGGTTGGTTTTTTTTTTTAATTCAAAGGGAAAAAAAAAGTCAGGAGGAAAATGTAGGAAAGTTCTCTTTGTTGCCTTTCAGGAGTGGTGTCCTGTTGGTAAAGCAGTGTGGTAGGTTACCATGGCTGGATGCAGGTGCCCACCAAGCTGTTCTATCTCTCCCCATCCCTTCTGGACAGGGTAGAGAAAATAAGATGGAAAAGCAACTTACAGGTTGAGATAATACTGTTTACTACAGAGGAAGCAAAAGACTGGGTGCAAACACAAAAACAAATAAGTTTATTTTCTACTTCCCATCAGCAAGCAATGTTCAGCTTCTTCCTGGGAAGCAGAGCTACAGCACACACAGACATTGCTCTGGAATGTCTTAGATTCTCAGTCAATGTGTGGAATTGCCTTTCTGTTTCATGCAAGTGTGGCCCACCTGCTTATCTCCATACCTGTAGGACATGTCAGCATGGTGCTCCACTGAGAGACCACTCCAAAGCACTGTGGTTTGTTTAGCACCAGTGCTTTATGCTTTATTTGTGCTTCTCAAACACTAATACAGACCACTCTTGAGGAAGGCTAGGAACAAGGAAAGGGGTATTTAGGAGAGGTCTCAGCACCCACTTAGAGTCAGCTCCCATACCCCTCTGTTGAATGCAGCTGGTGGAGGAATATCACTGTGTTATGTCCACAGCATTGAGTTCATTTGTGGATATCATTTTTTGAGAAAGCTGTTGACAAATTAAAGGAAAGGACAAAATTAGAGGAAAGGACAGTTGCATTAATTGAGGTTGCTCAAATTGAAAGAAAGTAATTATTTATAGTAGTAAATGGTGTAATAATTATGAAAAATTGAAAGAAATTAGGATAAAAAATATTTGAACAGAATATTAGAAAGTGTTTTCTGACTGTGAGATATATGAAGCTGCAGTTTCTAAAGAGAGGTGGTGGGACTCTCATTGCCTGAAGCTCTTGAAACTATACAGGAAGAGAAATGTTGAAAATCTTGGGAAGTGTCTGTGCCTGAACTGGCATGAGAACTGAGTGAACTTTTCCTTCTTTTATTCTGTGAATATTAAAAAAGGGGCTTTTAAAAGACTTAAATATCCATGTCAAAAATTATACCTACCTTTTCTAGTATTTTCAGGTATTTTCTTTCTTTCCTTTTTTTCCTTAATTAGTATAGAAATGTCACTGAATACATTAACTGCCACACTCTTTATCTCACTAAATTCCTTCTTCTCCTTGTTAATATTACATCTAGCTTATAGTGACCATTAATTGATTTTCCTTTATCTTTCATAATTTTTCTTTCACATGCATTGCCAATAGCTCTTCCAGCTCAGAGTATTTTCAGTTTTGATGGTTTCCATCTAATGACAGTTACTCTGAGAACTTCACTACTGTGGATAGCACTGTTGAGGTTACTGGTCTGGTAAATCAGTTCTATCACAAAGATTTAATTCTTTAGTTCTAGACCTACACCTGATTCTAAAACATTTCAAAATTTTTGTTTATTCCCTGGTTTTGGTTTGTTTCCCTCAGACCAAAATGTAGCCTATGTAGACCTTTGCATTCTGCAATACCTATGATATGAAAATGAATTTTTTTTCAAGTATATCTTTCATGCTGCTCAAAATTTAAATTTCCTGTAGAAATAGCATTTCCAGTGCAGACTTGGAAACAATACCTGCAGATGTGTTACTGCTTATCAGAGCCTCAGTGAAAGATCCAGCACAATAAATTTATTGGCATTAAACCCTTTACTAGAAAGACATCCGTGTTGTAAGTGCTCAGTTCAATCCTTTGGATCTGCAGGTCCAGTTTTCCTGTTGTAAATCCCTCCATCTCAGGCCTGGGCTCTTAGATGAGCAGTAAGCATCCCTTCTGTTTTCTCTGATGACTCTGCCAAAGCACAGGCATTTTCAGCTCCTCCTCAGCCTCTGCAGGCTGGATTTCTTATTTTCTTTTTTTTCCTGGGAGCTGTCTGAAGCAGATGTCCTGTGCTTGTAAATTCAGTGTCTGGTTTTCCATAATTTTCATGCTTTCTGTCCTTTAACAAGTTCAGTGACTTTTTAAATTAAAAAAAAAAAAAAAAAGTTTTAATTTTTTTCTTTCCACTGCTACAAACTTCATCTTTTCCAAAACCATTTTTTTCTGCACCCTTGTATTTAACTGACATACTTGGTGAGATGGGCTAAACCCATCTCTCCAAAACATCAATTTCACCTTGGCCACGCTCCTGCTGCTGACTTACCTAGTAGTGACAGCATCCTCAGGACTCTCCTGTCTTTAAAAGGTGTGTGAAATGTGAAAAAGAAAAGATGTCCCTTTTGCAGCCTGATAGTCTCATATTCCCAAATATTTCTTTTTGAATTTTTTCCCTGAGCAAGCAGCACTGGACACTTTGTCCTTTCTAAACACCTTTCTTTGTCTCTTGCCATGGGTACAGTCCAGTGCAGTAATTTCTGTTATCAGAGTCCCTCCCAATTTTATGGCTTTTACTACAAAATATGTGGATTTTTTTTGGAAATAAATACTGAAGTCATTGTCTTTTTAACACAAATGTCCTTTTTTGAATTAGTTTGGTTTCTTTTGTGTTGGCCATGGTGAGTCTTCAAATTGTGCAGTCTTTGTGATAGTTCATGCAGGACTTCTAAGGACTTGTCCTGAGTCTTTCATGGCACCACTCCTCCAGGCTTTTTCTTTTTAAAAAAAATCTGATTTCCTAATGAAGCATCTATAACTCCTTCATTCCTCCTTTGTGCCACTTCATCATTATCACTAATGTTCTTCTGTGGTCATCTTTTTTCCAAAATACCACTGAAAAAGAAATCAAATCACCTTTATACTTCATTTTCACAGGAAGCACAGCATTTTCCAGACCATTAACACAGAAGTCCATTGTTAATTTCCTCTGCCTGATTTAACTGAAAACTACTAAAACATTAAGTTTCTTCAGAAGCAGCTTCTTTCAGAAATAGATTGCTTGGTTTTGGCACTCTATTCATTGCAATTGCAGGATAAAGCAAAATTAAACCCTTTTAGCCAGTTGTGCTCAACATTCCCCTGCTGCTCAGAGTAGAACACAACTGATCAACCCTTTTTTCTGTATTGTCTCCTTAACTTCTCTGTGTGGTAGTTTTCCCTAATCCACATTCCTTCTCCTTGGGCCCTGTATTCTTCAACACAGTTTGGATTGATGTGCCATGGATGAGACAGTTTTTCTGACATTACTGCCACACTGATAATGATGTAATGAATGATTTTCACCTCCTCAGACAATCAGTTCATAAAAATACTTAGGTTGCTGCTTCAGGCTGGTATCTAGTGAGACAGAAGACCAAAGAATCTCTTTCCAGGAATAAATATGGTCATGAATTTGTCTGGAGTTGCTAAAGTCAATGAGAGAAGGAAGGTTCTGAAGTAAGGATATTTATTAGGCCGATCCAAAACTCCTGAGAAAAGACCAAGGTGGTGTTCAAGGAATGTGACAGAACCCTATGGATGGGAATATTAAGTGAAGCCTATCCCATCCTATCCCTTAATGTCTACTGCTCTTAAAATGAATCACAGAATCATCGAATGACTTGGGATGGAAGGGACCCTTAAAGGTTGTGGAGTCCAATCCCCCAAGGACCAGCCTGACCTTGAACACTTCCAGGAATGGGCACCTAAAGCCTCTGGGCTTCTTCTTCTAGTGTTGCACCAACACTTACAGAGTTGCATTTTTCCAATTGAATCTTATTGTTTCTATTTATTTTCATCATTTTGGAAATGAAATTTATACTGCTGCTTAAGCAGAAATAATTTGAGTCATAACATAATATTTGAGGTGTGATTTCTGCAAAATATTGAGTATTACCCAGCAAAAATTATATAGTCTCATTGATCTTAGAAGAAAATCATTTCAGACTTACTGGGGGATGGGAGTTTTGTATCTTGTGAAATGCTATAAAATTTCAGTTGATTGCATTGTGTTGACAAATATATCTTTACAGTAAAGAGAAATACTTCTTAAGTTCACCTTATTTTAACTTATCTTTCCAGAACAAAGGTTTAATTCAACCTTTGTTTAGCCAACCATATATAAATGTGCCTTGGCTGGGGACTTTTATACAGGAGCCAAATACATCCTTTGTTATATAAGGAAAACATACATGATGCCTTTGGTGGCAGTACTCATTATATCTTTTCTCAGATACAAAAGATTAAGTAAATAAAGGACAGGCCAGAGTTTTTCTGGCTGTTTTTCATATTAGCTGCAGTCATTTCCTAACAAATTAGGTGGATGTAGATTTTAAAATCCTTCTAGACAGCTACAGTAGGTATTGTCAAGCTGCAATCCAGAAAAAAATATTCTGGTACTTAAAGCCATGTCACTGTTCCAGCTGACCAGTTTGACCTGAAATTCATGCCATAGCACAGAGCAAAGTAAAAAATCTGCACTGGCTCTGAAGTAAAAGGAATCTGACTCCATCAGTTTGGGTTCACACATGATAAATCCACTACCTTAACCAAATACTTTTTCAAGATTCTTTGAAACATATTGAAATCTGATTTGAAAAAAATAGCTTTATCCTTCTGAGGAGCTAAATATGAACTTTTATTTTTATTTTTTTTTGCTCTGACTGTAATAAAAGAAACTTGTTATGTATGCTACAAGGCATTTACCTTGTATGTAATCCAAAACCCATAGGATCAGTACAGGCAAAACTTTCCTCCTTTTCAGAAATTAATGATTTTGTTTTCAGGCTTTTGGATTCCAGAGGAAGCCTTGTTTCAGAGACGTAATCCTGTAAATCCCAGGAAAATAATCTGGGAATTCTCAGGGTATAGCAATGGAAAGTTGAGGAAAACACAGGTTGAAGAAAGCACCAAGAACTGAAGCAGGCACCTCTTGTCCAATTCTGTAGGGCAGGAAATAGTAAGCTGTCCCCTTTGTCTTTCTTCCTCTTTGCTATGACATTCTTATACTTCCTAGAAAAGAATTAGATCATTTTTTAAAGGCATAGTAACATTTTCATCAGGCAGCTGTATGATTCTTAGGTGACCCAAGACATAGTACTACTTTCAACCTGAAGAGGTAGAGCTGTTTTCCTCTGTTGAGGGAAAAAGCTGGTACTAAGTGCATTTAACATGATGGGTGAGAAGTATGAGTAGCAATGGTCACTTATAAAAGGTACAGTAAGAAATCTGTATTAAAAGTGGTGCAAAAAATGAACAAGTATTAAAAAGAAATACAGAATGAATGTTGTTTCCAATTAATTTCCTGATTGTATATATTGTCTACTCAGTATTGCCTTTTAATATTAAACAGAAATTTGCAGTTGCCATTTTTTGACATCTGTGGTATTTCATCCTGAACTAATTATTGCAAAAGATTCATCAGAGTGAAAAAAACTCCACCAGCTCTCTTTTTGGCACAGCACTATCAGCAGTCAGTCAGGTATACAAGAAACTAGGCTCAAATATATTGTTACCCATGGAAAAAATGACAAGCAAAGAACATTTGTACACAACTACATTATAAATGTTTTGACTTACAAGCATCTGCTCTTCTTGTTTGTGAGTGCTTTACCATGCATCTGGACCTTGACATCTAGGAGCTTATTGAATAACTTGAATTTTTATCTCTTATCACCTTTATTGTGGAGAACTACATAGGGTAACTCTTCTAATTCTTAAAATGAAACCCTCCCAACAGAAGAAATGCCTGGTGTTTTGGAAGCCAGAAATCATCAGCCTAGAAAAGAGTCCTTTAAAATGTTCAGCATAGGAGAATGTTCTACTTAAAGTGTGCTGCTGATAAAAGAACTCTCTATCTCTAGAGATACAAAGCAGAAAAAATGATGTTGTACATCAGAGAGATAAAAGATCACTGTGCTGAAAGTAATCATCAAACTATGACTTTTTAAAGCTTGAAACTGCATTTTTCTAAAGTTTCCACTGTTCCTTCATTCTTTCCACATTTTCACAAAATAATACTGTTTCTTTAGAAACTATTGAAAATATCTGGAGAATATAAAAATATAAGTTTTTAAGAGACACTTAAGAAACTCTATATGAAAGGTTTTTCATTTAAAGTAAAATTCTCTAAACAATCAGTCCATTAAACCAGCAGTATTTTCCACTTTCCAGAGATAAAAAGAGATTGGTTTTAATATGCTGATTGTATGAAAAGACAAACTTAAAGACTGCAGAACAGTCTCCCAGGCATACAATTAATCTGAATGAAAATTCTAGTTGGTATCTTGATATAAATAAAAGATACTGTTAATTTGTTGTTCAAATTACTGAAAACGTCCCTGACAGGAGCAGCCTGAATAAATCTAGGTTTGACTGATAGGGCATTAATGGCAAGCACTCAGACACTTAAATCAAAGGCTTATTATTCTTTGTAATACTTTTCCTGTACCCAGCTTACTTTCACATTCAAGTCCTGACCGAGATTTTCCTTTTATTGGCCAACTTTATATTGATGGAATATATTTAGCATAATCATATCTTTTTTGGCTTAAATGATTTATATAATATCTTTTTTCAAGGCAGAACAGTAGGCAAAGATACTACTCCTAAAATATAACACTGCTAATTTTGTCAGTATTTATTAAAATACTAACAGTAAAGAGAATTAGTGGTCAGTGGCTTTGTTTTCACTGAAGAATTTGGTCACAAACATTCCCAGGCATTGGATAACTCTCATGGTTCTGCTGTTCCAGCAGGATGCAGAATGCTCAAGAAGACTTCACTGTGAAACATCCTCCTCCTCTTCCTGTGGTGTGCACTGATTGTAAGGAAACATGCCTTACACCTGTTTTCTGCTGAGTGAAATGTCTCAGGGCCACACAGCCCCCTGCAAGATTTCACAAGGCAGAAGGCTGCACCAGGAAGCTCCTAGATAAAACCTATCAGTATTGGCTCTGCTAAGTCCACATGGATAGAGGCTGGGTAGTCACATATTCTGTGCACAAGTGTCTTGGTTTATAATGAATTAGTCAGTGGCAAATCTGCGTCTTGGAATCTGAAACTCCTTAAAAAAGAGCCTTGAGTCATTTCCCCAGATTTCACAACAAATCCTATTTTGTTTTCAATGGGATGAATAATACAAACAGTGAAATCAGACTGTAAGGTACTCAATCTGAATTTACTGTATAGTATAGAAGTAATAGAAACCACCATTACCTTGAGAAATACAGTGACTGCCTTCTGCAAATTGTGCTGCAAAAATAGAAGATTCTGTGCGGAGGACTGAAGTGTGAAAGCAGCAATAGAATTCAGAAGGTATATGATTTATTTTTCAAGAGTTTATGATGGCATTGTATCATCCTTGTTATTTTTTTGGCACAGACAGCATTGTACTGCTGTATTGTTTGTCTGGGATTGAGTTGCATCCCTTTCTGTCTGTTTAGCTCAGCACCTTAGTAATATGAGTAATAACTGAAAAAGATTTTCTGAAGAAACTGCATCTCTGTTTCCTATTTATACTTGGTAGAACATTTTGCTCTTATTCCTTGTTTCTCACAAACTCATTCCAAGCACATCAGTGAAGCATAGTGGCAGCACTTGAGTTTACAAGAAACCATTTACCTGGTAGGAGGGAACAAAATTCACATCCAAGAATTACAGCTCAGCCCAGAATATTGAACTGGTTTTAATACAAAGTCAAACTAGGCACGTCCTTAGCACTGATGGTGCATTGACAAGAATCTCTTCATCCCTGCAACCAAGCCTGGAAAAAACATCCAAAAATAGTATGCAGGCATTGAACTTTCAGTACAATTAGCACTTTGAAAAATGCTGAGACTGCTAAGGAGATAAAGAGGACTTTCAATGTTAGATAGAGCTATTTAAATAATGTGTTGGGAAATGTTAAATTTCGTCTTTCTTCTTGTTTACCAATAATCAGTAAATAGATTCAAATTTTAGAGAGTTTGTCTTGCTGAGTATTTTAAGAGAACATTTTTTACCCTACAGATCCTTTTGATCAAGAGCTGAGATACTTCAAAGAGAGATGTATTATGGAATCATGGAGAAAGTAAGCAGCTGCCTGCCTGACTATTTTTTATAGCCAGTAGTGTCTAGAATTCATTATGTGTTTTGTGCAATTAGTCACACAATATTGGTTCTGTGCCTAAACATTATGCAAATACATGTGAGGACTGCAGGAAAGAGTCTTTCATACCTGTACACCCTAATAGCTAGGAGCAGTTCAGGTTTTCAGAGAGAGAGCAGAAGTGAATTCCACTGTACACTTTTAAACCTTTCATTATTTTAGTTTGTTTTCTTGTTTATTTTTCTCCCTAAGGAAAACATAGTATATATTTATATATGATGACTTGGGATGCAAAAACCTAATTCCCTATCCATTCTAGGAATAACAATATATAAACCATCTTGTGTGAGCTGAGCTGAATGTTTACAAAATATACACTTCTTTTGCTCTTGTCACAATCACCTAGTTTAATTGTATTTATATGAACGCAGCACTAATTGCCAAGGATTTGCTCACTGGCCTTTGTCTCTCTTATTAGATTAATTGCCTGAATGCCAGGGTTCCTGTTGGAGTGTTCAGAGTGCTGCTGTGTCTATATGCTGAGCATTGTTTCATCTGCTCCCCTAACATACAAACTGGAGCTGTTGCTGTCCTTAATATCATTCTGATTAGATTACTTTTACCATTCATTCCCTTGATAGGTGTGGTGCAGTGAACATTCTGGTATATTACAATACAGCATTCAGAATTATTTTTGCTCATGGGCCATTTGCCTTATTGAATTTTTCAGTGTAAATAGTAAGAGAAGTATTTTTACAAACACAGTGCAACTTTTGGACCTTCCTACAATTTATTGCAGATAATCATAGGAGATAAATTTGGGGAAAGCCTAAGTTCTTGATGAAAGATTTTGTCATCTGGTAAAAAAAGCATCTAAAGCTGAAATTGTCTCTGAAGGAAATAGAATTCTAGAAAACAAGAGCCTTTGAACTCAAAAAGAGCTTTAACTAGAGCTTCAAATCAATGAAGGTAGAGAGGTATTCCTAGGTGTGCTCTGTAGCTCTTCCTATTAGAGCAAAACTCCACATGGCTTCACCTGTCTTTACATTCAATGAGCATTGCAAGAGTATTTTCTCAGCCTCTATTAGTAATGATTATTTCAAGTGTAGCTGAAACAGGAAATGCTGGACATGATTTTCCTTCCTAGAGGGACCATGATAGATCAGCACCAAGTTGTTCACATAACAGAAATTGGTCATGGATTCTTTGGATTTGAAACTATGTTTTAGATCAGAGCATTACCCAAAACTGAAAGGTCTGGGTGACGTGTTAGTATATTTTCTGTGCTTCTCACATTGCAGAGATTGCCTGAAACTGAAGTCTATGGGTTGTTTCTGACAGGAGAAAACCTGATTATGAAATAGAGTACACCCAATAAACCCCTGGCCCAACCAGGATAGTTGCTGCCCAACATGATGTACCATATCCTGTTATCTAGAATGCAGGAGACATTCAGTTAACCTGCATACAGTTCCAGACCTCCCCTTCCTCAGGGCTCCATCCAAAATAAATACTTTCCTTAAGTCTTTCTGTTAATACTGCTATTATATAGCAATACAGCTATTTTGTAAATTGATACATATGTCATTCTAAACTCAGGCATTTTTATATATCTTAGCATGATTTAAAAAAAACCCCAAACCCTGAGTATCTATCTTCTCTTTACTTAATGACAATTTGTATGTAAAAACCTTGGAAAAGTGGGCTTTTAAAACTCCACAAGGGTGCAGACTTTTGAAAGTCATTATCATGTCCCATGAAGTCAGTTCTTAGAAGTACTGTCAATCATTTCTGTGAATGCTGTTACAGACATTGATGACAAACACTCCCTCCCACTGACTGGGCCTGAATCACACACTCACCAAATGTACTATGCTCCTGACATCTCTCTCTGTATGCTAAGGTCTGCACTATTCTTTCTAATTTGATGACTTTTCTTTCAACATTTTCTATTTGTCAACATTCTCTTAGAAGTACAAACTTACAAAGAAATGTCAATAGTGTTCCAGTGGTCACAACCTGCTGAATCAAGAAGAACTCTACTGAGGATTAGTCCTAATGAAGATGCTCCTTTTTGATTTAAAATTTGTATGAAGCTGGCAATACCCAAGTAACACTCTTGGGTCTTGGCAAAATCACCTGTCTGAACATGAAAAACCCTTCTATTCTCATTTTTTGTTCATTCATGTACAACTGTATTGTTGGTCATATCAAAATGTAAATTTTCTTGACTTTTGAGTAATATGTATCCCATAATCATAATATGATACATATGCATTAACATACAGAGTATCTTTCCCAAATGCATAACAAGTACTTAAGGAAAATTTGTTTTCTTCCCCATTATCATTGAAATAAATGACATTTTTATCTAGCTGCTGGGCAATTTCATTGCTAGGATCCTTTTTGATCTATATTTTCCTTGAAGAAAAGCCTTTATTTTCAGTCTGATAATGACAGATTTTTCACCAGGTAATGTTTTCTTTTCCACATTCCTTGTGAATTTTCCATGATTTCTAACATCATGTGGATATTTATTTTTATTAGCTTAGCTACTGACTAAAATCTATCCTCTAGTTAATAGCTACTTTTTGAAATCTGACATCATCCTTCATGATTTCAGTGCTATTTTTTATTAATAATTTTTTTTCTTCAAAGTTGTCTCAGACAAATTTCCAGTGTTGTATTTTTCACTAATTTCACATTTTTGTGTTTAAATCTTTCTCCTCCCCGATGAACACAAGTATTTGGGGGATTGTATAGTATGCATATGGTAGTTATAGTAATGCATTCATTTAGTCCAGTTTATAGAACAGACATAATCAAATCATCATCTAGTGTCCCTGTAGAGGTCATAACCAGGTAGTATTTAGTTTGGTAAATGAAATATATTTATCCTGTCATAAGGTTCCTGGTGTGTGTTAAATCTCATTTCTGCATTTCGGTGTTTTCCTCCCCTTCTACTCACACTTTATCTATAAGCACTAATATATACAGGCAAGAGCCAATCTTTTGGGTTTACAAGATTATCTGTGAGTCAGTAAATGATGCAAGTTATTGATCTCAGCAGAAGCACCAGATAGAGAATTAATCCATACAGATTCAAAATCAATGGCACCAACCGATCAATGATTTAAAAATTCAAAAAAGGACCATTTTAGACAAAGAATATCCCCTATGTCATCCCTATACTATTTTTGTAATGGCATATAATAACTGATTTCAATATTTCCATCATTAATCCTCCAGGTTTCTCTAATTCTGATTGAGAAAATGTATACTGACAAATGAGCAATTCCAAGTCTTCTTATTTACTATTTATTCTCAGCAGCGGCACATAAATAGTTAATAAGTCCCTTGTGTTCCCGTAGTGCCTTGGCTAATTTTGTAATCAATATCTTGCTTTGGAGCTAATTGCTTGATTTGTATTCCTCTGTGCCCATCCAGGCTGTTAGTGCTCTGCAGACTGCTGTCCCACCACAATGCTTCCTTTTTTATCACATAAAGGCAACTCCAAAAATTGGTCTCTCACCTCAACAAAGATTCCAAAAGTTTCCAAATTCCTACACCACTTATTAATTGGTAGTTTATTTCCACATTTTTACCATTTTTTCTTCTTTTTTGGACAATCCTGTTTAATGGTTTTATGGAAAAATTGCACATCAAACTCAGTGTAATGGCACATGTATAAAATGTGATAAACATGTTTTTAATGTATGCTATCCTTTGTAGAAATGTGTCTTGTGCTCTGGTTAAAGAAAATGTATTGCTGTTGCAGAGGAAGGAACAGATATTAAATGTCTGTGTTAAGCTGGGGAAAAATGTAATTTTTAATTCTTTTCTTTTAAAGTTGTCTCATGGTTCAACATTTATTCTTGTTCTGTTCATAAATATAGTGAAATCTGGGACCAGGTTCTGTGTATCTGTCTTTCAGGGTTTCATATATAGAAGAGTCACCTTTCTGAACTAGAAAAATTAAAAAAGAAAGAGCAAGGTGAAAAAAAAGCATTTAGAAAAATGCTTTTTCTTTTCTTTACAACTGATGTCCTAGTCCAACTTTCAGTACCTTGTGGTTGTATAATTTTCATGTATAATTTTCGAACCTTTATGCTCCATGATTGTTGTATTTTCTCTCATAAAGGACCATAAACATGGCATTCAGGATAAAGCAATTTTCATTACAAACAAATGGGAGTTTGTTTACAAAGATTTACTTTAGGCTTAGTCAAAACCAGATAAAGAACTGGAACTGCTAGTTCATTTCTTAAGAGCTGTTATGATGAATCATTTCTGCTAGGCTGTGGGGCGAATGGAGAGATCTATAAAATTAATTGCATCTCATCAGGTACCAAGGACTTTATTTCAGTGCAGTCTTCATGAAAACAGGAGTACTGTCATTTCACAGGTGGCTCGATGTTTTGCCTCATTCAGGAGGTAAACTAGACTATCTTCATGGTTCATTAATTTACAGCCTAACATGTAACACCATCCAACAGTTCTCCAGTCCAACAGCAGAGGCAGGCACTGCTGCACTCTCTTTGATGACAGCGTGCTAATCCTGCAGAGCCTCATATTTGACTGACACTTTGAATGGCTGCTGCAGCCTCCTGTCAAATTACGGTAGGTTATAGACCCAAAAATTGCCTTCCCATCAAGGGTTAAACTATATCATGTAATTGAGGCTTATTCTAAAAAATCTGCTTGCCCTGAGGTCAGGCAGAGCACTGAGCTGCAATCATTAATAAGCCATTTTGTGTTTGCCTCTGTGATCAAAGAGTCCTTGTCCAGAGCGCAGTAGCTTGTTTCCTTTGCATTTCAGCTTCAAATTTAGTTTCCAGAGAGAAGAGAGAATAAATCCTGACAATAACAATGGTGAATCTTTAATGGCACTTATTAAAGTCAATGTTTGATTTTTCAACTGTGCTACCTGAAATTCAATTTTTAGACCAAAAATGCATTTAAAAGCTTTGCGGCCTTTTGTAACAAACACCCTTTCACAAGTTATACTGATCTGCTGTGTTCGATGGAAGACTATTTTATGTTATTTGTTCCATTAGTTCCTTTAATTTCCTTTATAATAGCTGAACCTTTACAGCAGTTAAAAAAAATCTAATAGCAGCTTTGATCTTCAGATATCAGCTAGAGGGTACTCCACACTTAGATTTTAAATAATGTACTGTAGAAAGCTACCATCCAATGAAAAATCCTCAATTACTTTAAAAGCTACCCTTCACCATGCTTTTACATTTACAGGCCTTTCTCCTTTTTTTTGAAATTTCAACCTCCATATTACTGAGGTGCTTTAAGAAATTATTTATGATAGCATTACCTCATACTAATTTTCTGCTCAGTGCATAAACCAGAGTTGCATCTGCTTTTTTAGAACAGGGAACATGATCTAGCTGTTACATATTCTTCCTCTTCTCTGGCATAATCGATGGAAAACTTCCCCCAGAGACAGCAGTGCCTTCCTCTCCTTGCACAGAATGCAGTGTTGATTTAAATACTGTTTGGTAAATGCATTAAAACAAGTGACAAAAAAAAATCCCAAAGCAGAACCCCGCGCTATAAAATGTTACAAAGCATTTATTTTTGCACCTCTAGGACCAAAAAGTCTGACAGGTAGAGCTCTGAGTTTCATGTGCTGTATGAGTTAATGTACCTCGCTGTCTGTAGCTAAACCTGCGCTATTCCATGTGCATGTGTTTGGCCTTGGATATGCCTGCCTGGCTTCATCTGCATTTGCTGTGGGCATGACTGAACGGGGACTGCTCCACACAATACACTGCATATCAGCAAAAATGCTTTTGCCCTCTAGAGGGGAACTGGTTGGGAAACACTCATCTGTGTTTCTAGAGGAAATTTCGGTTTTGTGGGAAAAGAAAGGTGTTTTGCTTGCAAACGAATCAGATGGAAGTCTCTCAGGCTGCAAAGCCTGCCAGTTTCACCTGATTACAGGTTATTAAAGGTTGGAGGTCCTAAAATGGGCACCTACACATGATGCAAGTGCAGTCACCCGCTGTGCATAAAGTGGAATTGGATTAGGTTCAGAATGGGAATCTCAATAATCTGCTCAGCACCAGTGAAATGAAAAGGAGAGGTCTCAATGATGACTAAATGAATGCTATTCCTCTGTATTATGAAATTCCTTCTGTCATTTAGTATCTATACCTGCTTACAAACAGAGAGATAGCTTTTGGAATAAATATTTTTATTATTGTCCTGGTATAGGACATACAGATTTAAATTCATGTCCTGTGTGATCAAAACTGAGGCTTGTATATTGAAACCACCAAAATGCTGGGTGGTTTCTCACTCTCTTGCTGAAACCTTTCTGCTTTGTATTAATAATTGAATAGGCTTGAAACCGTCGTGCCACAACCCTGCTATTAACAGTGTCAACTAATCCAGTTCTTAATTTCTCCACCCCTCAAAATATTTAATTCCTGGCATAGAGTGCTTCACTCAGTCTCCCCCAGCTGAGGTGACTGCTGAACACCCTTGACTGTTGGTTACATGCACAGGTAACTTGTGCTGTCCTCAAAGCACCACCTCCCTTTACATTTCAACTCTGCTACCAGTGTGCTAGGGTGCTTCTTATCTTGATTCCTGAGATCAGAGTACTTCTGAACCTGCCAGTCCTGCTGATCTCTGTTAGGCAATTAAGCTAGAGGCATGTCATAGCTGAGAGATGTATTAAAAAGCATTTGCTGACATTACTTATCACATTCTGAAGCCTGCTTCCAAGAAATGGGAGACAGATGATCTCAGCCAGATCTGAAGTTGCCCTTCTCCACTCAATTGGTTAGGTGGGATTCAGGTTCAGCTGAAAGGTGAGCCAGGTGAATGGTGACAGGACTGCCACTCTTTTTTTTAAATTCTGAGTGACATTGTTTTTAACTTTCATGAAATACTAGGATTTTTTTGAATACTTGATATTAAAAAGCATAACAGCAGTTAGGTAGTTAAATAACAGTTGAAAGAAGAAAATATTAACCCTAATTTTTCTGCCAGTTATAACAATGAGGGCAAAGCTTTTTAAGTCTGAACTGCAAATCTTCAAAATATTTTAAGAAATAATTTCTAAGATCTAGATAAATGTAACTGTAACTAAAGCAAGAGACAGAGGTAAATTTCATCTTATAATTGTAATTTAGTGAACATAGGTTTATCCTTTAAGATTGCCTGGAAGACAGAACTGGTGCAGACACAGCTGTTTTCTGTCTTAAACTGAAATATCTGTAAAGAAATATCTTCGTGCATTTAAATGTGAAATTATCTGTAAAACTTATATATCCTGAACTGGGAGGAGCAGAAATCAGATGACTTACTCTTTCTTCATGGAAATATTACAAAACTCTTAGGGATCTCCTAAACTGAAACTCACAACAAATCTAATGAAACATATAACAAATATAAAATGCACCCATGAAGTCCTTCCCTCAGGTCATTAAAGTACTTTCTGCAAATTGTTCCTCAAATCCATGGACTGAAGAAAACAGAGATTTGTCCAATGAGATTTACAATGTGGTCATGTGAGATTTGCAATCCCTTCATCAAGCTTTGTGGAGCTGAGAGTGCTCAACAGATTTGTGCCTTTTTTTCCCCTCCCTTCAATTTCAACTAAACAGTAAACAAAATTACCAAAAGTAGATTGATGCAATAAGCTTCAATTTCTTCTCTAGAGAATCATGTTGCTTTATACTTGGTAATTCCAGCCAGAGACCTAGATTTTCCTTTTCTCTGCTTCTTCTGACACATAGTGAGTAATGGATGCCCAACACAGAAAAAAGGATGCGGAAAAAAATGTGTTTTCTCTTGACACTGTAATTGTTTACAGTGATATTTTGAGACCACCTTTGGGATCAAGGTCTCTTTTACTAGTTTAGATTATAATGTAAAAAAATACTCCTCACTTCAGAACAGCTATAATCTTACTGGAAATGAATGAGAAAGGGAAGGTAGAGGGAGATACATGACTTGTAGGTGCCAGCTCTTGTGAGTCAAGGTCATTTAGGTATGTCCTGTATGAAAGGGCAAGAGTATTTTAGTATTGGTACTGTATGAAGATTAGCAGTCAAGAGAAAAAAACCTAAAAGACAGAAATCAAGTCCAGACTAGTGGTGGACAGGGATGGACTGGCTTCCTTTTATAGTTAACTGGTGCACACTGAATATGTGAACAGGATTTTTCTCCCTGTTCACACATACCCTACCAACCCTTGGAGTTCTCCTCCAGGAAGTGAGTCAAGGACAGGAGACTGAACATGAGTCTCTAAAATGGAACAAGAAGTTGGCTCAAACAGCTCTGCCCCACCTCCAGAGGACCTTATTTTCCAATCACATCTTTCCTGTCATAACAGTCAGAATATTTGAGCCAAAAAATGCTTAGTTCTGGTCCTCCACATTTGACCTATACATTTACAAGGTACAGCTCCATAGGAAATAAGAAGTGCATCATTTGAAAGGTTACATTTCATCTATTTACCTTTTATTATTGGTGTCTCCTTCAAGTATTAGTATTACCAATTTGAGTGTCTTGGTGTAGCTGGTGTAGCAGCATGATGTTAATTAATGTTAATTCATGGGTTTTGTATCCCACCCCTTGACTGACATGATATTTTAGCAGTGCTCACCAGTCCTGCTATGAAGAATTCCATTGGGCTGATGATGTTCCATTTTTATGCAATATGTGAATCATCTCTTGGTTTTAGCTGCACAATCCATTAGAGCTCTTTCCAATTTCTGCAAATTAGGCACAGTCTGAATTACCTAGTTTGTCACAAGTCTCTAATTCACATTAACCAATAAAGCAGCTGTGGTACTCAACTTCTTGCAAAATTTCCAAATTTCATAGAAACTTTAAGAGAAATTATTGTGTTGCTGGACATTCTGTGCTCCCGTTTTTAATCTGATTTATTAATACAGGGGTCTGAAGAGTTTGGTTCTTTTTCTGACAGTAGCATCTACTTTATTTCATACTTCATGGCTCGAGACTTCTGGCAAAGTATGAGATCAGCCTCTGCTCAATAGTTCATATGCTGGCTGTGAGACCTTTCACTGCCTGCAGCTTTTCTGTCCAACAACTTTGGAGGAGCTCTGCCTGCAGAAGGCTCACTGCTCCTTTCTGTAGAGGACCTGAACACATGTTGTTCTGCTGGGGATATTTTGAGGTCTCTAGTACATCTAGGTGTGAAACTAACCACTCTGTTCGGCTTTATCTACTGACTTGTATGCTCGGCTAACAGTAAGTAGCACTGTACAGAAAATCATGCTATGAAAAGCCAGTGTCCAAAAAGGATACAAAGGAGTCCTGCAAATTTATTTGAATAAAGGGAGAGAGTCCACGGTGGCACATGCTCACAGGGTTTTCTCAAGGTTTCGGAGGGCGCAGCCTCCTTTGATGCTAAATTCCTTGCTGCACATTGCCCTTTTCCTTTCCCCACTGGCTGAGGTACTGGGAAGGTCCAGCCTTCCCAAACCCCTTACCACATGTGTCCCCTTGTCATTTTACCCCAAAGCTCAGAAGCTCAGGCTGGTACAGGTGCACTTACCCATTTCAGGAGCCAACCTGTCTGGGCTTTGTAAAAACCTGCTGCTTGAAGCTAGTAGAGACACAGGACCCATTTCAAAGATGCTAACAATCCATCCCTTCACCCACGGAATTGTTTGTAAAGACTTTAGCACACATCTTCCCTACCAGCACAATAATTATGGCAACAGTTTCATGCTCTTTTTAAATTGCTTTATTGAATCTTAGGTAGACTCACAAACTCCCCAAGTTCTTGTTTGCTCTTCAAAATCTCAGATTAAAAAAAAAAAAAAGAGAAAGAAAGAAGGGAAAATGAAAGTGGAAAATGAAAAGAAAAAAGAAAAGAGAAAGAAAAAGAAAGAAAGAAAGAAGAAAAAAGAAAGAAAGAAGAAAGAAAGAAAGAAAGAAAGAAAGAAAGAAAGAAAGAAAGAAAGAAAGAAAGAAAGAAAGAAAGAAAGAAAGAAAGAAAGAAAGAAAGCTAAAGTTTAATTTTTATTTGGAGTAGGACTCCTCAAATTTGAGAGATAGAATTTCATAGTTAACCTCCTCAGCCCTGAATTAACTTAATATTGTTGAAACATCAAAGCTTCAAAGCCAGACACCTATTGTTCGGAATAGCTCCCTGTCTTCCTTTTCTCTAGCACCTATTGCTAAATTGCCTTCCTTTTATTACCTTTTCAGCTGTTGTGAAGCTTTTAATGGCTTCATTTTTCAAGGTCTTTGCCTAATTTGCTGCAGTTCTGACTCAATTATAACTCAGAGCCAAGAGGTCTTCGTCTCAGAGTACACAAATTTTGGCTGTCGGATCAGCAGTCTGGGTCTCTGCCCAGCCACCAAATCCCACTGCCTCTGGAGTCGGATATGGATCAGAGGAATACCTCTTGATATAGTCATTGCACTGATAGGCAGCATGTCTGCAAAGGGCAGATTACCAAGACCAAATGTTACCTTTGCTACTGGAAGGACATTTAAGTAAATTTTAATTCTTGGTGTCTCCAGAGATCCTTTTGTTTTTTGGAATGAAGATCAAGCAACTAATCACATGTAACAGAAAGCCACTATGCCCTTCCATTACTCAGAAAACATTGTCAGAAGGCAAATTCTCTCCAGTGACTATATACATGAAAGGAATCAGAGACTAATCATGGTATGGGACCTGGGTGGGGGAGAGAGACATATCAAGGAAGTACAGAGAAAAATCAGAAAGTGGAATTTCAAGGTATTTGTTACAGTCTGTTTTCTGGGAAGTTTTGCCAGTTTAAATTACAGACTTTGCCTTTTCTCAAGATTGATTTGGATGACAATTCCAATGTAAAATATATTTTCACCAGTTCCTATTGAAAGCCCAATTTCATACTCATTTACACTGAAATCTACTCAGTTTAAGCTGGTGCTTTTTGAGTTCTGTGTATTACTCTTGTTGTTTGCAATCAAGTCCACTATTCTAGTTCTGTTAAAGGAAAAAATTGTAGCAGCCACAGTATAGGCAAACATAGGGAAAAAAACACACAAACAAACTAAATATATATATTAAAAAGTTTGAATTCCAAACAGGGGAAATAAAAATGATTTGTATTAAAGGTTAAATACACCCTAAACTACAATGCTACAAGTTTCACAGTAATGATGTCTCTATATCCTTGTGCAATATATCATCAATCCACAGCCAAATACTACTGACACTGTACATATTTTATTTTTGCAGAAAAATATTTGTATATGACTTACCTCTGAGGCAGTTGTGGAAATTTTAAATATACTTTCTTGGGAATAAAAGAAAGAACATCAAAATGAATGATGAAACCTAAAAAATGAATTTTCAGCTTCTTTTATGTAAACTGGTAGAAAGAGTAAAATTTCATGTACTGTTCCACTCTACACAGAGTTTTGATGATAGCAATCAGGAAAAGTTACATTACCTAACTGTAATAATTATCTAGTTGTTACTTAAGACTGTAAATAGTCTTAAATAATCACAAATAATCACAAATAGTCTTCCTGGTGTGAGGAGGAACTATGGTAATACAAGCTTAAAGTAGCCCCGTGCAAATTCATGGAACAAATTCCAGCAGGACTGGTGAAACACAGCATTTAAAAAATAACATTACTGAAGCAAGAGTACCTATTCAGTTGCAAATTTGCAGTACTTTCTTTTTATCCTGGACTAAAGGTATTTTATTCTTCTTCCTGTTGAACCAGAACAGCCCTGGATAGAAAGCTGTGAAGAGGTTGTCACAAGCTTGCACACTACCCTTCTTTATGAATCTCATGGCTTTAGTAAGGAAGATGATCATGATGAGAAGGACTCCCAACTAGATGTTGGAGAAGACTCTGTACAAAAATCAGTAGCACAAAGTTACTGTAAGTATTTTTAATGCTGAGTACAAACAGATAAGCAATGTTTACTGCAATCAGCTACAAACTGAATCCAGCAGGAGAGCAATGCTCTCTGCTCTATAGCATACCACTATAACATCTCTTTAATCTTCTTGTGACCTAATTTTCTCAATTCTAGTATGTGCATCATCTTTCATGATCCTAGCAGAGTACTATGAGGGAAACACTTTCCTTGTGGCTATAGTCTGGTTGAAAGTGTAGGCCTAGACAATGGTCTTCTAAGGCTAATTTGCAATACTTCCATCATCGAGCTATTGTGCGCAAACGATGACTGTCAGTTCATTAGACCTTAAATCCGCTTATAAATATTTGATGCTAAGTTCTTTGTTAAAGAAACTTTAAGCCTTGTCTAGTCTAGTGACGTGTTTATTGTTTAAATTAAACCTTAATATTTTACTTGCCCTAATGTTTCACATGGCAATAGAATTTTACAAAGGTTTTATAGGAATAGGCTAAGCTAGCTCTACTGTCATGAAAAGGTTTTTTGTCTTGTGCAATTGCTGCTCTTATTCCAGTCCCTCTCACTGATTCTGAGATTTAGTGGCTCATGTGTTGTCTTAGACATAGTCATCTATATACTATGCTGCTGTGACTATTTCATTATTCTGTTTCTTGACTTCATGCCCATGTCATCAATTCAGCAATTGGTTATTCAGTTTGTTAATGAGGGAAAAGTGCAATGACCATTCAGTCAAATTACAGAATATAGAAAAGGTCAAGGTACTAGAGTACATTATTCAAATTCATAAAATATTGTACATAAGAAGCTATATTTTCCATTCCCCAATACTTAATTTCATGAGAAATTATTACAAGAACATAATACAGCATAAAATTAAACCCCACTAAGAACAAAGCTTGCAATTAAAATGCTAAATGGCATAACTTGAATCCTTTATTTTGACAATTAGTGGAGTAAGAGTAAGGATTTTGTCTTGTACCACATGAAATCATAATTTTATAGTTAGCATTTGCCACAGGATACTAAGTACATTTTTAATCTATAGCAAGATACAGTGGCTGAAGTACTCCTTAACCTCTCCTCCCATAGGTAACTCAGTACAAACCAAAATTCTGTTGAGTTTCATCTAATCCTAGAGACATGTGAAAAAATAGCAAAGCTTTTCATCAAGGAAAAGACAGAGATAAAGAATACAGCCAGGATTTTGTAGGCCCACGGTTTCCAAAGTCACCCGAGATAGTCAAGATCATGATGACAGTCCTTGCCGAGCAACTATGCAAATATTCGCTGTAAAAAAACTGCTTTAAAACCACTAACTTTTTCCTGGAGCAGAATTTAAAATTTCATCTCCATTCTTATGGACAGCAGTCACAGGACAGGGGAATTCTGGTCATTTGCTCTGGTTTGGTCCTATAAATCTTCTGCTTTATGTTGTACAAAATGGAAAAGCTCTGAAAAAAGTTTTAGAAATACATTTCCTCTTAGATTAATCCTGGATGAGAGGGAGCTTCCAGGAGGTGCCAGATACAATCTTTCATGTAGAAGAGAAATTAATTCCACCTCTTATCTTTCAGCAACTATTTTAACTGCTGCATTTTCACATATATTATTTTCAGAAATAAAAGGAAAAGGGAGATTTTGAAGAAATAATGTTCTCTTTTCTTTTAGTCCTCATTCTCCCTTTCATGGGTATTTTCTTTTTTTGTCAGAAAATGCTCCGGTAGGTAATTCAAGAGACTACACTTCAATGAAGGCAAGAACATCAATCCAGGAGATAGAGTTTTAAACACATATTTCAATTTCCTAATGAATAGCATGTTATTTTACTTATAATTGCAAAGCTTGTGAGACATTTTGTAACACCCTAAGGTTTGTTTTGCTTGGTATAGCTTTAAAGACATGTCTAAGTGTGGAGCTTCTAATTGGCATTTTTTTCCCCACAATTTTGCTCTATATGTTAATGCTGCATATCTACCTACTTGTTTCTTCCATTATCCAGAACAGTTATTACTTTTATTCATACAAATATTAGACTTTGATGATAGTCATATGAATTCACATATTTCTGAAGCCTGTAATTTCCCTCTATCCTGCTTCACTAAATGGACCTACTGATATTGTGATGAATTGAGCTATTGTACTGTGAATCATTTCTTCCTTGCTATTAATTGTACTCCATTCATTAATATGACAAATTGCAAAGTTTCCAATTTTGTTATTCTTTTCTTCAGTATTTGGAGAAATAAATTATTTTAGCTTTAATCAATGAAAATTAGAGACTCATAGCAGGTAAAAAGTGAGAAGTTATAGTCAATAACAAGTTGGATCAGGCTGAAATCCACACCTGACTTGTACTCACAATACTCCAAATTATGAATCATGCTGCTTTTAGTCAGCCAAGGGCTTGTTTTACATTAAGTTTTGTTTTACTCTTTCTGTCATAAGTAGAATAGGATTGCTTATGTGACCCATTAGTCTCTCTAAAATTCCATTTTACAGGAAAACAACAATTGCTTTGAGACTTTTAGCAGCTTTTCACCTGTTTCAATAGTTCTTTTTTGTCAGTTATTTGGGGAAATAAATATGTTTGGGTAAAAATAATATACAATTGCCATTTATTTTATATGGCTTGGAGAAAAATTTAGGAACACACTGTTTAATCTTTATTTAAAATTATGCATTGAGAAGGAAAGAAGAACATGTACTTCAACATAAAGTAAAAAAATAATTTTTTCTGGCACATATGCTGCTTGAACAATAGCTGCACCTGAACACCAACACATTTTATTGCCAAATCCACTGTTACAGACTTGAAAACCTGAAGGACATAATTCAGATGTACTTCGGAATTTGTCAAAGGATACATACTTTCATTGACACTTGTGGCTGCAGTTTTTTCAGTAGGGGATTTAATAATGTTGAACTACAAAGGAGAAAAGGTTATGAAGACCTTTACAAAAAAAACCAGATACAAATATAAGGCAAGACCATTATTTCAGTGCTGGGAGACATTTGAATGAGGACTTTCAACATTTCTAAAAACCTTTCACTTATGTCTTTTTTGACTTCCTTCATTCTGTCGTTGTGGTGTTTTGCAGATTTTTTACATAATTCATTTTTTGTCCTTTTTTTAAAAGGAAAATTAAGAAGAATCATAACATAGTCACATAAACAATTTGGAATGGAAGCTTGATATATATGCATAAAAGCAATATCAAAATATACTAATCAAAGGGCTGAAGTGGTGTAGAGGACATGATCTCCATTAAACCAGCAGCATTTAAGACCTGAAAATGTGACTTTTCTTACCTTTGCTGCTGTGAAGAAAAGGTTGATGATTCTCTGGAGATCCTGTGATAGCTCAAGACATGTCAATGACTCATCTGTAAATATCTATTCCCCTGAAGCTAGCAAGGAAAACTCCACAGAATGTGCTTGATAATATAAATCTCATCATGAAGTGATATACATCTTGTAATTGCCACTTCAGGGGTGAAGGCCAGCTTTCCTGGCAGGTGTGAATTGGCATATGTCTGCTGGAATCACAGAACTGCTGTGTTACATCAGAGCCTGGACCTATTTCCTGAGCTATTTTTGTCATGCCCCTAAAATCAATTCCTTGAAGGCTAAGATGGTGAAGAAAGGAAATAACTTTCTATTCTTGACTTCGTAGATTCTTGCCCTAAGACATTTGGGTTTTAGTCTGTTATAAATGATTAAATGTAAAAATCTATGTAATGTGAAAAAGATAGGGCAAAGGAAAGAGAAAAATACAAAAATAACACAAGATTTGAAATCACAGTTTAGTGATTTTTTCTCTTTATTTTGGACTATTTCAGGTAATCTGCAGGTATGTAAATATAAAATAAAATCTATGAAGCAAATGTTTTCTTCTCACTTGTTCTATATTCACAGTAGAGTCAGAATTAGACTTCCAGGATTACGCAAAAAGGAACACTTAAATATTAAGTATTACTGAATGATCAGACTTTTCTGAATAATCAGTTATTTTTGGTTTTATATTCTGTGGATATGTTTTTATAGATTGCCTTTTTATATTTAATAGCACAAATGACATCATATTTTCTCTCATGTCTGAAAAAAAACACAGGAACCCATTTAATTTTCCACATTTCCTGCCAAACTACTTAGTCCCTCTCTCATCTAGATATGCTTTCTCTTCATTGTCAGTGATATGAACCAGAATGCCTATTTACTACACCTTATATACTCTAAGAGCAGTCAGCTCATCCAGTTGCAGTTACATTACTTCAGGATAAGACTTTAGTGTCACAGTCCTTTACACGAGACATATTAACATTGGAAATGGCCTGTTTTTAACCAGTGAAAAATTAAATTTACTGGTAAGAACTGCGTAAATTGAGAACAGATTACCTTCTGAGTCAGCTGGAGCAAAGGACTGGAAACCTGTGGGCATAAAATATGCATGGGATTTTCAGCCTCTTGAAGGGTGTATTTGCCCAGATACTTAAAAAATTTTTGAGGTTGAAAACCTCAGCCTTATCTGGAGAGTGGGTCCAGCCTGAAGTAGGTCCAGCTGCTTTAAGGAATGCATCTACCTGGCACAACGCAGAAATCCTGATCCACATGCTTGGCTTCTGTATTGGCTTTAAATGTCCAAGGTGTTGGCAGCAGAAGGGCTGTTGAAGTGGCCTCTGTGGGAAGAGGCCAGGGGCAGTGCCAGCAGATCCATTGCAACAGGAGCAGGAGCTGGGAGCAAAGGCCAAGGCAAAGGCAAAGGCAGAGGCCAAGGCAAAGGCAGAGGCAGAGGCAAAGGCAAAGGCAGAGGCAAAGGCAGAGGCAAAGGCAAAGGCAAAGGCAAAGGCAAAGGCAAAGGCAAATGCCAAGGCAAAGGTAGAGGCAAAGGCAAAGGCCAAGGCAAAGGCCAAGGCATAGGCCAAGGCATAGGCCAAGGCCAAGGCCAAGACAAAGGCAGAGGCAGAGGCAGAGGCAGAGGCAGAGGCAGAGGCAGAGGCAGAGGCAAAGGCAAAGGCCAAGGCAAAGGCCAAGGCCAAGGCCAAGGCCAAGGCAAAGGCAAAGGCAAAGGCAAAGGCAAAGGCAAAGGCAAAGGCAAAGGCCAAGGACAAGGCAAAGGCAAAGGCAAAGGCAAAGGCCAAGGACAAGGCAAAGGCAAAGGCCAAGGCAAAGGCATAGGCCAAGGAGGCACTTAGGCACCACAGCAGTTATCTCTGCTGCAGCCTGTGGAACATCCCATGCTGGAGAAGGATGGTATTTCATTAAAGAACTGCAGCCCATGGAGAGTCCACATTGCAGCAGGGGAAAAACATATGTAGAAAGGATCTACAGAGAGAAACTGTAGCCCCCTCCACCCTCTGTCCCCTCTCTGCTGGTCGGGACAGTGGGGAAAAGTCAGGAATAAAAGTGTGAAGTTGGGCTTGAGGAAGTGGAAAGGAAAGGTCTTGTTTTAATGGGAGTCCTCATTTTTCACCACCCAAATCTATTTTAATTGCCTATAAATTGATTTTTACCCAAATTAGACTCTTTTGCCTGTTGGGCTAATTTGTAAGCAATTTTCCTGTCTTTATCTGAATCAATAAGTTTTCTGTTGGTATTCACCTCTGTCCCCTGCACCATCCCATGAAGGAGGAATGTGAGAAGCTGGATGCCCATTTGGAACTTAGCCAGGGCAAATCCAGCAGGGGTTTCTTTTTAGAGAGATGTTAGTTTTGTGCATAACATACTTGATCTGTGATGAGTTGTGCTATAGTCACCTGTGTTGATTTTGATGCTCTTTTGCTTTCAGTATCTGTTGCAGGGATTTTTGGGGTATGCCTGCCAGGCATTGATTGCCACAGGCGTAACTGAAGTTCCAGTTTCCTCACAGGTATCTTTGAGTTGCATGGACTTATTCTTCATAAAATCCTTTGAGATCTACATATGAAACCCATTGTATTTGAGCTGAGTTATTAATTTTTTTTTGCTGTATGAGCATAGATCATATTAGAAGACGTCAGAAACTGACATGATGGTTGGGAATTTAATGGAGTATATTTTCTTCTTGATAGGCACATATATTTCCCATTAATGCTAATGGGAATTATATGTGTGCGGCAGGAGAACACACCACTTTGCATGTAAATTTCACATTTTATTTTACAGAGGGTATGTAACCCTATTATCACCAGTGCTGGCACAAAAATTTTTATCACAGTTCAGTGGGTTATAATCAAACATTAAAATGATCTAGCTGAACCTAATTTTATTTTACCTTTCCAACTCTTTTGTAATGAAAGTACTTTAATCCAAAGCATTTTCTGTGCCATGTGTGTGAATAAATAACCCTTTTCTAGCAGTTAAGTTGTTTTTAAACTCAAGCTAATAAAACTACTTATTTCCATTTCCATCAGAATTACAAGTACAGTTAAAAAGCTTACACAATTTATGTTTGAAACATTCCTCAGGAAGAGACTGGTAAAAGATCACATCCTTGACTTTTGAAGGTGTCTTCTAAAGCTGATAGAAAATGCCAGCTTTTATAAATCCTGTGTTTGATCTAGAAAGTATGTAGGGATTTTGCCATACAGTGATTTTTCAAGTAGAGAATATGCAAGGTTACATTTGTACATTTTAAATAACACAAAGTCTTGTGACTCACCTTATGGTAGCATTGACCATGAGTCATAAGTTTTATTAGAATTAGCAATCTTTCCTGTTTCTTTTACCTTCATGATTCTCATATTACATGTATGAATTTCTTCCTTTTTCCCTTACTGACCTGTCCAGTCATACCACAGGCAGCTGCCTTTTCCCCGATACATTCAAAAGGTGTCCTCCACATTCAGGAACATTCAATTTCAGGACTCTTGTCTGAAATTAATAGTAATTTAAAAACTGTCAATGCACTAAAAACAGAAATGTTCTTTTGTTAAATTTTTGGACAAGAAGAAATTCTTAAAAAGGGAAAATATTTTTTTTCCAAATTATCCATAGATAAAACTGGAAAATAATAATTCAGCTGAAGTGTTTTGCCTTACCTAAAACATAATAATCAAATAAAATGAGCTTTACATCTAGCATCATGAATTCCATGATATCATATTCATGGAGATAGTAGCTGGAGATTTCTGACTCAAGCCAAGATTTTCATTATTATCAGGCTCCATTTTCACAGCAGAAAGCCTCTGGGGGATGTTTAAATCAAAACAAACTGAGTTTTTGCAATAAGACTTTGGTTCCTAAGTAAATTCCATCCTGCTGAAACCCAAACAGAAGTCGTGCTGGAGTAAAAAGCAATTAAAAATGATAATTTATTTCAACTGCTGGTAAGACTCAAGTTCTTTTATTTGCTAATCAAATAAGAGGCATTGTAAAGGTAAGATGGGAGACAATAGCAACTTGGGCAATATCTAGAGAAGATCCAAGGTCCTTGCTGCTTTAAAAAGGTAAGAACTGATAATTTATATTTCATGTATAGGTAGGAAAAAAATCCATAAAAGATAATTTAAATCACTGGGACAAGAATTTCATCCCCAAATCAGAAACCTGAAGCCAAAAAGAGATTCATCATTGACTAGGATAATAGCCTAGGAAAAAAAGTAGGTTTTTTTGACATAGGTAGGTACTTTGTAATTTGGATTTTTTGTTATTTCTTCTGCTGTCTGAGCTCCTTTTTTTTGTGCAACTCCCTAACTCTGGTTTTCTTCCTCCTGCCTTATACTGATTCTACTTCTGAGTGCTCCATCAGATCCTTGGAAATCAATGTGGCTGGAGTTATTCCAGGAGAGCAGCTGCTTTCATTATACTATAAGTGCAAAATTACCATTCCTTAGGAAGAAGCCTTAAACTTCTCCTCTCCTGTAAAAGTGTTTGTGTACTGAAGAATCTTGATACACAGATTACAGCAACAAAGATTTCTGCTAATGATGATAAGATTTTAAAAAATGAAAAATCATCATCATCATCATTCTCATCATCATTAGTATAACTTAATTTTAGCTAGATTTTCTTACAATTTACCTTAGATACTTTTTTAAACTTATATTTCTTCCTTCTGAATTTTGAAAACAACATGTATAAAATTCACCAGAAAATTTTTCATACTTAGAAGCTACAATAATAGTTTAGTTCAATAATTACCATCACTGTTCCTCCAAAGCAACCTGCACGTCTCTTATATAAGTAAAGTATATAAAGTATAAGGGTTACAAAGCTGACTGGTAGGAAAAGTCAAAATTAGTCAGATTTTAAGCCCTGTCTTCTCAAAAGGACATAAATACATAGTGAGGAATGACAACTTTTCTGCAAATATGTTAAACTGTAAAATATTGTAATGTGTATTCAATAGTAATAAATAATTCATATTACTTTAAAAAAAAGTAGAAAATGCAAAATTCTCTGATAAATTCTATTATTTTTTTGCAGATATTCCTGTAGTCCTTTGTGCAAAGGTCAGTCACATGAAAAAACCTCATTACAAGCGTAGGCAAAACTCATGCTTCATGCAGCTAAACTTATGCACATATTTTGAAATAGTCTTGACTTTAGTTTTATTAAAGTAGCATGACTTTCCATCCTAGAAAATCTTTTAGAAGCTTGACTCAAATTGCTGATCCCTGTATATAAAATAAAGGTATTGGACTGATTTCTAAGGGATTCCTGTAAGCCATACATTCTGTCTTCTCTCAGAATCCTACTGTACACTAAATTTCATGAAATTTGTCATGTGGCATTTTTGATAGAGACTGGGATGTCTAACACAGATCAGTGAAGCCTGGCAGAGGCAGCCAGCACTAGTGCTAGGAAGTTATATTCATGTAACTAAGGTTTAAAGATACAGTCAGTAAGGCTGGACATTTGTAAAATGGTGTCAAAAAGATCCTTATGGAAAGACACACAAAATGTCCCCACATGGTTCAGGAAACCTTAGGACTGAAGAGGAAAATGTTAAATATATTTTAGTGGAAGAGGAAGAAATCCATTTATTTTCTATTTTTTTTTCTGTCAGAAACATTGAACATATGTTATGTAAAACCATTCTTTCGGTTTTCACAGAAGACAAAATTAATCCAAATTGTTATCAACTTCATAGAAATTCTTACTTCATAAGTGTGTTTTAAAGATAGTCTGGAATTTCTTGGTCATACTACTCTGGTTTAGGTCATGGCTGTTCATATGGGAGGGACACAGATAGAACAGTAAAATAACTCTAATCAGAGCAGAAATTGGTCCAGAGTAACTCAGCGCATTAGAGCACAGTCCTGATAACACCAAGGCTGTTTCTTTCACCTCTGTATGAGCCACTCACTTAAGAGTTGGACTCAATTATCTCTCTGGGTTACCTCCAACTCAGATTATTCTGTAGTTTTGTGAATTTGTAGAATACTTCAAAAAGCAAATTAACACTCAAACCAAGATGGTATCTGCTGTTTTACTCTTAAAAGTGGGTTAGACCATTTGGGTAAATAAGAAAACATATAAATTGAAAACCCTGAGAATCATGCCACATTCTTGAGCCTGGACTCACCCTGTGACCTGCTTCAACTGTCCTGATTTGTGTTGAAATGAAATTTTAAAACTCATCTTCTCATATCTGTGCCTTGAAAACCAGTCTTGCTTAGGACACTTGGGCCAGACTTACCATGCCGGCAGCTGGGATACTCAAGCTCAGGAATAGCGTAGAAGAATTTTTGACACAGTTTGGACAACAAGACTTACAGATATTCAGAATTATTTGAATTCCAAATTGTACTCAACAAACTCTTAACCTCAAGATATTTTTGTACCAACATCAGAGGTGGCAGCAAGGGGTTTTTGAAAGTGGCTGAGGACCTGCTAAGCTCTATTTCATCCTTGCATAATGCAAGTTCCCACTAGCCAACAGTGTGAAGCTGAACCAGAACAATGAAAGCCAGAGTGGGGAAAAGGATTTATCCACATACTCAAAGACCTATTAAGGTAATATTTAAGGGAATATGTAACCATTCAGCATGGCTAAAATTGCTGCAAGCCAAATCCTCTGTCTGATTTGGCAGCAGAACCAAATATGAACTTTCATGCGAGTAGGAAAGTAGCTCTACAAACATACTTATACTTATGGCTGTATCATCTTCTTGTTCTAGCTAATCCATTTTTTTTGCTGTGGTCTAGACCCAGAGCTGAGATAAGAACTTCTAGATAGTGTTTGATAAATGCAAAACTCTGTGAGCAAAATTTTCTAGCACTGATTCAATTTGGTAGAACCTGTCCATCTCCTTGTTAAAAACAACACTTTTCAGAACATGGAAAATCAAGAGGCTGATTCAAAAGGACTAAGTGCAAACAAAATCTTGGGTGTTTTTTTAAAATGAAGCCTTGAATATTTTTCTGGATTTGTTGTGTAAGTATTTCAATCTGATTCCTCAACACCATTCTATTTTACTAAAGAGTTTCAGTCTAAAGGGTCATGGATTTTTTGTGGGCATTTAGATGATCAAATAGTTGTTGCCCCACGACACAAGGCATTTCTATCTATATTAATGGTAAATAATATTAGCTGAGGTCAAGCCATTTGTTTTGAAATATTTGTGTTTCCTGTGTTGGAGATCATTTCTATTAGCTACTGGAGGAAACCTCATGTTAAATCCTTGAGACTCATAAGGATTTGTGTTAATTTAATAATGTTAATTTTCTTGAAATTACAAAGAGTTCTTAGGCCTAGTTCTTCTGTCACATGAACATTAGTAGAGAAAATATTTTAAAATGACAAGCAATGTGACAAGAGGGTCTGCTAAATCTCTCATAGTTTTAGTCTGTTAGTGTGTCGGAATGTTCCAGTCCTTCTCCACAATGAACTTTTAAGCTGTTTGATATTTATCCAAAATAGCCTTTTTTTACTTTTTAATAATAACATCTAAAATAGTCCTAGCACATTTACTGTGACACTAATATACCTCAGGGCTGCCTTCTTACTGCACAATTTACCTACAACCTTCATTAATGGCTGAGAAAAACACACCCTGTCATGGCTTACTGCAACCTAAAAGACTTAAATTGCATCCAGAAAGCTGACAGGCCACTGCATTATTAACTGAGCCACTGAGACCCTTTAAACTGTATTGTATATAAGTTTATAGCACTGGGAGTACAGAATTTTAAGCTTGCACATTTTAATGTATTTAATTTGCCACACTCGGCAGTTTGCTTTGTGAACTGTTAATCTTTTCAACCGATACAGCAAAATGTCACTGTATTCATTTGCAGAGTATAATAGGCTTATATCCTGAAACAATAAAGTTATAATAGCCTGCCTGCTGCCTGGAGAAGTTATACAAATTCAGCATGTACAAGGTGTTGTGTGTCCTACTTACCCTCTAGGTTTTAAAACATCTTCTCATATCAGTGCCTTGAAAACCAGCCATGCGCATTACTTTGGTGAGATAAAGGCAAGTAAGTGTCATGGATCAAGCTCTGCTGAACTCTCTCTCTCTTTTTCTCTCTCTCACTCTCTCTGGAGTTGCTTGATCCTAATTCGTTCTTGCCATCTCCAGCCATTGCAGCTGCAAGCTGAAGTCACAGATATTCAGGTTTGTTCTGCACCCTCTGTACACAGACCAACCTGGAACTCATGGGTGATTCCTTCACTTGTTCTAGTGGCAGCCAGGTAATCACAGATCTTAGGGAAAAAACCCTGCTACTAAGTAGTCAAACCTCCAGGAAAGAGGCTCTGGATACCTGCTCAAACCTTACTGATGTTCTTTGTATTTGCCCTCCGTTCTTTCTTCAGACCTTTTCTGTCCAAATTGTCATCTCTTTTTCCACAAGTGTTATGAAAAGGATTATGTGATCATGGTGGTACCATTGTGTTGCTACAGAAATGAGACATCCTCTGCAACAAAGAATCATGGGTATGAGGGGAATTCTGATGCTATCAGTGCCAGCATAGTGAGACATGACTTTTTTTAATGTGTTTTCTATATTTTTTGAATGAAACTTATTGGAGAAGGAATGGATTGGTTATTTTTATAATAGGCTATCCAATCTGAGGAGTAGAAATGTGACATCTCACAATGAATTTCTGTCAGGTGACTAAATGACACTGCATTTATTCTTAGTCAACTTTAGGTTCACCTTGTGAAGAGCTTAGTTGACTTGCAGGACATATTACAACACTTGTCTTCTTAAAAAAGGATTGTCTTTCTGTGTAAGGTTTGTGGGGACTCTTGGTCCAAAGCAGGAATCTCACTGAGGTTAACTGAGGTTCCACACTTAGATACTGTTAAATATTCTTAAGAAAAAAAGATTGGAAAACAAACAAACTGAAATGCAATGGAGAAAAACCACTTGTCAAATGAAGTCTTTGTATTTTGGGCTATTTCTACTCATAGTGATTACTAAAAGGTAGCTTGAAGCAGAAGAAGGTCATGCATCTTGGTTCACAACCAAACAAAATCTTTAAGGAAAAATCAATAAAGTGATCCCACGCTGATTGTAGTAAAGAAAAATAAGATTCTCTAAACCAAATTCAATACAACAAAAAGAAAAAAAAGTGCTCATGATAGAACATAGCTTTCTGGATACCCTGGATTTTAGCAGTTCTAAAGGGGAGAGTGGATCTTAACAGGCAAGATGACAGGAAGGCAGTAAGAAAGTCACAAATCTGTTTTTTATATTGAAGAAAACTTTTAAAATAAAACTAAAATTTTTAGTGAAATCCTGTTTCTAGTGTTTTCATTGTCTGAAAGTATTAACAAA
This sequence comes from Serinus canaria, assembly GCF_022539315.1. Classification (NCBI taxonomy): domain Eukaryota; kingdom Metazoa; phylum Chordata; class Aves; order Passeriformes; family Fringillidae; genus Serinus; species Serinus canaria. Next base: position 37,167,952 of record NC_066317.1, read on the forward strand.
AGTAGGCAACATCTTAATGAAAACTATTTCTTTCAGCAAAAGAAAATGTAGCTTTTAAAACTGTGCCCTGTCTGCCAGGTTAATTTGATGGAGAGAATTAAAAGAAAGATGAAAACCAGAGTTGTTGAATAAAGTTGTGATGAGTTTGCCTGTCTTGTTTTAATGAGAAAATTACAGCAATGGTTTTAAAATTTTCCATTAATAATAGCATTTATATTGGAGTGCTTTAGACCATTACTCAAAGTTACATTCTGTTTTGGGGTTTCTTTTGTTTGTTTTTTTGCTTTGGTTTGGTTTGGTTTTGTGGTTTGGTTTTTGGTTTTTCTTTTCTTAATAGGTAAAAACCTCACAGATTCTCTCTGTGTCTGGAAATTTAACATAATGAATGAAATCATGGATCTGGTTCTTTTAACTGTGCTGCCTGTATAGTCTTTTAAGGCTTTTTATTTGTCTATATAGTTTAGACATTTCTATGGCAAAGAGTGGTGGATCTGAAGCAGTCAGTTAAGCATCTATTACCTGCTAGTGAATTAAATACTATCTGGCACAGGACTGGGCATGCTCCATTTTGACCTGGTGAACCATGGCACACTGGCTAACAAAACTTCTCAAGCTACAAGTTTTGATTCATGGGAACATGATCATATATCTTTAAGGTCTCAGACAGTGTAATCTTGGAAACACTCATTATTAGAAACTCATTGCTACATCTTGTATTTTTATGTCTGCTGTAACTTCTTGATTTATTCCTCTGATGTTATTTCAGATTCATAAATCAAAGCTGGTTTTGAGGTCCTGATCATCTGAATGAATTTAGCAAACTACAAGACATAGAATTACTGTAAGTAAAATCTTTTCAAATTTTTACTGTGGTTGGGGTCAGGGAGAGTTCTTGAATAAAATATTTAAGAAACATCTGAATATAACCCAATGAGAATGTGGAAAAATTACATTATTTCTTAGACTATTTTAACGTCAAAGGTAGCACTGGAAAGACAGATAATCATTATAAGCTGAATTGCTGAAAGTGTCTCGATAGTGCACTTAAACACTTTTCAGTTGAGTGAAATAATTTAAAATATAAAGTGTGATCCAGAATCACATATGTCAATTATCATGTTTTCTGTGATATTAAAAATGTATGCAGCTGGAGGCTAAATTATCTGAGATCTCTAAGAGTTAGAAACACTTCATCCTTTCCTCTTCTTTTTTTTTTTTTTTTGAGTGGTGTAATTTTAGATACTGAATGCAAATTAACCAAACAATGAAGGGAAAAGTTTTTCTATCTTTTGACATTCTTGGAAGCCAGGATAACATGTGAGATTTGCAAAAACTAGCTTTAAAATATTTTTGTGTGGATGGAATTCCATTACCTGCTGCTGACGTTGCTTGACTGAATGTAATGGATTTTTCAAATGGAACAAAGCCTTTTACATAAAGAACTATTTAAAAATATGACATCCACTGAATTTGCATGTCTGCATGACTAACAAATTTTTCTATGAAACTGACACACAAAATTTTGTGTCCTCTTCATTTTTCCATACGAGTGATTTTTTTTTCTTTTACTATCATAAGTTATGGAAAAAAACCCTTTAACATAATGCTGCTACAGTTAATTTGCTCTTCACTGCTCTATTTTCTCAGTTTTTTGGCCTCCATATCACCATTAGTAAGGGTAGGACTGATAACTACAAAGTTCAACAAATTCATAATAACAAGAACCTCTTATTTTTTCCCTAAGTCATGGCAAAAGCCAAGGTCAGAAGAGATACTTTGCCTCCTTGCCTATAAGTTGGGATAATAAGAAAACTCTTTCTTGGTCTTATGAAGACCAGGATGCAGTTCAGATAACCCTAAAATGGCTTTGACTGTGAGTTTGAAGGGACCTACAAGAAACACCAAAATCCAGCTCCTGGCCCTGCACAGGACACTACCTAGAATGACACTGTGAGGGTATTGTCCAAATCCTTATCAAACTCTGTCAGGATGGTGCTGTCACCACTTCCCTGGGAGCCTGTTCCAGTGCCCAACAACACTCTGGGTGAAATTTTTTTTTCTAGTATCCAGCTTTACCTCTGCTGATGTAACTTCAGGGCATTCTCTCGGGTCTTGTCACTGGTCACTACAGAGAAGAGATCAGTTCCTGCCCCTCCTCTTCCTCTCACAAGGAAGTTGCAGACCACAATGATGTTTCCCCTCAGCCTCCTCTTCTCCAGAATGAACAGACCAAGGGCCCTCAGATGCTCCTCATGCAGCTTGCCCTCAAGGCTCTTCACCATCTTTGTTGTCCTCCTTTGGATGCTCTCCAACAGTTTAATATCTTTCTTAAGTTGTGGTGCTGAGAACTACACAGTTGAGGGGATTCTTGCAGAATACCCGTCAGTCACAAGGCTTAGCTGTTTGGGAAGTAAATACACAAGTATGAAGAGGGAAGTCTCGTCTTCTAATAGTTCTCATGAATATCAAAGACAATTTTTCAAACTTTTTTTTTCATTTTAATGGGCAATTACATATGGTCTTTGGCCTTTAGTTATTTGCTGCAAGATTTTCCAAATGAGATATGAGGGAGTCAGACAGAAGTTCAGGATATGTGGTTTGTCCAATAAATTAGAAGAGATTTTCTTATCAGACAATCAGCATTTCTGCTGGCAAACCACCTGCTCAAAGTTTTATCTGCAGATCCCATTTTGAGGAAAGTTAAAGTTTCATGGAGATATTTACAGATATTACTTAACAATTTTTTGGTATTCAATATTTGAAATTCACTTTCCAGGAGTCCATTATGATCAGCCATACAGATGGCTCAAGGATTTGCTTTAAATAGATGTGTGTTCAAGTAAAATATGAAAAATGTAACAGTAAAGTAAAATATGACTTCCCTAGTTCCAAAATTAAAGACTTGTGAAACAGTAGCCTTTATTTAGCCAAAGTCCAAAATTGTTTATTCTGTTCATTAAGACCAGTGTGTTGTTGACCAAGATTATTTCCTAAGAAAAAAAATTGCAATGAAAACGCTTTATTACTCATCCTGTAAATAGTCTTAACCAGGAACATTGCTTTCCATTTGTTTTTGAAAATTTTTCAAACTTTTTTAAAAGTTTGACATGTGTTGACTTTTTTAAAAGTATCAACACATGTCTAAGAGTGAGGCCTTCCAGCTCAAAATAGTCTGTGATTCTGTGGCTTCTTGATTTATATTTTTTTTAGTTTAAAATTAGCATTTGCACCGGCCGATCGTCCTGGACACTCATATTCCTGAGTCCTGTTTTGTGACTTACAGGATGACATTTCTTCAGAGGCTACTGGAAATCTATTGGTGGCCAGAGGATTGAATGTCATCTGAAAAGGGCACCTGCCTTTTGTGATCTGATTAGAGCTTGTTTTATTTTAGTTTGCATGAAAAGTCCCTTGATTGACTAAAACTATAACTGAGAAAATGTAGCAATTTTCAAACTGAAACAGTTTATTCATTTGCTTTAGTTCCTGTATTTTTAAGCAAAATTTGGAAGGCCTGTCTCTTTTGAAACTGCACGGCCCATTAATTCAAATGGAAACTGTAGTTCATACATCAACAGGAATTTGAATTTGCTTGTTAAAACACTTGTGATAAGTCACATGTACTGTAGAATTACTGTTGTGATTGCTTTTACTTTTATTATTCTTCTGGAAAAGGATATGGTATCAATGCTGAACAGTTAGGCAGACATGTTTCTGACTCATTTCACAGCACTGTGTGGGAAATTTGATTGTATGGTCCTAATTGCAAGTGTTGTGGAAACAGCTTATCCAGAATTAAGAAAAGTTTTTATTCAAGACCTTAAGTGCTTCTCCATCCTTTTCAAAGTTTGAACTACACCAACATCTCTCCTGGGTCATGAATCTGTGTAAGGAGAGTTCATATGGAGAATATGTGCTGATTTTTACCTTATTACTGCAACTGTGTGTGTGTTGTATTATTTATGTTTATCCCAGGTAAAGGTTAGCTGAGATAGGTGATGGTTATTTTATTTGAAATTTATATTCTTGGCGGGCCAAAAGGCAAACTACTGTGTTAGGCACTTTACAAATAGAAAGCCAATGACAGCTCCTGTCCTAAATAATTTAAAATTTGCCTATGATTTGTGACAATTTAGAGAACTGCCTGTAAAATAGCAAAATGAAAGACCAATTAATAATGACAGCCCTTTTCCAACAGAATGCAAAAGCAATTCAACAAAATCCTTCAACAATTCAAACCATAAATATGGATTCTTGAGCCCCAGAGTGTCAGAATACGCATGACTGCAAAGTGTGCATCTCTGGCCACGTAATTTCATTGTCCACTGAATTGCAAGGTCCACAGCACTTGGTAAAATACCTCTGTGCTACTGATCTGAACTTATTTTGGAAGAGACAAGGACTCTGACACTCTGCAGTTGAAGACAATTGCTGAATCCACAGAGCAATCTCTTAAAATACCTTCATCCTTCTCCTAGAACCAGCAGTCACTGTTATGATGACAGGTGACCTAAGAAGCTTGAACTTCTGCCAGCACATTCTTGAGTCCCATTATAGCACCATATAGGTATTTTTCACCTGATATAGGATCTTAGGTATGACCTTCTCTGAAATTTACTGACTTTATTGTAAGTGGTATCTTTCTAATACTGGCAACACCTTCATACATTTTAATGAGCTGCCCTGAAAATAATAGACTTTTGTCATCATGTTGAAAATATCTCAACTCTGAAAGGAGCATTTCGCATCAGCATCAATTCTTAGACTCCTATTCCCAGCATCTATTCCTTTACATCCTGGAGGAAAAAGACAGCATGTTCTCATTTTAATGTGGCAAGGGACATAGTTAGGCACATCTTGTAATTTCTTTGTCTATTAAACTAACAAATAACTTTTTTAAAATGATTATTTATTGTGTACTGCAGCTATAGTCTACGTTACTGTGCTTCTACCTCTGGCTCTGTTTCGAGTAAGTCTGTAAAACAAATGTAGGCCCGCTAGAGTCTGGGGATGTGCTAGTACTTAGCAAGTAGTAGTTTTCCAGATTTTAGTGTGTTATTTCAAAGAAGAAAAACTTTAAAAAACTTAAAAAACCCACAAAAACATTGGCCTCAGCAGTGATTCCTGTACATTGATTGCTACCCCAACATTTGTATAAAAATGAAAATGAAACATCTGGTGCTCTGAAGAGTGGCAGGGAGGTGTATAACAAGGCTTGATTAGGGGAATGCCTTGTTTAATACTGCCTTTTATTTTCATTTTTGAAACCTATAGTTTGTATTCAATAGCAAGACATATTAATGCAGTATAGGAACTAAACAATAAGTTATATGATATTTTTAGTTTTCATTGTTCTACTCAGTCAAGCAGGCCAAGAAAAACTCATCTGACCCTTCTACTGATCCACAGTAACTAAACTAGATAGGAAACCTGAACTTATCATGAACTGCAACAACTGCCCAAAGAAATCTTGAAAGGCAGGAATTACTATTCTTTTTCAAGACAAGATCATTGAATGCATCAACTGATTTGCTTAAACAATGTTAATGTAGCAACAGAATTATATAACATTATTATATTTGTTTCTGTTTTATTAATTTATATGATTTATAATTTGTTATAAATATATGTTTTACTACACTAAGGGAATATATATGGAAAAATCTTATCTATATGTACAATGACCCTAATTTAGCAAAACTCTTACCATTAACTTAGAGTTAACCGCATAGTTAAGCACTCTCAGTATCTTCAAGTAAACTGCCAATATTCATGAAATTAGGCATTTATTTAGAGGGCCTACTGAATGGAGAAATTAATCATTTGTAGTTTTTGGGACCCCGCTGAAAAACTGAGTTTAATGGAGAATAAGCTGCTATCGAAAGAAACACTGAAACATCCTCTAGAATACTGCAGTAGGAATATGTTTTCTATTAAACTGCCTGGGACTTCTGCACAGATGAAAAGTTGAGTTTATAGAATTCATCTGGGGAAAAAAATAATCCAATAAAGGAGCAAACCCTCAGCTAGGGGATGCTAAAGTCAATAGCAATGGCATTTTTAGAAACTTTGCACACGCTGAAGACACACTTCTTTATAAGATTTTAATGCAACACTCAATATTACCAGCATTAGACAAAGTGTCTGAGACAACATTATCAGCACAAGAAAATCATACATTGACATAACTGATTTTTTGTAGGGTTTTTTTCTGTCTCCTCTTTTGAAAATATTTCTCCATGCTTTCAATGACTTTCTCTTTAATATATCAGAAATATCATGCTTCAAAAAAAAAAAAAAACCCACAAAAGAACATCTGGCAAAAGCATTTGGAAATTTTATTCCAAATACTTTCATGTACATAAGTTTTTCTTCCAGCAAGAAATGCAGTGTCTCATTTTTAGTTAATATAAGTGTTTTTCAGCGAGACACACTGGCTGTCTCACAGTACATAGCACTCAGATGTGCTAAAGAGGATCACAACAGCTGCTTTAGTCTGCAGGGCAGCCAGCTGAACCAAAAATTCGTGGAAGGAGATAGAAATGAGAAGGTCTCCTAAGGTGAAACTAAATGGCTGCTGCTTTTCCTGTTCTTCCTGCTGTGTTTTTGTGCTGTGCAGTTGTGGTGCAGAAGAAAGGCTTCATGACCCAGCCAGGAGCCCCTGCCCACTGCAGCCCTGTGCTCAGGGCGCTCTCACATCTTAGTGACACAAACCTTCGGTTCCAAGCATCCAAAACAGATTTAAAAATTTAGTTGAAATTCTCTGCTGGTATAAACTAATGCAGCACTACCAGAGTCAGTAAAGCTTTGCCTGTTTACACCAGTGGAGAAATTATTCCTCTCTATAGAGAGATCTCAGAGTTCAGCTATCATGGAAGACTGATTTCCTGTCAATAATAAATGTCCTCAGTATCCTACACAAGTCTTCAGTTTATTGCCTCTGGACATTTTTTAATAGCTGCAAGTCTCAAGATGGAAGCAGATTTTTCTGCTTTATTTTGAAGGGTAAGGATTGTTCAGAAAAGATACTTCCTGAGCTGCCCAGGGAAAAGACTATTATAACACTTGCATGGTTCAACCTATCAGCCTAACTTGCGTAAGAAAAGAAACTTATTTCTTTATAACTTGTCTTTCATTTTCACATCCATTTGTTCAAAGACGCCTGAAAGTCCCTGAGCACTGACCTGAATAAAATGAAGAAGGAGGCTAATAGAGTGTTCACCTACAGTATTGTTTCCTCTCTTGTTATTAGATGGATATGACCCTGTCTTTGATCTTCCTACAGATGGTACAGCCAAGGGTGCCTAGAATAAAGAGTGTCACACTCCTCCTAGGAGGAAAGAAAGAAAGAGGAGTAGAGCGGGAATATGCACAAGCAAGGAAATGGCCACTCTGGTAATTACAAGTGACAAAGATAAATGAGTAAGAATGTGTGAACATGGTCCTCAGTGGGTCCTTAAATAGGTAGAAAATGTAAAAATGCAGCATGGGAGTTGATGAAAGCAAGGTGAAATGATACTGAAATAAAACCAGGACTTTCTCTTTGATTCAGTAACCCTGTAAGGGAAGTGATTAAAGAAATGAAATATTTTAAGGGTTTTTCTCTCTCTTGGTGGTTCTTTATGTACTTGCAGACTGTTTATTTTTCAAGGGTATAGCTCCTTATTTCTGACTGCTTGTCAAACACTGAGCGTATGTCTATTGTCAAATTACAGTGAAATGGTGGCTGTTTATAGAGACACATAACAAGGAAAAAAGTAGCTGGCTCTGATGTGTAAGTAAGAGCTTCATTGGGAAGGACAAGCTACTTATTTGATTGAAGAAATAGGTTATGTTCTTTTATGTATTTATCCCAGTGTCTCTTTGGTCATTGCTCAGGTATTTACCTTTTGGACTATGCAATGAATAATTTGAATGAGGGAAGCAATATTGTCTCCTCTCCTTGACATCAGAAAGAAGAAATGTTACTATAGATACTTTCCCCACTGCCCCCTCCCGCTTAAAGATTTTTTAACCAAAATTACTAGCCAAATCTGTATTACAAAACATAGATTGCTGCTCTGGATCATGGATGGCTTCATGCCCTGTTGGTACTACAGACTCATCACATCCATATCTGGGCACAGCTTTTTTTCAATCGATTGGAAAAAACTCCAAAGAACAAAACAAAACCAAAACAAACAAGAAACACCCCCTTCCAAAAACTGAAAAAACCTATGCTTACCATTTTTTATCTGTGATTCAAGAGACAATTGAAAAATGAAGGACTAATTTGCTCTTATTTACGCTTTCTGTAGCTTCCACTATTACTGTGTATAACTACTGAAGAGGAACATCAGCATTTTAGGCTGACATCCACAGGACACTCTATCCCATGGCTCACACAGCCCTAGGGGCAGCAGCATTTCTCTTTCCACATACTTGTTATGCCAGACTGTAATTGACACTGGAAGAAGAAGAGAGTACAAAAGGTTTCATATCTTGTCTTCAGAATTTGTTTAAAATACATCATTAAGAACCACAATTAAATACTGGATCCAGGCACCCTCCTTAACTCTGCTACTGGCTTAGTTTGTGACATTGGTTGCACGACTTAATCTCTAGCTACATGGCTCAAGTAGCCTTTTACTGTCTCTGCTTCAAGATCAAAAGGTTATGATTTCTACACACACATACACATATACAGAAGCTCTGTGATCAAAAATTTTTTGGGGTCTTCAGGTAAAAATTATTTTCCACAAAACTTGGGAGAGCATTTCTACACATCTTCAGCTGAATGTATTTAGGATAACATTTGCTTGGGCATCATTTATAATTTACAGTATTTCTTTCATGTTTTTAAGGTAAATACATCAAAATGGACCCAAAAAAGACCTCTGGTGGTGAGTGTGATTAAAAACTGAAATATGAGCCTGTTCACTCATACCATCTGTTTTGTTAATCCTCCAGAAGGAAGGAACAGTTCTACACAATGAAAGGGGGGAACAGTTCTACACAATGATTAAAGTGTACGACAGATAATTTTATCTGCACTTTTTCTGATTGATTGAAAAGTAGGAAAATATATAATAAAGTAGTTAAGAAGTAAATCTGCTTCAAAAAATAAACTGTCAGGAATATGAGAATGATTTTGAAACAGCAGAAGTTTTTGAATTGTCCTGATTATCCCCCAGCATGTTGATTCTTTCACTTGGAGAACATAAAGGTTTATATTATAAACGTGTACCTCTCATAAGAGAATCTTAAAAGCCTATCTTCCATATGGCAGGGAGTAAGGGGGAAAATGTCAATGCTTTTTCTTTAAGCAACAAATAATTATGGCGCTAAATGAAACAAAGGTAACTTAGCAACCAGGTATTCCCTTTCTCATCTAGCATTTTCTAAAGAATTCCTACTGAGGCCAACCCATGAGCCTTGTGCTGTTTATCTGCTTACTCACATTGGAGGTATTCCACTTCTTTTTTAGCAATGCCGTCTGTGGAAAGCCAACCAAATATGAACAGTGATTATAAAGTTGAAGTGCAAAGGGAAGACCTTGAAATAGTGTTAACTCCAGGATTTCAGTACTCTACAGATATAGCTTTTCTAAGGCTGGATTAATCACTTGTAGCAAGTGAGCTTTTTCACTAAATATAGTCTTCTACATGTTTATGAAATGTCACTGAACAGACTGCCTTTGAAATTAATGTGCAAATTTTAACGTGTTTGAGAAAGGCCTTATCCAAAGACTAAAGAATGGATGGAAACACTCCCACTGACTTCTCTTGACAGAGGCCAAATACAGTGTGCACACATATTTTATTTGATGGATTGTCCACTAGCTGTTTACTGCAAGTATTGTTTAGGAATATAATTAGTGCCATTCAATATGGATTTATAGCAAGTCAGTCTTGTCAAACCAACCTTTTACAAATTTCCCTCTAAAAGGTAACTATATCTTTGAGTTATTACTGAAGCATTTAGCATGTATGAATGAGGCATTAATGTATGAATGTGTAATTTTAATGTGTTTAATAACTAAAAATCTGACAAAAAGATTAATGCTGTAAGATATCAAAGAAAAACATGTGGCTAAATCAAAACTAAATTACCATGCTGATGAAAAAATAACCCATAAATGGGAAATTGTTGTTAAAGAGATTTTGCTTAGGGAGTTGCTGCAATCTCTTGGTATTGAATCTAAAGTTATTCAATACCTATCTCAAGAGTTTCATGTTAAATGACAGATAGACAGATAGACAGATAGATAGATAGATAGATAGATAGATAGATAGATAGATAGATAGATAGATAGATAGATAGATTTGGTAGAATTACGTAGGACATAAAGTATGGCAGAGGGTTTAAAAGATGAATCTTTTAAATTTTGTTCTCTCCTAACATGACAAGGCAGCTTAAATAGACATTTTAAATAATACAGACAAAATTTTGGATAAAGAATAAAACCCAACAAAACACAGAATGAGAACGAGATCTCCAGAATGGGAAATAAGTTGGCAGGAAACAATGGCAGGAGTCAGTGGTCAGTGGAGGTGTAAGTGAAGACAGGTAAGGAAAGCAGGGAGTTTGCCTGTGTGTTCAGTGCTGTTGGAATCAAGATATATTTCTCCATACAAATGTGGGGTTCACTTGTGAAAATGAAGAGAGTAGAAAGCAGGGCCACAAATATTGTCTAGATGCTGCACAAAAATGGCCTGCTATGCAGGAGGCAATGACACCTGTTCAGAATGGCAAAAGTAAGACTGACAGGTGACCTGAATGAAGTGTGTTGACAATGCCACAGGATATTGGCTGATTTTCATTAGAGGTAAGTCATAAGAAGAACCAGTGAAAGAAAACTGAAGGAAGATAAATTCAAGCAAGAACTCAGTCACCCTTTAGGATATTTTACTTTTATTTCCAACAACACAAATTACAAGCCACTGGAACAAAGCCACCAGTGGAAACAATGAGTACACCAGGGTGGGTACTGGCCAAACCCATCTGCTGTCTGTGGCAGGAAGGAAAAAAGCAAAAGATATGGTTTAATTAGGCAGTGGCTTCATTAGCTTAACTCCGCTGAGATCTGCATCAGCAACAAATCACACAGTGAAGCTCATGAGCCTATTTTGGGTTGTTTCTGCTTGTCAAAGCCTCTGTTTGTGTTTGATCGTCACGGCAGTGCTGATGTCAGACTGAACTTCTGCCAGCATGAGAAGGAAGCTGGAAGAAGGAGTGCAGTTTTCTCTCTGCTCTGAGTAGTAAATCGCCCTGAATCTTGTTTCATAGGATACAGAAATTATTCCATGAAGTATAGAATTATCTTCATGGGAGGTACTAGCAATTAGTTAGGTCAACTTGCCCCTGTGTACAGTCAGTAGCCAAAGAGATAACATTATCATTTTTAGTGAAGAGCTGAGGCATTTTCACTCTGGTCCATGTAAGTGAGATATAATGGCTTGTCATATACTGAAGATCAGATCAGAAGATTTGAGGATTCCTTCTGGCCTCAGGTTTTATGAGGCCTTCACAATCCACTTTGTGTGCTGCCTCATTGGTCCTGTGAATCACATGCCACAGCTCCCATTCCCTGGCTTTTATGACTGTGACCTTTATAAAGAGGAGTTCTTGAATAATTTAATGGAAAGAGGGAAAAGTGTGAAAGCAATCTAAAGAAAGGTAAATGAACAAGAGATAAGAAAGCCTCAGAAATGTTAGGACATTTTAAACCTATTTACAGAGCATAATAGTCTGCCTGCATATAGAGACACCAGATTTTAAACATGTTTTCTTTCCTGAAGGAAAGGTATCAGTGAAATGGGAGTCATATCACTCATCATGCAGCATCTTTTAGGGCATTTTTACTCTTGCTCTAATATTCTCGTTTCCTTAAACTCCAGGCCCTTATATATGATTTCACAGAGCTCTTGGAATTCTTAAATTATATTTAGTTGTTAATGCCTTTGAGTAAACAGTATCTTTGGGGCTTTTTCTGTTATGTGAAATGATAGTGTGTTCCCGGAATACTTCCTAAATATCCCTGGTTGTTCTGAAAATAGTTTGCTACAGCTCTTTAAGGGGTTGACACTTTTCCCCAGGTACAATAAATTAACTCTGATACGTGTGATTGTAAGAGTTTCTGTTCTGTTTGCTGTTTCCAGGAAGCTTCCCCTGAATGGGAATGCTACTGAAGACATTTCTGTGCATGTCTATTCTGCAACTAAGCTGTTATGTATTGCTTATGTTACTGTGCAAATGGAGAGGCTTCCTCTTGTGCTTCAAGTGGCTGTGGAAGTGCCATCCATGAGATAGCCTTCAACTTGAGTGGTTTTATGCTTTATAAAATTTATTTATGTATTTATTTCTTTACCAAGGTTGTTAGCATTGGAAAAGTTCAGTTTTGAGATAGATACCTTTATTTTATTTTCCAGAGCTCTCTCATCTTTTTACTGCTTCTTCAGAACATTTTGAATCAATGCTATCTCTGAGTAGCTACACTATCTGTTGAGTTTTTAAGTTTTTCTGAAAGTGAAGATGACTTATTTCTATTGAGAAAGCTGTTGTATCTTAACAAATCTCAAAATCAGTTTCTTTCCAAATTGAATATATTAATTACATTGTTTTACTTTCTACAGCCATACAAGTTTCTTTTTAATACAGTAACTTAAGGACTGTGAACAAAAATGAAATGTCAGCTTCTCCAAAGAATTGTGTCATAGTGCAAATGCCTCTATGGTAGTAAGTCAAAAGGTTTGTAAACACAAATCTTTAGAAAAAAATAAGTGCTTAAGTCTGATTTCAGTGACACACAGATGCCTTAATGATTTTGAAAGTCTGTGATATTACTACTTTGGTTTTGGCCATTAAACAAAATGCAGACCAAAAATGATTTCTTCTTGTCTGATTAAAAGAATACATAAGAAAACAATCCCTGATAGATAGCCATTGGTTTTCTGATGCAGAGACATCAAGGATGATTAAAACTTTACAACATGTTTTTTTAGTTTCCAATATAATGTAATAATATTATAACATGACATTTATTTAGATAAAAGTGAACTTCTAAGGAGGCTATAATTGCTTCCTTTTTTATATATCTGCAATGTAAATCTATGAAATACGTAAATACAGTTAAACATCTTAAATTTAAACATGCCCTTGTAGCTACACTATGGAAAGGAATAGGCATGCCTTTAATGTAGTTTGGCTTCACAGTATTGCAAATATCTTTAAGAAATATTTATAGGAAGCTTGAATACATTTTCACATCATGTGGGCTTTACATTGAATCAAGATTTAAGTTTAGCAAGATACACTTCAACCATTGTGTCGTCCAGTGTTAGTTGTTTTAGCAAATGCTTAACTTTCAGTGAATGTAAAGTGGGTTAGATGACGAATCAATATCTGTGCTTCTGCTGTTTTTGCAAACCTTCTGGTAATTATTTAATTTCTAAATACATGCAATTTCTATCATTCCAAGATTAGATATCAAATGAAATGGAGGGCTGTTAAAGCAATTGTATAAAAAAACCCCAAAAACTTTTAATGATATTTTAAAAAGTAATGTGATTAAAATTCAATATGTAAAACTTGACCAAATGACAGATTTTCTTAATCAATGTGAGACAGATAATTGGCTCTGTCCAGCTTAGTCTATTATATAACAAAGAATGTCTTAATCAAAAAATAATAATCAAAATAAATTGAGTTGAACATTCACCTTCTCCCCTATTATGTAGGGGAAGAAAATAGGAGGTTAGATAAGGAGCTTTTAAAATGAAAAGTGAAAATGGGTAAGGGGTAACAAAAAAGGTAAAAAAAATCAATTCCACATAACCGATTAACAACTTTCTAATTATTTTTTTTTATCATTTGGTAACAAATTAATTAAGAACAAAATTCTATTAACTTCTTTGAACCACAGAGATGGAAGATTTATTTTTAAAGTAAGCTGTTATTCACTCTTTTAGAAAAGGTGGTAGAATCAAGTCTGAGGACTGCCTTTGATGGGTAGAGAATACTTATAGGAAAATCATTGCATTAAAGTGTAGATCTGCCATTTTGACAATGTGCTCTAACACGCTTATTAAACATTCCATCAAACCCCATTCTGCTCATCTTTCCATCTGGTGAAAAAAAGATATCTCTCCCTCTTTCACTTCCACTTTAGCATTAGAGTAAACTGCAATGTGGCTTCAGACACTAAGATGTCAAACTGCTGGGCTGTGAATGAAGATGAATGCATGTCTCAGCAGAAGGGTCAGGCATAAGAGACAAATTAGAGATTGTTTTTCCTTTTCCTGGCAGCAGAATCTGCCCTCTGTTTTCACAAGGGATGTTAGAGATGGGATTTAGTGACAAAAAACTAGAGACATTTGGTGAATCAAGCCCATGGAGTACCATCTCACTTTTCCTCACATTGAGGGTCATTTGTACAGGGTAACTCTAATGAACTCAGTAAGGAAGGCACATTCTGGTCTTTAATATATATGAATACTTACTGTAGGCATAGGAATGCATATGTGACATGGACTGGACATGTTATGAAGAAGATCAGAATATCAGACAAATGGAACTCTTGTGAAAGTTATAATTCAATATGCTTGAACAAATTGCCATGACAAAATAATCTGTACCCTCAGGGGGTAGGGAAGTAGGGGTTTGAAGATAGCTGAGTATAGATTTTTTTAATTAGTGAAGCATCACATTTTTCACAAAACAATTTAGAAACTTCAGAGTAGATTTTGACACCTATCCTCTTATTCTGAAGTAAAGTAGTGAATGGAGAAGACAGTAATTATGTCTGTAGACTTCTTTCTACTTAAAAACCATGGGGTTTATCACTAATGCACCATTGTTACAGAGAACTTTGTACATGTTTTGAACTGCTTTTGCTATGGAAAAAAAATACTTAATGTTTCAAAAGAAGAGAGATAACTTATATTTGTCTTAAGTCACAAAATTTTCTTTTACTCAATGTAAAGAGTGATTGAAGAACAGACATCTTTGTAAATGATCCCTGAGGTTTCCTCATGCAATGCTATTTCATCCCCTGGAAGCCTTTGAGAGTATTTCCAATTGTGATTTGAAGTTGTGCCATCTATTTTACATAACAATTATTTTTTCTCATTCAGTACTAGTGATGATGTTTAGGTTTCAGAATCAATTCAGAGCAAATATTTAGGAGAACTTGAGAGACAGGATATAAATGCCTGACAACAAAACTAACTAGTGATCTATCTGTATTTCTTTCCTTTAATCTATGAGTATTTCTTTCCCTTAGACAGTTCTGCCTCACAGATGCATTTGTATGACCTAATCAATTTCTAAACCTATGTTTAATATTTCAAAAGATGTGTGAATGTTTTTACTGTCTCCCTTAAAAGTAGGTTTGCAGACAACCATTACAAGTAAAAAGGAAAATTCTATCTCTCAATATATTAAGTAAAATAATCACACATGACTGAAATGCAAAATGATTTTCTCACTTGTTACATTTTGTCCATTTTAGTACATATT
Source organism: Serinus canaria (assembly GCF_022539315.1). Taxonomy (NCBI): domain Eukaryota; kingdom Metazoa; phylum Chordata; class Aves; order Passeriformes; family Fringillidae; genus Serinus; species Serinus canaria. The sequence continues at coordinate 37,183,450 of NC_066317.1, forward strand.
CTAACCTTGTGATTTAGTGTATCAATTTAATAATTTTCCTGTATTTAGTTACATGTATGAAATATGCACTGCACTAATGATGATGATGAATGATGAATTTACCAGATTTCCATATTGTCTTCATTGCTTATAAATTGAATCTTTTTATGGGAAGTGGGAAGATACATTGTTGTAACCAAGGGAATAAACTCTTTTCTTGGTGTACCCTTACAGCGCCAGGAAGGTAAAAGAGGACAATATTTCTGTCACAGAAAAGTATTCATGCTGATCAGTATAACTTCCATGTGCTGTCCTGTATTTCTGCATTTGCCTGTTGTTTTTTGGGTTATGTTATAACAATCATTTCTTAGAGGATTTTGTACATGGAAAGGAAACAAATTATTTCAGCTATGCATTAGAAGTACATTGTTACATGATACTCTAGTTTTGAATAAATAACTATTTATATATTAAAATGGTATAACATCTGGTATTTCACTTGCTGTTGTCCAGATACTAAACCACCAAATTTTGGTATCTGGCCTTTATTACAAAAGATTCTGGTTGGATAAAATCTCTGTGTTTTGAGGTACATGGACTAAGATAGCTAAATGTATGGATGAGGTAGAAATACTTAGGAGGATCTGAAGATTATTTTTTGTGTCATAACCCAAACATATTTTTATGCTACTGAGCACTGTCTTCTTTTATAAATATGGTAGTGATGATTATCTCAAGAACAAGCTAGTGAATTATTTATAGTACCAAGATATGCGTGGGTTTTTTGGTTGAGTCACCTTTTTTTTTTAATGTTGAACAATTGAGAAGACAATGATGTGATTTTAATTCATAGGTTAGGTGAGCTGGAAAGTTTTCTGATTTGCTAGGAGTATACATTGCAATGTGCCTATTTGGTGGTGACCAGTCAGAATATTGGGTATACAGGACAGATCCTTAGCCAGAGCCTGTAACAGGCTTATAAATCTCTGTAAACAGACAGGCCACAAAGGATAGGCAGAGACCTGCACCTCATTTGTATGGTACTTAATATATAGACATGGAAAGCATAAACTAGCATGAATAGCTAGAATAAAGACTTTAAGTTTTAGTGGAGATTGAGAAGTTATCAAGGTTAACACACACATGTTTATAACTTAGAACCTCAAGGGACTATGTAGGGACTCTGTAAGAATAATATGCAGATATAAGAAGTCAACCCAACCTATATAGAGGGAAACTGAAACAGAAACTTGGAAAGACAAAAAAAGGATTTCAAAATAACTGGTTTTCATTTAAAACAGAACAAAACAAGAAATGGGTGATACTGTGCTAGAAAATTGCTTTGATCTTTTAAGATCTGAATCTGGAATATGCCTCTCTGATTCTGAACAGAAGGAGAGATTTAAGACAAGGAGTGAATGAAATATCATGAAGTACCAAAACTAAAACCATCCATGATTTGTTTCAATGCCGGTGTTCCAGTTCACCATCTAGTTTATGCAATGAAATTTAGAGTGGCGAGGTCATAGAAAGAGGTCTGAGTATTTTTTTTCTTCTTCTTTCCTTTTCCCATCATGTGATATTCATTTTTTCATTATTATATGTCCTTGGCGTAAGAGGTATCTCCTGAGGAATTCCATTTTTTACTTGTGGTGACAGAATGGACAAGATATGCCTGGAAGAACTGGGTTCCACAGAAGAAAAATATGCAGCTAAGCATAATACTATTGAAAAATAAGTCAATAATTATAATTTTCTCAGCATGTGAGGTCAGTCAGGACAAGGAACATAGTCAGCTAATTAACGTCCTCTTCAGTTCGTATCACTCCACTACAGTGGGACTCTGGATTGGCACAGCACACCTGCGATCACCTTGAGCAGCCACTGGATGTCACTGATGATCCACTCAAAATCAGCTTAACCCTTTAAGCATTATCTTGTAATGCATGGAAGAACGAGCAAAGAGGTCACTTACTCCCGCGACCGTGGGGATGTGAATTGTCTGTCACCAACATCTGCTATGGCAGATAAATAGGAAAATCTCCAAAGAAACAGAGATACGGTCAACTGCAAGGCACACCATGAGTTAGGATACTTCAAAGTACTATTTGAATGTGAGATGATGGCTACTTATGGCTCTTGAAAATGTGCTATCAAGCCTTCCTGTATGTTCCAAGACATAACAACTTAAGTGGGAGGACATATTTTTTTAGCATTGGACTGTTCTTTTCACAGTACATAAAAACTGACTGGAAATTTGGTTTTCTTATTTAAACATTTCAACAACTCTGGGATCTTTCTGGAAGGACTGCAGGAATTCTTTCCCTTATCTGGGGATTCTAAATTCCCTTAGTTTGATGATAAATAAATCATTTTCCAGCATGTACTTCTTCTCTGAAAGATAAAACTCCCAATGGCAACCCAAAGGAGAGAAGTAGATAGGTACCTGCAAGAGCAAGAAAAGTAGGAGAATGAGAACAACATCAAAACCAAAGCATTTATATTCAACAACACATTCTTCTTATAATTGGCAAATTCATGATAGTGATGAGCCAGTTCTTTCTGTACTTTACTACTGAGTATATTAAGCGAAGGGTAGTGAGAAGTGCACTTGTCTATTACACAAACGAGGTTCAAAAGAAGAGTTTTCAATGTTTTGGGGCTATTACATTCTATCTGGATTTAAATGGCTTTTTTTTATCCTCACTAAGATTTCTTTTCCTTCAAGCAGAAGCTATCATCTTGAGAAATCCATGTATCAATTAACTAGGTTTTTTCCTCTAACATTTCAACTAAATTCTTTGCTTGCTGCTTGATGCCAATGTATCCTTTTGTTTGAGAATGGTGTGGAGATAGCGATCAGAGCTTTTAAAGACTCATTTACAGATAGGATAAGACACAGCACAATGAGCTCTTTTCACTGATACTCTTTTAGATAACTCATTAACTATATACCATGAAGCCAATTGAATCTTCAAAGAAAACAACAGTATATTCTCCAGTTAAAAGTCTATTTAGTTGCCCAGTTGAAACTGAGAAATTGTGTAAAATGTTGCAATATGATTGTAATTATCTGTAGAAGCAACTCAGAAGCACCCACATAATGGTCTATGGACAAGAATCTTGGCTGGATGTGAATAAAAATTGTTTTGTTTTAAATCTTTTTTCTTTTCACACTGTGTTTCTCAGACAGCTTCATCATCCTATCTCTGACTTGAAACAACATCTATGGAATAAGAAAAGCCAGCTTCCAACCTTGGTCCCGTATAGAGTGCAACAAGGAGCCCAAAAGCCGTGTTTCAGTCTACATTGAAGTATTCTGGCCTCCAGGGAGAAAATTTATTCTTCAAAATATGATTTCACAATATTTACATCATTTAAGTAATAAAATAAATTACTACTACTGATTATAAAATTAGCTTGCCTTAAAAAAAAGTCATCAGGATTGCTTCCAGCAGTTGCTTTCCACACAGTGCATTCTGCCAGATAACTGCATACAGTATAACAAGAAGTGAAACCTCCATTTATCTTGAGATGAATAATTTAATTATATGTTCATGAGTGTTACAGTGTAGATTCATCTGTTTTGAGAGGATTTCCTTTGTCAGGTCTTGTATCTAAACACCACTTTCCCATCTATTGCTGTAAAATCTGATGTAGTAGGAGTGGGACTTGACAATGATTGGACATACCCTTGCTTCAACAAGCCTCCTGTATTTGAGTTAGTGCCTTGGCTGGCTCATTCATTTTTCTTCAGAGGAGAAAGAAGGGCTCTTCTGGAGGAGATTCAGAGCTTCATAATGCCATGTCCTTCTATAAAGCACTGCAGCACTGTAAGGGTGTTAAAAGAGTGAGTGGGGTAGTCCTGGCGTTCACAGTGTAAGTTTAACACTGGGGTTTGTTTAGGCAAGGTTTTGTTTCACACCTGCTCTAGCCTTTGGTCCTGCTGACTAGGTGCCCATTACTAACTGAAACACACAAAGTTTATTTTCTTTGGTACATCCCACCCCTTGACTTCCTTTAACAGGAATTGAGTGCTCAGAGGCAGCTCCATGAAGGCTACACACTTGATGATGTGCTCATAAACTGAACTAGAAAGTTGACTGGGACCCACTGTAAGGGTACAATAAACCTTTAAAGAGATTCTCCACTTAGTGTAGCTAATGTATATGCCTTATTATCTCTTTTTCAGTTTATCAAAAATAAACATTGCTGCATCTATTTCTAATACACAAAAAATGTATATTCTGTTATATATGCTTGCTTTTTTATTTGTTGTTTGTTTGTTTTCTGCTTGTTTTTCAGATTCAGTAGCTAGATTCACAGGATCTCATTTACATCCTGACACTGACTCGTTTAATGAGGGCAAGTAGGAAGTTTAGAAGAGCAGACAGTGGATATGAGAATTCTGTTTTGTGTTCTGGGAAGCACTCCAAGAAGGCAAATCCTTTTCCCCTGTAACCTGCTTTGTAGGCTTTGATGTTGCAAGATACAATCAAACTCATGACATTATACTGGAAAGCAAATAGGATTTTGAAAAACTGTGAAAGAGATTTCTGTACATACCTAAAGAAAAGAAAAGCAAGAAAAAACCCCTTCTGAAAGGAAACAGACATTCTTCATAATTTTTTTCCCAGAGAAAATATTTGTAGATTAACTTCCAGGGTGCATTTGTTTTTGTGCATTACTATACATGTGTGAGAAAGAACATGAATAGAGAGAATGAAACTGCAGATATAGAATGAACACTTACAAACTGTGGTGACAGATTTACTAAACTGAGACCAGAGAAAGAAAAATGAGTACATTTAAAAACATCTGTGTAATTGATGATTCTTTTCAGATGCTGTTTAGAACAGAATGGACAGTATACAAAACCAGAAAATGTAAAGGCAGCAGGAAGTATAACTTGGGACTTTGCCTCTTAGAGAGGCCTTTATGCAGACAGGGTTGCTTGCTTTGTGCTCATTCACCACTAGCCTGTTTTAAACTACCAGACAAAATTCATGTGTTCTTCCAGACTGAACCAAAGTTATCTGAAAGTGTCTCCTTCACACCAGGACAGCCTGTGCAGTGGTGAGGTGAGGTCCTAGACTTCTCAGACAGTAGAAGAGGCTGGATTCAGTAGTCCCTGACTTCACACAATTATCACATGCCAGGGAAGGACGCTGCACTGTCACCACCTTCTCAGAAGAAAGAATCACTTTCACTAGGATTGGTGCTAGCCTCCACAAGATGAAAAGCTGTCTAGCAAGGGCTTGCAATAAAGGAAGGAAGCCCCAGAGATGAGCTGGATTTAAGAAGTGCCCTTTCATCTAAGTTGCCTTCTTTTTAGCATAGATGTCTCTACACCTGTGCAGTGGTTGTAGACATAGTTTAGAGGGACCTAGCTCCCTCAATGCAATGTTTGGGGAGCAGAGTTCTCTACACCAGTGAAGTGAGCTCTACTACTGGTGGTCAGCTATCTTACCTGCTGTATAGGTTCGCTCTATTACATCAAATGTAGAAAATAAGGACTAAATTGTAGTGTATTTCAATAAGTTAATGCACTTTTCTGCCAGTTCAGCTCTTTGATTATCTTTAAGTTTGTTTCTGGTTGTTTAAAATGCAGTTTCTTAATAGAATACCTAATTTTGCATGGGTTTGAATCTAATATATTAAGAGACAAGAGATCAGAATTTGTAAAAGCTGTCTGGTGTGATTTTAGTAGTAAAATTTCTAATAACTTCACCTGGTGAAGAATTAGCAGAACACTGAGACCTTTTTTAAAAATCTCACCCTGAGAGTGAAGCAAGGCTCTGCAGTCTTTAATACTGTACAGTGGATTGTGTTGGATTGCCCAGCATCAGAAATTTGAGCCAAGTCAGAAGTGAACTTTGAATTGTTTCGACAGATTACTCAAAGGACATGAAATTCAGTGGTTGCCATTTTTATGCTTTTATATCAGGTTTATTGTTGCTGTGGGAAGGCAGAAGTCCTGTGATCCAGCAAAAAGCCTGCCAGTATAACACCCAAGTGTTTTGAACTATGAGATGACAAAGTGAGTTTATACTCACATAGCTGACAGAGTGAGGGAGAAGTATGTTCTGTCATGTGACTGCAGCATTTTTTATCTAGTATTAGCTACCTGAAAGATGAATTGTCTACATCATTCAGTTGCCATCTGAGTCTCTCAGGCTCTGCCAACATGTTGCTTGTGAGGTAGATACAGGCTTTGACTGTGAGAGCTCTGTGTGGATGAAATGGGTGCCGGCTGTAACCTTACAATTGTACTGATCCTGCTGGCCTGGTGTTGGTTGTGAACTCTCAGATCCTGTCAGGAATTTATGTTGGTTTAGGCTCAGGCCCATGTGAACAGGCTGCATGTTGTCTGGCCAGATTGTAATATTGCAGATTGAGGTTATATTTGCTTGGAGATGGAACAAAAAAGGATAAGCTTGCATGTCACTGTAAAATACTGCCCAGACATGCATTTAGACAAAATCCAAAATGTACTCAAAAATATCTTTTTGTGAGTTATCTGTCTGAGAGAAGGGCAAAACCCCAGAGCCCCAGAGCTCTGCCCTGTGCAAGTTTTGAGCACTGCTTGCACTAGTAATAATATATATAATATATATATATGTGTGTGTGTGTGTGTGTGTGTGTGTGTGTGTGTGTGTGCCAAAGTCTACTCGGGTGATCAAAAACTATTTTATCCATCTGTTTTCACATGACATTTTGCACTTGCACACAAAGGAAAACAGGGCTGAGTTCTCTTTGAAAGAGTAACTCTTTGTGGTTGCAAACCAGGGCTAAAATGAGTGCTAAAGTGAGTGTAAATCAATAGCCCTAGCATGTTAACTTATGAATGCAACACAGGTGGCTTTCCTTGGTTTTACAATCAGAACCCCAGGGGTCTCTGTTGTAGGCCACTGCATTCCCTGCTTATTCTGACTCTGTTCACAGCTCCACTCATATGTACCCCTGACAGAGATCAACCTCCCAGTGACAGTGGCTCCCTTCTGCACAGTCCAAAAACCAGTGCTTTATAGATAGGAAGCCAAGAGTGGAATATTGTAAAGAATGGTAGAATCAGAATTTCTCCTTCAAATGGTGTATACTGGTTTATTAATCTTGAGTTTTTAAAGGTTTTTTTTTACAAAACAAGTTTGTTGCTGTCATGGAAAGCAGCACCTTAGAGGTGAAATAATTCCCGCCATCCAGTAGATCTCTCTCCATATTCTTTTATTTCACTTCAAGCTATCATTTTATCAATAACATCTTAGACAAGAAGTGTACCTCAGCTCAGGGGTTTTTGGTGTACTCTTAGGAAGTTTTCTGCATCCATCTATGTGTGTTGCACAGGTGCAAGGAACTTTTAATGAGGACATATAGGTGAAAGACCAACACCATTAAAGAATACATTTAAATTTTACAACAGCACAGGGGGCAGCATTCGAAAGCCCAGGCATTTTAGGATGCAGTTACATATACCATAGGATCAACCTTGATGAAATACTACAGAGAGATCATCTGAAGTCTCCCATAGTGAGGGACTATAAGAACTGTTAAGCTTAAGATGTTCGTCCTTCATGATTTGAGGTCCTTCTTTTCCTGAATGAAATTTTCTAATAGTTTTGACAAGATTTAGAAAAATTTTCAAGAACATTTGAATTCTAGAATTTTTAAAATAAAATATTCTGGGGGCAATTCCATGAAGTATTAATGAAGAAAAAGGAGGTGAAACATTGAGGAGAAACAAAACTCTTTTGTTCAACATTTATTTTTCTCATTAGGCAAATAAAAATGTCTTCATTTTTTTTCTGAAAAAATTTTCTTTACAGAAATAATGTGCTTATATGACCAGAAAAATTAAAATTAGTTATTCCCAGAATTATATTCTTAGTACTTCCATTTAATTTGAGGCAATTGCCATTACCAAGATCATTTTCACAGCATGAGTAATTTACTTACTATGCCTTTATCATTAATATGCACAGATGGACAATAAACTGGTCCATAACATGTCCCCATCCATCACAGCATCGAACCAAACTGGCTTCAGACAAGGCAGGCTAATCTGGTTTACCTGAGCAGCCCATTGCATAGGCAAGAGCTGGAAGAGCTCCATCTGATTTTACTTTTTGTGCTTTCTGTAATCGCCAGTGATTAGCTGTGAATCCGTATTGTATGTCAGTCGTAAAACCAATTTTGGAAGTTTTACAGTTTTGCAGTCCTGAGCAATGTTGAATCTTTCATGCTGTGCAGCTGCCAGGAAGAATTTAAGCATCAGCATATCTCCAATAAGAGAATAGTACCTTGGAAATACAACGGGAAAGTTCACGATTTTTTCTTCTGCCTTTTTATAGCTTTTCTGCCTTTTAAACTTCTTGTCAGTAACTATTTCAGGTGATTATGCCTGTAGACAGATAGGGCTGGCACACCTCTCTAACTATATAAATAATTCCAATAATTATAAAAGATTGAGAAACTAAATGACTCTTAAACATTCTACTGGATTAACATGGATATGCTATCCTAAATCTTCTGCTAACTTTTATGTAAGTTTCTTTTTACCTGATACATTTAACAGTTAATATTTCTGATAACTTTTACACATTGTCATACCTCATGCTCTCTTTTTTTAGTATACTTCTAACAAAATTGTATAAATTACCCACTTTTTTGATGATTTTTTTTTCTTGAAAACTTTTGCTCCCTTTTTATTTCACAATTTCTTCTCTACTAGTCTTGATTTATAGAAAGACAAGGTAACTTGGCTTCTCCTGTCTCTTTTATGTTTATAAAATATGAGTAAAATGTTCTGAGGTAAATCTTAGCTATACATATGATTTAAAAATAAATAAGCTCAGTTCAAAACTCAGGGAAGGTGCAGGGAAGGCGCAGAAAAAATGCCAAGATGACTTCAGACTCCAGCCCTCTCTATATTTACGGAATGACAACAATAGTGAAGGACTCCTCCCCCTAATTCCTTGAAAATAGTGCTTTATCCTACTCTCAGGGTAACTTTCCCCACATTTATTAAATCTTTTTCATGTCAGGGTTTCTAACAGAGTTGTTGCTGGTGGTGTTATTTACTATGGAAACTCATGTATCAGCAACAACATGACTGAGACCACTGACTTCTTGGCATGGTACCCCTATACTTTTATTAATCTATTGCATTATGCTTTCATCAAGAGTTAGTCAATTAATGTGCAGGTCTTGTATTGGCTTTAACTCCATGAACACTGTGCTGCTGGAATGATTATGGCAAAATATCACAGGCTGGGTAAAACACTAGGGTAAGAAATACTATCATGGAACAGCATTTCAGTGCTGAAACAAAAGCTCTCTGTGTTTGGCACGCGCAGTAGAGGAGTTGATATCCACACTTACCTTAAATTTTCAGGAATATACCCATATCTTTTATAATCACAACAGAATAATAATGTAATCAGTCAGTTTTATGCATCCTGTCTCTATTAAATCATGTGAATAGTAATTAAATTGTGCAATGAAGACACTGAATTCCATTTCAGCAAAAAATCATCCTCCTGTCCTCTTTCCGGAAAAATATTCAGTTTAGAGGTGGCAAGTAAATGGAGTGAGATACAAAGGAAAGCTGTTCCTCACACTGTTTTCACCTGTGCTTTTCACTATTTGGCATAGAAGTATATTGACAGTGCTGAAAGGAGAATATGCATGGGTAAATTAAAAGCTGTATTTTTTGATCTAGAACCTGTAGAAATAGAAATCTAAGCTTTGGTAATTAGCTGTAGGGTAATAACAACCATGACAGGTGCTTATCATAGATATCCTTGCGGGTCACAACCAGCTGAGCTGCCGACATTTAAAAGAAGCCACTTCCAGTCCATTAAGCTTTTCTCTCCATCCTTGTTAAACCTATTCCTTCCATCCCAACCCCAAGCCTCCTGGAGAAGTGTGCAAGTCACATGAAAGCCCTGCCAAAAGGGCTCTAATTGGTGCCCCAACTGGCACTCTCAGAAGACAGGCCAAGGAAGGAGAATAAAATACGTCCCAGGTCAGCTCAAAAGCATTTTGAGGCAAATGTGGAAAACTCACAAAACTCTTGTCTGTATTTACATCTCTTCCAGCACAGCCAGAACAATGTTTTTAATAGGTGGTAATTATTCCCTTCTAAATAATGGTTTTAACAAAGAGCACCAAGTTTCTTTACTATGTGAGCTGTGGTTCTCACTGGAACTAGATTCTTTTGCATGTATTTACATGTATACATCTATCTGCTGCTCTATCTTGTGTGCAGGTCAAGTAGACCTTTATAGCATTAGAAAATAAATTTAATTCTAAAAGTGGTTGTCAGCATACCTGGCCTATGTAGGCGCTGATCCTTCTACTTGTGAAAGTTTGAAAATATGAAATCTCTGTTCTTCAGAGCTGGAATTTCAGTTCCAAGAACATTTATTTTTCTAGAAACAGATATTTTGATAAATATTGCCCAAGTGCTTTTTTTTCATTTGATGGGAGTCTGTTCTTTATTATTGTATTGTCACTTCTTCAGCTATACCTACATTATACCTACATGATTAGTTCATTTCAGCACAAGGATATTGAGCAAAAGTCTGACCATTATTCACCTGGAATTAGGGATTTTCTTTAGTCTGGAGGTAACAAACAATAGTTCTCTTCACCTCATATCACAGGTCTATATGTCAATTTTATTTGCTTTTGAAATGATTTTTACTCATTTTTCAGAGTGACTTCTGGCATTCATTATGGTCTGTATAAACAATAGAAAATAACTGTTTACACAGAGCATTTTTAATACCTCATCTTTTTGATCCAGTTTCATTAAAATTACTTTAAAAAAGCCAAAGTCTCAAGTGTTATTTTATTGTAGCTCTGTCACAACAGCTATTTTTTCTGGGTTGTTTTTCCATTCATGTGTGTGTGTATGTGTGTGTGGTTCTTTATCCCCTCACTACGGTTTTGGGGTTTTTTCAGTACTAGAATTTTTTGCCACCCAGTGATTCTCCTGAATCAGTGTATTGATTCTGGCTGAAACTGAATTTATTTTCCTCATAGCAACCCTCACTGTGCTTTGCTTTGCTAGGAAAGTATTGACAGCACACCATTGTTTTGGGTACCATTGAGCAGTGCTGGCACAGCATCAGGGCTGTCTCACCAAAACTCCTTCCCCCTCAGCAGCTGAGGCCTGGCAAGATCTTGAGAAGGAACACAGGCTAAACAGCTGACCTAACCCAACCAAAAGGATATTTCCTACCATATGACATCTAGTCAGCAGCAAAAGCTAAGAAAGAAGAAGGAGGGTGTCATGGTTCTGGCCCAGATCTGTGGGAGGGACAGGGCGAAGACAGGATATCACATTACATCATTGCCAGGGATGGGGAAAAGGGGCTCTCTCTCCAAGGAGAGACATCTCCTCTTGGTGGAACAAAGTGTGGCAGGGTGGGGAACCTGCTCATTGTTCATTGCCTTGGAGTCTCCTGCCAGCATTTTTGCACATGAATAATTCTCATTTTTTTTGCATAATTTTAATAATACTTGGGATCCCAAATTTCTTAGATATTTTCACTAGCATACTGAAATTGAATTGAACAGATGCATAGAGGCTTGTCCAAAAATTTGTTGCAACAGACATAAGCTCTAAATCTCTCTTTCATTGCAGGCAGACACTTGATGGGAATTCATACACAGGCCTCAACCTACTCTTCTTGAACTGTGTGATTGTGAAGCTGCCTAGATCCAGTTACAAATGCTAAAGTAGCTGAGTGCTCCTGTGCTAAAACACCAGTGTAAAGCACTGCTTGGATGAATTTCTGCAGACCCTACAACACTGGCATTTATGAAGGGGAGATGCAGAACTACATTTGAGACCATCAGAATACTCTTTCCTCTAATATGGAGGTTCCAAATCAAAGGGTTGTTACCTCAGCTAGCTCATCTAAGAAGATAAAACTCATGCCAGCACAGCTGCAGAGATGAAACTCCCAACTGGCATGAGTCATGAGCTCAGGATGTGAAATAAAGGAAAAATTGTATTAGTAAGGACACAAAACACTCATGCTGTGACAGGAAAGAAAGCCTGATTTTACTTTCATGGCTACTTTCATGGACACCACCGTAGAATGGGGGCTGAAAGTGACAACTTTATCCTCATATCTTCCTTTGGGCTTTTTTTTTTTTTTTTTACAAGATTGGTATGGGGAGAGTGAGCTGATGACGTTGCAGCATTTTTAAATCATACTGCAAATGTGGGATCAAAAAGTTAAAGCCATCCTCTTAGGTATCTTGAGAAAGGTATCAGAAGATGTTGGTGCTAAGCATGTTGAACTTACTATGATTTTAGCACAAAATAGAATAGTACAATGCCTGATTGTGGAGGTTTTGTTATAGTTTAGACAGAATAGTTCAGACTAGAACTGGATACTTCCACTTTCTTCCTACTTAGATCCACTGAGGAAAACCCACTTTATTAGGTATTTTGTTGAGGCAGACAGTTTGTTATTTGCCACTTGAAAACTATGTATGGATGTTCTTAAGGAAACTGTGTTCATCAGAAATGCTGCTATGCATCATGAGTTCCAAAAGTATTTTGATGACCTTTGAGATAACAGTCAAAAAAGAATGAGACAAAAAGTTACAAGTCCTCTAAAGTGAAGAGTAGTGATTGTCATTGGTATCACTAATCATTCCAAGAACCCTGTAGTGGTATGATTTTTGAAGGCCTTATGTCAGTATCTATTATGAAACTACAACTGTTGTGAAGTAGACTGTGTTGTTATCTCATAAAAGTTCTATAAATAAATCTATTACATAGAAGTACAGAATGGACAAAAATTTTATCTCTTCAGTGGAGCTTCCTCTTCTTTTGATAAAACTGCAAGCCTTTTGGGTACAACAAACCTGAAATGATTTTCCTGGAAAAGTGAAAAAAAGAAGTAGGAATTTTCAATGTTTGAAGTCATTGATTTTTTTTTTTTTGGTTGGAAATCTTTTCTGATGTCTTTTTGTTTTACAAATGGCAAACACTTTCAAGACATTTTATCAGAAAGAGGCAATTTTAGGTTTAAGCTTTTAGTTTTCAGTTCTACTTAAGGACTTTTTTCTCAACAGAAGAGAAAAAAGTCTTATTCTTGCTATAATGAAAGCAGTAGAGCTATTCAAATTTTCTCTTTTCAGTACGATATTCATCGGTGCAGTGTTAAGGATCCATTTTCATTCCAATAGGGGCAAGGAATGAGAATGAATCTTCTTTTCTCCCAGTACAGGGTAAACCTCAGTCTCCTCTGGTTCCAGATTTCCAGCTTTTCACTTAAAATGTATGACCAAGGGAGAAAGAGAACAGAATGGTTTGTTAACCATGGTAATAATGGGACTCATTCATTCCTGATTACTTCAGTTCTGTCTCTCATTTACCCCAAGTGTTGGGCACAGTTTTCCTCATCACTTGTCTTTCAGGAGTTGATGTAAAGTACATCTCAATTTCTACTTTGTTGTATGGGCTACCCTGCTGCTCCTTTCTGGTTTAGCACTTACTTTGAACATGCCAATTTCTACCTCCTGTTTAGGGTGAGTGACAAAAGAGAAGTGCTTTATTTACTCAACACCTTTGTTATTCTCCTGCTTCAAACCTTCTAATTCCTCATTCATTGAAAAGAAACAATGCATTTGACAAGTCACACAATACAAATAAGAAATAGTGAAAGATGAATGACGAATAGAGGTAGCACTTTTTTGTCACCTACCTTAAGGCCTCTATTCACCACTCTGGCATTACAAAAGGATCTCAAAGTCATGAAAAGCACTTATTTTGATGTTCCTTTCAGGTGACAGATGGGTGGAAGGGAATTCATTATAAATAAGTGTAAACAGACAAATAACCTCAGAAGAAAAATAATTCAATCCATTTACTAATATGTATGAATAATACCTGAGCAACTTGAGCTCACTTTTGGAAAACAGAATAAACAATTGTATTACATGTCGCATTTGTCACTAGTAATTTCTCCCACACAAAATGGTCTCATTTATGACAAAGTTTGAAGCTAAAAATGATGAGACTTATTGTGAAGTGAATAAGCTGCATGTCATTTGGAGATGGCACTTTTATAATTACTATAGACACTGATACGTGTGAAGGGATTTGATGGGAACTGTATACATAGAAAAAGAGACAATCTAGTACATTCTTTATACTGGTTCTGAGGTCAAAGCCTGTGATGTGCCAAATTTCTGTTTAGTCAGAAACAGTGCAAATGCAGGCTTAAGGAAAATATTGGGAATGGCATATAGGGTTCAGTAACTGAGTTGGTTGTTTCCTTAATGTGGGATCAGTAAAATGAACCCCAAGAACTACCTCTTGGCTGAAGACTGCTATAGCATGGCAGACTGTACTCTCAATTTACACCTCCCATATTTGAAAAGGCAAAATCATCTTCAACACTGCTGCTTCGAAAGTTGTGGGAGAGCCTGCTTCCAATCTTCAAAACTAAATTCCTCTCATTCCCTAGAATTTTCTTACAAAACACATTTGACAGTTTGGTTGTTTCATGTGGTCTGGGTAAAACACCCCACAACCCTTCTCTCTGCTCCCCTTCCCAACTGCTTTGTGATTCCAGCCTATTTGATGGAAAACCCAGCAAACATGTAAAAAAGAGCCTGTTCTCCTGAGTCAAGGGCCACCTACACATGAACTTGTTCAAAACATGCATTTCCTTCATGCAGTGGCTAGTCAGGGGCTACTGACTTTGCATAAGTCAGTAGCCACTAAGTATCATAAAGGACTTCATCAACTTAAGAATATTTCCATTAGCAGTAATAAAATCAAAAAAAAGGAATGAGAACCCTTTGGTTGTTCTGCCAGGACAGGGCTACCCAGCTGTTAGCTCTGTACAGCAGAGGGGGAGGAGGAGAGAAGGAAAGAGGTGAGTGAAGAAACAGTACGACTCATCACCCAGCACTACTGTCTGGGTACCCAGCTGACACAGGCAAAAATGCCCATGGCAAATGAAATCTCTGTGTGGTTTCCATCAGGAGACAACAAAGAGCATCTGAGGGAAATATTTCTTGAGTTAGAATCGGAAACAGTAATGAAGAGATTCTCTTTTTGAATGGCTTTAATAGAACAGAAATGACAGCTCTAATATTCTCTTACAGGGATAACAAGTTTGAATTTGCTTACGGTTTGAATTATAGATTCAAAACATTTTATGTCATCCATCATATTCCATCCCACAGACCGTGTTTACAGCTAGCTCAGAGATTGTAAGAAGCAATATATATTACCACATGAAACACAGTTACAACTGTACAGTTTGAATTCCCCTTTCAAAGTGGACTCTATCAATTAATAACCCAGATCAGGTTTTTCTCCTCATGCTAAATCAATGAAATTAATTAAATGATTATTTGCATGTGTGTGTGCATGCGTGTGTGAGTGTGTGTATGGTTCACACTTTATGCTTCAAAAAGGATAATTGAAATTTCTATTATAATGTACCTGCCATTAACAATCCTGGAAAAGAAAGGAGCACCTAGAAAGCCATAGCTATTTGTGTAAATGGAACCACTTTCTTCACTGGGCAGGGTTCAGTCTAGCCCTTCAGCACCAGAGCACAGTCTCACTGTCACTGGTGTCCCTTGAAGAATCTACTGTAAGACATTGCCAGCAAACAGTGCATTTGAAGAGAAAATTATTACAATGATTGGTGGTTTTTAATGGCTCCTGTAGAAAGAGAGTTGATCCTCAAATAGCAGTTTTTTCCCCACATGTATCTCGCGTATTAATGGAATAATATCTATCATAAGAATGTAACAGCATTATGATATGTTTCTGATGTTTTAGCTTTGAGTTCACTCTGTGTTTTCTGGATCAAGTTGTGAAGGAAAATGGTAATAAGAGTTCTGCTTGAGCAGTTTAATTACTTTTTAGATGAATCCCCTGTAGTGAAAACACTCCAGTTTCTTCTGTCATGAGACTTTCTTCTTGACACGAGACTCATCTGGGCACTGAAGGAGGCTGGTGGAGGAGGGGGAAGAGAGGAAAGCAAATCCTCCCAAGTAATCCTAAACCAAATAAGAACCACAGCGTGTCTGCTTTCTCTCCCAGTTTGTCACAGAAAACTTGCCTCTGTTTCGGTAGTGAAACATGCCAATTCAAATTGGTACTTATCATCTCTCTTGGCAAGTTGAACATCATCAGTGGTAATGTTTTTAATTGAAACTGATTCATACCATCCCAGCAGAGTTCCTGTGGAAGTCAGTCTTGCACAAGGGAGTGAGAAGGATGAGCTCAATGAAACAAGGAACAAACCAACTACAGAAGTCAAACTGAACAATAAATCCACTGTAAACTAAATTTTTCTAAGTTAAAATATTTATTTCTCAGACTCTGTAGGTACAACATATTCTGCTTCTCATATTACAGATTCACCTCCTGCTGGCCAGTGCCAGGGACACCACCGTGGCCTTTTATTCTGACCTGGTAATGCAGCTCTTGTCTATTTAAAGACTGAACACTGGCAGGGCTTCATTGTTCTAATATCCTAAGTCAGATAAGGCTAAATTAGTTCTTCACTACTTTAAAAAAGTTTCCTTTGTTTTGTTTTGTAGTGCTGTGAAGCAAAAGCATCAAACTATTGCTTAAAAAAATCAAACGAGACCTGCAGCTGAGGCAAGGACAAATTATTTCAATAGGCAAGGGATTGTTTGAGTCTGTATTTCTGTTTTGAAATCTCAGTCCTTTTGCTTTAGATCTTGACAAGCAGCCACACTATTTTCCAAAGGATTTGAACAGTCATACAATTACACACACAGCCTGCATGTGTGCACACATCAGCCCCCCAGTGGTGATTTTCAGTTGGATATTTTATTCTTTGTACTTGTATTTTTTGAGTATGAATTAAAACAAATTCTTATTTTGTGCTTTGTTTTCAAAAGCTTGCCTACAGTTTTTCTTGGCTTTTGTCTTCTCCTTTTATCATTTGAGCAATGGGACATAAAATGAAGAAAAGAGAGATCAAGAAAATGATAGAAGGTTTGGAAAGAAAGATCCGTGAGGGGAGAAAAAGGTTAATAAGATAAGTTGGCTGTTCAGTCTAAAGAAAAGAAGACTTAAGGAAAGTGTGATAGCTCTCTACAGATATGTGAAGGGACAAGGGAAATTATTCTCATTAGTCACCCAAGACAGAGTAATAAATTTGAGCTGTTGCAAGGAAAATGTAGGTTAAATAGTATAAAAATCTTTGAAACTATCAAAAACAGATAGGAAATGAAACAAACTGCCAAAGGGTTTTAGGGAATCACTGCCTCCAGAGGAATAGCTACTCATCTCTTGGAGACGATTTTGGACCAAGCAAATTAAAGGAGTAATATGACACAGGAAGGATGAAATGGGTAGATGACAGCAAAAGTTCTTTCAGACTCAACTTATTCTGGGGATGAAAAACGATGTTTGAAAGAATGTTAAACACAATAAGGCATGAAGAAGAGTGCATATAAAGTGGCAAAAAGAAAAATGGAGAGAAGACTTTTAAAAGGTTATAGTGTCTAATAGCACAAGAATTTAAAAGGTTAGGTTTCAGATACTAAAAAAGACAAAAGAAATAGCTCATGACTGCCATTAAGCCTAACTCTTACCAACGGCTTCAAATATTTGAAAATTATACACCTGGTTGATATTTCTACAGTCATCTATGGAGGAACGTGAAAACACTCTGAATGTAATCCTTGTATAACCATGCATTTCCATCTTTTGGTATGTGCATCCAGGTTGCTGATGGAGAGGATGGAGGGCTACTAGATTATAATAGGGGGTATTCTGATTATTGCCCAAAACCTAAATGAAATATTTTTTATTCTTCTTCATTTTGAGTCATAACTTGTTCTCCACATAGCAATAATAATTTCAGTACAGGCACTTGAAAATGAAGATATCATACATTATGAGGAAGAATGGTGCAATCTGGACTCCTATCATGTGTAATAACTACAGCTATTTAATAAGCATGAGAATCATTTATGACTTCATATTTTGCATTCCACTGAGAGAAAAGATTAACATACATTTCCTATACCCTTTGGCTTAAAAATGAAATTCCAGTCTGAATTCAGTACGAATAGTGACATTCATCCAATGAGAAATACTAAATAAGGAGACATTGCTTACACCTGGTATCTTCTTTAGTTTTATTTATATTAAAAAAATTCATATGGTTGTATCTGGGGACACATGCAATGTCACTGCACTCTACTTCCATGCTGATCTGGATGAGGAGTGAGAGAGGTGCTAGATTCCTATTATGTGGACTTGAGTGTGTGTCAGCTCTGTGGCCTTTGCTGCACCTTACTCATTGAGAAAAGTAAATGAGTGTTTCATTGTTGTAGGACCACAGATCAGAAGATGATTTTCTTCAGGATATGTATTTGCACATTAAAAAGAAGCCCAGATTCCAATGCTCTTCATAGCAACTGCATGGCAAAGCTATGCCCAAGTAGCTCATCTGGTAATTTTATGCACGTTTGAGACCGAAGAGATTGTTGGGTGTACTTCCACAGTAATTTTAAAAATATTTTTTTCACTGTTTCTTTGGGTTTGTTGTAATTTGCTCTATGTCTTTCAGTCTGTCACAGCACATTTCTATTCTATGGCTTTTCTAGTGCACTGTTAATAGTCCAGTAGAGTTATGATTGTAAGCTGTAAAATTCATCTTCCTCCAGCCTGGGCTTTACCTAATAGTGTGGTGAACCAATTTAAGTTTTTGTCCAATGTAATTCTTAGCTAAATAGGTTTGTATTTATGGACAGGACTGAGGAACAAACAAACCAAATTATAGACTCTAGTTAGCTCCTTAACATTAGTTCTTGCATAATATCTCAGACTACTGCATATTATTGCAGCTATTTTATATATTGTATCAATCATACTTCCTAGCTTACTCTTTTTTTCTTTGACTTCATAGTCTGTTGTGTCTCCTGATTCTTTCAGTCAAGGATCATGCTAATGTACTCATACCATA
The DNA here is from genome assembly GCF_022539315.1 of Serinus canaria. Taxonomy (NCBI): domain Eukaryota; kingdom Metazoa; phylum Chordata; class Aves; order Passeriformes; family Fringillidae; genus Serinus; species Serinus canaria. The sequence goes on from NC_066317.1 coordinate 37,202,430, forward strand.
AAAAATCTTCAAATACTGATAACCGTGATATAATCAGCATTTGTGTATTGGATATATGGATATTATTGAAATATTAATGAAGAAATATCCAACCAAACTGTTATCTGTTATTTCTGTTTAGCCAAGTATCTCCACCTAAACATAAGTTCAGAAATTAAATGGTTCCTCTGGGTGATTCTTTATGACTAGTCTCTGGTTCATCATATATTTTCCATATGTATGAAGCCAGAAAAAGATGTCAGTAAACCATAGTTGTTCGAAGTACCATGACAATCCTACACTGTCTTCTGTCCAACATCTTCTAGACTAGCATTAATGTGGAATTAAAAAACACAAAAATTATTTTTGGTCGCTGTGACTATGTGCAAAATATTTCTTTCTTTTTTATTGCTTGATTAATCCAAGACTTAAAATTTGAGGAGATGAAATAATAGTAAGGCTTTTAAGAAGTCTGAAGATTGTAATGTAGAAAGGTAACATGCATTTTCAAGAATGTTTTTTGCTATCAATTAGTCATCAGATACTATTTCTTTTTTTGTTCTTTCACTTTGGACTGTATTTTGTTCAGTCAGATTTCACACAATCAAGTTTCAGTGCTTTATAATGGAGATTTTCCTGCAATGAGTTTACTGCAGTATTATGGGTTGATACTCTAAGGAGATATTACATTAATTTTTGACTGTTATGTTTTTCATATTATTAATAAAGATAATTTATAAATATTTTTTCTAGAAAAGCATAATTGAAGTATTTAATGCACTTTATGCCTTTGGAATTCAATCTTGTAAAAAAATTGCAACCAATTCCCACTTCCCTCTAAAATAATTAAAATAAGACTGGAGGAGGGCCCTACTAGAAGGCCACTGTGGCCTTCTTTTAAACCAAGTGTATTTATGAAAAATGAATATATTCATGAAAACCAAATATGTTTTATTGGTTCTTTATATATATATATATATTTTTTTTAATATTTTACTCTAATTCTTAATACTTTTGCTTTGAGGCTTCTGAGTACAACCATTACCACAAAAGATTGTGAAAATTCAATTATTTCTGCCAAGTTAACTGAGTCCATAGTAATTTCTTTCTTTTATTTTTCTGTTTGTGTAAACTGTTGCTCTAGACTCTAAAAAACAGGCAAGTTTGGTATTTAGATTTCATTTTGAAGCTAATTTAATAACTGTTTTTTAACTCTAGTTATCTTTTATCTGATCCTCTGTATCTGAAAATATCCATAGCAGTCTTCTCAAAGAGTGAAGGTGATACAAAACCCCAAAGACAGGTGTAATGAACCAAGGACCTTCTAGACCTCAATTTACATAGCCAAATCCTTTCCTCTCAACCTTAAATCCTTAAAACACAATTTATTTAATCCCTGCTGTAGTCAAACACCCTGAGCGTGCGTAACAATATATCAAAATCATTAACACAAAACCTTAGAATAGTGTATTGAATTTGTATAAAACAGACAAGTCCTTTGAGAAGTTTGGTGTCACATCAAGATTTTCTAAGGAAAAACTGTTTTAAAAGTTGGTACCAAAATGGTATTGCTGGTTCTGTTGTCCAAGCACTATAACATAATTTTCTTACAGCAATAATTTTTCAATAATAAGAAGAGAATGCTAGAAAACTCCCAGAGGTGATACTGGAGAATATTGCTTTTCATCTCAAAGATGCTGGCCATGCTGTAGTTGTAGATGTGAGTTACGCTTCTATACTCAAGGCAATGAATACTTTATAGTATATTCAAACTACCCCAATTGTGGGTTACATTGTAGCTGCAGATCCAGTGCTGCACAGGGTCTGGAGTGGTTTACTGCACCCCTCCAGACCTATTAAAATACTGACTTAACCTTTGTGAGACAACAGGCACACTTCTGGTTTTGATTGGTGAAGTCAACTTGTGTATGAATTCTTAATCTGCAATGTAAGAATAGCAAAGGTAGTTAGATCAAATTTATCTGAAAGGTCTGCTGATGGTTTAATTGCCTGGATGAAGGGAGTGAAATGAAATGGGATTAAAGTCTTCAAGTCCAAATCTTGAGGAAGACCATCCATCTACAACTCCGTTGGTTGTGGAGCGGGATAATACTGCATGCCTTGTATTCTGATCCCTAAAGCTAATTTCTTCATTTTACTAATTGGAGGCTCTTGCTCTCCTACTGAGTTTCTGTCTCTAGGAGAGTAATTTTTTTATTATGGTAAAACTTTCCAAAACACTCTATTATCTCTATAACACTCTAGCACAGAAGACCTTAAACCCCAAAGCTTTAGGCTCTTGAATCATTTTTGTGTCATCTTTGAAAATGGATTTGGAAGTCTAATTTTTACTGAGATTCTTTGGCAAGTGCTTCTACCGAGCCCTGTTTGGTTTGTTCAGTTGGAATAGTGAATTTTTAAAGTTACCTCTGAATTTAACATTTTGGCCAAAAAAAAGATCTGAGAGTAGTTTTATTAGAGTATTTACTATAATTTAGCCTCAGTGAGAGGAGTACCATGTAGTAAATGTCTACACTCCATAATGATTCACTAACAACTGCTGTCATTATATTGAAAAGTTCTCATACTTTCTTGGTGATTTCTCATGGGCAGCTCCTCACAGCAAAGGCTCCTTCTTCAGCTAACCACTCCAACTCTCTTCACAGCACAGCCAGCAAAGTCTATCTCTTTCCTCAACCAGCTAACCCACTCTTTTGTAGCACTTTTATTGGACACAGCTGTGGCCCATTAAGGGCAGGCCTGTTCCTAATCTTTGGTGATTAGTACAGCTGCAACTCCTCAGGTTACCTTCTGCACTATCTTTATTTTCTTGCATTCTGTCCCTCCAAAAACAATGAATCTGCATTTAAACTGAATTGGTGATCCAGGCAATCTAAAGACATTTTTAGAGAAATTTTGCATGCTTGTTCCTTTACCTGTTACTTCCTTGTTATCTTTACCTATTTTTTTTTTCTGAAAGTTGATGCTGTTTCATCATTGTGTTACTCTAATTTTATGCTCGCATAAGCTCATTTTCTGTAAAAGAATTTCTCTGATATAAAACAAAAGTGATTCAGTAGCGAAGCAAAGGCTCCCTTTTTAAACTGACACAGTCAAAAACACCACGCCTGATATTTTTTCAGTGATGAATTGTAGCTACTAATTCCAGTCAAAAGGAGGTATGTGCTGGTGCAGTAAACATTATTTTGGTCATACTATTAGGGAAAGATATTTTTTCCCCCTGGGTGAATCTGAGCCATTATGTGACAGTAATGCAACGTTCAGTGCAGCAGAATGGGCAATGCCTACTGCAGCTGCAGCTACTCCTTGTGATTCTGCATTGTGTGAGAAGGAACCCATTTTGTTTTCAATCAAATGACAGTTGCATGTAAATTGAATAAAGAGCCTTGGGGAAAAAAGAAAGCTGATACCTCATAAGTTCTCTTTCCTTTTTAAAGATGTATTTCCTTTTGGCACAATGGATTGTTCCACCTCCCACTGCACCAATCTTCTCTTTCAAGAGTAATTTAACTTACGGCTTGGACTGTGAACAGATTGAAATTACTGCTTCCCAGGAGCATATTGCAACCAGCAGGTTAGCACTTAGTGGGCACCTACCTAATAAGTAGGCAACTGTATCATTCACAAGAGATTTGTGCCAAACCAAGGCACTTCACATTCGAAATTGTAAACTCTAAGGAGTCTTTCATAAGAACTGGGAACACACCCCATGAATTTAAGTTGTTGCTGAAGTTGTTGGATCACAACTCTTGATTTGACAACTTCAAGACAGCCCAGAGCTCTTATTTCAGAATCTGCTTCTACCTTTACCCCTCCTATATGACACCTGGAGTTGGCTAACAGCTTAACGCTGTGAGAAAGTATTCCTTGCTCATAGATATGTCTTTTGTCTGTTTGCAGATTTCTGGAGAAAAAAGAAAAGGATGAGTTTAACATAGAGGAAATGTGGTCTGATCTGTTTTTAACAAGTGCAGTGACCAAGACACTTTTCATTTTCCTATCTCTAAAAATAATTAAATGAACAAACACATGACCCAGAGTTCAGGTAATTGATGCTGAGATAGGAAAAGAAATTCCTGTTTTTTGAAAAGTTTATAAACATTTTCATCTTGCATCATGTGGAATAATTAGAAAATTATATCAACAGGCACTATTTAGATAGACTGGCATTCCCTCATTTACAATGGTAAGTGAAAGGTAGAAAGGTAAGTGAATTTTGCTTTTAAGAAAACACAGTATTTTTCCTAGTTTCATGTGGCAGCCACTCAACTCACTTCATTTCTCTGCAAAATACAAACTTCAGCATTTCATTTTTTATCTTTTATCATTAAACTCCTACAGCTTGAAAATGATTTTCCCCCTAGAAAATGCAAATCTATTCCTTTGTAGTGAAAACTATATTATATATGCAGCATGTAACTTTCAAAACTTTAGTTAGAAGCAGCAAAGCAAGCTGTCAGACATTTCAGTAATTGAATTTCCTTGAGAACTGCCTTGGTTTGTCAGCTCTGACTTTGCTGTCAAAAGAAAAGAAAATAGCCAGGGAATTAATCTAAGATAACACGGGGGGTATTTTGATAATACCAAGACACAAATATTAAGTGTTTTCTCTGGCAGTGTTTTGAGGTAAGGTTCCCCACCCTAACCCAGGCAGGTTCATTCTAGCCTTGAGCCATTATTATCTTGTGCAGAGTTCTGACAATTAACTAATGACCTATCAAACTGCAGTACCAGGGATCCTTTCTTCCTGTATTAAGATGCGCAATATCATTCCTTAAAAGGCCCAATATACCCTTTGTCAATTACTTCATAAGTGCAATTCATCTTTTACTGCTTCCGCACTTGGATTGCTTGTAAAATGTTTAGTGGTTAATTAGCCTGGAAGGAAGTCCAACTTATGAAAAACCAAGCAGTGGGAAAAAATAGCCATAAAATTAATGGCTTACTCTCTGGTCCTTATTTTATGGGAGAATGTTAATCAGACTCTGTTGGAACTGTACCTTTGACTAGCACTCAGCCTCCTTTATAATCATCTTCAGAAGTATTTCTTTCTGGGTTTTCCCCTTTGGCCTGTGCTTTCCTCCAAAGGACTTGAATGTATTAGGAAGAGATTGACAGCTCTCCTAACAATTGCAACCATTGCTCTAGCTGAAGGGAAACATGGGGCTAGTCACTTTTACTCTATGGGAACCCACCTGGAGTTATATTTGAGGTATAAATCTGTTATCTAAAAAATGAAACTAATAAAATACATCCTGCTGTAGATAAAAGAAAATAGCCAATATTTGAGCTGTGAGACCTTCGTTAGACAATGGATAAAACTGGAAAAGAAGAGAATTGTGCAGGGAGCAAATGACTGTATTTACAGCTAGCTCTTTATACCTGTAGAGAAGATTATAAAATAATCAGGTCCCAGGGACAATTTAACAACTGAACATTTTGGGTCAGTCATAAGGATGCTTAGTGGAGGAAAATACGTTATGCCCTTTCAGTGGTGAAATTGATTGAATGTTTATGCAATTTTTCCACATATTACAGCAATTGGTCTGTGATTCTTGCATTAAAAAAATAGAGCTTTTTTTTGTATTTATGAAAAATGAAAACCAAATAGGATTTATTGGTTTGGGGTTTTTTTTCAGTTTACAAACAATTTGTCCTTTCATTTTAGAGCAGGTCACAAACAGAGCATCACTTTTTAATATGTTGTAAATACTGTGTATCATGACAGTGTTGGTGAAGCCTGCATGTTGGGTCTTATACAGCACTGCATGTAAGTACACCTAGCATTTAAGTGTTGTAACTTAATTTAATCAAAAACTTCAAAATTCCAGCTCTTACATTAAGCCTATCTGATGTCTGTCTTTTTTGTCCAGAGACCTGTAGTAGCAGTTTTCCTTTCAGAAAATAAGCGTGGTTGTATAACTTTTCATATATAGCTGATTCATAATCATAATTCTGAGCACTTTTCCTTGAGTATGTAACAGAAAAATATTTCATTCTGAACACTGATGCATCTGTCTTTGATAAAATATAAAGTTGCTCATGAGCCTCATGCAACAATATCATACAACAGCTTACCAGCTTTTCAGTTTCTCTTAGAAAAGGTACTGCATGTGGCTGAGGGTGTCATCAATTTTATATTCAGTAAACATCTAATGCTCTGGGTGCTTGTAAACATCCTTGAAAGAGAAGTTCCTCTTAAGAATTTGCTCCTCAATTAGGTTGACTATGTAAGGACATCCAAGTTCCTCAGTAGTACCCCAGAGTATTTCACATGGGCTCCAGCCGTCCTTCCACCCTGACACGAGTCTCATGCCAGTCCTCTGTCATATCTGTCATACACACAGCAAATCAGGGTGTCCTAAGTGACACCAGACTACATGTGAGGTCCAGGCAACTGATCTTATGTTTAGAAGAAGTCAGCCTAATGCCATGATCTTTAATAACACATTTTCCCTGCCAATACATGATGTCATACTTAGGCCAACATTGATGTATATTGTGTTCGTAAGCAGTCCAACAGCTCAGCTGGGGGTCAGTTAGCTCTTGGAAGAATTTTTCCTCAGACCTTCAGAGGTCTCCTGATGTGCTGGCACTATAACCATAATATCCCTGTAAGAGTGCATTTGTTCTGCTTGTCCCTGCTCCTGGGCTTCTCTGCCTCAATGTTCGGACCTTGCTAAACCGGATCATCTTTCTCACTCATTTCTCTGTGATGTCTATATCAGATGACAAATTCATATAAGAGCTTGTGACATGACTGCTGTTTACTGCCATCATTTTTTATCCAATAACTTCAACACTAATTTTTTATAGTGGTGGCAGCTCCCAAAAAAAATTCTGGCTTTTCCTATCTTACCTACAACTCAACACATTAGGAAGATCAAGCTATTCTGACATCAGCATCTTTTATTGCCAGAATCTTTTTTTTCCATTTTTCCATTTAAAAAAATGCTTGCAGGTACAAAATCATGTCCAGCTGATGCTCTTTGTATGTAACAACAATAGAAGGTATCAGAAAAAGGCTGTCCAGCTCCTTTTTTTGGGGACAGTGCTATTCCAACACTATTTCTTTCCAAGCTGTTGAGCAGAGATGATGGGAACTAGCTGCTCCATGTCTAAACTATACTTAACTGTAAATGACTTAAGCTCATTCCCTTAAGGAGGGCTTACTGTCATATATTACTCTGTAAATTATAATGTCTGGTAAAAATAGGATATATGCATCATCAATTTAGTTCTTATCTGTTCCTGTAAAAACTGTCTGCAGAAAGTGAGACAAAAGGGCTGGAACAGGATGCAACTTTTAAAGAAAAAAGGTATAAACTAAACTACAGTTTCAAATAGTGCTTTTGACTGTGATATCAGCAGGAGATTTTTCTTGATGTGGCCTATATTTTTGCACATGTGACAACTCTTAAAATTTCTCCTTATGCAACTGTTCATTCAGGGTAATATAACACATAAGTGAATCTTACCTTAGGGTTTTTGGTTTATTTTTACAGTCCCTAAAATCCCTTCACATCTCTCTTTTTTAAAACTCCTCATGCCAGAATATATAGAGTCATCATCCTAT